>NC_133394.1:148817842-150067842 GCF_047511655.1 Castor canadensis
AGAGGCAAAGCTGAGGCAGCAGCCACCTCACTTATGCTATTTCCAGTTCCCAGGAAAATTTCCTAATCAAGATCACTCAGAATCAGCAGCTGACCATGGCCTAAGGAAGCATCTGCTCACCAAGGACTAAAATCACTAAGTCTGAGCAGTGTGCTTTACGATGAGGGGCCAGGCAAGAGAAATTCACTGTGGCCCGGCAGAGATGCTAGGCAGGGTCCAGAGCTACAGACCCACTGAGCACAGAGCTGTGAAGGAGAAACAGATTTTGGACTTTAAGCACTGATGTTCCAGGGCAGTGCTCACCCCTGTCAAAAGTTTATCCTTGATGGCCTGTGCCAGAGCACAGCAATGGAACTGGTGAAACTCAAAGACACCAAGGTGTGTCCTTCAGAGTATAGGTAAGACCCCAAGACAGGCGTGCACACAGCACTCAGTCATGATGGAAGACCCTATAGAGCCGCTGACCCACCCAGACAGCAGAAGAGGAGGCCTTGTTTCTGAGGCAGGCTAGGTTAGGGATAGTCTGGGACTGTTCCCCCTCTTTCCTCTTCCCCCTAGCTCTTCCTCCCTGTCACAGAAGCCAGGTGATGACATATTTTCTCTCCACCTTCAGGTTGAAGGTGGTATAAAAAACAACCTTCCAAGAGACAACGCCCCTTATCTTCCCTCACCTGGCTGAACAGGTGACTCTCCTCCCCTCAAAGCTGTTCTACCTCACCCCATCCACACGTTCTGCTTGGATCCCTCCATTTGGAACACAAGGACCAAGATCTTTTGGAAACACCGTTTGCCATTAACATTTCCATTGATTTTACAAGTTAAAAACAGGTTAGGGCTACGGAACATGGAATATTCCTGGTCACCCATGGTTCAAACACAAGCTAGATCTCTTGTAGACAAGAGGACAGAACAGAAACCCTCTGAGGCTGAAGGGCTGAGCTTTTTAAAAATTTCTTTTATTCATATGTGCATACAATGGCTGAGCTTCTATACAGCAGCTTTCAGAGCTCTACCCTTCCCCTGAACCCCACTGCCAGTCCCTTCACCCCATGAATCCTAAGCTTCAAGCCAAGGCTCAGGAGATGCCATAAATTTTCACCTTTTTACCTCCTCCTCTCTCTCTAGATGGACTTGGATGTGAACGAAAGCTTTCCAGTTTTATCAAGTGATTCCTGGGTATAGAAGCCATACTCAAACCTCCCAAAGTGAAAATTTCAAGATCAAGTTCACCAGTAACATGTAGCATAAAGAGACAAGACTGTAAACGTCAAATAATAGTTAAAATGGTATCTCTGGTCCCCAATATACAAATACCCAGGTAATTGACCAACAGGTGTGAAGTGATTTTCTCCAAGAAAGGGCAAGTCTCCATCACGGGAAGAAGGAACAAGGAGCTCCTTGCTACAATGGGCACTGAGCCGTCCCTCTCCTGCTGAAAGGAAAATTCAGATGGTTTAACTGCTAACTGGAGCAATTGTGTTCCTCACCCTCATTCTCCCTCTGTCCTTATTTTCATACAAAGCCACATCTCAGCAGTGCTGAGAAACTGAGGCCTTGGGGTAGTGTGAAAAGTATACAAATGCAGATGACAAAGTTGGAAATAAATGGCCAGAATCTCATTACCCCAGGAGGACATTCTGAGACACTGCCCATGGCTCCTCAAGGTCCCCAGCAAGACTGAGCCCCAGTTGCCTCTAATTGACCTGCTCACTAGCGCCCCCTGCAGTCGCTGCTCTCTAGTCAGTCACCAGTTCAATGGCCCTTTCTGGGCATCCTTTGTAACTTCCAAATAAAGTTTCCAGTGCTACAGGCAGATGACGGCAAGTAATCGTGTTCACATCTTTTTCTTAGGACTTGTGAAAATGTTCTATGGCATAGCAAAGAGGAACAAGGGAACAAGAGGACTGAGGTTGCTCATTAGTTCACTAGAAGTCAACACAGCTTATCCTGAATTGTGAGAAAGTGGGACAGGGATGGAGAGCTGAAGGGGGCAGCCAGAGACAGAAGCCAAGAGTGGGTCTCAACTTTGAAGACAAAAAAGGATCTGGAGTCAAGGACTTCAGGAGGATGCTGAGGGGTAGACAAATTGTCCTCTATGAGAAGAGCCACCATGCCAATGCCTGGCTTTTAAGTGAGACACATTTCACACTTCTGTTCTTCCCACTATAAGGATGAAGTAAACTTTAAGCCTTTAAGAGTGCTTATCTATTACAGTTGTGATGGGGAAGTAATGCAGGACCTGTCAAATTCATATTTCAATTCAAGTCTCAGGGTAATCCAAATTAAGGCAATGAAATTTCCTTTATATTTCACAGAAGAGTCCTCATATTTTTCCCTTGGTAACCCTGGTCAGGAAAAGTATAAGGCAGTAAGTGTAGTGTGTATGCACACAGCAGCATATAATATGGAAGATAGAATTAACACCATTTTAAAAATTTGAATATATAGGCATAAACATCAGACACATTATCAAAACTTCCAACAGAAAGTTCCTACTTTTCTATTACAGAGAAATGTAAAACTAGTGCCCTTTCCACAAAGCATCTTCTAGATTCAAATAACTTCCTTACTGGATGCTACCACCAGTTAAGATGTGACAGGACTCTTAGCTAAATTAGTCCAGGCAACAGAACAAGATGGGAAAATTTCTCACGATATCATTCACACTTAACAATGACAAGGATTTACTAAAACAGCAGGGGGCATTCTCATCCTCTCCACCCTGGACAGACTAAGGCAATTCAAGGGTTACATTTCACATGTATCACTGGGTTTTGCTTTTTTGCAAGTTGTGGACACATCTTTCAGGCAGAACGTTCCCATCTGTACCTGCACCCCAAACAGCCAGATCCTTCTGACCACCTACTCTAAACCATCTCCAACCTCCCCTTCTATCACTTTCTGAATCACATCCCCCCAGAAACAACTGTGAGAACATTCCTCAATAGGTCCCAGAATAAAAGCAACATCAGCAGCTACTTCTGTACAGAAGAGAGCAGTGGCTCACATTTCCGCTTGCCGGGTTTCCTAGGTCCTCTCTACTTCATGCTGATAAGATGATTTCACAATCTGACTGGTTGGAGACTAAGCCTTCCTGCCTTGAGGGGAGGGAACTTAGGTTGACCTTGGTGTACAGTATTCTAGACATTATGGGACAACAATGTTCATTTGCTACCAAAGACATCTAAGAGGATGAAAAATTTCCATGCATTTTTCCTGCCAGTCCTTCACCTCTTTGGGTGAAGTTCTTGTGCTGTTAACACCATTGACCTGAGACACTGGCTGAGCTAAATTAAAACTGTCCCCATGATGAGCTACCTGTCCTTTCCAAGCAGTAACTAAATGGATTATGATCTGAACATTCTAGGGGTAGGGGGAGAAAGAGGGGAGGGGAGGGAGAATGAATCAGAAAAGAGCCCTATGTAGATAGAGGCTGCATAACTAACATACAGCACCATGAGGACTGGTAGGGTGAGTAGCACAGAAAACCCCCATAGACACCTGCTGGCAATGGGAAGTGGCTTTGGAACCACCCCCACCCCATCTTGTTCTGTCACCAGTACTAAAACAACTTTGACCAAGGATAAGCCACTGCAGTGAATGCAATGGGACCATGGTTTTAAACACTTCCTTCTTCCTTGATTCAGTCCTGAGAATCAATGGAGATGTCCCTTTCCAGGTGAGGCTTCATTCGAACTTGCAGAGCTAAAAGAGAAGAGAAAGACCATTCCAAGAGAGTGGTGTCAGTGTTTACGCATGGCATCTAATCTGTCCTACTACAGTAGGACAGAACCCTTTTATTTTCTGGTAAAAGGAAATGTCAAGAGCATAGGTACACCAGAAAGTTATGGACAGATATGGGAGAGGCTAGGAGGCTCTAACCATCTTCTAGACTCTCTGCTTATCAGCACAGCTGTGGAGAACAGTTTCATGCCTCATCAGAGTGGGGCACAGACCATGACCTCTATCAATTATGCTATCTTACAGCTTTCTGCAAAATGTGCCAAAGATGCTCAGTCTGTCACAAAGGCAAACCTCATCTTGAAGAGAGCAGAACCAGCTCTACAATCAGTGGGGTGGATTGACTTGGGCAATCACAGGCCCCATGTTTCCAAAGAGGGGCAATTGAGGTGCTTCCTACATGGATCCTTAGAGGTTCCACAGAGAATGAGCTGCTGACAGCGTAGAGACGACAAACCCAAGAAGCTGCCAGTCATCAGCCTCTTCTCCATGCTGTCTTTTACAATTTCCTCCTCCTCTGGTCTTTCTGGAAATGTTTCCTAGGATAAAAAAAATGTTCCAAGTATAGATCTCCAATTTTGAATTCAAGGAATCTGGACTAAGATACCAGGTTTTATTTCATATTTTGACTAAGAATACTCAAGTACCTTTCCTTGACATGACTGATCAGAAAAACCCAAGTTCTACAGAACAGAAATAAAAAGGCAGATATTTTAAAGTCTCTAGTTGATAACATTAAGCTATAAGCATTGTTTAAGGAAATTTCAAAGGTCGTGTCTCCAGGTTTAAAAGACAAATTAGCAAATTTCAACAGTGGGAAGAAACTATTTGTCATAGTTAGCTATGACAAATCTGTGTGCTAAGCTATGACCTAAAGTATACCAGATCAATGCCTCTGCTTCCTTTTGATACGGTTCAGAAGAATTGTCAACGATCTTCAGATTTTCCCAACCAAAACAGGCGAACACTTTTCAAATGACCTAGAAGACCACCTATCTGAAATATTGGTGATTATGGTCAAAGCTCTGGGTCAGCAGAGAAGTCCCCTCACTGATGCTGTCACTCAGCTCTGAGAAATTCTCATTGTCACTCTGACCAGCTGACCATAGCCTGAGGAGGGATCAGTTCACGGAGAACCACCATCTGGGCAAGGTGCCCCATATCACCAGGGTTTAGGCCAAAGACATTCGCAGTGGCTCAGCAGAGATGCCAGGCAGGGTCCAGTACCACAGGCTAACAGTAAGCATGAAAGTGAAGGAGAAACAGACATTGGACTTCAAACACTGATGTCCCAGAGCAGTGGCCCTTCCCCTAAAGTATTTTATCCCAATAGCCTGTGCCAGAGCTCAGCAGGCAGCTGAAGAAATGTAAGGGAACTTAGGTATGTTCTTCAGATTGCAGGTAGGAACCCAAGACGGATGTACACATATCCGCTCATTCACCAAGACCAACACTCCAGAGGTGAGGACCTGACCGAGTGAGCACAACAAGGGTCTTTGGTTCCAAAGATATTCCAAGTTAAAAACAAGGTGATCTCAGGAGCATGAAGTCACCAAGCAAAGGGACCTGCCAAGGCCCATTGATCCCTCTCAGCAACTGCCACTTAGGAGTGACTTCTCGCTCACATTCCACCACTTTGGGTTTGGATTGAGAGGTCTCCTGTTTTATTTGAGCAATTCTTAGACCAGGCTGGTTCAGGATCCAATTGACCTTGATAACCATTCTCAGGAAGCTTTTAGTATCGGATTTGTCTCAGTCCAAGGAGTTTGGAACTCTATATTTTAGGACTCTGGTCAGTTGTGTGTGTAGTTGTTACAGAATGAGAGATTATTTCTGCAGAAAGTCAGTTAGCCTCACTACATTCAACTTTGAATTAAAGTCACCATGAGAAGGCTTATTTTGGAGCAAGCTGTTTACTTGTGGGGTGTGTCAGAAAGGATCAAAGGCCCCATAAAAGCAATGGAAACATGTTTTAACTGCACACAGAGGCCTCAAAGACTGAAAGGATCAAAAATTGCTTTTGTACAGAAGATGAAAAGTTTAACAAGCCGAGTACGTTATAAAAAGGCCAGTATGTTAACGAAATCAGGCCTATCTATTCCCCACTGGTATGTTTCATTAAAAAACTCCAAATACACTAACACTTATGCTTAGTTACGTATTCACCCTGAAGATAAGAGGGAAGCCAGACAGGTGCGTACAGAGTGAGACCTTACAGGCAGCCCAGCCCATACACAACACCCACCTTCATGACATGGTCTAAGCTGAGCTTAGTGCTCTTGGAAGAACTTCCCTAACCCCAGAGAACATCCTGTAGTTTACCAGAGAATTTGGAGTCCTTATAGAAGCTTCTGATGTAAGACCTTTACCAATTTATTCATATGCTATCAGGAAATGCCAGAGCCAGAAAATGGCAGCGAAAGGAAAAGGAGAAACCTAAAGGATGTTTAAGACTCATTTAAAACCTCATGTGAAGGTCCAAAGGACTTAGTCTTTCAAGTTCAATGCCAAAATTAGTCTTTCAAGTTCAAGTGGGAAGTCTTTCAAGTTCAATGCCTGAGATTTTCCCACAAAATTGATTATTGCTTCCTACAATCTTGAAGGCAGAAAATTGAGAGCCTCAGCTTCAGACTATGAAACCTGCATGGGAATGTTTGTGAGACATTCTGAGCTCAGTATACAACACGGAACACTTCCTGTATGGATTGAACCAACACTATGTGCTCTACTTGCAAATGGAGTTTGTTCTGAAGTTAGCTTAGATAAGGAAAATGGGATAAAGATAGATGTGATTGATTTGGTAGCCCCGATCAGACACTATGAAAGAGCTCCTGAGAAAGAGCCCAGAAGCTAACAAGCTTATGCCTCTCCAGTTGCATCAACTGTAGGAGCGCAGACCAAAGTACTTTCTTGCCCTCATTTTAAGCCATGGTAGAAGGTCATAGAACAGAAATTCCATGAAACTCCCTTCATTGAAAACAACCATGACAAAAGATTGTTGCTTCTATCTGTTGGCCTGTAAGCCATCTTTCAGACTGGACTGTGTAGCCACGAAGGGAGCCCAATAATGGTTTGACTCTCAGGAATAATGAGCATGGAAGAGGCTCTGAGGGACTGTTTGCTATACCAACTCATGATAAACCTGAAGAAACACTTCTTGAAATAAATGGAGACTCCTTCACAGCACTGCTGGATCCCAGAACCACCTTGTCTATCACAAACCCCACCTTAATGAGCCAACACACCCCTCAGAGTGAAACATCCTTTCTGCAATTGGATTTTTTAATCAAGTTCCAGAGGCTTCCACAACTGAATCTGTGCACTTGACATTGGGACCATATTCAGAAAAATGTGTGATTTTGCTTCCGTAAACTTGCCAGGGTGGGGACTACATCCCACCCTACAGAGTACACACACAATTCTACCTAAAGGATGAAAGTTCCTGCTTCTCTGAACCACAGTTGTTAGGCCCTAAATACAGAAACTGATGAATCAAAAATACAGGCCTGTTGTACTCCTGACCTTTGCAGAACACCAGAATGTTTATGGGCCTCTCCCTAAACTTTTGCTTGAGAGACCCCATATCTGCTAACCCAAAGAAATTCGAGGCTCTTGCCAATTGTAGAAGATTTAGACATTAATATATACAAATGTGTCTTGTTATATCGGATTGTAGTTCTGTGTAACACTCCAATCCTACTGGTTTAGAAAATCAGATGAGTAAGGCTAGAGACTTGCTCACAGTCTAGGCAATTATAACTCTGCTCTGAGGGTTTTCTCTGGTCCCCAATCCTAACAGTTATTTATCCAACTTTTCTGTGCTTGAAAATGGTTCCCCGCTGCTTGGCCTCTATAGCACTAGAGTTAAGAAAACCAACACTTGCTTGACTTTACTTGGAATAATTCATAATACACCTGGACTGAAATGTGCAGAGTTTTCTGAATCCCCTTCTCCCCGTCCCAGGGGTTGTATCAAGACTTACCAATCCTGCAGTCTCCACAACGGCCCACCCCCACTCAATGTGCATGAGCTGTTGCTGCACACCATACCAAGGGCTTTGGGAGTGACTATTTACCTTTTACAGCAACTCCCAAATAAAGTCAGGTTTTGATAGAAAAACTTCCATTTTAAAGAAAATAAAGTCCATGATTTGGAGAGGGGGGTGGGGCATGACTACTGAGTAGAGTTGCCTTTCTGAGGATAAAAATATTCAAGGTTTTTCCTACCCTATAACCTACACACAAATGGGATGTTTTCTTGGAGTTCTAAGATAAGGCTGATCCTGAGGCCAGTGTTCTCCCTTCACAGCTTCCCCACTGTGTGGGGAGCGAGCACCAGAACCCCACCTTGGGAACACGGCCAACAGCAGGCTTTAACCTGCTGAGCTACCCTACAATAGCCCCCTCCATTGCTCCATGCCACACTGACAGGATGAATCATTGCCTCAGGGGAGGGAAAACTAGAGAATTAGTGGATAGGTGATCAGAATCTCCCCCATACAGAAGGATATGGTGAGACCTTCTACCTGCAACTCATGTCCCCACTGACACCAGCTGCAATAAGCCCAGAAGTAACCATGTCCCTACTGGGTTTTCATGTCAGCCCATGTCACAATACTGAGTCAGTCCCCACTCTGTGCTCCCTGAGTTCACTTCCAAGTACAGTACTCGCCCAAAGTCCAGTCTGAGATTTTTTTCATTTAGGTATCTGCAGAACAATTCCAGAAGTTTTGGGATGACAGGTCTGCAAAGTCCAAGGCAGGGACAGATACTCAGCTGCAGAAAATGGGGCTAGGCTTTAGAGACCAATACCATAGGTCAGTCCACATTATAGAAGCCTGAGGCAAAGGGACATTTAGAGTGTGCATTGTAAAAAGTGAGTTCAACACTACTTGGTCTCTTCAGGCATGACAGCAGTGCTCACCAGCAGTATACCCCTCAACTTGCAGTTCCTGATGCCTTGCAGAAAGCTGGCTAGGTTATGGAGCACAAGAACAGTGACCAAAATATTATCAAGTCAACCCTAAATAATAGCAGTTACCAAGTCAGAGACAGCTCTGGCATGGTATCACCCCACATTTTTTCTCCCTTAGATACAGGATACCCAAAAAGCAAAGACATGAATGCCCCCACTGCAGCAGCCTCATATGGCAGGTCTGCGGGTTGCTACAGCAGCTCTCTCAACTATGGACCAGGACATGGGGCATGGCCTACCATGACAAAAGCCACACATTCTCCCACAGCCAGCTTCACACACTCTGACAGTGAAGGAACCCATCAACATCAGCCTGGCCTCATCCACCTGAAGGCTGTGGAGCCATCCAAGGCTTCCCCATCCAAGCAAGGGCTTCCAATGGAGCCATGCACTAAGAACTCAGGAGGCACCTGAACAGGTGTGCAGGACCCTCCCCTACCCATGCACACAAGCTGCAGCTGCCTCCCCATTCCCCATAGTATCCTAACCCACTCACCTGGAAGGGGGCAATAATGTCTGAGGTACCCAGATGAGGCTCAAGATGCCATGCATTGATGCAAGGCTTGAGGAAAATTCTGGTACCTGTGATCCTCCAACTTTGAGTTTTAGGACATAGAGTCACTTCTACACACCAGAATCTAAAATCCTGAATACCTTGCACCAATACACAGTGGTGCCAATCTTCTAGGAGGACCACAAACTGTTGGAGACTAGCAGTGGACTCTAGAGGGCTGTTCCATGTGAAAGCATAGCAGGTCTCCAAGACCAAAGATAGTGTTATTTACATTATTTGTTCTCTTCAATATGTAATGATTACAAAAGTAATGTAGGCTGCTCATGAAAATTCAACACAGAGTTACTTAATAAAGGCTTGGGCTTCTTTTCTTGTACTGCAAAGCTCATACTCCTGAGGTAACTATAAGGAATTGGGTACACTTTCTTCTACGTTGTGGACATGCTTGTGTTTTAATCAAATTGCCGCACTGTACTTACTGATTTGCAGAATAAGTCGTGTCTTTTCAAGGTATATGACACACAGATCTACTTCATTTTGCAGGAATGACACCTCACTTCCCTCATTTCATGGCAGCAAAGCCAAAGTGGCCTTACCCAAAAATCACCATAACTTGCACTTGAAGGTCAGCATACTCAGCTGTACAGAAGTCTCGCCTCTTCAGTATACCTCCCCAGCCAGAATAAGTGCTCATTCATGTGCTCAAGCTCTCAGGGATATGGAAGTTTTCCTTTTGTAAGGATTCTAGTTCCCATTTCTGAGCACTGAAGACTTCATTCACACAAATGCTCATCCCATCCCAGAAACGTGGCGCTTTTAGCAGAGCAGGTTCCCAGGCACAGCATTAGGAGTCTCACACTTCTAAAGCCTGCTCAGGAGGAAGAAGTACAAACCTAGAAGAGACTGCAGGAGAGAGAATTCCCAACTGAAGGCAGGAAGGGCCTCCAGGACTAGACCAAGGTATCATTCCTTAACTGAGTGCCTCTAGAGATAGAAAAGGTGAGTGAAGAGTTGATCTTTCACCTTGGTGCTATTTGCTTGGCTTCCTTGAGTCATATAAAGTCAACCATCTCATCATCATCCTGGAGTAAACTTAATTTGACCTTCTGTTTTGAAGAGAAACACTATCTTTTAATTACAAATATTCTCTCAAAATAATCGATGAGCAGACCCTAGTAGTTGAAGGCGAAATGGAGGAGTGAATCTAAACAATATGCTTCTCCTGAATGTTAAATTGTCGGGTCCATTAAGATCACAGTAAGAAACACTTCAAAAACTTGAAATTGACCAGTCGAGTGTGCCCAGACAGTCCTAAGCACACAAAATAGTGATAGGGCCTCACGGGGAACCAGACAGTCTCACACCTCTGCTCATTGAGGAAGAATTGCAAAGACTTTCATAATCGATACTGCTGAGAATAATGAAACCTCCTTTCTTCCCTGATTTAACTTCCAAGATTAAAGGATTTGACACTTTCCTCAGGAATAGTCGGCACCGTGCTGTATGCTCACTTTACTGCCAGAGAACCTGAGGCACAGTGGGAGTCCTTAAGAGCTGGCCACCAAGTAGCTTACACCAGACTGATGGTCAACAGAGCTGTCCAGAGATGTGGAAACCTTCTGATGGTGTACCAGTAAATAGTGATTAGCTGAAATAAAGCATGATTAGTTTTTCAAGACCTCTGAAATGAGCTTCCAGAACAGAGCCATGGGAACCATGGCTCAGCAGCCTCCTCTGTGTCAGCTGCCTCTTCATCTCCCTGTACAAGAACACAGAGAAAGGGAGAAGTCCACTGCAGAACCCACAATAGTTCTGTCCATTTTTACTGGTGTCTTGATACTGAATGACTTGCCTGAAGTTAGTTTATAGGGATTTGAGATTGAGGCACACGGCCCCAAACTCTGCTCCACTGGAGGATTGTTGGTTTCTAGAAGAGATTTGTCCCTATGAAACATTTCCATCTGCAAAGAGATTCTACTCCCCCAACTAACACCTTACAGTCATTCATTTTGGAGAAGGAACATCCTCAACTATTAACATTGTCACTGTCCAATTTGATGAGAGTTCAGAGTATATTCATGGGTGGCAGAAATCATCTACATCAAATGATAGCGGTAAAAATGTGGCTTATAGTCTGTACTGGCTCAGCTTGAGGATTTTGTTCACTCTGAGCAATGGACCACAGATCTGTGTGCTCCCTGCTCCAACCACCCACACAGAGGCCTGGTGCAGGGCAGATATGGATTCTCCCAGTGGCCCTTCAGAGCACCATTGCTGAGGGTTTATCTAGTCTGTAGGAAGACAAGCTGCAGGGCTCCTGGGTATAACTATACTTTAGCAACAGTGGAAATGAGACAGTTCACTCTCTGCTTCAACTCATAATGTAATGAGAAAAACACCGCTGGGTGCCCAGAGTGAACAGGATGAGTAGCTCCAAGAACTGTCACAGCCCACCTCACTCCAAATTCAAGACATTAAGAGCTTCTGAAACATCTCCCACAGCACTGGAGGATATGCACTTCACAGCCCAAGGAAGATTGCATGGAGGGAAGGGAAAACTTCCGAAATCTCTTACACTTCGTACTTCAGATTGGATATGGGATCCAATCAGCCAGATATATCCCCAAGGAGCTCTCAACAGAGCAGCACATGGCCACTCCCAGCAGGGGTGACACAAGCATTATAGAGAAAGGAACTTTCCTCAGCAGGATTTCTGGAGGTTGTTCTCATCTCAGCTGCTCTCTTGTACACTTGCTGCATCGGGAACTATCTTGCAAGGGGTCCAACAACCTCCTCAAGCACCTTGTGATGAAAAGCCTGAACCTGACTGTTGAGAGTGACCTTCATGCCTGAGGCTATGGCAGCTGACTGAGGAGCTCTCATGAACCTGGTAGGTTCCAACACTGGTGTTTGTTCTCTAATTGCTGCAGGCCTCATTTAGGGAAATGAAGGAAAAGACACTAAGATAATGCTTATTATTATCGGTTAAGAAGGTCAAACAGATCAACATTACTGTAACAACTTTTCTTTGCAAACGAAATAGGAATATTTAGTACAAGTAAGATTCTAGTCAGGATGTATATGGTAGTTTGAGAATTACCTGTAATCCTAAATTAGTTGAAACACTTCATAATTCAGGAGTGGATAATGTTTATATTATAATTCTTATTGTAAAGAATTTGTTGGGGGTGGGGGCAGGGGGGAGAAATGAACCAAGCCTTGTATGCACATATGAATAATAAAAGAAAAATGAAAAAAAAAAAAAGAATTTTTCTAGAACACACTGTGGCCTTATGTTACAAACAAAAATCACTGGCTAAAACTTGCCCTATGAGTGGTTATAGCTGGGATGGGGTTCTCCTTTGAGATACAGAATCCTATGTATAATAGAATATTCATTGTTTTTAAAATCTCCAAGGAAAATCCAGGAAAGGTCTAAAATATTTGGGACAGCATGGACAATTGTTACCTCTTCATTTTAGAAGTCCCTTGCTCAGGTTTTGGGGCCAAAGGATAAGTTAATTTCAGCTGGCCCTGGATACCCAGGATAGAAAGCACAGTTGTTCATGATGAGCACTGTCCAACGCCCATCAGGGAAGTCACTTAAATTAAGTCCAAGGACATACATACTTTAAAAACCCCAGGATGACTCCAGCTTCAGCCTCTCAACCTTTAAGTCTTTGCCTCCTATTTGGGAATTTTAATACCCTACCATTCAACCAGGGTAGATGTAACTAGAAACAATATTCAAATATGGAAATATTTCTCAATACTGACCACTCATGAAAAAAAAATATATGCTCTGATCAAATAGCTACAGTCTCAACCTCAGGATAAGACTCATGTAAAAGACAAGATCACTAAGAAAATCAGACCTATATTTGAAGAAAAATGGAGAGCATAGATATCCCTCAGAAATATATGGGCAGGTTTTAACCAAACACTGTAATATGAAGTCAAAACAGATTCAGCAGAAAAGACAGTAGTGGCAGAGGATAGGTAAAATAGAATGGTTGAACATCAGGCAGAGGATATTTCTACATGCCCAGAAGCATCAGGAAACATGAAGTCTAAAATGGAGAACCAAGGGACAAAAGTATATGTTTCAATCACTCAAACATTCCTTTGTTTTGGGTTCCCCAAGTATGTGGGAGAGAGAGGTACATTGTGTTCCAGAAGTTGGTTTCAGGGTCTCCTCTGTGACTGATAGGTAGTTTATTGGTAGTATCAGTTACAGATGATGTCACACAGAGGATCTGTTTAGAAAATATTTTCACTACAGTAAGATACCATCCATATTAACTGGAGTACAAATTTTGACCTAGATTCAATTCAGGGCATCAAGATAATTGGGTATACTCCAAGTCTATACTTAATCCTCACAAAAGCCAATACTGAATTCCTGATCTAGTCATTCCAGGGTCATGCCAGATCACATGCTCACATAAAGAAACACTACAATCTAGCTTATGTTCAGTTCTGGAAAACCTTTAATGCAAAAGGGTTCCAAGGTTAAGATTTCAGACAGGACTCAAGGTGGAAGTTATCAATCCTGACAGAAGGCAGGACATCACTCATCATAGAAGATTGAATGAGGACACTTGTCACTGGGCATCTGCAGTGTGACTGCTGTCAGGGGCCAGAAGACCACAGATCTTGTTCCTACAACATAGAAGATCTGAAAGTAGAGAGTTTCCCTTGTAAACAAATGTCCTCAGTTTTCAAAAACTACCGCACCAAAATTCAGTATAATTCCATACACGGCACACAAGTCTCAGCCTCCAAGCAACTACTACAGAGCTAAGCACAGGGCAGGGAGAGGAAAAATGCTTCATGTCAGAGCTGGGATCTACCAGGTGACCGGCCCTGCACAGCACTGAATCCCTGTGCTCTTACCCTCAGCTCTAAGCACAGAAAAGGGAGCCCGTGGAGAAGGACGAACACCTGTGACCCGAGAATCATGAATGTGGGACACTGGGGAAAGGACAGGATTGTCCCAGGCCCACATAAATACATGCATATGATCCACATCCCTTGGCTACCAATGGGTGCTAATCTCCCCCAACAGGTGGTTAAGAACCCTCACCAATATTATTTTGATTATTCTGCCCTGACAATGACCCTGACATGGACAGAGAACAAGAGTCAGGCAGGGAAAGATCAATGGCTGACCTAGTTGTGCCCACAAAGAGTGAGAGTAAAAGCACACACAGGGAAACAATGCCAGAGCCACTCACCTCTGGCAGCAGGTCCCACTAGAGGTCAGCAGAGGCTCTTGTCCCTCAGGGACATGGATAAATCCTGCCAAGGTCAGCCATCTCCTTCTGTCTCATTCAATGCTAAAAATGAGAATATGGATGCAGCGGAACATGGACCAGCATCACTAAAACTCAAGTGAGAAGGGCAATGTAGAATACTGGAGAAAGGAATACAGTCTTACCACAGACAGCATCAAGGGCTCAGATTTACGAGAGATGCAGGCTGCTCCTAAACATTCAAATACAGGGAGAGACAGCTTGACAAAAGAAACTCAGCTATCTTAGAGGATGTCTGAAAACAAAATGAAGCATAGCGCAATGAAGTTTCACAAAACCATGGATATCTAAGCACCCTATCCTCTATTATAGCCCATTGAGGCAATCAAGGTATGAATTTTTTCTAGACATTTATCTTACAAAGACTCATGACAGGGAAAGAGATTTGGGGAAATACTGATGTTAGATCTTTGAACATAGGATCTCATGTATTTTGGGGTAAGAAGAAGCATGATCTTTTTAAAATCATTTGGATATAATGAAAGCCAAGTAGATATATTTATCCTCAAATTATTGCATTAAGGAGGCAGAAATGAGGAAGACTGATGAGAAAATGCAAACAGTCCACTCCTGGAAGAGGGAAAAGCCTCCATCAAGAAGGAGGGACAGGAAGCCCCTTGCTGCTGCCAGTAACAATCACAGCCCTGTAATCACAGTTCCTGCTGAAAGAGAAACCCAGGTGGCTTGACTACTAACCAAAAGAATTGTATTTTTGTATGAAAACAACTGAGACACATCTCAGTACTAAAGAACTGAGGCTTTGGGGTAGGGGAAGACTACAGAATGCAACTGAGTTGGGGGTAAATAGAATTTCGTCACATAAGACAGACATTGTGAGAAGCACTGATCAGTCCTATTGCAGTGGGACAAATTCCTTCCCTTTCCCAATAAAGGGAGCATCCAGGAGCATGAGCACCCTCCAGGAAGTTGTGGGCAGATGTGGGAAAAGACTGGGATGCTCTAAACATCTTCTAGACTCTACTAATCAGCACAGCTGTGGAGAACAGCTTCCTGCCTCATCAGAACACAGGCAGTGACCTATCTCAAGTTTGCTATCTCGCAGCTTTCTCCAAAGCGTGCCAAGGATGCTCAGCCTCTCACATAAGCACACTTTGGCTTATAGAGGGCAGAAGCAGTGCTCTGCTATCAATGGGGTTGGATGGACTTGGGCAGCCACAGGCCCCATGTTTCCTAAGAGGGGCAACTGAGGTGCTTCCTACATGGATCCTTAGGGGTTCCACAGAGAGAATGAGCCAGAGGCAGCCTAGAAGCTCGAGAAGCTGCCAGTCACTGACCTTCTTTGCACTCCCCACCCCCGACTCTTACCATTTCCTTCTCCTCTTTCTGGAATTCACCCCCACCACAGAAAGTAAGAATCATCCCCAAGCATAGATCTCTAATTGTGAATTCAAGGAATCTAAACTAAGACACAGGTTTTATTTCATATTTCAACTAAGAACACTTAAGTACCTTTCCTTGACATGGATTTTTTTGTTGATCAAAGTTTTATAGAACAAAATTTAAAAGGCACAGATATTTTAAAGTCTCTGATAGCTAAAAATCATTGTTCCAGGAAATTACAAAGCTTATATGTCCAGGTTTAAAAGACAACTTTGTAAGCTTCAACAATAGGAAGAAACTGTGCAAGTTATGACAAATCCACGTGGTAAACTATGGCATGACATAGTCCTCTTTGATTCCTTTTGTTAAAAACTTACAACCTCAGAAGAATTGCCAGTGATCTTCAGATTCTCCCAACCAAAATGGGTGAAAACTTTCCTCAAATAACCTCAGAAAATTACCTATCTGAAATATTTGTGATTAGGGTCAAAGCGCTGGGTCAGAAGAAGAAGTCCCCTCTCTGATGCTGTTACCCAGCTCCTGGGAAAATGTCATCATTGTCATTCTGAGAATGAGCTGACCATGGCTTGAGGAAGGTTCACTAAGAACCACCTAAAATCACAAGTCACCAGGTTTCAGGCCAAAGACAGTCCAGAGTGGCTCAGCAGGGACACAAAGCAGGGTCCAGCACCGCAAGCTAACAGTGATCATGGAGCTGTGAAGGAGAAACAGATCTTGGACTTTAAGCACTGATGTCCCAGGGCAGTGTCTTCTTCCCCAAGAGTATTTTACCCTTGATGCTGGTTCACAAAGGCATGAGGTGTGTCCTTCAGAGTTCATGTTGGAACCAAGACAGGTGTGCACTCATTCACCACAGAAGACCTGCAGTCATGTGGACCCACCCAAAGAGAAGAGGGGTCATTTCCAGACTTCAAGTTAAAAACAGGTTAGGTCCACAGAAAGAGTGTACAAGCTGTATCCCTCCAGAGACACACAGATACAAAGAAGAGGGACAGAACAGAAATCCTCTCGAGTACAGGGCCAGGCTTCCACATAGCAGCATCCTAAACTCTGTTTGCTCCCCAGACCCTTCTTCACCCCGAGTATTGACTTCTCTAAGTCAGGGCTTTAGAGAAGCTATACCATCTCAACATCACCCTTCTCACCTTGTCCTCATGCTTCTGTAGAGCACAGGTTTTAAGAGAAACTAAAGCTTTCTTCTTTGTGAAGAGATTGTAGGTATCATTCTGGTCACAAAAGCCCTACTCATACCTCCCATATTGGGAGTTTGAACATATCAAGTTTACCAGTAACATGCAAAAATAAAAGGGACAAGATCCTAAAGGTTAAATGTTACTTAATATCTCTGAACTCTGATGTAGAATGTGTATTCAGGTAATTGATAACACACATGTAATCATTTCCTCCTAGGAAAGACTAAGTCTCCATCACAGGGAGGAAGATCAGGGAACATCTTCCTGCCCTAGTAATCCAGCCATTACTCTTCTGCCAAAAGGAATCCAGGCAGTCTTACTGCTAACTGGAGCCCCTGTGTCAGCCTCACCCTAGTCCTCCTGTTCCACTTGTTTCATACAGAGATACATCTCAGCAAGGCTGCGGAACTGGTGCCTTAGAGAAGGGGAGAACTATGCAGAATGCAGCTGACTGATATAAAGATAAATGGCCAGAATCTCACCACCCTCAAGGGACATTCTGAGATGCACTATTCATGGCTCCTCAGAGTCCCCATCAGGACTGAATACCAGGCACCTCTAACTGTCTCACTGGATTCTTCATCAGTCACATCTAAATTTTTCTAGGCAATAAAGAACTGGCAGATGTCTCACAACATCAAGCTCCCTTAATTCTGAACACTGATTCAAACAGTACAAGTGTTCTCCCCTTCTCTACCCCAGACAGGCCAAGCATTTGCAGGGTTCTGTTTCACATGGACTTTGGGGCCCTGTTCTTGCTGAGTGGTCTATCAGCACAGATGTCAGAGAGATGGATGTCTTTCTGGGCACTCGTAAACAGTTCTTCCCGACCAAGAGCTCTGAGCATTTGTCACTCTCCTCTATGGCAGCCATTGTCTGAACATCTCCTGCCAGAAAACATCTACAAGGACAAAATTAAAAGTTCCCAACATGGATGGCAAGGCCAGCAGCTGCTTCTGCTCACATGTGTCTTGAGATGCCTGGTGGGAGTCATTTCACAGTCTTGCTCTTTTGATTTGAGACAACTGAGCCCTTTGTGAGCAGATGGGAAGGTGCTGATGTGACCATGGTCAGCACTGTCTCCAGGCATTACTGGGAAAATACTGTTAGTGAGTATCAAAGGCATCAGAGGAGAAAGAAGCTTCTAGCACCATGTGTTCTGCCTTCCGCCCTTTATCTCCTATGTGAATTTCCAAGATGCTGTGTCCACTGAGAGTTTGAGAGACCTGGCAAACAGATTTGTGTTCCCACAGAGAGTTCTCTTGTTGACTTGTTCCTACAAGGTCAACAGTCCAGAGCACAGAATGAATCAGAAATGCCCATTGCTGATGTAGGTTGCATAATTAAGTGATTCATGAGGGGATGAATTCATGAGCATAAGACAAAAAACTCAACTCACATCAACTCGTGCTTTCGTAGTAGAAGCAGAGTGGCTTTGAAATTTCCCCCTGTGTACTGTTACAAGCATTTAAAACACTTGACCAATGGTGAGACACTGTCAAGAATGGGCAGGAGGGTTTCCAAGGCCTCATCTTCTGATTCAGTCCCGAGTGTTTCAAAGGAGATGTCCCTTCCCACGTGAGCCTTCATTACAACTTGGGCTAAAGGACATGGTAAGACCACCCCGAAAGTCAGTCTTCCGCTATGGCATCAGATCAGTCCTACTGTGCGATGGATACCATCGCCTTCTTAGTATGAGGAAATTCCAGGAGCGCCGACATCCTTCTGGAAAGGCTGGGCAAGACTGAGGTGCTCCATGCCATCCTCTAAATTTCTATTATTGCCACAGCTGTGGCGGATGGCATTATGCCTGTTGTCCCACCCAAGAAGGACACCTCCCTCTGACCTCTCAGTATTACTATCTTAGAGTTTTCTTGAAAATATCCCCAGGCAGCACTGCCTCAGACACAAGGATACACCTCAACTTCTGAGAGCAGAATGAACCACTGGGAGTGGCACTGGTAGTCGGTCTCAGGAATCTTGTTTCCTGACAGGGACATTCTGACCTGTACTCTGGTTCCTTAGAGGGTTGCTAGTCGGCCTAAGCCATAGCCTAGAGGTAACCAAATCAAGGCCGTGCCTACCTCTGGCCTCACTATCCTGCCTTTTACCCCCTTTTCCCTCTGAGTCTCCTAGGATTGGTCTGCAATATAGAATTCTTAGAATCCAAACTAGACATTCAGGTTTTATATCATTTTCAAATAACTAATTGGCATGATTGATAGGAAAATGCCAAGTTACACAGAACAGAATAAAAAAGGCACATTTAGGAAAGTCTAATCAATAGTTATATTAAGGATATGCACAAATTTTGAAAGTTAAGTGTTATTTTTGATCTGTAATCCAGCAAGCTCACACAGGCTAAAAACAGTGTCTAAGATAGACAAGTTATCTATGACATCTGTGAATTAAAACCCCTACCTAAAGCATAGAATGAAGACAGGCAATGCCTGCCTACTTCCATTATACACCAAAAACTTTCACCCTCAGTTTCTTCCAACCAGAATAAAAATAGGTGATAAGTTCAAGTTATCTTAGAATATCTCATTTTATTAGAAAATCTGGGGATCAACGGCAAAGCTATGGGTCAGAGGCAGAAGTAGCCTCACTCATGCTATTTACCAGTTCCCAAGAAACTCTTGATTGTTGCCACTCTGAGAATCAGCAGCTGATCACGTCCTGAGGAGGCAACAGCTTACCTAGGACTACCTAAAATCACCAGCTCTGGGCAATGTCCCCCAATCATGAGAGGTCAGGATAGAAATTCACCGTGGCTCAGCACAGATGACAGGCAGGATCCAGCACACTGGTGAACAGCATGGAGCTATTAAGGAGAAGCACTATGCACTTTAAGCACTGACGACTCATGGCAGTGTCTACTGCAGACAGTATTTTACCCCCAGTGGCCTACACCAGAACACAGCTGAAAAAGTTAAGACCACTGAGTTTTCTTCAGAGTACATGGGAATCCAGGAGAGGTAGGCACACACCTACTCATTAACCAAGGTCTACTCTGAAGTGCTATGGACCCACCCAGAAGCAGAAGAGGGGTCCTTGGTTTCCTAGTTTTTACAAGTTAAAAACAGGGATGTCTATAGAAAGTAGAATGTTCCTGGTTACCTGTGGTTCAAACACTAGCTGGATCTATCTCATAGGAGAAAAATATAACAAGAGCAACTCTGGAGTTGAACTTCTCCAAAGCAAAATCCTGAATCTGCTCCTTCCCTGGACCCCATTGTTAGTTCCTTCTTCACCCTAATTGTTCTGAGTTTCAAGTCAAGACTATGCTGAGGTCACACATTACATTAACTTTATTCTTTCCAACCCCTCCTCCTTGTCTAGAGCATAGGCTTTCAAAGAAATTAGAGCTTTCCTTTTGCCAAGTGATTCCAGGTTACGCCGGGTACACAAGCCCTGCTCACACCTCCCAAACTGACATTTACAAGAGTTCAAGTTCACTAGTAACATGCAGAATAGAGACAGGAAGACAGATGTCACACAATACTTCCCGAAATATGAAAGTAAGTTTATGTACCCAGGCAACTGGCAGACAGGTGTGTGGTAATTTCCCAAGGAGAGGGCAAAAGTCCCCGCCATAGCAAAGAAACAGGTGTCCTTAAGTAGACCCCCACCGAGCCTGTCGCTCCCCTGCTGAAAGGAATCCAAGTGGTTTGACTGCTAACGGAAGCACTTGTGTCTTGCCCTTTTCTTCCCTGCCACTTGTTTTCACAAGGCCACCTCTCAGTCGTGCTGAGGAACTGAGGCCTTAGGGTAGATGCAACTGACTGAGTTGGGGTGATGAGATTCTGGCCATTTACCCTCAGGAGGGCATTCTGACATGCACCACTCATGACTCAAGGTTCCCAGCAGTATTGAGCCTCATTCACCTGTGATTGACCCGCTCACTAGTGCCCCTGCAGTCAGTGCTCTCTCCATTCAGTCACCAGTTCAAGAACATTTTCTGGGCAGCCTCGAACCTCCAAGTCAAGTACCCAATGCTATAGGCATATGATGGCCAGTAAAATGTTCACGTCTTAGTGCATAGGGTTGGTGAACACGTTACTTGACGTGGTCTGGGTGATTAGGGCAACAAATGGCAAAGAGATCCCATGTAAACGGACACGAAGGTACAGAGATTGTCCTGAACGGCCATGGAGGTAGCCAATTGTAATCTGAAAGGCAACAAAAGCACAGAAGTGGAAAAAAAAGAAATGGAATTGGGAGGGAGAAAGGCAAAGGGCAGGCAGAGAAAGAAGCCAAAGGGGTCTCAGCTTGAAGCTGAAAATGGACCATGAGCTAAGGAATGCCAGGGGCTGCTGAAGTTAGACAAGTCCTGAAAATACATGGTTTCTAGCAAAAGAAAAGAGTGCCGTGGCCTGGCCTTGTCTAAGTGAGAGCCATTTCATGCTCTGCCCCACTGCAAGATACAGTGATTTTTTAAAAAATCTTTATTTTCTTTAGATGCCTAATTTAAAATAAGTCTTTCATGGAAGAGTCCCTCATAACTATTCTGTCACTGAGAACCTTTCATAGAAATAAAGTCAATAAAGCGTACTGTCATATGCCTATAGCATCCAAAAATAGATTGAAAACCTTAACTATGTTCTTTAAATTTGAAGTGAGTAGGTGTAATTGATATA
The DNA here is from genome assembly GCF_047511655.1 of Castor canadensis. NCBI lineage: Eukaryota > Metazoa > Chordata > Mammalia > Rodentia > Castoridae > Castor > Castor canadensis. Next base: position 148,839,583 of record NC_133394.1, read on the forward strand.
AAATAGGAGGGCATGGGTATTTCCTAAGTTTTCATGATTGTTTTCCCAGTATAGAAACAAAATATAAAATTAGAACCCTCCCAATGAAATATTCTATAGCCTCAAAGAACTTCCTCACTAGATTCAATCACTAAGAAACGATATCAGTCAACCAAATTATTCCAGGCAACACCAGCACCAGGCATTCTCCCCTTCTCTCCACTGCACAGATGAAGCCCACTGCAGGGTTAGAGCTCACATGGACCTAGGACCTACCTCCCTGGTAGGTCACCACAGATGTCAGGGAGGTAGAACACTTTTCCCCAGGTCCCACATGGAACTAGTTCCTTCTAGCCCAACAGCTCTGAGCATTTTCTATCTTCCCTTATGGCAGCCACTTTTTGAACCTCTTCCCCTGCAGAAAACATCCACAAGGCTGCATCTATCTATTCCATTTTCTGTGGTGCTGGGAACTGAACTCAGTCTTATGTGTGGTGGACCAGTACTACCACTGAGTCACCTCCCCAGCCCATGTGGCTCTATCTAGAAGGGCCCTGACAGCAGGGAGCGCTCTGCTCACTTGTGCCTTGAGGAGACTTGGTGGGCTCAGCATTTCCACATCATGGTGATGGGAGTCATTTCACAATCCTGCTATTTGAATTTGAGACTACTGAGCCCTTTGTGAGCAGATGGGAAGGTGCTGATGTGACCATGGTCAGCAGTGTCTCCAGACATTACTAGGACAATACTGTTAGTGAGTACCAAAGGCATCAGAGGAGAAAGAAGCTTCTAGCACCAGGCATTCTGCCTTCAGACCTTCACCTCCTATGTGAATTTTCAAGGTGCTGTGTACATCTAGTTTTCTGAAAGACTGAAAACAGATTTGAATCTGTCCCCAAGGAGAATTACTTGTTCCTCACAAGGTCTACAGTGACTCAATGGATTCTGATCTGAAGAGTCCAGAGCACAGAACAAATCAGACAGAAGTACCCCTTGCTAATGTCTGTTACACAATTAACAAGTTCATGAGAGGTTGGCAAGATGAAGACAAAGTCCCATACATTGACCCCTGATGGCAGAGGGCCTTGAAATCCCTCCCTGTACTGTCAAAAACATCTAAAACAAAATTGACAATGGTGAGACACTTCAGTGAATGGAGAGAGACAATGGTTTCCGATACTTCATTCTTCCCAATTCAGTCCTGAGCATTTCAAAGGCGGCGACATCCCTTCCCATTTCAGGCTTCATTACAACTCACTGCAGATGCCAGAGGAGGCAAGGATTACATCCAGAGCATGGTGTTAGTCACATCACTCCTGTAATCAGGCAGATCCCTTCCTTTTCCCCATAAAAGAAAATCCCAGGAGCATTGGAATCCTTCTGGACAGTTTAGGCACAGCTGGGGTGCTGATGACATCTTCTAGACTCCTTGGTCATTAGCACAGTTGTGCAGGACAGCTTTATGCATACTGTCCCATCCCAGAGGGATGCCTCCCTATAAATTCTATCAGTGTTACTGTCTTAGAGCTTTCTGGAAAATGTCCAAAGCAGAGCAGCCTCAGGCACAAAGGCATATCTCAGCTTGTTGAGAACAGAATGAACTCAGCCACCAGAGTTGTATTAGCAGTCAACCCCAGGTATCTTGTTTCCTGAAGGGACATTCTGACCTGTACTCTATGTGATTCCTTAGAGGATTGACAGTAGGACTGAGTCACCTATAGCCTAGAGAACACCAAATCATGACTGCCTACTCTGGCATCTCTCCCTGTCCCGTATTTTACCACTTCTTCCCCTGGGTTTTCTGGGATTGCTTCTGGTGCATAAATCCAATGTGAATTCAAGGAATCCAAACCAGACACTCCTGAGTGTCTGAGAAAATTCTTAACTGCTCTTTGATTGGCATGCTTGATCAGTAGGAACATGCCAAGTTACACAGAACAGAAACAAACGGCATGTATTTTAAAGTTTCTATTTGATACTTCTATACAATTTTTTCAATTAAAACCCCAGAGTTATGTTTTGGCATTTTAAAGACAACTTAGCAAAGCTGATGCAGGGTGTGGTAGTGTATAAGATATTTGTCTGTGACACAGGATCTGTAAGTCAAAACTCCCACAAAAATCACTTTAGGCAATCCCATTTCTTTTTATACTGAAAGTCTTTCATCTCAGAAGTGTCAATCACAATCAGTTTCTCCCAAACAAAACTGAAATAGGTTAAAGATTTCCAGATTATCATAGAACACTGCATGCTATGAAGAAGTTTGGAGATTAGAGGAGAGCTCTTGGTCAGAGGCAGAAGCAGCCTCACTCTTGCTATTCCCAGTTCCTGGAGAATTGCCTTGTAGTTGCTGCTTTAAGAATCGGCAGCTGACCATAGCTTAAGAAAACGTGAGCTCACCAAGAACCACCTAAAATCACAACCAAGTCTGGGCAATGTGACCATAAGCACAGAGATGTGAAAGAAACAGACAATGCATTTCAAGCACTTACATCCCAGGGCACTGTCCCCCTCCTGACAGCATGTTAACCCAGCCAGCCTGTGCCACTAGCGGGGATGGTGAAACTTAGTTACTGAGATGTGTTCTTCACAGTACCCCCTCAGAATCCAAGATAGGTATACACACACTGCAGAGATGCAGACCTACCCAGAGAACAAAAGGAACAGTTAGATCCTTCAAAACAAATACAAAGGTAAGGAACAGACCAGAAAGCTTCCACACAGCAGCATCCAAAGCTTTCCTCCTTCCTGGGACCCATTGTCAGTTCCTTCTTAGCCCCAAGTATCCCAAGCTTCAAGTTCAGGCTCTGGAAAGGCCATGTCTAGTTTAACCTTCACCGTTCCCACCACCTCTTCATCCTTCTCTAGGGCACAACATTTGGAAGTCACAAAAGCTTCCTCTTTTTTCAAGTGATTCCAGTTCTTACATCGGGGCACATAAGCTCTACTCATAGTTCATGTTTTAAGATGTCAAGTTCACTAGTCAAACACAGAATACATGGATGTGATCCTAGAAATCAAATATTACTTACTATATATCTTAACTCCTGAATAAAGAATATAGTTATGAACCCATGTGATTGGCAGGCATCAGAGAAATCAGACTGAATGTGACTTAGGGAGACTACTATTTCCTGAGAAGAATGATTTTGGAGATACAGGTTCTTCTCTACAGCCACCTCCCAGTTCAGTCTACTCCTACATCTGATTGTACAGGGTAAGTAAGTTAAAGTCAAGGAGAAGAGATTTCCAACTGGAAACTAAAACATTACATACTTATGATTTCCACAGGAGGCAGCATCAAAAACAAACCTTCTTTTCTATTTCCATGTGGGAGGAGGAACTTAGTCTTTTCTCAAATACTCTTCTGCACAGAGACATTATCTCATCAATATTCTGTTCATGCAAATTGGGGAAGGAGTGGTCATCATGAGATTTCTGATCAATGAGGAAGATTAAGAAGTAGGCCAATATCCAGAAAATTAAAACAAGTATCTCCATTCACTGTTTAGTGAAGGATCTTTGTAGGACTGTAGTAATATCAAAGTGCCTTCAGGCATATTTAGCAGGTAAAATGAAAGTTGATGAAGGACAGCAACTATTTTAACATAAGGAAAAAATTACTACTTGCCATTATATGAGTGATTAAGGTACCAATAAAGTGCTAATAATCCAACTATCCAAAATGAGATAGAGCTCTGGAATCCCAGGGCTGTAGATATACAGCTAGGTAGAGTGCCTACCTTAACTAGTTGGGGACCAAGAGTCATTGGTATGTACAGAGAAACAGTTTAAGCTCTGAGGTCCCACCCAGGGGCCATGGATCATCTAAAAGATGATGAACTCACTGTTCCTCAAACACCCAGGTCTGCTAAGCAGTGACTCTCCTGGTGTTCAGTAACTGAAGGAAATGGCCAAAACCACCTGGGTTCTACCAATGGTTGCTATGGATCTATATCAACAACTCATCAGGATTTTCATGACTATTTCAGCAGAAAGTCTTAGGGTTCTGTCCAACATTTTCCATCTTTAAGACAGACACAATCTACTGAGAATCTTCTAAACCTGGATTTTTCTGAGTAACCAGAAGCCTTCCCTCAATTCCAGAATTAAACACTCTCCAGACCATGACCATTTCAGGAGCTCTTCCAAGGGATGAGAGAGTTAATGCTGATGTGAGTTCTTGGCCCTGTACTTTTCCATTGGAAGAACCCAAGCCTCCACTTCATTGCTAGCTTTGGACACAGGACTTCTGTCTTCTAAGTATTTCATAGAGAAAGATAGGGCAGATATGACCTTCCAGTCACTTTTTAGTGTAAGACTTTTTCTTCACCCTATGTTAAGAGAACTAAATCTCATTTTCAATGTGTCACAGCAACAATGTGACCATTCCTCACGAGGATCAAGGAACAAGAGAATGAAGATGGACAGCCAGAGTGAAAGTTGTCTGAACTTGCCCCAGTTCTTGGATGGTTACTCCTGAGATGCCAACTAAGGTCTAGACAAAAAAGTAGAAGTACCCTACTTTGAGTAGTCTTCTATGGTGGGCTGCCATGTTGAAATCTCAGCTAATTACACTTCCAACCAACTGAATATAGCCTGGCTCCAAGAGATTAAAGAAAAATCCAGAGTACATTCAAGGAAGCAAATCCAAGTTTAGAGATCCATTCCCATTGGAATGATTAGCAACTTGATACTCAAAATATGCACAATCCTCTAGGCTGAATTGACCTTGTCACTTTAGTAGTAGTCATCATACAAAGCACATTGGACTTCATCTCATCAAGATGACTCAATAAGCCACTGGTTGAATTTCCACCAGCTTAACCACCATAGTAAGAGCTTGAATTCTTAAACTTCAGAACTGACCAGTAAATATCCATTTTTTACTAGGTTGTTTTGAAGTACGAAGAAGGGTTTTATACCTCCTGGAAGTTCTGCTGACCAAGTTTATTAAGAGAAATAGCTCTAGCCTCATTTACTTTCCCTTATCCCATCTATCCCTAGGATATTTGAGCAGCATTCTCCCCAGAAAAGCATCTCCAAGGAAAAAAGCCCAGGAAGTTCCCAATGCTTGCAAGGCATAACCAGCTATTTCCTCCCTCTCAGAAAATGTCACTGGCTCTTGGTCTGGTACTAAGGGCTTGTTAACTGCAGTAGCATGATGCTGGGTGGTTCTCCTTAGAACCTCAATTCTTAGTCTCCCAGATGGGTCCTGGCTGCCCAGTGGAGAAGGCACAATGTTTCCCATAATGATCACTGTACTTACTTGACTTTGACAATCATTTCCATTGGTGTCCAAAGTATTCAGAAATATCAAAGTATGCAGGAGATATCAAACTCCAACTTTCTAGTTCTTAGATCTCAGATTCCTCTGGGGAAATGATAGCACTCAAGAATCTAGACAGATATAAGCTTACCCCCAATGGATGTTACCTCGGTGAAGAAAAGTAGTGACTGACATAGGCCCTCTGTTATTCATAAGCATAGTAAACCACTATGAGAAATCGTAAAACAAAGATTCATCTAAGAAACCACTCATCCCAACCAAGAAAACAACTTTCCTCAAAAGACAATTAATGGATCAAGAAAATCATCTATCTTTGATATCTTCAAAGACATGGATACTGATATTAGCAAAGCAGCACATGAAGACATGAGATTGATGGAAATAAAATACTTGTACTGCAAAGGTGGGGAATACGTTAGAATGAATGTGGTTTTCCATCTTCATTCCTTGTTCCTTGATCCTGCTGAGGGTGAATTGTCACAATGTTGGGACACACTGAGACTTACTAAAGACCAGAGAAAAATACAAAGGCTAAGATGAGGACAAAGGGACAGAATGTGTTTAGTCATTTAAAGTCCCCCTCCACTTAGCCCCTCGATGTGCAGGATAGAGAGGTACAGGGCATTCAGGCATTTGGGTGCAAGTACTCTGCATAACCCTGACATGTGGTTCAAATACCCTGGAGACTCTGACCTATTCAGAGGTCACCCAACTCTGAGTTACAGGAAATAGCATAAAGAATAGCAATAGATAATGCAACACTTCTCCATATTATGTATTTGGAAAATTTCTACTCAGTATAAAATATCTTTACGAACTAGAACATGAGTTCTGATTCAGATTCAATTGGTAGTTCAGGATTTCAAGATTGGCTTTTATGAGAATCACATCAGGCTTGGAATACATTTTTTTCCTGCTCTAATCAACCATGAATGTAACGTGCCTAGCCTAGCCTCAAAATACACTGTTTTTTCTTCCAGGGAAACCTTTAAGGTAGGACTTCAGGACTACAACTTCTAGATGCAACAGCATCAAGATGGGGCACATCCACTTTTACAGAAGGCATTACAAAGTAAACAATTTCCTCTGCTCTCGTTCAGTACTAGGTATCTTAAATGGAGAGGCAGTGGGAACTGAACTGGGTGGGATTCCAAATGGCCAGTTCTTTCTGCCCAGCAGCTCCGAACCTTTATCACCCTTCCCTGTAGGGGACTAGAAGCCAGGCAAAGAGTCAGTCCCCTGACATAGGCCCAACCATGCTTTGGAGAAGGATCCCAGCTGGCACATCCCTAGTTTCCCAGCTCAGAACCTCAGGCGTTTGCACAGCTCTCTTGCAAAAGTTCCAGAGCTCTACACTGACCTTCAGCCCTAGGAAATAGCTAACCACATCCTCATACTTGTTCCCCAGTGCAAGAAGATAAACAACCCGTGACTTCCTCGTGGGACCTCCTGACATCCCTCTGATGACCTGTGGATAACTTTACTACTGATGTGCCTTGCTGTGTGAAGATTTGTCTGCTTTCACCTCCTTGTACTTACGTATAAAATAAACATGGAGTAGTTCGGGGCTCACATCTCTCATCAAGAGCGTGTAGTCCACCCAATCCCAGCTTTTCTCTGTCTTTGTCTTTCTCATTCCCCATCGCTCCCAATCAGGTCTCGTAACCCACTTGCGCAGGACACAAGACTGCCCTTATGGCAGGTATTCAGAATGACCTCTTCAACAACAAGGTCAAGTTCAAATGGGAAAGGGTGTGGACAGCAAGACCAGCAACTGCTTCCACTTCATGGGAGAGCTCTGGCTCATGTTTTTGCCAGCCCCCGCCCCCCGGCCAAGGAGCCTAGCAGTCCCTTACACTGTGGCAATGGAAATTGTTTTGGAATCCTGCTCCTTGGATTAGAGAATGAACTCTTCCTGTCCAGAGGGAAGTGGACTAATGTGACCATGATCACTGTGCCCACAATCTCTGGGGCAATGAAGTGCAATGGGTACCAAAGGCACCAAGGAGAAAGACTACAGGTACCAGCAACTTACGTCTGCATTCAGTTTTACACCTCCAACCAGTGAATTAAGTCACAAGATGCCACCCCTGTCATTGACCTTTTGAGAAATTGGCCATTCTGAGAATTTGATGTCTTCTCTAGAAGTGGGCTCAGAAGTGTTCCATGCCAATGTAGCTCACAGTTTACATGGAGAATACATCTGTCCCCGTGCATCAGAGGTATGTCCCCTCCCTCTGGGCTCTAGCAGGTGGATAGGAAACTTCCTTAGTGCTTAGCTTTACCAGGGTAAGCAGAGCTCATGTGCAAGGAATAGGGTCAGCATGAGAGCTGTACTGCAGCTCACAGGCCACTATTCCTTGTTAGTCAAAGGAAGGGTTTGGGTTTCAGCAATCTTCACACTTTTCAAAGTTTTGATGGATTTCAAGGTCAGAGGGTAGACTAGATATAGCTAGCCTACAAGAGTGGAGTTCAGTCTACAGGGGATTCAGTCTCAGGAACTGAAATGCTGAGAAGTTTGCTGGTGTCAGGCTATAAAATTAACCTGCATAGATGGAACTTGAAGGAATGAGAGTATTCATGGATTAAACCCCAGGAAGCACTTCTTATTGCAGAACTGATCATTGGATGCTGGGTACTAGTCTGAGTCAGGATCCTTTGTGGATACTCCACAAGCCTCTTAGCTAGAGTTAACTTAGTAGCTAAGAACCTCATGAGATTCTACCACATTACTGCACGAGCTGGCATTATGCTTGCAAGGATGAGATTGTTAGTGGTTATGGCCACAAAAGAGGTTCTTCAGTCCACCAAGAGAAACACAAACAGTGGAGGAAGACCCATGAGCACTTCATTCTCATTGCACCAAGATGAAAGATTCCCTGGAAGCTACACACAGGGACTGTACTCACGGCTTGGCGTGTCTCCACACCAGTGTGTGAGCTTGGACCACTGGACAAGGGCTGAGAGGGAATTCTCTAAAAGGAGCCTGAAGTTGAAACTTAATTCCCCACATGCTTGCAGGCATCCAGGACAGGGAAGTCCCGAGTCTCCATGTTTGGAAAGCATAATATGTACAGCCCCTTGTATTATCACTGCTCTGAACGATTATAGAGAGGTAAGTTCACGTGGCTGACATTATTCAACGTGGAATTTCAATACCTCCTGCCCAGAACCCTCTACAACCTCCAAGTACCTCTGTAGGATAGCTCAGAGCATTACACCATTGGGTTGTAGGGTCTCTTCCAGAGCACCGGGCACCTTCTATGTAAATGGTGATTCTGAGCTTCCTAGCTCAGAATCTCAGCAACAGAGTGCTTCATAGGACAGTAGCACATGGTACTGAAATTTTTCTGTTTTATATTCCAGATGACTTATACACATCAGCATAAAATATCTCCTTTACTAATAGTTGCCAGATTGAACTAGATTCAGTTTAAATTGTCAGTGTTACTCATCCTAACTCTAGAACTCTGATTGGCTACTCTGAGGATACAAAGCTAATCCCCTGTCAAACATTTGATTTGACCATTCCTAAAGCATCCCTGACCACTGATGGGGCCAGGAAATCACGAATTAAATTTTCTAAATTAATACATTCTAGAAGAAAGGTACCAGTCAGAATTTTAGATGGAGCAAATGCAGTATGCAAGCATAAGGGGAAAGCGTCTAATAGCTAAGAGGTTGCCTGTGGCATCTTCTGTCACATTGCAGGTAACTCTTGTGGGAGCCAGGGGAAACAGGCTTTTTTCTTCATGAAAATTAAATCAAGAAAAGTATTCTAGTTTATACTCACCTAAGGTTTCTTCAATCCATTTCCCACACTGAGTGTCCATAGGGAAGACTTTACTGTGAAATGTCCTCCAGAAAAACCACAATATGAGCTGCACCTAAAACCAGCAACACCGAGAAGTTCTTGCTTTGGAATGAATAGCAGGTTGGCTAATTGGTAGACACCAACCCTGAGACAACCCCTGGGGTTCTGAACTTCAGCCCTTTATTGCACCAAAGAGAAAACTTCACATCTGGAAGTATTGCACAGTCTCATGATAACTACTGCCCATGGAATCAGCATCCATGGGGTTTGTCGAGAGGAAATTGGTCCAAACCCCTTTCCTCATGAAGTCAGAAGACAGGAAATCTCCTTTGGACACAATGTGAGTATTCTGGGATGAGAAGGAACACATTTGATTCAGTAGAGGGTAATTCTACCAGGAGCAGTAAACAGGTGGGTATCAAACTCTCTTCCTTCATACTTAGCCCAGGAGTCTTAAGTGGGTAGGCTAGGAACTAAAGCAGGCTCCCCAAAGTTCATGGAATTCAGGAGGGAGCAATTGTTCTCACAAAAAGGAGCATCAATTATTGAAATCCAAATGAGATAGACAGTCCATAGAGATGAAAGTCTAGGGAAGGCCAATATTGCTCAGGAGGCCCTGGTATCTGTGACCTCAGGTGCTAGAAGATTCAAATGTAAGATGCTATTATACTGCAGCCAGGAAGTAATGTAATTACAGAATCCTGTGTGTCTCCCAGAGCAAAGGGAATGAGTACATTGGTGAACATTTGAGGACTCATCTGTGGACTTCACACAGGGGCAGCTTTTGAAATACTCTCAGAAATTTCTAACATGTTGTTGGAAACCTACAGCAGTCATGTGTCCTTGGATTAAAGATGTAAGTATTCTTCAACTATTGTCTTGACTTCTCAAAGTAGAAGTCATGTTCTGAAGAAGGAAGAGCTCTAGACATCAAGAAGTGACAGGAAAACTAAAATTCACAGAGAAGTTAAAAGCAACTCGGAAAATGGGGACTCATACTGCACAGAGGTTCAACAGTATAGGATGAGATAAACTCTTGTTCAACTAGATACTCCACAAACTTTTCTAGCCTTCTGCAATCTGTTCCATCAGAATACTCTAAATGGATAAAACTAATACAGTTAAAGGTTACAGAATTTGCATGTATTTTCAAATCATTCAAGTTATCTTTTAAGTTTCTATTAAACTTAACACTAAACAGTTCATGATTCCAAACTGTTATGTATTAAGATATTTCCAGTTACTTATTCAAAGGCAAAATACAATTGACAAATAATGAACATAGTATTAAATCAAAATAATTTTTAGAAGGCAATGCTTTAAGATAGTATCAACTAGTACACAACTCCAACCTGCTCCCTCACAAGGAAAGGAAGGACCCAATGCCAAGCACAGGTAATCCTGGATCAGGCAGGCAGCCTCAACAACAGACTAGCAGTCCTAGTCACAGGAGAAACCCCCAATTCTTCCAAGATTTCAATTTCTCTGAGTGGAAAAGCTGTAAGATATTCATGTTGTGGAACATATTCCTCTGCATCTAATAATGAACTCCCTTAGAGGAAAGTGTTCAGGCTCAAAGGATCTGGCCCATTTCATGAACGCTGAACACAGAGCCTTCTGAGCACACAATGGACACATCCCAATGGAGGTGGCAAGGTTGACTCCGATCCACTGGGTCCATGCTCCCATGATCGTCTAGGAATTTAAATGATGGGAGGACTTACGGACACAGCTGGGTAATAGGTCCCTGCCTCACAGCAGGTTCAGGATGGGTAGAACTGTCCCAAGACTTGGGGATAGTTCCAATGATGCACCATCAAACCACACGTTCATCTGACACAAGTTCTGAACAATTTCTATACAGCATCGTTCCATAGAGAGCTCTATAAAATGCCTCCTGGAACAGTTAAGACCCATGTTCCAAAACCATACTAGACCTAAAAGATACAAAAAAGAACAGCTTCCCCAAGCCCCAAAATACTACTACACTCACAATTACCAGGTAGTCATGGGCCAGCCAGAATGATATGGTGATGACTCCGACTCAAATCTGTCTCCCAGGCTCCAGATATGGGCCTGGGCTACTCAGAGGTCCTGCAGCCACTTAGTATGATAGCCCTGGGCTCAACCCACCTGGGTGAGTCCTATCCCTGGTGCCAAAACATCACTATGAGAAATCCAGAGCAACTACTTCAACCTTTCTGCATTAAGTCTGAAATGCCTACTTGATAGATCTATACCCATATGCCAAGTGTAACAGGGTAAGACAACATCTGCTGAACAATTTTGTCAACTCTGGAGGTAAGACCTCATCAAGGACCAAGGTCAAATATTTCAGGATGAAACATCTCCCAAAATACCAGTCAGGCAGAAAGGCTAAGATACTGGAAAAAGAACACAGTTCCCAGACTTCTAGAAACAGTAACATCTGCTGAGAACCAGAGACATTTGGAGGAGAAAGATACAAGCTACCAACAGCACACGGTCTGCACTTGGTCTCTTCCTCTGGGTCAATGTCCAACATGCAACCCTTTCTATTGACTAGGAAACTACCAGGGCAGATATAAACCTGACACGAGGAAACACCTGCTCTTTACACAGTGATTGACATCTCTTATTTATCTTTGGCTTGGTAGTCCTGAGGGAGAGAGAAACAGACCGAGATGAGAACCTCAAGCAGATGCAGGTTACCTAACTTACACGAAGGACACATCAATTTCTAAGCACCAGGAGTATATGCCTTATAGTGCAGATAGTATACAACAGGGAGTAGACTTTAGTCCACTATAGATTCAGTCTCTGAAACTGAGATGCGAAGAAGTTTGTAGACCCTGGGGTAAAGATTGTGCATTCCTTCAAGTTGCTAAGTCTATGCAGATAAAGGATAAAGCCCGACAAAGCATCTCACTGGATAATGGGCTACATTCTTAATAGATGATCTGGAGACTTTGCTCCAGGGTTCACCTGGCCATTGTGAAAGTCCACCAGGTGTCACTACTAAATACGCACACGGGACATATTTTAAGATACAAAGGACAAGCAAGAAAGATTCTATCTTGAACACTGATACCTTAACCCTGCAGAAGGGGGCAAAGAGGAAGAGGCTGATATTAGAATCTCAAATTCTCATCCTTGGCAATTTTGAGAGGTTCTTGAGGACATCTGGAAGTGACTCAAGTCAAGAGATGTAGGACAAGTGTCAAGAGAGACCTTTATAAATGACACAAACACAAACTCATGAGGGCTGCCTGATGCTCTGCCAGATGGGCTGAGACTCTGGAAACCTGTTCCATAGCATTCTGTCATCACGCAATCTCCGTGTCTTGGAGCTGGGTACATTGTGGATGGCTCCTAATAGCTGGAGAGATCTCAGTGGTGCTCTGTGCCTGCTGCTTACCCATTGTTACATGGAGCCCGTATGTCAGTGGCTTCCTCAGGTAGCACAAAAGACTCCACTCACCATGCGGTGGGTAGGATGAACTCCTAGGCATCCTGCTATATATTGGGGGAGTCAGTCATCCAATTGTGGGTTACAGAGAACTTTACACAGCAGTACCAGATGGGATCTAAACATTCCTTTTTTATATTCAAAAAACAAACATCAGTATTAACTTTCTCGATGTGTTTCAAGGTTTTGTGAGACAGTCTCACTATGTAGTCCAACCTGGGTTCCAGGGATCCTCCTCCCTGTCTCCTGTGGAGCTGGGACTACAGGTCCACAGCACTGCACCCCACAGATTTACATATTTTTATTTAAAATCAACTGAGACATGAGAACTGCTTTATCCTCACTCTGAACTAAAAGCATACTTCACGGCCATCAGTGCTACGGGGACACTAAAGAGAAAAATGGAATCTATACCATGAAGTGAGCTAGTTACTGCTAAGGCATTCCTGACCTTGAAGGGGCTAGAAATCCCTAAAACTTTGTTACTGAATAATGCAAGCTGTTACTCCAGAAGGCAGACATGCCTGAGACTTTCATGTTTCATGGAGTAACTTACGCTGAAGCATAAGTGGAAACTGCCTAGTAGCCATGGGGAAGTTGCTCATGGCACCTTCCACTGTCACTTGGCAGGTGACTTGTGGGAGCCAGGAGGGCACAGGTCCATTTCTACATGAGAAGGAAATCAAGGTAAGTGTTCTCCTAGCTTACAGTCACTCAGGATTTCCTCTATTAGCTCTCCACACTAAGGAGTGTCATATGTGCAGTTCTACTGGGAAGACTTCCCTGTGCCAAGTCCTCTAGAATACCACCATATAAGCTCCACCTAAGACTAGCAGCATAGAGGGGAAGCTCTTATTTGGGCTCAATGCAGGTTGACCTGTTGGCAGACACCAACCCTGAGACTCAAACCCCCGGGTTCTGAACCTCAGCCCTTCACTATCCCCAGGCTACAAAAAACTGCATCCAAAGATCAGGAAGCCCAGGTACCCAGGAACCTGGACAAGATTCCAGTTACACAGCTCAAAGATGAATACTGTCCGTGGAACCAGCATCCCTGGAACTTGTCTAGAGGAAATTGGTCCAAAACCTCTCCTTGTGAGGTCAGAAGATGGGCAACCTCCCCAAGACCCAACATGAGTACCCTGGGCTGAGGAAGGGAGAGGTATTCAGAATATAAAGAATCAGTTTCAGCCTCAGTGTCATTCCTAATAGGTACCTCCAACACTGTGTGAGGAAAACTGTCCAAGCTAAATTCCTTTTTTACCTCTTGTGGCCCACGGGGAGTCAGGACAGAGTCCCACACTGAGGACTCAGGATTCCCCATACCCACTGGTTACATTCTCCATGAAAATAGCTCTGGCTCATGATTTTACCCCACAGAATTCAGTTAAGCCCAGCAGTGTGGAAGATGCCATCATAACTGAAACGGTTTCACAATCCTGTGTTTCACATCTTGGGAAGACGTCTTCCTTGAGCCACGGCAACAATCAATGTGCATGTAAGCAACAATCAGTGACAATTGTTTGAGTGAATTCAAGTGCTAATCTCTTCCATGGCCACTGTAAGAACAGGAAAAATCACTTTGCCTCTCAAGCACTCTAAAATGGTAATACCATTGTTGGGAAAAAAATGATTGACATCCACACTCAGGACAGACCTGACAATATCCTCATGTCTTATCTATGATTAACTTAAGATTCTTTAAAGCAGAAAGAGAAAGCAGAGGAAAGATTGAATGCTAAGAAAAGATCTAACCCCAATATACAGAGTTCATTGAACCAATAAGACTCCCAGTTGTGGCCAAAGCACTAAATCAAGAATGAATTACCTGTTCAATCATTAGGCAATTACTAAGATAACCAAGCAGAAACGCCAGAGGCTACATGTGACTAAGAATAGAGACTTTGTAGAATGAGTCAGAATGCTCTCTATACAGTCAAACCCGGGAGTTGGGTATCTCATCTCTAGCACTTTTAATCACTTCAATCTTCTCATTTAACAAAGAATTAGACATGCAAAGAAACATGAATGTGTGGCCTATAAAATTGATGCATTGGATAGACACTGTCCGAGGAAGCCCAGATATTAGACTTAGACAAAAACTTTGTAACAGTAATTTTAAATACCTTCAAAGTAGAAAAGGAAATCATATCTAAAAGAACCCAAAGAATGTAGGAGGACCATGTCTCACCAAGTAGATATAGATATGGATGGATATGTTAAAATTCTAGACTTATCAAATATAATGGTAAATTAGTTACTGTAGAAATGCAGAAGACTTAAGCTGTCAGAAGACTCAAATGTGTAATCTATATAATGTCAATTGACCTAAGTAACAGATTAAGGGGGAAAGTGAATAGAGCTTAACACACTTGTAGGGCACCATTGAGCATAGCATCACATGCGTAATGGTCATTTCAGTAAGAGACAGAGAGAACATTTTAAGAAGTAGGGCTAAAAGCTCCTAAAACTTCACAATGAATATATATCCTGAAAGTTCAGTACCAATTTTGATTTATTGAAACATAGCCATAGCTACACATATCAATCAATCAAAAAATCTTGAAAGCAGCAGAGAAAAGTGAATCACTATATGTAAGGGATCCTTAAGATTAATTGCCAATTTCTCATTCTAAAAACATGGAGCCCAAGATACAATAGGATAGCATACTCAAAGTGTTGAGAGAATAAACCTTGAATTCCATATCCAGTGAAACTATCCAAAACAGTTAACTAAGCCACTTTTACATATAGAAGACTGAGCTAACAGTGATAGGAACCTCCCTTGTCCCCTCTGCTGTCCTTGACAGAGTTGTCAAAATATACCACAGAATTCAAGATCCCACATCTTGGCTATTATGGTTTCTTTGTAAGAGGCAAAGCACAAGATAACTCATGCAAGTCATGAAAGCTTTTGAATATAGTTTTCATGCCACAAGTTTCAAGCCACTAAGTTTCTTTGTTCAAAATCTGACTGCTTCATGCAATTCTATAGTCTGTCTCACAAGGCAAGCAAAAGAGACAATAGTTAAGGTAAATCCAAAGCATCTCCAGGTTTATAAATCTTCAAATTTTGCCCTATACATATTGGAATGTCAAAAGAGCACAGAATTGCCCCTTAACAGAGCTAATTTGGAGCACTAGAGTGTACCAGTGATAAAACTGATAGCTAAATGGACCCAAGGAGAATTATACTGAAATACATTCTTGTGAAAACACGGCCACTTGAGCTCTTTCATTTTGCATGGTATCTTAAAGTAAACACTAAGTCAACACCTGGTAAATTTCAACTCAGCCAATTGAAGTGCAGGTATTTTTTGAAAGTCAATACAAGAACCCACAAGACTAAAGTCATAAGGAGCACCATTTCAAGAAAATGGAATTTAAACTCAGAATTACAAAGTTAATGGACTTAGATATTCTTCAAATTCTTCAAATATTCTTCATATTCTTCAAATATGAGCGAACATTGGCCATCCAAATAGGGAATTAAAACTGATATATACTTAGCAAAAAAATATGGTTTAAGTACAAAGATATATAAAAATATGGTATAAATACTCTAATGGGCTTCTAGTCATTGGGAGACTTCCTGGTGCTCAGAAGACACAAGTTTATTAAGAGACAGGACTTTTCCTTCAAATGTCTCCTCTATTTCCCCCTCCCCCAAAGTGCACGGTAGTGTGTTACAGGACCATCAGTCATTTAGGTTCACGGTGCCCTTCATTGCCCCAGACACATGATTCAAACATCTATTGACCCTCTGCTTGGCTTTCACCCAATGCTCAGTTATGGAAATCATATGGAGTAGCAAGAGGCAACAGAACAGTTCTATATATTACTTAGAGAGTAACTCATTTCTATCAGTCTAAAATATCCTCAGAATGTACATTCACCTGGTTTCAGTGAGTATTTAGGTTATCAAAATAATTGCCTTCTGTGAAGACTCAAATAGACTTGGAATATTCAAGAGTTGAATTTCTAGTAGTCAAGGTTGAATGATGCTTGAAGTTTCACAGATTCCCAATATGCTAAAGTCTAGTTTATTTTTTTCTATGCAGCCCCTATTCATGTCATCTTTCTGATTGAAGAGTTTCAGATGGAATAATATCAGATAGAACCCGTGAAGAGGAATTCCCTCAAGGGGAATTTGCCCACTCATGAATATAGGAATTGACATGCTGTGTGATTTGTTGGAAAGCTAGAAGATGTAGCTTCTGAATCATAAGAGAGCATTAAGCAAGGTGTTTGCCTATCTGACAAATTATTTCAATTAACCCTCAACCAACTCAGCTTAAGAAAGGCAGGGACAGTTCCATAAAAAGAACACTAGTATCAAGACCTGTTGACAACCACGTTTGGAGCTCAACATAAGATCTTCAGGGTAGAAGGAAAAACTGTCAGATGGGAGCGAGCTACCAGTGAGACAGTCTTGTGCTTAACATTGACATCATTAAGCCTTTGATGTCACATTTTTAATCAAAGCCATGAGATTCTTTGGCACAAAAGGCTGTGCCTGAAATCTGAGAGGCCTAGAGGGAAAGGACCTTAGTAAATCCAGGACCATAGTCAGCACTATCTATGTGATCCACATTAAGTGAACATTATAGGAGGTAAATGGAGCGAATGACCACCAGAACAGTTGTAAGAAACCTCACCTGGACCATCCCAAATATTTCTGGCTTGGGATTGGCCCTTACATGGACAAATAAGGGTGTCAGGCAGACAGTGGTGAAATAAGGACATACTGTTCAAAGGGGCTGAGCTGATCAGAGTCCAACAGGTCAACATAGCAGTGGGTAAAGCCAAAGCTATTGGGCAGTACCTTCCAATTGAGGTCAGCACAGAGTCTGATCCAGGCACCAGAATAGTTCTGCCAGCAGCAGTAAGGAGGCTAGTTTCAAACTATCTTATTCTTCCTTCACACTCAATCCTGGAGATTCTATGTGGGTAGGCAGTAGGAACTAAAACAGGCTTCCTGACATTCATAAGCACTGAAGTATAATGTCAGAAGAGAAAAATTGTCCTCCTCCAAAAGAGGTATCAATTGTTTGAGTTCAAATGAGACATAGACTGTTCTTAGAGGTCAAATACTAAAAGGATATCATACAAAAACTACATGACGCTCTATCTGCTCAGGAGGGCTGGGGTCCCTGCAGAAGCACCTGTTGTCCTGTGACCTGCAGGAACTCGGAGGTCTGTATAGAGGATACCAGTTATCCCAGAACCAGGAAATGAATTCGGGTCCTCTATGTATCCACAAGAGCAAAAAGTGAGAACGTTGGTGGCATTTGGTGCCATTTGAGGACACATCTGTGAATTTCACTGGACAGGAGGCATAGCTCCTGGATGCTCAGAGACACCTCTCCAAGGATGTGTTGTTAGAGGCCTACAGCATCCTGGTATCCTGGGAGTTAAACTGGAAAAGTTTCCTTCACACAACTGTGAGCGAGAAGAGCCAGGGCAACAAAGAGGAAAGTATGTTCTGAGAAGACAGAGGCAGCTCTGGAATCAAGATAGAGGTGAAAGTAAAAAGCTCCAAGCAGCAAAAAGGCAGCTCAGAAGGGTAGGCAGCAGTTTCAACTTCAAGTGCTCTGAATTCTCAACAGGTTTGCTATTACTGTGACTATGAGAACTGATTCAGTACTCTTGGCTGGGCCCTGAAGACCTTGTTTCACACATAGTTCTTGGCCAGTAGAGGTGCTAGGAGAGAAAAAAAATGCATCTCATTGCCCATTGACAAACGGCAAGAGTTTAGGAAAAGTAGCCATCAAGTTGGTTATGTTTTTATCAAAGTCACTGCTAAGGATCTTGAGCCTAGAAACTTGAATATAAACAAGACAGGACCTCATATCTGGAAGGCATGACCAAGAGCGCTCTCTTACGGATTACTGTTAGGCTCAGAGTCAGCTATGTCCCATGCTGTAGCACTGCAAGGGGTCCAAAGTTTTCTTCGTTTCCCAGACTTGTTCATAGGACATTGTCATGAGGAATGCTTTCCCACCTGCCTGAAGCAACCATTCTACTGGTGCCAAAGACACACAGATGAAAAACTACCTAAGACTTCTACCTTACTGGGGGTATAACCGAGTGGCATAGTACAGGCTTAGCATGCCCGAGACCCTGGGTTCAATCCCTAGCAACACCAAAAAATAAAAAAATCCCAAATCCCTAGCTGCTGAGACCTTCATCTTAGGTCTTAGTTTCCTTGGAGAAATTGTCAGGAGCAACCTGGGGATGTCACTTTTTAAAAAATTTTTGGTGGGACTGGAGTTTGAACTCAGAGCTTCGCACTTGCAAAGCAGGTGCTCTACTGCTTGAGCCATACCTCCAGTCTATTTTGCTCTGGTTATTTGAGATGGGGCATTGTGAACTATTTGCCCAGGCTGGTCTTGCATGGTGATCTGAGATTCCAGATCTCAGTCTCCCAAGTAGCTATGAAGAGGAAGATAGCCTTGAAAACAGGATCATAAAACATGGTAATCTGCCAATTAAGAGCTGTAACCTCAGACAGGGCTGTAAAGCATGATGAATTACCCATTAAAGCCATGTAAAAAGTTCAGGATCTAGGTAAAGAGCACCAGGCAGAGATAAACACTCATTCCCGCCTTCCTTTGTCTACACTTGTAAATAAACTTTCCAAAGCAGATCTCCCCTGCTGACCTTATCCAAACCACCTTAGATCTCTAGCTCACTACTAGCCCCTAACTGATCAGAGAGCACATTCTTTGTGACCCGATTCCCTGCACTGCCTTTTAAATATCCTGTGACTCCTTTGTTCAGGACTCAGACACGGTACACGTCTGAGCCCACTGGCATAAAAATAAAACCTAAGTTCTCCACTCCTCCAAGTGTCACTTGGTTTCTCATCTGTCAAGATTTCCCCAACAGCTAGGGTTTCAGGTGTAAGCCACTGGCAGCCAGCAATTTGTTTTTAAAGACCTCCAGCTGTAATGTGACATTACACTCAATCACATATGTCAATTCGGAAGGCAAATATTTCATATCTACTATGGTAATCCCAGTATACAAAGAGTAGACATCTGAAGAGCACTGGTAAACCAAGTAAATTTGACCTATGTTCAAAGTAAACTATAAGTAAAAATTAGAGTTGATATCCATTAAGATAGAGGGGCAGATGTTAGCCAAAATACATAAACACAGATCATAGATCGGAAATACAGGACTGCATAAAGATATGTGGAATAAAAAGTAGATTGAATATGGCTGAGGATCAGATGGGGACATCCTGATGCCTGAAGGAATACATGAAGGCTAGGGAGGACACAGTAGCAGGATATTTGTCTTAGTCCCTCAGCTCCCAGTGTCTGGCAGAGAAGTACAGGACTTTCAGGCATTTAGGTTCAGAGTACCTACTATAACCCTGAGACATGGGTTTCAAACTCCTAGACAGCTCATCCAACTGTTAAAACAAGGAACAGTAGAAAGCCAAGTAGTTATTCTCTATTATGCATTTAGAAGAATATCCATCACTGTAAAATCCCTTCCTTAAGACTTGGAAGGTAGATTTTGATCCCAAATCCGTTGAACATTCTGGACTTCAAACTGATGGATTTGAGAATGAAGAAATATCTTGTGTATCCAGTTTTGTACTCTTCATTCAGTACATCTTTAATACAAAGTCACCCACATTAGGAGGAAATGTCAAAACATAGCTTGTATTCTCGAGTTAACATTTAATCCAGAACGACTGAGATTGAGCTATTCAGATAGAACAGTATCAAGATGACCCCATCGACTTTGGCAGAATGCAGGGCAAAGGGAAACATCTCCATCATTAAACATAATTGGTACTTGTTATTGGGACTGCCCGTGACTGATTGGCAGAGTAGATAACTCCAGATGTTTATTGTGTATCATTTAAGATTGAGGCAAAGACTTCATAGTTGAGCAAATCCTTCAGTTTGCCGTCAACCTACTCACCTAGAGAAAATAAAATCATGGCTGTGGCCACAAAGTAGCTACACACTTGTGTGGATACTGCAGGGCAAATGTTAGCTCCGCTGAGATAGCAAGGAAGACAAAGTTCATCAGAGATGAGAGCCACTAGTGATACGCACAGCATGGAAATTGCTGGGACATTTCCTCAGCTCCTAATAAAGGGAACCAAGGGCAGAAAAGGCTGATCATCTGAGATCTCAGAACCATGCGTGTAGTAACCAAATGGAGAAAATATGGGTGAGCCAGGACCCTACTAAACATGGCCATGCCCTGGGTCTCCAGAGGAACTACTCTGGAGGTAAAACGGAATGATTATCTACCAAAGCAGAAAAGTAATGAGATCTCTCACCTGAACCATCCCAAATACTTGGGGCTTGGGAATGACACCTGTGGCCCATTAAGGAACCAGAGTATCTAACAAGGATAAAATAGCATAGTGCATCTATCCAGAAAGAGCTGAGAAGATAGGGTAAAACTTCAACAGTGGGCAAAGCCAAACACACATAGTGGCATCCTCTACTTGAGGTCAATAGTGTCTGTTCTACACACATAGGTGGACCCTCCCATGGCCTTTATGATTTCAAATATACCCCACCCTTCCATCTCCTTCAATCCTAGGAGGTTATGGAGAAGACAACAGGAAATGCAATATACTTCCAAGAATTCATGGCAGCTGAAGAGTGATATGGTAGAGAAGAAAATAATTTTAAAACTTCGGTGTTCAAATTAAAATAAGATGAAAGATTTTAGTTCTTATAATTTTTCTCCAGAAGCTGAGCTCTAAGTTCAACAAAAGACTTCAGGTAATACCTTCCCCTGTACTACACATAGAAATGTATATAAAGATAAAATATAACTGTTGATTTAGATTAGAATATTCACGTGAGTGTGGAATCTTACCCTCTGTCCTCCACTGTCTATGAAGAGTTGTTCAAATTAAATATGGTAGAAGAAATGGGAAACTCAAAGTTAATTGTTAACAAGGTATATCTAATTTAAGATCTTTTACTCACAGTATGGGCTATTATGGGAAGAGAAAGCATGAGATTTTTTAAAAAGCCATACATCAAATACAACTGAAATTACAAAGTTTCTCTTCCTTGGGTATTTAACTAAAGCAGGCATTGAGGAAGGCAGGGATGGGCACATCTGAATTGAGAGGCCAGGGGGTATAATCTTCCAGGAAAGGAAGTGTCTACCAGAGGAAGATGGAATAGGAAGGTCCTTGCTGCAGTGAGCAGGGAGCTCTTCCTTCTGAAAGAGACAGCCACACATTTGGCATTTGGTTAGTGACTGAGTGCCACAGACCATAACCTCACAACCTCGGTCCACTTGTTCTCATGTACAGCTACATTAAAGTGCAGTCTAACTTGTGCAGCCAGAGCAGGGGGAGGCTAAAATTATTATGGCAGATAGTTAAGGGGTAAATGACCAGGCTCTTGTCCCCATGGAAGGACATTCTGACATTTTACACTATCTTCAGAGACATCAGTAGAACGCAGCCTCAGCCATCTCTAAGAGACCAGTTCAATAGTATTCCTTTCAGTGACTATGCTCTCCACCCTGTCCTCCCATCCCTCTACAACTTCCTGGAATTACTTACAAAATGGTACTAGGTGGAAGCAGATAAATGCCCTCAAAGAGGTCTTCATCAAAATCCTTAGAATGCATGAACCTGTTATACCACATGTCAAGGGGGAATTTAGGGGACATATTGAAATAAGGTTCCTATTTGACTTCAAGATTCAGACCTGCAGGGGAACCTGCTCTCACAGGAAAAGCAATTAAAGACAAAGTGAGAAACAAACACAGAATGGTAAGAGAGGGATGCTGGAGTCAGGTGAAGGTCTTAGACAAATTTCACATGAGCTCCCAGGCTTGAAATGAAAGAGTCCTGAAATAGATGAACAAAGGGGCCACAAGAAATACAAGGGACCTCTAAAGGTGGTTAAGTCAAGGAAGCATTGTCTAGAGCAGCCAGTAGGAACCAGTCATGCCATCATTGAGTATACAAATGAGCCATGTCAACCTTCAGGTGACCATCTGTAAGATGAAGTGTCACTGTTCCACCTAAGCCCCTAACTTGGTGGTCATGTGAAAAGTTATCAAAAGAATTGTGGTCCATGAATCTCCTTTCAGGGAAAACTGGAGTAACTTACTAAGGTTTCCCTTCTGTTTCAAATGAAGAGTTTCTTAACTGCTTTCCCTAAGAAGCCTGCCTGATCAAGAAAAATCCAAGTATCATTACATTAGTCTTCTAATGTAATGATGTTGAAAAGATTGTGAACTATTTAATTTTAATTTCCAATAGGTTGTAAGTGCCATGAAACAAATTATTAAACCTTACATGGGAAGAGGTACTTGGATTTTTTGTGACAGATACTACATATACAACAAGTATAAGCCTTCCTAACAAAGCCTTCTGTGGGACTGCAAAACTTCCTTACTGGAGTCCACCCACCAGTTAAGTTACAAGTTACCTGAATGTTCCACATAACAAAGATGAAAAATCCATAAAAGATGAGGTACTCTAAAGGAGTGATTGGATTAAGAAGAATGCTGAATACTTCAATTTTCTCAGCCCAGAGAAGCTGAGCTGCTATGAGGTTTCACATTTCAGTGGATCACAAGGTCCCTTCTTTTCTTTCATAGCTGCAAGAAAAGGTAGAACACTTCTCACCATAGGCAGACACAGCTCTGAACCTCCACAGAGGCAGCCGTGGGTCTGACTCTGAGTCACCTCCACAAGAAAGTACCAGAGATACAATCCCAAGAAGGGTGAAGACCTGAAAAGCAAGACCAGCAACTGAACTGCACACCACAAGAGGTAGCTCTGGCTCATGCTTTTACCCTAGGCACCAGCAAAACCTAGCACTCAAAGGGGTGATGGGAATGTCTTCAAAAATCCCATTCCATGAACTGAAAAATTCTGTCTTTCCTGTCTAGGAAAGGCACGCATATATATATATATATACCATGTAGCTTGAAAATTCTCCCCTTCTTATTCCATAACTTTAAAAACAAATACTATAGTCCCAGAAAGTCTGAGAGAGCACTGATGTACATTTTATGTTCAGCCCTTTGATTCATTGGAGTAAATTTTCTGGACACTCACCAACTAGCAAGTTTCTTAAATTGCATGGAGCAGACTTACATTTGTCATGAGAAACTAAATCAAAAATTGGTTCTGCCAAAATGTTTGGAGCATGGGAAACAAAACCAGAGATAGAGAACCTTTCACACTTTGAGGTGTATCAACCAAACATCTCCAAAGACTGATCGAATACTCCACCCCCTCCCCCAAAAGTGATCTATTATGGTCCGCGCATTACATTTTGCAGACCTCAGCTGAAAATATTTTGTGGACTCCAGACACAACAAACCATAGTCGAGAGATTATGCCATGGAAACACTTGAAGACTAATCTGTGTTTCAGAGCAGAAGACCTATCACCTGAGGGACATCATATCTGCTGGACTGCCAGAAACACAGGAGCTAGGCCAGGGAAGCTCACAAGTACTTAAGTGCATTCATCAGAGCAGAGACAGGAGACCAAGATAGGTCCATACCTGCCTATTCTTTCACCAAAGAGGCCCTACAAACCTGTAGACACATCCAAGAGTGCAAAAGGAGAGATCTTGGAGTCAGATTTTACAGCAGAAAGGCAAGGCCAATGTACCTAATCCACCATGGATTGGGAACAAGCTCAGTTCCTTGGGACCAAATACAAAAGTTGAGCACTGGAAACCTTTGGGAGGACAGAAATTTGAGCCTACATAGAAAACAAAGCCTTGCTACCTCCCTAGACCCCTCAGAGCTCCAACTTGCCATTAAATCAAAGCTCAGTACACTCAAAGGAATGGAGACACTTAGTCTAAACTTAGCCATACACACTTCTGCACCATCTCTTTTGAGCCCTCTGTTTTGAATGTTATAAGATTTGTTAAAGTGGATCCCACATTGGAAGCCAAACACCATATTCACACTTCTCCCTAGATCTTCCTGCTAACTTCAGCTCTTCCCAGGTATATGAGAGTATCTTGACTCAGGTCTTCAGATATGCTGTAATAAGTGTACTGCAGGTGCCAGTTTCACAACAGGAAAAACAGCATAAATCTGACAGACTCCACAGGGAGAAGACAACATTCCACTGAGGCCATAATTGCCTCTAAGACAATGTCCAGGTAACAGTCCTCAGGTGGGCGCCTCTACCCGAGATGGAAATGGTCAACTGCAATGAAGAACTGATCTCATCCCTAAGTCACAATTTGCCCTGCTTCCTCAAAATTATGCCCAAGGTCAACCTCATGACCCTCTTGCAGTGCATCTAAATTTACAGGCTTAGAAAATAGTGAATATGATGCCTTATCACCTAGGGTTTTCACTCTACAGGATCAAGGAACAGGGACACTAGTACTTAAAACAATGTCATTAACAGGAGTGAACCTATGCAAAACTGGCATCCACTACTGTATGATACATTTGGAGGTCCAAGGTCAGCACAAGAAACATTGAGAAGAGTCAAGCTGACAAGGCAGCCTGCAACGACAAGAGTTACATTCACATCAAATAATCCTAAGAGCCCATAATGAGGGCAGCTCAGGCTTAAAGTTTTGCAGTTTGGGGAAGGAGAATTTTGGAAGAGACATGAGGAGACGTTCATGCTCTGAACTGAGATTCCCCTGGGGAAAATGCCTGACCTTCTCTATTCACTGTTTGGGCACAGAGCCCTTTGGGTTTACAATGGTCTTATCCCTTGGGACGAGGTCAACTCCCAGGTTCCATGTTCTCATGAGAATCCAAATAATGGGAGGATTTATGCTCAGATGGACAACAGATCCTGCTTCACAGAAGGTTGAGGGTGGTCAGAGCTGTCTCAAGAGATGAGACACTTCCCACCACACACCAGCAAACCTCAGGTTTGTCGAAGACAAATCCTGAACTTTTTTTTTCTGTATGACCTCATTCCTCATGAGGGTGTGAAAATGACTTAGAACAGTAGCAAACATGCACTAGAAATGCCTTAGACCTGGAGGACCTCACAGACAGCTTCCCCAACTCTGAAAATTCCATTGCACCCATATAAACCTGATGGAGTCAGTGAGCCAACTAAGGTGACACCATAGTGGTTGAACAGACTCAACTCTCTCCACTAGGCTCCAGACATGTGCCTGAGCTGCCCAGAGATCGTGCTACTGCAGAGAATGACGAAGGCTGGGCTCAGCCCACCTAGATACGTCCCACTCTGGTAGTGCCAAAGCATCGTCGTGGAAGGTACAAGTCTGTAACCTTCCTGCTTTCGGTCTGAAATGCCTACTTGGATCCATTGCCATATGCGAAGCCTAAAGGTAAGACAACACCCATCTGTGGAACCACAATATGACCTCTAGTGGATACCCCGTCATCCAGGATAAAAATTTAAGTGAAGTATCTCCAATACCACCTCAGGAAATTTTTAAGTTCTGGAACAAAAAAAACAATCCCCAGACAGTAACATCTGTCTGAGGGGATGTCATGCTGATGGAGCAAAGATAGACACTACTAACACGTCTGCATTGTCCTTGTGTAGGCCCATGTCCAGGATGACAGTCTTACCATTGACCGAGAAACTGCCAGAGCAGATTCAAGCCTGTCACAAGGAAATGCCTGTCCTTACACAGTGAATGCGATCTCAGTGCAGTTCGTGTTTGCGTTGACAGACCAGAGGAAGAAGTCTGAGCTAAGCCCCTCATGCAGATGCAGGTCAACTAACCTCACTAAGGAGACATCCCTTCCCAGGCGACAGGAAAGTGCATCCCCTTCCTCCCTGAGTCCGAGGTAAAAGACACCACGTTTCCTTTCTGCTTCTTAGTCTTGGATATTGCAGTACCAGGGCTGCCATATGGAGTCAGAGATAAGAACTGACAAGGCAGCTATTCATTGTTTCAAAGGATTTGGTTGCTAGCCCTGTCTACATACAGGCACTTCCTGGTGGTCAGAGTTAACTGAGTACATGGCCTCAGTGCAGAAGCCTACTACAAGGAATGGAGTTCAGTCTACAATAGTCTCTGGAACTGAGATAACTAAGACGTTTGCAGACTATATTATCTCTACAGACTTAGCAACTTGAAGGAATGAGTCTTGAAAGGCAGTTTTGTTAGTATATGATAGTTATATAGGGAGTTTCGTTGAGACTCTCCCATGTATACATGCTGTACCCTGATTTGGCTCATCCCCTCCATTATTCTCCCTCTCTCCATTACCCTTCCTAGAATGACAGGTTTCAATGTTCCACGTTCATACATTGTAGAAAATGCATCAGCCATTCACCCTCCTTTTCCTTCTTCATTTACCTTTCCCTTCCCACTAGTATCCTCCCCTAACACGGCCTGTTTTACATTCCTGCTCATTGTTTAAGTGTCTGCTTGTTGTTCAGTGGGGGTTTATATTGGTAGTTTGCCTGTATGCACATTGTGCTTCAGTTTAACACCTCCTTCCTCCCCACACTGTTGTTCAGCAGTTTTCAGAGCATTATGTTGTGTGTCTTGCTCCTACACAGATGTGATGTGTTTCAATTGTATTCACAACCATTTCGCTTTTCTTCCTTAGTCTCCTCTAATAGTCCCACTTTTGGAAATCTGTTCTACGTGTATATATAATTTTGTATTTGTATCTATCTTTCACCTGTGACAGAACACATGCAACCTGTGTCTTTCTGAACCTGGCTTACTTAACATGATCTTCAGTTCCATCCATTTACTTTATGGATGGGTAATATGAAGGAGTGAGATGATAAAGCTTGATGACATCTCTCAGTGTGGAGCTGCTCACTGGACACCCGGAAATATTCTGACCAAGGCTCTTAAGAGATGCTCTGGAGACTTTGCTCCAGGGTTCACCTGGCCATTGTAGAAATCCACCAGGTGTCACTGATTATGCACAGATAGCATATATTAAGATCCAAAGGACAGGCTGGATATTTTTTATAGAATATGAGTATTCTGACACTACCATGTTAACCCTATGGAAAGAGGCAATTCATGCTCGGATTAAGAGACTCCTTACTGTTAGCCCGTCTAAATTCTCACCCTTCACAATTTTCTTGGCGAGGCTTGAGGAAATCTGTAAGTGGCTTAAGTCTAGAGAATTCAAATGTAAGGAGAGTCCCTTTTAGACCAACTCAAGAGGGGCTGCCTACTGCTGTGCCAGATGAACTGAGAATAGGGAAGTCTGACCCACTGCATCCCCATCATCACACAGTCTCAGTCCCTTGGAGGGAGCTTGTGCTCTGGATCTGGGAGCACTGTGGGCAGTTCCTAGGAGAGCTGCAGAGTTCTCAATGGTGCTCACTGCCTGCTGCTTACCCACCATTTCCTTGCACAGAACCCATAGTGCAGTGCCTTCTTCAGGTAGTACCCAAATCAACTCTCCACAGGGCAGGGAGGATGAAACCTGGACATCCTGCTATGTGGGAGTCAAACATTCAGCTCTGGGTTACAGAGCACTTCTTACAATAAAAGCAGATGGGACCTAAACATTCCCTTCTTTTATATTCAAAAACCAAACATCAGTAACAGATCCTTAATGGATTAACATTTTGACATAGTGTTTCACTATGCTGCCCAAAATAGACTGGATCTCTTGGACTCAAGGGATCTTCTTGCCTCAGCTACTATGTAGCTGGGACTA
This sequence comes from Castor canadensis, assembly GCF_047511655.1. Lineage (NCBI taxonomy): Eukaryota > Metazoa > Chordata > Mammalia > Rodentia > Castoridae > Castor > Castor canadensis. The sequence goes on from NC_133394.1 coordinate 148,867,744, forward strand.
TACAGAATTGTACTCTACTGACTGGCAGATTTTGATCAAAATTCAGTTGAGAAATCAGAGCCGCTGTATCCTCACTCTGAAACATGCTTTATGGACATCAGTATCATGAAGACACAGAAAAGAATGGGATGTATATCATTAAGTATTTGAGCTAGTCACTTCCGGGGTATTCCTGACCATGAAGTGGATTGGAAACCTCTAAAAATTCTGTTCCTGAATAATTCAAGTTGTTACTCCAGAAAGCAGACACACACAAGACTCACATGGAGAAGCCTCAGAGGAAAACTGCCTAGTAGTAGTCACTGAGAAGACTTGTGGGAGCCCCGAGGGGACAGGCCTGTTTCTACATGAGAGGGAAATCGAGGAGGATATTCTCCCAGTTTACATTCACTCAGGCTTCCCTGTGTGTCTCACACACAGTTCCACAGTGAAAACAAGTCCTCCATAAAACAATATGAGCTCTACCTAACCAGAAGTACACAGGAGAGGCTTTTGTTTTGAGCTAAATGTCAGATTACCCATTGCTAGACATAAACTCTGAATCTCAAATCCCTTGTTCTGAACCTCAGACCTTCAATGCACCAAGGGCGAGAAAACTGCTAATGTGAAGATGGGGGAGCCCAGGTGCAGGAACCTAGACAAGCTCCACAATAAATACTGTTCATGAGACTTGTCTAGAAGTGGTCCAGAACATCTGAGACATCAGAAAGTAGGAAACTTCTCCAGGACCTGACACGAGTATTATGGAAGAGAAGGAACACATTTGAGACAGAAAAAACATAATTCTGTCAGGAGCACTAAACAGGACAGTTATTAAACAACCTCTTTCCTCCTTTACGTTATCCTAGGAGTCTTAAATGGGTAGGCAGTAGGGACTAAAACGGACTCCCTAAAGTTCATGGGTACTAAAGTAGAATGTCAGAAGAGAACTGTTCTCACCAAAAAGGAGGAGCAATTATTCAAATAAGATACATCCATAGTGTCCCACAATGCAATCAGTCCCTGGGATGCTGCTATGGAGCTGGCTACTCTTTGGGCTATTCCTCAGGGAGCTCTTGGTTGTGCCCACTCCCTTCCGTTTATCCTTTGTTTCCTTACATGTAATCCATACTGTAGGGCATTCAGGGAGCACAAAGACCCAGCTCAGCACGGGGAAGGTAGTATGAACACTTTTAGATCCTGTTGTGTGTTGGCAGCTCATCCAACTCACTGGGTTACAGAGAAATTCATAGGAGAGTAGCAGATGGGACCTCGCCATTCCCTGTTAGTTTATTAGGAAGTACTTTTGGGATCACTGCCTGTGCAGGAAAGACTGCAGGTATTAGCAGAGGAAAAAGCTGAGCAGACATGCAATCTGAAGATGACCCTACCTGGTCAGGAAAAAGAAATAGGCAATTCCTGTCCGGGAAGCCATATGGCAGGCTCTAGCCTTACTGGTGTGCTAATAAAAAGCTAACATCCCCTCTCAGTTTCTGGGACACACAATGACTCCTTACCTGATAACCTTCTGGTGACTGAAGAACATTACCTTTGCCTAGTAGACCTACTTCTTGTGACTACAAGAAATGGAAAAAATTTAATACCAAGGAATTCTAGAGTCAAAACCTCTAGGCAACCTCCATTGTGATGACTCAGTATGAGAGAGCAGAGTCATGCAGTAAGAAGTGCAGTAGAAAACACAGTGAAGAGGTTCTCTTTCCTGTCTCCAAAGGTGGTCCAGGCATTACTGGTCCTATAGACCTTGGTCTCTTCTTTCTGCTCTATCCTGTCTTCTTTTGACTCATGCCACAATGACAGGAGCCTTGAGGAGAGGGTACTGGTACATAACCGATATTGCCAATTTATCTAATGTAGGGAGGGATAGAAAGGAATTGGTCAACCAACTACACTTAACTGACTTTACTAGTTGATATCATCAGCCTATGTTCACATGTCCATCAAGTCAACGTTGACTGGTCAAGGACAATGGCCTCGGCTTACATGGCCACAACAGCAAAGATTCCAACCGGCTAATGCTGATCTAGCTACTACTGCCTCCGAGTATCTCATTGCCAGTATAGATGGGAAATGGAAACCTTCAAACATGGCTTTGTTCCTCATGGTGGCTAAACAACTAGCCACTTAATAGACTGTTGGCTACTCTGGATTCCTACAACCCTGGAAGAGCCAGTGTTTGGTTTTAACAGGACAGTTAGACGCATTCATATTCACAGGTACTTAGCCAACTCCACTACACAACAACTTAGTACATTCAATCCATGAATATGGTGCCCACAGATTATCACATGGCATCCAGCTCAGCAAAGGTGCGGGTGTAGACAGTAGCACTTGCTACACCCATCCCACTAACTCAGAATGGCATCATGACTATGTGTTCCACAGGCCATCCCATGTGCTGTAAGGATAGGTGCCACCCTCCAGGAATAGAACACATTGTGCACTTTTCAATGATACCGCGTCACTGCTCAGGACTACCTGGCACTAAGGGACAAAATTAGGAATATCCACCCGCCATCATTCCCAAAGACCCACTCAAAAAATATGCTTTCCTATCCGTGTAAGTTTGGGGATCAGTAGCTCTAACCCTGCAGAACCCTAAGGAAGGCAGGCTTTCTGGCCAGGGACAAACAGACAAGAGAGCATTTGGTCATAGATATTTGACTTTGATAAGGAAAAACTGGTGCTTCTGAGCCATAATCGGGGCAGAATGTTTGAATCACAGGTGACCCACTGGGGCACTTTTTGGTATTCTTTTCCCAACTGTGATAAATGGATAAGAGAAGCAAGCCCAACATGCAAGCCCAACATGAGAAGGACATAGTGACCAGAGGTGCAGGCTTTTCAGGAATGAGAGTCTAATTTATGCCACTAGGTAAGGCAACCAGATCAATCCAAGTGCTAGCTGAGGAGGACAGAAATCAAGACAGAATGGTGAAGGAGATAAATGATGACAAGTCACCATCCGGAGACAGTAAGTGTTGGTGACAACACTGAAATCAAAATAGAGACTATCATGCTGGGTTTCTCCTCAGGAAGAAAGTAATCTCAATGTAAAGAGATTACTTTCATACACTTTTCTTCAAAGTGTATGAAGATCCAAAAAAAAAAAAAATGTGGATCTTAGACAAGGAAATGTATCACAAATCCCCCTTCAAGGAATGACTTGTCCTGCCACCATAGAAATGGTGTAAGCAGACAAGAATGCCCTTGGCTGCAGACAGCCATGTCACCTAGGACATGCCTTTCCAAAAGCAGCTCACACCCAGTAGTTGAATTGGAGTATAATGGCCTGGTTTTAGTCCTGTTATGTCATAGGCCATTTCAACTCCAGAGTTCCCCATATGGGCAACTGAGACTGTCAGACTCACACTGGAGATCAAGTTCTTCTATAAGGTTCTGAGTGTATCTTCTCCTTCATAGTAGATATGGATTCCAAGAATACTTCTAAATGAGAAACCTGCAGATTGCACTCAGTCTATTTCCTGGAAACCCTCACCAATGACAGTGAAGAAACATACTTCATCCTGTCACAGCTGCTGTACAAGTGATCTCATACACTAAAGGTCCTACAGGTAGTAACAGCTCTAGAACTTTGCCCTTGGCAAGTTATTGAAATTCTCCCTACTTAACGGGTGTGTGCTAGAAAATAATTAACAGGTGATGGTCCAACAACTGAAGTACAATGACATCAGTGAGATAAGTTCACAACTATTCCACAAAACATCTGTGTACCTCAAATTACATATATTCAATGTACTATCATTGTATTTTTCAGTTGGTTTTGAGGACCAGGTACCAATGAAGTTACTCATAGCTTCCCCTTCTATTGGCAAACATGTCCCACTGTTTCATGGAGGGTTCCAAGGAGCACTGGGTCCTGACACCCCTATGGCTAGAGATGGCTCTATTGCTTCCACATGGCTGTGTCCAATTTCTGCAGACAGGCTGTATACCTCAGGTAAACATGCCATAAAGGACACTTCACTGGTCAACATGGACCAAGGTCACAAATGTTGCTTGTGGCAAATGAACCACCTATACAAAATAAGTGTAAAAATGTAGCCATAGTGTCTAGTAAATCTCAAGTAGTTTGTACCCAGCTGAGCTGACTGTGCCACCTATAAGAGCTCCATGTCTTTCCATCTCTGCAATGGATCATACACTTCCTTCTTGATCTGAAGTGCCCCAGAATTTCTGTCCACCCATCAACTGCCACCAATGAGACCATGGAGCTGGGGTGCAGCAGATACTAAAGGCTCTGTGCACCCCAGAAGAAATGGCTTCAGTAGCAACTTCAACCTGATAAGCCCTTGACCTCCAGGAGATAGAATTTCAAGCCTCCAAAGCACCTAGAATTAAAGTAAAGCGTGCTCCAAGAGTCTAACTTTTGATGCTCCCGTCCCTCAGTTGTCATTGCCCATCATTTTCCATCCTTTCTTTGCCAATGTAGTGTCAGTTATGACCTTCACTGTACACTCAGCACCTAGACAACAGAAAATGTGGAGCAGCATCCCCAATCAATCTTGTGAGGTAGCCAAGGTGACAATACCCAGACATATACACAAGACCCACTGTTATAGTTTGTGTCTATAGGGCCATCAAATGGCCCAACAACATACATGGCCAAGAAAATTCTCTATGTTACAAATGGCCAATATCCAAAGAGCTAGAAGGAAAAACGGTAGAGCCTGTCATGGGCACTGTGTCCTCAAAACAGGCAGATTTCCAAGAAAATTAGGATTCTGACTGAGAAGTCCTTGACAGCTATCACCTAGCTCAGGACCAGAACTTCACATGTACCAGTTTGAGAGGTCTCTAAAAAATGTAATTGGTCAGAGACAGTGAACAGGAAAGAAGGTTGGAATTTGTACATGTGGGGCCATTGGAGAATAGAAGGCGTTCATGAGGCAACATAATCTAATGGGGTAAACAATGCTCCTATGTGGGAAAACAAAAGCCTATAGAAGGCCACACTAATGGTAAACCTGCTACAGTCCAACTTTTGATCCTGTTCTAGAAGCAGCACAATTACCCATAGCAGACACAGATAACTGGTGATGCTTTAAGTATTCATTGCCCTGAATAATGGAAGGAAATAGAAAGGCAATCACAACCTATCAGAAGACAAACTAACCCAGATTACTTTTCCTTGGAGGTCACAGGTCATCCCTGAGGGTTAGCAAGGAAAGGAGATGCTCTGATAAAATAGTCTGGACTTCAGAAGATGTGGAAATAAAACTAAGATGACATCTACTTGCAGCTAGCTTAGCTTCCAGGTTGATCTCTCCCATCAGCCACAATGGTGTCTAGCCAAAGCACAGAATGGATACATGCAAGTCAACTCTAAGCATGAAAGGCAAGAGAATCTTACTAGAGATGGGCCTCTGTGGCCCTCCCATGACGTATTCCCAAGTCATGTACACTGAACTTGTAAGAGAATCCTTATTTTGCTCAAACACAGCACAGGTTTTGAAGGCATGCATACACTAATAGCCAGCTTCCCTGAATACACCAGGTCCTTCAACAAGGCAGATCTGCAGAGGTTTAGTATTCCGTGGCCGAAATTAAGTAGGAAGTTTATAGGCAAAATAGGAACATGATCCATGATCCATCCTATCCTTTCTGATCATCTGCCCATACCCACTATCATATTGGGCAAATCCTTGCCATAAATATCCTGATGTCACTGCTCCTCTGGTGAATTTCTAAATGGTACAGGATTCAGCTTAATCCTTCCCAGTTTCTGAAGGTCATCTGAAGTTATTAGAAGCTGGTTTGGGTTCAAGGCCAAAGATGGCTTTGGTTCCAGCAATACCTCGTACAGGTGAATTGCTTACATCACTCACAGCTTCATTCTGCTGTGGGAAAACAGCACTATTTTTCCCCCTCAGCATCTGCACAAACTACATATGATACAGTGTTACACAGGACAGCCTTAATAAAGCTGAGGAGTACTGACCAGCTGGCAGTTTTGGCTCATTTGGAATACTGAAATCTTAGAAAAATGCATAGAATCACAGATTCCTGCTAAGATTTCTGAAATTCCTCATGCCGGGGCACCAAAGAACTCCCACCTGGTCCTTGAAGCTTGCTCTTCACAGCTGACATGTCAGTCACCTTTTCATACTTCCTCAAAGGTTTCCCAAACACCCTACCCTCTACACCCACAGCTGCCTTCAAGGACACAGTCATCACAGCTGTACAATTTCATGGGTTCTTTGGATCTACAAGTTCTTAGCCTCTGGCTGAGCGGTCTATTACTTATTGCTACTTATTGGAAGGAATGTAGAGTCAAGAGTCTTTGTACTAAGAAAAAGTGCCTAGTCAGGACCATCCAGCTTAGGGTCTGAATCCACTGGACCTGTGAAATTGCACAAAACTTAGCTTCAATAGCAATAGGCATATGAAATACTTCTATTTAATTTTGCAGGAAAAATTCAGTGACACTGGGTGGTGATACTTTGACACTGTGGCACATCTACAGCCTATACCCCTTAGTGTGTCCTGAAAATGCTATGCTATAGCATCAGTTAACAGCTGGAGGTGCTCCAAATGAAACTTTACCGGTCAATATGGACTGCAGCCCTAGACTTGTGGGAGAAGATAAGCCACCTAAGGAGAATCAGGTAGAAATGCCCTCTTCCACACTAAGTTTCAGAGGTATTTGTTATGAACACGTAAGGACAGGAGCTGAGTGTTGTGAACAGCCATGTGCCTGCCCATGGGGAAAGGAAATAACGTACACAAAGGAAACTCAGGAAACAAGGCTACAGGTAGAAATTTAATCCAACTAGATGATTTCATCTAGTAAACAAGGATTCAAGGGTGAAGTAGGTCAAATCTTCCAGAAAACACTGGCTCCTGTCTGTTTAGATTCAGTTCATGTTTTCCAACACATAATCAGAGGAAGACGGGTCAAGATGGAAGGTAAAGCACCACACATAGCAAATTCTGAGCAGAAATGTGTTCAGTTTCAAAAGGAACAGCATGCCTTCTCACCAAGTCTTGGAAGACACCCCCAGAGAACTATCAAGAATCCACCTGTCCTTGGGAAAAGGATTCTTCTTGAGACAGATGCTATACTGTGCAAAGATAGGCATCCCTATGAGGGTGGCCCTCATCCCAATGAATACTGCTGGAACCATGGTTAGGCCACTCCCAGTGAAAACCACATCCCACTTAGTTTCAGTAATACACAATTCGTCAACAAGATAGCTTAATTTAGGGCAACCCAGGAGAACACTGAAGCCATTTCCTTATGGGGCTAGCTGAAGCTTCTATGGCAAATGAACTGGAGGTCAATCTCTCCCTCGGCCCAGGCTTGCTTCCTTCCCTTCATTTCTGGCTTTGTTCCAGAGTGCACTTGCCAGTAAGCCTAATGCTATGAGTTTCTACCTCTCAGTCTGTATCTAATGAAACAAAACTATGACATTTAACTTTTTATGTGCTCATTTTAATCTCAAACTTCAGATATAGACAATAAGGGAAACCATTTTTCCTTGAGAACAAACTCTCAGTCCCTTGCATTTGCTATTAAAGATTGATGCTAATTATTTGGGACTGAAGACTAATTGGCTTTTTATAACAAAACAACATCAAAAACTTACAAGGACTAGCCAGTCTTCTGTAAGAGACACCAACTCATTGTATGCCTTTATTCTTCACATCTGACCCCATTATGTTCATTGCTGCAGGAGTTCCCTGGACCATGAATTCCTGTGCTCAATGTGGTTGTTAAGCAAAAGTAAAGAGTATATTCACCTCCCCTTTTGCCAGCATCATGGTATAGAACCTAAGTTCTCCAAACATGTGCTTGGTTTCTATCAGTGAGATCTGCCCTGCCTTAAAGGGAAACTGGGACTGGAGCTCCTGGATGGCCAGTGTTTAAGGGGATAACAGTACTAGAATAATTTAAGTGTTAGTTTTGTGTGTTAACTAGGCTAAGGGACACTAGGATAGCTTGTCAACATTGCTCAATGTGGGGACCCATCTGGAAGATGTCAGCATTTGGAATAGACTAAAGAAGATCTAGCCTTATAAGCTTAATTGTGTATGATCCAATCCACTGAAGCCCCAAGTAGAATTCAGAAAAAGAATACTTTCCTCTCTTAAGCTGGGACATCTTCTCTGTCTTAGGAAAACAGCTCATTTGAGCATTCAGCCTCAAAGTTAACCATGAGTTCCCTCATCTGTTGTTCCTTTGTATTCAGACTGAATTATGCCACTAGATTTCAGATGGCTTAGTTTGGCACTTGTCAGCTAATTTCTATCATTCTCTTATGAATCTATGTATCCTATTAGTCTGCTTCTCTGGAGGAGCCTCATTGGTACAGAAACTTTTTGGGTTTGAATGAAGACATTCTTTTGACAATTCTGAAGTGAAATGTGATCATCTAGATCATTTTGAATAATCAAGACTGAAACTAACACTCATGAACTTTATATGGTTTAGAGTTCAAGGAAGAACAAATGGCTTTTGAGACAGGTCCAAAGGAATGTTATACCTATGAAAAGCTATTTCTAACATTGAGACTCAGGAAAAGATCATTTCTCACCACTTCTATTGTATGTATGTCAAAAACTTCTGGAAAAAAAGTCTTAGATTATAAGCCCAACACAACTGAGACAGATCTATACATGACTCCATTACAGAAAGTCAGTGAACCCTAGGCAACTTCTACCTTAAAACTAGGAACAAGGAGCTGTTGCTCCCAGGATGCCTATTTCCTTTTCACAAGAGTAAACTTGGCAATCATCTCTGCTGTTTGTAGCAGACAAAGGTAATACTCACTACAGCTCCCTTTTACCATGAGGTACCAGGAAACCACTAGAGAAGTTAATAGAGCTGGTCAGTGAGCATAAACTTTTCAGTTATACATGGTAAGTTCCAGAGATCTGAACTTGGGACTATAATACTGTATTGTACACTAAAATTTATTAAGAGTAGAAATCATTATGTGTTCTTACTACAATTCTATAAAGTTCAGTGGAAGAAACCTAGTTATTGACCTGATTTGGGTTAAAACTTCACACAATTGGTCAGTTACATTTATATATAAATGTAGTTGTCCTTGTTCATGTAGGTGGTCAGACATGTTAAAGACATGCAAATGAGCATTTTAAAGAAATAGAAATAGAGTAGGCAGGAATGTCAAAGTAAGGGACATAATATTCCTAATTCTTGGAGATAAAAATGTTGGCATGCCTTAGGTTTTAGCTTTGTTTAATAGCATAAGATTCATGAAAGGATAGAGTAAGATAGACTGGCAATGACAAGTGAGTGGCACACACTTGTTGAGGTTCACCCTCACTTGGCATGAGCATGCCTTCATGAAGTTCGTGTTAACTGTCACATTGTACCACATGGAGCCCACAGATCATGTATTCCATGGCTGACTGTACTGATCTATATAGAAGGCATTATTTGATTAGACTTGAACAAGAAGCAAGGACCTTAGATGATTTAGAGCAAAACGTGAGTAAAAGTTGGAAGGTAGCTATCCCCAGAGTTCAGTCCTGCCGCATCAATGGCCTGAGCCTCTGAGAACACTCTTCTGAAATCAGTGGCAAGTGACTACTTTGCACATGCCTACCAGGAAGCAGGTGGCCTGATCCTTGTGTATTTTTAGACATTGCAGGCAGCACAGACCTTTGTATGTACACACACTTAGGTCTGCTCAGACCCATCAACCAAGTAATTCATAAGCTTCTAAGCTGGTATGGAATTTAGACCAAGAGCAGGATCAACAGCAGGTACAAGGTACCCTAACATTTGGGTCTTATGGAATAGAAAACTTAGATCCCAGAACTAAAAGTAACAAGCTAGTATCCTTTTCGGTTTCCAGGACTTATGGTAACAGCTGAACATTCTTGCAATGAAGAGCAGAACCTTTGCTAAATAGAACTGCTCACTTCTAAGCAAAGAAAAAAGTTTTTCATAAGGACTCCTATATGAAAACTTACACTCACAGTAAGAAAACCACATCTGGACACCTAAGGTACTAGATAATTCTACCTTTATTCTCCTAAGTTTGACTTGCTCTTGGGCTCTGCTAGGCTGAAGACCAAAGCATATCTGACAATCAAAAGATTTTATGGCTCAGATAAAATCTCATTCATGGAGAAGTCAGATCACAAAGCTAGGGAAGCAACATGGTGTATCCTAAGACAGAAATAGTGAAGACCTACTCTGAACAACTCCAGAAGATAGTGCATTGTGTGAGGGAACTCGGAATCTTAAGGTATCCTCTTCCTATCGCTTCACTAACTTTATTAATCTACCTATAGTCTTTAGAAGCATTTCTCGTTAATGAAGGAAATGCATCTACCTGGGTAGAGGTACAGCCTTCAGGGTGTGCCAATAACACTGACAGGTCAGTAGTCACTAAATCACATCCCTGAAGGGCCTGAAATGGAATTGGGATAGGAAGACTTGACATCAGGCATACTTTCAGGTAGTGTGTTTTGTTCTGTCTGCTTCCCAGAGAGATATATTGTCACACAATCTAGCCATGTTGGCTGGTAGGCAGAGACATTCAACAAAACTAAAGATGTCATCATCCTGTCTCTCAAGCTACCCTATGCTTACTTCTAGGATGATCAAGGCATTAGGGATGAAGGCTATCATGGGGTGGCTTCCCTAGGAAGCAAACTGAAAGGTATACTTTCAAGCAGGAAGCCTATTAGGAAGCACTCATGGAATCACTACCTGTTGAGGCAAGGCTTCAGGACTGGGCAGAGTGAGAAGTTGATCAGACATGTAATCTCAAGAAGGCCCTACCTTCTCAGGAAGGAGATAAAGGAATACACAATTGCTGTCATGCATGTCATACAGCAAGCTCCAGCATTACTGGTGTATTATCAGAAGACTAGCATCTTTCAGTTTCTGGAATGTACAATTCCATCTTACTTGATTACTTTCTGGTGACTGAAGAGTGGGATCTTTCCTTATGAGCTGTTTTTTGTGAAAAGAGAAGCTTTTCATAACAAGAAGTCCCAGGGTCAAAACTTCTAGACAACCTCCACTGGTGATGGCTCAGAATGAGAACAGAGTCATACAATGAGAGGTACAGCAGGAACACATACAAAGAAGGAGTTCTCCTTCCTCTTTTTCTCAGAGATCAAGGCATCATCGTATAGATTTTAGGCTCTTCTTTAGCCTATCCTTTCCTTTTGACTCATGTTAACATGATAGGAGCCTTGAGGAAAGGATACAGGCACATACTTCCTTCCCAACTTATCTAATGTAGGTATAGATATACCAGGGATCAGTCAACCAATTATATCAACTGACCTGATCAGTTGATATCATCCAGCCTACGTTCATGTGTCAACTTGGCATGATCAAGAACAATGGCCAAGGTTTCAGGTCAAAGCTATACATAGCCACAACATCAAGAACTCCAACTTGCCAGGGCTGATCTAGCCACTCTTGCCTTTGAGTATCCAGCTTGCTAGAATGGGTCATCCATGGCAAGCTCCAAACATTGCTCAGTTCCTCATGTGGCCAACCAACTGGCCATTTCATAGACAGTGGGCTACTCTGGACTCCTATAATCTTGGAAGGGCCAGTGTTTGTTTTCAACAGAGCAATTAGACACATTCCCAGTAGACATTTTTCCTATCCACATGTGATCAGCAAGTCCACTACACAAGGACTTAGAAGGAATAGACAGTTCCCGCCAGGTAAGTCATACAGTAGCTATTTGTTGGGATTTTAACAGAAGTCTAGCATCCCTCGCAGTTTCTGGGACATACAGTGGCTCTTAACTTTCTGGTGACGAACGAGTAGGATCTTTGCCTAATGGACCGCTTTCTTTTTGTGAGAAAAGGGAAGATTTTTGTAGCAAGGATTCCCTGGCATCAAAACTTCCAGACAGCCTCCACTGGTGATGGCTCAGTTGGAAAGAGCAGAGCCATACAGAGTCAGATATAGCAGGAATAAAAAACAGAAGGGGTTCTCTTTCCAGTCTCCCTCAGAGATCAAGGCATCAGTGACAGTAGAGATGTTAGGCTCTTTTTTTCCTGCTCTATCCTGTCCTCTCCTTTAGACTCATGCTGACAGGGGACTTGAGGAGAGGGTATTGACACATAATGAGAATTCCCAATCTGTGTAGGGAGGGACAGACCAGGGATTACTACTCCAACTGACTGTACCAGTTCATATTATCCAGACTCGCTTTAAAATGATAGCACTGGTACCCAATGCTCGTAATCAATATCCCCAATTTATCTAATGTACGGAGGGATAGAGGAGGGATTCATCAGAACTAGTGACCATTCTAAAACACACGTTATGAAAGGCCCTTAAGTTGTGAGGGACGTCTCAAAACTTCCCTGGAGTGTGAGGAAGTCTCGAGCCATATGGAAAAGATGACCAAGAATTAACATCAGCATCAGCCCAGCTGTCAACAGACCCTGTCTCAGCTACCATTTTACCCTTTTGGGAGCCTACTCCTTGGCGTAAAGGTGAAAATCAGATTTAAAGGCGGGGAGCCCTCATAAGTGGAAGAGAAATCGGTATCAAGCTCCCAACCATGGTGGACACTAGTATAATAACCCTCGGTAAATACCAGAAAATAAGCTTGTAAAGACAAAGAATCTACCACTTAAGAAAATGAGATGAATCGTAAGTTTTGAAATGTTATTCTTCCAGAGGAAATGTTGCCATAGGAAAGCTTTATTTTAATCAGTTTTTAAAGACGCCCTTGACCAGCCAGTCATGCCAACAGAAGACCTACCTATACAGCCCCAGGGCCCTGAGACAAAATGTTAGAATAGCCAGTTGGACCAAGTTCTTGGGATTTTAAACCTGACAAATAGCCTCATTTGAGAAGAGAAGTGTATAGAAAAGTCTCCCAGTAAAAAGGATGTTTGGCAGATTACAGTAGCAATGGCTATACTACCAAGATAAATCTATAGATTCACCAGAATGTTCATTAAAATCCTGATAGTCTTCAGAAACAGAAATCCCAATCTTAAAATTCTTATGGAAAGAGACCTTGAATATCAAATGTAAACCTGAGAAAAAACACAAAAGGGACATCTAATACCATCTTTCAAATTACACCATAGACTCACAGTAACAAACAGCATGGTACTGGCACAAAACATGACAGGAAGACCAATGGAAGTTCCAGAAATATACCCATACAGCTACCACCATCTTAATTTTTGACAAAGGATCCAAAGTTGTACGTTGGAGAATAGACAGCCTCTTCAACAAGTGGTGCTGGGAAAACTCATCTACTTATAGACAAAATAGACCCTTCTTTCTCACCCTGTACAAAAACCACTTCAAAGTGGATCAAACATTCCAATGTAAGATCTGAAACTTTGAAACTACTACAGAAGAACATAAGGAAGACACTGAAAGATCTAGGCACAGGCAATTATTTTCTGAATAGGATTCCAGTTAACCCAGGAAATAAGAACATCGGTATACAAAAGGGATTTTGAGTTAAAAAACACATTAAAAAATTACTAGAATAGAGAGACAACCCACAGAATGGGAGGAAAAAAGGATTTTTCTCCTTTAGCAAGGGTCAGCAATTTATCAGCTAAATATTCACAATGTACAAAAAGCTCAGATTAACCAAACAATCCAATTAATGAATGGTCAAATGAACTGAACAGTTCTCAGAAAAAAAATACAGATGGCAGATACATGAAATGTTCTACACTCATAGTCATAAAGGAAATGCAATTCAAAATGACCCAGATTCCTTCCCACCCCAGTCAGCATGGCAATCAAGATGACAACTGTTTGCAAGGATAAAGGGAGAAAGGCAGCTTCATACACTGTTGGTGGGAATGAAAGCTAGTACAAATATGATGGAAGTCAGCATGGAGGCTCAGCACACTAAAAACAACTACTTTATGACCCTGCTGTACTACTGTTGAGTCTATATCCAAAGGAACGTAAGGCAACAAGATGCCCACACAACCCTGTTTACAGAAGCATCATTCATAATTACCAACTTGTGGGATCAGCCCAGTCACCCAACAACCAATGAATTATAAAAATGTGGTGTACACAACAGGGTATTACTCAGCCATAAAAAGGAATCCTATCTTAAGGAAAAAATAAATGGAACTAGAGATCATGTTCAGCAATGTAAGCCAAAACAGAACCAAATATCCCATGTTTTGCTCATCTGCGGAGTCTGGACCTGAGATGCTAGTGCAATGTGAATAGAAGGCGGACTGGCTGGGGCAGAAATCAGGAGTGGGGAAGAATAAAGGAGTGGATACGGGAGGGTAAACAGGGTTGAAGTACATTGTTTATATGAAGATAACATGGTACCACCTACTGTTTGAAAAGGGAGATGAAGTGTAGAGGTGAACTTGTTCAGAGTACCCTGTACACATCTAAGTATCACAATGAACCCCCTTGTGATTGTTTGCTAAAAGATGGATCATATGGCTTTTGTCTAGTCTTTATGATCTGAGAACTTCTCATACCCCAAAGATAGGGTCAAGTATTCTAGCTCAATCTTGTGTGACTTTATTGACAGTACTGAGGTTTGAATTCAAGGTCTTACACTTGCTAGGTAGGCATTCTACTGCCTCAGCCAAATCCCTCTTTTTGCTTCTGGTATTGCTCAGAAAGGGTCTCATGATTTGGGGTTTTGTTTTTGTTTTTTGGGTTTTTTTTTTTTTTTACGGGGGTGATGTCCTGGTCTGTCTTTGACCATGATCCTCCGACCTATGCCTCCTGAGTAATTGGAATTATAGGTGTGAACAACCATGCCCAGCTTTTTGCTAGGATTGGATCTAACTTTTTGCCTTGGCTGACCTTGAACCAACTTCTGCCTCTCAAGTATCTGGGATTACAAGTGTGTACCACCATGCCTGGCTCAGAAAACTTATCTTTTAAAGGGGACAAGATGGGTAAAGTAGCTGAAAATGGCAGCTACCTAGGTCACTATCTGTAGGATTTCCTCCAAAACCCATGCAGCACAAGAACAAGTGAAACCACAAAAATCATGCCCTCAAAATAACATTATGAAAATGTCCCAAGTTTGAGCTACTTTAAGAATATCAGATGCCAGAATGACATTTCATGAGCCTATGTAGGGTACAGAGTGCAGCAGATAGCAAATGCTGATCTCAGTTGGTAGCAAAGACATTACCCAGATCCATCATCAAGGAAGAACATGGTACCCCAGCTGCTGAGAGTGTTTATTCACTCCAAGTACAGAAGGGAAGTCCTCTGCATTTGACCAGAGGTACTAAATTTTTTCAATTCATAATTTGAAGTGTCATGGTGAATGACAGCAAACTAACGTTAGACTAACAACAGGCATGCCTAAGATTTTTAAGAACACCATCACCTCTGTCCTTTAGTACAGGAGGACAAATGAGGAGAATGCATTCCTTCAATCCTCCATGAGGATCAATGTCAGTTATTGTATGGGAAGGTCACCATACTTTGGACCTGGGTTCACTTAGCTCTCTTGCTTTCTCTTACAGCAAGATCTGTAGGAACCTTGACTAGACTGGCAGCCTACAGAAACTTTACTGGTAAATTTTACTGTTGGTATCACAGCAATCAGATCTTTTCATCAGGAATTAGCAAGTATTTTGAAACACCTGCATGCTAGATTATGGAAGATAAACCTACAAAGACCCAGGGCTCTACCATGTTGGTAATGCAATTAGGTGTTAAAGAATACAAAGATAATTCCAGCTTCTATCTAAATGACAGTAAGAAAACTGCTTTCCTCTTCCTACCACAATGAAGTTTAACTTCAAAATTGGAGGAGTCTTTGGACTTTAGTAATTGCATGTGTCATACTTGGGAATAATGTTCCAAAAAACATTTTCAAAAGGAGCTCAAAATGAAGTTTTGAAGAAATCCCCCCTCCCCCAAAAAGGCAGCTGGACAGCTGATATTGACTGCTTACCTTCTTTGGACTCAGAGAAGTTTTTGTAGGATTCAATACAAAAGGTATACTGTTGAAGCTTAAGATTCCAGCACAAGGCCAGGTTCTCACTAGTAAAATCCGAATTCACTTGGAAATAGCTATGCATCTTACTGTGCCTTAGAGACCTATATCCTAGCCATCGAGTATCTGAACAGAAATACCTAGTAGAAGCTGGCTGCTATAAGACCCATAATGGTCTAAGCTACATTGGACACCGCTTTAGGAAGGAAATAGTAATGTTTTTCGTTAGTCTCTAGCAAATCTAGGGTCCCATTTAAGTTTCAAGAATAGGTAGCTCAGATTCCCAGGACCACCAGTTTCAGTTGTACTGACCTTCCTCTCAGCTCACACCCATGGCCTCACAGGGACATCCCTATGACAGCCCTATGAAGGAAAATTAAAGTCCTGATTCATAGATGGACTGACTCATTAAGAACTAAAAATGAGATGCTATGACACTGAATTCTTATAATGCATGCCAACGACTGTTCAGTGAAAGTCTCCCCAATGGGAAAAGTTCACTCAATATACTTGGCCCTCTCTTACGATAAAGTTTAATATAAGGACACTCCATCGTGTGCATTAGGAAAGGGATTGGCTGACTGGTCAGAGCATGGAAGAATCTCAGAAGATGGGTGATAAGGGGGTCTGTGGAAGAGCATGTAGAGAAAATCATGGGTTAGGCACAACCCAAAGAACATTGTACCAAGGTAAGAGTCTAGCACAGAGCATTTTTCAGAGGATGTACTTGACATCAAGTAAAAGGGACAATTGCTTAGAAGTCAGCTTCTGTACTTGGCCAACTCAATGATCCCATTTTGGATCTAACTTTATAGACTTTCCACTCTGCTCCTGACCATCCTTTAAGGGGAAACCGAATTGCTTCTCCTTGGTTTGGTAATAACATCTACTTTCCAACTTGGAGAAAAGTGTTTATCAATGCCGTAACTAATAATATTCTGAGTGTAGGTTTCTGTTCCATGACTTATGGTAGGTAACAGCACTCCAAGTTCTTTCAAAATACCTCAGATAAACCCCAATACAAGTCATCTAGAGCGATTACCTACCTCACAGCAATAGATAGTGAAATACACAACTTTCATTATACATCAACTAGGAGCTGCCAGCCTGACTTCACGTTAGAATGACCGCTAAAGTGCTCATCCAGAGCATCAATTGGGGATAAGCTGCACAGATGAAGTGCTATCTTGGACATAGAAACACACTGCCCGATTACCCCACCAGTACAGGACATACTGCTGCTGGCTACAGAGGGCAGGAAGTCAGCCTCGCAGTCAATCCCTTCTGGAGCAGTCCAGTAAGTGACTAAGCCAGATGTAGAGATCCAAGCCACCTGGACACAAGACAACTTTGTGGAAGATACTCACGATGGAGTCCCTGCCAGACTCATCCCAATCCTTCTCACATGTTTTGATTTCTGCATGTTTTATACAACCTGCTCATTTGTAATCTTAGCTCATTATGTCCTTCCCAGAAAAGTGGCACAAACCATGGAGCACTAGGTACAATGGACTCGGTGTGATCAGAGGTGGACAGAGACATTTGATACTCTTCCTTAGCTTACCTGCATTTAGTAGCATTTGCATTTTTAAGAGAGTTTACTAACAAAACAAAGCAAGCCTATAACAAGTATGGCATGTTTGAGTTTCAAATTCCTACATCAACCAAGTAACTGTAAAAGAATGGTATTTCCCAATAGCTAGAATATAGGTCTGGGAATCAAGGAGCAGAGATAGGTTTCTCTATCATTACTAAGTGAAATATTTGTGCCTTCCATTTATATAAGCTCAAGCCCATCATATCCACCAGGCTGGTTTTAGGTGTTTCCAGGACATTTAGCTATTCTGCCAAGAGGCCAGTAATAGTTATTGCTTCATGTAAAGAAATGAATAAAATGGAACTAAGGTGACAACTGGTGCTCTTGTGCCCAATGTCAGAGGACACTGGGCATTCACAGCACAACACTAAACAGTCTGTTAAATACAAGTTTGTCAAGGGCTCTGTCCTTTAGGTTAAGGTCTTAGACACCCACAAAACAAGCAATTTGAACCAATGGAAGTGTTGGCCAAGTGTAAGGGAAATTAGGAATGATGGTAGGAAAGTATCAAATGTCAATTTCTTATAGTTGTCTTTATAGACCAGCTGCAGTACCTGTGCAGAGTGTCAAGATTACAGCTACCCGGTATTTGAAGGTATGGAAAGGTGCCAGTTGGCTCAGTGTCCTTTAATGAAACTGAACATACTATTTGGTCTACACTTGAACTAAGCTTCACAAGACAAATCTTTATTCTTTCAGAAATAGACGACCTATAGAAGATCCAGATGCAAATGCTAAGTATTTATCAAATAAAGGGAAGGAAGTGGAAAAGCACATTATCAAAGCATACTCCCCCCCAAACTATGCCATCCTACAGGCACAGGTTATCTCCCAGTCTAACCATGGTAAAGTAGCCTGAGCAAATGGGCCATGCAACAATACCTCCATGACATACTCCTCTAAGCTGACATCAACACAGCTGCCTGGGCACTTCCCCTTCTCTCCCCCATCAGCCACGGT
Organism: Castor canadensis; assembly: GCF_047511655.1. Classification (NCBI taxonomy): domain Eukaryota; kingdom Metazoa; phylum Chordata; class Mammalia; order Rodentia; family Castoridae; genus Castor; species Castor canadensis. Next base: position 148,886,251 of record NC_133394.1, read on the forward strand.
GGTTAACTCCTGATCACATAAGATGGGCAGCTCACCCTGCAAACAAGCTTCAGAAGACTTCAGAGGGACATCCCCATGATACTAGAGAGGCCAGACTATGACAAGTATAATCAGGTGTGAGGTGTCTACTGAGGCAAACTGGCTAAAGATGGACCTACATGGCTCATTCTTATACACTCATACCCAAGCTGCTTGGTGCTAGGGGACCATGTCAAATTACTATGTCACCATTGTAGGATTAATTCTGAAGTCCTGAACAGCTTGGTTATAGATCCAGCTCAATGATTAGAGATCAATCCTGAGAATCTTAATCTCTGAAAAATCTTCAGAGTGAGAGGCTATGGTACCCAGTTTTAATGGAAGAATTTGTACTCTTCTCTGTAGGGACAGTTTGTGAGAGAATATAACAAAACCCAGCCTTTTTCATGAGCAAAAATGTCAAGCATAAATATAAATTAGACATTAAAAATTATGCTGCAAGAAATACAGTAGTACTTGGAAGTTAAAGGAATGGCTATAGACTGTGGCCAATGTTAGAAGTCAAGAAGAAAGATCTGCACAACTATCTTTTCCAAAACCCTAACCAGGGATGGAGCATTCCAGTTTATTCCTAGAAATGGTCAGACACTAAACTAGGATGTCTATCAGCAATACAGTGGCTACTTAGGGAGCAGTGACACCTGTGTTTCTTTCATGATGCATTCACCCAGGACAGCTAATTAGGACCCACTGGCATTCTACATGAGAACATGGAGAGTGTTCAAATTCATGTATGTTCTGGGCACAGATGCAACATGAGGACATGAATTATGTACAACATGTAGTTTTAATCAACAGGTGAAGGAAGACATTTCAAAATTATAGGAGGAAGATAGTTACTAGAGGACCCATGAGATGAGTTTAAGAATATTATCCAAGATGACAACCCATTCTCAGAACACCTATGGACTCCTACAAAAAGCATCCAGAATACCCACTTTCTAGCATCAGTGGAAACTTATTCTGTCAGCCAGCTTCCTCCTATTTGTTATTTTAAAGAAATTCTACAAGATGACAACTGATAGCCTAGGAAAGAATTATCCCACTGTCCACCAGGTCCACCACACCCACCCATGATTTTGCACTATACTAGGACATTTTCAGTCATCACATCTTGCAACTAGGTGATAAAGTTAGGAATGCTGCTAAAAAAATCCTGCAATGCTCAACTCATACCCACAAGGGGAATTATACATCTTAAAATGTCAATAGTACTGCACTTGGGAGACAAAAGCTACTACTTTCAGAAGACATCTAAACATTTCACAACCTTTGTAGTCTGTCCGGAACACAAGAGTTTCTGGATTTATAACCTGAACAAAACTGAGTAATCCCAGCTCAACTGTTGCCATCTGTTGGTGAGAGCACAGAGATAAGGCATCTTTCACTTGTCTCTTCAAAGCTTTCACAATGACTATTTCATGCACTGTTACCTTCAAAGGCATATACATAGGCAATGAAGGTTGATTTTTCCCTATTTCCTTCTGGGGACATATAGAGACCCCCGTGTGCCTTCAAGAAATACTACAGAGGACCAACTAGCCCACCAACTGGGGGTCAGATGTGACAGTTGGATACAGTACTCAGGCCACAAGAACCAGTTGCACAGCATCACTATTTCTATTTAAACAAGGTGAGCCTCCCATGGCTAACAATGGAGTAAGCAGTACATTTATAGGCACTCCTACAGGAATGTTAGTATGACTCAGCCTGTCCTAACAGGGAGTCCTGTGAGTTTCCAACTTCACTGGACAATTCCCACAACCACATGACCAGCTCCTTGCAACAAGGCTCCTAGTATTACTGTTTCTCTGAGAAAACTGAATGGTACAGAAGCTCTGCTCAATTCCTCAGGGGAAGGGTCAGAAATCTTCTGCAACTGGTTTTAGCTTTTAGCACAGGGGCATCCTTTCTGTCATCCAGAGATTCAGGCCAAAGCAGCCAGCAATGGAGCCACTGCTTCCTATCACTCAACATCTACCTGAATAACCTAGTTAAGAACCAGAGTGGCTCCCAGAGAGGTCCTGCAGGTCATTCAGATTCAGACTCCTGAGTGTAAGATGTTCATGTTGAGATATGCCCGAAGAGCACATCGTTGACACTGAGCTCCAAGTTTCATGACCACCTTATCCTGTTCATTTACCCTCCCCCTCCTGCCGTTATCCTCCCTTTAACATGACCTATTTTACATTCATGTCCTTTATTCCCTAAGTGAATATTGATTGTTAAGTGGGGTTTTGCCTTGGTATTTTACCTGCAAATGTTGTGCTTTAATCAGTTTAACCCCATCTACTATTCTTACCCTTTCCGCCTACCCTGTATAGTTCAGTTTTCAGAGCATTTTCTTGTCTCATTCCTAGACAGATAGGATGTATTTCAGTTTCGTGCATTCACTGTCATTCTTTGCCTCCTCCCTTAGTCTCCTCTAACAGTCCCACTTTTGGAAAGTTATTCTGTAGGTATGTACATATAATGCTTGTATTTGTATTGTGATCTATCTTTACATATGAGAAGACACATTTGTCTTTGTGAACTTACTTCTCTAAACATGTTCTCCAGTTCCATCCATATGCCTGCCAATGACAAAATTCCATTCTTTAGGGCTGAATGATATGATAAAGCGTCATAACACTCCTCTCAGGGCAATGCTGCTCAGTGGACAATGGGCTTCATTCTGACCACAGCTCTTAATGGATGCTCTGGAGACTTTGCTCCAAGTTTCACCTGGACATTGTGAAATTCCATCCAGTATCACTACTGATTATGCACAGAGGCCATAGATAAGATCCAGAGGACAGGTAAGGTGTTAGTGTTCAAACACCCACATTTTATGAAAAATCTTAAACCCATGGAAGGAGGCAATTCTTGCTCAGATTAAGAGATTTCTTACTGTTAGAACTCCCAGATTCTCACCCTTCATAATTTTCTTTCTGAGGTTCTTGAGAAAATCTGGAAGTGGCTCAAACTACAAGAATTCAAGTGTCAGGCGAAACCTTTTTAGATGATACCGAGATCAACTCAAGAGGCACTGCCTACTGTTCTGCTAGGTGAACTGAGACTCACAGTGGCTATTTCCATTACAACCCCATCATCGTACAATCTCAGTACTTTGAAGGGGCTTATACTGTGGAGCTGGCTGGGTTCTCTTGGGCGATTCCTAAGGGAACTGGAGAGTTCCCAATGGTGCTTACTGCCTCTTGTTTAGCTACCATTTCCTTGCACAGAGTCCATACAGGGCTTTCCACAAGTAGCACACAAGACTCAACTCAGCATGGAGCAGGTAGAATGAAACATGGGCAACTGGCTATGTAAGGGTCAGTCATCCAACTCCGAGTTACAGAGACCATTCAGCAATGGCAGATGGGACCCGAACATTCCCTCTTCATATTAAAGATGTAGAAACATCAGTATTAATACCTCATTAATGGATTTCAGTGTTTTGAGACATGGTCTCATTATGCTGTCCAACCTAGCTTGGATCTTCTGGGCTCAAGGGGTCCTCCTGCCTCAGTCTCCTGTGTAGTGGGAACCATCCATAGCACTACACCCCACAGATTCGCAGGTTTTGATTTATATTCAGGTGAGTAATGACAGCTGCTTTATCCTTACTCTGAACTAAAAGCATACTTTATGGCCATCATTATGACACCAAAGATAAAAGAGTGGAATATCCATAATTAAGTGATCTGGTCACTTTTGAAGCATTCCTAACCATGAAGGGAATTGGAAACCCCTAAAAATAACCATAACTGAATAGAGCAGTTATTCCAGAGGGCAGGCCTGCAGGATACTACCACATGGAGCAACTTATACAGAAGCAGAAGCAGAAACTGCCTTGTCACTGACAAGGTGAGAATGGCAACTTCCTCTATCACATGTCCTGCTACTTACAAGAGTCAGGAGACAACAGGCTGATTTCTGCATGAAAGGGAAATCAAGGAAAGTGTTCCAGTCACATTCACTCAGACTTCCCTCAACCTACTCCCCACACTAAGGAATGCCACATGTACAGTTCCCCAGGGAAGACTTCCCTATGACAGTCATCCAGAAAACCACAGTACGAGCTCCACCCAAGACCAATGGCACAGAGATCTTGCTTTGGGGTGAATACCAGGTTGACCCTTTGGTAGACACCAACCCTGAGATCCAAAGCCCTGCATTCTCAACCACAGCCCTTCTCTGCCTCAAGAGGAACAAACTGCACGTGTGGAGATAAAGGAGCCCAGGTGCAGGAACCTGGACAAGGTGCCAGTTACACAGCCCACAGTGAACGGTCCATAACAGTATGCTAGTGCTTATGGGGCTTATCTAGAGGGAATGGTCAAACCTGAGACATCAAAAGGTAAGAAACCTCTCCTGGACGCGCCATGGGTATTATAGGATGAGAAGGAACACATTTGAGACAGAAGGAACAAAGTTCTGCCAAGAGCACTAATCAGAAGAGTACTAGACAATCTTTCCTCCTTCACTTTATCTTAAGGGTCTTAAATGGGTAGAGACAGTAGGAACTAAAGCAGATTCCCTAACATTCATGGGTACTGAAGTAGAATGTCAGAAGGGAATTGTTCTCACAAAAAAGGAGTTGTTCAAGTGAGATGCAGACATTTCATAGTTCCACAGTCTTGTCTGTGCCTGGAAGAACAAAGAACAAATATGTTGGTAGACATTTGAGGATGTATGTTTGTAAGACACACAGAAGGGGCAGCTTCTATAAGATTCTCAAGTTCTATAACCTATTTCAAGAACCTATGGCATCCCAGTGTCCTTGCATTTAAGGATGGCAGATAGTATACTTCAGCTACTCTGTTGTCTTGACTCTTCTCACTCACAAAGTGGAAACTATCCTGAAGTTGTGAAAAGCTTTGAAAATCAAGAGGTGACAGAAAAGCTAAGAAGGATGAAAGCAGCCAAAGGCAACTCAAAATTGGAGCTGGTATATTGCATTGCTATACATTATTTGGATAAGAGACTCCATTTGTTCAATACTGTATATTCCACAAGTGTGTTTGTCTAAACCTCAGTTCAGCTGAGTTACCATCTATGTTGTTATAAACTAGCTTTCCACATAATCTGTTCTACTGGAAGCACTATTCCAAGTGGTTAAGAGTTTAATATATTCAGCATTTGGCTATTTTCAAAATATTAATTGAAAGAAACAAACCTATTTATGCTTTCAAAACTGATGAAATAAAATTTCCTGTTACCCATTAAAAGGCAAAGTACAAATGGTAGCTATGAACATATGATCAAAATAACAAAATTGCAAGGTTTAAAGCAAAAGTGTCAACAGTCCACAACTCCACCCTGTTCCCTATCAGGAGCTGATAGGGCCCAAAGCCTCAAATACAAGACAGGCCTGGGTTGGCCAGGCAGCCCCAGTAACACAGCAGTCATTTTATTCATTGGAGAAACCCGTAGTTCTTGAGACTCCAATTTCTGAGAAATTTAGAAGAGACATTAGAAGACATTCTTGTTCTGGCATGCATTTCCCTGTATCTTGTAACAATGGAGTTTCCATAAGGAATATGTCCAAGCTAAAAGAATCTGACCCCTTCTCTAGACATTTCTTGAACACAGAGCCCTCTGGGTTCACCCTTAGGGCAAGGTTGACTCCCATACCACTGGGTCCATGTTCCCTAGAGCATCCTAGAAGTCTAGATGTTGGGAGGACTTATGCTCAGATGGACGACAGGTCTCTGCATCCCAGCAGGTTGCAGGTGGGCAGAGCTGTCAAGAGATGGAAGCTTCCCACATTGCACCAACAAACCACACACTTAACACAAAGCCTGACCAATTTCTATGGATAATCTGGAGCCTCTAGCTTCAGTTTACCCACTCCTTGTGATGTTCTACCAGGCGTTTATGCAGATGGCATTATCAGGATCCAGAGTCAAGTGTGATATTTGTATGGAGTATGGCCATTTGTATACTAACATCTTAACTCTGAAGGAGGCACTTCTTGGTCATTTAAGTCCTACAGCCACCACTGAATGCTCATTTTCTATTTTTTCATTCAGAATTTGACAAAATCTGGAAGTGACTGATATCAAGAGAGTATGACAGTTTCTACAAAAGACTTTTTTAAAGTATACTGGGAAAGACTCATGAGGGGATGCCTGCTCTGTCAAACAGACTCAGGAAGCCTCTTCCATAGGATTCTGTCATGATGCAATCTCAGTCACTGGGAGAGGGATCATGTTCTGCAGCTGGGTATTCTTTGGCTGTTCCTCAGAACTGGGGAGCTCTCTGTGGTGCCCACTCACTTCTGCTTGCCCCTTAATTTCTTGCACAGGGCCTTCAGGTAGCACACGGGAGAGTCAGCTCAGCATGGAGCAGGCAGTATGAACCCTTTTGCATCCTGATGTGTGTGGGCATTTCATCCAATTGTTACAGCAATATTCATAGGACAACAGCAGGTGGAGGCTCAACATTCCCTCTTTTATTACCAAAAGTGATTTATATATTAGCATTAAAATTCTTGACATGTTTACAATGTGTGGATCACAACATCCATACTCATAACAGGCCTGTGGACTACAGTCCATAGGAATAGCTTTGGAAGAGTTTCCTTTATAAAGTTAGCAGAGTAGGAGTACTTCTTGCTTGATGAAGTTATCTAAAAACCAGCTCCCACATAAAATGCAGGGAGCACACAGACCAAAAAAAAAAAAAAAATCAGTACCCTGGATATTTCCCAAACACTTGCACAATCTGAAGAATATTCTACAGAAATGGCTAATACTAATGAAATAGGGGGTCTGTGGCATCTTAGTTTGCCTTATCTCAACTCTATACTTATCTATTCAGCAGCTTTGGGAACCCAAAGCCTCAACCACGGTACCTGTGAAAAACAGCCCATCACCCAAGTTGAGACAAACTGGATTTGAACCTCCATAAAATTCCAAATCCCAATGCTCATGACCAGTTGATCTGTCTGTCACTTACCAGGAGAAGACCCATTTCTTAGAGGTTGACTTCAGTTGACCTAAGTCTGAATTTACTCTTTGAGGACAGCTCTAGCAGTGCCAGTGCGCATCAAAGCAACTGTAACAAATCAGCAAGATTTGAGACTGCATTTCCAGTGGAGCCAGACACAGAATTCCTTTGCTATGAGAGGGAGACTCATTGGTTCAAATCATTGTGCCAAGAAGGACATCTGTCCAGACGCTGACCGACTACTAAGATAACCCAGCTATAAATGAATAAGAGGAGACTACATTTCTAGTCTGAGTAGTTGCTCTGTATCAAACCCTCAGACTCAGTCAAGTCTCATCTCCAGCATTATGATTTCAAAAGTTCCTATTCAAGTATGAGGCATGCATAGAAACAGGAAGTGTGGACTTAAGACAGGAAGACAATGAAGCTGACAGTGGCACTGAGGAAGCCTGCAGATTTTATTTACTAAACAAATGCTATGAACTAGATGATTTACTGCAACTACTTAAGAGTAGCCATTTTAAAGAGTAAAAGAAATAAAATTTGAAAGCTCAAGCAATATGAGAGCAATGTCTCACCAAGTAGACGATATGCATAAAGAAATAGAAGTAAACTTTAAAAACCACATGGATCTGAACTCACTAGTAAGTTAACTCACTAGAGGGTCTCAATAACACATGAAGGATGAAACAAATTTGATAGGTCATTTGAAGTTATATAGTCTGAGTAACAAGTTAAACAGTGAACAAAGCATCACACACACGTGTGACACCAAACACTAGTGTATAATGGGGTTTTTAGGACATAATGGGGCAGGAATATTTGAAGTAATGGCTTAAAACTTCCCAATTTTATGGCAAAAGTTACCTACACATTCAGGCAGCACAATGAAGACCAAATGGATCACCTAGATACATCACAGCCAAAACTGTTAAAGGCAAAGAGCCCTAGAATCAACAAGAGAAAGTCCATCATATACAATGGATACTAAGATTTATTGCCAGCATCTCAATCCACGGAGACCAGAATGTGACAGGGCAACATATTCAAAGTGGTGAGGGAAGACGACTTGTAATTCTAGATCCAACAAAATTGTCCTTCAGTGAACTAAGCCACTTAAAGATAAAAATCCCAGTTAACTGAGGTGATAGCTTCTCGAAGTTCCACTCTCCTATCCTTGACAAGTCAAGCTCTGGTACAATGTAGAACATAATTCAGGAACCCATATCTTGGCGTAGTGGTTCCTTGGTAATACAAACCAGAGGAAAGCTGATCCCTGAATTTAAGATGTCCTCTATCTGATTTATTCGTTCTTAGAAATGTCAGAGAGGGAGTGAGAAGAGTGAATATGAGCTCAAAAAGCTGAACTATTTTGCTAGCTGCTCCTGTAGGAGAGGAGTAGCCACCCTCTTTTTAGCAGAAGGACAAACAGTGATAAATGAATACTGAGGGAAAGTTCTCTTCAGACATCTTCGCTATGATCGCCAGTCCCAAAGATGTAGAGTCAGACATGTAGCTTCCTCCTGGTACCCAGAACAATAGCAATGTAATTCCATGTTCCAGGAAGCCTGTAGTACAGATTATAGCAGGCTCCAAAGCCATACAGAGCATTCAGTCAGGTAAGGGGCTGATGAACCCAACTCTCTGCTTTGGAGACCAGGCTCTGGAAGCAAAGCCATTGTCTCTTGGGCTCGCTTATTTTTGTTATACTAAAACTTGGGTAGTGGGTAGGGTAGGAGGTACTTCATGACAAACACCACTCTTCACCTTTAGTCTCATCTGCTTGCATTGTTAAAGGTTTTCCTCTCAAGCTTGTTCTGAACTTTTTTTTTTATCTAGAACTTCTTAGACATTGCAGGTTGAGACACTGAGAAGAGCCTGCTCTTCAGCCAGACATGTATAGGTCACAAGTGTCCAAAAAATAGTAATATTTTACTCCAACCAATAAAGAAAAGTTGGATAAATGAGTATGTGCTTCCATCCATTGATCTTCACATAGAAACATTCTAAATGCTCTAAGGTTCCAATTAATAAAGGTCTGCTCCCTAGGCAACAACCTTAGTACACACCATTCTGTTGGCTGTTCCCTTCCTATTTCACTGACCCCAGGCCCGTGTCTCTTCTCAGTAAGGTCTTTTCAACTATCTGCAGAGTCCTTGGGACAAAGCTGTGGTCTGAAGGTGAGACCAGGCTACAACTCTTTATTGTAGCTAAGTATAATCTTGACCCTTTTAAAAAAATCTAAGATTTGCCAAACCTCAGAAGGTCTGACTTTGTAATATGTTCTGCCTAATAACTAAAGCAGGTGAGTTGGTGTAGTCTATATGAAAGGCAGAAGGCCCTGCTGGGAGCTGATGAAAGGCAGAAGGCCCTGCTGGGAGCTGAGAAACCATCTGACCCCTTTATGTTCATTGCTGCAGGAGTCCCCTGAACCATGAGTTCCTGTGCCCAATGTGGTCGTTAAGCAGAAGTAATACATCCACCTTCCCATTTTTCAGCATCGTGGTACAGAACCCAAGTTTTCCAAATATGTACTTGATTTGTATTAGTGAGATCTGCCTTGTCTTAATGGAACTGGGACTGAAGCTCCTGGGTGGCCAGTGTTTAAGAGGTAGCAGTGCTGGAATTGTTTTAAATGTTAGTTTTATGTGTCAACCTAATGAAGCTGAAGGATACCTTGATAGCTTGCCCACACGTCTCAATGTGAGAATCCATTTGGAAGACATTAGCATTTGAAACAGACTAAAGAACATCTACCCTTATAAACTCAATTGGGCATAATCCAATCCATTGAGGCACCAATGTCAGAGAAAGACTACTTTCTTCTCTTAAGATGGAACATTTATCTTCCTTGCCCTTGGAAATCAGAGCTCATTCTCAAGCCTTCAAGCTCAAAGTTAACCAGAAGTTTCCTCATCTCTTGGACTTTGGGATTAATGAATCGCATCACCAGATTGCAGACAGTTTAGCTAGAGACTTGTCAGCATCCATAGTTGTTAGAGCCAATTCCCATAAGTCCCTTATAAAGCTGTGTATCCTATTAGACCACTTCTCTGGAGAAGCTTGACTAATACAGAAACTTTTCTGGCTTGAAGGTAAACATTCTTCTGACCATTCTGAAGTGGAATTTCATTTCTGGATCATCTTGAATAATCAAAGCCATAACATTCATGAAATTATAGAGACTTGTTCAGAATTGGTCTTCATTATTTTTGTCTTATGATACACCATCATAGCGTTTGCCTAGCTTTATAATCTGAGTTGTAATCTGAATCTAGCAGAGTACAACAGCAAGACACACTTAGAATAGAAATGGAATTCCTTTAGTTCAAGGAAGACCAAAAGGCTTGAGAGAGCCAAAGGAATGTCATATGGCTGATGACAAAAGCTATTTCTACCATTGAGATTCAGAAAATCCTTTCTCAACTCTTATCTTGAATATAATGAGCTTCTACAAAAAAAATCTATTGAATTATCCCAACACAACTAAAACTGAAACCTATGTATGACTCCATTATAGAAACTCTGAGCCCCAAGGTAACTGCTACCTGCTTTAAACTAGGATCAATAAGGAGTTCTTTCTCCCAAAGTAACTGTTCCCTCTTAAAAGTAAACTTGGCAGTCAGCACTGTCATTTGTAGCAGTCAATGGTAGTCCTCATCCCAAATTCCTTTTACCTTGCGATACCCAGGAGACCACTAGAGAAGTCGGTGAGTACACACTTGTCAGTTATACAAGTTCCAGAGATTTGGATTTAGGACTTTAGTTACTACTGTACTGAAAATTGAGAACTCATTGTTAAGTCCTCTTATAATTTTTTTAAAATTCAGTGGAAGAAACACACAGGTATTGCTCTAACATTGGGTAAAACTTCATACAATTAGTCTGCTATATTTATGCCTGAACATTGTAGTTGTTCATGTATGAAGACTTGCTAAAGATTCAAATAGGCTCTCTAGGAAATAGAGTAGGCAGATAATGTCAAAGTAAGGGATATCAAAATATCAATTCTTTGAGACACAATCTTGTCATGCTTTAGCTTCATTTAGTATTATAAGATTGATGACAAGATAGAAGAGAATATGAGAGTGTACAAGCAAGGGCCAATTAAGTAGTATACACTCATTGTCTCCATTTGTATAGACATGCCTCCATGAAGTTCATGATTATGTTGACTGTCATACTCTACCAGTTGGACCACAGGTCTTGTATGACATCATCCCATAGCTCACCAATGCTTTTTACTGAAGTCATTGTTTGGTTAGACTTGAACAAGCAGCAAGGACCTTCAAAGACTCAGAGCAAGACACGTGAGTACCAGAAGTTGTAAGATACCTATCCTCAGAGTCTAGTCCTGCTGTGCCAATGTCCGGGACGCATGCGAACATTCCCTCTGAAGGAAGTGGCAAGATGCTATACCTTGCAAATGCCCACCACGAAGCAGATGGCCTTATGCTTTTTGCATATTTTTAGACTTTGTAGGCAATACAAACCTTTGTATATACGTACATATTTAGGTACTGCTCAGATCCACTGACATAGTAATCCACAAGCTGTCAAGTTAGCACGGAATCCAGACCAAGAGCAAAATCAACACCAGGTATAGGCTGTCCTAACACTTGGGAACAGAAAACCCAGAGATCACAGAGTCTCTAACAGAAGCTAGTGTCCCTTCCGGTTTTCAGAACTTATGTTAACAGCTTACTAGATAACCTCCTGTTGACTAAAGAACATTTGCTAAACAGAATTTTTCAGTTTTCTGAGCAAAGGGAAATTTTATAACAAGGACTTCTCAGGGTAAAACAGATGTAACTCAAACTCTTTATAGTCCTAGTAAGAAAACCATACCCAGACACCAAAGGTATGAGCACTATTTTCCTGAGTAGGTTTCTGGCTTGCTCCTGTGCTCTGCTAGACAAAGCTGACCCTGTCTCCAAAAGACCTTATGGACCAGAAACAACCTAGTTCACGGACAACTCAGATCACAAAGTTAGACAAGCACCATGATCCTAATACAAAAATAATGGAGACCACTTCTGAACTGCAGAAGACAGGATTCTGAGAGCCCACATGCAGTGCACAGAGGTGACCTCTCCCATTGCTTCACTAAGTTGGTCTGTGTATAGTCTTTATATGCATTCCTGCTTCATGAAGGAAATGTGCCAACGTGTGTAGAGGTATAGCTTTCAGTGCATACCAGTAACATTAGGAAGTCAATAGTCACTAAATCACATCCATATTCACTAGAGAGCCTGAAAGGGAATGGGGATAAGATCTGACATCAGGCATACTTTCAGGCAGTGTATTTTGTTCTGTCCACTTGAGGTTTATGGTCACATAATTTAGTCATGTTGATGGGTAGTTTTCAACAGGTCTCCTGGTAGGCAAAGACAAGATTGAGGATATCAGTCTGCCTCTCAAGCTACCTCATGGTTATTTCCAGATGTGCATGGTGGTAGGCATAAAGGCTACCACAGTTTGGTTTCCCTAGAAATAAACTGAAAGATATTTTCAAGCAGGAAGTATATTAGGAAGTACTCTTGGGATCACTACCTATGGAGGGAATAGTGTAGTATTGGTCAGATGAAAAGTTCATCAGACATACAATCTCAAGACCACCCTACCTGCTCAGAGAAGAGAGAAAGGAATAAGCAGTTGCTGCCAGGAAGGTTGTACAGCAGGCTCTAGCCTTAGTGGTATATTATCAGAAGGCTAGCATCCCTCTCAGTTTCTGGGACATAAAACAGCTCTTGATAACCTGGTGACTGAACAGTGGGATTTTTGCCTAATACAGCTGCTTTCTTCTTGTGAACACAAGAAAAGGTAAACTTTTCGTAACAAGGATTCCCAGGCATTTGCCACTGGTGATGATTCAGTATGAGTACAGAGCTATACACTGGCAAGTACAGCAGAACAAAGGGAAGGGGTTCTACTTCCCATCTGCCTCAGACATCAAGGCATCACTAACACTACAGATCTTATGTTCTTCCTGCTCTATTATGTCTTTTGACAAAAAAACCTGAGAGGGACTGGCACATAATATACCAAATTTATGTAATGTAGGGAGGGAGAGATCAGTCAACATGGCGTTCTCAAGGACAATGGCCCAGGTTTTAGATCAAAGCTGTATATGGCCATAACAATACCCCAACATGCCAAAACTGATCTAGCTATGATCTCTGAACAACTTATCAGTATAGTTGATCAATGACTAGCTCCAACTATAACTCTGTTCCTCATGTAGTTAAACAACTGGCCACTTCATTGAGGGTAGGCTATCTTGGGCTCTACAACCCTGGAATGGGCCAGTGTTTAAACAGGTCCACTAAACACATTCCTAGTGAATGCATTCCTATCCGCAGATGCTTAGCCAACTCCACTACACAAGGCCCTAGAACATTAATCCATTAATATGGCGTCCCACAGATATCAGATTTGGGCTTCCACATCAGAGGTGCAGGCTTGGACAGTAACGCTTGCCTGCTACACCAATCAGCTGCTAACTCAGAATGGCATCTCAACTATGCCTTTGATAGGCCATCTCAGATGTGCTCTGAGAACAGAATGCTAGACTCCAGGATGCAGCACACATTTTCTATTTTTAAATGCCACTGGCTCATTAATCAGTACTACCTGGCACCAAGGGACAAAAATCAGGAATATCCCACTGGTTATTATTCCCAAAGACTACACCACAAATGTGCTTCTGAGTCATGTAATTTTGGAGATCAGTAGTGCTAACCCTATAGAACCTTAAAGGGGAAATACTTTCTGCCCAGGGACATTTTGGGTTCCTTATGGCTAGACACCAACAGACAAGAGTCACCATGTCATAGGCATTTAGCTTTTATCAGAATACCCAAAGCTTCTGAGGCACAATAGAAGTGACCCACTTGGGCACTTCTTGGTATTCTTTTCCTGACCATAATAAATGTGCAAGAGAAGTATGCAACCCCAACCAAGAAGGGCATAGTGACCAGGGATGCAGACTTTTCAGGGATGAATCTAATTTATGCCACTAGGTAAGGCAACCTGATCAATACAAGTACTAGCTGAGGAGGACAAGAATCAAGACAAAATGGTGAAGGAGGTAAATGACAAGTCACCATCAGGAAACAGGAAGTATTGGTGACAATATTGAGACCAGACAGAATACAGACCATCACCCTGGGTTTCTTCTCAGAGACAGGCATCTCAGTGGTGTAGATACTGTTTCTTAGATGTGTAGGTAGAAATATCCAAAAAATGTGCATCCCCCTTCAAGGAATGACTTGTCCTGTCACTGAAAAATTGTGACAACAGACAGGGATGCCCTTGGCTTCAGATAGCCATGTCCCCTAGTTCATGCATTTCCAAAAGCTGCTCACACCCAGTGATTGAAGGGGAGTAGCAAGGCTTGGTTTTAGTCCTGTCATATCCTAGGCCATTTCAACTCCAGAGCTCCCCATGTAGACAACTGAGGCTATCAGACCCACACTGCAGGTCAAGTTCTTCCACTCTGTCCTGAGTGTATCTTCTCCTTCATAGCAGATATGGGTCCCAAGGATATTCCTGGATATTACAGTTTGTTTCTTGGAAACCCCCAACAATGACAATGAGCAAACAACATACTTCATCCTTTCACAAGTTGTTGCACAAATGATTCCATACACAAAAGGTCTTACAGGCAGTACAGCTCTAGAATTTTACCCTCACCAAGTTATTGAAACTCTCTCCCTACTTAATGAGTATGTACCAGGAAATAACAGGTGATGGTTCAACTGAAGTACAATGACATCACTGGGATAAGGTCACAACTATTCCACAAAAAGTCTGTCCACCTCAAATTATACATATTCAGTATACTATCATTGTATTTTTCAGTTTGTTTTGAGGACCAGGCACCAATGAAGTTACCCATGGCCTTCATTTCTATTGGCAAACAAGTCCTATTGTTTCACAGAGGGTACCAAGGAGGACTGGGTCTTTACACTCCTGAGGCAGGAAACGCCTCTACTGCCTCCACATGACTGGTATCCAAATTCTGCAGGCAGGAAAGTTATAGCCTGAAGTACCTCACAAAGGAAACTTCACTGGTCAACATAGAACAAGATTACACAATGGTTGCTTGTGACAAGCAAACCACCTATACAAACTAAGGTTAAAACCGTAGCCCCAGTGTCTAACAATTCTCAGAAACAGTTTGTACCCAGATGAGCTAACTAGGCCACCAGTGGATCACACACTTGAGCTGAAGTGCCCCAGAATTCCTGTTCAATTAGCAGCTGCCACCAACGAGAGTAGGGAGCTCTGATACAGTAGATCCTACAGGCTCTATGGACCCTCCAGAAGAGATGGTTTCAATAGCAATCTCAACCTTCCAAGAAGGAGAACTTCAAGCT
Source organism: Castor canadensis (assembly GCF_047511655.1). Lineage (NCBI taxonomy): Eukaryota > Metazoa > Chordata > Mammalia > Rodentia > Castoridae > Castor > Castor canadensis. Next base: position 148,901,607 of record NC_133394.1, read on the forward strand.
TCTGAAGCACCCAGAATTATAAAGCATGCTCCAAGTTTCTAACTTCTGATGCTCCTGGTCCTCACTCATCACCACCCACCATTTTCCAGCCTTCCTTTCTGTTCCAGTGTCATTCAAGTATGGCCTTTGCTGTGCTTTTTAACACTGAGAACCAAAGATTTGGTTTAGCAGCCCCAGCATGGAGAGTTTGTAATAACCTCGGAGCAATGCAGCCAAGGTGACAACACCCAGATATACAAACTGGACCCAATAGGTAGGTTTGTGTCTATAGGGACATCAAGTGGCCTTAAAATACTGTACATTTCAAATGTCCCATGTCCAGAGAGCTAGAAGGAAGACAACTGGGCCTGTCATTAGCACAGTGTCTTCAACAAAGGCAAAATCCACAGCCCAAAGTGTCCTTGACAGCTATCCCCTAGCTCAAGACCAGTCCTGGCACATCCACTGGTGTAAAGGGACTTCTATAAACAGTTGTTCATGGACAGTCAACAAATGGACAGGAAATTTGAAGTATGTACACCATGAAACCATTGGGAAATAGGAGGCATTCATGAGGTAACATACTCTGATAGGGAAAACTGTGGTCCTCTGTGAGGGAATCAAAGAAAACCATAGAAGGCCACACTAATGGCCAATCTGATAAGACTGCACAGTCCAACTTCAGTCCTTCTATCTGCCATATAAAAGACCTTTATTCTTCTGGAAACAGCACAAGCACCCATCGCAGAGCCACTCACTTGCTGATGCTCAAGTATTCATTGCCTTGAATACGGAAGGAAATGGAAAGGCAATCACAACCTATCAGAAGGTATACTCAGACTACATCCTCCCGATTGTCACATGACACACCTGAGGATTAGCAAGGAAAGGAGATGCTCTGATCCAATACCTGAACTTCAGAAGATCTGGAAATCAAACCATGATGACATCTACTTGCTTCCAGCCTGGTTTCCAGACTAACTTCTCCCATTAGCCACATAGGCATGTAGTAGCCTAATGTTTCTAGTCAGAGCACAGGACAGATAGACAAGTGTTAAAAGGCAAGAAAGGAATACTGTATGACAGCATAGAAAGCTCAGATTTTAACAAGGACAAGACCAAGTGTTAAGCCACTTGTGTCTACATAGAGAATCTGACTAGCGATGAATCTCTGGTCCAACCTCATACCTATGCCAAAGTCAAGGCCACTGAGCCTGCTCTAGGATATTTCATGTCACTTGGTCAAACACAGACAGTGCATGTCTTGAACTTGGCAGATAATGGAGTGGACTATCCAAAGTCATGGTGGTCTAAGGATTTAAGATATTGCTAAGGAATGAAATCATCGCATGGGAACATACCTCAGGTACTGACTCCAGTTGCTTGCCCAAGAAGGTCCAGTCACAAACTTCCACCATCAAAAAAAGCTGATGACTTTTGATACTATCTACTATAAGGTGTCTACTACAGGTATTCATTGTATGAATTTTGCTGAAGTCTGAAAATGCTGGAAATTACTCTGAGTTCAGACATTAAGAGGATATACATGGTAATCTAAATTCCTGATGGATATCAAATTCGGCTAGATATATGACCCCAGTTATTTTCATGGAGTAATTTGTACAACTTCTGTCAAGCAACAGGTCATTAGGAATACACAGCAAACAAACAGGAAGTGTCTTAATTCTTAAGGTATTAAACAAGTCGCAAATTACAAGTCACATAACAGACTATGTAGCTATGGCTATGACACCTCCAGGTATCAGGCCTCATGGTTCATTATGAAAACTCATCAGGCAAGGTATTTTCTTGTTTATATCCTTTGACTTTCAGTGGTAAAGAGTTACCTGGACACCATCCAACAAATCAGGCCTGATCCCTGAGAATGGGTGCCTAACTATAGGATTTTCTTAGGTTTAAGGTATGGCTAAACACACAAAATATAAAATAGATAGTTGTAGAGTAGAGGACTTTACTAGAACATGTGCGATGGCTTCACTTAGACCATTCTATGGCCAAAGAAAATGCCCTGTCACTTGGCCATGTTCAATAGCCTAGCTTCATTGAAAATTTTATGTGAGGTTGCCAACATCCACTTCATCATGGGACTTTATCCAGAGATTCACTTCCTACACACAAGGTCATTACTTTAAAACAGTAGCTCAGGGTTGTCCCCTCTCTGGCTCTGCAAAAAAATTTTTTAAAAAGACAAAAGCTTATGAATCATACATTCTTGTGAGTAGACCTCTCATTCCAGATCATGTAACTCCAGGACACCCAGCAGCCATAGTTGAACCCATGCCCAGCCTTATGAACCTCATATGTTCAACTATACTCCTTGAGGTCATCTCAGGACACTTGGCCACTGCAAAATCAACACATTTCTGCTGGCAGGAATTGGATGATCCCATCCAACTTCTAGAGGCTCCTTTCCCAAGCCAGCCTGGCTTGGTCCCAAACTTCAGATGAGATAAACAGGCAGCCAACTTGTTATGCTAAATAGCAAACAATTCACTAGTCTTCCTTAAAACCCTCACCTTCATTTTAAGACATGTCCTACTACTATTACAGTCCTCTTTATCCCAATACCAGGCAACATGAAAGATAAACTAAAGAGACATCCACAAGTTTCTGAAATCATATCTGACTCTGCAGCCACATGAACAACATCCAATACTTCCATGTCCTCACGTTAGAGAAAATTTTGGAGTAATGCAGCACAAAGACCTCACCAGAAAGTTCAGAAGAGCATTCTGTTGTCTGAAGTGACTCACAGCTTCTAGGCATTAGATCAGCTCTGAGTACTTCCTCATTTCATGAGGAGCTGTTCAGATGTCTTACTAGCAGGCCACATTCTATGAAGGGTGAGAGCTCACCTAAACATGCTTAGTACATTACAGCTTCCCAAGCACAAGTCAGTCTACCTACAGGAAAACCTTTGCAGCAGGTGGAATACAGGTAAAGTTCCCACACAGTATGTGGAGGGACAAGTGGTGACCTAATAGTGTAGTTGCATGAATGCACAAGTTAGCATCCCCTTTTTCCCTTTCGGAGAAGTTCTCAGGGTGTGGGGAGGGTCAGTGTAGCATGTTTGTGAGGCAGCAGAACCCATGAGAGTCCAACAGTTATTGGTGACCTTCCTTGAGGTTGCTGCTCTCATCGATCGTGCCTGATGCAGCACTTATCTGCCTTTCAAGCTAGCCAGGTCCTGGGATAGGAACTTCAGCTATCCAAGAAGCTGAATTTTTACGAAGAACACAGTTGGGCTAGTAAGATGAGCCTGGCCTATAGAATTGTAACCAGTACTCTGTAAGACTATTAACTTCAACAGACTATGATGTTCAAAGCACAACTGGTATTCCAGTAAATGGGATTTGGAGCCAGAAAGCTTCTCAGCAGAGAAAGCTTCATTTGAATAGCTGGCTTAAGGTGACAAGCCAATTATAGGAGCCTCCTTTTGTGTGTTTTTCTTCCTCCAAGTACAGAAGGGAAGCCTTCTTTATTTGACTGCAGGTCTTTAATTTTTAATTCAGAATTTGAGCTGGTGGGATGACTCACTTGCCTGGCAAGTGTGAGGCCCTATTTTAAACTCCATTACTGCCAAATCAAAAAAAAGAAAAAACCTCAAATGTGCAGAATCTGAAGTCTAATGGTGAATGATAGCAAACTAAGTTATCACCGTGTCATTCAAGGCATCGTTAATGACACCATCACTTCTGTCCTTTCGTACAGGAGGACAAATGTGGAGAATGCATTTTCAACCCTCCATGAGGATCAGTGTAAGTTTGCTTCTGTATGGAAGGCCAGCAGGACACTTTCAATTTGGTTCTCAAGTCTTAGCTATCTGGCTCCCTCCAACATGATCTGCAGGAACATTAGCTTAGCAAGCTACAGAAAACTGGTCCAATTTATTACTGGCATTAGTGGTTAGATCTTATAAGAAGTACTCTGAAAAACACCTGGGTGCTGGAGTATTGGAAATAAACCTGTAGAGACTCAAGGGCCTACACTGTTGATCATGCTTTTAGATGCCCAAGGCATGCAGAGATATTTCCAGCTTCTAGCTAAGTGAGTTTATTACTTTTCTCTCCTACTTCAGTGAAGTTTAACTTCAGATTTGGAAGTCCTCAGGATTTTAGGAAAAGCATATGTCACACTTGCGAATATTGGTCCAAACATTTTCCAAAGGAGCTCAAAACTAAGTTTCGAGGCAACATCAGAAAAAGGTGGCTTAACGACTGGTATTGACCTCTTACCTTCTCCCTTTACTCTCATGGGAGTTGAGAGACCAAAGTTGGAGAGGACTCAGAAGTTTATGTAGGACTCAGTACATAAAGTATACTGTTGAAATTTAAGATTCTAGTACAAGGCCAGGTTTTCACTACTAAAAACCTACCTCGCAAATAAGCGCTATGCATTTTACTGTGCTGTAGAGAACAAGATCTGGCCACAAGTGTCTATACAGAAATATCCAGTAGGAGATACCTGCTGTAATAGCCATAATGGTATAAGCTACAATAGACACAGTAACTTTAGGAAGGAAGTAGTAATATCTGTGGTTAGTCTCTAGCGAATCTAGGGTCAAAATTAAGTTTCAAGAACAGGTAGGTCAGATTCCCATGACTTCCCAATTTCAGTTGTACCTACATCCCTCTCAGGTCACACCCCTGGCCTCATCCCTATGACAAGTAAGCAGAGGAAAATTAAAGTCCTGATTCATGGGTGGATTGGTTTGGTATGCAACAGCAAACTGAAAGTGGACTGCTATAAGACTATCGCTTCTTACTGAATACTGCTTTAGCACACCCTGTGAAGTCCCACTAGTAGGCAAAGATTCAGACAATAAATACACTTGGTCCTCTTATGATGAGACAAGGAATCTGAGATAAGATAATTGTGCACATTAGCAAAAGGATTGGCTGGCTGGTCAGAGCCTGGAATAAGCTAAGATAGATGGCATGAGGTCTGTGGAAGACACAGAGGGAGTTATAGGATAGCCATAACCCAAAGTACCAAGGTCAGAGCCTAGCACAGATCATTTGCCATAGAGGATGCATTTGGCATCAAGCAGAAAGGGTAGCTGCTGAACAGTCAGTCAGCTTCTGAGCTTTGCCAACCCAATGAGCCCATTTTAGAAGCACCTAACTTCATAGACTTCCCACCTTGTGGTCCTGACCTGTCAGCATCAGAAACAGACTTCAAGCTCTTCAAGGTACCATCCTTTAAGGGGACACCAAAGCACTTTTCCTTGGTAAGTGCAATTGTACCCCACTTTCTACCTTGAAGGAAGCATTTGTCAGTGTAGATTCACTTCTATGGTTTATGGTAGGTAAAACCACTAAGGTCTTTCCAAATACCTTACAGAAATCTCCATACAAGTCACTAGGAGCAGGTCACCATCCCACAGGGATAGTGAAATACACAACTTCCATTATACAACTAGGAGCTGCCAGACTGACAGAATGACCTCTAAAATACTCGCCCCAAAGAATCAAATTGGGGATAAACTGCACCAATGAAGGGCTGCGGTAGGCACAGAAATGCACTGCCTGATCACCCCCTTCAGGACAGGATCTGCTGCTTCTGGCTAGGTAGGACAGGTAGTCAGTCTGTAGTAGGCAGCCCATGGTCATCGATGACCCAAAACAGAAGTAGTAATCTCTGACCTTGACACAGACAACTTTATGGAAGAACTCAGTACGGAGTCCCTGCCAGGCTCACATCCCAGTCTAGTGACTTCTGCCCAATCTTTCTCACAGGTTTAGATCTCCATGTTTTACCTTATTTCCTTCCCAGAAAACTGGTGCAAGTCATGGAGCACCAGGTACAATGTACATCATACATTTCATGAAACAAAGCAAAGATGAAAGATCTCCACATGTGAGTGCCCAACTTAAATCCCACCATCCCTCACATTCACCAGGCCATGTGTTCGCTTCACAATACCAACCCTGACACAAATACCATGTGTGACTCACAACTGCAGTGACTCAGGTAAGGGATGTGAATCCCGATTGCAATGAGATACACCTTAAGTTCCGTGATAATTCTTACTTTCCAAGGCAAGAACACTCAAATTATGGTTCTACCCAAGTTCTCTTAGCCACCATTATCCCCGAAACGTCTTGTTTGGCATTTCATACTAGAGGTTATCACTTTTAAACCTCGAGACAACTGGCAACTTCAACTTTCTGAATCTTCATTCGCAAGTGAGTGAAGTAGGATGAATAAAATAGCTTATCCAAGGTCACAATGGTACAGAAGGTGCCAGGGACTGACGTTATTAGAAGCCCTGCAGGTTAGAGAAAGATAAGAGCAACTCCAGTTCTGGGGTCCAGGCTGCCCTATTGCTTGCCCTGGAAAGCACTCTGGAGCCAAGAGTCTCTAATCACACACAGCAAAAGCTGATGGTTTGGATGCCAGCTACTTGGTACTAGGGAGCCACCTCCAAGTACAATGACACCATCAAAAGAATGACTTTACTTTACAGCCCTGAACAGCTTGGTTCTAGATCTAGCTCAGTCACTGAGAAGAGGACAAACCTGAGAATCTTAATCTCTGAAGAACCTTCAGTGTTAGAGGCTGGGGCACCCAGGCTTTGATAGACAAATTTGTACTCCTTTCATTATGTAGGGACAGGTTGTGAGGGAATGTAAGAAAAACCTAGAAGCCACAGTTTTAATCCCTTCTAGGTATTGCACAAGATGAAAAACTATCTCCTTGTCCACAGACACTGTAACCAGCTAAAGCAACCACAGGCTTCATGCTTCATAGATAGTTTTTGCAGCAAGACTTAAGAGACAAGTAGTTTTCAAACTTCATTTGAACAATTTTATCATGAATTTGCCAATATTCATTTTAGTCCTGGTGCATTAAACCAATGCTTCACTTTTTAACGTAGCTGAGGGTGACCATATTTTCCCTGCTCTTCCCACTCATTTGACGGGTCCACTCAATGACAAGACAGCTCCCACCTTTTAGTCCACACCCACGTTTAGATCACTCAGACTCACTTCACACTGTATAGCCCATGGGACATTTCACCATGCTCTCAGCTAACAGCACTCTGGGTAGGATACTCAATCTTTCCTGAAAGCCTGTTTTCTATTCTCACTAGGTCTTCATGAGCAGAGACATCAGAAGTAAATATGAATTAGACATTAGCTAGTATGCCACAAGAAATACATTTCTTCCTGGAGATTTGAAGGAATAACCATAGGCTGTGGCCAGTGTTGGAAGTCAAGAAAGATTTGCATCTTTCCAAAATCCTAAACAGGGATGGAGCATTCCAGTCTATCAGTTCCCTGGAGATGGTCAGGCACTAACTCAGGATAGCTATGAGTAATGTAGTGGTTATTTAGGGGGCAGTGACTCCTGTCACCCCAGGAGAGCGAAGTAGGAACTGATGGCATCCTACATGAAGACATAAAGAGTATTCAAATGCTGATATGTACTGGGCACAGATACATGAGTACACATTTTAAACTACATTTTGTTGGACATAATTTAACATGTAAAGGAAGATATTTCAAGTGATAGGAAGACAATTACTAGAGGCTCTACAAGATGAGTTTAAGGATATCATCCAAGGAGACAGCCCATTCTTCTAGCAGAACATAAGGCTTCCAATAAAAACCATCCAAACTATCCACTTTCTTTCCAGTGTCAATGGAAACTAATTCCATCATCACCCAGCCTCCTCCCATTATCTGTCACTTGGAAGAAATGCTAAAAGATGACCACTGATATCCTAGGCAAGAATCAGCTCAGCTGTCTACCAGGTGCACCCAAACATGATTTTGCACTGTACTGGGACATTTTCAGTGGTCTCAGCTTTCAGGTGGGTGCTAATGATATGGAGCAAGTCAGGGGTGCTGCTAAGAAATCCTACAATGTACAATTCTCATTGTGGGGTTGTATTATACATCTTAAAGTATTGGTAGTACTGAACTAGGGAGACCAAAACTACTTTCAGAAGGGATCAACACTTCAGTCTTTGCAGTTTGTGCAGAGCTCAAGTAAGACTTTCTGGATGTGTGACCCAAAAAAGCAAAGATGATCAAGCCTAACCCTATTGTTGGCACATGTTGATGAGAGTACATCTCTTCGAAGCTTCCCCAAAGATCCTTCTTCCAAATGTGTTTCTGCTTTAAAAGGCATGTATGCAGGCAATGAAAATTGGTTTTTCCCTATTTCCTTCTGGAGACATAGACCCCTGTGTGCCAATTAGCCTATCCACTGGAAGCCAGATCTGACAGTTTGATACAGTACTCAGGTCGCAAGAACCCACATGCTGAGGTTGCACAAAGTTGTACTAAGCTTGTGTTTACTCTTTGCCTTCTGTCTTTAATTGGAGGTAGAACAGTACTGAACAGGGCCTGAAAGGCGTAAGTTCTAATCTTCAAGACACTATGGAACCTATGAGATTTTCATAGGCTTTAGCCACTGTTGAAGTTGATGAGCTAATCCTTTTCCTTTGTGCAGGTCAACATCAGAAAGAACACAGGATCATATCCCCTCCATGGCAAGTGACACCTCTGCTGCCTCCACAATGCTTGTGTTATACCACGTCTACATTCAGGCCACATTACAAATAGTGCCACAAATGGAATTATACCAGACAATGTGGATCAAGGTTATGAGGCCACTGCTTGGAGGCAAACGAGCCACCTGTACCAACTTAGGATGAAAACATCTGCTCAATGCCTATTTTATCATTGCTGACTGAACACCTGACAGAAAGATTTGAGAACTTTGTCTTGGTTTCATATGTGTCCTCCATTATGGCAAGGAGAGAATGGCAAAGCCCCACTTGAGATCATGTCAGACAGGAACAGACCAGGGATAAGACACCCCCTCTAAAGAACTGCATCTAGCAGCTTAATACCTACAAGTAGGCCCCACCTCCTAAGGTTTCTAGGATTTTCTAAGACAGCACTGACTGACCCAGGCATTTAAGAGCACCTCTGTAGGACATTTCACACTCAAACCATAATACCACCTGTATTTGCACTCGTCTTTCCTTCCCTGCAACTGACTACATCTCTGGATCACCTGAGTGAGACACTGGAGACTTTAGAGACTACCAGTAATGATGTTCTTCAGTACCAACCTCAACACTGGCAACCCTGACCTTTCAGGGTAGAGAACCTCATGCCCCAGAGCACAGAATTGAAGGAGAGCCTGCTGAATTTCTAACCTCTCTCCCACAAACTTTTCAACCTCCCTTCAGCGGCACTGAGTGCTAAAGATGTAGAATAGCAGCCCTACGAACTGGAATTTCTCAACCTCAGAGGGAGGCAGCCAAGGCAATGGTACCCAGTCATACACAGCTGGGATCTACTGTCCTGGTTGGTCTCTGGAGAGACGGTAGATGGATTGACATTATGGATGGTATGAAGATATTCCATATTCAAAGTGAGGCTCAATCCAGAGAGCTAGAGTGAGGATGATAGGCCCCGTCACTGGCTCTGTTAACCAGAAACCCAGCACTCCTAGAGGAAAGTTAAGATACTGACTAAGAATGTCCTGTGGTTATCTGAGAAGACCTAGGACATGTCTTGGTTTTAGGGAGCTCCTAGAAAACATGGTCCTGGACATTCAGCCAACACTTATATTAGGAATGAACTTTGTTCTGCCTGGGGCCTTTGGAAAGCAAAGGGCAGCTTTCATAAAGCAGGACAATCTAATAGGCAGGAAGAACACTCATCCTATGATAGGGAAACTGAAGGAGGCATGGTCAGTGAAGTTCACTCTTTCCCAAAGCGAAACTATAAATTAAACAGACTTTAATCTCTCGTTATGATCGGTGTGATTTCAGTAAGTGGACCTACATATGATGAATCTTAAAGTCTGTGGGTTGCATTTAGGATACTCCATGAGAAAGTTTTTATTTTTCCTGAAATCACAGAGCACCTATAGACAAGTTGGCAACGTGGAGGTGCTTAAGTATTTGACAAGATGGAAGCAGGAAATGAACCTCAACCTTACCAAAAGGCACCCTCATCCAGGCCACATCCTTGTGACAGTCACAGGACATCTCCAAGTCATACCAGAGAAAGTTTATCCTATCATAGACCTCTATTGGAGGAAGTCCATGACCTTTATCTGCTAGCCAACAACTATACACCCAAGAAGCCAGGTGCCTCATCTACTCCCATCACGACACCCGAGTTCATCAGATCATAGTGTAGCAATGAAACTCAGGGTTGAATTCAGGATCCCAAGCTCAGACTTAACAAGGACAACTAGAAACATTTCTCTAGTTATCTGTCCACACAAAGGGAATGCTTTGATTAGATTGGATTGTCATGATTTGTACTCATAACTTTGTGTCCAAATAAACATCTCAGAGCCTGCCACAGGATAATTCAGTCCTCAGATATCATTGTCTTGAGGGCAGGAATCCCACTATCCCGCTGCCTAGTATCATTAGGCCTTTTTCAAACAAGGTGAGACTCCCAAGGCCAGTATTTCACAGTCAAGTAGGGAGCAGGCAATACATTCAGAGACTCTTACAGAAGTAATATGACCCAGCCTGTCCTGATAGAGAATCCCATGAATTTCAAACCTAGCTAGACAGCCTCCACTACCACATGAGGCAGCTCCTTGCAAAAGATCTGGATTACTGTTCCTCTGGGAGAACCCTGAATTATATAGAAGCTCTGCTCAACTCTTCACGTGAAGGGTCAGAAAACCCCTGCAAATGGTTTTAGCTTTTCATACAGGACCATCCCTTCCATCATCCAGAGATTTAGGCCAAAGGTAGCAGCAATAGGGCCACTAGTGTCTCACTCAGGGTTTACCTGAATAATCTAGTTAAGAACCACAGGGGATCCCAGAGTGGTCATGAAGGTCATTCACAGATTCAGACCCCCGGACATAAGTTTCATGTTGAGACATGACCAAGGAGTACATCATGACATTGAGCTACACTATCCGTGAAAAGGATTCCTCAAAGGGAGATAAGGGACATCCCTAGCCTAGAACCTAAACTGAGGAATAGATTCCTCCCAAGGAGAAAAATAACTTCTGCTGGGCATTGACCTCTCTCCAAAATATCCCACTTAACTTTCTAAGATCAAGAGAAAAATGCACAGGTTCCATACAAATGTAGTGCCAAGTAAAATTCAGGTGTTCCTTAAGAACTAGAGCCAGGCTTCCCACCCAGGACACACATGGCACTCTAGAGAAGTTATGATAATGGCTGCAGTCTCCCTTAAGACAACTTTGTCATGGAACTATAGTAACCAGATGTGCAAAGGTCATGCCAGGCTGTGTGTGGGGCAAAGAGAAGGGATTCACAACTCAGAACTAAAGGGGAACATGATACTTTAGAGAGAAAGACAGACCAAGAGGAGACCCCCATGCAGATGCAGGTCAACCTAACCTAGCCTTAGGAGATGTCACTTCCTAAGTATCAGAGAGGTGCATCTCCTTCCTCCCTAAAAGGTAAGAAGTACATTTCCTTGTTGTTCCTTAGTCTTGGATAGTGCAATAAGGAGGGCTGCCATATGGGGTCAGAGATGAAAACTGACAAGGCAGCTATTCCTTGTTAATCATGAAGGATTTAGTTTCCAACCCTGTCCATATAAGGCACTTCAATCCCACCAGGACCTGGTGGTCAGAGAATTGAGTATACACCTCACAGTGCGGTCAGCCTGCCACAAAGAATGATGTTTGGTGTATAGTAACTATACATCTAGAACGGAGATGCTAACTTTGCAGGCTGTACATTGTAGTGTATCTCGACAGACTTGGAATGCAATTTTTAGAAATGTTTTTGTCAGCATGTGATCTTGTACAGGAGATTTTATTGAGACAATTCCATATATGCAAATACTGAGTCCTGGTTTGTTTCATCCCATCCATTATTCTCCCTCTTCCCCCACTACCCTTCTTAGAATGACTGACTGATTTTAATGTTTCCTGTTCGTGCGTGTAGAAGATACACCCATATTCAGCGTCCTTACCCTCCTCCCACTAGTATTGTCCCTTCAACATGGCCTGTGTTATGTTTGTCCTTCATGAAGTATCTGTTCATTGTTCATTGGGGCTTTTGCCTTAGGTATTAGACCTGTAAGAACCACGGTACTTCAGTCTAGTTCTTCTATTACTCTTCCTACCCTGTATTGTTCAATCTTCAGAGCATTTTGTTTTTTCTCATTTCTACCCATTCACTATCATTCTTTTCCTCCTTCCTTAGTTGTCTCTAACAGTCCCACTTTTGAAAGTTCAGTGTATGTATATATAATGCTTACATTTGTATCTGGATCTGTCTTCTACATATGAGAGAACAGGTGACCTTTAGGCTTTCTAAACCTGGCTTGCTTCACTTTACATGGTTTCTCCAGTTTCCCCCATTACCTGTGAATGACAAAATTTCATTTCTTGTGGATGAGTAGGCTGAAGGAATGAGATGATAAAGAAATAGGTCTCAATGCAGAGCTGCTCAGTGGACACTGGATAACATTCTGAGCAAGACTCTTAAGAGATTCTCTGGAGACTTTGCTCCAGGGTTCACCTGGCCATTGTGCAGATCCAGCCAGTATTCCTGCTTTTGCACAGAGGGCATATATTATTAAGATCCAAAGGATAGGTAAGATTTTTATAAAATGAGTATTTCAAATACTAACATCTTAACCCTGTAGAATGAGACAGTTCTTGTTCAGATTAAGAGATTCCCGACTCTTAAAACATCCAAATTTTCACCCTTCACAATTTTGAGGTTTCTGAGGAAACCTGTAAGTGGCTCCAGTCAAGAGAATTCAAGTGTCAGGAGAGTCCTTTTAGATGATACTGAGACCAACTCAAGAGGGTCTGCCTACTGCTGTGCCAAATGAACTGAGACTAGGGAAGCCTGTCCAATGCATCCCTTTCATGCAGTCTCAGTCTGTGGGAGGGGACTGAGCTCTGGAGCTGGGTGCTCTCTGAGCAGTTCCTGGGGGAGTTGCCGAGTTCCCAGTGGTGCCCACTGCCTGCCGCTTACCCATCATTTCCTTGCACAGAGCCCATACTGTAGGGCCTTCTTCAGGTAGCACACAAGTAAATTCACCATGGGGCAGGAAGGATGAAACTAGGCAACCTGATATGTGATGGTCATTCACTCAACTCTGGGCTATGGAAAACTTCATACAGCAGTGCCTGATGGGGCCTGAACATTCCATCTTATATTCAAAAACACGTGGAAACATCAGTATTAACATATCCTCAATGGATTAACATTTTGAAACAGGGTCTTACTATGTTGCCTAACTTAACTTAGATCTCCTGGACTCAAGAGCTCCTCCTGCCTCAGTCCCCTGTGTTCAGGCTGAAAGTTCAGGTCCACAGCACTATACCCCACAGACTTGTAGGTTTTGATATGAATTTAATAGAGAAATGAGAACTGGTTTATCTTTACTCTGAACTAAAAACGTACTGTATGGCCTTTATTAGATGAAAACAGTAAAGAATGGAATATCCACAATTAAACATTTGAGCTAATCACTCCTGAGGCATTTCTTACCAAGAAGAGAATTGGAAACCCTAAAAAATCCCTTTACTGAATAATGCAAGCTGTTACTCTGGAAGGCAGGCATTCATGAGACTTTCACATGGGGCAAAATATACACAAGCATGAGGGGAAAAGGCCTAGTCACCGTCAAAATGCCCCTGGAACCTTGTCAGGTTCCATGTTGTGAGGGCCAGAAGTGGACAGGCCTATGTCAGCAGAGGAAGTCAAGGAAAGTGTTTGGCTTTACATTCACTCTGACCTACTCCCAAACTAAGTTTCATGTGCACAGTTCCACAGGGGAGACTTTCCTGTGAAAATTCCTCCAGAGAACCGCAATATGAGCTCCACGTAACTAATAGCACAAAGAGGAAACTTTTGCTTTGGGATGAATGCCAGGTTGATCCACAGGTAGACATGAACCCTGAGACTCAAACCCCTGAGTTCTGCCCCTCAGCCCTTCACTGCATCAATGGGAAAAAATACTGCACATGTGAAGATTTGGGAGCCCAAGTATAGGAACATGAACAAGGTGCCAATTATACAGCCCCACCATCAATACTGCCTATGGAGTCAGCATCCAAGGGCCTATTCTAGAAGAAATTGGGTGAACAACTCCCTGAGAAGTCAGAAGTAGGAAATGTCCCCTGCACTCATTATGGGCGAAGGAACACATTTGAGACAGAAGGAACATAATTCTGCCTAAGCAGCACTAAGCAGGAGGGCATTAAACAATCTTTCCTTCACTTTATCCCATTAGTCCTAAATGGGTAGGCAACAGGGAATAAAGCAAACTCCCTAAAGTTCATGGGTACTAAAGTAGAATGTCGGAAGAGAATTGTTCTCACCAAAAAGGAGTAGCAATTATTCAAACTCAAATAAGATACATCCATAGCTTCCCATCAATCTCATTCCCTGGGAAAAGGCTCCTGCTCTGAAGTTGGATACCCTTTGGGCTATTCCTCAAAGTGGGAGAGCTATCCAGGGTATCTATTCCCTTCTGCTTACCCATTAGTCCTTCCATGAAGCCCATACTGGAGGGCCTTCAGGGGGCACACAGAAGACCCAGCTCGGCATGGGACAGGTAGTAAGAACACTTTTGCATCCTGTTGTGTTTGGGTAAGTCATCCAACTCTCTGGTTTACAAGAAAGTTCATAGGACAATAGGAGGTAAGAACCCCAACATTCCTTCTTTTCTAACCAAAGATGACCTCTTATCAATCAGCCCTTACACCGTGTGGATCACACCAACCCCTGCATCCGTAACAGACACATAGGCCTTGGAAAAGTTTCCTTTATATAAAGTTAGCACAGTAGTAGCAGCACTTGCCAGGTGGTAGACGACAGTATGCAATAATCGGTTCCTATATAAGCAGTGAAGACACTAATCAAGTCACTGGAGGTTTTCAGTACCCTTCAAGTTTTCCAAATCCTGGCACAGTGAGGAATATTTTTGAAAAATTGTTAATATGTGGTAAATAGGGAGTCTATGGCATCTTAATTTGCCTTATCTCAATCCTACACTTATCTATTCAGTAGTTTTGAAAACCAAAAGCATCAACCACAGCTGGGAAAAAATAGCCCATCACCCAATGTTGGGGCAAACTGGATTTTGATCTCCATAAAATACTGAATCCTGATGCTCATCACCATTTGCTCTTCCACTGACCAGTGAAAACCCCATTACATAGACGTCGTCTTTAGTTACCTGTGTTTGAGTTTACTCATTGAGGACAGCTCTACCAGCCCCCTTCAGTGTTTGTCAAAACATGGATGTAACAAATCAGCAATTGTTTAATATTTGAGGCTGCATTTCTAGGTAGGGAAAACAAAGGATCAAATACTTCATAGACCATGGAATAAGAGGTTCACAGGGAGCTTTGAGAAATCCAACATCTTTCTGAACTTTAGAAAGCCAAGTACAAGTTATTGGCTACACACATGCAGGGAAGACCTGTGAAACCTTCATGTCTTACCTCTGACCTTTAAGGGCTCATTATAGTAGAAAGGGAAAACTGATGCAAAGTTGGAACTGTGGGAAAACTGTGTGCCAAACAAAATTCCTTGGCCACAACCGGGAGGCTTGTTTCAAGTCATTGTACCAAGAAAGAAGTATCTGTCCAGGTACTACTAGGATAACCCAGCAGAGACTCCAGTGGCTCTAAGTGACTAAGAATAGAGACTATACATTTCTAGTCAGAATAGTCACTTGAATCCTCATCTGCAGCACTGTCAACGATTTCAGAAGTTCCATTTAAATATGAGGTCTGCATAGGAACAGGAATCGTGACCTATACGACAGGAAGACTATGAGGCTAACAGGCAGTGTCACTGAGGAAGCTCATAGGTTTCATTTGCTAGACAAGGACCATGAAGTAAGTATGTTTTATTTACTCCTAGGAATCACATCTGAAGAACTGAAGCAATATGAGAGCAAAGACTCACCAAGTAGATATTATCAATAAGGAAAGAGTTTTTAAAGCCATACAGAAGCTGTGGATCTGGATACTACAATAACTCAAGTTAATAATTCACTAGAAGGGCTCAGTAACAGATTGAGAAAGAATCAAATTGGTAGGTCATTTGAGGTTATATACTCTGAGTAATGCATCAAACAGTGAGCAGAGCATCAGGCACTAAACACCAGAATATGTATAACGATATTCCTGGAAGGACAGAATGGGGCAGAAAGGATATTTGAAGTAATGTCTGAAAACTTACCAATTTTATGACAAAAATTACCTACATGTCCAGGTAGCACAATGAAGTACATACATCATAGTCAAACTATTGAAAGATAAGGAACCTTAAAACCAAGAAGAGAGAAGTACATCATACACAATGGGTACTAAGATTGATTGTTGGCCTCTCAATCCATGGAGACCAGAGAGTGACAGGGCAATATATTCAACGTGAAGGGAAGAGGCTTGTAAGATTTCTAAACAAAATTATCCTTCAAAAGTGAACTAAGCCACTTACAGATAAAAATCCCAACCAACTGAGGTGATAGCACTCTCCATGTTCTACTATCTTGGATAAGCTAAGCCCTGGTACATCTTAGAACACAATTCAGAAACCCACATCTTGGCTATAATGGCTTCTTGGTCAGATGCAAATCCTGAGGAAAGTAGATCCCCGAGTTTAGGCTCCCCTCAATCCATCTCTAATTTATTCCTTCATAGAAGTGTCAGAGGGAACAAGAGTAAAAAACAGCTTCAGAATCTGGACCTGTTCTGCTGGCTGCTCCTGTAGGAGGTTCTTTTTTGTGGTACTGGGGTTTGAACTCTGGGCCTCATGCTTGCTAGGCAGGCGCTCTACCACTTAAGCCACTCCACCAGTCCTCTGCTCCTGTAGGAGAGGAATAGCCATTCTCTAAGAACAGTGGCAGATGGGTGGCATGGGAAAGTTTCCTTCATACATTTCTTCCTTAGTACCACCAACCCTGAAGATGTAGCATTAGATGTGTGATTTCCTCCTGGTACCCAGCATATAACACTGTAAATCCATAATCCAGGAGGGCTTGGGACATAGACCATGGTAAACACCGAAACAGGTACCAAGCATTCAGTCCAGCTGAGAGGCTGATAAGCACAACTTTTTGCTATGGAGTCCAGGCTCTGGAAGCAAAACCAGTGCCTTGTGGGCTTCCTGCTTGTTTTTGTTTTGCCAAAACTAGGGTAATGGATAGGAAGTATACTACAGCCAACACCACACTCCACCTTTATTCTCATCTCCTTCCGTTGCCCAAGTGTTTCCTCTCAAGCTTGTTCTGGCCATATTTCTCTTTACCTAAAACTTCATAGACTTGCAGTTTGGGACAGTAGAAGGACTATGCTCTTCAGGCAGGCATGTAGAGGCCACAAGTGTCCAGGAAGTAGTAGCATTCTACTCCAGCCAGATAAGGAAAGCTGATAAATGCATATGTACTTCTGTCCATTGATTTTCACATGAAGACATTATAAAGTAAGGTTCCAAGTAATCAAGGCTTGCTGCTATGCAACAATCATCACACACCACTTTTGGCTTTTCCCTTCCTACTCCACTGAAACTAGGCTCTTGTCTCTTCTCAGTAGGTTCTTAAACTGTCTGCAGAATCCTTGTATCAGATTTATAGTCTGAGCTCCCCCTGAAAAGCACAACTCTTCATTGTAGCTAAGTTTATAATCTTGAACCTTAAGTCACTAATAAAGTTTTGCAAAAACTCAGTTTTTTTTTTTAATGTTCTGCTTGATAGTCCAAGAAGGTGAGTCAGAATGTGTTCTGAAGTGCAGAAGGTCCTACTGGGAGGTGAGCAACCATCTGACCCCTTCATGTTCATTACTGCAGGAGTCCCCTGTAACCCAGCATGGTAGGTGAGCAGAAGTGAGGTGTACATTCACCTCTCCATTTTCCACATCATGGTACAGAACCCAAGTCTTCCAACATGTGCTTGGTTTCTGTCAGAGAAATCTGCCCTGCCTTAAAGAGGAACCGGGACTGAGCACCTGGGTGACCAATTTTTAAGGTGATAGCAGTGCCAGAATAGTTTTTTAAGTGTTAATTTTATGTGTGAACTAGGCTAAGGGACACCAGATAACTTGTTAACATTTCTGAATGTGAGGATCCATCTGGAAGACATCAGCATTTCAAAGAGACTAAGGAAGATCTACTCTTTGAACTCGAATGCCATGATCCAATCCATTGAGGAGGCCCCAATGGAGGAGGAACACTACTTTCCTCTTAAACTAGGACATCTGTCTCTTCTGTCCTTGGAAATCAGAGCTCATTCTCAAACCTTCTGCCTCAAAGTTAACCACTAATTTCCCTGCCTCTTGGGCTTTTGGATTCAGACCAAATTACACCACCAGATTGCAGATGGCTGGGTCTGGAACTTGTCAGACTCTTGTATATCTATGTATCCTGTTAATCTGCTTCTCTGAAGAACCTTGACTAATACAGAAACTTTAATAGTTGAAGGGAAACATTTTTCTGACCATTCTAAAGTGGAACTTCACCTCTGGATCATATTGAATAATCAAGACCATAGCTACCAGTGGTGAATTTATATGTGCTTTAGAGTTCAAGGAAGACCAAATGACTTGAGACAGAGCCAAAGGAATGCCATCCCATAACCTATGAAAAAAGCTATCATTTTGAGACTCAGTCATTTCTCATCTGTATCTAATGCCAAGAACTTGTGGAAAAAGCAGTCTATTAGATTATGAGCCTGACACAGACTAAGACATATTCATGACTAAGTCACAGAAAGCTCATGAACCCCAGGCACTTATCTGCTAGAAACTAGGGCCAACTAGGAACTCTTGCTACACAGATAAATAGTCCCTCTTAGGGTGAACTTAGCAATCAGCTCTGCAATTTGTAACAGACAATGGTAGTGCTCATCCCAGACCCCTTTCTCCATGAGGTACCAGGAAACCACTAGACAAGTTAATGGAGCTGTTCAATGGGTATACACTTCTCGGTTATATATGGTAAGTTCCAGAGAGCTGAAATGGAGACTATATTTAATACTGTATTGTGTACTTAAAAAGTAGAACTCATTAAGTGCTCTTATAATTGTCTAAAGTTCAGTGAAAGAAACCTATAGTTATTGACCAGATGTTGGTTAGAACTTCACACAATTGGTGTATACATTTATGTATAAATGTAGCTGTCCTTGTTCATGTAGGAGGTCACATGCTAAAGACATTCAAATGGGTACTTTAAGAAATAGAGTAGGCAGGGAATGTCAAAGTAAGGGACACCAAAATAGTCTTCTTTGAGACAAAATGTTGCCATGCCTTAGCTTCATTTATCTACTATTATAAGGTTGATGACAAGATAGAACTCAGACAGTAGACTAGGCAGGGCCAATTACAGCAGCATACTCTCATTAAGGTTTGCCTTCATGAACTCATGATTATGTCCGCCATCAGTGAATTCACAGATCTGGTATGTTGTCTTATCCCAAGAACTAATTGCAATGATCCTTATAGAAGGCTTCATTTAGTTAGACTCAAACAAGAAGCAAGGACCTTAGATGACTTCTGGTACTCATGTGTCTTACTCGAAGTTGGAAAATAGTTATTCCCATGGTTCATTCCTGCTATACCAATGCCTGGGCCTGGGAAAACATTTCTTCTGAAGTGAGTGGCAAGTTGCTGTACCTTGCACATGCCTACCGGGAAGCAGATGACCTGAAACCTGTGTATATAAACACAGGTGCTGCTCAGACCCATTGAGTAATCCACGACCTGCCAAGTTGGAGTGGAATCCAGACCAAGAGTGGGTTCAACGGAAGGTACAAGCTGCCCCGACACTTGAGCCTTATGGAATAGGAATCCCAGAGTCTCCAATATTGTATGTAGAGTAAGAGAAAAGCTAATGTCCCTTTCAGTTTCCAAAATTTATGGTAACAGCTTACTTGATAACATTCTGTTGCCTGAAGAGTGGGACATTTGCTCAACAGAGCTGCTCAATTCTGAGCAAAGGGAAAATTTTCATAACAAGGGATCAAGGTCGAACAGATGCTATACAAAAACACATTCACAGTAAGAAAAACATATCCAATACCTAAAGTACCAGACAATTCCCATGAGTTTCTGTCTTGCTGTTGGGATCTGCTAGAAGAGCCTCACCGTAGCACACCGCATAACCAAAAGATTTTATGGCTCAGATAAAACCTAGTTCATGGACAACTCAGATCACAAAGCTAGGCAAGCACCATCATGGCTCATCGTAAGACAGATATAGTGAAGACCAATTCTGAACAACTCCAGGAGACAGTGTATTGCAGGAGGGCACTCAGAACACTAAGAAGCCCTTTCCTATTGCTTCACGACCTGCCCATATTCTTTAGAAGCATTTCTGGTTAATGAAATGTCCCATCTGGGTAGAGGTGCAGCCTTCAGGGTGTGCCAGTAACACTAGGAAGCTGACAATCACAAAGTCATATCCTCATTCCCTGGAGTGCCTGAAAGAAAGGGGTATAAGACGACCTGACAGCAGGCAGAATTTCAGGCAGTGTATTTTGTTCTATCAATTTTGTATCAGAGAGGTACATTGTCAAACAATCTAGCCATTTTCATGGCTAATATCCAACAAATTGGCTTATAGAGATTGAGGATGTCAGCTACCTCTTTCAAGCTACCTCGTTCTTGTTTCCAGGATGAAGGCTATCACAAGATTGGTTCCCTAGAAAGCAAACTGAAAGGTATACTTTCAAGAGGGAAGTACTCTTGAGATCACTACCTGAGGAGAGAATTCTACATGACTGGCACAGAGAGAAATTGAGCATGCATGCAATTTCAAGACTACCTTACCTGCTGAGGGAAGAGACAGACAAATGGGCAATTGCTGCCAGAGAAGTCCTATGTCAGGCTCTACCTTTACTGCTGTATTAACAGTCTAGCATCACTCTTAGTTTCTTTGAGTTATAAAGACCTCTAACTTGATAACCTTCTAGTGACTGAAGAGAAGGATCTTTGCCCCATAAAGCTTTCTTGTGAGAAGAAATGGGAAGTTTTTCATAGCAAGGATTCCCAGGGTCAGAAATTTCAGGCAACCTCCACTGGTAATGGCTCTATATGAGATCAGAGCCGTACATTCCTTCCATGTCTGCAGGAACAGACAGGGAAGGAGTTCTCCCTTTATCTCCCTCAGAGACCAAGGCATCACTAACACTATATATCTCAGCCTCTTCTTCCTGCTCTATTCTATCTTCTTTTTACTCACACAAAGATGGCAAGAGCCTTTATAAGAGGGTACTGGCACATAATATTCCCAATTTATCTAATGTAGGGAGGGATAGAAAGGATTACCCAGTTACACCATTGACTTTACTAGTGGATATCACCCAGCCTATGTTCACATGTTCATCAAGTCAACTTGGTCAGTGACAATGTTGTAGCCTTCAGATCAAACCAGTACATAGCCACAACAGCAAGGACTCCAACTTGCCAAAGCTGATCTAGCTACTATTGCCTCTGCATATCCACTTTTCCAGTATGGGTGATCAATGACCAGCTCCAAACATTAACTCTGCTCCTCATTGTGGCTAGACAATGACCACTTCCTAGACAGTTGACTACCCTGGGGTCCTATAATCCTGGAAGGACCAGTGATTTCTAACAGGGCAATTAGACACTCCCAATAGACACATTCCTATCCACAAGTGCTTAGCCAACCCCACTACACAAGGACTTAGAAGTATCAATGAATATGGTGTCCCAAAGATTATCACATCAGAACCAGAGCATCCACTTCAGTAAAGGTGCAGGTGTGGACAGTAACATTCATCTGCTACACCAGTTAGCTGCTAATTCATAATGGCATCTCAACTATGCCTTCGATGCATCATCTCAGATGTGGTCTCAGGATAGAATGCTACCTTCCATGCAGCACACATTGTATACCTTTAGGAGACTGTCACTAATCAGAGCACTACCTGGAACCAAGGGACAAAAATCAGGAGTATCCCTCTCACCATCATTCCCAAAGATCCACTCAAAGAATGTGCTTTCTGTTCATGTAATTTTGGAGGTCAGCAGCTCTGACCCTGCAGAATCCTAAAGGTCCCTGGGCAGAAAGTCTTTCCCACCTCAGATTCCTTATGGCTAGGCACCAAAAGGCAAAAGTTACCATGTTGTCATAGGTATTTGACTTTGATCAGGTAGAGAACATGGGGCCTCTGAGCCAAAATTGGGGCAACATACAGGTGACCCATATGATCACTTTAAGATATATTCTTATTTGTGAGAAATGGAGATGGGACACATACAACCCCAACTTAAGAAGGACATAGTGACCAGGAGTGCAGGCTTTTCAGGGATAAGAGTCTAATTTATGCTACCAGGTAAGCCAACCTGATCAACAGAAGTGCTAGCTGAGGAGGACAGATATCAAGACAATGGTGAGGAAGATAAACAGTATTTCCAAATGGTGACTTGTCACTAAGGGTTGGTGACAACATTGAAACCATCCAAAATAGAGACAATCACCCTGGGTTTCTCAGGAAGAAAACCATCTGAGTTGTAGAGGAACCATTTTTAGATGTGTATGAAGAAATAGATCCAAGTTAATGTGGGTTTTAGTAGACAAATATATCATACAAATCCCCCTTGAGGAACGACTTGTCCTGCCAGCTTTGAAAATGTTGTGAAATAAAAAATGGCAGAGATAGTCAGCCAGTGATGCTCAAGTATTTATTGTCTTGAATGAAAGTGGAAAGGCAATCACAAAGTATCAGAAGGTACACTCTTCCAGGCTTTCTCCTGGTGGTCTCAAGGCATCTCTGAGGGCTAGCAAAGGATATGCTCTGACCAGGTAGCCTGGACTGAAGATGTGGAAATAAAACCAAGATGACATCCACTTGCAGCTATCCTGGTTTCCAGGTTGACCTCTTCCATCAGCCACAATGGCATATAGCAACCTACTGTGTCTAGTCAGAGCACAAGGCAGATACACACAAGTCAGCTCAAGGCGGTATGAAGGGACTTCTGTATGACAAAGAAAGCCCAGACCTTAACACAAACAAGGACCAGGTCTGAAGTCACCCGTGTCCAGAGACACCAACTAGAGATGGGCCTCTGTGGTCTAATCTCATACTTTCTTCCCAAGTCAAGGCCACTGAGCCTGTTGTAAGACAATTCATGCCACTTACTCAAACATAGCATAGATCTTTAACGCAAGCATGCACTAACAGCCAGCTTATCTGAATTCGCCAGGTCCTTCCACAAGGCAAGGCTGGAGATTTAGTATTTTATAGCTGAAATTAAGTAGGCATTAAGTTCATAGATTCTCAGTAGAAATACAAACGTGATCCAGCCCGGCCCTTTCTGGTCACCTTCCTATACCCACTATCATGTGGGGCAAATCCTCGCCATAAATATCTTAATGTCTCTGCTCCTCTGAATTCTTAAGAGGTATGGGATTCTACTTAATCCTTCTCAGCTTCTGAAAGTCATCTGAAGTCATCAGAAACTGGTTTGAACAAGATCAAAGTTAGCTTTGGTTCCAGAAGTACCTTATACAGGTGCATCTTTTATATTACTCTCAGCTTCAGTATGCTGTAGGAAGACAGCACTATTTTCCCCCTCAGCATCTGCCCAAACTACATAGAATGCAGTTTCATACAGGACACCAGAATCAGATCCCTATATAGTAACAAGTTCAGATTAAATATGCACAATGAAGATAACGTCTTCAAATTTCACAGCAAGAAGTGTTCAAAATAATTCCTGGTAGCGAGAAAAATTTAAAGCAAGTCCCAAATGCTAGGAACCAAGCTGAGGAAGTGTTCCAAGGAGATAGCTTTGTCTGAATTTGCTGAATGTAAGCTTTCCCAGAGTTCTAAGATCATGGAAAACAGGCACAAGCATTCAGTGCACCATCCATAAAAGCCCATGGGATAATGAGCTGAAGATACTCAGGCTCCTTGAGCAACACTGAGCTAGGCTCTCCAACCTGTGAAACTACCTAGCTATTTTATATCAATGGGTTTCAATTTTTTACACCTTGGGGTGTTACTAGTACCTAGGAGGAATAGTTAAGCAATGCTGATATCCTACAATGCATAGGAGACCTTACCATAATACAGCCATCTAGCACAAAGTGTTAGCCCTAGTAGAGTTCTGCCCAGCTAGTAGTTATGACACACAGTTCAAATACTTTGAAATCTTCATGCTGAAAAACCAAAGAGCTCCCACCTGGTCCTTGAAGCTTGTTCTTCATAGCTGACAATTGAAATTGAACCACCTCCCCATATTTCTCAGTTTTCCCAAAGGCCCCACCCTCTACACACACAGCTGCCTTCAAGGACATGACCATCTCATCACAGCAAACTTCCATGCAATTTCATGGGTTCCTTGGACTACTGAAGCTTAGATTCCAAATCCACAAGTGCCTAGCCTCTGAACTAGTCTACTTATGGGAAGAAGGCAAAGTCAAGAGTGTCAGTATAAAAAGTACCAACTCGGGACCACATACATTAGAGTCTGAATCCAGCACACCTGTAAAGTTGCACAGAACTTAGCATCAGTGGCAATACGCCTATTGCCTAATTCCATTCAATTGCACAGGATAAATTCAGTGACGAGTGTCCTGATACTTTGACACTGTGGCACATCTGTAGTCTATGCCCTGAGTGTCCTAGTCAACATGGACTGCAGTCCTTAGGCCTTTAGGAGAAGATAAGTAGCCTAAGCAGAATCAGGTAGAAATGCACTATTCCACACTAAGTTTCAGAGATTTGTTATGAAGTTGAAAGGACAGGAGTTCAGTGTTGTCAGCCATGTGCCCGACCATGGGGAAAAGAATATACTTAAAAGAAACTCAGAAAAGAAATAAGATCAGAGGCAGAAATTTAATCTAGATGACTTTATTCTAGTTAAAAAAAAAAAAAGGATTCCAGGGTGAAATAGGTCCAATCTTCCAGAAAAACACTGGCTGTTATTTTCTTTTGTTTAGATTCAGTTTGAATTTCCCAGCAATAATCAGAGGAAGACAGGTTAAGATGGAAGGTCTGATAGAACCACACATAGCAAACCCAAAACAGAAATGTACAGTTCTCAAAAGGAACAGTATTCCTTCTCACCAAGCACTGGAAGACAGCCCTAGTCAACTATCAAGAAGCCATCTGCTTTCACTGAAACTACTTCTAGAAAAGATCCCTCCTGAGATGTATGCTGCAGTGTGCTACTACTAATTCCTAGACTAGAACTTCAGAGATGGGCACCCCTGTGAGGATGGACCTCATCTACTGGACAAGGCTGGTGCCAAGGTGAGGCCTGTGGAAACCACATTCTACAGAGTTCAGATAGTATACAGTGACTCGACAAGATAACTCGACGTAGGGCAGCCCAGAAGGGGACTCAAGCCATTTCCTTATGGGGCTAGCTGAAGCTTCGATGGCAAATGAACTAAAGGTCAGTCTCTCCCTTGGCCCAAGCTTGCTTCCTTCCCTTCATTTCTGGCTTTGTGCACTTGCCAGTAGGCCTAATGCCTGAGTTTCCACCTCTCAGTCTGTTTCTAATTAAACTAGGACACTTAACTTTTCATGTATACAGTTCAAACTTTGAATATTGAGGAAAACATTGTTCCTTGAGGAGGACAAGAATCAGTCCTTTGCATTTGCTATTAAATATTGATGATGGTAATTTGCAACTGAAGACTATTTGGCTTGTAATAAAACTACATTCAAAAACTTACAAGGACTAGCCCATCTTCTGTAGGAGATACCCTAACATGTACATGGTATGCCTTCATATTCCAAAAAAGTCCTTTAACCCATCAAGTCTAGAACACATACAGTGTCAGTTTTTTGGTCTTGTCAGCCTAAATTGATGCATATTTTTGCTTAGGAGAACTGAGAAATTTCCATATTGACAAGTAGAAACTAATGATTCTAACACAAAGGATTAAATTTGAGTGACAGAAAAAGCCCCACAGTCTCAGACTTTTCAGGCGACATGGTTGGATAAGAACGTGTGGAATCTTACCTTCAGCCACTGGCTTCCTTCATATTCTAGGACACTATGGGGAAGAGGGTAAGTTCTGAGGCACAGGCACCATCTTTCTCCAGTCTCGGCAAGAGAGGATGGAAGCTTTCATTCACTGAAAACTGGTGACAGTACAATTCAGATCCGTCTTTACCCATTTGACAGAAGAGCAATGCGGTCTGCATGCTTCAAACGTCAGTTCATGGGACTGATACCTATTTCCCATTCTTGTTAAACTATCCATATGACATAACCACCTTCACCCCAACACATATTCCAACCACCAACTTTGGATGGATTTCTCAAGATCACTCAGATCGTATGTCTGGCGTACTCCTTTAGTTGCTTTCATAGACAATGAGAAGGACAGCAGATGAGGAGTATGAAGTACTCCAGAAATCCAGAGACCAAAAGGCAACATCCTATGATCCCACCAGTGCTTAGAAGCTCAGATGAGTGACAAGGTAGTCTGCGGAAGAGGCACATAGAGGGAATTATGGGATAGGCACAACCCCAAGTACATTATACTAACATCAGAGCCTAGCACAGAGCATTTGTCAGAACGCACTTGCCTAGTAGTCAGCCAGCTTCCTAACCAACCCAAAGAGCCCATTCTGCAAGCACCTAATTTCATACACTTCCCACTCTGTGGTCCTGACCTGTCAGCATCAGAAACAGTTCAAGGTCTTTAAGGTACCATCCTTTAAGGAGACACCAAAGTACTTCTCCTTGGTACAGCGATTACATGACTTTGTACCCTGGAGAGCTGCGTGTGTATCAATGCTAGGCTGGTATATATTCTGATGCAGATTGCCATTCTATAGCTCGCGGTAGGTAACACCACTGTTACCTACCTACCTAAAGTCTTCCAAAATAGACAAAAGCCCAAACAAGTCACCTGGAGCAGGTCACCCATCTCAGTGATATAGGATGATGAAATATACAACTTCCATTATACATCAACTAGGAGCTGCCATCCTGACATATTGGAATGACCTCTTAAGTGCTCAAAGCGTGCAGATAAAGAGCTGTGGTAAAGCAACGTACTGTTGATTACCCCTTCAGGACAGGACATGCTGCTGATGGCTAGGGAGAACAGGCACTTGACCTCTACTTGCCAGTTTCCTTCTGGAGCAGCCCACAGACAACCAAACAAGTGGAAATCCTAGCCACCTTGACACAGGACAATTTTATGGAAGATACTACAGAGTCCCTACTAGATCCCAGTATGGCATCTTCTGCCCAGTCTTACATGGATTTTGATCTTTGCATGTTTTATATAACCTGCTCATTTGCAATCCTGGCTCATCCTTCCCCAAAAGTCTAGTGCAAACTGTGGAGTACCAGGTACAATGGACTCAGTGTGACCAGAGGTAGACAGAATCAGACTTTTGATATTCCCTTCCACAGCCCACCTGCATTCAGTAGCAGTTTCAGTTTCATAAGGGTTTACCACCAAGAAAAACCCCAACCTATTACAAGTATGGCATTTTTGAGTTTCAGTATGTACTTTGCACTAATGGCTGGGATAGGATATTTGCCAATAGCTACAATACAGGTCTGGGAACTATGGAGAAGAGGTATGTTTCTCTTATCTTTTCCCAAGGGGTATTTGTGCTTTCCATCCATATAAGTTCAGGGTCCAGCATGGCCCAGTAGTTCTGGTTCTGTGTGCTTCCTGGTCACTAAACTCCTTTTGTCAAGAGACCAGCAAGACTTCTTGCTTCATACAGAGGAAGGAATAAAACACAAACCATCCTATGACCAAGAAAAATGCCTTGCCACTTGGTTATGCTCTCAATAGCCTAACCTCATTGAAACAATTTCACAAGCAGTTGTCAACCTCCATTTCAGGCATGGGATCTTATCCAGAGATTTGCCTCCTACAGACAAGCTAATTACTCTAAAACAGTAATTAGTAACTGTTCTATGGCTCTGCAAAAAAAAAAAACACCATGAATCATCTGTTTCTGTGGGTATCATTTCAGATCTTGTAACTCCAGATCACCCACAGTGACAGGTGAACTCCATGCCCAGCCTGATGCACCTCACCTTCACAATGTGCTCCATCTAGAATAGGTAAGGGCACTTGACCACCTCAAAACCAACACCACATATCTGCTGGTAGGAAGCTGATGACCAGCCATCCCAAGTTTCTAGAGACCCCTTTCCCAAGCCAGCCCAGCCTGGACCCCTAGTTAAGATGAAATACGAAAAAGATAGTCTACTTGTTACTCTAAGTAGCTAACACTTCACTGTTCTTAAAATTCTCACCTCTGTTTTCTCTAAAAATGTCCTACTAGAGTTCCCATTCATCCAAATACCAGGCAACATGAAAGATCAGATATTCTACAGAGGCATTCAGAAACTTCTAAAGTCACATCTGACTCTAGCCACATTGACAATATCCACATTTCCATGTTCTCCTGTAACTACAGAAATAGTTTTGGAGTATGGCAGCACAAAGTCCTCACCAGAGGGAAATTCAGAAAAGCATTCTGTGGCCTGGAATGATCAGTACCATCTAGATGTTAGATCAGTTCTGAGTACCTCCTCATGACAAGTGGGTAACTTCCTCAGAAGTCTGACATTTCAGTTCAATGGCGAGCTCCTTTTCCCCTGAACGTGCTTAGTGTATTCAGACCTTCAAATCACAAGCCAGTCTAGCTCCAGGGAAACCCTATGCAGCAGGTAGAACACAGATCATTCTCACACATATGAGGGACAAGTGTGGTCAGTGGCAATGGCCTACTGTGTGATCCAAAAGGAGCATAAAACAAGGTTTGAAGCCCAATTTCAAGCACGGATTCTTTTCATTGATGTACAGATCACAAGCCATGCATGCAGAAAATGCTGTCTGAAAAAAGGTGAAGCCTGTTTTTATTTCCAAGCTCTTTCCTCCCCAGCTCCACTGGGCTGATAAGCTTATAAACCTCTTACTTATATAAGTGAAAACTGGTAGAAGGATTCCCTTTGGGGAAAATTGTCATGCTGTGAGGAGGGTCAATGCGGCATGTTTGGGAGGCAGCAGACCCTCCCTGAGCTTTCTCTCATCTCTCATGCCTCTAGCCTAGCTAGAGTGAGCTGAATGCAGCATTTTTCTGCCTTTCAACCTAGCTATAGTCCTAGGATAGGATCCACAGTTATCTGGAAAGCCAGATTTTTACAAAGAACATGCCTGAGTCAGAGCATTGGTACTCAATAGGTGGTGTAGAAGTTAAAATGGTCCTAGAATGTTCAAAGCACAACTATGTACTATTCCAGTAAGTGAAATTTGCATACAGGAAGCTTCTGAGCACAGGAAGTTTCAATTGTGTAGCTGGTTCAAGATAACTAGCCAATAACAGGGACCTCCTTTGAGTGTATTTTCTTCCTCCACATATAGAAGAGAAGTCCCCTGCATTTGACCAGGTCTTTAATTTTTCAGTTCAGAATTTGAAGTCTCATTAGTAATAGCAAACTAGCATTAAACTATCACAGTTGTCATGCATGGTATTTTTTATGACACCGTAACCTCTGTCCTTTAGTACAGGAGGACATCTGTGGAAAATACATTTCAATCCTCCGTGAGGATCAGTGGCATTTGCTTTTGTATGGGAAGGCTAGCGGGACACCTTCAGTTTAGCCTTCAGATTCTCTTAGCACTCTTGCTCTAACATGATCTGTAGGAACCAATGCTTAATTTGCAGCCCACAAAAAACCTTGCCAGTCCATTCTATTGGCATCACAGCAGTCAGATCTTATGACCAGGAAGTAACCAGTACTCTGAAACACACCTGGATGCCAAAGTATGGGAGATAAATGTACAGAGACCTAGGGGCCTACAATATTGGTCATGCCTTTTGGTGCCTAAGGCACACAAATATTTCCAGCTTCCATCTAAATAATTGTATAACTTTCCTGCCACAATGAAGCTTAACTTCAAAACTGGAGGATCCTTTGGAGTTTAGGGATAGCACATGTCACACTCAGCAAATTGCTCCAAAATATTATCCAGTGACTCAAAACTAAGTTTTGAAGAGAGCTAAGACAAAAAGGGCTCGACAGCTTTTACCTTCTTCCTTAACTCTCATGGCATAAGATATACCAAGTTGAAGAGGATGCTGAGAGAAGTTTCTGCAGATTCAGTACAAAAGATGTACTGCTGAAATTTAAGATTCCAGCACAAGGCCAGGTTTTCACCAGTAAAATCCTAATTCATTTGGTAATAAGATCTACACGTTTTACTGTGACCTAGAGACCTAGATCCTGGCCAAAATCAAGTCTGAATGGAAAAACCCAGTAGGAACAGTCTGCTCTAAAAGCCATAATAGCATAAGCTACAACTTACATAACCTTAGGAAGGAAACAGTAATATTTGTGGTTAGTCTAACAAATCTAGAGTCCTAAGTTTCATATTTCCATGACCACTAGTCTCAATTGTACCTACATTCCTCTCAGTTTACACTCAAGGCCTCATGGAGACATCCCTATGACAAGTAGAAGGTAAATTAAAGTCCCAATTCATAGATGGATTGACTTAATATGAAAGAACTGAAAATGGACTGCTGTAACACTATCGCCCCTTATAAAGTATGCCAAAGCAATATTCAGTGAAAGTCTCCCCACAGTGGGCAAAATTTCAGTCAATACACTTAGTCCTCTTTTGATGAGTAGAAGGGTGTAAGGTAAGGATATTCAATCATATGTATTAGAAAAAAAGATTAGCTGACTGGTAGAGCCTGGAAAAAGTTAAGATAGGTAACAAGGAGGTCTAGGGATGAGGCACAGAGGACATTGAGTTAGGCACAATCCAAAGTAAGTTGTACCAAGGTACCTAGCACAGCATTCGTCTTAGAGGTTGCACTTGGCATCAGATGGAAAGAG
This sequence comes from Castor canadensis, assembly GCF_047511655.1. NCBI lineage: Eukaryota > Metazoa > Chordata > Mammalia > Rodentia > Castoridae > Castor > Castor canadensis. The sequence continues at coordinate 148,932,420 of NC_133394.1, forward strand.
TGACTGCCTAGTAGTCAGCTTCTGAGCTTTGTTAACCCAGTGAGCCCATTTTGAAACACCTAACTTCATAGACTTCCCATTCTGTGTTCCTGACCTGTCAGCATCAGAAACAGACTTCAAGCTCCTTAAGGTACCACCCTTTAAGGGGACACTAAAGTTCCTTTCCTTGGTAAGGTAGTTACAGCTGACTTTCTACCTTGGAAAAGGGGAGCATTTATCAATGTTATGCCTAATATATATATTCTGAGTATAGAGTCACCTTCTATGGTTTATGGTAGATAAAGTCACTACCTTAGACAAAACTCCATTCAGGTAACCTGGAGTGGGTCACCCATCTCACAGCAATAAAGGATAGCAAAATATACAACTTCCATTATACAACTAGGAGCTGCCACCCTAACATTAGGATGACCTCTCAAGAGCCCACCCAAAACATTGAATTGAGGATAATCTGCACAGGTTGTTGGGAACCAAAAGCCACAGTCTGACAAGGTCACTGTGGCTTAGCAGCATTCCAACAAGGTCAGATCTGCAGGTGCACCATTCCTCTATCACGGTGGGAAGGAACGCTGAATGGTTTCCCTGGACTAAGAAGTTTATACTTAGTCAAGGACACTGGCAGTAAGAAGCAGGGTGGAAAACACAGAAAGGTAACTAGGTCAGTGTTTGATGTTTAAGTCTCTTCCTCTTTTGTATAAAGCTGGCTGAGAAAAATAAAATTTTGCCAGTTGGTCATCAGCCTGCTGGCCCTCTTGATATGTGTTTTGTCATTCCCTTCCTGAGTGAGTCCCTTTGCGTGCCCCGTCTTATTCATTCCTACCCTGAGCCCTTTCGGGTCAAGGACCTCTGCGATCCTGGCAACAGGTGACACGCTGTCAGACAAAAATGATCACTCCTTCACCACAGAACATGCTGCTGTCTAGGAAGGACAGTCAGTCAGCCTATAATTGCCAGTCCCTGTTGTAGCAATCCAAAGTCAGTTACTAGCCAAGCCACAAGTAGAAATCCCAAGCACCCGACACAACTTCATGGAAGACATTAAGGGTATCCTTGCCAGACTCATCCCAGTCTGGCATCTTCTGCCCAATCCTTTGCACAGGTTTCAAACTCTGCATGTTTTATACAACATGCTCATTTGTGATCTTGGCTCATCATATCCTTCCCAGAAAACTAGTGCAAGCCATGGAGCACCAGGTACAATATATTGATCAGAGGTAGACAGACATTTGATACTTCTATAGGTCACCTGCATTCACTAACAGTTTCAAAAGTTTTCTAGAAGGAAATATCAACCCAGCCTATGGTAAGAATGGAATATTTAAGTTTCAGAACCTACTTTGACTAAATGGCTATAATAGGATTATACTTCCCAGTAGCTAGAATATAGGTCTTAGAATTAAGGAGCACAGGTAGGTGTCTCCATTACCAAATGGGTATTTGCACCTTCCATCTACATAAGTTCAGGACCAGTCTAGCCAGCGTCCTGGTTCTAGGTGCTTTCAGGGCATTGAGCTTCTTTTGGCAGGAAATCATAAAGAGCTATTGCTTCATGTAAAGGAAGGGATAAAATGAAACTAAGGTGACAACTTGGAGCTTTTTTGCCCAATGTTAAAGAACACTGGGCATTCACAGTCCAAGTACAAGTTTGCCAAGGGCTCTGTCCTTAGATGAAGGTCTTGGTCACTACCAAACAAGCAATTTAAGCCAATGGAAGTGTTAGCCAAGTTTAAGGGGCACTAGGAATGATGTTCAATGGTGTCAGTTTCTTATAGTAATTGTCTTTGCAGACCAGGAACAGCAAGAATTAAGAGTATGGTGATCATAGCTGCCCAGAACTGCTAGTGTGCCACTTGGCTCAGTGTCCTTTAATGAAACTCAACAACCTACATGGTCTACACTTGGACCAAACTTATGAGACATAAGAAATCTATATTCTTCCAAAATATCCCTCCAAGGACCCATATACGATCCAGACAGATACTAGATAGTTGTGAAAAAGAATGGAAGGAAATGGAAAGGAACATTACCAAGGCATACTCCCATATTCCTTCCAGGAAAGGACATCTTCCAGACTTACTAAAGTCAAGTCGCCTAGTCACCTGATCAAATGGCTGATGTATCAGTACCTCCATGACCTACTCTAAGCTCACATTGGCACAGCCTGCCTGGTTCCCTTCCTCTGCATCTCCCAGCCACAGTGACCTACACCTGATCACAGAGTAGATCTCATCCTGCAAGCAAGTTCCAGAAGACTAGAGGAAGACATCCTCATGAGACCGGAGGAGGCAGGCCATGGTAAGTACAGTCAGGTTTAAGGCCATGTGTGTGTACAAAGATGACCTGACTACAGATGGGCCTATCTGGTTCACTCCTGTATGTTGATACCTAAGTGAAGTCCACTAACCTATTCTTGGGCAATTCAAGTTGCTTGCTCTACCCAAAGATATAAAACTGAACTGAGTGCAGTAAACCCTAGTGACCATCTGTCTGGGTATCATCAGTCCCATCCTCAAAGCCAGTCTGCCTGGCCAAACATGAATTCAACTTCTAGACATTTCTGTAGTAATAGATACAAGATCCCTGCATTTTGCAGCAAGCCTTGGCATGCTTTCACCTCAGGGATGGAACCAGCAGAAAAACTACACCCATTCATTGGGGAACCTGCAAAATGCTTTTCTAAGCCAGTGTTATTACCTAGGGAAGCTCAAAAGAAATACAATAGCCCAGACTTTACAGAGAAAGTAATCCATTTGGCCACAACAGCTGGTATAGTTTCTACACTCCCTATGAGAATGACTAGCTATACCTTGAAGAGGCTGATGGCTAGAATGACTTTGTCCCACCAATGAGGTCAGGCACAGACAATGGGTGAAGTTGCATAAGCCCTTACAACTCTATTCAGGAGCCTGCAGGGCACTAGTCCATAGCAATAAAAGAATGTTTTGCATTTTGCAAACGACTCAATTGCATTGTCAATGCAGGGTGAACCCCTGGGCCAACCTGGTGCTGAGGATCTGCACCTTTGTCCAGAGCTCCCCTTTGGTCCATCTTACTGGAGGAAGATTTTCCCAGGAGAACCCATATTTCACCATCTATCTACAGTCAATAGGTAAATTTTGCAGACATGAGGAGACAGACGCAGAAGAAGAAAGCCAGGACAAGGCCAGCTGAAGCCATGAAGACACACAGGCTTTGCCATGATGGAACCATAATCCCATCCCTGAGACATCTGTTTTCTCCCCTCCTCTGAATTCCCCACATGGAAGTTATCATAGCTCCACACCATTAAATCTGGACTTAGTGATCAGATAAATTGTCTAGCAGCATACTAGTTTAAGTTAAATATTGCTAGAAATTCATTGTGCTATCCGCAGTTCCATATCCATACAAACCTTCAGAACTGACATGACCTATAGCAACATGATCTATAATCCAGAGAAACAGGCAATACACCCAAACCAGAACACTGCCTCTTACCAGAAACTGGTTCACACTGTATGAGTCACATCCTGGTCTGCTACATGAGGTCTGAGTAGACAGCTTTGGGATTTCTAACTGGGTAACAGTATCCCAGTGATTAAAATGTTAAAACATCTGGTGACCTCAGGTTGCTGCTGTATCAAGAATCAGATTGTGAATACCACTCTTGGGGATATACCCAAAAGACTGTTACTCCAGAGGCACCTGCACATCCATGTTTATTGCGGCACTATTCACAATAGCCAAGTTATGGAAACAGCCAAGATGCCCCAGCACCGACGAATGGATTAAGAAAATGTGGTATCTATACACAATGGAATTTTATGCAGCCATGAAGAAGAACGAAATGTTATCATTCGCTGGTAAATGGATGGAATTGGAGAACATCTTTCTGAGTGAGGTTAGCCTGGCCCAAAAGACCAAAAATCGTATGTTCTCCCTCATATGTGGACATTAGATCAAGGGCAAACACAACAATGGGATTGGACTATGAGCACATGATAAAAGCGAGAGCACACAAGGGAGGGGTGAGGATAGGTAAGACACCTAAAAAACTAGCTAGCATTTGTTGCCCTTAACGCAGAGAAACTAAAGCAGATACCTTAAAGCAACTGAGGCCAATAGGAAAAGGGGAACAGGAACTAGAGAAAAGGTGAGATCAAGAAGAATTAACCTAGAAGGTAACACCCACGCACAGGAAATCAATGTGAGTCAATGCCCTGTATAGCTATCCTTATCTCAACCAGCAAAACCCCTTGTTCCTTCCTATTATTGCTTATACTCTCTCTACAACAAAATTAGAAATGAGGGCAAAATAGTTTCTGCTGGGTATTGGGAGGGGAGAGGGAGGGGGCGGAGTGGGTGGTAAGGGAGGGGGTGGGGGCAGGGGGGAGAAATGAACCAAGCCTTGTATGCACATATGAATAATAAAAGAAAAATGAAAAAAAAAAAAAAAAGAATCAGATTGTGAGAGAGGGTCTGTTCTCTTCCAAGAAATCAGATTCTTCAGAAAAGCTATTTTTAAACACATGAAGATCAATTTTAGTTGCTCACTTACTGAGGGTGCAGTTCCCAAACTCCAACCAGCATTAATCTAGCTGGGCCTGCAAAGGTATCTGCAGAGCAGATTAGTGTCTTCCATCAATTGACTGAAAAGATTGTCCTGGTATTTATTGGGGGCCCCATTTCAGTCAGTTGAGGGGCAGAGATGAGCGTCTCCTGAAGGCCTGTCTTTGGACAGACTCCAGCACTGCCCGAGAATCCCCACCTTCCCTTCCTGACACTCCACAATGGATTTGACTTGACTGCCAATCCCGACCATGTGAGGCAGAACTCAGGCCCATAATAAGTCTGATTCTTCAGTTCTGGGAAAAGTCCTGAATTATGAATAAGTCATGCTACATGTACTCCAAAGGATAGTCGAGTCATCAAGCTGGTTTTGGCTCAGGTTCAGTGATTACATATTAAGGTTCAATCTAAGTCAGCCAAAGTCTCCAGTCACACACCTCTGTCAGCAAGAGTTGATGGCTTTTGGTACCAACTACTTGGTAAATGGGGGGGTTGGCTGTTCGCCTCAAAGGGTATTACCACGATCATGGCGACTCAGCAGCCTTGAACACCTTGATTCTAGATCCAGCTCAATGGTTAAAGGTCAAACCTGAGAGTTTTTAATCTCTGAAGAACTTTCAAAGTTTGAGAGGCTATGGCACCCAGACTTTAATGGAAGAATTTGTGCTCTTTATGTAGGATGAGTTATGAGAGAACACACCAAAGACCCATGAAGCAAGAATAATTTTAATGTCCAAGTATTGCACAAGCTGGAAAGTGCTCCCTATTCCCCAGGGACAGATAATGTTACCAGCTGTAGAAATCAAAGACTTCATGCTTCATTACTAATCCCTGCATCAAGGCTTGAGAGACAAGAAGGCCCTTATCTAACGTTGTTTTGAGGTAAGGTTCTACCTACATACCATGCAACAGATGAGAGGCCTAGGCCATCTCCCTACAAAGTCACCTCACATAAGGATACTCAAGTTCGAGCAATGTGATGACACCCACAAGGCAGAGGAAAATGAAGGGTAAAGAAAAAGTACAAATTCTGATGTCTTCATTTAAGCCATCTATGACCACTCCTCTGCCAGGTTTTCCAACTTCATTTGAATGATTTTGTGACTTTGCCAGTATTAATTTTAGTCATTAAGCCAATGGTTCATCTTTTAATGAAGCTGAGAGTGACCATCTTTTCCTTGACACTAACACACTTGAAGGATCCACCCAATGATTAAATTGCTTTCCAACCGATTTTAGCCCACACCCAACATTAGATCCCTTCACACTGGACACCACCAAATCCCTGGGCGAGAATACTCACCCATCTTTCTGAACACTGATTTTTCTACCATCACTATTACTTCTTCATGAGTAAAAACATCAGTGGAAAATATTAATTCGATATTAGGAATTATGCCACAAGAAATACATTAGTACCTGGAGGTTTGAAGGAATGGTTATAGACTGGTCAGTGTTGGAAGTCAAAATGATTTGCTCAACTATCCTTTCCAAAACCCTAACCAGGGATGGAGCATGCCCATGTATCAATTTCCTAGTGATGGTTAGTCACTAACCTACAACGGCTACCAATAATGAAATGGTTTCCTAGGATGCAGTGATTCCTGTCACTTGAATAAAAATATCACATGCAGCAGCAGACATGTATTTCTCTCACGCTGCATTCATCCAGAATACTCAAGTAGGACTCAATGGCATCTTAAATGATGACATGGAAAGTATTCAAAAACTCAGGTATGTACTGGACACAGATACAACATGAAGATGTGATTTAAAACTACGTGTTGTACACACACAGGAAATCAATATGAGTCAACTCCCTGTATAGCTATCCTTATCTCAACCAGCAAAAACCCCTGTTCCTTCCTATTATGGCTTATACTCTCTCTACAACAAAATTAGAAATAAGGGCAAAATAAGTTTCTGCTGGGTATTGAGGGGGTGGGGGGGAGAGGGAGGGGGCGGAGTGGGTGGTAAGGGAGGGGGTGGGGGCAGGGGGGAGAAATAACCCAAGCCTTGTATGCACATGTGAATAGTAAATAAATTAAATTAATTAAAATAAAATAAAATAAATAAATAAAACTACGTGTTGGACATAACAGGTGAATGAGGATGTTCCAGAGTGAGGACAATTACTACAGGCCCTACAAGTTTAAGGATATCATCCAAGACGACTGCCCATTCTCCTAAACACTTATAGTTTTCAAAAAAAAAAAAAGGAACCATCTACTTTCTACTGTCAATGGACACTTATTCCATCACCTTCCAGCCGCCTCCCATTATGTTATTTTTAAGAAATTCTGAAAGGTGCCCACTGATATACTAGGCAAGAATTTTCTCAGATTTCCTCCACCAAGTCCACCCCCACCCACGATTTTACACTATACCAGGGCATTTTCAGTGGCCACAGAATGCAGGTAGATGCTAATGATATGCAGCAGTCAGGGATACTGCTTAAAAAAAAAAAAATCCTACAATGCACAACACAACCACACAATGAGAACTGTACATCTTAAAATAGCAATACTGAACTAGGGAGACACAAAACCTACTTTAAGGGATCTAAACACTTCACAGCTTTTGCAGTCTGTCCAGAGCACAAGACCTTCCAGATTTGTGACCAGAATAAACAAAAACAAACAAGTCCAACCCATCTGTCAGTACATGTTGGCAAGAGCAGATAATGCATCTTTCACCTGATTCTTCAAAACTTTCTGGCAGATCCTTCGTTTTTCATGCGTTGCTGACTTCAAAGGCATATACGTAGGCAGTCAAAGTTGGCTTTCCCCTATTTCCTTCTGGCTATATATAGACACCTTTGTGTGCAATGGAGGAATTATAGAGGATCAACTAGTCCAAAGATTGGAGTCCAGATCTGACAGTTTGGGTACAGTACTCAGGCCACAAGAACTCATGCTCTGCACATAGGTGCACTAGCCTTGTTTTTACTGTCTTTCTTCAATTGGAGGTAGACCAGAACTGAACAAGGCCTGTAAGGAGTAAATTCTAAATAACCTACAAGAGACCAGGGAACCCGTCAAGTTTTCATAGGCTTTAGCCTCCACTGTCATTGACAGTGCAGGCTTTTGTACAGATTAACACAAGAAAGAGCACAGAATAGTGTCCCCTCTGTGACAAGAGGCACCTCCACTTCCTCCATAAGACTGGCAAATTCTTAACTTAGAAGGTAACACACAGGCACAGGAAATCAATGCGATTCAACTCCCTGTATAGCTATCCTCATCTCAACTAGCAAAAACCCCTCGTCCTTCCTATTACTTATACTCTCTCTTCAACAAAATTAGAGATAAGGGGAAAATAGTTTCTGCTGGGTAGTGAGGGGGTTGGGGGGTAAGGGACTGGGTAGGGGAAGGGGGGAGAAGTGACTTAAACATTGTATGCACATATGAATAAGTTTTTAAAAATGAAAAAAAAGACTGGCAAATTCTGCATGCAGGCCGCATTCTTCATAATGCCTCAAATGGAACTATATTAGCCAACATGCATCAAGGTTATAGGATTATCGCTTGAGGGCAGATAAGCCACCTGTACCAACTCAGGATGAAAACATCTGCTCCATGCCCGTTACTTTTGTCATTGCTGAAACCAGATACCTGAGGAAAGCAACTTAAGGCAATTAATCTGTCAGTTTGGGGTGTAAGTCCATTATGGCAGGGAAGGCACAGTAAAGTAGTTCATATCACGACAATCAGGAGGTAGAGAGACAGGCAGAAGGCGGCCAGGGATTAGATACCCCCAAAGACCTGCTTCCAATGGCGTATTTCCTCCAGTTAGCCCTTACCTCCTAAAATTTCTAGAACTTCCCATGATAGCACCAACTGGGGACCAGGCATTTAAGATGAGCTTCTGGGGGACACCATACATTCAAACCATAACACCCTTGTAGCTACAACATTCGTCCTTCCTTACCTCCAGCTGACTGCAACTGTGCATCATCTGACACTGCCACAAAGAGCAACCATGTGTGAGACACTGGAGACTTTGGGACCAACCAATAGAGACTCTTCTGTACCAGTCTCAACTCTCGCAGTGCCCTGACAATCCATGAAGAACCTTATGCCTCAGGAGCACAGAATTAAGGGAGAGCCAGCTCAGTTTCTAACCTTTTCCCCACAATCTTTCCAGCCTTCATTCAGCAGCACTGAGTGCTCAAGGTGTGGAGTAGCAGACCTACCAACTGGACTTCTCAATCTTGGACAGAGGTAGCCAAGGTAATGACACTGAGATAGACATGGTGGGGATCCACTTGCCTACTTGTTCTCTATAGAAATTAGTTGTTCTACACATACAGGAGGAATAGGGAAAGATAGGAAACCCAAAACTTGAAAGTGATGTGCCCACTGCAGAGGAGTTAATACAGTAACCTTAAAATGACAGGTCAACATGGGAAGGTGACCAGGAAGTAGTGAAGAGGTCTGGTAGAGATGAACCAATTCAGGTTGTAGTACACATTTGCATGGAAGCAATGCTAGGAATCTCTCTGCATAGCTATCCTTATCTCAAACTAGCAAGAACGCTATGTCTTATTGCTTATGTCTACTCTTCAACAAAATTGGAGAAAAGGGCAGAATAGGTTCTGCCTGGAAGCAAGGGGGGCCTGGGGGGGAGAAATGTCCCAAACAATGTATGCACATATGAATAAATGAAGAAAAAATAGAATATCATTAAAATGAAAAAGAAACAATTAGTTGTCCTAACATTGTGTATGGTATGAAGACAATCCCTATTCCAAATGAGGCCCAATCCAGGGAGCTGGAGCGAGGATTAAGGGGCCTGTCACTGACTCAGAAAACAAGAAATGCCACATTCAAAAATGTTTTGTTTTGATATGAGAAGCAGGCCTACTACACGTCTCAGTTTTAGGGAACTCCTTAGTTTATCCCTAATGCAAGTCTGTTAGATCTATGTTCTGCCTGGGGTCTTTGAAGAAAAGGTGGCCATCATAAAGCAGGACAATAGGCAGGAAAAGAACTCATCCTATGACAGGTAAACTGTGGAGGAGGCATGGTTAGTGAAATCTAGTCTTTTTCAAAGTAAAAACCATCTGACAAGTTGTTTGAATATACTTCAAGTCTATTTCATTCAGTTGAAGTTCTCACTGTGATGTTATGTCACTAAGTGGACACAGCGTACAATGTCAAATCTTAACGGAATATCTGAAATATATTTTGGATGATCCATATAAGAAGCAATCTTTCCTGAAAAAAAAATAGCACCTATTAAAAAAAAGTTGGCAACATGAAGATGCTCAAGTATTTATTGAATGATGATGGAAGAAATGAACCTCAACCTTACCAAAGGCATCCTCACCCTTGCCTTGTCCTTATGAAAGTCATAGGACACCTCCAACACTTACCACAGAAAGAACATATCCTATCAGATCTCTTTTAGAAGTCCATGACCAACTATACCCCATCATGTCATGTCTCCTGACAACTATACCCCATCAGCAGGGTGCCTTATCTACCTTTCACATAATGGCCCAGTTCATCTAGTCACAGCATAGAAGTATTCATCCTGCAAGCAAACTATACAACACTCAGGGTTGCTCAGACTTCACAAGGACAACAAGGAACATTTCTGAAGCTGCCTGTGTCTATACCCAGGAAATATAGTTTTCATGGTTCATTCTCATGACTTTCTGGCCAAATAAACTCAGCATGCCACAGGATAATCCCAGCCACAAGTATCACTGTCTTGAGGGCAGTAATCCCACTATCCAGCTGCACAGTATCACTATTTCTATTCAAACAAGGCCAGTATTTCATGGCCAAGTATGGAGCAAGCAACACATTTATAGGCACTCCTACAGGAAGAGTGACAATGACCCAGCCTGTCCTGATAGAGAATCCTGTGAATTTCCAACCTCACTAAACAACTCCTACCATACATGAGGCAGTTAGTTGCAACCAGTCTCCTGATATTACTGTTCTGGGGAAACCTTGAATGGTACAGAAGCTCTGCTCGAATCAGGGGGGTCAGAAATCTTCTGAAACTCGGATTAGTTTTTAGTACAAGGGCATTCTTTATGTCACAAAGCAGGCATCAACAAGGCCACTAGTGTCTCCCAACCCCTGCCTGGGTAATATAGGTAAGAACCACAGTATTTCCCAGAGATGACAGGTCAATCAGGCCTCTGAGTATAAATGTCCATGTGAGATATGCCCATGGGATACATGATGCTGACCTGAAAGTTTCATGGCAGGACTCCAGTGATGAGGATTCTTGAAAGGGAGGTAAGAGACATCTCTGGCCTAGCACCTAAACTGGAGAATAGATTCCTCCAAAAGTTAGACTCTGTAGGTCATTAACTTCTCTCCAGAATATCCTACAAATTTCTAAGATCATGAAAAAAAAAAATGTACAAGCATCCAGAACTCCATTATGGCCCCATAAGGGAACAGCTTCAAGACAAATTCAGGTGTTCTTTGAGTGCTACAGACCTAGGTTCCCCCATCCAGGGCAAATATAGCTCCCTAGTGAAGTTACAGCAGTGGTGGTAGACATTTTTCTACTAGATGCTACTAACATCTAGTAGGAATAGTCAAGAGATTGTTTAACGTCTTAAAATGTACAGTATAGCTGACACCACAGTCATGAACCATTTGGCCTGAACCATGAGTGTTAATGATGTTGGATGGTCCTTATCTAGCTGGAAGTTTTGACAAAAAGTTCAACACTGAAGCTTTGTAGGATGTACAGGTTCATAGGTATTACAATCTAGGCTTCTCAGATTACATGTACAATGAGCACAAAGAAGTCCTACCCTGGTGGCTAAAGAATGCTATCTAGAGCTGAGAGATAAACTGCCTTCCACCTCTTCTAAGTTTTGCTGAACACCTGCCCTCAGCTGTGCAATGCTGCTTTCGTAGACATATGAAGGTGATAGTGAGAATGTGTTCCGTTTCTCACTTTCAATGCAGGGACCACTTAACATCTCACAAGCTATGACTGGGGAATAAAAAAAAAAACTCTACAACCCTCTTTCCACCTGTGTCCAAACTTCAGCTCCAGAGCAACAGTCTCTGGTTTTGCCAGGTGCACTTGTTTACTACCTTTATTTCTTCCAAAAAAAAAAAAAAAAAAAAAAAAAGCAGGCTTGCATAAGGTACTAATCTTTAGTCCAAGCACCCATAATTGCACAGAACTCACACTAGATGGCAGTATGCCAATAGGACTTTTTCCATGTGGGTAACTAAGATATTTCTGGGTCCAGGTCTTATTGTGCAAGCCATCTTTGCACCTGGTGTCCTGAAGATGACATGGCAAGGTGTCACTCAGAATGTCCCCAAAGGATCACTGGTTAACATGAACTGAGGTCACCAGACCCCAAGGCAGATAAGCCACTTATGGAGTGAAGCAGCAATCTCTCTTCACAATTAAGACAATACATACAGACTTCTAAGTGCTCTTAAACCGAGATAGTATCTCAGATGCTTGATCATAAAAGGAATTTGTAAAGGAAACTGTTCTAGAGGCAAAAATTACCCAGATTTTTCTCTGGAACAAATCCAGGTAGAAGATAAGATGCCCTGCCACATTCTTTGGGTTCTTGCCTCCCCTTATGACTTAGCATATAGACAAGATCTGGACAAATCAGGAACAGTTCCTTATAAGAGTGGGCAAGTCGTCAGTCATGATATCCTGGAGAGCTATGAAGATACATGCTCAGAAACAGATGCAATCTGAACGGTTTACAACACAACAGGTAAACTTAAGAATCCACCTCTTAAAGTACTTGCACTTTGTCACTGGGTCTCTGTATCTTGTAAGGGTGACAAAGGACATACCTTAGATAGGGAACCATAAAAAGCAATGCTATGGAAATACGTTGATGAATTAGAAGCCACCAAGTCAACCCTTGACCATTCACCAAGCACATGAAATAGGTGAGTCAAGACAAACTCTTCAAGGACCAATTCAAATGTGAAACTAACAGCAGAGAATACATTGGCATTGATCATGATGTAGACTTTAGGGCTGGACAGTGTCTGATTTCAAACACACACTAGTGAGAGCTGTATTCCCTTGTTTTCTATAAAGACGACATCGTGATCTGTATGCTATGGTTCTGGCAGTTGCACCCATCACAGTTGCCAGGCTGACCTTGTTGACAGTGACAGACTGTTCCTCAGCCTTCCCACTGAGGCCATCACAAGCAGTTCAGCCTCAGTACATGAGGAACCTTCTAGATACCCAGCCTTGGCCAGGTACCTTCTACCCATAAACAACCCCTGGATACTAGCTCCTGTTGTGTCTTTGGAAATATTCTAAAGAATATTTAGATCTAATATTCACTTTGTTCTTTAACTATGGAGGTATAGCTCTGGATTTTACCTACTCAAGACAGAATTGTCATACCTCTTAGTCACCAGTCTCTTAAAAAGGCTTGGCCATGGACTCTAATAACCAAACTTGCGGAAGGTCAGGCCAAGCAGTGTGTGGGGGACCAAAGAGCAGAAGGCATTTATAAAGTAGAACTAATGCTAAAGATTTGGACCTGAAAGGCTTCTAAATAGAAAACTTCATTTTTACAAACTTGTTCAAGTTGACTAATACAAGAGGAGCGTCTTGTGTGACTCACAGGGTGGTTATTCCCCATGCATTTAAACAGGGGTCTGATTTTTTTAGTTGAGTTTTCAATCTCATGCCAGATGAGTCTCCATAAACTTAGCCTATTATCACTGCTCTGCAAGGTACAGGGTATTCTAATAACCATGATTGCTTCTGTCATTCAGTACATAGATACAGACATGAACGCACTCTCAGTCCCTGGTATGCTTTGTCCTGGGAAGGCCAGCAGTATACCTTCAGTCTTCCGATTCTTTTAACTAATTTATCACAATATCTATTGGAATAACAGAATATCTCACTCGTCCACTTACATATTGGCACCACCTGAGACAGTCATCCCTGATGATCAGGAAGTAGCAAGTACTCTGAAAAATATCTAACACACCATATCACAAACATTCAGAAGCCTACTACATAATAGTGCTTTTAGGTGTTTAAGGGCATCCAAAGACTTCCAACTTCCTGATTAGAGGACAATTTGTTACACATCATACCAAGAGAACTGATGTAACTATCAGGTCTCTGGATTTGAAAAACAGCACGTATCAGGCATTGGAATATTGTACTAAATCCTTTTGGTAGTTAACATGGCTGTAGCACTTAGAGAGTACTCAGGGTTCTGCAGCTGATCTTGGCCTTACCTATTGTGGGTTTAGACATATCCAAGATGGTATAAGATTCTGGGGGAGGCATCAGTAAGTATGCCAGACATCCCTAGGAGTCCAGAATAAGTCCACATTTGATTCATCCAGTAGAAGATTGATCTGGAAGTCACTCCAAGCATATTACTACTCTGCCTTCAGATCTGAGTTTCTAGCCAGAAACATCAAATAGAAGCATACAGAACCACTTACGATCAACTGATTGTGGTAAGACCCACTAAGGCAACCGCTCCTATGAGCACAGTAACAATTTTATGAAGATAGTTATATTTGCACCATGTTTCAAGCAAATGTCAGACCACATTTTAAGTTACAGGATCAGAAGGCTCAGATTCCATCAATCCCAACCCCTTGTTACCTTCATCCCTTTCAGCTCATTCCTATGACTTCATGCAAACAGCACCTGATGCAAACCCAGTCAAGGAGCAAAAAGTAGTCCCAGTTCGTAGATTGGTTACCTATGTAAAATCAAATGGACTGCTGAAATACCCTGGTTCCTTTGAGGGTACCCGTAAAATTAGGGAAATTTACAAGTTGGCAAAGTTTAAACTTGGTCTTCTGAGAAGAGAGTAAAATAAGGACAATCACATGCATTAGCAAGTGGCTTGGCTGGCTGGTCAGTCTGAATAAGGCACAAAGAGAAACCTATCGAATAGGCAAAAACCAAAGCACATTGTACAACAAGGTCAGATCCTCACATGGAGCATTTATTGCAAAGGATGTACTCCACCAGCAAGTAGACAGGATGGCTTATCTAGGAGAAGTCAACCATCTTCTATTCTTTGCCACCTTAGGAACCCATCCTGGAAGCACTTATCTTGCCCTGACCTAGCATGAAAGCAGACTCCAAGTTCTCTAAAATGCTATCCCTTAATCAAGTCAAGCCTTGTTGACAAAGCAATTATATCTGACCTTCCACTCTGGAAAAGGAAGCATTCAGCTTACTACGACAAGTATTCTGAATAGAATAGCGATTTACATTTCATGCTCCGATTTGCCTGTGGTTGAGTCATCTGCTATGTAAAATTTCATGTAGTTCAACTGGGCACAGGTAGGCTGTATTACAGTTATTGACAGATGATGGAATGAGATACGTTGCTTTTATCCTGTACCTAGGAGCTGCAAGCCTGACGTAATAGTGCAATAACATCTTAAATGCTCAGCAAAATCACCAAATGGGAGAGTTCCTGCTACATGAGATTTTTATTATTATTCATATGTGCATACAAGGCTTGGGTCATTTCTCCCCCCTGCCCCCACTCCCTCCATTACCACCCACTCCGCCCCCTCCCTCTCCCCCCTACCCCCTCAATACCCAGCAGAAACTATTTTGCCCTTATCTCTAATTTTGTTGTAGAGAGAGTATAAGCCATAATAGGAAGGAACAAGGGTTTTTGCTGGTTGAGATAAGGATAGCCAAACAGGGAGTTGGCTCACATTAATTTCCTGTGCGTGTGTGTTACCTTCTAGGTTAATTCTTTTTCATCTCACCTTTTCTCTAGTTCCTGGTCCCCTTTTCCTATTGGCCTCAGTTGCTTTTAAGGTATTTGCTTTAGTTTCTCTGCGTTAAGGGCAACAAATGCTAACTAATTTGTTAGGCGTCTTACCTATCCTCACCCCTCCCTTGTGTGCTAAAGCTTTTATCATGTGCTCAAAGTCCAATTCCCTTGTTGTGTTTGCCCTTGATCTAATGTCCACATATGAGGGAGAACATACGACTTTTGGTCTTTTGGGCCAGGCTAACCTCACTCAGAATGATGTTCTCCAATTCCATCCATTTACCAGCGAATGATAACATTTCGTTGTTCTTCATGGCTGCATAAAATTCCATTGTGTATAGATACCACATTTTCTCAATCCATTCGTCAGTGGTGGGGCATCTTGGCTGTTTCCATAACTTGGCTATTGTGAATAGTGCCACAATAAACATGGGTGTGCAGGTGCCTCTGGAGTAACCTGTGTCACAGTCTTTTGGATATATCCCCGAGAGTGGTATTGCTGGATCAAATGGTAGATCAATGTCTAGCTTTTTAAGTAGCCTACATGAGATGTTTAGGGGAGTGCTGTGCAGATGCAGAAATGGACCATCCATTCCCTATTCAAGGCAAGACACGCTTGTTGGCATGTAAGTCAGCTTCCAGTTGTCCCTCAGACTGCTGCAGCAACAGTTGAAGATTTGAGATTGTAATGGCCATTGCAGGTAGATGCGGTAGTAATTGCCTCTCAGCTCGTGTGCTTTTTTTACAATGAAGTCTATTCTAGAAATACAAATAACCACAGCAGAGTCAGACACAGATTGTGCAAGTTTGTTTTATTAAGAGAACAGAAGAGAATTTAAAAAGGAACCTAACCTATATCAAAGGTAGCCTCACAGAGACTATATCCTCCAGTCACAGGATGTCTTCCAGGCTGACCAAGTGACTCATGTGTCCTGTAAGCTGAAACCTACCTAGATGGGCACCTCCTCTGCCTCTCCCAGCCAGTGGTCTACTCCTCCCGACTAGAGCACAAGATGAACACATCCTAGAAGCACATTCCACATGCATTGAGCAGTCCATGACAAGCACAGAAGTCCCAGAGCACAGTACTATGAACAGTTCTGAGGCCATATGTCTGGAATGGAGACTGGCCTAGACAGTTCGCTCTCATACCTTGATGCCCAAGTGAAAGCCACTGAGCCTGTAGTGTAATCCAAGTAACTAGGTCAACCCACATATTCTGTGTTTGAAATCTTAATTCTAACAAGCTTCCCCAATGTTATCAGTCCCTTCAAGCAAGGCCAGCCTACTCAGCCTGCCATTTTATTGGTAACTATGAAGCAGACAATAAAGTTATGCACACTTCTAGATGCATAGAAACCCTCATCCATGGGCCATTTCCCTACTCCTCTCAAATATTTGGTTCTCCCACTTTTTAGGTGATGAGGATGGCCAAATATTCATTCTACCCATGAAGGTCCCATGGAGAACAGGTGCAAGACATTCCTTAGGAATGTATAGCTGGTGGTTTTTCTAGAGGAAGATTTCACTCCCTGGGGAGGATGTGATGTCTGAAGACATTTCTTTTATCAGACTGAGGGGTGCTATAAGATCTAGTAGAATAGTCAGGGGATGCCGGTAAATATCCTATTATGTAAGGAGAGCATTGTTAACTAATGAAGTTAAGTGCTCAAGCTAGCTGGCAGCTTTGACACAATGTGCAAGTAGTTTGAAGGCTTTGGCACAGTCTAGCAGCACAAGAAACTTAAGTATTTCTATTCATACTGAAGCAGCAAATGAAAGTAAAAGGAGCCCCATCCTAGCTCCTGAGGCTGGATACCCAGAGCTGACACATGAGTGTCCTCCACCTAGTCCTTTGGTTTGCTGAAGACCCAGCCCTCTGCTCCGCCCTGCTGCTGCACAATGTGAATACAGACACTGAGGTATGGCTATAGGTTGGTGTTGTCTCCTTTCCCACTGAAGACAATACAGTGGCCACAGTGACATCTTACAAGCTATGACCAGGACATCTACCTGCCCACCACACTTTTCATCTAAGGCCAGAACTGAAGTTTTGGTGGATGAGGACCAAAAATCCAAAGCAACATGACTAGTAAGAAAGGATTTTCACTTTAACAAGCAGCCCAGATGCCTGCCTAGGAATATATATCTCACCTTTGTTGTGAGGGCATCTGCTTTCTTCCACCTGAGTTTGTCTTGCTCAAAAGCCTACTAAGAGCCACAGTCACTGGAATAAGTGGTCAGACCTGCACTGACTGAGTGCATCCAAATAAAGGAAACTAGGGCTTTTTAATGTTTCATGAGACACAAGGTCATCTGACAAAAGATGGCCACTTAAGCTGGACATTTTACATGTGAAAGATTTCCTAATATTAAACTGGGGGAAAGCCCTAAGAGAAAATCTAAGTTGGAGAGCCTGTTTTCTTGGGAAATTCCCCTGGCCTCTGACCAAAGCTAATCAGACTCTCCCTACTACCAATCAATGGAAACTGATTCCATCAGCATCCAGCCTCTTATGACCTGTTCTTTGAAGGAACTGCTGCAAGACCACCCTCAGTTACTCCTAGGAAAGCACCAGCTCAGCACAGCTGCACAGAGAAAGGAACATGCAGCCTAAAGGTCAACAGTAATGAGGCTGTGCAAACTTGACAGACTGGTACTTTCAGGAAAGATCTGAATAATTCCCAGGCTTTGTAGTCTGCCCAGAGTCACAAGTAAAAGCTTCAGGATGTTAAATTACCCAAAAATACACAAGCCCACTCCAAATGTTGAATGCTGTTGGTGAGAGCAGCGAGATAAGGAATCTTTCACCTGCTCTAAAGTTTTCCCAAAGATGCTTCCTGTGCATGAATTGCTACCTTGAGGTGTACGTAGACAATGAAAGTTGACAATGAAAGCAATATGCCCCCTGCTTCCTTCTACAGCCATATAGAGACCCTATTTGCCATCCAAAAGTGAATTAAGGAACTAAGTTTTTCATCCACTAGAAGCCAGATGTGATGATTTAGTGAACTTTGACTCCAGAATCCCAAGTTCTATGGTTCTAACCAGGAACCCCTTCTGTAAGCTTTTTGCTTACTGCCTCCCTTACTCAATTGGAAGCAGACCAACACTGACCATGGCCTCCCATAGGATGCATTTTAACTCTCAGCTTTGGTAGACCAGGGCACTATGACGTTTTCATTAGCCTCCACTAATTTCTTTCATGCAAGGTTTTAAGAGCAGCACTGGTACTTTTTACCTGGGTAACAAAGAGACCTCTGCTGTCTCCATATGGCATGGCTGGTTTCCTGCAAATTCTGCAGCCAGGCTGCATTCCACAGATGGAAGTGCCATGAATGGAACCTTACTGGTCAACATGGTCCAAGGCTCTAAGACTTGCTTGATGTGAATCACCCACAGATTCAGGCAAGTAGGTCCCCTCAATTCTGATAAAGGTTCAGACAATTTTATGCCAAGATGAGTAGAACGTAGCTTCTGGAGGTTGGCTCAGTTTTCTTCCTGTCCATTCAGAGGACCATATCCCTGTTGGGACATGATCTGTGAAACACTACAGACCCTGTGCCCTCTCTGGAAGAGATGATCTTCAGTAACAACCAAGCCTAGAAAGTCGACACTCCATGATGGAAAAAATCAGGCCCCAGAGCACCCTGAACTAGAAGAAAGTCTGCTCAGAGTTTCTAACCTCTGCACCCTCTATCCTCACCATTTTTAAGACTTTCACTACCATTGTACCACCAATTCTCATAAGCTGCTTTTAGGCCCAACAGTACCGATCGAGCTAAAGGTCTTGAGTAGCCCTAGGAAAGGACCTTGGAGGGACACAGCCAATGTAGTAATACCCAAACACCCTGTATCTGCTTGTGGCAGCAGCTGACATGACAACACATATAGCCATGAAGGTACCTCTTGTTCCAAATAAAACCCACATCTACTGTGCTGGGGGGAGAACAGTGGGGCACCTATTACTAGCCCACTGTCCTCAACAAAGGCTACACCCCAACAATATTAAGACACTTAAAGATCTTTATCACAAAATCCCGGACCACATTTGGCACACTGATGGCTATAGGGGTTCCTAAAAATTGTCTTGGTCATGGGAATTCAGACTTAGATTAGGGATGAACTATGTTCTTCTTGGAGCCATTGGAGTGTAAGACAAAGCCTTCATGAAATGGCACAATATGATGGGCAGAAAGAGCACTCAGCCTATTATGGGAAAACTCAGGGACATGAAGCAGCATTCATGGAAAAACATACTATGTAGTCCACCTTCAATATCCTACAGATGGTACAGAAAGACATTTTCCCTCAAATAGCACAGCACCTATAACAAGCCTAGAACAGAGAGGTGTTCAAATATTTAAGTAGAATATCAACCTTACCAAGAAACATCTAGGCCATGTCCTTCTGGAAGTCATAAGACATCAGCAAACTTTACTATAGACAAGATGTGTCCTATTAAACAGCTCAATTACAGAAATTCTGTGGCCAATGCCCCCAAGCTGACTTCTGCACACAGCCAGCTAGTTGACTTTTTTATTCAGTGAACATTATCCTAAGTAGCCTATTCCTTCTGCTTATAGTACGGGATGCAATTCAGCCTGCCAGAAAGCTCCCAAACACTCAGGGAGCATTGCAGGAAACCAAGAACTTGTGCTCAGACAAGAAAATGACAAACAAGTCTAAAGACTCTCTTCTATGCAGGAACTAACATGCCTTCTCTTCAGAATATCCTACTCTCCCACCTTTCAACATTCATGGAAGACAAGCACAGCCCCAGCACTCTATCTGTGAGGACCTCTAGGTATTTGTGGTAGACATGAGGGTGCTCCTGAAGAAGCTCGCTCAGTGGTTCTCAGTGATAGACCACCCCCTGCCCCAGTGATAGTGCAGCATTGTCTGCATGTCTTTCGTCACACTGGAGTGAGCCACTAACATCCAGAAGAAGAGTCAAGGGATGCTAGTTAACATCCTACAATGTATCATCCAGCCCAAGACATCGGCACTAATGAGGTAGAAGGGTCCTGACAAGACCAGTTTTGACAGATTCCAAGTACTTTAAAGCCTTTCAAAATTGCACAGGACCACAGCAATGCCTTCAAGTTTGAGATAACACTGTGAACAGTTCTCTGAGGAAGCCACATCTATACTGAAGAACCTGCAGACTGAATGATTCAGAAGAGATGAACACTGCAGGTCAAGAACCAAAGTCATCTCGAGCTATTTTTAATCTATTTGTTGGTTGAGACAGGATAGGGTCTTGCTACATAGCCCAGGCTGGTCTCAAACTGGCGATCCTCCTGCTTCTGCCTTACGAGTGCCAGTATTACAGGCATGCACCACCACACCCAGCCTCTCCAGTCTCCTAGCAGCCAGTTATCTGACATAATCTTCCTTCTATCTAGAAGTCTTGGAATGTACAAGACTGACAGACCTCTAGCCTCTCAATAGTAAAGGTAGTAACATCTGACTCCCATAAATATTCTTCACCTTGCTAGAGAACACTTGAATCCTGTAGGTTTTTTCACCTTGTAAAGACAGTAACTGAATCCTATAGGAAAAAAAAAAAGATTTCTTACCTCTAGTCCACCTACTTGATCCCACCTACTTGTTTTACGACTATAAAAGCTCAAGTAACCTCTTTAAGGAGGCTCATGTCATTCGTAACTCAAATCTGTTCATTTAGCTCAGGACAATTCTTAGTTTTTAAGCAGTTACTTCCATTAAGGGAGCTCAGAGATAACCGTATGCAGTTCACTGAAGCTTGTTCAGAGTTGAGATGGGATGCTGTCTTCAAGGACTGGCAATTAGACACTGTAGGTAATTGAGTTTGGTGTTTTCTTCTGGGGATGTGGACAATGCAGTGGTCACAGTAATGTCTTGCAAGCTATGACTGACTAGAGACCATCTTCCCGTCATTGTTTCTACCTGGGGTCCTAAGTGTTAGAACAGATGTCAGACCTCAGGAACCCAAGCTCTGCTGTCCTGACCAGAACAGACCAACTTGGTACAAAGTCTTATTAGAAGTGAACTCACTCGAGTCTTCCATAGTTAAGAACAATGAAGGACAGGAGTGTAGAACAGGTCATGTTAAGGGGAGGGTAATAACAGCAGGGGAAGGGCAAATGAGGGTGAAGTGAATATGATTGAGGTATTTTCTATACATGTATAAATATGGAACAATTGAAGCCTGTTGAAATCATTCTAAGAAGCAGAGTTGGGGAAAAGAATGGAGAGGAATGAGCCAAACCCAGGTATGGTATATGTATATATGGAAATGCCTCAAAAACCCATTTAACTATGATATACTAATAAAGATATTTTTAGAGTCTTCCATAGTTAGAGCACCCATGAAATTGCAGAACTCAATGGCAATTTGCAGGTGAATCCATCGTATTTCTTTGCTCATAAAACATTGACTGACAATATAGGACAACATTGCAGGATGCACTTTCTGGTGTCCCGAAAATACTGTATCAAGGCTGCTATCAGCAACTGGACATCCTCAAATGGCACTTCACTGATTAACATGAGCCAAGGTCATCAGACCTTTGGGGGGCAACCTGTACAGAATCATACTTTAACTTTCCTAAGACTCAAAGAACAAGACAGATCTGAAAACAGCCACATCCCTTACTATTAAGAAAGTCCTTTATGGAAAGAAACCAGAGACAGGAAATCTGGATGACCCCCCTGCCAAGAAATGTATAAGACCAGAGTATGAAGTCAATCAAGACTGCCATCCAAGTCCTTCCTAACTCCCTGTCATAATTTTTATTTTTGAATTCAACAAACAGGATGAATAGGTTATGTTCAAGATCAAGGGGGCTAAAACAGAGGTAGAGGTATTAGCTATATAGCAAATCCAAGGACTGAGAAGAATGCTTTTCCCTTCAGAGCAGCATGCCTTCTTACCAAGTAGCCAATGACACAAGTCAACTTGCCAAACACCTGGCCCTTTCATTTGCTGAGTCTCTGTACTTCTAAGGGTGACTAAAGACATACCTGAGAGGAAGGACCATAAGTTACAACAATGCAATTGTCAACACCTTGAATCAAATGCTCTCATGTTGTCCCAAAAAGCAATGCTCATTTATTAAGTAGTCACAGTACATACAGTTGGTAGATGCTGAGAGAAATTCATCATGAACCAATTCCAGAACACACCTGCAACCTGACGACAAATACATGGCTTCATGCTTACTACTGTGCAACAATTCCTATTCACAGTCTAAAGATTAACTCAGGCAGGATTTCCAAGGGACTTGTGACACATACCTTCCCTTGTTTTCCACAAGGAAACATTTCTCCAGGTGCTAAAGTTCTGGACAATTGCACCCATCACTACAGATGCCAGCTTGATCTTATTTGGCAGTGAGAATACACTCCTCAACCTTCCCACTGATATCACAGCCAGTTTAGTCCTAGTACATGAGGAATGTTCCAGGTGCCCAGCCTTGCCCAAGTGCCTTCTACCCATAGACAATCCTCCCTCCAGATTCTAGTCGCAGATGTGTCAAAGATGTCTAAATCTAACATTTACTCCATTCTTTAGCCACTGCAGTACAGCCGTGGATCTGCTCAGAATTGCTGTACTATTCAGTCACCGCTCTCCCTTAAAGATGTGATGAAGGAAGGGCGTCTAGGAATCAGATCTACAGAGGATCAGGCCAGGCTCTCCGTGGGGCCACTATAAAGAAGCTATTTACCAACATAGAAAAGTCATTAGAATTTCTATAGATTAATAATGAACAAACTGAAAAAGAATGTATGAAAACAATTCCATTTACAATAGCCTCAAAAAGAAAAAATCAAATACCTAGGTGTAAACCTAACAAAAGATGTGAAAGACCTCTACAAGGAAAACTATACACTTCTGAAGAAAGAGATTGAGGAAGACTATAGAAAGTGGAGAGATCTCCCATGCTCATGGATTGGTAGAATCAACATAGTAAAAATGTCGATACTCCCTAAAGTAATCTACATGGTTAATGCAATTCCCATCAAAATTCCAATGACATTCATTAAAGAGATTGAAAAATCTACTGTGAAATTTATATGGAAACACAAGAGGCCACAAATAGCCAAGGCAATATTCAGTCAAAAGAACAATGCAGGAGGTATCACAATACCTGACTTCAAACTATATTACAAAGCAATAACAATAAAAACAGCATGGTACTGGCACAAAAACAGACATGAAGACCAGTGGAACAGAATAGAAGACCCAGATATGAAGCCACACAACTAGAACCAACTTGTCTTTGACAAAGGAGCTAAAAATATACGATGGAGAAATAGCCTCTTCAACAAAAACTGCTGGGAAAACTGGTTAGCAGTCTGCAAAAAACAAACTAGATCCATGTATATCACCCTATACCAAGATTAACTCAAAATGGATCAAGGATCTTAATATCAGACCCCAAACTCTAAAGTTGATACAAGAAAGAGTAGGAAATACTCTGGAGTTAGTAGGTATAGGTAAGAACTTTCTCAATGAAACCCCAGCAGCACAGCAACTAAGAGATAGCATAGATAAATGGGACCTCATAAAGCTAAAAAGCTTCTGTTCATCAAAAGAAATGGTCTCTAAACTGAAGAGAACACCCACAGAGTGGGAGAAAATATTTGCCAACTATACATCAGACAACGGACTGATAACCAGAATATACAGGGAACTTAAAAAACTAAATTCTCCCAAAACTAATGAACCAATAAAGAAATGGGCAAGTGAACTAAACAGAACTTTCTCAAAAGAAGAAATTCAAATGGCCAAAAAACACATGAAAAAATGCTCACCATCTCTAGCAATAAAGGAAATGCAAATTAAAACCACACTAAGATTCCACCTCACCCCTGTTAGAATAGCCATCATCAGCAACACCACCAACAACAGGTGTTGGCGAGGATGCGGGGAAAAAGGAACCCTCTTACACTGTTGGTGGGAATGTAGACTAGTACAACCACTCTGGAAAAAAATTTGGAGGCTACTTAAAAAGCTGGACATCGATCTACCATTTGATCCAGCAATACCACTCTTGGGGATATACCCAAAAGACTGTTACTCCAGAGGCACCTGCACACCCATGTTTATTGCGGCACTATTCACAATAGCCAAGTTATGGAAACAGCCAAGATGCCCCACCACTGACGAATGGATTAAGAAAATGTGGTATCTATACACAATGGAATTTTATGCAGCCATGAAGAAGAACAAAATGTTATCATTCGCTGGTAAATGGATGGAATTGGAGAACATCATTCTGAGTGAGGTTAGTCTGGCCCAAAAGACCAAAAATCATATGTTCTCCTCATATGTGGACATTAGATCAAGGGTAAACACAACAAGGGGATTGGACTATGAGCACATGATAAAAGCTTTAGCACACAAGGGAGGGGTGAGGATAGGTAAGACACCTAAAAAACTAGCTAGCATTTGTTGCCCTTAACGCAGAGAAACTAAAGCAGATACCTTAAAAGCAACTGAGGCCAATAGGAAAAGGGGAACAGGTACTAGAGAAAAGGTTAAATCAAAAAGAATTAACCTAGAAGGTAACACCCACGCACAGGAAATCAATGTGAGTCAATGCCCTGTATAGCTATCCTTATCTCAACCAGCAAAAACCCTTGTTCCTTCCTATTATTGCTTATACTCTCTCTACAACAAAATTAGAAATAAGGGCAAAATAGTTTCTGCTGGGTATTGGGGGGGGAGAGGGAGGGGGCGGAGTGGGTGGTAAGGGAGGGGGTGGGGGCAGGGGGGAGAAATGACCCAAGCCTTGTATGCACATATGAATAATAAAAGAGAAAGGGGAAAAAAGGCATTTACAATGCAGAATCTATTGGGAAATAGCACACCTTCTGAGGACATAAGCAAAAGTTGTTTCAGGGGCAAAGCTGAACAAACTCACAGGTATACTTTCAAGAGTCCCTTTATGAGCACAAGAAACCTGAACTCTCAGCCTGAAACTCAAGTATTCATTGCAAAGCCAGATACATGACATTGCTCAAATATGTTGATTGCAAGTAAGGAGACAGGCAATTGCTGACTATTCATTAGTCTTCACCTTATGATTGAATAGCATCTCACTTAAGATTCCTGTAAGAAATTCAGAACTTGCAATGCAGTGATTGCTATATTATGGAATTAGTGCAATACGCCATGTAGGCTTTTCCAATTCTTAGGGAGTATTGCTTAGCATTTCCCTCCCTTATTTGCTTTTGTCTTTGCCAAGTGAGATTTTAAAATTGTTGTTCCTGAGTCAACCTTTTGATTTTATAGTCTTTTAAAATTTAAGCTTATTGATGACAAAACCTTGTACCTGAGATCACAATTGTGACATGAGCTATCCACTCAGCAATATTAAGCAGTTCACCTACTTAGTGCATAACCCCAGTCTGGGGGCAGACAGGAGTCAAAGTGAGATGCTGGGGGTTCCTGTGAGCTGAGGAGATGCAGGCTGCCCTATTCAATCAGCTTTGTCTCACAGGCAGGAGTCACTTACGTTTCTAAAGTTACCTGAGCTTGACAACAGGAATGTGTGAATTCACACAGGATAAGATTCCCCTAGTGGAAGGAGAGGCAAGTACAAAACAGAAACTCCAGTGTAGTCCTCAATCCACCCTTAACATAGTCCCAGAGAGACAGTGACTTTCTTTTCTCCAGCCCGGCCGTTGGCTGAAGGGAGTCATTTGGCTCCACCTGGTGGCCATGAGGCAGCACACCAGAATGGAGATCAAAAGCTCTTGGAAGCTTAATTCTGACATCAACCCTGTGAACAGGTTCTCTCAAGAAGTCTACATCTGTGTTGAAGACCCTGCTGACTACAGCCTCAGGATTATGGTGATTGTATGTTGCATATCAGGAGGCAAAATTTCTTAGGCGATCTTTAGTCCCTTTAACAGCCACTTACTTCCAATCTGATCTATCATTTGCGATTTAGTCATAACTTTTGGAACGTGTTAAATGTAGCAGACCACTAGCCTTCGATGTAAAAGCTGAAGTGACATCTGCTATAGCCTGCCTGATGACCCCATCAATGTATTTGGTAAATGTATTGATTTATGACCTCTTGTTCTGTGACTATACAGGTTCCTATAACCCATTCTATAGTGGAACATTCCAGCATAACCTGAATTTGTGTTCCAGGCCATGGTTACTCACTGTGGGCTCAGAATAATCTTAATCTCTTTGGAGCAAGAGCTGTGCTGTTGCTCCAAACCTCCAACCTAGGAATTTTGATGAGACCTCAAGATCGTTACAACTCAGCCTGTCTCCCAGGAATAGGGGACACAGACATCACCCCATTAGAGGGGAAAAGTCTAAATTTGGGTTTTGAAAGTCAGGTTGTGGAGCCAAACGCAGGAGGCAGCACAGCAGCCAGGCCCCAGCCTCTGAAAGCAGAGGCTCTAGAAACAGTTCACCAAGGATGGTCTCAGGAGAAACCCTTGCCTCACTGTCATGAGAAACATCTATGCCCTCCCCAAGGTGTTTCAAGGCCCACCTGTTGTGTACAGAGTTGCCTCCTTTCTGCGGTGACACTTTTATCAAGTTGGGATTTGAAGGACAAAAATTACACAGGAATATATATTGTGTTAGTAGAGGAGTAACTTATGAGGAAAAGGTCAGTTATAAGACAGGCTTTGAAGATGGCCTACTGAAGGATTTCTAACCAAAAGTCACTTCCTAAAACGACTTCATCCCCTCAGTCCAAGGCAAAGTACATTTCATCATGTACTTCAGTCCTTGCCCATCTTTCCAAGAAGCCAGGCTGTCTCATTCACCAGTAAGCTCCACCCTCAGCCAGACTACTGTACATTCGGTGAGCTCTATAAGATTTACTTAACAAGCTTTGCCATAGCTTCTAGAGATCAAATCATTCTGAAATCTTAGGACTCTTCCTATTGGGGAAAAGTCAGATCCACATGGTCCTTATGGATACCTTCAGGCTGAGGACCATACCACCCTTAAGTAACCTCCTGAGCTTCATGGCAGGCCAGGAAAGTTACCAGCTTTAAACAGAATGCAAAGCTGAATGCAGAAAGTTTGCATGTGAAATAGCATATTCCCTTAAAGAGCAACTCAAACTGGCCCTCAACATACCTGGGCTCTTGCAACTTCAGCGTGCTCCAGTTGCTTACCTTAGTCCCATTTAGGCCCATCTGTGATGACCACTTTTGAGTACTCCCTCTGCCTAGAATCCATTCTTGCTAGAAGAACCCCACCCCCCCCTCCACTGAGGACACTCCAGGAGGTCAGGCACCACTTGGACCTCGAGACAGCTTCCTCTCAAGTGCCATCTTAGACTACCTTACAGATGCTTGGCCTCTCAGGAGTATGTACAGGCATGTTTTTCTACCAGCTGCACACCCTCCAACTGCCCTGGCTTAAAAAAGAACAGAACCATCCCCACAAGGGGACTCCCAAGCATGTCAATCTCACAGCAGCTAGAATCGGAAACGAAGGTCACAAGTAGGATAGACAAGTGAAAATGAGATGCCGAGATGAGATCCTGTGGTGTGTCCCCAGAAAGGCTCATCTGCCTTTACCGTGTGGGTACCCAGCTGCAAAATTGAGCAGAATGTGGCAGAAGATCCCTCCAGGATCCCACCTACCTGTGACTGCAGTAGCTCTGGTGACCTGAGCCAGACACCCCTTGTGGGAAGCAGGACCCACAAGGGACATAAGCCATCTGCTTATCACAGAAAGCATCTTATTTTTAATATGCCATTAGCTACCTCAGGTGAGGCTTTTAGAAAGCTTTGGTAGACATGTTTGCAACAAATTAAGATGTGTTATACTATGCTTACATGTGCACATCTACAGGTATTCCCACAAAGTCTTAATTTTTTTATGCAAGAATAGGGTACAATAGAGTTGTTTCTGTACTTCATTCTTTTCCTTAGCAAAAAAGACTAGAAGTTAAAGAGGACCAGAATTAGAGGTACCGCAGCATTCAGTGTTTACTTCAAGGTATGTGCATGAGCAGAGACAGTCTGGATCAAGAGCCTGTAACTACCAGAAGTATAACAAAGATGACATTTTCCAAGAATAACTTCAGTATCTTTAAAACACTATCAAGTGTACCTACAGTAACATGAATAGGTTGAACATTTAAGATGAGATTATCAAGTCCACTACCATCTGGCACAAGATACGGGGGCTGCCTGAACAGCCTTCCCTCTGTCACAGATGGACCTGATCCTTTCTTCTCTCCCTGTCAGTGGCTCCATCTATACAGGGAACCCTCAGCACAAAGAACAACATCCTCTTCTGTGGTCCCAAAGTCTTTTGTGAGGAGGACTTCTACCAGAGTGCTCAGATTCAGATATTTGCTTTATACAGGCCTGTGAAGAGCTAGTGACTCCACTCCTTGGAGATTCTCAGTTCTGGCAGGGGAATGTGCTCAGAAGAGATAAGGGAACTTTGTATTTAGTCCTAGGGTAGAGAGGGCAAGTCATCAGGGCATAGGAATCTTCCTTATTCTGCTCAGGCAGTCCCCGTAGCTCAAACTCTTAGCTCTCAAGGGCCCTGAGTGGAGCATGCAGTCCATCTTCCAGGTGGATCGAAGGTGAACATTGCTCCCCTTTCCAGATGGCCCTAATCATGCTGATCACCTTAGCATACTTACAGAATCCAGGGAACTAACAGCATATTTAGCTGTTTTGTTTAGGGGGACATCCTAACACCCAGCATACCTAGGAACAGTTATGTGGTGTTCTTAGATCTGAGACAGGAAGATGGAAGCTTTGTTTTCATTCCAGAAACACACCCAACACTCTCCTGCCTTCACTGGGCTAATCTGACAGACTGCAGTTAAAGGAACTTTGACATTGACCAGGCAAGAAAACTAGCAATTTCACAAGTTGACCTAAATGACATCCCAGCACAGTAGGAAATGGCGTTCAGACCCAGCGGTGTGGGGAGGAGGTTCCTATTCACAAGAACCCCCCCAATCTCACGGTTCACGAAATCCAGGCTGCCTTCCCTACCGATTGTGAGCCCCTCTCCTCACCAACTTTCAATACTACCCTAAGAACTCTCCCCGATTTGCGCAGCCTACAGGCAAACTAACTGATGATCCAAAATTTCAGAGTAGCATGGCAATAGCAAACAGGAAACAAGAATCTAGGGTGAGTGAGAGGTTCAAAAGCAACCGTCTTTAAAGGCACAGTTTTGATTTCCAAAACTGATCCACTTCCTGGTCAGGCAGCTCTGCCTCCTAGTGGGTTTTGTCAGAGCCTTCTGCCACCCTAAGAGTGAGACTCCACTTGCACCTACCTACAAGAGCATCTTCCAGCAGCACGGGCTGGCTTGTCACATGTCTTGCAGGAAAAGGCCAATATCGCCCTAAACCACAAGAATTGTCAAAATTTGGGGGGACACTGTTGTCTGCTTACACAGGTCAATTTTTTGGACTAAAAAACAAATCTAGGTCAGCAAATGCCCTACTTTTACTGCATCTGTCCTGAACCACCTCATGCTCTAGGGCGTGCCCTAGGCATGATGGCAGACACCTGAAAGAAAGGTTCTGCCAACAAGGAATACTACCCCCAAACCATCTTCATATCCCTCAGTACACCCCACTCCAACAGTGGCCACCAACACCCACAGGAAACCCTGTGCTGGTATCAAGAAGCCACAGTTACCAGTCATGGACTAACACCAAGATCAGACAATACTAGACATAAGTCTTTAAGGATTACTAATGTCCCCTTTACAGGCAGGTCCAGAAGCCCTCAAAATCTACACACAGCCATTAAAACTCTGGAGGTAGAGAAGACTCCTTGCTGTTTAGAAATTCTAACTTGTGTCGTGAGGGGAGATGACAATAGCAGGCCACTAGGCCTGAGCACCAAATAGGACATTAGGTCTTGTCCTACATTTCCACTCAACTTACCATGACATCTATGGGCACCTAAGGATCAGGTCACTGAGGATATCCCATTCTTAGAGGAAACATGGCAACCCCCATTGTGCCCCAGAACTGAGCTAAAATGGTATCCATCGAAGCTTCCAACTGCATCCCCCAAGAAAATCCATTTAACCCATATAGACCTAGCACCTGGACAGCAGCCCTGAGTGACCCCTTCACCAGTCTGTCAATTATGTTGTCACCTCAATTATGTTAGGCCAGGTGTTCATGTTTGAAACTCTGGTTATATCCTCTGCAGTTTCCTGTGTGGGGAAAAGGAGACACTTCAATGTGATTTACTAGAAGCAGCTGCTGGTGGCCTTCTACCCACCTTCCCCAGGTGGCCCAACCCCTTCAGGATTGGACTCCAGTTGATCCCTTCCCATCCATGACTAGCTCATGGGGGAACAGGTGGTCTTACTCCACCCAGAATCACCCAAAACACCTCTTGCAGTAAAAGCTGCAGTGAGAACCACAGAATCCTGACTGAGGATGATTTACTACAAGGAATTTCACCTGTCAACCCCAAATCTCCTAGTTACAGCCTAGTGATGCAGATGGACTGCATCCCTGTGCATTTATCAGTGAGTTCACATGTGCAGTACCCCCTGTTGATCTGTCAATCACCAAGAGCCACTCTTAAGTACCACCCAAATCTTCCCTTACCCCATTGCTCACTCCTTGTAGTATATAAATTCCCATCTGAACCAAGGCATGGAGCTCTTGAGCTGCAGGTGCCATTCTTGAACCACTTCGCCCAGCCTGTTCCACCTCCCTTCTCAGTGTATTTTCTGCTTTCAATTTCAGTAAAACTTTACTGCTGCTTTGCAATCTGTCTCCAATTCTTTGTTCAGGACACCAAGGACGAGTCTTCTGACCCCAGCTGAGCTGTTGAGAGCTGACCACTTCCCATCTGGCACTCCTTCAGAACCTGGGCTCCTTCCACTAACTCAGGCCTTTACCCAGTGATGAACAGATGCAGACAGACTTCAAAAACCAGCTGAATCAAGCTATAAGCCTTACCTAAGGGAATGCTCATTTTGGGAAAAGTTGAGGGGAATTCTGATTCCAGACCATGTGAGGGATAGAGACAGCCTTCTTTCCTTTTAGGGAGCCATACTTGTCAGTTTTCTTGACCTCAGTTGGACTTTATCTTACAAGCGGGTAAGATGCAGATTCCATAATAACTGACATCTCTCTTTCCTGACCCATCTCTTTACAGGCCCCAACATCAAATCATTTGGAATCAGGACCCTAGTAGACAAGCAAATATACAGTAAGTTTAGATAGTATCTGCCCTTTCAGGTCATCTATATCAATATCCATAGCCTTCTAAGGCCACCTCCACCCAGAATGAAGGATTTTAGTCATTGACATTGGAAAATTCATTAGACCATATTACAAAGAACCAGTAAAGAGCTATAGAAACTTCAGAAAATACCAGAGTAAGGAAACCCCTGTCTTTGGACAGCATAATGCTATTCCCAAAGTCTGACAACTGACCAAGTCCTGGGATGCCTACACACCTTCAAATCAGTGTCCACAGGATCCAACCATTTTCCATCTGAAAACTCATTTTCTCCAGCACAACCCATTGAGAAGTGCTGTAGTCTGAGTACTAAGATTCTTACCACCATACTAGGATTGAGGCTGAGCATCGAGATTAGATTGTGCTTAACTCCATGTTTAACTTCACTTGACCTTGAATTATCACAATGAGGTGAAGTATGCAGTCTGTCAATCATTAAGGGGACCCTAGAGCAGCTACTCCAGCCTGTGTATTGTGCAATGTCAGTAATTGCACATAGGCAAGCTAATCAGTGACAATATTCCAAGGGAAAAATAGGCATTGAGATTTGCCTGACTAAGCAGCTACAATGAAGTGTGTATTTGACCATAAACCTCCCCTATGAGGTGCTTAGTCTTGGATCACACAGCTCCTACATGAACTCCCCTAACTCAGTCTTCTGCAAGTGACCCTTCATGCATCTCTGCCATCCCCTGGATCAGCTAGATGTTGTTTTTCTAACACTGCCCTTGCCTCTCGACAGCAGTTAGCCTGTTCATGGTGTAAGGTTAGCCATTAAAGGATCCTGGGGCCACAGATGAAGAATGAATCCTTTGGTGATAAGATTTGAGAAATAGGAATAGGATCTTCAAGGTAGTCTTGCAAAGCACATACCAACCCTAAATCTGATCAAGTTTATAGCACAAGGGAAAGGTTTACTCAGCAAACCTCATACTAATTGCAATGCTTATGCTTAGGGCATCCCTCATTGATTGCGTTCCCATCCTGTGGGAATCCAGTGACAATTCTGGCACATAGGAAAGGGCTCACATATTTATACATCCAATTCATGGGTAGGATCTCTCACTAACAAGTTCTCAGAGCTCTATGAGACTACAAGAAGTCTTTACCACAACGAGAGGCTTCTCCATGCTGGGTGATCATCTGGACCATTCAAGGTGGTCCCACAGTCAAATTGGAAGTTGGCCTCATAGGAGCCCTCTCCATTCTCTGTGGTACCTTTTGGATGAGGGTTCGCTGAAGGCCATTTCTTGTGGTGGATGTTCAAGGAACCCTTCCCAATGGTAGTGACCCATGTCTCCTATAGGATAAGGAGCTACTGAACTCTCAGTTACTACATCCACAGGGTCTTCTCAGTCCAACTAGGTGTCAGACTTTGTCTGCTTCATTGATACCCCAGCAAGACTCCATTCCTAAGGCTCAAACATCACTCTACATACTAACAATGGTCCAGCAAAGCCCCGTTTTTGAATTCCACAACCATTACTCCACAATTCACTGACTCTCATAACCACTAGTAAACGGCTAGCAGCCACTTGGTGGGATCCAGGAAAGCCTAGAACACATGGGTGACAGTAGCTACTAAGCTGAGGGCAACTTAAACAAGGTCTTGGAGTAACCTGGAGTGGACTTACTGGCAACACAGTATAGGGGACAAAATATCCAGCAGTCAGGGGGTGCTGAGGCTTGACAGCAAACCCTCCAGTCTCCTGATCTATTTAGAACAGCTTTCAAGAAGTCATCCTTGCATCTCCATTTTCTGGGTGAAACTATCCTCACAGGTCAGTGAGTCCACGTCACTAGGGTGAGCCCCTAGATATCACTGTAGACATTACCACACAGCCTCTCTGCTCCTCCTGCCTCATCCATGCTTGTCTTCTACTTTGTAAGTCAATTTCTCTTCAGGCATGTCCCCAAGAATAGATGTCAGACAAATGTAGCCATTTGGTCTTGCCAAAGAAAACTCAGGAGTTGATAAACATGGGGTTTAAAAGTAAGATTTATCAAAGCAAAAGCAAAATACACCCTGTTGGAGATTGAGGCAGGCAACCCAAGGGTAGACAGATTTTTGTAATGGGATTTGGGCTCAGGGCCTCACACTTGCTAGGCAGGCATCCTACCACTTGTGCCACTCCTCCAGTTCTTTTGCTTGAGCAAGATGAGGTCTTGCAAGCCATTTGCCCAAGGCTGCCTTTGCCACAATCCTCATCTCTGCCTCCTGAGTAGCTAAGATAATAGGCGTGAGCCACTGGCACCCAGTGACAGTTTTACTAGAATGAAGCAAAAGCAAAGAACGCCCCTGTAGGAGATTGATGGAAGGCAGCTTGACCAAGCAGTCAAAGTGCCCTGAACAACAGGTCTTTGGCACTTTTGGGGATAGGGTTTAATGACTCTCCTAAAGAAGTATACATAAGATGTAGAAAGGAGGGTTTTTCCCAGAACCTGGGAGATGAAGAGTGTGTTGCAGGCCAGTGTCGAGGGTTCTTACCTTCACAGTCTAAGAACTGGCTCATGGGACAACAAGGTTGACATACAAAGTAGGATTTATTAGAGAATGAAAAGGCTACAGTTACAGCAGTGCAGCAGAGCCTGGAAACCGGTGGCTCCCTGCTCAGATGAAGGCTGGAGCTTTTTATGGACACTAACTCTGGGTAAGGATTAGGTGGATTCTTTCCACTGGCCATGGACTCACACACACAGGCTCTCTTTGATGAGCTGGTCTGTTTGCCCCTTATGCAGGGAAAACCTTGAGAGCATTCTGTTTATCAGGCAGATTATGAGACCATGTAACTCCTTCTCGGGATGCAGATGGGACACTCATCTGTCCTTTAGGTCCCCAGACCCAATAAGTGGTTTACCTAATAAGGAGACCTCAAAGCCAAGCTGGCAATTTGAGGGGAGGTGTGTGCATGAAACCACAACTATGAGATGCAAATGAGTCCTTCAGTTAACCTTTAGGGTTGATAGAGTCCATGTTGAGGTCCATTACTGGGGACTATTGGCTGCTATACCAAGTAATTAATTACCTATGGCAAAATATACTGAGATATGGTACTGCACTTCTCGGTCCTTTGGTCATTGTTCCCCTTCTACCTTGACTACCTCATATCACAGAGGGCTACCTAAAGTCAGCAATTTTGGGGTTGGCATACTAACTGGCCAAGTTCTCCTGGGCCACCAGCTCTGGTGCTATGTATAGGTTTCTCTATCTGACCTTAATCCTCTTCAGACTGCAGGAAAGTGGCTCTCAGCTCAAACCCTAGGGTCTGCTTAGACCAAAGATGCAAAGTCAGCCTTAGTCCCAAAGTAAACTCCTTTTTTGGACTTAAAACGCAGCTGGAGCCTTTCAGCTGAGGACTCCAGTCAAAGCCATGTTTGGTTCTCCAGGTGTTGCTGGAGCACACATGGTCATGCAGGATACAGCCAACTGTAGCTGCAACTGATGCTACTTTCAGCTAACAGGGATAGAACAGCCTTTCTGCTTATACAGCCCACACCTATCAAGAACGACAGCTACCCTCATCAGAAAGCTCATTCTCCCTACAACATGCCTGCACGTGGTAGGGAAGTAGGATGCCCCATTTTAGCCTTAAGTCTATGTGTAGTTTTTCCCATACAGTTTTACCACTAAGACAAGAAAAAGTCCCTAACCCTCCACCCCAAGTATGGGAAGGTCTGGTTAGATGAGCTTTCCTGAGAAGTGTCCTGCAGATACTGCTTATTAAGGGCAGCCACACAGACCCTTCAGAAAGTCAGTGCATGCCAGAGACTTTGCTGCCCAGAAAAGCCTATTTCTTGATGGGGAAGAAGGAGAAAAAGTTCAAAGGTCAAGATGGCTCCCTTCCAGAAAGGCAGGCTGAATTCTCCAACCCTTCTAGAAGATGTTGATAATTCCTTCCCCTCCATTCCTGAACAGGTTTTCCCCCTAGAACTTCATACCATCCATGAGCTTGGCACTAAGTTTCCAAGTCAAGAAACTTTATCCTATTGGTCAGCTACAGTCAGGAAAAAAAAAAAACCCAACAGTGGTGATGCCGAGACACCAGCACTTAAATGCTAGCTGTAGCCAAGCTTTCAACAACTAGACACAGTGACTACCCAATTTGTCAAAAAACACTGATCAACAAGTGTTCTGTAACTACAGAAAGCCTTGGTTCTTTGAGAACAAGAACTATAGCAAAAATTCCTGAAAATGAAGGTCTAGTTCAGAAAATTGAAACAATCTTGATTTATGTTTTAAGAACAGCTTGTTTCTACTTGGGATCAGGAGTATTACAAAGGTGGAGCATTAAGTGATTGGTCTGACTCTAAGCCTGGCTAGTTTTGTTTTTCAAGTGGATGGCATATTATGTAAGCGGGTTAAGTACACACTGCTTACTCAACCACCGGACAATCACCGATTTAGCTGAAGTCCTAAAAAATTGATTAACCTGAAAAGCATGAGGATTTGTACCTTCAAGCTCTGAAAGAAGTACCTGGACTCACTGATCTTGACCTTACCATTACAGAACAGAATGGTCCCCTTAAGACTCAAGACACGATACAATTTTCCTATTCATAAATAGTGCAATGCTTTTTGATTTATCTGTATAGTCCAACCCAGCACAGCTTTCAGCTGGATAGTCCTAGAAAAGCAAGCACTCAACGTTCTTTGGTAGACTTGGGGATATGGGAATGACAGAAACCAAGCCATCAAGTGGTAGTCTCTGCTGATCCTTCCCTGCCAAGAGTATCAAAAACTCCCTCAGTCCCTCTCAACAGCTACAGCACCTTCCTAGCCCTCTCTGGGTAGTCACCTGTGAGATTCACTTGGCTCAAAACACCTTAAACCTGCCACCAAGACCTCAGTCCCACTTGTCTTCTGTACTCCAGTTAAAGTTCTTTGTTGGTTTTGAATTCAACTCTAAGTTGGAGCTCTCCAGATACTTTTATCAAGCAGCTCTTCCTGGTCATAAGAAGGGAGGAGCCCTTTACCTGAACTCTTCAGGTGGTTGTAGGTAACCACTCGTCTCCCCCTCAAGTAGTGGAACTCATTTGTGATATAATCCTTGCCAGAAAGAATCTCTAGCAATGGCCCAAGAAGTTTCCATACCACCTAACAGGAGGCGTGAGCATGGACTTGGGCCCTAATCTACCCTGGTGGTTTAAGAGACAGCTTGGGCACCCAGCACGGTATCTGAAACATAGCTTAGTAGAAAAATGGTCAACGTTGATTTTTGCCCCATACCTAAGCAGTTTCTCTCGCAAAGTTTCCATTCTCTCCAAGTCTCAGTTCTGCCACTTATTGAGGTGTCAGGTGAGAAAGCCACCAGTTATCTGTGCCCCATTACGTCAATATATATGAGCTCATCCGTACACCTTGCATGCACCTTGGAAGAAATAAGTCAAGCTTCCAAGTCTCAGTTCTGCTACTTAAAAATTTAAGCTGATAAAGTGTCAGTAGAGAAAGCTATTAGTATCCTGTGCCACGATATACCAACACATCCAAGACTCATCTGCACATGTAACACCCAATAAAGCATGCATCTGGGAATAAGTCAAACTCCCTGATCACAGAACCAGATTAGAACTTGCATACACTGCTCAATTTGAGATTAGCTCAGAAGACTCAAAACTCACAAGATAGACCTGCCTAAGAGTTGTGTGCCCAGGTGACCAAAATCATTTGTGATTCCACAGTCGCTGCTGCCATGTGTAACTTGCTATGTCACAGTTTTGGTCTTGTTAGTGTATTTGACTTTCCAGGAGAAGGGACTTCTGACCAAGACATCCCTTCAATCTGGAGCTAGTTTAGGTACACTTGGGTTTCTTGTGTGCTACCCAGCATAACTCCCTTTATTCAAAGCATGACTTCATTCGTCATTAATGAGCCATCCAAAGAATTGATTTGTCTAACCTAGCTTTGCAAGAACTGACTTTGAAACTAATTAGTTCATCTTAACAGCTATGTAAGATTTCTCTTGCAGCCAGACAGAAGTGGTCAGAAAGTTGTATACACTGTATCCACTGTGTACCAGGTGGTAACACAGGACACAGGTACTGGACAAGTTCTTAGAGCCAATGTCAGCCCACCTCAGGATATCCCAAGCAGACTTGGTTCATCTGGCTGCTGGGACAGACCCTAGCAAGGGTGGTGTACCCACACCACAAAGTCAGAGCAGTGACGCCCGACCATCTAAACTGACGCGCACGCTTTGCATCCCAAGACTCTTCCTTGGTGCCATAAGAATTTAAAGGTACTTCTGGGGGCTCCATCTTTCTGCTGAGCACATCACATCCTCAGTATCTTCTTTCCTTACCACAGTTCTCTCTCGTCCTTCAGTGTTTCACCTTTGGAGTAATTTCTCCTGTAAAACAGATATCCCCTGTGGTTTCATATTATCACAGCTACTTTACAACACCTCAGTTCCTCCAAAGAACATGCTTCCACTATAACAAGACCTTACGAGGAGTAAGCTTTTTCCTCAGTGCACCAACATTTTTACAGAGGGGAATAAGAACCTAGCACCAAGTTCCAGAGTCTTGTACATCTGACCTTTCGGTAGACAAGAGACCCATGCAGTGTGGCTAGCAGTGGCAGCTCTTCCTTCGACTAAGCATTTCTGGATTTCATGTTTCTGATGTTACAAGAAAATGTCTATGAATATGTTGATTCCAGAGTGGAAGAGTTCACTTCCCTGAAACAGTCAATGGAATTGACACTCATTTATTCAACATCTACATGCCAGACACTGGGTACATGGCTGATGTGCAAACACCTTACTGCCTTGACCTTGGTCATCTCTAAGCCTACAGAGGGCAAGCATTTTTGGGGTCCTCTCTTTCTGGAAATGCCTATCTCCCCTGGGAGCAAAACTACAGCATCACCATTTCTGCATTCCCCCAGCAGGACACACACCTGTGGAACCAACTTACTAAGAACATCTGCACCAAAAGGCACTTAGGATTTTTATAAGTGCATGACATGGCTACTACTGGATACAGGATAGTTGTACATTGAAGCTGAAAGCCTTGCTTAAAAGTCAAAACCACTGCCAACTGTCCCCAAATGTCAACAGAACAAGTAATGCCACATGGATCTGAACATTGCCATTTCCAATCTCAACTTCAAAGTTTCCCTTTCAATCCACTTATGAAAACAGGCCACAGAACAAGTTGTCTGTGTACAGAAACCCTTACTTGATTCCCAAAAATGCCATCCACAGTAACTGGAGACCATCCAGACAGCAACAGCCTGGTTCTCACTCAGCTAGGCTCCAGCCCAAGCCAGGAGCAGAGACAGTAGCATCCCCAGAGAGTCTGTAGCCCCATCATCCTCTGGCCACACATGGAACTACTGCCATCAGTCAGGTTAAGGAATTGGTCCATGGTTCAAGGCCAGGGGCAGATGCCAAGTAACTCCAGGTGAAGCAAAAAATGCTTTAGTGGGTATTTCAAAGACTGATACTCAAGCCACTGCATTTGAGCACTGTAAGCACATCATTTAAGTGGTACACCATAGATGCTGAATAAATGATTCTCATTCCCACTGAAGTCAGGAACTGGGATAGGGAGAAACTTTGTAATCACGCCTTCAGTGACCCTTTGGCCAGGCAAATGTAGTACAGGCATCTGTTAATCTTATTGTGCCCAGGTTTGAGGTTTTCTCAAGGACAGATATGTGACAAATCTTTGTGATATGAATGCCACTGTTACCATCTAGAGGAGAAACTCTGCAGAACAGCTGTTTAAAGCCTTCCCTGCAAAGGGACTTCAAGCCAGGGACTGGAGCTTTGGTTTAGAGAAAAAGGATGACAGAAGGCAAGCCCAGCCTGACCTGCTTTTAAGAGGAAAGTTGCATCCCTCGAGTCACATGTGAAGTCCTTGCTTCCAGGCTCAGAATGTGACCGACTAGAAATCAAGTCATGGCAGAATACCGTGGGCCCTTGGAACAAGTTCGAGAGAGGGCACATTCAATGTAACCTTGAATTTCACTGGTTGGAGAAATAGGGATGCTATAGATCAAGAAGCCACAGTTTTATGCTATCTTGAGTCCTTCTGGCAGTCGTTATCCACTTCTACGTCTAACCTAGCTCTTGTGACTACTGGCCAAGACTTTACAGTATATACTAGGCTTTATAAACGTCTGGCCAGAATCAACCTTAAGGCTGGAAATGAGCACCTGAACCCTGTCTGTTGAAGGGTTCCCTTGAAGACATCTGAATCTTTTTAAAGACTTCCCTGCCTCGTTGTGGTCCTAATTGCCTAAGTGTAATTCTTTGGGGACAATAAAAAGCTTGTGTGATCTCTCATGGGAGGATCAAGTCCTTCAGGGACAAGTTCTAGGAAACCTGAGTTTGTACTCCAGGGTGCTTTCACTCACATTTTGCCTCACAATCAGCTTTTCAAGATGTTTTATAGTATGGTTATACTCCAGTAGGACTCATGCCTTAGAAGGAAATTGGAAGACAATGACACGCTCAAGTGAAGATGAGGCAGAGCTAGGGTAATACTCCTACATCTAAGAATACCAGTGATGGCCAAAGCACCAGAAGCTGGGAGACAGACCAGCTTCTCCCTCACAGTCTCAGAAGGCACCAGCCCTGCACACCCCTTGATATTGGACTTCTGGTCTCTTAACAGATAAGCAGTTTCTGTGTAAGCCACTGAGGCTGGGGTACTATTCTATGATGGCCCTGGCAAACTAGTACACCTTCTTAGCCAAATGAAGACCTGAACTCTGGATCCCCTGTTGGGGGGAGGGATATCTACCTGGACACATGACTACTTAGAAAGATGAGAGCATTCTCAGCACAGCCCAAAGGGAAGTCCTATTCCCTAGGTCTATCTAGGAGTTCAAGCTCACTCCATGCCCCTCAAGAGGCAGGAGAAAAATGGAGAAGGCCAGAGTATCTAGTCAGCATCCCTCTCAATGGAAACAAAGGGGCACACGCTGCCAGTACTTACATAGTCTTCCTGTGCTTTGGAAAGGAGCTGGGCCTCTGTTCACATATTCAGAGACGTGGACTAGGGAAAAGGCTAAGTGTAGAAAGAGTTTAGAAGTAGCTAGTAGAAGCCACTTAAGGAGTCTAGGACAGTGGTCTCTAGTAAGGCACTGGCAGAAGCTGTCATGGATTTCTAGATGCTGCAGCACTCCCTGGAAAGAGTTGGATCCAGTTCTGCAAGACAGATTTGAATAAGTCCGACACATGGAGTAGGGAGTACAGTGTCTCTCCAAGCATCATGGCTGGGGTGAGGGACCCAAGCACTGATTGAGCAGTGAGAAAAGGCAAGCCAGCATCTCTACAAGGACACTCTAAAGAGCAGAGCCCCTGCAACTGAAGGTTCCATGTCATCAGCAGAAGGCCCTGGAATAACCATCAGACTAGAGCCTTCAGCAGTGTAGGACACAGAGTGACTGAAGAGCCAGGGCCTCATACCATGGCACAACTAGGTCAGAAATGCCCAAACAGACCACGACCACCCACTCAGTGGGAGGCTACCAAGGGCTGATGTCTTTGACGTAAGTTGAGCGAAGGAAAAACACCAGGAAAAAAAAAAATCAGTATTTGCACAAAGATAGAAGGCTTTTCAACTGGAGCACTACTGACACCATTCAAGCTTTGCTAGGGAAAATCCTGGCTTTTACCACTCACTGGAATGGCAATCATTCTTTAAGAACACCTCTAAGGGTTGCAAATCCTGATCCCCTGTTTTCAGGCTCCCTGTTAAGGACAGCAGCTTATGCTCTGAGGGAAGACTGAGGTTGAATCCTCATTGCACACCACCTAGTTACTTTTGAACTTGGACAAGCAAGAACCTTAGCCCCCACTGTAAAGTAAGAGCCAAGAGAGAACAGGCCGGCTTCTGGCTTCCATGAAGAGCTTAAAACATGTGATGTAAGAACACTGTCCTAGAAAGGGCCAGCTCTATGAGGCAGGAATGAAGGTTGGCAAGGGCCGGCAAGGCAAGACTCCAATACCTGGTATTGGAGTACGGCTGTACCATGCACCGTCACAGCAAGGGAAAGAATTGCTGAGCTCTACCACCCATGGGAATTTAACATGCAAAAAGGGCGAAGACAGTTAACAGTCCAGAGCCCCTAGCAGCTACAGGAGAGGTTTTAACTGAAGCCATGTAGGACACAGGTTTAGGTCCCCACATTTTTCAAATAAGATTTGCCAACTCCAGCAGGTTAGCTCTCACCCAGACTTTACAAGGCCTATCCTCAGCAATAGGCTTAGCTGCCTATGAAGTGACTAGCTCAAAGAGAGAAAGATAACAAGTAGGGTATGTTCCCTAATCTTACAATTAGTCTTGAAAGTGCCAGCAATGTGTTCTTAGAAGTCCATTTACTGTAGATAATCTCAAACTGGACAGCTACTTAATCAGGAGGCTCCATAACCTGCAGGAAACAAAGCCAATGTAGCACTGGTTACAGGTGTTAGAAATTCACCTGTTTGCAAGACCCACCTTCCCTAGTGTGCTGCTCAGTTGAAAATAAGGTAGATTGCTGTAGAGCCACAGAGTTCCTGCTCATTATGTAACAAGCACTCAAGAGGCCACCTGAAACCCATTTCCCCCTTCCAGCTGGAAGGTGTAAGACAACCCATAACACTTAGGCCAATTAAGGGTGTCTCAGTTACCCAAGTAATGGAACTAGCTTACCTACAGCCAGTCTTGACTTAAGTATTTGTTTCAAGTTGCTTCAGTTTAATAACTTAAGAGTTAAACACAAATTGCTAGTTCCTTCAAGAATTCAAATCAGGAGCTTCATACAAGTCATATGGAGAGCGCTATGCTAAATGTTGGAAAAAAATGCAGTCTTTGGTGGGGGAAGAGAGCAAGGAGAAGCTAATCCTGTAATCAGCATTGAATGTGTAATATACAGCATAAGAAGTGTCGTTAGAGACGGGAATGGCCTTAAACTAGGGTGTCATAAATGGCCTGGAAACAGCCAGTGCAGCAGCCTGGGGCAATTGCTAGACAGACAACCACCAGGAGATTGTGCTTGAGAACAAGGTAGAGTCGGGCACTTGAGGGCTTTGTAGGCCAGGAAGGAGCTGCTCTCTAAAATACAGAAGTATGACTGAAGTTTCAGACCACTCTGGCTGAATGAGGGCCTGAGTAGGTGCAGGGAAACTTGTCACAAGTTAGTAGCATAGGTTAGGTGAAGCTTGGCACAGGGCAGTGCTAGTGATAGGAACAGAACGGATTCGGCTAAAGACTGGACCTGGGAGATTAGAGCAGAGGTGGGTGAGGTTTCTGACCAGGACAACTGGAGACACAAGGACACTTGTCACTGTGAAGGGACATCCCAGGGGTAATGTTTGCAGGGCAGGGGGAAAGGCAGAGTTTGGTCTCTGGTTTTACTGAGTTGCTTTTACGAC
The DNA here is from genome assembly GCF_047511655.1 of Castor canadensis. Taxonomy (NCBI): domain Eukaryota; kingdom Metazoa; phylum Chordata; class Mammalia; order Rodentia; family Castoridae; genus Castor; species Castor canadensis. Next base: position 148,975,320 of record NC_133394.1, read on the forward strand.
ATTTCAGACACCAGGTAGGGGTTACGAAACGTGGATAAAGTGACCAGGCTGTGATGAGTCACTGCAACAGACTTGAAGTCCACTGATTAAAGCTTTGCATGGGGATTAGGGAACCCCAAAGAATAGGCTAGCCACAGCTGACTCCACTGAGGTGTTACTGAGTCCCACAGCTGAGATGACCCAACAGATCACACCACAGGGTGAAGCCAGGGGAATACTCTCCTGCTGGCCCTCTTCCATCCACACCCTGCAAATTGCCAACCACATATTCATCTTCATTAAGTTGTAAGTCGATTTTATAGCTAACAACTGCCCCACATCCAAGCTTTTAGCTCTGATGTGTAGCCTTCTTAATTAAGCTGAAAAATAAGTCAGAGCCCAGCCAGCATCTTGCTAGAGGCTTGCAAGTGTTTGCGGTAAGGTTGCTTTGCCATGTCATTTTCATCCTTATGCCCGCAGATAAGTGTTTACCAACTTGCAAGAGTTTGAAGCTGATGCCTTGTTTTTCCCAGTCCTTCTGATCACACTGGTGTGTGGATTTGTACCACTTGCACTAACAGCCTCATTTAGGAGGTCCGATTTCCCTGCAAGTTGATTGCTCAGCAGGTAGCTACAAGTTCCTTGTGGAGGAATGTTTTAGGAATCACAGCATTTTGCACAGATTTAACATTGCTACTGCCCTTTAACTTGCAAAACGATCTTCAGTATTTCCTGATCAAGGATTTCGGGAAGTAGCACCCCTTTTCAGTCATGAGGCATACCCAATAGACAAGGAATGTTTACAGAGCTTGGAAGGTTGCAGCTTGAGGTGGTTAGAGCAGGCGATACTCAAAGCAACATCTGACAAGTACTTTGGAAATTACTTTCCAAGGTTGATCCCCAAGAAGGTAATCCGGCTAAGATGTCTGGGAGAACCTGGAGGCAGATACATGCCTGGGGCATTTCTAGAACACCAAAGATAGTTGCTAGAGAAGTTGAATCTTAAGTAACAGTAATGTCTACCACATAGGACCTAAGGCCATTTAAAGAAGAGCAGAGTGAGGGCCTAAGGCCATTTTAAAAAGCTAGCTTGTATATCGCAGGACTGGCGCTCCTGTGTGCTTTAAGTTAACGTCTACGTTTTGAGGATCACCTTGCTGCTACCTGGAAGAGACAGGAAGGTGGAGGAAGGGAGAATGGGCGAGGTAGCGGGATAGGAGACAGATGCAGTCAATGACCCAGGTGAGCCAGAGTGAGCTCGATTCTGCAGCATTTTCAGGGAGCACAGGTGGCAAGTGATTAGGCCGGCTAGACTACGAAAGCGTCGTCTGAAGGTAGCGCCAGGACTTTGCAGACTTGAAAGAGCACCGCCCTCCGCAACCCCCAGATTTCCTGGCTTAGGTTTCAGTTTGTTTCTGGGGGCCACAAGTGTTTGTCTTCCTTTCGCCCCTTCCCCCACGCTCGTCCCCACTGAGAAGCGAGGCTCAGGGCGTCAACTCCCTCTTGGCCTTGCTTCCCCCTCCATGAGCTGTTCCTTAAGAGTGGGGAGGGCCTTTCTCGTTTAAGAACCAACCCCTGGTTTTCTTAGCAGCCTCATTCTCCTTGTCTTTGGTTTCTTTGCGCTCTTTAGAGTTGAGAGAGAAAAGCCGGGAGAGCTTGCGCCTAGGAAGCTGTTATTTCTAAAGGTTTTGCTTCGAGGGAGGAAGGGCAGCCCCTCGTCATACTTCAGAAAAAAAGCAAAGCGAGTGTCTGCAGAATACTTGAAGACTTCTGCAAACCGAGCTTTACTCGGTGAAGGCTGGTTAGGGGCTTGGCAGTACCCGCCTCGCAAGCACGAGAGAAAAAGGCGGCCCCGCTCCCGTCCCACCGACCCCTCTCCCATCCCACCAGCCCCGCTCCCTTCCCACCGGCCCTTCCGGATCCCGCGAGTGGGCTGACACCGCCTTTTCACAGGCCGTCTGTCTACGTCACTTCCGGGGCGTGGCGCCAGGCGGCCGGCGGGGGAGGGGCGGGCGTCCGCGCAGGCTCGCGGGGCTGCAGCCGCTGAGCTGAGCGCTTGACTATATATGGTCAAAGCTGGGGGCGAGCCGCACCGGGACCGCGCTTCCGGGTTCGGGCGTCCGCAGCGGCAACGCGCAGGGCAGGCGCGAGCCGGCCTCGGAGCCCGGCCTCGGACCGCCCCCTCCGCGCCCGGCACGCCCGGTGCCGCCTTCCGCGCTGTCCCTGGGCTTGGCCTCGGCGAGGTCCGTTTGGAGCGCAGCCGGCCCCCAGGCTGTTGGCGAGCGTGGCGCGGTAACAAGTGGGCAAGGATGCCGTACGAGATCAGTGAGTGCGCGGGGGGCCCAGGCGGGCGGGCTCGACTGCCGGATCTCGGCAGGGTCTGCGTGGGGAGGGTGCGGCCGGCGACGCGCTCAGCCGATCGGGATGCGGGGCGGCGACCCCCCAGCCCGGGGTCCCCCCGAAGTTGTCGCTGCGGGCTGGGCAGAGCCGGCAGAACCCCGGCGCTCCCGTGGGCCCTGGCCCCGGAGCGCGGACTAGGAAGTGGAGCCGGCCCTTGCGCTCCTGGAAAGTGGCGGCCGCCCCTCCCATAGGAGGCAACAGGTGACCGGCCGAGACCGGTTCGGGGCCCCTGTCGCTTCCCTCCCGTTCCCTCTGTCCTCTAGGGGCCAGACTGGGGTCCTTTCTAATGCGCCCTGCCGCGTTTGTGTCTCTGCAGAGAAGGTGTTCGCCAGCCTACCCCAGGTGGAGAGGGGCGTCTCCAAAATCATCGGCGGCGACCCTAAGGGCAACAATTTTTTGTACACCAATGGCAAGTGCGTCATCCTGAGGAACATTGACGTGAGTAGACTACCCCCTTCCCCACGAGGCCGGTCTCTGCAGCTACCTTAGGAGTGGAGAATTCTCCCCACCCCCCATCTCCCTGCCCCAGTGGCCTGGGGAGGGGGAGAATGCCACGCCCCCTGCGCCTCGGAGCCACACCTCTGGAACCTTAGAGGACTGGTCTGCTCATCCAGTCATCCAGGCCTTTTTTTTTTTTTTTTTTTTTTTAAATGGAGAAACTAAGGTTCCAGTTAGTTCAGTCCTTAGGGCAAAGGCTCTGAATTTGAGGGATCAAACAGAAGTGGTCAGTTGCTGCTTATCTTGGGGATGGGAGGGTGCTTGGGCCTGTCTGACCCCAGTTTCCTCATCTGCAAAACAGAGATGGTGAGATGATCCCTACTTCCCTGGTTGCCTGGGCCGCCTGAATGAGCTGATCGTCCTCAGCTGGCCATGCCTGGCACACATGGAGCACTTGGTAAATGGCCCTTACTTAGGCTTAATCATAATGCCCAGGGTTTCCCCATGTGCCAGAGCCTGGACTAACACACCCAGCACTCTGGACGCCAGCCTGATCTGCCACTATGAATCTGCGCCTCAGAGTGAAAACAGGAACCAGTTTATTCCTATGAATCACTCTCTCATTCTCTGCAGGCACTCTGTACCCAGGCTGAACGTGTCTAGAGCCAGCTTCTTGGGAAGTCCTTGCAGGTTCACGTTATTCCCTTGTAGTTATTGCAATGACCCAGTCTGCTTGTCACAGCCCCCTTTCCCCCTTCCAGGTCAGCAAGCTTAACTCTTGCTTCTCCCTTCTTCAGCCTAAGAAATTGTATGGGGACTGGAGGCTGGCAGTGCCAGACCTGTTGTTTGGGGGGGCTTCTCCTGGGTTGTGTTTTGGTGAAGGGCTAGTACACAGGTGGAGGTTTCATTTCACTTCCTTACAGGGATGTCAGCTCTCATTCCTGTCTTCTGGAAGGAAGCCCTTGGTGGGTTGAGGTTGTGGCTTACATTCATACTTGGCCTCACAGTGGCTGAGGGAATGCAGGGGCTTTGTGGGCTCATTTTCCTTGTCTGTAAAACGAGAGGCTGCTCCCAAGTCTGCAGTGTTGCTGGCTCTATCTGGGTAACCTAGCCAGTCACTGCTATGCTCTGCTGGAAGCAAAGAGCTCTGGTGATTCCTGCCCTGCCAAGGATTGCTGGACACCTCACATGAGAGGGTGGCAGGTGCGAACCTGCCTTGAAGATGCTAACAACTTACTAGTCACATAGATTCCTAGAAAGCTGATCTAACCTCCTTCTAACTGGGAAGGCATCACCAAGGGCTTAAACAAGTAGAGTGGGGTCCCAAGATTTGGAAAAGGTAAAAATCAAGGTGCTGACCAGTGACTCAGTAGTTTGGCCACAGACGAGGCACTGAAGCATTCTCGGGAATTTCTGGCAGTAGGATGTGTGATTTTTGCCACCAGCCAGGCACCCCCCCCCATGCCATTGCAGTCTGCAGTGGGTTCCACCTGGGGGCACCAGCCTTGTCTGGTGCTGTGCCAGCTTCCCTTCCACCAGCGGTGGCCCAATATTCCCAGAGGAGTCTTGCTCGGTGAGGGGAAGGGGCTGATTCACCACCAGGGAAGAGCAGCCCTTTGCAAGAAGCACTCTTGAGTCTCAAAGCCCGTTCTTCCTTCTGAGATCTCCAATCTTATTCCTCCCTGGGGCTTATCATTTTGTCCTGAGTGTCCATCCTCTTCCTGCCCCAGACACCCTGGGGTGCTGCCAGTACATCCCTCTCTGCAGGCACTAATTAGTTTGATTGATGACCCACTGGTCCTCAAGTAAACGTGCGTAAGATTTTTATCAGGGCAGAGTGTTCCTAGGAGAAAGTGAGTTACGAATTCTCAAGAACATTCAGGTGTCTGGTTGAAATCTAGGCTCAGGAAGAAGGAGGGAACAAAGGCTGGCGCCATGTCGTGGAAGGTCTAAATCCATGATTGGTATCTCACACTTCACCTTTGAGGTTGTCTTGTGCCCTTCCCCAAAAATGCAACCCCATTCCTCTGACCATTGACACCCAAAAGCTGGTACTCCATTCTCCTATACCATGTTTCATCCTTCAGCCAGCCCTGCTGACACCACAGAGTATGCAGAATTTGACAGGACTGTACTGCTGTGCTCCCACCCCATCCTTTAACACCTGGATTATTCCACCCTCCACTCGCAAAAAACAAAAAAAAAGCCAAACTGCTCTCCCTGCTTCCATCCTTGCTGCAGCATTGTCCGTTCTTTTCTCGACACAGCTGCTAGAGTGGTTATGTTCAGACAGGGAGGTCCAGTTTCTCCTTGTCTCCTTCCACAGCCCCCATTGGTGAAAGCCAGAATCCTCTCTCTGGCTGAGAGGGCCTCACCGTCCAGCTCTCTCCCTCTGACCTCCCCAACTCTCATTGCCAGCTCTAGACCCACCGCATACTTCCAGACCTGCCACATACTCCTCTAAGGACCTACAGTGCCCTGCGCTGGCTTGCTCCCTGATGAAGGTTTCCCTTTAGATGTTGCCTCATTTGCAGGGATTCGCCTAAATAGCATCTCCACCTATGGCCTTCTCTCACACTTGGTGCTGATGTTGAGTAGGAAACAAGCTTGCACATAGGCCGCTGCTGCCTTGAGTGCACACAGGTCTCTGCCTTTCCCACCAACTGAACACCCACTCCAGGAAAGCAGGCTTTCCCATGTCATTCACTGCTTGTCCTCACACTGGAAGAGTGCCCAGCACACGGCAGCTGCTTGATTAAGAGAAAAGTTATGTCGATGTGCAGTTTTTCTTTGAGACAGCGTCACTGTGTAGTCCAGGCAGGCCTGGAACTCGGGATCCTTCTGCCTCAGTCTCCTGAATGCTGAGATTCCACATGTGCACCACCATGCCCAGCTTTGCTGCACTTGAATTTTTTGGAACCACCTTTTAAACTTGGAACATACTCTTACCAACTTTCTACTGGGAGCTACCTCTGTCATTTATTTTGCTGACTTAAAAGTTGTTTTGTGAACCCAGGATAACAGCACTTCTCAAGCTTTAGGAAGAGAGATGTTTTTCTCAACACATACCACATCCCATTGCCTCATGTGAAGAGGAAATTCTCTGTAGGATTAAAGCAGGTGGTGATGAGGCTGTTTACAAACTAATCCAGGAGAGTACGCCAGAAGTAAGGCTGCAGTGAGAAGTGACCCCGAAAAGCGCACACAGGGATTTTAAGGAAAGCACCAGGTCCTAAATTCTGGAACTAAAATATACATTGGAAAAGTTAGGACTATGAAGTTAAATTTCAGAGAGTAAAACATACATAGCAGTTTGACATGGTTGTATATCCACATACAGTGTCACTGGACTTGTCTCTTTGAACAGCATATGTAGGCCAGTTTGGGGGAATGCCCACCGACTTTCTCTTGATCTGCCAACCACATGTGCAAGGACCCACAGGTGGGAATGGGGGAGAGCAAGACTTGAGGACTAACCAAGTCTCTCTGTCCAGCCACATGCCTGCTAAGTCCCTGATACACATCCAGAGTGGTTAGAGGCCCTAGCACATGGAGCTTGCTGTTGGGTAATGAAATGAGCTCCAAACAGCAGAAGGAAGTGATAGGTCGAATGACCTGAATAAACAGGAGCCAGGAGTCCATGCACCTTAGCCTGGCCACCTGATAGGAGAGAGGAAGCAGTGGGGACCTTCATCACAGGACAGTCAGGGAAGGACAGTGAGGGCCAGTAAGATGAAACTGGGGTTGTCACTACAGTTCTGTGGGAGAGGGGAGCAAGCAGAACCAAGGCTGGAGGCCTCAGAGCAGCTAGTGGCAGTGAGTGACACAGGCAGCCCTGAAGTAGACCCTGGAAGGAAAGAAAGTTGTGTATCTAAGGTTTAAGGCCAGGAGGCAATTGGGAAGCTGCTTAGACATTAATGCATCACTCAAGGGCTCCTCAGCTGTGGTGACCATCCTTTGTTCTGGATGTTTCTAACACATATCCACTAAGCCAGGATCTTGCTGAGCCATGCCCTAAGCCACAGGGTTCATCATTCATCACTGCTTGTCAGGAAGGGTGGTTTGCCCCCACCCTCATCTCCCTGACGGATACTGGCAATGTTTGAAGAGTTGTGTTGCTGGTATCCAGTGAAGAGAAGCCAGAGGTGTTGACAAGCATCCTGTGAGGTGCAGGACTATTCTATAACAAGGAATTATTAAGCCCCAAATGCCAGTGCTGGGTTTGAGAACCCTCTTAAATGACTCACACACTGAATATTACAGGCATGTCTTCGAGCCTTTGGAGCACGAGGCAAAAACCACGTGTGCTTCCCAGTGGCAAGGGTAGCTGCTGGAGTTTAGGGCCGTGGAGAATGAATAATAAGCGTTCTCCTAGAAGGGGGTTTAGACAGGAAGCAGCATGAGACTGGGATCCTCTCAGCCCCTCTGTGGACTCCTGCAGGGTGGCCTTGGTGGGTGGGGGAGAAGAGCCATGTTTAAGGTAGTGGAGTGATGATCTGCTTGAGGCTGCAACACACGTGGTACAGGTCCTGCCTTGTGGGGCAGCACGGGAGTCACCGTATGTGTTCGCTGCTGCACCCCCAGGGCTTGCACAGGGGCAAGTGCTGGGTGGCTCTGAGGCCGTGAACAAGTCGTACTTAACACCTGTCTTCTGAGACAGCGTGGTCAGGTTCAGCCTTGCCTGGGCATAAGTTCTGGTCGGGAAGTGCGAAGGTTTGTGTTGCTGCTTGGGAGCTGGGTCCTGCAGTAGTTAAGAGTTGGCCCTAGTCACCACTGACAAGAAGGGCCCTGTACATTTTGTTTAGCACAAGTCCAGCTACTGCAGGATCCGCCTTTAGCCCAGGAGTATTCAGAATGCAGTGCCCTGCCTGGGAGCACATGCCTACCTTACCCTGGTAGACAGTGGAGGAACCCCCAGGCTCTAATCTGTGATGGATGCAAGGGGACCCCCTTTTCATGGCTGTATTGGACCGCTGAAACGTTTGGTTTGGAGACCTCCCAACCTTCTAGTATATTCACCAGATTCACTGTGGGCTAAGAGCTGAGGTGAGAGGGCCAAGCCCTGGACGGTCATATGTTGCCTGTACCCCGACCCTTCCCTCAGATCTGACCTTCATCCCAAAGGGAAGAGAACTTTGGAGCTTCAGGGGAGAAACTGCGTGCCATCCCAGGCACAGTGGTTATGTAACTCCTTCTAGAGGCCCGTTAGCAAGATGTTGGTTACGTGAGTCTCCTCCCAGACAGGACAGACTTTGGAGGTGTCGGGGCATTTGACAAGGCTCCAAAAGAGGATTGGAGTTCCTGGGCAAGAATTGGAGAGGCGGGGTGGAGTGGCAAAGGATGGTGGTTTGATGCAAGGTAGAGGGACTGGGCAAGTGGTGGTTGCTGTCCCCAGAAGGGACAGGAAGAACTGGGTTGCAAAGAGCTGATAAAGACAGACTGCCGACAAGGGCCAGACCTGGGAGGCCCCACAGGGTGGGTCTCTGTAGGCCAGGACTTCCTGCTTGCTTCCTGCAGACCTGTGTCCTCTGATTGCCAGAGCCTGCCCAGTCTGCAGCAGTGCTAGAAGGAAGTCTGGGGGAAGGGCACCCTGTATGGAGGACCGTGAGGCTGTTCTGAATGGTGGAGTGAGTCTGGGGGCCCTGCCCACAGCAGTAACTACACCCTGGTGGTCCTGAAATTGGTCCCTTCCCATCTCATGCTCATTATTGTAACTCCTTCCCCAAGACAGCAAGAGGGGACAGTCTGGACTAGGCTTTCCAGAAAAGTACTCACTGGGGGCAGGGAGGCATCCCATCTTCCTGGCAAGAGTAGAGCTCCCACTGTGAGTGGAGTAGGTGGGGAGGAGCTGTGCTGACTCAGATGTAAGTCATTATCTGTAATTTGGAGTCTCTCACCCCACGGCTGACCCAGTTGTATTTAGAATACAAACGAGAGTGAGTGAGAGAGAGAAAGAGTGATTCATCCAGCCCAGGGTAGGATTTGCTGCCCTTCAGGGCTTTTCATACCCTGTGTGCAGATCTTGACCATTTAGGGGAAGGAATTTTAGGGTCAGAACTTCCACCAGGCCCTGCCTAGTCATCTTCCATCCTGGGATCCTTTCTTCACTGACTTGATTGCTCCCTTGGAAGGCAGTGTGGTCTCAGAGGTCACCCTTCTTCAGATCCAGTGAGGGGTTCACAGCCCCTGAGAGGTGCGGTGTCACCTGCAGAGTGGGTGGTGTTCCCATATGGGTGAGTATGGGGCTCTTAGTGTCGAGCCAGTGCTTGGTGAGTGTGGTCTCCTGTCCACCTGGTGTTCAGCTGAGTGCTTTGTTAGGAAACTTGTCCATGTCAGAATATCTGAACATGAAGGAGGGGCAGCTTCAGTGGGTGTGATTTAGATACATATATACAGCTCAGATTTTGACACCCTAATCTCATCCCATAACTGTGGCCAGATCACAGTGCAGAACATTCCCATGATTTCAGAAAGTCCCTCAGCCCAGCCCACAGCAGCTCCTGATTTGCTTTCTTTCCCTGAGGTTGCCTTTTCTAGAATTTCTTTCCTGTGAAGGGAATCACACCGTATGTGATCTTTTCTTTGCTTTTACATAACAAGCACAGAGCGTTTGAGATCCATTTCTTGTTGAGCGTTCAGTTTGTTTCTTTTTGTTGCTGAATGGTGCTGTGCTGAACGATTGTACCACACCTAGTTTCTCTTCTCGTGCATTGATGGCCATCCAGCCTGGGGCTGTTCTGAATAAAGCTGGTGGCCTTTTGTGGACATATGCTTTCCTTTCTCTTAGGGGGACACACAGGAGTAGGATTGTTTGATGATACGTGTGTGCTTAACTTTATAAATAACTGCAAAACTTTTGTAGCTTATTGCTTTCTATTTGGACCAAAGTATGTGGACATTCCAGTGTCCATCCTCCCTCATCCTCACCAGCATTTGGTGACATTGGTCTTTTTATTGAGTCTCATGGGGGGTATGTAGTGACATTTCCCACAAGACTAACGGTGTTGAGCACAGTGGCTTATTTGGCACTCATAATGTCTTCACTGGATACTCCATCTTTCTGATTTCATTAGCAAATGTTTTTCCCAAGATGGATTAATCACACATAATAAATAATGCTGTGTTAAGTCTTAGGGGTGAAAGATAAAGACTACAAACATTTTTCCTTCCAAAACCATTTAGTGAGCACGTTACTTGCTAAGTGCTCTGATAACTGTTAGATGTCACACTAAACAGGTTACAGAAACAGAGAAGGATGGAACGTTAGGCAGTGTTCTGTGGCTGCTGGAGGGCCAGCGTGAATGCTGTGCAAGCATAGAAGACCCACTATAGGCCATCTTGGGAGGCTTCTTAGAAGAGGTGCTATTTACACTGGTGAATGGTTGAGTGGTATTAGCAGGCAGGGAGACCAAGAGAACTGGTGTTCACCGATGTGGGAGGTTATGTGTGCCAGAAGGTGACTGCATTGACTGGGCTAGAAGCTGAATAGTCTCTGGGATTGGGGCAGAGTGGGATCCCATGACCAGGAATAGACAAGTTTCTGGGGTTCCAGACAGAGTAGTAGAGAGACAGGAAGGGATTGCAGGTAGTAAGAACAGGTAAAGATTCTGGAAAGCTGGGCAGCCCAGCCACCACACCTATTGTGTCCTCAGCCTTGAATCTGAGAAGCTGCCGCTTTCTCAAAGTCCTTTGGTTATAGAAAGCTGGCATCAGGGATGGGAGAGTAAATAGCCATGTCTTTATTTCCTCCTGAAAGCTTACCTGTGCAGACCATTTAGAGTGTGTGGGGAATTTGTGGGAGTGTGCAAGGCAGAGAGGACAGGAATCTGTCCTTTTAGTAAAGTGAATGTCATTACTGAGGAGTAAGGATGATCCTAGTCCCGAATGCTAGCTCCATTCTTGACACAAACACCCTCCAGCCTTTGGTCTGTGCTACAGAAGGTGTGGGGAATCCGCATCTCCCCCAGCCCCATGCCTGCTCTGCTGAGCCTCAGAACCAGGAGCTGTTCCCAGTCAGACACTGACCTGGCTCTGGGAGTCGGACACAGCTGGCTGGAGTGAACGTAGCCTCAGCTGACAGCTTCCCACACACTGGCGGAAAGGAGAATCATGGAGTTCTTTTTTCAATCAAGCTTTTGCTTACTGTGTACATTCTACAAATACGTGTGTTCTATGTCATGGAAAGTACAAAACAAGCAGAGGAGAAATGGCCTAAAATTGTCACCCTGAGAGGCAGCAGCAAGTGGCAGGTGTACTTGCAGATGTACTTGTAGGACTTTATGGATAATGCTTTGACTTGGGTGTTGGTGTGCCTCTTCCTCAGTCTATGCACAGGGGAGCTGGCAGCAGCTGGCTGTTTGTGCGTTTCACCCTGATCTCCTTCTCCCCGCAGAACCCAGCCATTGCTGACATCTACACGGAGCACGCCCATCAGGTGGTGGTGGCCAAGTATGCACCCAGCGGGTTCTACATCGCCTCTGGAGGTACCCATATGAGCACAGCTCTAGGACATGTACAGTGTGGCCCAAGTGGCACCTGGGCCTAAGACCAAGCTGGGCTGTTGGTTTGCAAAGGCTGGGGAGGGGTGGCAGGTTTTGAGCAAGGGGATTGATGTAATTAGCTTTAGTTGAGACTGCCCAGGAAAGAATAAGCCACCAGAATGCCCCATTGCAGACCTGGCCTTCTTTCTAGAAAGTACACTTTGTAGTTTGCAGTTTTTCAATAGGCTTCAATTTGTAGGTCAGCAGAAACATTCATGTGAAACTGGCCAGAGGCCTTTAGGTGGCTGTACCATGAAGCATTGGAACTCAGCGTGTGTTCGTGCGTGTGCGCGCGCGCGCGTGTGTGTGATAGCTGTGTATTGTGTCATTCTTGCCCGCTGCTCCTTTCCCAGCCAGCCTCAAAGCTGATGCTGGCATTGTGTGTGAGTGCTGGCCTTTTCCCTCCAGCCTGGGCTTTCTGTGTGGCTCAGTAGGAGGCTGGAGCAGAGGAGGGGTGTGAAGTTCTTTACATTTGTAGTAGCTTTATTCGTTTAGTGCTTTGAGGTAGAGTTTAGCCATTTACAGATGAGGAAAGGAAGCACGGGAGATAAAATGGCACACCCTGCATCTCATTCATTTGTTCACTCATTCATTCATTCATACACTCAACAAAAATTTATGGCCTGCCTTGTTTACTGCTGTCTCCAGTCCCAGGGAGGGCATGAATGGCTGCTGTGACTTCCTCGCCATTGCTGAAGAATAACAGCTGGTACTCAGTGCTGAGAGAGTTGTTACTAAAAAGGGGAAGGACCAGGACCAGGATTCTTAGTGCTGGGGCCATCTTTATCTGCCCTGCAGATGGTGCATGACTTGCTCCCTGAGACTGTGTATCTGGGAGATGGAGTCCTGCAGGGTTGGGAGAGACCTGGTCTCACCCCTTACTAGCTGTGTAGCCACAGTTGGATCTTTTTCTGTAAACTGGAGCTGTGAGTACTCCTCCCCCCACAGGGGTTGGAATAGGATCCAGTGAGGTGATGGGAGTACAGGTCTCGTACCAGGTGCATCATTGTCACCTGTCACTGAAACTGGGGCACGCTTTAGAGAGAAGGGGTCCTGTGGTAATAGAGCCAGGACAATGGACGTGTTGCTGACAGCCCACCAATTACAGTGTGGGCTGGGCCAGGAATTTGGCACATAGTAGGCATTTAGTAGTTGCTGTGTTGAGATCTACTCACCTCTAACCCACGGTTTATGTTGGCTCTCTGACCATCTTTACTTCTCTGGCCTTGGTTGCCAGCAAGTGTCTCTTCATGTAAGCCTCAGGATTTGGCTCTGGTGCCTTTTTAACTTGTGTTCAACACAGCCAGGAGCCCTGACAATGTCTTCTCAGGGCAGAAAGGTAGTTGGTGAGGGCATCCACTCAGCTCACCACACCTCCCTGCCCTGCCTGCCCCAGCTCAGACCCTGGGGTCCCAGACCTGACCTCCCTGTCCCCAGGGGGCTGTTGAACAGACAGAAATCGATGGCCTTCAGATCTAATTCGGAATCTATGCAGAAGACTGGTGCAGAGACTGGAGCGAGGATGGGCCACATAAATAAGTGACCATCAGTTTGATATTTTCCTCTTCAAAGCACGCTGATTTGGTGGAGGAGCCAAGGGCGTTCATGGGCCGGGACCACTTTTGCACATTTCTAATCCATTTCTTTGAATAGAGCAAGGCGATTGTTAAGGATTACAATGAAATGTTGGCTGCAGAGATGAGGCTTTGGGCTAAAAATAGTGTAGCTTGAAGGGTTTGGAGAGAGCAGGGTGAGAGAAGGGGAGGCTCAGGAAGGACCGTGCTGGTTGCATGTTGGTTACCTGTTACCTGATGTGCCTGGTGGGGTTGAGGTCCCAGTACCCCAGAAAGTCCTCAGCTCCCTTTCAGCTGGGCCCAGCCCTCTGTGGAATCTGTAGATGTGTGTCATTCTGACTGGCTGCCAACTCCTAAAAGAGAGAACCTTCCAATAGGGCTACTACATGAGGGGCCTGTGCCAGTGAGCCGAGCACAGACAGTGATGTTCAGTCTTGGCGTCTAGAGCCCAGCTCCTATGGGAGGGTCCTTAGGGCAGTGGTCATTTCTAGGGCACCTCAGAGCCAGGTGCTGGTGGCTTATGCTTGTAATCCTAGCTACTTGGGAGGCTGACATCTGACGATGAAGAGGTTCAGTGCCGGCCTGCGCAAAGAGTTCCAAGAGTCCCCATATCCAAAATAATCAGAGCAAAATGGACAGGAGGTATGACTCAAGCAGTAGAGCGCTTGCTTTGCAAGCACAAAGCCCTGGGTTCAAACCCTATTCCCACCAAAAAAATGTTCTAGGGCACCTCAGCTCTTCAGTAGCACTGCCTTTGGGGAGTTTGACGCTCATCTGTCCCCTCACTTCCTGGAATTTACGCAGTCAGTCCCCTCAGCACCTGACAGTGACCCTCTGATGGCCCTTAGGGTGCAGCAAGGGTTCCTGGCAGGCTTCCTGGAGAAAGGAGTGTTGGTGCTCAGAGTTGAAGGCTGGTGGGTGGCTGGGCCAGGAAAGACCAGGCTGGGGGTTCAGTATGAGCTGGGTTCTCCTTTCTCTGCTCCACCGCACCATATCTGCTGAGCAGCAGTGTGTACCCAGCATATGTGGGGATGCAGACACACTGAAACAGCTACTAGCATGGTGGCTCCCTGTACTAGTGTGGACAGGAGCTTACTAATAGAGGTCCCTTCCTTTTGTCATTCGGTCCTTTGCATGGGTGCTGTGTCTACGAACAGATCAGTGAAAGTGTCTTTTCCTGTGTGCTTCCCCTCTGGCCCCTTACCAGGGGGTGATTGGTCCCAGCACCTGGCTTGGCACCCAGTAGGCCCTCAGTCAGTTTTTGGCAACTGCTGCAGGATTTCCCTGATAGGTCAACATCTAGTTCTTTCTGTCTCTTTCCTGCCCCACCTGCTTCTGAGAAGAGTGAAATGGTCTAGGGGGAGGCATTGGAAAAGCAAGTGGATGCCAGTGGAGGAATGGAGCCAGAGTTAGTGCAAGGAACAGCAGATTAGCTCAGGAAAGTAGAAACGCAGGGCATGCCCTGTCTGAGAGGGTCGGGCATCCTCCACCCTGTCCTATAGAGTGTTATCTTCTCCACGGTGCACTGAGCACAGTGGACAGCCTTGTGGCCGTGTGTATTTGGGTGAATGTGATGTGATGGTGTGTGTACACACGTGAGCGTGAGTATGTGTGCATGTGGGTATGTTGCATATGTGTGAGAGTGTGTGCCCATCTGTACACGTGGGTGGCCTTCCTGTGCACAGCACTCCTCTAATGCTGCAGCGCCTTCTTGCCTTTTTTGGTGAAGGGACTTAACTGATCAGGTCTCCAGGTTATCTTTGGAACAGACCTCAGCAGCATGCCAGGCCATCTTCCCAGACCTTACCAAGCAGTGACTAGGGGCCCTTGTTGAAACCCTCCAACCAGACTTAGCACTGGCAACAGCCCTCATGTGTGCACCCTCTTGGGTCTAAGCACTGGCTGTATGTTTGCACATAGGGAGGAGTCTCCAGTATACAGAGCCTGCGTTAACTCATGGCTAACTCGTAATGAGTGCTTACTGAGGACTAGTCTGAGACTTTGCACAAGGGCCTTGTTTTATCCTCATAGCCCTACAGATGGCACTGCTCTTCCCCCTCTCATTGGGTAAAGCCACAAAAGAGGCCGTGTGGCTTATTGGAGATCTAAAAGCCCGAACATGGTGGAGGTGGGTTTGGGCCCTGGGTTGAGGCTGGACTGGGAGCTGTCTCTACTTCTGCCTTCCCTTGGCTCCACTTAGCCCAGAAGATGAAAACCAACTTCACTGGAGCCACCTGTTGGTTTTGTGCACTGCTGGGTAAAGAGGCCTGGGGTCCCTGGAAAAACACTGCCTGCTTACGTAGAGAAGAGGCAGAGGTTGCACATGTTTCTTACCACAGGCACAGTGCTAATTTGGGAGGAGGTATGTCGAGACTGGTATTTAGTGGCAGGATCTGGAAAGGGGTGGGTCTTCAGTGTTCCTTTCTTTACAATGTGCTGACAGTGCCCTGGTGAGAACAGAACTGTGCCACGGTCTGTGTACTGTTCTCCTTCCTTCACAATGCCCACTTCATCTGTCTCACTCAGCCCTCGCTCGAGCGCTCAGAACCTCATGTGATGAGTGAGGCTGCTGATCTGCCTGATGGCAGTAGCTATACAAAGGTCAGGTCTGCAGGTCTCCCATGGTGGGAGAGATGGGCACCACAGCAGTGTCATGCTCCACAAGTGAAGGATTTGGTTCCAAGTGTTAAGGAGGTGACCTGGGGCCCACACGCCATGTGGACACCCTACCAGTCATGAAGCAAAATGCATCGTGTTGGGATTTGGGCTTTGCATGTCCCTGGGCTTTTTCTGGTGTCTATGCAGGGTTTGCTGTCCAGGTGAAATTCAGGGGCCCCACAGCAGCCCTGTGAAGGCAGTGCCTTGATTTAAGAGTAGCTGAGTGTTGTATACCTAAACCAGGCTCTTTCGTCCAGAAAGCTGGGAATACAGCCTGTGCTAAGGGGGTTGGAAATGTGTGGCCCTGGCCCAGCGGAGAAAAGTGGCTTTCAACACCCTCATTGTATCCTGTTCCACAGATGTCTCTGGGAAGCTGAGGATCTGGGATACAACGCAGAAGGAGCACCTTTTAAAATACGAGTATCAGCCTTTTGCTGGAAAGATCAAGGACATTGCCTGGACTGAGGACAGTAAGAGGATCGCCGTAGTCGGGGAAGGAAGGGAGAAGTGAGTTGCTTGCCTCAGCCTCTCCCTGCCTACCTTCCCCTGCCACAGCCTGCCCCTGGTGGGAGGGTCTTTGTTTACTTGGACTGGTGGGGCTGAGCTCCTGGCATGAGATGCATGAGTAGCTGGAGCCACTGGCCCCTTCACATCTGGCTTGGGGCACACATAAGGAGGATACTGTATCACAGGCTGTCATCAAGGCCTAAGTACCTTCTCTCCCCTCTCTGACATCCTGAGCCCTTCACCTCCTACGAAGTCCAGCTGTTGTGCCCACATCTCAGGCAGCAAGAAAGGAAAAATGAAAGAGACATGCCTCTTTGAGGGGATCCTCCAAACAGCTACTGCCCAGCCACTAAGCTGCAAGAGGGGCCAGATATGTGTTCCTCCTAGCTGAGCATGTCTTCTGAAGTCCTGTGAGCATAGCAAAGAGATAAATGGTTAGTGGGCAGGCAGCACAGGTGGTGGCTGTCCTCAGGGCTGGTGACCAGCAGGGTCAGTGCTAGAGCTCAGGTCTCATCCTGAGAGCTGTCAGGGCTCCCACCATAGCTTCCCTCAAGCACTTGAAGTTGACAACCACATATGTATCTTTCTCTAACTCAGAGACATGTTCTGGTAGGTTTTAGTTCTTGTGTGGCTTCTCAAGTCCATGCCTGTTGATCTTAATTCCTTTTTTATTCAGCAGCAAACAGTAACTAAAACAATCATTTTCACTGAGTGTCAGTGGAGAGTGAGGGAGCTCCTTTCCCAGTAGAGGATGGTAGCTGGCATATTTCTTGGTCCCTTCGAATAAAACTGTTAGGGAAGTGATAAAGCCATAAAGAGACACCTCTAGTGACACCTTCCACATGGGAGGCACTGACACTGGGCCATGCAGACATGGACTTCCAGTCCCTTCCCAAAGGTACTTGGGTTGCTCCAACTTGTTCTCAGATTCCTTTGGGCATGTACTTTGTAAAGCCAGAATCACAGGCTTTCTAATGTATCCCATTAGTACCCTGAGCCAAGGCTGTGCAAACATCCACCCACAGCCTTTGTGGTCTGGCAACTTAGCTCTTGCATTTTTCCTTGACCTTCTGGGATTGATATTTTTTCTCCTTGACTCCTCATTGGGTAAAGGTTTGGAGCTGTCTTCCTGTGGGACAGTGGTTCTTCTGTGGGTGAGATCACAGGACACAACAAAGTCATCAACAGCGTGGACATCAAGCAGAGCAGGCCATACCGGTTGGCGACAGGGAGCGACGATAACTGTGCTGCATTCTTTGAGGGCCCCCCATTCAAATTCAAGTTTACAATTGGCGTAAGTGGACTTCAGTATTTAAGGGTGGTTTTGGGGGTGTGCTTTGTGTATAATTAGACAAGTGTCCTGAGCTGGAGGTACCTGTTAGAAAGAGCCACTAGCTGCCTGCTTCTTGCTGGTTCAACCTCAGGCCTGCTGAGCCACCAAAGGGGCAGGGGCAGTGGTCCCAGGACATACGGATCAGTCTCTCAGGTGCCTCCTCTGAGATACCGGGACAGCAGAGATGCGCCTACACTGTGGCTTGTGACTGGTAAAATCAGATGTTCAGCTTGGTAGAAGAGTGCCCAAGTGCCCTAGGAGCTGTCACATGCTTTGGTATAAACATTGAGCCTCAGGGGGCCCGCTCCTCACATACCCCATCTTGCCCAAGTGCTGGCTTCTCAGACTCGGGTTCCCATCCACTGTAGGATGGTGGTATGTGGAAGCCATCTGTGTCTTGAGGATTTTAGCTATGGACAACCCATGGAAGTCAAGAGCGGCTCAGTGCTCATCGTGTCCTGTGGTTTATACCTGTTGGTCAGACTGGCACACAGTATTGTGGGAGCAGGGGGCTTAGCGTGGACCCTGTGGTTCTGTACTATCCCGTCTTTACTGTGGAAAAAGTAGTCAGCACTTGTCCTGGTGATGAAGAGAAAAAGGTGGAGTGACCACGCTTAACTGAAAGAAAATGTTTTAGGTGGTTGAGTTTGGGGCTCTGCCAAGGTCTCAGGACTCCTCATCTTTCAGGAATGTTGGTGTTCCTGCCTCATGAGGGATTAAGTGAGATAATGTCCCTAAAGTGGCTCACTGAGGAGTACTGTTCATTTTAATGACTTAACACAGTGAGTCATAAATAGGCAAGGGTGTGCACAGGACTCACACGGTGGGCAATTTTCAGAGACAGATCTTGGCTTAGGGTACAGACCGCTATCCATGGACTCCCCATTGCTAGTGAAATGTGGTCCCTGGAGCTCAGATTGAGCAAGCTGCGGGTTGCTGGTAGGCCATGAGGGAAGCTCAGTTAGGCTGTGTCCAAGGGCGCTTCCCACACTGTAGCTCTCAGATCCTCACTCCTGCAGCTACTGCCTAATTGGTAGATAGTGAAGACCTGGCTATTTTGGGAGGTTTGTTGAAAGCTGTAGCTCCAGGTCAATGGTTTTAAGTGGTGCAGAGGCCCTGCAGACTATGGAGTGAGTAATACTGAGCCAGCCAATCACCTGAAGCTGAGCCCAGCAGAGGAGAGAAGAGGTTTCTATAGCAGCCACTGTTTCCACTGACAATCTCTCCACTTCCGAGGCCTCCCATGAGTTCTTTTTGGACTTATTTGGCCTTACTTTGGGCTGTTTGTGGGTAGGGGCTCCTTTCCATGTCTCGGGAGGGATCCTTTCCCTTGCAAATGTGTACTAAATGCAACACAGAGCATCTAAGTGGTGTAATGGAAACGGCTTGAGTCCAGAGGAACAGCCTAAGCCCATGTCCTCCACTACCCTGTATTATCCTGTGTGTGCTCATTCAGAGGCATGGCCAGAACATTGTCTCTTCCTTTTTACTTTCTAATCTCTGGATGCAGTCCTTGCCCAAAACCCCAGTCCTAGACTATTAGGTAGAAGCATTTGCTTTAAATGGTCCCATTCCCAAGTAGGCACCACCACCTATACTGAGGACTTCACTCCCAGGAGCCCACACCCGTAATCCTTCCTGTCTGGGGACCTAGAGGTGAGGGAAGGGCTGGGAATCAAGGTCGGAAACATTAGGTGGCACCTGATATTGAGCTGCTTGGCTGTGCAACCTGCAGGCTGGACATGCCTTTAAGGCTCCCTGGGAAATGAAAGATGGCAGCCCTCCTTCATGGCCCACAGCCATGGGAGAACTCAGAATTTGGTGAATGGTGAGATAATCTCCACAGGTGGTTTGCACTTGCATTTGAGCTCAGCTGGCATACTACGGAAAGAACAAGGGAGGGCCTTCAGGAAACCCACCTGCCCAAAACACCTGTGAGGTGCTGCTGACGTGTGTTTGGCCTGGCCTGCTCACCAGTGGGATGAAACTGCAGCTGTGGGACTGGGCAGTGGGCTGCCTGCCTTTCCTCAGCTTCTCCCCTGCTGCCTGTTTCTGAAGCATGGGACGGTCACTTACTTCCCAAACTAAAGGGCCAGTGTGCAGACAGATGAGGAGATGAACAGGGCAAAAGCCTAAGGCAGGCAGGACGTTTGTGAAGGACTTGGAGGAGTGAGTACCTGCTGGCCGCCTTTCCCTGTATGGGTTCTTCTGATCATGTCAAAAGCTGGGGGTGTGGTGGTTCTGAGAAATTACAGAGCCTTTTTATAGTGAAGGCTTTAAAAATGAAAATGTGTTAAGGGGTTTTTTTTAATTATTATTGGTTTTTGTTGTTATTTTTAAGTGGAAATTAAGTTTCTTTTACTGTGAAAATCCAAACAGTAGTAGTCTTGTCCCCATCTTCATCCCCAACCCTATGACCACCGGGGATCAGGGCTACCTTTGCCTCCTTCGCTGCTCTGCAGGCCAGGTGGCCCGTGCTTGCTGGAACTCTCCTCCAAGTGACCAGCCCACAGGCAGCTCTGTCCTGGGGTGGCCATCCATTCCCACACCTCTGCTCCCTGCTTCTTGGCCTGTCTAGGCCAAGTATGGAGCTGGGTGGTGACATTACAGAGCTTTTCCAGGCTCCTGGGCAAGAAGGGCCTGCAATTTTGTGGTGAGGGAGGGCACAGGCTGAGTTTGAGCTGCTGCCTTGAACAGGAGTAAGTCGTTTAGAATTTCATTATAGTACACACTTAAACAACCCTGCCAGTGTACCCAAGAGGGAAGGAAAGCAGCAGTCCAGAAAAAAACAAGAGGGACCTTCCTTTCAGAAGTGACAGCAGGCCACTTCCCATCTCAGTTGCCCAATCTTGGGGTCACATTGTTTTCTCTTTTGTTCAAGAGCTCCGAGCAAGCATAGATTCTACTCCTCTGAACCAGAGTTCTGGCTCACCATTAGCCAGAGTAACCTGCATCCATCAGGCCTCAGGGACTATAGCCTGGCCTTGCCTGTGTATGAAGATGGAGGAGTGCTTTTCCCTAGAGTGGTCCCAGGCTTTCTCCCCACCTTCGTGTTCCAGATGCAGTGGGTGACCTGAGGAGGTGACAGGAGTCACAGGAGACACTGGGTCTGAGTTAGGGGTGGTTCGGGCCCAATGGCCCCCTTCTTCAGTGCTCACATTCTGTGGACATAGGTTGAGGTCCCCTTGGAGGATCTGAGCAAGGCCTAAGGGGGTGGGTGGGTGGGATTGTGTCTCTGTCCCCACCATGGAATGTTTCTGTGTCAAGCATGCCCCTCTGATAGACACATCTTGAAGTGTGATCAACACCCATTGGGTGATAATTTTTGGTTGTGGTGTGGCCTTGAACAAGTTTCTGTGCCTCCAGCCTTCCTTGTCTTCTTCTGTCAAGTGAGCATTTGACGGTCTGGGATGACCGAGGCTTCTGGATCTGTGTCCATGTCCTTGTTCTTAGGTGGCGTGGGGCAGTTTGTGTCCATCAAAGAGATGGTTCAGAGCTGCCATGACTCTGTGATCTGGAGCTGTTCTCCCCACCTCCCACTCCACCCCTCAGTCTGACTGTGCCTGAGCGGAGTAAATGTGCACTGAGAGGACCAGTGTTCCTGGCTGGTAGTGTTGTGTCCCTCTGCTTGTCTGTCTGTGTGTGGTCGTGCTCACAGCAGGCTGAACTGGGCTTTCCACTTTCCAGATGGAGGAGAATGAGAGGCAGGGGCCACAGTGTTGGCTCATAGTAGAGATGTTGCCTTCCTAGACAAGTGAGACTTGAGCTCCAAGTATGCAAGGCTTCTTGGTGGTGGTGTTTTGGTTCCTTTTTTCTTTTTGTGTTTTTCCGATTTCCTTCCTCATGGCAAGGCCAAAAGCGGACATTTCAGTTCTTTAAGCACTTTTGGGTGCCTGCTCTGTCCGTGCTCCTGGGCCAGTCACCCAGCATGCCCTTCCTCATCCTTGCTTCCCAGAGGGCTGTCCTGTGCACTTACTGATGGTCTCACTGGGAGACCAGCAGGACTTATCTCCTTCTCCATGGACTCCTGAGACGCTCTGGACTGACAGTAAGCAGAATGTCCCCCAGCCCAGGGGGCCCCAAGGGGGATCAGGGTGAGCCCTTGTTCTCCCGAAGAAAGTGGTAATGGGACTGATATGTCCAGGGTGAGTGGAAACGCTTCCAGGAGTGTGCAGGGGGCTCCTTTTGGCTTCTTAGCCAAACTGAGGCAGTGAAGGACATGGTGCTGCCCTCTGAGCACTTCATAGGGAAGATTGCTAGAGCCTGAGGAAGAAGCCAGGTAGGGACAGGGGGCGAGAAGAAGCGAGCCAACAGGCACCAGCTGGCCACAGGACCATAACGTGTGCTAGGCTAAGGTGGGAGGGGCTGGTGGGTGCAGGTGGGCATGGGTCATGGCAGGGAGCAGGGAAGGGTGTCCTCCTATACGGTGGTAGCTGAGGTTGGCAAGAATTGAGGAGGACTCCTAGAGGGGACACCTGAACTAACGAGGTAGTCACTGACCTGGAGCCCAGGGGCACCAGATTCCCAGCAGTGACATGGACTTGGGTGGGTAGCTTCCTACCTGGTTGCTTCAAGCCTCCTTTTCCTTGGTGGTGAGAGGGAGATGATGGGAGGAAGGAGGTATAGACAGTGAAAGGGGGGAGGAGGGAGGGCAGGTAGGAGAATGGTGGTGGAGGATGGACTCTTGGGGACTCACTGATACCCCACACCAGGGCTCAGTGAATGTTAGCTACAAGGAGCCAAGCAGGAGTGGAGTAGGCACAGTGGCACTGGGCTTCTGAGGCTGGACCCCTGAGGTGGCTCTGTGACCCGTCTGGATGACTCCAACAGAGACTTGAGAGTCTGGCTCAGGAGATGACTAGGTGAGATAGCCGTGCTAGACTGCTGAGCCTCTGGACTTGCTGTGATGTTTCCCCAAACGCTCCCTCTCTATACTGCCTGGCTTCCCTGCGGGAAGTGCTATTTTTAGCCCTCGCTTTCTTTGGCTGATGAGCTGCTGGCTGCTCTCTGCCTGAAAGGGGCTATTTCCAGAGCAGACGTGTCTCCTGCCCCTGTGGACTCTCAGTGCCTGGCTGAGTTTCAGGAAGTGGTGGTGGCCTGAAGCTCTAAAGCAGAGGTCCCAAAGACATGCCGGCCCTGAGCCTCCAGGGGCATCTACTTTCTCCAGCCTTCATTTGGCCCCTGTCTTGCAGCTGTTGGTCCCCAGGACACACAGCACTGCCCCTGCTAGGCTGGAGACACCTTTTCAGAGTCACAGAGCCTGGGTGTGCTGTGCTGCTTCCCAGGAGCGTCCTGTCTCTGACCTGGGGTTGGAGTAGGAGGTCTGACCCCAGGACCACTGGAATTGGAGTTTGTTACAGGTTGGAATTGAGCAGTGCTAAATAGTTTTCTCTAATTCATGACATACTCCTTATACATAGCACCCCACTTTGGCCATCCTCTCTTCCCAATGTCTGCTTCATTGGGATGAGTGCTTCCGGCCTCCTAGTTCTTCAATGTCCTGCTGCCCCTATCTGGCAGAGGGGCCCCAGAGTAAGCTGTCACCAGTGTGGCTCCTTTGTCCCCTTCACCACTGAGGAAGTAGCAGGGGTGTGACAAGCCAGTGCAAAGCCCATGGAGAGTTAGGCCCTTGCTCGCTGAGGAAGGGGCATCAAGCAGGGGGAGTGAGCTGGATATTCTCGTCAAGTTGTGGTTACATTGTTAGCTCTGGGTTGTTCAAAGGGGATGAGCACACTGCTCTACTCCATAGATGGTGTAGGGGCTTTGTCTCTAAGGCCTTTCTTCTATCATCCGTAAGTCTCTTGGCTGACAGGGATGGGGACATGGTCCCTCAGCGTGCAGCGGGCTTCCTTGCACCAGAGACGGATGGCAGATTGGTGGCCTGAGGAGTTAAGGATCTGACCTCTGGGGTGGCTCCCAGCCAGAGCATGCCTGAGCCTGCCCAGTACCTGCCAGAGTCTGAGAGCTGGTGCAGTTGGGACAACTCTGGACAAGAAACTGGAACCCGGATTCTTACAACTGGCAGGCTTAAGTTACCCAGCCTCTTTGGACCTGGTGTTCTGTAAAGAATTTGCCAGGAAGCTTGCCACAGCTCCAAAAAGCAAAAGGCAGTTGAACTTAACTGCAGAGTAGGGCATCTCCAGCCTTGGAGCCTGGGTGTTGCAGCACCTATAGGTCCCTGAAAACTCCCACACACACAGGGCACCCCTCAGTTACTCAGATGCTTGTTCCTGTTGAGAGTCATAACCACTGTTTCATTTCTTTTAAAAGCCCTTTGTTGCTCTGCAGATAGATGCCTCCTGGACTGGGCTTGACACAGCCTCATGGTCATGGCCATGACAAAACCTAAGGATTTAGGGCTTGAACTGCGTGGGACCCCAGAGAGAAGAGGGCAGATTCAGGGGAAACAATGATGAGGTTGGGAGGCCTGGCTGGAGAATGATGACCTGGGCAGGGACAACAAGGCTAAAGTGACCAATTCAAGGGACTGCCTGGGACTCTTTTCTAAGCTGCAAGGTTTTCCTGTGGACTGACTTCCTGTTGTCGTGGCAGCTGATGTGAGACAAGTTTTCTGAACTTCATCAGGTGGTAACACTCCTCTTGCCCACAGGACCACAGTCGTTTCGTCAACTGTGTGCGATTCTCTCCTGATGGGAACAGATTTGCCACGGCCAGCGCTGACGGCCAGGTAAGGGCTGGGGCAGTGGAGGGGTGGTGGACAGACAGGCTTTGGGAAGCTCTCCCTCCTCCTGTGTCCTGGGGCATACCACCAAAGCACACCAGACACTTTTGCTCTTTAAAGACCTGGAAGGCTCTGTAGAGCCACAGTGCAGAGAGAAGTGGTGTAGTTACTGCAAGCGTTTACACACCCAGACCCACGATCCACATACATTTTGTTTCTTGGAAGATATACATCTATGATGGGAAGACGGGAGAGAAAGTCTGTGCACTCGGAGGGAACAAAGCCCACGACGGAGGAATTTATGCTGTGAGTATGGATTTGTGGTGCTTGACTTGGTAGCTGTAACTTGGCTAAGTCTGTGTTTACAGCCATTGAAATTCATTTTGAAGTTAGGGGTTAACAGTCGGGCAGTGATGCACAGCTTCAAGGTCAGAGTGAGGTGACCGAAACAGGAGCCCTGCCAGCTGGGGCCATTCCACCTCCTGCCCAGGGCTTGCTTTTCCTGCTCAGAATTGAGGGCTGCTGTCTGGGGTCTCTTTCCACTCTTAAAATTCTCTGACATGTGACACTGGTTTTGATTGAATAGATTAGTTGGAGTCCTGATAGCACCCATTTGCTTTCTGCCTCTGGAGACAAAACCTCTAAGATTTGGGATGTCAACGTGAACTCTGTCGTCAGCACATTTCCCATGGGCTCCAATGTCCTGGACCAGCAGTTGGGCTGCCTGTGGCAGAAGGACCACCTCCTCAGCATCTCCCTGTCTGGGTACATCAATTACCTGGACAAGAACAACCCCAGCAAACCTCTGCGGGTCATCAAGGTGAGGCCTATATGGGGGTGGCTCTGCCCCTGGAACACTAGGAGAGGAGGGAAGAGCGGGGACCAAGGGCCAGATAGAAGCTGGAGAGTGTTTGGGAGGGCAGGCGCTGGTGGGAGGTCATATGTCGCCCCCTTGAGCAACTGTGACAGCTACACACGTTTGGGACCCGGGGGTTTCGGAGGCAGTGGCCTTGCCCTTTGCTATTGTTCTGAGGGACTCGGCCTTTGTCGGTCAGAACACACTGAGTACCAGGGTAGGCGACAGTGCATCATGGAGGATGAGGTAGGGGAATGAATCCCTGGGGGAACCAGCAGAGAGCTTGGGGTAGGAGGGAGTAGACAGCCTTGGATCTGAACCTTGACTGTACAATTTGAACATGGACATACGTTTGAGGGACACTGTGGGGTTCTCTGTGGTCACAGTGCAGAAGACCTGAGTGAGAGCATGGCAGGTGAAGTTGGAGGAATTGCCAAGGGCCAGGCTGGGGAGGACACAGTGGCAGTTTTTTAATCCTCCCTAGGAGGCTCATTCTGGCCTGATGCTGCTGGCCTGGCCTTCCACTGTGTGCCAGGAGGCTGGGTGGGGTCCTTCCTTCTGTCATCCACCCCTACCACTTTGCCCTTTCAGGAGATCTGCAGCCAGGAGTCAGGGTCACCCTCTCAGGCTCCAGCAGCTCCATACCTGACATTTTATGAGTCTGAGCCTGGGTTTAAAGGGAGGGTTTCCACAGCAGGGTCTACCCATCTTGGTGGCTGAGGCTTTCTGGGGCCCCCAGCTGGAGCTGCTCCAGGTCGAAACCCCAGCCTTTCCCTCACCAGTGCAGCCTGCTGCTATGGAGCTGTGGAGACAGCATCTCAGCTGGGCTGACCCTGCAGGGTCTCTGCCCCCTGGTGGAAAGGGCTCCCCGAATCCTGTGGGAATGACTCCTTAGGGCAGGATCAGCTTGGTGCTGCCCTGAGGACAGAGGGAGCTGGGAATGCTTCCATGTTGGTGCCCAGTCCAGAGTGATGAGTACAGAAGGGAAGGTGGGCATAGCCTGGAGGTAGGAAGATCAATCAGCATGGCTCTTCTGGGCCTCCAGGTGTGAGGGTGAGCAATTGAACACAAAAGATTTAAGCTTAGCCACTACCCAGCATCCTGTGCCCAGATGAGCAGTTTACTGTGGGCGCCAGGTATATTGGGCAGGGACCAGAAGCAGTGGTGCAGTTAGACCACACCTCAGCAGCATTTTCTGTGCAGTTAGAGAAGAAACAGAACAAGCTGCCATTGGCAGCAAGAGAAGAGGGTAGAGTCACTTCTAGAGGCAGATGTGTGGTCATAGACAAATCCTCTGTGTGCACACACAGTCCCCTGCATCACCAGCAGTCATGGAAGGTGAGGGGGTAGTTAGTTGAGAGAAAAGAAGTGTCACCAAGCAGGACCTGAAGGCAGAGCCATCACCCCTGCTTGTGAGCACCAGGACCTCCTAAAAGTAATCACATCACTTCCTATGAGGTGAAGCCCAGGTGACGTGCTCATCTGTGACAGTGGGGGCAACATTTCTTCCTGTAGGTGGCATCAGGGGCTGTTGGGTGAAGGCCACATGTCTGCAGCCCGTTCTCATCACTGGGCTTTGATTTAGTCCCTCTCCTTGACCCACATGGGGGTTAGGTGCCTCAGAGTGGGGGATAAGTGGTGGTGGGGCTAGGGGACACAAATGGCCATGGTTTATCAGAAGATCAGTGAACTTGGGGTGGCAGATCATGGCTCTGGTACTTGTTTGTGGGCAGTGGGGCTGCCAGGGTCCCAGCACACCTCAGCTGCTACATGACAAGCTTCCGTCTCTTTCCTCTCACCCAGATAGCAGCTGACAAGCCACAGAGGACAGCTGAGTCCACAACTCACCCTGCCCCGCTTGTCTCCTCCACAGGGTCACAGTAAATCGATCCAGTGTCTGACAGTGCACAGAAACGGTGGCAAGTCCTACATCTACTCTGGGAGCCATGATGGGCACATTAATATCCTTTGACTCAGGGAGTTGGCTCGAGCCCTGGCAGGAGTGACTTTCCTGTTCCCACAGTGCTAGAGAACAGGCCAGCCGGGTGGCCCCAGCCCCAGCTGTGTGCTCCGGGCAGCTCTGGCCTCTGGTGTGAGCGTATGCATCTGGGGCCTCACCCAGAGCAAGCCTCCGGCCAGGACATCATTGCCTCAGTGGGGTCCAGCATGTTCCTCAGCTTCTCTGAGTTGGAACTTCTTTCTTCCATGTAAATGAAGCTGGTGTCGCCCTGTGCTCTGTCCTTTTTAAGCAGGAATCATTGAGGACTCAGAATGACTTAGAAACCATCTAGTAGAGCTCTCCTGTTTTAAAAGTGGGGAAACTGAAACCTAAAGAGGTACGGTACCTTCCCCAGAGTTGCACATCCCGTTGGCAGCAGAGCTGGGACCAGAA
The DNA here is from genome assembly GCF_047511655.1 of Castor canadensis. Taxonomy (NCBI): domain Eukaryota; kingdom Metazoa; phylum Chordata; class Mammalia; order Rodentia; family Castoridae; genus Castor; species Castor canadensis. Next base: position 149,002,679 of record NC_133394.1, read on the forward strand.
CTCCTCCCGAAGTTTTTTGTGTTCCCTTGGTGACTGACATTTCCTAGAGGCATGAGTGTCTTCTCACAAACTCCCCTCTCTGGGGCTTCTCCCTAGTGATGGAGTTTCTTTCATGCTTTCCCTGTGTCTCCATGAACAAGATGCTAAACACTCACCTCACAGGGCGATTGGGCCGGCCATCTGCAGAGGCCCTGGACCCAGACCCCCACGTTATCAAGCCAGCCGGCGCTGTGTGTTGTGTTCTGCCGCTTCTGTGGGCGCTCACACTGTGTTGGCCACCCTTTATGTAGTCCTCTTGTTTGCATGCTGCTGTCCCTCCTAGAAAGGGCTGTCCAGGACCCACACTTCTCACCTTACAAACCTGCTTTGTCTTTTCAGGGTTCTGGGGTTTTCACAAGTTTTTTCCCAACCTAGAGAGGAGAGTGGATAAATCACTCTGTGCCCCACTAAACCTAAGAGAAGTGTCACACTTGGTAGCAAAGAAGGTCCTACGACCAGTCTCTCTCTTATTCACAGTTGATCCCTCTGTGGGCCTGAGGCACCACCTACGTCCATTTCCCAAATGTCAGTGCACCTGTTAGTTGAGCTGTGTCATGTCCCTAGCTGGATTTTCCATCTCAAGGATGCATCAGCTTTGGAACACATGTCCAGCTTCCCAGGGAAACACTTGTCTTTATTTGAAATAAGATTCTCATTTGTTGATGTAAAAGAATCTCATTATACCCGGGCGCCACACGCGCAGAATCTCCAAGCTGGTGCATCAGGTCAGCCATCAGCTGAGCAGAGAGCAGAGCCAGTGTCCCTGGGAATGGTCATAGGCCTGACTGTGTTACAGGCAAATGAATCCTTGCTCGCCTAGAGTCCTGGTGAACAGTGGCTCCATCTGAACTGTCCAGTCACTGTAAGAGCCCTCTTCCAGAAGGGCTGTTCTAGAAGTTGTTTTTCATCCTACAGGTTGAATATCCCTTATCTACGATGCTTGGGGCCTGAAGTGTTTTGCATCTTTTTAAACTTTGAAATATTTGTGCATACATAAGGATACCATCTTGGGGCTGGGGCCCAGCTCTAAACATGAAGTTCATTTGCTTCATGTACCCCTTGCACACGTAGCCTGAAGGTAATTTTACGCAGTATTTTAACTACCACATGAAGGATAGCCATCACAGGCCAGTGTGACTCAGTGATTTGAAAATTGGCGTCGTGTGGCATTATTACAAGGAGATGGGGTTGGACTGTCTTGGCCCTCTGACTTGCAGCCAGGCTGTCTTGCTGCCTCCCACTGCCTTGGCTTCTGAAATCCCAAGCTTGGACATCCACGAGGATCTTGTTCTTTGTGGGGCTTTCTAGACCGCCTGGATGAGGGGTTGGTCGGGGTCTCTCTGGAAAGGCAGATGCCACCCACCTGAAACCAGGCTTCTCCTTAACTGTGCTCCACATTACTGGGATTCCGAGACTGGGGAAAATGACTCCTTCTCTGGGAAAGGTCACACGAATCAGGTGTCCAGGATGACTGTGGACGAGTCTGGGCAGCTTGTCAGCTGCAGCATGGACGATACTGTGCGGTACACCAACCTCATGTTGCGGGATTACAGGTGAGAGCTGCCTTTGAGAGCTGGGGATGAGTCCACAGGGGCCCAGGATGAGCCACAGGCACCCACAAGGCCCAGGGCCAGGGGTGGTCACTGTTCTCCACAGCATCCTGTCTGCTCTTTCTAGTTCTTCCTGGGCACCATTGTTGTTGGACCCTTAGACAGGGCCTGAGATACACGGTCCAGATGTGCAGACATCAGGTCGCAGCCCTGCTCTTCAGGAGCTGGCCAGCTCTCCCTGTCACTTTCACTAGTAGAGGTGGGTGAAGGTAAATCAGACCATTGGGAAGGTCAGGTGAGACTCTTGTCATAGCTGGTGCTGGGTGTGACTCTCCTGCTTAAGTGTGAGGTAGGCACAGGCTCTCTGACTCCAAGGGCTGCTCTGTTTTTCACTCTGATACCTTTGATCAACAACCATTGGAACTGGGAGAGTAGCTTCTAACAAGTGGCTGAGCTCTGAATGCAGGCAAGGGGAGTGGAGGGAACATTCCAAGTCCCTGACTTAGGAAACAGACTTCCAGACCTTAACAGGGCTTCCACAGCCCACTGTCCTCACACTAAGGACACACATACACACACAGGCACATGTGCACACCCCTGTGCTGTACTACTTGAGGAGACCCAATCATGACTCTGTCCTACCCAGAGGGCACATTTGTGAGCCCCACATGGGGCATGGCACCTGCGTGCAGCAGATACGCAAGTGCTTACTTCCCAGGGTGGCGTCTGAGCCTCCCGAGCTGTCCTAGAACTAGGCGTCCTCGTTTTCCTCTTTGTGACTCTGCTCTTTTTTTTCTTTTATTATTCATATGTGCATACAAGGCTTGGGTCATTTCTCCCCCCTGCCCCCACCCCCTCCCTTACCACCCACTCCGCCCCCTCCCTCTCCCCCCTACCCCCTCAATACCCAGCAGAAACTGTTTTGCCCTTATTTCTAATTTTGTTGTAGAGAGAGTATAAGCAATAATAGGAAGGAACAAGGGGTTTTGCTGGTTGAGATAAGGATAGCTATACAGGGCATTGACTCACATTGATTTCCTGTGCATGGGTGTTACCTTCTAGGTTAATTCTTTTTAATCTAACCTTTTCTCTAGTTCCTGGTCCCTTCTCTTATTGGCCTCAGTTGCTTTTAAGGTATCTGCATTAGTTTCTCTGTGTTAAGGGCAACAAATGCTATCTAGTTTTTTAGGTGTCTTACCTATCCTCACCCCTTCCTTGTGTGCTCTCGCTTTTATCATGTGCTCAAAGTCCAATCCCCTTGTTGTGTTTGCCCTTGATCTAATGTCCACACATGAGGGAGAACATACGATTTTTGGTCTTTTGGGCCAGGCTAACCTCACTCAGAATGATGTTCTCCAATTCCATCCATTTACCAGCGAATGATAACATTTCGCTCTTCTTCATGGCTGCATAGAATTCCATTGTGTATAGATACCACATTTTCTTAATCCATTCGTCAGTGCTGGGGCATCTTGGCTGTTTCCATAACTTGGCTATTGTGAATAGTGCCGCAATAAACATGGATGTGCAGGTGCCTCTGGAGTAACAGTCTTTTGGGTATATCCCCAGGAGTGGTATTGCTGGATCAAATGGTAGATCGATGTCCAGCTTTTTAAGTAGCCTCCAAATTTTTTTCCAGAGTGGTTGTACTAGTCTACATTCCCACCAACAGTATAAGAGGGTTCCTTTTTCCCCGCATCCTCGCCAACACCTGTTGTTGGTGGTGTTGCTGATGATGGCTATTCTAACAGGGGTGAGGTGGAATCTTAGTGTGGTTTTAATTTGCATTTCCTTTATTGCTAGAGATGGTGAGCATTTTTTCATGTGTTTTCTGGCCATTTGAATTTCTTCTTTTGAGAAAGTTCTGTTTAGTTCACGTGCCCATTTCTTTATTGGTTCATTAGTTTTGGGAGAATTTAGTTTTTTAAGTTCCCTATATATTCTGGTTATGACTCTGCTCTTCTTAACACATCCCTTGTGAGGTCTTCCTGCTGCAGGCCATGGTTGCATGCTCCGAGAGGACCCAAGGCCCCAAGGCTCCTACAAAGCCAACCATGGCCTGATGACCTCATAGCAGGGCCCATCCAGAAAGCCTTTGGGGCCCACACTTGTCCTAGTTACATGAAACATTTCTAATTGACTGTTTTCAAGGGGCGTGTGTGTGTGTGTGTGTGTGTGTGTGTGTGTGTGTGCACATGTATGCGAATTCTAGGATGAGTTTTGATAGCATTAGCCAAGACAGAAGGTAACACAATTTTCCCATTAAAGGTCTTTAAGTTTCTCTCCTGGGAGGAATGGGTTATAACTGGTGTAGGAGGAGCTCAATTCTGCCTATACCCAGGAAACTCAGTCTTTGACCAGTAAACATGGGTTTCCAACCCATGCAGAGTGGAGTGATGGGAAATAGGAACAGATCTTCCCTTTACTTTCTCTCACTGACTCCTTTCCACACCTGTCTCCCATCATTGCCCAGAATAGTGGTCATTTTGTCACCTCCCTCCCTCCTGTCTGTCCGCAGGCTGCCACGTCACAGTAGATTATGGTAGAATTTCTCCCGCATAGCTGTTTTGGTTTTGCAGGTTTTTTGAAGTAAGTATATGTTAGTATCCACAGAGCCACATAAACATAAGTGTTCTCTCTCTCACAGTGGCCAAGGAGTTGTGAAGCTGGACGTTCAACCAAAGTGCGTGGCTGTTGGCCCCGGAGGCTATACTGTGGTCGTGTGTATTGGGCAGGTATGGATCCAGCTGGATTTGGGCTAGAAAGGACTGCATCTTCCAGCTGTGTGATGTCTAGCCTCTAAAATCTACTCATACTCACTTGACAGTAGCTGTAGCCAGTGTTTTGGTTGAGCACTCATGTGGCTGTGCCCAGGGCTTCCCATGTATGTAATCTTTCCACAGTGTGACAAGTTAGGCAGAGTACTCAGATGCCCACAGGCTGGCTGGGAAAAGGGCAGAGCTGGGATCTGTCTCTGAGTCTCAGATCACACTGCAGGCCTCAGTTGGAGCTGTGTAACTTTAGACACTTGCCTCTCTGAGCTCTTATATTCTCCTCCATAAGACATGGACAGGGATGATTGTGAGGATACTGTTGTTGAGCTCCTCACACATCTTGAATTCCTTTTACAAATGGGGAGGCTGAGACTCAGAGCAATCTGGTGAATTTGCCTAGGCCACGTGAGGGTAGGGTGGCACCTGGGCCTGGATGGGTTCTAATTCCACAGCCCGGGTTCTTGTTGCAATGCTGAGGTCACCTGCACACCTTTTCTTTTGGAATGCCTGGAACCAAGTGCCTTTGACTGAATCCATGGCTGACCTACTTTATACCGAATTCCGCTCCACTGCACACATCATCTGTCAGTAGGCCTGGACACCCCAGCGTGTGGACACACACTGCTGAAGAAAGCTGCCATGCAGGATTGGTCCACCCTCCTCGTTCTGTGAACCTAATTGCTTCAGGGAGAATGGATTCTGAGTGTCCTAGATAATACAAACTCCCTGCCAAGTAATTATTGCACACAGCCTGGATGGTCACGGGGGTGCAAACCTCAGGGCGGGGACTGCAATCTCCAGCCTTGTATTAGGACACCTGGCCTCTGTGGGGACCAGATGAGAATTTGGGGAGAACTTCTTTGTGGGAGGGCCTCAGTGGAGCTCCCCATCCCAGGCCTTGGTTTCTTCATGTGAGGTTTGGGGAGGTCACAGGCTTACCCTGCCCCTGAGGCTCATAGCAAGCAAGAATTACCTGGGGTGTGAGTAGTCTCAGCCCACCTGCTGAGGGAGGTGCCAGCAAGTGTCCTAGTGGACGAAGAGACAGACTTCTGGGAGCCCTAGGCCCCACTGACTTGCCAGCTCTCTGGGGCATCCATGGTCTCCTGACCAGGTGAGGACCTTCTGTTCCAGGAGCGCTGGCCCATGGAAACTGCAGGTCAAGTCTTACCTCAGGTTCATTGGGCAGGTGCTTGTGCCCTCCTTCACCTGGCAGAGACCAGGCTGTTTCCTGAGGTGGGTCTTAAGAGGTAGATTATAGTAGGGTGCTGCCACCTAGCCACTCCTCAACACTCAGAAGCAAAGTCCCTGAAGGGGCCCTCAGAGCAGCTGATGGCTCAGGCATGGGTATGATGGGGCAAGGCCAGACCTGTTGAAATTAGGCCACACTGTCTAGGGGCAGTCCAGTCAGAATAAGGTCATTGTTTCTTCTGTGTACACCGCAGGGTAGAGATAGGTTCACTGTGGTGGATAAGGGCAGGGTTGTAGGCTCCAAATGTGAGTCCTGACTCAGCCCCTGGACAAGTGGGGACACAGCATGTGAAGGTTTCCTGTTCTCCAACTTCCCTTCTGACCGGGGAGAGCTGACGCTGCTGTCTCCTAGGGCTGGAGCAGTCCTGGCCAGGTGCTCTGTACTCACTCAAGGGTGGGAGCTGCTGATTTGGCTTACCAAGACCAGTGCCGGATCTATCCTGAGCATTGAAATTACATCTTCCAGATGTGTAGGCCCTGCTGGGTTCGCATCCCCCCAGGAAACAGGCCCAGGACCATTTGTGAACTCTTCCCACCACAGGTGGGTGCCTGGGCCAGGATTAGGTCACCACCTGCTTACTTCCAGAGTCCTGTCTGGTCAGCATGTTCTGTGGGAGTGTCTCCACTAGGGCTAAGGTAGCTGGGCCCAGCATCATTAGGATTTTCTGACCCCACACATGGACTTCCAGGTACTCGGCAGGCTGGACTCCAGGACCCCTGCTGTGGTACCCTGGTCTTTTTCTTCCCACTTCTGCAGCTGGAAGTGCTCAGGTGGAGTCCATGGAACTCTGCTGCTGGCCCTGAAGACTGGGTGTTCAGTGTCCTCTGCCACATGGGTACCATGCTCTCCCAGGCCCTGGCAGGTGTCAGCCTGAGTCCCTGTGGATTGTGCCATTGCTCCTGTTGCCTTAGAGCCAAGTCCCTTCCTGGTGCTTCTGTCCTTTGCCCTCCAGAGAACACTGCTCAGCACTGTTAGTCACTGTGCCCATTGTCTCAAGGTGGTGCTTGCAGCTAGTGATAATGCGGTCTTTTTTTTTTTTATTTTTATTTATTCACATGTGCATACATTGCTTTGGTCATTTCTCCTCCTGACCCCCACCCCCACTCTCTCCCCTCTCCCCCTCACTTCCAGGCAGAACCTGTTCTGCCCTTATCTCTAATTTTGTTAAAAAGAAGACATAAGCATAATGAGAAAGACAAAGCGTTTCTGCTAGTTGAGTTAAGGATGACTATACAGAGAGATTCCTAGCATTGCTTCCATGTACAGTGTGTTACAGTCCAATTTGATTCATCTCTAACTGACCTTTACACTGGTTCCTGATCCCAATAATGCAGTCTTCATGATGGTGGTGACAGCCACCACTTCCTGATGCTGGCTGACCAGGGCCTGTCACTGCCCCTACTTGACTGATAAGGGAGAGACACACCTCAGTCCAAGACTGGGACTGTACCTGGGATGTGACTCAAAGCCCAGGGTCTCCACCAGGATGCACGCCCCTAATGATGAGCAGTGTCACAGGTGTCCACTGTGCTAACTTGTAGATCGTCTTGCTGAAGGACCAGAGGAAATGCTTCAGCATCGACAACCCTGGCTATGAGCCTGAAGTTGTGGCAGTGCACCCTGGCGGGGACACAGTAGCTGTTGGAGGAGCGGTAAGACCCTTCTCATTCCTGTGCCTTCTGACCTTGGTATTCTAGTGATCTGGGGACCACGTGAGCTGTGTGAGTCCTAGGGAAGTGGGGAGGCAATGACAGTCCTAGATGTGAAAAGCGTGCTCTGGGTCCCAGCATCTCCTGCTGTCTCCACACGAGTGTCCCCAGTTGACCAGACCTGCCCTGCATTGTGCAGTCTACATGCTTTAGTGGGCCTTCTGCAGTAGGGTGGGTAGCCACCTCACACCACAGGTGTGTTGGCTCGCTGCCCCCACACTCAGGGCATCTGGTGTGGCAGAGAATAGGGGAGGCTTGCACTGCGGCCATTCATCTGCAGGCCCTTACCAAGCACCTTACTGTACACTGCCTCGGCCACAGCATGGCCACACAGTCCTGCAGGAGCTCATGACCTTGGGCAGGCCCAGGGCAGGGAGCACCCAAAAGTGGGCATCTTGGCCTCAGAGTTAGAGTTAGCCCTGCAAGTGGTTGCGAGCTAGAGAGGGCAGCATATCAAGCAAAAATAGTGTCTCATGGTGCTGGGCTTAGAGGTGGCAAGAAATTTCTTAGTAAATTCTGGATACTGAATCATTTCACAGTTTTCCTTGAGTTCTAGCTTCTAGTCACCCACAGAGCAGTCACTGCCTGCCAGGCCAAGTGCCTCCAGAGGATGTATTTCATCCTCCCCTTAGCCCCAGGAGGCTGGGGCTTCTGATAAGCTAGTCTTGCAGCTGAATTGCAAACTTTTGAACCCCTGGGCAACAAGTGCCTCCCCCAGAGGAAGCTAGGCCAAGCTGTCCATGTATTGCCTAGTCCCATTGGTGCCTAGAAGCCCAGCTCCAGGGCCTCCTGCCCAATGCACCAGCTTCCTGCACCCATCTGTCGAGGCCCTCAGGCTACTGGCTACACAGAGATGCTGGTGACCTTTTTTGTGGCTGTTGGGGGCTCAAAGGCTAATGTATAGGAAGGGCTTTGTCTAGTGCCTGGATTATGGAAGTGTGCGGCAGCATTAACTCAGCAGCATCACCACACAGCCCCGCCTCCAACCTCAGAAGCCTTCCAGGCCTGCTCCCTCTGCCTTAGAAGTGTATGAAGCTAAGGACCTGGGGTCAGCTGGTCAGTGTCTCCCATGAAGAGGTGAGGGAGTTCTCCCAACCCTCACCCCACCAAGAAGCAGTCCCTAGCTATAGCTCATGGCAGAGGTTTCCAGCTGGCCCTCACGTCCCAAGTTAGGCCAGTGCCGTGGCTTGTTTAGACCTTCTGTTGCCTCATTCCAGTGTCCTGGGAAACTGGATGAAACAAACCCCAGGTTAGACCAGGAGGAAAGTATTTTCTTTGAACAGATACATGGCCAGAGTAGCCTGTATCCTGTGCCTGAGCTACAAGGCCTCTTTCAGGAGGCAAGACACACACACATGCACATGCACACAGGCAAGCATACACTTCTCCTGGCCCCAATCAGCAGCATGACCGCCTCCCCCATCCTGTTTGCACTATACAGACGGGTTGGTTTTCCTTCCCTCTTGTTCTCAGGCTAGGCAATGTTCCTGGGGCTCCTCTAGTTCTGTCACTATCCCTGTCCCCCACTTTTTGGGCTCTGGCATGTTTATGCCAGGGTCCTCAGTGGAAGGTGAAGGTTTGAGCCTAGTGTTCCCTTTACACAACTCCATCACCCCACCTGGCTCACTCAACCTTAATCTTTTGCATGTTAGAACTGCCCTTTAAACAGCACTTTGAAGGAAACTGGGGTGTATCTTCCTAAGCCACGCAGGTACACAGCTGCTTTGTGCTGCTTTTTCCCGTTGTACCACACACCATGCTGCACCCATTTCAGTGACATGATATTCCAGCAAGTAGATGCCCACAGGGTATGCAGTCCATGTTCATCCATGTGAGGAAATTTAGTGGTACACTGAGATTATGTCCCAAGTGCCCCTGGAGCGACCTGGGCAATCTGTCAACATGGCTCTTTTCCTTCATTTGAGCTTTCCCTGTGGGTGATTTCCTCCTTGCCAGACCATGAGTCCTTGAATCCTGCATGACGGACAGAGCCTGGGCAGGGCTTTGTGATCATGTGGGAGGACAGTGCTGGGGCTCCTAGCAGTGGAGACTGGCAGATACAACCGCCCCACTGAACCCTTCCACTGCTACCCTCACTGCTTCATTCAGGTACATGCTGCTTTTCAAAGCCAGTATGGTGGACAGGGCAGCAGCTGTGAGAAGTGAGGGGCTCTGGGGAAAGTGGTTTCTGCCCTGGGGTCAGAACCCTGCATCTCTAGAGAGTAGGTGCACCCTTCTTTTTTTTTTTTTTTTTTTTTTTTTCATTTTTCTTTTATTATTCATATGTGCATACAAGGCTTGGTTCATTTCTCCCCCCTGCCCCCACCCCCTCCCTTACCACCCACTCCACCCCCTCCCTCTCTCCCCCACCCCCTCAATACCCAGCAGAAACTATTTTGCCCTTATTTCTAATTTTGTTGTAGAGAGAGTATAAGCAATAATAGGAAGGAACAAGGGTTTTTGCTGGTTGAGATAAGGATAGCTATACAGGGCATTGACTCACATTGATTTCCTGTGCGTGTGTGTTACCTTCTAGGTTAATTCTTTTTGATCTCACCTTTTCTCTAGTACCTGTTCCCCTTTTCCTATTGGCCTCAGTTGCTTTAAGGTATCTGCTTTAGTTTCTCTGCGTTAAGGGCAACAAATGCTAGCTAATTTTTTAGGTGTCTTACCTATCCTCACCCCTCCCTTGTGAGGTGCACCCTTCTGAGGGGAGCTGCCCGAGCACAATAGTGTGACAGGAACATTGCCAGTGCTGGCCTAGTTGAACTGGTATCTTGAGCCCACCAGTGCTGGGGGTCACCACAAGGCAGAGGCCCCCTAGGAGGTTGTGTCCCCAGAAGGCTATGTCCCCTGAAGGCTGTGCGTGTAGGTATTTCCCCAGGTTTGCCTAGGAGCACCTGTCTGAATGACACAGGTGTTTAAGGAGGGCTTCTTGACCTCCAGCTGACAGAGAATCAGAGTGAAGAGGCCTGGTCTCCAGTTCCAGTGCCCTCCAGAGTCATTCTGCCCACACAAGAAGGAAACTGAGCACTGCTAAAGCACTTTAGGGAGTGTGAGAAGGAGCATGCAGCTCCCCCAGTGACCAGGGCCCAGGGAAAAGCACTTCCTAGCTGATGTCCTGACCTTCCTATCTAGGAAAGGGTATGTTGCGTGTGTTGGGAAATGACTGTCTTCTCCATCCCGGCCTGCAGGATGGCAATGTGCGTGTGTACTCCATTCTGGGCACCACGCTGAAGGACGAGGGCAAGCTCCTAGAAGCCAAAGGACCTGTGACAGACTTGGCCTACTCCCACGATGGCGCCTTCCTTGCTGTGTGTGATGCCAGCAAGGTGGTCACGGTGTTTAGTGTGGCTGACGGTTACTCGGTGAGTGGGCCGTGGACCCTTCTGTCCCTCTGTACAGCACAGGTGCAAGTGGCTGGAGGATCCCGGACTATTCTTCCTGAGCCTGTGTCCTTGTTTCCATGATTGGCAGGCACTGTGGGGTTCTTGGGAGGAGGCAGTGAGCTCTGAGGGTTGCCTGGCTTGGAGTAACGCTAAGGGAACAGACTCTGTCCTGTCCCTGGTCACTATGAGGGATGGCAAAGATGATGTGTGGGAACTGGCCTCAACCCTGACCTTCCACTTCTGTTTTTAACCTGCCACTAGGAGAACAATATTTTTTATGGACACCATGCAAAGATCGTGTGCCTGGCCTGGTCACCAGACAATGAACACTTTGCCTCTGGCGGCATGGACATGATGGTGTACGTCTGGACCCTGAGTGACCCAGAGACAAGAGTCAAGATCCAAGGTGACTCCCACCTGCAGTCCTCAGTAGAGTGTCCATGAGCTGGGCTCTGCAAGCTGCCCCAGAGGCCATTGCCAGGGTCCAGTGTCCCTGGGGTCTGTGGGGTGATAACGACTAGCTCTCCTTTCCAGCACACACGGGGCACTCTGCCAGCCTGTGTGGAGGGGCCGTGTAGAGGGAAGCCAAGGCACTCCATGAGAACACATGGGGCGTGTGAGGAAGGGCTCCTGGCATCTTCCTTCCCCTGCCTGTCCTAGAGCTCAGCCGCAATCAGGCTCCTGCACTCCTGCCGCGGCAGGAGCCACAAGGGGATTACAGATTTCCCAAGGGGCTTCATTTTAGATAGAAACCAGTTGTTCTTAATAGCGAGTTTGATTCAGCCCAGCATCTCATTTTCACCCGTGCTGGTGGCTCATGCCCTAAGCTCCGCAGCAGGTGCTGGTGGCCCTGTGTGCGGCACCCCTTCTCCCCTCCTGCCTTTTGTGTTAAATGTGACGGGGATCCTCACCTTCTAAGTGATCCGGGAGCAGTCCCAGAGCTTTATGGGAGGGAGATGCTGCATCATCACCATTCCTGGTGGGCAGACCAAGGTGTCTTCCAAGTGGCCATCCTGATATGTGTGGAAATTCACAATCTTGTAGTGAGTAATCTAGCAAGTTCATGAAAGAAATGAATCAAGAAAGAAATGTGGCAGAGCTAGTGGGGTGTCCAGTGGAGAACAGGGCCCGTATCTGTCACGGTCCATGAACTTCCAGAAACAAAGTGACCTCCAAGCTAAACTTTCATGCATGTGGATGAGTCCTGTGCCCAGAAAGAGTCAGTGTGGTGGTGCGGATGTGGCTCAGAGGTTCAGCCTTAACAGTTGAGCTTGGTGGTTTATGGAGCTACCAGGCACCAGTGCCCCACGCTACCTCCTGTATTAGGGCCTGGATGGTCTGACTTACAGGGTCCTCATCTGACTCCCCATACTCCATCCATGTGGGGCTGTAGACCAAGCCTGGTAGCCGCCTAGGGCTGGGGAGCAGAGAGCCAGTGGTGCCCACTTCCTGGAACTGAGAGGCTCCCAGGACCTCGTGGGAAGGGCCAGCCAAAGAGGAAGCATAGAGGCATGGGCACCTCACCACTGGAATGAGAATGGGAGGCAGTGAGGGGCAGTGTGGGGTCTCATCACCCTGGTGTGACCTGAGATGGGGTGTCAGGTGGGTCAAAACCCTGTGTTTCTCAAACTGTTACTCAGCATCATGTGTTTACCTGTTTTATGCTACTGGTGACACACTGCTCAGTCATCTCTTGGGCCCGGGGGCATTGGTTGTAGGCCCTTCTCAGATACCAAAATGCAAGATCTCAAGTTGTTTGTATAAAATTGTGTAGTGGAATGATGGGCTGGAAGCATGGCTCAAGCAGTAGAGGGCCTGCCTAGCAAGCTTTGTGCCCTGATTTCAAACTCCAGTACTACCAAAAAAACAACGTAGCATAGTATTTGCTTATAACCTGCATATGTCCTCCTGTACACGTGAATCGCCCCTCGATCGCTCACAGTGCCTCATGCAGTGTGCATGCCATGGAAGCAGCTGTTACACGGTACTGATCGGGGAATATTTGACAAGAAAGAGTTTGTCCTTCTTTGTGACAGATACAGGCATTGTGGGCCTGACCATATTTTCCATCCTTGTTGGCTGGGTCTACAGATACCCATGACTGACTGCATATCTGCTTATGTCTTATCTGAGAATTGTTGCTTTATACGTACAAAGAAGGGTGCTTTTTACCTTCTTTGGGGGAGGGGACGGTTGGTGTTGGGGCTTAGAAAGGAGCCACTGGCTCCACCCAGTGTCCTAGTGCAAGGCTGGGTTTGCCTGCTCCTTGGCCTCGATCCTCTGCAGTCCATCCTTCTGGTGGTTAGTTATGGGGCCTTTGGTGATAGTCAGAGAAGTTCCATTTTCCTTAAACCTTTGTCCTTTCTTCACAGATGCACACCGTCTGCACCACGTCAGCAGCCTGGCCTGGCTGGATGAGCACACTCTGGTTACCACCTCCCACGACGCCTCTGTCAAGGAGTGGACAATCACCTACTGAGGACTCCCTCCCACCCCGACGGACCGAATCAGGGACTAGAGTTTAACTGCCGCGGAACATATTTCTCTAACTATTTCTGTAATGCACCCCTTGCCCCGCCCACCCACCCTAGGAGCAGGGGGCCTGGTGACTACCCTCATCTCTGCAGGGTGTTCATGTCTGTACGCGTCCTTCTAAAAGCTTTAGACAGTAACAGTTTGCACATGAAAAATAAAGCGAGCACTTAAACAACGTGTGGAGCATAACTCAAAACCCACAACTCAACCAGACCTTGAAAATATGGAACATTCCAGAGGCAGAGCCTCCAAAGCACAGAGACCCAGCCCCGGGGCTCTCGCTGTCTGTCGGGAGGCTGCACAGGGAGCACAGCGCACGTCCCCTTTCCCATGCAGGACACGTCTGCACTGGAGAGGAGGGACAGCGTTGCAGTCAGCACGCCGGCGTTGTCGGTAGAACAAGCATCTGTTCCACACTGAGTCACGCCACGTGGCTGCCCCCGGGAGCCGCCCGGGGTCACATGGGGACACACGAAAACCTTGGATGTGTTTCATTGTCAGCTTTTGTGCTTGGTTTTAAGAACAGAATTGTGGGATTTTTTTTTTTTAAGTGTATCTTTAAACTGTTGCCTGTCATTCTTGCGCTGGCACATTGACAGCACCGTGTCCAGGCATGTAGAGCCCTTGTTAGCCAGACTGAGGTGTCCTGGCCACCATTATCATCATGCTTCAATGTTTACTGTCATCCCCTCTGCCCCCAAGAACAAAGGTTAAGGGCAAAGGTGAAGTCACTGTAATCTGTCATTGTTTTTACCTTTTCTTTTTCAGTGCAGAAATTAAAAGTAAGTATAAAGCACCGTGATTGGGAGTTTCTTTGTGTGTCGGAATCGCTGGTAAATGTTGGCTAAGAACAATCCTCCCTTGCACTTGTGAAAATATTTTGAGCGCTTTAAGAGATTAGACTGAGAAATAATTAAATATCTTTTCTCTTGATTGTGGATCACTGGCTCTGTGTGATGGGGCACATGGAGGTGGGGGGAGATGTGGGGAGCCCTGGCGGCTATAAGTGTCTCACCAGCCTGCAGCTTGGGAGGCAAAACCTGAAGTGGTGACTTCTTTTTATTTCTTCGAAAGGACACTTTTTGTGAGTTATTATAGTGTGTATAAATACTTACATGGTGGTTTTGTGTGGTTTTACTGAATGCCAAATATACCAAAGTAGTCATATCAGATACCAAGCTTGTTCACTCAACACCCATTTCTGACCTTTATTTCAAGTAATATTTGTCTTTGTATGTAAATATTTTAAATCCACATTGAAGGGGCCAGGAGAATAGCCATTCACAAAATCAGAAACACTGAAATGATACAGAAATTATAAGTATGTACTAGATCAAAGGACATATAAGTGTGTTTGACATGACATAATTTTTAACATCTTAATTTTTCATGGAAATTATATATCTTACAGTTTTCAAAATACAGGGTTAGAAACTAAGTCACAAAATAATGTATATGGAGTGACCCCATTTATGGAAAAATATCATAAACTCAGAATTTTAAAGTGGCTTAGTTTAGAAGGTCCACAGGGAAGGAGGCTGTCTCATTCCTTCACTCAACAAAATTAGAGCCTTTGGGGTATTTTTTGTTTGTTTTACTTTTGAGACAAGGTCTCACTATGTAGCCCAGGCAGGCCTCAACCTCATGGTCCCCTGGCTCAGCCTCCCAAGTTCTGATTATAGAGGTGCTTGCACACTATACCAGGCTAAAGGCTTTTTGAAAAAAGAGGCACACCCAAGATCTTCACCTATTTTAAAGGAAAATTTTTACTTGTATACACACAAGTGAACTTTGAAAGAGAAGACTGGGAATCAGAACAAAAAGCCACTTTCTGTAGAGAAGACACAGGCAGTGTCTGTGAGCAAGCAGTTTGCTGTCATCAGCAGTTGCACACCGCCTTTTGCAGCAAATCCTGGTCACTGGGGGAGAGGAGTGACGTTCACAGATGGGGAGACCTCCCTGGCTGGCTCCTTTGTAGGCAAGGTGATACCTCCATGCATGCCAAGTTCATATTGCAGAGCAGCCTTGGCTGCCAGGAGCTAGAAGGATTCTGAGATCTCGCTGGGCTGCACTGGATCCGACAGCCATGTCTGGCTGATCCGAGTGGGATCACCACTCAGAGCAGGAGGCTCATCGCCAGCTTAGAGCCGCAGGGAGGCCTGGTGGAGCAAGAAGGCTCCACCTTAGCAAAACTGCACCAAGCCAGGGGCTTGGATTCCTTTTTTTCCAGCCCTGCTAAGATGAAAAAGCCCAAAAGAAAGCTGTTAGCGCGTGTAGGTCTCGGATAAATTCCATAGCCTCCCTCCATCAGCGCTGCCCTTGAACGGGCATGTAGATAACTGTGCATCTGACACTGCCGTCAGGTTGTCAAGTGCGTGTGTGCAAATGTGCATGCAAGCTGAACATGAGGAAGTCCTGGAACTGAACCCCTGCCGCAAAGAAAGTCTTCATGCTCACAGTCAATCACCACACTGACATAAGGTATTGATCATCAGACAACCAATGGGCATAAAAATACTTAGACAAGGATCTTTTGGGTTTCGCCTTATGTAAATTTGCCTAATGAGTAACCCGGAATATGTTAGAGCCTAATTCATCCTGTGTGAGTCTCAGAGCTGGGGCCCCATTTGTGATGTCCGTATCTGGAAATTATTAAAGACCCCAAGAGCTTGTTATATGGAGATGTACTGTACCAGAAATTGAAAACCAAGAAAAAAATTTACAACTAATGTATCTAAAAGAAACTATTATAAGATCATTACTTGTTATTATAGCATTCTTATAGGAAAAATATTTTCCACAAAAAAAAAAAAGAGGCATCATTTTACATTTAGGAAAATCTCTTAGCGTCTGGTTTTCTCCATTCAATCTGTGACATTGTTTTCATTAAAGTAAATGAAGAAAAGCGGGTCTCAACGCACGTACACAGAAAAGCTCAAGTGCTTGTAAGCATTTCAGACACTTGTGAACATCCGTCTTTGACACGATACAAAAACTATGTGGAAACTCCCTAACGGTTCAATTCTCTATGGAATCTGAAGCCACACCGATGAACTTGAGCTTGTCTTCCATTGCATTAAAGTCCTCTTTGCTTGCATCTTTAACCATGTGTGAGTTTGTAGCATTCATTGGTTATTTGGACAAGTGATTCACTGAGTTAGATCTCTCAGATGTTAAGACATTTCACACAGTATCAGAAAGTCACATTTCTTTCACCAATTCAAAAGCATCATTATTGGAAGTTAACACAGCTCCAAGTGACTACGACAGGTCCCGGGGTCTCTGTTCCCTGAGGCCTTCATAACCTCCCATTGTGTCTCCAGGTCAGGGCCAACTTGCTTCTTATTTTGGTTCCACTTTCCAGAGATGCAAGTGTGGAGGAGACACGTGTCCACTCCCACTGAATGGGAACCCATTAGTCACGTGAGCACGTCAATTTTCAAGAGGCTGGGTGGCTGGAGTAGGGGACTGGGAAGCACAGGCTCTGGAGGGGAGGCGCCATACCCAGTTAGGCTCCATTACTTAGGAAAGGGAGAGCAGCCTTGTCCCCTTCCCTGCCCCTGCCACACACATCAAATTCTATCTTGGGCATCTCTGGGAATGTTTTCTCCTGACATCTCTGTTAAGTACCCTTGGACTACAAAGTGAATTTTAAAAAATCAGTTACAAGTGTCCACCTGAATGAGCCAAGATTTTCTCAATAGTCTGCAACCAAAACAAAATAGAAGAACATTTGATTACTGAGATTGGCATGGAATTGAGGCTGACAGAGAACTGCAAGTGACTATGATACAAGCATAAAACTACACGTAAGAGTGTACATATATAACCTGCAACTGAAGCTGAGGTTTTAAACTGCGACACAGTTAACATTGATTATACAGTTGAGCTAAGAGTCGTTGGTTTTTAACTAATAAATAACCTGCTTAATGCTTTTATAAATTAGAATTCTGGGTAAAATTTTGTATAAAATAATTTTACTAAAGTATGTTTGAAAGTCACTGGATTAAATTGTCTTAAAAAGCAATAATTTCTCATTATAGAATAAAAACAAACTTAAAATTTGCCCATGAGTATTTAATCCCAGAAAGAAAGTTTCTAATTTTATTATTTTTTTATTCAAGGGTGAAAAAAAGTCCAAAAAGAAAATCAATGCCATTTCTGTGGTAACCACAGCACTGAATAACACTTGAATTTTTTTTTAGTACACATATATCCCAAATATTGCACCCATAGCTACAAGTGCAGAAAAATATTCATTGTTGATCTGAAATTCAGATTTAACTGGCCATCCTGTTCTTTGTTTTGCTAACTCTGAAAACCCTAAGTCGATGGGCATATCACATGTTTCATGGTCATCCTGCCAGGTGTGGGTATCCTCCCCTTGTAAGGGACGCCAAAACTGGGAATATTCAGCTGGGTAAGTTGAGGCAAATTATGGATTTGGAATTAAGTCTGCCTGACCCGATCCTCGGGGAAAGGTCTTCATCATTCCAGAGTGCAGAAGCAAGACAGAAGGACAGAAAGTGGAGGAAGATGCACTGCACTTCTACAATGGGGCGGTGAGCAGCCTGCCCTAGTCAGAGTGCAGCAAAGAGATCACTCAAATCATCAGGCTGAAGATGATTGAATGGGGATCAATTGAGGGGGTACGGATAGAATTAGGACACCAGGCAGGGTGATGAAATGCTCAGAAGTAGCTTGGAGGAAGATGTTACCAATGCAGAGCCTGCAGGAACAAGGGGAGGGAGTTCTTGCAAGGGAGCAGGGGTACCACGGAGACTCCCACTGGCCAAACCCAACAGGAGCAGAGGCCTGGTTCACAAGGCACCCCGTCTCCATGACAACCCTTGGTCACTACTCTCAGGTACCCAGGAGGAGAGCAATCCAGTGTCTGTGCTGATGGGAGCAGCTGTGTGTGGCTGCCATGGAATCATGTTCGTCCCAGCTCTGGTCTTTGGACTCCACCATCTTTAAATTAAACATTTCCTCACAGTTGCGTCTTCATTCCATTTTGGCACTTCTCCCTCCAATACTGTGTCTGGATTCCAAAAAGGAAACTAAGGAAGAAATAAAGGAGGAAGGGGGTGATGCAAATCCTAGGGAAGGAAAACACTTTCCTGGAATGATGACTGACTTCCCTTTAGGTCTCAATAGCCTGAATTGGGCCACTGTAGGTTCTGTAATCCCAGCTAGATGGGAGACCATAAATAGAAGGATCACAGTCTAAGGCCAACACTGGGCAAAAACATGAGACCCTACCTGAAAAACAACTAAAGTACAAAAGGGCTGAGGGTGTTGCTCAAATGGTACAGTGCCTGCCTAGCAAGCAGAGTCCTTATGTTTAAACCCCACTGTCACAAAAGACAAAGATCGTGAGAGATGCCCCTGCGTAGAGAATTCTGTTAGAGAATGGCATATGCTTTTCACTTTTCAGGTATGTTTCCAGTCACCCAATTATCATCCTACTTTTGACCCTGTCACCACAAAAGTGTTCTTGCTTGAAGACTCAATCCATTAGTTTATTACATCAATTATTCACACTAACTAAAATGCTGATATTTTGTTAGTAGTAGATGTTAATATGAAGCAATATGGTTCATATCATTAATTCCTGATAATTAACTTTGAAAAGGAAAAGAAGGAGCTTGGACAAAATAAGCCAAAGAGGTCAGAAAGCATTAGAGACCCCATGCCAGAAGGCCATTTTCCCTGTCCTACGAGCCAGGCCCCTCCCATGATCCTAGACTGGGTCTTTAATTTGGGTTCTGTTCAGTAATTCGTCACAATATCTGATGAGAAGGAGAGAAGTGATGACCACCTCTGTCTATCTTAAAAGAAGGTGGGGAGCAGGATGAAGCTGGGGCTCCGTGTAAATGCTTGCCTGGTTCTCATGGAAGAAGCTGTTCACACAGTCCTATTTCAGAGTCATTGTCCTCATGCCCTCCCCACCCCGGGCCCAATCAGCTCAGCTGTGTTTGGTTTGCAGGCCGGTGCTACCTGGAGTGATGGAGCAGGCAGGGGAAGCATCTGGGTTGTGAAGGGTGGGTCTCCAGAGTGCACGTTGCAGGTCTTCTCAATGCCAAAGGTAAGTGACCTTGGGACTTCCTTTGGGAGGCAAAGAAGGCCACAGTTGGACAAATTCAACTCAAAGCAAGCAGATACACACAGAGTTGTCTGTACAACTGGTATTTCCAGGACCCACCTGCAACACCAGATACTGGAGACCCGAACATGCCACGCTAGGTGTGTGCTGCCTAATGAGGAAAGCTCTGCTCTCATGCCCAGAAGAATGGCTCTTTGTGCTTCATCTGCTCCTCGCCTGCTGAGTGATCTTGGACACTCAGGAGCAGGGAAGCCAGACTGGGAGGAAATTTATTACATAGGATGATTGAGTGCATAGGCATGGAATTACATCTTAACAATATAATTGGGGTTTATGTTGTTGTATAAAAACTAAGTCAGTTCAGGCTAATCCAAACTCTGAAGAAGTGGTGCCATGTGTCAAGAAAGGAGGGGGAAAGGGAAGAGGAAGAGGAGGCGGAGAAAGAAGGAGCGTGTAAGGAACACTGGCTGGAGCCATTCATATGGCCATATGGAGAACGGTACTCTGCAGGGGGAAACAGAGCAACACGTTGGCAATTGAGTTAGAATCACTGACTTGTTTTCTTGTGATCAGATCACAAATTAGCCTAAATGGTACCACAAGGAGATGACTTTTTTTTTAAGGCAGCTTCCAGAGAAACAGGAATAACCTTGTCTGCTGCATTCTAACTTGCCCTGATTTGTAGGTGGTCCAAAAATCAGGCCAAGCAATGTGCCTCAGATAACTTGGAATTTTGGCAAGTATGCCTCTTTTACGCCTCTTTGACTCCCTCTCATCTTCTCTTCACCCTTCTCTTCCTTCCTCCCTCCCTTCCTTTCTTCCTTTTTCCCTTTCATACCAACATCCAGCTCGTTAGATTTGGAAAACGACATTGACAGTACTTAAAGGTTACAGAGTACTAATCACAGTGAAGCCAGTACTCAGGCTTGGCCACGTTGACGAACACAAGCTGCCATCTTTGACCTGAGGCTTCAGTCACCAGGTGCAAACAACCCCACCCATTGGTTCTCTCTCTGGCACGCATATGTAACTTCGTGTGCATTTCAGTTTTTTAAATCTCACATTTGAACTGGAGCACAGGCCCCTGTGGAACTTCCTGAGAACAACTTCCTCCCCATTAGCGTTACTCCCGTGGTGGTGGGGCTGTCCTGGAAAGAGTAAGACATTAAGCAGCACTCCTGCCTCTACACGCAGGAGCCAGTCAATCCCCCTGCCTTGGTGTGTCACCAAAAATGTCTCCCAACACTGCTAATTCAGAGGAGGATCCATTTTTTTATTTCTAAAGAGCTGGGTTGCTATTGTAGGGTAAAGAGCTTTACACTTTGTGATTCTAATAATTTTTAAGAAAGAACTGATGAATTAGATATTTGACTTCTTCACTTTATTCGTTCATTTAAAATTCACTCAATTATTTGTTCACTCATATATTCAAGGGGAGAGGTGGCAAACGCTAAGTCCATGTCTCTTCTCAGGGCCATCATCCTTGAGGACACGGAAGGTACGTCTTTCACGTAGGAATTTCACCTTGTTTCTAAAAAACATCAGCAACAGCAGAATGATTTTGCACCTGCCATTTTCAAGTGCATTTTACTTACATAGTCAACAGGCTAGCTTGGCACATTTTAGCTCCTACACTTCTAACACTCATGGGTTACCCTCGGTGTACCAGCTGCTTCACTTGGCTTTGGGAACACACTCAACTTTGAGAGTTGGGCAGATGTGGTCTGTCGCTTCACTGCATTTCTAGAGCAGTGGGAGAGTCTTAACGAGGGATCATAGGGTAACAGTGCGTGCTTGCTGTGGGAGAGATGTCCACGGCTATGGGAGGGAGCCATGGGTGCCTGGACAAGGGACATGAAGTCCAGCCTGGAGCTGGGGGAGGGATGGGGGCTATTAATCCACCTTTCAGGTTTCAGTGAGCTCCTGGATGTACAGCGGCTCTGTACCACTTCCACCATGTCCCAGGCCTCCTACCAGCCAGGGTGTGCCCCACCTCCACCCCCACCTTTCTGGAGGCCTCATTGTCTCTGGTTCTGAGGTCCTTCGGTTGCAGTGCTTAGCTGAAAACAGCAGAGAGCAGCTGCAAATCCTGGCTGGGCAGAAGCCAAGCCTGCTGTTGGATCTTGGGCTCCTGGCAGAGGGGCTGAGGAAGCCCAGCTTGGCCAGCAGAGGGGCAGGCGCTCCCTCCTCCTTGTGCCTCCACCTCCAGGGAGCCGCCTCCTGGCCTTCTGCCTTCAGAGAAACTGGCTGGGTCTGTTTTGAAACATCCCAGGTTGGCAGCAATGAATGGATGGTTTCCCTTGGCTGACTTTGGTTATGAACCTGTGGGGGGCCCAGCAGGAAGAGTGCCAGCCCTTTGATCTCTCCTCCTTTGTTAAGAGGACAGACTGGCAGGGGACTGCTTTGTAATTATCTTGTTTGAGATGAGCAGAGAACATAATTGCCCTCTGCAGGGATAACCCAGTCCAGGAAGATCCCTTTTTACTAACACATAATGAGTGTTTTTCTAGCCCACTTTTGAGTGGAAGGGGGCTTGGTGTACTGGGCACAGTGGCCTGGCTTCTTCCCTTCCCAGTCCTATCCAGGATCCCCTCTTCTCAGCTGCTTTCTTTCAGGCAAAAGAGGTCAACGGCAATAGATTTTTCCTAAGAGGTACTAACAGATGGTGAGTGTACGGCCCTAACTCAAAGTAGCACAACCTACTCCATTTTGTAAAGGATCCTATCTTGTCTGGCAGGAAGGCTGTTTTACTTTGTTTTTTAGGAACTGCTTTTCTGAACTCAGGGGGAAACCAATTTGCATCTTGTTGACAATATATTTGGCCTCATGATGTCATAGAAAAGATTGTACAAGTTAACAAGCAACCACCTGGGCAACAAAACATTGAGAAACTGACCACCCCAGCTGCTTCCTGGAACAGCCAGCTAAACAAACAAACAAAAATGTCAATACTATATTCCTTTTGCATCTTAAATGCTTATGAACCCCAGCTCTAACCTTGTTCTAAGCAGATACCTCTTAGTATCAGCCCCTTTCCTTCCTTGGAAAGTGAATAAAACTTTGCTCTGCTTTGATTCTTGTTTTGCTATGAAATCTTTCACATCCCACGGACTGGTCTTTTGGACTGGGACCTACCAGTGGGGAGTGAGTTTCTTCTTTCCTCTTCCCCAGGTCAGCCCACTGGGACCTTGGTGTTAGCCAGCTTTCCAAACCTGTACCCTAAGAAGGGTGGACTAAGAGGAATGTGCCTGCCTGTATAGTGGGTCTTTTAGCCTTCCCAACATGTGATCCAAGACCGTCTGCATCTGAGACTACTTACAAAGGCTTGAATATCATTGTTTGCCCATGGCAACAGCAAGAAAACACAGCCCCACTTCTAAGTATATACTTGAGATTGGGGCTCAAAGGTATAGGTAAGGGTTTTTGAGCACCTCTGTTCAAAAGAGCCCCAAACTAGAATCAGTCCATCAGGAGGTGGACTGAGAAGCAAAGGTGATCGGTTCATATTCAGTGGTCAAAGTGAAGGAACTACTGATACAGGCACCATGGCATTCATCTTGTCAGCAGGACACAGAGCAGAGAACCTGTGTGATTCCACTCATGAACCCCAAGAGCAGGCTAGAGTGATGTGCGGGAATGACCATTAGGATGGTGGGACCTGGAGTAGGATGGGAGTTACTGCTTAGGAAGGGGTGTGGTAGAGCCTTTGGGGGTGTCAGACACACACACTAGCTGCTTATGAGTGATGGTTTTTACACAAGCGTATGTGTCCATGTGCAAACATGCTCGGAGTTCTCTGCTAAAGATCTATAGGCATTACTACATGTCACACACATGCACACACACGCACACATGTACACACGCACCCCTCTAGCTTCTTTCCAGACCTAGCAAATCAGAATCCGTTGGTGTGGGGGACTGGGGTCTGCACCTCGCACTCCTGACATAACTGGGCACATGGACCCCTGGCCTTATAGGCTGTTGAGGGAGGTGCTTCAGTCATCCCCAAGTCACACCAGATGCCATTTCCCATCTGGGCTGGAAGATTTCAAGATTTTTCTAAATCCGTCACTAGGGAGTAAGATTGGTGCAATAGGACCAATCCATTCACCCTGGGACCTCACTGTCTCTACCCAAGACAGAGGATATCTCGCAAGGAAGCACGGACAAGCAAACTATTTCCACCTTTCTAACTCTTATGGACCAATGTGTGTTAAATCTTCAGTCAGTTTTGCACATCATGTTCAGATCTGCCACCTTCTCCCCAGGTGTCACATGGCTTTATTAAGAGGTTGAGGCAGGGAATATGCAAGACTATGTTTATGTCATCTCGTTGGATCCTCAAAACAAACCAATGAGCAAAAATGAGGCTCAATAAACTACCCCAAAGGGACAGAGTAGGTAGGTGTGCTTGGGAATTTGACCCCATCTGACCCAGCAAGACATGCCTGTTGCAGTGCTGGTAAGAACCTGCTATGGGATTCCTGCTTTGTGTTTATTTATTTCAATATATGAGTATTTAGATGATAAGTAAACCAGTCATTAAAAATTATAAGTAGACATTAACCTTGGTAACTACATCTTAACCAGCAAGTGGATGGATGCACTATAATTTAGTAAGCTATACCCTAATACCAACATTGTTTGTGGTTTTGCCAGTGAAAAGATGATAAATGTGTTTTTACATAAATCTTTGCATTTAGAATTATTGCCTTGAGAGAAATTATTCAGTAGAATAACTAGAACCAAGATTGTGCACATATTTAAGACTGAGGGACAAGTTTGCTGCACTGCTCCCCAAAAATCTTCTATTACCTTATACCCTCTCCCTAGTGACTGCCTGTCTCACTGCACCCTAGCTAATTTTGGGTACCCTGACTTAAAACAAGTGTCATCAAATATGGCACCCAATGCAATCCAATTTGCACTGGTGAGGCCAGCCATCTTAAGTACATTTCTTATGCTTTTCATATGTGAACTTCTTAGTCTGTAGAGTGTCAGTGTGAGCTCTTAATAGATGTGTTAAGAAGCTGGGACAGTTTTGTATCTGCTGTGATGTGTTTCGTGGATGATTCTTTGTGTTGTAATCATGTTCCCAACTGACTCAGTCATCCAATCTTTAGTCAGTTAAATCTCTCCACTAATTCCTTTATGACTGCTCATTGGCTTAAGGTTGAAATTTTAGAAATTTGACTACCAAAGCAAAATAGTCACCCATGTTTTTCTATTGTGTTGTGATTTCATAATTTACCTATATATCAATAGACCAGGAGAGAGAGAGAGAGAGAGGGAGAGGGAGAGAGAGAGAGATTGTGACTGTGTGTGTATAGCCACAGCAAACTACTAAGTGAGATCCAACTTGGTATTTTTCAATTACAAATTATCAGTAAGTCTGTTATTTTAAACCACTGCCAGTGGTGCCACTTTGAATTTATAGTAAATTTATTTAGCGTAACTATTAAGCATCCATGTCAGACATTATGTATGCCACTCCACTGGCCAGTTCCTTATTGTAGTAATGCTGCATCACCCTATAATCCTAGCTCTGCAACGTCTCTGCTAGGAAAATCCCCATCATCACTTTTCTTTTTCAATGTATTTTGTCATTTTCTATGTATTCTTCAAGATCAATTTCAAAGTTACTTCATCAACTCAAAAATTGCTCCACTGACTTTTTTGTGACAGAGTTAGGTTTGTGCCTGATATTTATATTTCTAAAATAAAACATATCCTATTTAGTGATATTTATGTAAATGGTAAATCCATTTTAAAAAAGCATAGGAATGATCAAAACAAAAACCAGGAATTTCTTCTGGGGGAGAGAAGAAGACATGAGTATTGGGGGGGGTGTGGAGATTGTAAGATACGGTGATGTCTGTCACTTAACTGGAGAGGTGAAATATTTTTTATCTAAGGTGAATGTGTGATCACAAAAACTTAGCAGCTCAAGGAATAGACTTTATTATCTCAGAGTTTCCATGAGTCATGTTTCTGGGCACAGCATAGCTAGGGCCCCTGGAATGCTCAAGTCAAGGTGGTGGTGGCCTCACAGTCAGCCAGGGAGAGGCCCCAGCAAGATGGATGTCACAGTCCTGTGTGACATTATCACATGCATGCAACCCTCACCTTTGCCAGAAATAGGTCAGAGGTTCTACCCACACTCAGGGGAAAGGAACCCCACAGACACAGGAGCTGCACACCATGGGGGCCTCCCTAACAACCTGTCAGCATTGGTGGTTACACCTGTGTTCATTCAATTGTCTGTTAAGCTATATCCATGTGCATTTTATAATTATTTCTGTACCTACAATAAGCTTCACAGTTTCAAAATATTAAAACTAGGCTGGTTACTGTGGCTTACATCTGTTATCCCAGCTACTTGGGAGGCAGAGATCAGGAGGATCACAGTTCAAGGGCAGCCCAGGGGAAAAAGTTAGTGAGAACCCATTTCAGCAAATAATCTGGGTGTGGTAGTTCACATCTGTAATCCCAGCTATGCCAGAGGTATAGGTCAGAGGATCACAGCTTGAGGCCAGTCCCAGCCAAAAATATAAGACCCTTCCTAAAATAATTAAAGCAAAAAAGGCTGAGGATGTGACTCAAGGGACAGTGTGCCTGCCTAACAAGCATGAGGCTCTGAGCTCAAACTATAGTACTGTCAAAAAAAAATTTTTTTAAGCTGTGAAACAATTTCCTAAAATCAGTTAGTTTAGACCTCTATACTGAGATGTTGAAAGTTGCCATGAGCTTGGAAGGCATTCTACACATTGCCCTCAGAAATGTTTGAATTGTTCCTAAATTATTCTCATGCCTAATTCTGATTTGAAAAATGTAAGCAATCCTATTAATCCACAACCAGTTTTCAAAGAATTGACATTTTGCAAGATGTGCTGTGTGCACAGACCATAGGAGCAAAGGCTGAACCTTCTCTCAACCCTTTGTGACATTCAGCAGTTGTATTCACTCACCATTCTTACCAAATTTACTTCCTGCCATTTTGGTTTTGTTCCTATTGTGGATGGGCTCTTTATTTTTAAATATATTTTCTAAGGATTGGCACCATTAACCTGGAACATGGCTGAATTTTGGATTTGTACCACTTCCCCGTGCACTTTGTTAAATTCCCATTAAGTCTAAGAGTTTTTGTTTTTATATTCTTGTGATTTCTTGGTGTGTAATGGTGACACCTGGAAACCATGTCAGTTTTGGGTCCCTCCTTCCCAGTGGCCATCACAGGTTGGTGTCTCATGGAAGTAGGTCCCTTAAAGAGTCTTAGTCATCAGTCACACTTCTTTGACATTGTGGCAGATGGCTTAGTCTCCTTGAACCTCCTTTAGAGCCTGGGGTCATCAAAGTCTACTTCATAAGATTCTTGGGAAGATTAAATAAAACTGGCTGCTTTTAACAGTAGCCATCTCAAAGTTCACTAATGTTAGATAAAGCATGATCATTATTCTTTTCCAATGGGAATTTAAGAACAAGAAAGAGCCCCCCAAGTTGCTAACACCATTCTGGGTGGGAGGAGCAATGTCATCCACTGACCGCCTCCTCCCCCAGGCACAGGCTGCTAAGCCCCAGCCTTGGGGAGATAAAGTGGCAGCTCAAATACCCATGACTGATTTGAAGGGGAGGGGCACTCAAACCCAGCCCACCTTACCACAAAGCCTGCGCTGACCTCCCCTGGGCATCACACTAGAGCAGGGTGGAGGGGTGCCATCATTCACCCAAGCTGCTCAGCCCACTACACGTCAGGACCACGGGAGCCTCCCTGACAAGCTCTACCCATGCCTAAGCCCCTCCTCAGAGGAAACAGATCCGACTCCCAGGAGCCTCTGACATCTGCATCGTTTCCCAGCTCCCCAGGTGGTGGTAATGGCCAGGGTTGAGAACCACAGATGGCCCAGTGTGCAGTTACACACACGACAACCAGCGCACGAGGGTAATTCCAACTTCTGACTTTCCTGGTGTCTTTCCAGTAATGTTCCCCCATTATTTTCTTCCAGTCCATCAACCCAGTTCCTCTCACCTCTTGAAGGAGGAAGGCTTTTGGTTTAGGCCAAACCTCCCTCCTTCTGTGGAGTAAAATAAACTTTCGTAACTGTTTCCTCATTCCAACTAGAGTTTGTCAGCCTTGGCACTAAGACATTTAGACTGGAAAGTTCTATGGCAAGGGTGCCCTGTGCATCACAGGGTACTGAGCAACATCTGCCTCTGCCTGCCAGCTACCAGTAGCATCCTGCAGTCCTGAAAACTAAAAATGTTGCCAGATGTTGCCAGATGTCCCCTGAGGGGACATGTCTATCTCAGCACTTCTACTTCAGCGCTCCAGGGAAGAATCACAGCCCAAATCCAAATGCCATCTGTGGGGAGGATCCCTTCCTGCGTGGGTAGGTCAGTGCTACGGTTCAGATGTGGCTCATCCCTGCCGAGACCCCTGCTGAAATCATGCTGCCAGCGTGGTGGTGTGTTGGAAGGTATGTTCATTAGATTCTGTGTCCTTTCATTTATTCTTTCCTTGGGCAAACAGTTACTAGTGTTGTATTGGTTTCCTGTGGCTACTGTAATGAATTACCACAAACTCCGTGGCTTAGACAGCAGAAATTTACTGTCCTACTGTGCTGGAGGTCAGAAGGCCAAAGCTCACTAGGCTGGGCTAAGTCCAAGTGTCCACAGACCCTTACTCCTCTAGAAGAGCTCAGGGTAAGGTCTGAGTCCTCGCTTCTCAGAGCTGCTGGACACGGCCTGCACTCCTTGGCTCATGGCCTTTTCCTCCATCTTCAAAACCAGCAATGGCCGATTGAATCTTTCTCATGTTTTCTCTCTCTCTCTCTCTCTCTCTCTCTCTCTCTCTCTCTCTCTCTCTTTCCCTCCCTCTCTCTCTCATCTATTTATCCCACTTTTAAGGATCCTGTGATGACTCTGGGCCATCTAAATAATCTAGGATAACTTCCCTGTTTTAAGTTGGCTCATTCAAAACATTAGTTCTCTTTCTTAATTACCCTTTGCCAGGTAAGGTGACACATTTCCAGGTTCCTAGGGTTCAGATGTGGACATCTTTAGGGAAGGTAGGGCATTATTTTGCCTTCCCCCAGTTCCTGGGCTGTGTAACACTATGCTAAATATACATGAGACAGATCAGTGACATTCTCTTCTCTCATAGGAAGCATACATTCTAGAGAAGAAGACAGAGATTAAAATAAATAGACAGGCAGATCAAGTAGTATAAGTGACAAGAAGGCAGATACAATACAGGGACAGAAAACTAACAGGTATTGAGTGACTACTTCTCAAAGCATGGTCATAGGAAGCCTCTGTAAAGGTGACATCTGAGTCCTGGATGTTGAGGTAGGGTCTCCCATATGTACTAGTTTCTTCCAGACAGATGGAAAACCAAGTGCAAAGACCCTGAGGCATGTTCAGGCCAGCCATATGGCTGAGGCAGGTAAAGCAGAGAGAGTGAAGGGAATCAGGATAACAAATGCAGGGGTCAGATCATTGGGATGTTGAAAGCCAACTCATTCGGGTTTTGGTTCTAAGGACTGGAGAGCTTTTGGGAAGGACAGCAGAATGTTCTGACTGACATTTCCAAATGATCAAATGATCATCCTTTCATGGTGGGGTAGCATTGGGGGAAAGGGGGAGCAGAGGGAGCTGTGGGGAAGGGGCTGCACTGACACAGACAAGAGATGCCCAGCTGGCAGATGGAGAAGAGGATGCTGTGAGGTGGTCTTAGCAGTACAGTCCACAGGTCTGTGAGAGGCCGGTGAGAGGAATGGACTCAGCTTGAGCTACTGCAGGGAAGAGCTGTGGGGCTGACTCAGATGTTGCCAGCAGTGCAGTTAGGACAAGTCACTTCTACTCCTCGAGGTTCTGTCTCACTGTGGCTTAAATGCTATAGTAAATGGGATTGTTTTCTTAACTTTCTTAGGGGAGTGGTCATTGTTAGTTTACAGCAACACACTGATTTTTGACTTGGTTTTTTCCTGAAACTTTGCTGAGTTCACTTATTCTAACAATTTTTAGTAGAATCTTTAGTGTCTTTTATATATAAGATCATGCCATCTGTGAGCAAAGATGATTTTATTTCATCTTTTTTCAACTTTAATGCTATTTATGTCTTTTTTCTCACCTGTTACCATTTTGAATGGTAATGGTGGCGGCTGGCATCCTTGCCTTGTCCCTGATCTTGCAGGAAAAGCATTCAATGTTCCTCCATTTACTGTGCTGTCAGTTATGGGCCTTGTACGCATAGCTTTTGTCATGTTGTGGTACTTGCATTATAGACCTAGTTTGTTGAGTTTTTAAAAATGAAATGTGGTTGAATCTTTTCAAATGCTTTTTCTATATCTGCTGAGATGAGCGTGTGTTTCTTGTCCTTCATTTTGTTACATTGTTTGTTTTCCATATGTTGAACCATCCTTGCATTCCAGGTATAAATCCCACCTAGTTATGATGTCTGATCCCTTTAATGTGCTATTGAATTTGGCTTTCTAGCATTTAGTTTGGGGGTTTTGTATCAATATTCATCAGGGACATATTGGTCTTCAGTTTTCTTTTCCTGTCTGTCATGTCTTTGTGTGGTTTTGTGTAACTTTGTCAGGGTAATTCTAGTCTCATAGAATAGGTTTGGGCATATCCTTTCCTCTGATTCTTTGAAAGAGTTTGAGGATTGGTGCTAATTCTCTTCTTATTGTTTGGTAGAATTCTCTGATGACTCCATCTGGTCTGGAGGTATTTGACTACAGCTTCAATTTCTCCACTAACCTCAAGATGCTCAGATTTTCTATTTCTTCATGATTTAGTCTTGCTAGGTTGTATGCTTCTAAGAACTTAACACTTCTTGGAGATTATTCAACTTTTGGGTATTTTTTAGTTTTCAAAATTATTCATTAGTAGAGCAATGAATGGTTTCAAAATGATTATAGAACAGAGTATGAGCAATCTCGCATACAATTGGAAGGTGATTCAAAAGCCACAAATCATTGTAAGCACTTTGTTTTAAAAACAAAATTTAAGTTTCTCTATTAAATAACATGCTTCCATGATTAGAAAAAAATCATACCCTTAGAAGGAAGCAAAACCAAACACATCCTGGAAAATATTGTGAATTTTATTCTGTATTTCCTTTCTGACTCTCCAACAGGTGCTTCATAACCAGTGATCTGCTCACCAGGCGCTTTGGCTGTACTCACTGAGTAAAATGGATGGATGATCACAGACCATAGCATGTACTCCTGCCAGCCACTTCACTGAAGTTATTTAAGAAGGAGGACTCTGTTCTTGGCAATGAGAAAGCAGCCTATCACTAGTGGTATTTACTCCAATTATTCAAACATCTGCAACATTTCCAGTCCCTGAGGTTGCCTGGCATTCCCCATTCCACAGCTTGCATAACCAGGTCGCATTTCCTTCCTCCCCTTCTCCTTATTGGCCCCTGAAGGTCCTGGGTGTGGAACAGTGAGTCTAGCTTTTAGCTTTGTTAAGAAGCCCCAGCAGGGCTGGAGACACTGGGCATGCTGAGTGTCACCTGGCATTGGAGAAAGGCCTCAGTGCAGCTTGGTGAGCCCAGAACTGACACCCAGCAGAGAGATGACCAGAGTACTTCTATTCTCTAACATATAAAGAAGAGTTTCTGGCTGGAAAATCTGAGTCCCCAATACCACAGTGAAAGTGACATCAGGTAAGTGTGGCTTCAAAGGGGGACTTTGGCTCCCTTTCACTCAAGTGTCCAAGGCAGGACAAGTTGAAATCTATTTCCCTGCTTGAGGGAGATGTTGAACGTTGGTCTGTCTGTGGCTAGGTCAGCAGCCTGTGGATTCTGTGGGTCATGTGAGAAGCCTGTTGCCTACAGGGTTTAAGAAGGCTCCTGGCCAACCCAGGGTTCTAGCATAGAGATTGCACTCTCTCTGTCCAGATTCTTCCAACTCAAGACTCTTGAAATAGTCAGAAGGCCAAGAGGAGCCAGCCAATGTAGTTGATTTCCAGTTTTCCCCTGTCCCTCAGCTTGTACAATGAAAATTCTCTATGATTTAGAGGGAATTCTAGCTTTGCAGTGCTGTTGTGTTGGTGGCAAACACATAGCACCTGCAGGTCAGTTTCTCCTGTGAAAAGGGAGACGACTGAGGGCGTGGGGGCTGCCTCACTCTGTCCCAATTCTTGGCTGCGACCTCAAGCAAGTTTTTGATCTCTCTGAAACATGTTTCCTCACGTGTTGTCCCACAGGGGTCAGGGGAACAGCAGACAGCCCCTGTGCAGACAGGTGATTAGGCCGGCCTTTTCCGGGGAGGGAAGTGGCACCCGGGAAAGCAGGCTGCTTCATTGCCCATCAGGGAAGCTGCCCTTTTGCCAGTCTCATGACTGGCTGACCGATTCTGAAGAGTCACAGAATTACAATTAAGTCCTGATCGGTCTCAGTTCTTGACCACAGTACCAGTGCCATTTCCTCACTCAGTCCCCCTTGGCTAAGTGTCAACACTGGGCCTGGCGCAGGACTGGAATTAAGCAATCAAGAGATCAGTGGGGAATGGGAGGTTCCTCCTCTGCCTGGAGCTGCTCCCAAAGGCAGAACTGGCCAGGTGGGGAGAACAGGCCAGAGGCCTTTGGTGGGGGATGCCACCTGCCATGGTAGCAATGGGGAAGTGTCACTGTGTGAGGCGTAGGCCTTCCCGATACTTAGAGCAGGAATGTGGGCAGGACACATGCCAGGGACAGGTGGATACTGCTGGCCCAGCACTGCCCTGGAATGGGCTGTCACAATGCTTACATCTTCCTCCTCCCTCTCTCCCTGCCCCCCACTTTTTTTCTTTAAGTTGAGGCTTACTTACCTAGCAACTAGGAGGCATCTATGGCTTTTGAGCAGAGATGTGAAGACATTATCTGCCTTTGGAGAAAGATTACTCCAGGGATGCTGGAGAGAATTACTTGTAGAGTATGGCTATTGTGAGACCAGTGGGTGGATGTCCGGGTGGGAGAAGACAAGGGCCTAGACCACTGGGGTGGAGAGATTAGGCAGCTTTTCATTACTAGGACAAATAATTGAGCTAATAAACTTAGAAAGAGAAAGGGTTGATTTTGTCTCATAATTTTGGAGTTTTCTCTCCATGACCATTTGGCCCCATTGCTCTGGGCCTGTGGTGAGGCAGCTCATCACGGTGGGGCACATGGTAGAGCAAACCTGATCGCCTCAAGAAACAGGAGAGGAAAAGGGCCAGGGTCTCACCATCCCCTTTGAGAGCACACTCCTGGATCTCCTAAAACCTCCCACTAAGCTCCACCTCCTAAAGTTTCTACCACCTCCCAGGAGTACCAAGCTGGGGACCAGCACATGAGCCTTTGGGGGACAGTCAAGATCCAAAGCACAGCAAGAACTATATTTAGAGACATCTGAGGCAGGCTATGTTAGCTGAGACAATGGAGGAGAAGGAGGGAGGTAGAGGAGATCCCGTGCACAGCAGTGGAGGGTGCCTGGTGGTGACATTCATATAAGTAGAGGGCAGAGAAGACAGAGGGGGAGGAGAAGAGGGGAAGGAAGTGTTGTCTTCATGAGAAACTGAGGGCTTCCAGGGAAATGGTCTTTGCTCAGCTTCAGTTTCATTGCCCTTCACTTCCTTCCTGTGCTGTCTGCTGCTCACCACTGATGGACAGTGGTTAATCCAATACCCACTCCCCCTACTCCACCCCACTCTATTCATTGTCCACAAGTCTCTCATTGAACATATGTCTGGGAAAAGTTCCCAGTAAAGTCATTCTACTAAGAACCGGTCTGGGGACAGACATTGCAGGAAATTTGTGCATAAGCAATGGGTCAGAGCTTCAGTGAGATGACACAAACACTCCAAGGCAGCAGCTAGCAATCTTGACCTACAGGCCAGATCAGCCTGCTACGTGTTTTTGTAAGTAAAGTTTTAGTGGAACACAGTCACGCTCATTCATTTACACAATGTCTATGGCTGTTTCCACACTACATTTGCAGAGTTGTAGGAGCATCAGGTGTATGACTGGGTAAGTTAAAAATGTTAACCAACTGGCTCTTTGCAAAAAATGTTAGCGTACCCTACACTTGTGTGTTCCCTTCTCTCTCTGGTGCTGTGAAGGGGTGTTTGATAGTGACAGGGGACCTTGGAACCCCTTTGTCTAAGTTCTCTGTGTCCAAGAACAAAGATCAGGATTCTGTTCTCCTTGGAGATGAGGCAGACATCCTCCATGTCATTGATGTGAAACACTGGTACATGTCATAACATAGAAATATGCATCACATCTGGGTCTATGCTCTGAGTTTTATACTGCAGTCCCGTCTATTAAAAGCTATTCTAAGGGAGGAATCCACAGAGTAGAGGATGAATTTGGTCCTTGGCCTGGCTAAAATGTACCACCCCTAGCACACACTTCACAAATACATAACACGTATGGGACAGGCAAGGGGAAAGTCTTAGGAAGAAGCACCACAGCAGAGAAAGAAGCCACTGAGTACCAAGTGCGAAGATGTTTTCGGTCGATGTAGTGTGGAGCACCTGCCTCAGGATCTGATCCCTCACTTGCAGGACACATCAGCCACCACCTGATCCCAGCCACATGGGGTCCTGCCTCTGTTTAAAATGCTGGTATTTTGTTCATCATGAACACTTTTTGCTGTCATTTTGATTTTTCAAAATATTGCATTAACTATGATGTCTCTTGATGGCTGAGTTCTCCGTGGCCCGTTAAATTTTGCTTTTGAGGCAAGTGCCTCACATACCTCACCCTGGACCTGGCTCTGGGAGAGGGAGCAGCCAGGGAAGCAGGACAAACACAATGAGCCCAGCATCTTGGAGGCCAGGTGGAAAGGAATCATTAAGGCTGCTACAACAGAGTGAACGTCCAAATCGTGTTTCCAAGTGAGAGACACCAGACACAAAAGGTCACATATTGTATGGTTCAACTTTTATGAACTGTCCAAAGATGGAAAATCTGAAATCTGTGGAGACAGAACACAGCCTGGGACTTGGGATGGTGGGGTGACTGCAGCTGGCTGCAAGGTTTCTTTTGATGATGATGGAAATATTCCAAAGTTAGATAGAGGTCATGGTTGCATGGTTCTATGAATGTACACTTAAACTGCTTGCATGCTAAATGTAATATAAATCACATTTCAACAAAAAAACACAAAAGAGCTGAATAAAGTGAAAATAAAGAATTAAGCATTGAATGAATAAATAAAGATGTAGCTGACTTAAAAATAGAGTGTGTCTCTAAACAAAAGAAGGACAAATCGAGAGGCTCAGGACCTTTCTGGAACATGAAGCATCGCTCTCAGGACACAGCAGATCTCAAAATCTATTGGAAGGAGAGAGTCCCATGGCGGGAGGGAGGGAGCCTAGGATGCTTATTGCAGAGCTGTTTGTAATATTGGAAAAAAGAGGAGCAACCCATGTGACCAACTGCTGAAATGAAACATGGTCGCGTAAAGGATGGGATGTCACACAGCTATTGCAAGTAATGCCAATGATGAGAGAAGGAATGCTGGAATATCACCAGAGGAGTGCAAGAGGACAAAGGGTGAACCAGCACTGGAAACAGCTCCACGGCATTGCCGGTGCCTAAGGGCCAAGGAGTGCCATGTGAGAATCAGAAGCCACTTCACTGATTGTCTCGTGCTCTGCATTGCCCCATCATGGGGCATTTTCATACACCACATTTTAATCTGGACGTGAAGTGTGTGGGTTAGGAATCTTCTTATTCTCAGTTTTACAGGTGAAGAAACAGACTCAGGTTTCAGGCCATGTTGCAGGGTCGCACAATTTGCAAGTGGTGGACCCAAACTTCACTAGGTCTTTATGCTTGTAATTATCATTCCTTTCTTTCTGTATTACAAAAGTGTGAAAACCAAAAGGGTCAGATTCATCATGGGCTACTTTTAATGGCAACAGCTAACATTTATCAATAATAGATCCTCAGTATCCAAGAGGAATTGGTGCTAAGAGGCCCCCACACTTGCCACAGATTTTGGTAAACCTGAAGGTGCTCCAATCCTTATATAAAATGGTGTAATATTTGCATAGGATCTTTGCAATTAAATTAGCTCTAGATGACTTATAATGCCTAAGGCAATGTAAAACATTTTTATATTGTAGTGTTTAGAGAATAATAACAAGAAAAAGTCTATACATGTTCAGTACAGATGCAACTTGTTTTCCAAATATTTTGATCCATGGCACAGAACCGGCTTGCACAGGATGAGCACTGAGCTCCTCTCTTTTGCTCAAGGGTGAGAGGAACACCGAACTGAATTGTTGTTTCCCAGGTTCGTGTCCTAGCACAGTTGATGATTGAAGGCACCTGACAAGCAGTTAAGAGTTAATTCAAGTTCACATCACAGACCAGAGTTAAGAGTAAAGCAAGCACAAAGCACCCTGATGGGTGGGACTTAGTGAAAGAGCTAAGCCAAAGAATGACTGACGTTCACAAGATTATATAGAGGCCACCTTAGGCACTCTCCCCACTCTACCTTTGACACTGTGGCTATAACCGACTGTCTAAGTGACTTTTGGTCAAGTCCGACCTTCTAATTGCCCTCCGTCTTTATCACACTGGACATTCCAAGAGGGTCTCATTAGTCCATCCTTTCCTTGAGGCTTATCACCTACATTTTATGACTACGCTTATTATTCTGATGAGACCCCTTTTTTGTTTATCTTGGGAAAGTTTGCGGGGTCTGTATTTTATCCCTTTAGATGTCTGCCTTTAGGAATGTTTTATCTTGTTTCCTTATCTAGGAAGGAAAACGGCTATGTCTCTGCCTCTGTCTCCCTAAATGTTTTGCTTTTAAGTGTGCCTGCCTGTCTCCTTTATCTAAAACAAAGTTACTTCTACCATTCTTCCTTTTACATTTCCAGGGCCATTTCTGTCATTTGTTCCCAGAAACATTCCTGCCATTTTATTTCTGCTCACACTTATCCCCTTATAGTAGCATCTCTGGATTGAAAGTGGCAAAGGGCCTCCTCGCAGGAAGGGTGGGTGGATCTGCCTTCTGTTGAGTCACTGGAGGAAGCTGGGCACAGGGCTTGAGCATGCAAAAATCAGGGATCTTGGTGACCTGCAGAAAGAGCAGAGTCTGGTTGTGGGGACACAACTTAGCACAGTAGTCCTCAGTGCTGTCTGGACCTCAGCAATCCACAAGCCAGCCGTGTTCTTCAGGGAGTGGGGACAAGATGACAAAGAGCAGAGAGCAGAGGCTCCCACTGTGGAGCAGGTTCAGACTTTCAGCGATAACTGATTGGCCATTAGTGTTTTTGCCAAGACTGATAGTGGAGACCTTATCCAGAAGATCAGGGCAAAGTTAGGCTGAAACACTTAAGCTTTGCACCTGGACTTTCTGCCCCCAGTACCAAGAACACCTGGAGAGCCAGTGGCCTTTATCATGCCTTGAGGGTTAGGAGGGAGCTCCGCTCAGATGTCATTCTGCCTCTTTCTTGCTGTGCAGCTTTGGGCTAGTAGCTTCACATCTCTGAGCCTTTATCCCCTCACCTATGGAGCAAGAATTTCTAGCACCAGATACTGTAAGTATTTGTTAAGTGAGCAAATGGAAGTGTGTACAACAGAGATCTTAATTGAAGCAGGGAATGGCCAAGTTTGGATTGCCAACAAAAGGAGTCATCCCCTTAGATAGGAATGGATTCAGCCACACAGGAGCTTGTCCACAGACATATTTTAAGTGCTAAATGTTCCTCAGAAGCCAGGCTGAGAGCTCTCTTGGTCCAGAGATTGCACTTGATGAAATCTATCCCATGCTTATTTTTCCCCATTCTCGGCTGTCATCACTGCCTCTGCTGATTAAAAACAGAAAATCAATAAAGGCTGAGCTCACCATTTAAAACTCCTCTGGGTCACTAGGCAACGGTGAGGACTTGGTGCTGTCAGCCTCGGGTGCAGGTCCCGGGGAAGGATGAAGGAGTCATGAATTCTGTCTGCAGCTTTGGAAGAATTCAGAAAGACGGAGGCAACATCTGGATTGGGTGGTAATGACCGGGAGGAGCAGGCAGAGGAAGCAGGTAGATGGGCAGAGGCTCTGGGGTGCACAATGTATGCTGCTTGTCAGCAGCGAGGACAAGCAGGTGCCCCTCATTTGGTATCCCAGGTCCCTGGCTGCCACTGAGGCTTGTGGCACAGTGTCGAGACAGATTCCAAGATTGCTCCTGGGCTCAGTGGGGAAAATGGTATGATTGATTAAGAATGTCTGCCACAGAACCAGACATAGTGGCTCACGCCTGTAATCCTAGCTGAGGTTGGGAGGATCATAGTTCAAAGATAGCATGAGGCGGGGGTGGGGGGGGAGTTTGCAGGACCCCATCTCAATCAATAGCTGGGCTGATGGTGCATGCCTGTCATCCCAGGTGTGACAGAAAGTATAAAATAGGCAGATCATGGTCCAGGCCAGTCCGGGCAAAAAGCAAAAATAACCAGAGCAAATAAGGCTGGAGGCTGGGGGCATAGCTCAAGTAGTAGAGTGCCTGCCTGGCAAGTGTGAAGCCCTGAGTTCAAAACCTCAGTACCACTCCCCACCAAAAAAAAAAAAAAAATTCTGCCGTGAGACTGGGAGGGGAGAATGATGTTTCAAACTCAGGAATTGCTATTTCTTGGTTAACAAAGGCTGTAAAGGGAGAGGGAGGCCAGTGATGCAGGCCAAGGTGCACCCTCATATGCACTTGGCCCTGGATGCCAAAGGTCCCAAGCTGAGCTGCTCCATTCATCAAACACAGAACCTTATCCAGAAGAACTGGAGAATTCTTGGAAAGGGTGTGACTGAGGCTAGGTTTTGAAGACTCTGTGAGGTCAGATAAGCAGAAGAAAGAGAGGAG
Organism: Castor canadensis; assembly: GCF_047511655.1. Lineage (NCBI taxonomy): Eukaryota > Metazoa > Chordata > Mammalia > Rodentia > Castoridae > Castor > Castor canadensis. Next base: position 149,040,863 of record NC_133394.1, read on the forward strand.
GCTCATCTGAAAGCAGTCTGGGACTAGCTAGCTGAGTCTGAGCAGAGGTAGGGAGTGGAAGGTACTAGGGGTGGTAGACAGGATGGGCTGACATAACAATGTACCCGACTTACTCTTTGCATCGGCTGTAAGGCAGGCAGTCTTAGTTCTCCCCTATAACATAATCCAGAGTAACAAACTCACCATCAGGGGCAGAAATTAGACTTTCACAGAGCCCTGAACAAAAGGAGAGGACTGAGCCCAACAACGAGAGACCCAACACTCTAAGCAGGTGGACAGAGGAGTGTGTATTCCTAAATGTGGGCACTGAGTTTGGGGTACCCAAATCCATGTGTCTTATTTAATTGTAGCTACTAGCTCATAAAGGGAGCCAAACTTCCCTTTATACGGAGAAGTCGTGGCAAGCTTGGTTACATAACTTGCTCATGGTCTCACTGCCAAACCATCAAAATTGGAACCTGCCAGGTATTTGAAGACAGTGTCCCTGTGAGGTGCACTGCACTAAGCTGTCCCTCTCAAGCTGTCTTCCTGGGAAGTTTTGGAAGAAGATGACCTTCCCCTGCAGCACTCCAGGGCAGTACAGGCCGGTTACTGCCCACCCTGTGCTAGGTACCACCACGGTGCCAGAGACACAGCAGAGGGTATCTCCCTACCTTGACACCATGCAGGTAGTTTTCAATGACTGTCCTTGCCTGGTCTATTGGCACTATAGTGGGTCTTCCCCATCTCCCCCTCCTCACAGCCCAGCTCCATGGGCACCGGTGAGACCTTTGTGAAGGGCTGACTTGCTCATCTTCCAGAAATCCACCCAAATTTAGAAGCCATCAGCATTCCCATTGCTCCAAGGACATCATCCCACATCTCTCCCCTTGTCCTCAGGACAGGCCTGGTCCCACCCCACCACCTGGGCTCCATCCACGTGGGTCTGTCCAACCCTTAACACAAGCTCCTTCCATTCCTGGCCCTTTCTACTGGCTGTTCTTCCTGTCTGGAATGCCACTCCACCCCACACACACGTCAGTTAATTCTTACTCCTGTATAGGTCAGAATCTCCTGACCTCTCCTCTCCTACTCCTTACACAGCTTTCTAGACTTTCCCAAAATTATAACTAAGTACTAATGCCACGACTGTATCTAAACACTATATTAAGTGTATGCTCGTTGGTGTCTGACTGATGCCCACTTGTGTGTAAGAGCTAGAATAATCGAGACTTTTCCTACCTTGTTACTATCCCTAGAGTAGGGTGGGCCTGACTCACAGTGGGACTCCACACACACTATTGAATGAACAAGTGAATGAATAAATGAACACACGAATGGGTGAACAGCACAGCACAGCTGCACGCCTGCTTTGCAGCTCCCTGCTTTACCTATGACAGCCTGAATAACAGAACTGTGGCATGTTCTGCCTGTGTCTCTGACACACTCCCTAGGGTGCATTCCGGGGCACAGGAGCTAAGCCTATGTATGAATCTCAACATTGACCATGTGCAGAATCCAGAGAGAAGACAGCCTTGGACACCAAGCAGGTGCCTTTCGTCCCACACCACGATTCCTCTCCTCCATCCCTTGCAGAGGGGATGGAGAGTTAAAATTTCATAACCAGAAGCAGTCACTATTTTGAACTTAAAATAAATGTAGGGATGCCTTCTAGCATGCTACTGGGCTTTAGACGTCACCCTCAAAATAGTCAATCTATAATTACAGAGCAGTCTTGGGCTGCCCAGGGCAGAGAGACCTCTTTACTCACACTATGAAGAGTACAAGATGCATCTCGTTGCTCTTTAGCTGGTCTGGAAATGTGAAGCTAATTAGATTGGATCTGTCAATAATGCAGCCTGCTTACAAGCCGTGCATGGCTTTTGTGTAATTAGGCTTTGCTCGGAACTAAAAGTTAGGGGTCAGTCTCTTAATCATGAAAACAATGAAATAATGAAAAAACCTGATCTTTAGAGTGCTGATTAAAACTGAGTTCCTCTGGCCATAGTGAAACCTTGGTCCCATTTTTGTAATCTTGGAAGAAACCAGCGGGAATTAATGACAAGGTGAGAGAGGTGATCCAGGTCTTTGTGGAGTGTGCTTGGACCCCGAGCCCAACCCTTTGGGAAGCTCTGCTTGGATATTACAAACCTGCACCCCCCCACCCCGGGGTGCAGGGCCTCCCATTGCTCTGCTCTACCCTGAGGGGTAGAATCTAGCAGCAGGATTGAGCTCTGGGCCAGGAGCTGGGCCAGCGCCCCCTAGTGTTAGAACAGTGTGCCTTTCCTTGCTTTCCAGGTCTGTCCTATGGGAGGGCTAATGAGCTCCTGCAGGGCTCAGGGATCACAGAGATGAAGAGGCCTGGCAGGGCCTAGGAAGGAACAGTTCTGTCTTTCCCTAGACGTAGGCCAGAAAACCTGGAAAGGACTTCACGTCCAGCCCACGCTTTCTCAAAATGCAGAAGCCAGAATGGATGGCTTTTGGCTGTTTGTTGATGAGATGTTTTTGTTTTTAGAGCACTTTTAGAGTTCATATCAAGATTGTGAGAGAGGTACAGAGATTTCCCAGATTCTTTCTGTCCCTACACATGAAGGACCTTCCCAGTTACCAGCTCCCCCCCCAACCCCACCAGCAGGGCACGTGTTTCAGTCTACCCTCCATGAGCCCGTGTTAACACGCTGGTCACCCTGTCCACAGTGGACGTCAGGGATCTCTCGATGGCATACATTCTGTGACTTTGGGCAAACACATAAGGACATATATTCACCATTAGAGTATCAGGCAGAATATTCTTTACTTATTTTACTTAATAAATATTTTAATATCTCCCATATTTCACATATATCTTTACTTAACCAGTGCCATGCCTTACAATTGTCAGGGAGCCTTGAAAAATATTCTGTCATCCAGACAGAGGTCTGGCATTGGGGGTTTTGACCACACTCTCCAACGGTAATTAACAAACATCCTGAGTAAGAGCCACTGGCTCAGTCACAAGTGTAGATGAGGCTGTTTAGAGCAGTGCATCTAAACATGGAGGAGGCAAGCCAAGGCTGAAGTTGGGGCCACCCTGAGAAGCCATGGTTTGCCTGAGGCTGCACATCATCAGGGACGAGGAGGGGCTGGTATTCCTTCGTGTTTTTAGTACAGTTCAGATGCCCTGCCCCATCCCAAATCCCTTATGTCAGAATCCCAAAGGATGAGCCCAGAAAAGCTGCGTCCTTCTCAGCCAACCTGACCCTGTCCTCTGGAGGGCATCAGAAGTCACTCCTTTTACAAAGGCCAAGATGCACTTCAGGGGATCAGAGAGGTTGGCCAGCTGAGGATGTCACCACGCTATCAGATTTTGGCAAAGGGAAGAGTTGAACCGAAGCCCCACGCAGGGCAGTTCTGGTGCACGTGGGGCTCACTGGAGGAAGCTCTAAGCTCTGTGTGGGCTGGAAGGTGTCTCTGAGCATGGCCAGTGGTTGTCTAGGACAGGAAGGAGATTGATAGGCGGGAGCCTAATTAGAATTACCTGGGACACTTGTTATGCCTGTTGTTTCTCGGCCTTTTGACTGAGATCAAGTGTAAAAATCACAGCTTATTAGATCTTTCCAATTCCATGGGTCAGGACTGAGGTGACACATCTGGTTTTTTTTTTTTTTTTTTAAATGAAATAGTCCACTGTGTTATTTTTTTTTTCATTTTTCTTTTATTATTCATATGTGCATACAAGGCTTGGTTTATTTCTCCCCCCTGACCCCACCCCCTCCCTTACCACCCACTCCACCCCCTCCCGCTCCCCCCCTCAATACCCAGCAGAAACTATTTTGCCCTTATCTCTAATTTTGTTGTAGAGAGAGTATAAGCAATAATAGGAAGGAACAAGGGGTTTTGCTGGTTGAGATAAGGATAGCTATACATGGCATTGACTCACATTGATTTCCTGTGCGTGGGTGTTACCTTCTAGGTTAATTCTTTTTAATCTAACCTTTTCTCTAGTTCCTGGTCTCCTTTTCCTATTGGCCTCAGTTGCTTTAAGGTATCTGCTTTAGTTTCTCTGCATTAAGGGCAACAAATGCTAGCTAGTTTTTTAGGTGTCTTACCTATCCTCACCCCTCCCTTGTGTGCTCTCGCTTTTATCATGTGCTCATAGTCCAATCCCCTTGTTGTGTTTGCCCTTGATCTAATGTCCACATATGAGGGAGAACATACGATTTTTGGTCTTTTGAGCCAGGCTAACCTCACTCAGAATGATGTTCTCCAATTCCATCCATTTACCAGCGAATGATAACATTTCGTTCTTCTTCATGGCTGCATAAAATTCCATTGTGTATAGGTACCACATTTTCTTAATCCATTCGTCAGTGCTGGGGCATCTTGGCTGTTTCCATAACTTGGCTATTGTGAATAGTGCCGCAATAAACATGGATGTGCAGGTGCCTCTGGAGTAACAGTCTTTTGGGTATATCCCCAAGAGTGGTATTGCTGAATCAAATGGTAGATCGATGTCCAGCTTTTTAAGTAGCCTCCAAATTTTTTTCCAGAGTGGTTGTACTAGTCTACATTCCCACCAACAGTGTAAGAGGGTTCCTTTTTCCCCGCATCCTCGCCAACACCTGTTGTTGGTGGTGTTGCTGATGATGGCTATTCTAACAGGGGTGAGGTGGAATCTTAGAGTGGTTTTAATTTGCATTTCCTTTATTGCTAGAGATGGTGAGCATTTTTTCATGTGTTTTCTGGCCATTTGAATTTCTTCTTTTGAGAAAGTTCTGTTTAGTTCACCTGCCCATTTCTTTATTGGTTCATTAGTTTTGGGAGAATTTAGTTTTTTAAGTTCCCTGTATATTCTGGTTATCAGTCCTTTGTCTGATGTATAGTTGGCAAATATTTTCTCCCACTCTGTGGGTGTTCTCTTCAGTTTAGAGACCATTTCTTTTGATGAACAGAAGCTTTTTAGTTTTATGAGGTCCCATTTATCTATGCTATCTCTTAGTTGCTGTGCTGCTGGGGTTTCATTGAGAAAGTTCTTACCTATACCTACTAACTCCAGAGTATTTCCTACTCTTTCTTGTATCAACTTAAGAGTTTGGGGTCTGATATTCAGATCCTTGATCCATTTTGAGTTAATCTTGGTATAGGGTGATGTACATGGATCTAGTTTCAGTTTTTTGCAGACTGCTAACCAGTTTTCCCAGCAGTTTTTGTTGAAGAGGCTGCTATTTCTCCATCGTATATTTTTAGCTCCTTTGTCAAAGATAAGTTGCTTATAGTTGTGTGGCTTCATATCTGGATCCTCTATTCTGTTCCACTGGTCTTCATGTCTGTTTTTGTGCCAGTACCATGCTGTTTTTATTATTATTGCTTTGTAATATAGTTTGAAGTCAGGTATTGTGATACCTCCTGCATTGTTCTTTTGACTGAGTATTGCCTTGGCTATTCGTGGCCTGTTGTGTTTCCATATAAATTTAACAGTAGATTTTTCAATCTCTTTGATGAATGTCATTGGAATTTTGATGGGAATTGCATTAAACATGTAGATTACTTTGGGGAGTATCGACATTTTTACTATGTTGATTCTACCAATCCATGAGCATGGGAGATCTCTCCACTTTCTATAGTCTTCCTCAATCTCTTTCTTCAGAAGTGTATAGTTTTCCTTGTAGAGGTCTTTCACATCTTTTGTTAGGTTTACACCTAGGTATTTGATTTTTTTTGAGGCTATTGTAAATGGAATTGTTTTCATACATTCTTTTTCCGTTTGCTCATTGTTAGTGTATAGAAATGCTAATGATTTTTCTATGTTGATTTTATATCCTGCTACCTTGCTATAGCTATTGATGATGTCTAGAAGCTTCTGAGTAGAGTTTTTTGGGTCTTTAAGGTATAGGATTATGTCGTCTGCAAATAGGGATATTTTGACAGTTTCTTTTCCTATCTGTATTCCTTTTATTCCTTCTTCTTGCCTAATTGCTCTGGCTAGGAATTCCAGTACTATGTTGAATAGGAGTGGAGATAGTGGGCATCCTTGTCTGGTTCCTGATTTTAGAGGGAATGGTTTTAATTTTTCTCCGTTAAGTATAATGCTGGCTGTAGGTTTGTCATATATAGCTTTTATAATGTTGAGGAACTTTCCTTCTATTCCTAGTTTTCTTAGAGCTTTTATCATGAAATGATGTTGGATCTTATCAAAGGCTTTTTCTGCATCTATTGAGATGATCAAGTGGTTTTTGTCTTTGCTTCTGTTAATGTGGTTTATTACGTTTATTGATTTTCGTATGTTGAACCACCCCTGCATCCCTGGGATGAAGCCTACTTGGTCGTGGTGAATAATCTTTTTGATGTGTTGCTGAATTCGATTTGCCATTATTTTGTTGAGGATTTTTGCATCAATGTTCATTAAGGAGATTGGCCTATAGTTCTCCTTTTTGGAGGTGTCTTTGCCTGGTTTTGGGATAAGTGTAATACTGGCTTCATAAAATGTGTTTGGCAGTTTTCCTTCCCTTTCTATTTCATGGAACAGTTTAAGGAGGGTTGGTATCAGTTCTTCTTTAAAGGTCTGATAGAATTCAGCAGAGAATCCATCAGGTCCTGGACTTTTCTTTTTGGGGAGACTCTTGATTGCTGCTTCAATTTCATTTTGTGTTATAGGTCTATTCAGGTGATTAATTTCCTCTTGGTTCAGTTTTGGATGATCATATGTATCTAGAAATCTGTCCATTTCTTTTAGATTTTCAAATTTATTTGAATATAGGTTCTCAAAGTAGTCTCTGATGATTTCCTGGACTTCCATGGTGTTTGTTGTTATCTCCCCTTTTGCATTCCTGATTCTACTAATTTGGGTTTTTTCTCTCCTCATTTTAGTCAGGTTTGCCAGGGGTCTATCGATCTTGTTTATTTTTTCAAAGAACCAACTTTTTGTTTCATTAATTCTTTGTATGGTTTTTTTGGTTTCTATTTCGTTGATTTCAGCTCTTATTTTTATTATTTCTCTCCTTCTATTTATTTTGGGATTTGCTTGTTCTTGTTTTTCTAGGAGTTTGAGATGTATCATTAGGTCATTGATTTGGGATCTTTCAATCTTTTTAATATATGCACTCATGGCTATAAACTTTCCTCTCAAGACTGCCTTAGCTGTGTCCCATAGGTTCCGGTAGGTTGTGTTTTCATTTTCATTGACTTCTAGGAACTTTTTAATTTCCTCTTTTATTGCATCGATGATCCATTCTTCATTAAGTAATGAGTTATTTAGTTTCCAGCTGTTTGCATGTTTTTTGTCTTTACTTTTGTGGTTGAGTTCTACTTTTACTGCATTGTGGTCAGATAGTATGCACGGTATTATTTCTATTTTCTTATATTTGCTGAGGCTTGCTTTGTGCCCTAGGATATGATCTATTTTGGAGAAGGTTCCATGGGCTGCTGAGAAGAATGTATATTGTGTAGAGGTTGGATGAAATGTTCTGTAGACATCTACTAGGTCCACTTGATCTATTGCATATTTTAGATCTTGGATTTCTTTATTGAGTTTTTGTTTGGATGACCTATCTATTGATGATAATGGAGTGTTAAAGTCTCCCACAACCACTGTGTTGGCGTTTATATATGCTTTTAGGTCTTTCAGGGTATGTTTGATGAAATTGGGTGCGTTGACATTGGGTGCGTACAGATTGATGATTATTATTTCCTTTTGGTCTATTTCCCCTTTTATTAGTATGGAATGTCCTTCTTTATCTCGTTTGATCAATGTAGGTTTGAAGTCTACTTTGTCAGAGATAAGTATTGCTACTCCTGCTTGTTTTCGGGGGCCATTGGCTTGGTAAATCTTCTTCCAGCCTTTCATCCTAAGCATATGCTTATTTCTGTCGGTGAGATGAGTCTCCTGTAAGCAACAAATTGTTGGATCTTCTTTTTTAATCCATTTTGTCAAACGGTGTCTTTTGATGGGTGAATTAAGTCCATTAACATTAAGTGTTAGTACTGATAGGTATGTGGTGATTCCTGCCATTTAGTTATCTTAGTTGTTTGAAGGTTTGATTGTGTGTACCTAACTTGATGTTACTCTCTACTGTCTTGCTTTTTCTTATCCTGTGGTTTGGTGCTGCCTGCCTTTTCATGGTTAAGTTGGGTGTCACTTTCTGTGTGCAGGATCCCTTGCAGAATCTTTTGTAATGGTGGCTTTGTGGTCACATATTGTTTTAGTTTCTGCTTATCATGGAAGACTTTTATTGCTCCATCTATTTTGAATGATAGCTTTGCTGGGTAGAGTATCCTGGGGTTGAAGTTATTTTCATTCAGTGCCCGGAAGATCTCACCCCACGCTCTTCTTGCTTTTAATGTTTCTGTTGAGAAGTCTGCTGTGATTTTGATGGGTTTACCTTTGTATGTTACTTGTTTTTTCTCTCTTGCAGCCTTCAATATTCTTTCCTTAGTTTCTGAACTTGTTGTTTTAATGATGATATGTCATGGAGTAGTTCTATTTTGATCTGGTCTGTTTGGTGTCCTGGAGGCCTCTTGCATTTGTATGGGAATATCTTTCTCTAGATTTGGGAAATTTTCCATTATTATTTTGTTGAATATATTACGCATTCCCTTCGCTTGCACCTCTTCTCCTTCTTCGATGCCCATGATTCTCAAGTTTGGTCTTTTGATGGAGTCGGTGAGTTCTTGCATTTTCTTTTCACAGGTCTTGAGTTGTTTAATTAGTAGTTCTTCAGTTTTTCCTTTAATTACCATTTCATCTTCAAGTTCTGAGATTCTGTCTTCTGTTTGTTCTATTCTGCTGGATTGGCCTTCCGTTTTGTTTTGCAGTTCTGTTTCGTTCTTTTTTCTGAGGTTTTCCATATCCTGGCTGTTTTCTTCTTTATTGTTGTCTATTTTTGTCCTGAGTTCATTTATCCATTTATTCATTGTGTTCTCTCTTTCATTTTGGTGTTTATACAGTGCTTCTATGGTTTCCTTTATTTCTTCTTTTGCTTTTTCAAATTCTCTATTTTTATTGTCTTGGAATTTCTTGAGTGTCTCCTGTACATTTTGGTTGACCCTATCCAGTATCATCTCTATAAAATTCTCATTGAGTACTTGTAGTATGTCTTCTTTTAAATTATTCTTGTAGGCTTCATTGGGTCCTTTGGCATAGTTTATCTTCATTTTGTTGGAGTCTGGCTCTGTTTTTCTGTTCTCTTCATTCCCCTCTGGTTCCTGTACTAATTTTTTGCTGTGGGGAAACTGGTTTCCTTGTTTTTTCTGTCTTCCAGTCATTGTCCTTGGTGTTGTTACTGTCCCTGTACTGTGTGTAATTAAGTATTTTCTAGCTTGTAATAATAACAATGGTAATATTGAGAATGGAAGAGTGAGCTGAGATGGAAAGCAAGAAGTTAAAGAAAAGGGGAAAACAAATATACAGACAAGAGGGAGAAAGCAGAACAAGGTATCAGACAAGAGAGTTTCAAAGGTATAAACAGGGAGTGTTAGTGTACTAATCGACAGTAAGCTGAACAGACAATAGAGTGACAGAGAGAGGATTGAAAATCAAAGATAAAAAAAATAAAAAATAAGTATATGAAAGTAATATCTATTTATAAAAATGAATTAAAATAAAATGGAAAATAGAAAATTAAAAAAAACAAAAAAAACCAAAAAACCAAAAAACTTCTAAGTTTATATGCAATGCAATTTCAGTCTTAATAATTTGGATGTCCGTCTCAATCTCCAGTCTTGGAGTTGGTGCCTCAGATGTTGTTCTGTAGTTGTCTCATCAAAGGGGATGCATAAAGTAGAACAAAACTACACTCACACACACACACACAGAAGAAAAAAAAAAAGCCCCACCAAGTGTCCCCAGTTCAAATGCAATACAGTTTCAGTAAGTTTTTCGGCTTGCAGGTGTAATTCGGTTGTTCTCTCATCAAAGGTAGGGAGAAAAAGAAAAAAAAAGCGTCTGGAGGCAGTTCTGAGAGTGGTATCTGCAACTGTGGCTTGCCTGCCTGCTGCTCTCAGCCTGTAGCTGGCGGCGTTATTTATGCAGATCTCTGGGGTGAGCTTAGCGCTCACCTGGTCCCACAGGCTTTGTTTGCTCAGAGTTCTCCTGTGCGGGGGAGGGGAGCCTCTGCTACAGGCTTTCCCCTTTCCAAGCACTGGGAAAGGCGACACTGCCCCGCGTTGTCAGGCCTGCGTGTTTATTTACAGTTCACGTGGGAAGTGGGTCTTCCCTCCTCTCACAAGCGTCCCCGCTCCTGGTTGCTGGCGCGCCCCTTTCCCGCCAGAGCCTCTCCGGCCCGCCCGTCTCGTTTATTTACAGTCCCGGGAAGGATTCCCTTCCCCCAATCTTCAGCGCTCAGGGCGCCCCACCCTCTTTCCAGCTGTCTTAACTGTTCTTATTGCTTAGTACTCAGTTTCTCTTTTTTTCCTGGGTGGAGGTCAGTCTGTCCAGGGGGCTATGCTGCTCTGGCCCAGGCTTGTCTGTGGGGGAACCGCGGTACCGCGAAGCTCACCTGGTCCGCGTCTTCCCAAGCCGTATGGGCGCCGGCCACTGGCGGCCCCGGGGGCCTCCTCGGTTCTCCGTTTAAGGTGAGGTGGAGATTCTCTGCGCCGGCTGGAGATGTGGAGGGGTCAAAGTTATGCCTTTTCTCGGTGATTATGCCTGCAAAGTGTGTCTCCAGCGTCTCTCCAAGATTTCACTATAGGAGGGTCGCTTTCTGCTTCCTCCCTCTAGCCGCCATCTTGGAATTCCCTCGACACATCTGTTTTCAAGGAACTCTCCGGTGATGTCAATGACTAGTATATCGCTGTGCTGTCTTCTGGTGTTCCAGGGTTCTCAAGGTCAGGCTTCGCCCGTGGCCCTGTGCAGGTCTCCCAGGGTGGGCATGTTGGTGTCTCTGGTCCCTCATCTGGACTGCAAACCCAGGGGAAGAAGTCACACCTGCATCTCCCAACACAGTGTCTGGAAGATGGCCAGTTCAGAACTCATGTGGAACCCAGGAATAAATTGCCTTTCTATCAGAGGTTCAATACTGTGATGTGTGATAGGGCCTTGAAAGCTTGGTTCCCAAGCCCTCAAAAGAACCTCCCTGCCCCCTGGGCCCCACACCCCACAGTAGATCCACACTCTATTGCTCCTAGCAGCACATACTGCAAGTACTGTGTCAAGGCCTTAACCCTAGGAGGATAACCCTCTGTTATTCTTCCCATTTTAGAGACTGGGAAGAAATGACTTGCTCAAGGTGACAGCGCTCATGTGGGGCTGGCGTTGGAACTAGTGGTCTAGGGTCGGCATCTTCACTTCCGTCGTGGCCGCCTTCCCACCATGCAACACAAGACCCTTAGCAACCAGATCCGAGCCAAGCTTAGGAAAGCATTCCCTCCCTCCTGGGAGAGCTCCCCCTGACTTTCCCACCCATGCACCCTGCTCTCCGGCCCATGGGCTTTGTCACCTCTCCATGAGCAGCCAGCCCTCCCCTGTTGGCCCCCTCTCTTGCTCTCCTCCTGAAACCTTTCTGTCCCACACAGGCAGCCTTCTTGCTGATCTCTGGGACAAGAGGAGCCATTCCTGGTCCTTACATCCTCTTCTGGCCATTGGAGCACCCACCCAGTTCTCTATGCAGCCCAACCTCCCCCTTCTTTCAAGTCGGCTCAAATGTTACCTGGCCAGAGAGGCCCTCCAGAACCTTCTTTCCAGAATTTCCAATGCCTTCCCAGCACCTCCAGGCCCTCTTGACCCTGTCCTTTGCATTTTTCCAGAGCCCTTATCACATTTTAGTACACCAAGTCATTCATGGATGGCTTCACTTATGACCAGGATCCCTTCCCTAGAGCATAAGTCTATGAGGAGGCTGATGGAGCAGCTCAAGTGACAGAGCACCTGCCTAATAAGCATAAGGCTCTGAGTTCAAACCTCAGTACTGCCAAAAATAAAATAAGTCCACGAGGATGGCAATTGTCTTTTTTTTTTTAACTGCTCCATTACCAGTGCCTGGACCACAACACATCCTCAGTAAATGTTCGTTGAATGAATATAGGAACAGTGTCTTAAACTTCTCTGTGTGTCTTTCTCTTTCCCATGTATGTGTGTGTTCTGGAAGGGACTTTATCTGCTTTATTTTTAAATTTTGTGGGCCTGGTACTTGTGGATCATCAAGAAGCCTTTTAGACTAGATGAATAAGTAAATTAATGGATGGGTGGGCTCTTTCCCAGAGAAACACCTGCTTGGCACAATGCAGCAAACAGGAGTCCATTCGTAGCCCTGTCTGTGGCTGTTTCTCTATCCCATAAGAGCTCAATGTAGCAATGACGACATTTGTGGCCCCAGGAACTCATTCAGGACTATCAAAGGTGACCTGGATCAAGTTCAGCTGTCCTGGCCAGCAGTGACAACAATGGAAGATGATGGTCTTGACTCTTCCCATTTCTCCCTGGCCAGAGAAAGGACCTGGCTTCCAGGAACCCCAATCTTCCCTCATCCTGGTGACCTCCTGGTGACCTGTGCTCACCCTGACCCCAGCCACTGCTTCTCAGCAAGCAGAGCTCAGCAATGTCCACGCACTGCAACTTCCTGGCCCAGCTACCCTTGGGTTTGTTGCTTTGGATTTTTTCCTCCCTATCCTCTGGCCCCGGCCCAAGCTTTGACTGGTGCAGCAGAACCTGCCCACCGTGGCAGCCTAAATGCTTGTAGGTGTCCCTCTAAACCTACTGCCATTTCTCCACCCTTGGAGGAGTTGTCACAAAGCCACCACCAAAGCAACACGAACCAGGCAATCCAGAAGGGCCATACTTTCAGATGGTGCCCTTCCTAGGGGACAGTCCCCACCTGTCCCTGCTTCAGGATTTCTGCCTGAGAAGGTCAACAGTCTTTGCTGCTTTGGGGCAGAGAGTATGATCCTGAATGTTCCACTCACAACCCCTGAGTGTGTGCAGCCAGTGTGGGAAGACAGGGCTTGGTTCTAATGTCAAGAGGGTCTCGGAAACTTTATCCAGCTGGCTAGGCAGAAAGTCCTGGGATTTAAAACTCAAACACAAAGTTCTTTGCCCCATTCATTCGTGTATTCATTCCTTTAAGTAACAAGTCCATTTTCCTCCATCTTTTTTTTCTAATTAAATCATTTAAGATACTTATTGAGCACCTACTATATTCTAGGCTCCATTCCAGGAGCTGTACACAACAGCAAGCATGACAGGCTGGCTGAGTTAGGGTTCCAGAAGGAAAGAGAATGTACCATATGCATTAAATCATGGGACACGGCTGAAGGGAAGACTTAGAGAGAAGTGGGGGTAAGGGATCAAAGGAGAGAGACACTCTCCCCCACCAGAATAGCAAGGAGGCATCACCCCTAGAACCAAGAGGCCAAGAGAAGGACAGCGTGGGAGCCAGATGTACTGGGAGAGACACAGCTATTGGAAGCCATTGTCAGAGGTGTAGACTTGGAGCAGGAAGGAGCAGGGAAGGGACACCCTGCCAGGCCCTCTGTTGGGCTGTTGGTCAGCTGCAAAGTGATCTGTAACCCAGATGCTGTCCTTAGTGACAGGCTCCCACCATTGGAGCAGAGTGGAGACTGAAGCCAGGGAGGCAAGGAGAGGGACCAGTCCAAGGGCAAACCTCAACACTCTGGACCCCCTGTTCCAGCTGGGGGAAACAGAGAAATAGATAGGCCACTAACATCCTCCTTGGAGGGGTGGGGGCAGTGGGAGGCAAACCACTCCAAAAGAGAGTAGGGGCAGGTGAGATGGAGAGTAACAGGGTGTATTTTATGTCCAGTTTCAAGGCATCCTCTGCTCAGTCCTACTTGAGCAGAGACCTGAGAGGAGTGAGCGGGAGCCTTTCAGAAACTTTGCAAAGTGCTACAGGCAGAGAAAGTGCAGGTGGAAAAGGCCCCAAGATGGGACTGCACTTGACCTGCTGCAAGGACCAAGATTGATGCTTTTGACTGGGTGGATAGGCAGAGGAAAGGGAGGAGGAACAGATAGGAGTATAAAATTCAGAGCCTGGGAGGGTCGGGAGCCATCGGAGGGCTCTGAGCAGAGGAGAGACTGGATGCAACATACAGAAGAAGGAACACAGCACTGCAGGTGCAGGTGCAGGTGTGGACAGCAGACAGAATGATGATGCCGTTTACCATGAAGGGACAGCTGCAGAGGAGCAGGTGTGTGTGTTGGGGGTGGCGGCGCTGACTATGGACACACCAAGTGTGAGCTGCTTACTACGCATCCGAGTGGAGCAGCAAATGTGGCATGGGAGCAGCTCTAGTCTCCCACTGACTCTCCTCAGGTCCCAGGTCTGCCGGGAGCCAACTGAGCTGCCTTTTATCCCCAGGTTCATTTTGTCCCATTAACTCTGTGGTTCCTTTTCTGTATCTGAGTGACGAGGTCAAGTGGGCTGGCCAGCAAGGCGAGCCACAGGCATGGGCTGGAGCCACAGGTGGATGGATGGCCCAGGAGTGAGCACAGAAAGAGGAGAGGCAGAGGAGGTGAGAGGACCCTGAAGAGCCTCCAGGTGCAAGGGCTCCAGGGAGGCAAGGGGAAGGCGGAAGGTGCATTGCCTGGAAGCTGCTGCAGAGGGAGAGAGGGGAGCTAAATGACACACACTCTGGTTGGCCTGCTGGAGGTCATTTGTGACCAAGAACTTCAAAGTGGTGAGGGAGAAGGATGTCAGACATGGGTCTTCCCTGGGTCCTTGCTAAAGCAGCCTCACCCCCACCACCAACCATACCTAGTAGGTACACTTTTCCCCCTAAACTATGCCTCGCCTCTTCCAGGGAGCCCTCTTTGAATTGCTTCACAGTCCACAGGCTCAACTCCAAGCTCAACTGCTTATGCATCATATAGTCCTGAAAAAAAAGACCAAACCAACTATGTCCCAATGCCTTGTTGGTAAATATGACTGACAACAGTGACGACCGGACACTGCAGTAGAGAGTCACAGATGCACACCTCAGGGTGTCCCCTCAAGACACACACTGCAGGCAGCGCCAGCCCCCGTGAGGTGCTCAGTAGACAGAGCTGCCGTACTGATCGCTACTGCTGCCTTCCCCGACCCCCACATCATCGTTCGTGAGCGTGTCTCCTCAATACCCCTGTCCACCTGCACCTGTTCTCTGTCCCTCATGGACCATCTCATTCTGTCTGTGCTGCTCAAAAGTGGGCATTGGCCCACCTGGGGCTCATCCGCAGCTCTTCCCACCAGGGCTGCATTCCAGTGGGCCCTCCGGGTCTAAGAACGCATACTGGCCAGGGTCTGGGGCACAGGCCTTTCCTTCACCATCTGGACCATGTGCTGAGTCTCCCTGGAAGCAGCAAGGTGGTTGAGATCTGCTCAGGCCACCAAAGGTTGCAATATTCTTGTTAGGAAGATCTGGTCATGCAGAAGTCTAAGCAAATATCTAAGAGTATAGATATTTATCTTGGGCCCTCCAAATTTTATGAATGACTGACTTACAGATGTTAAAAACAGCTGTAACCTACGAGTCTGCTAGGTGTGGGGTGTTACATCCACGTGTTATTAATCCCTACACAGGGACATGTTGTGACCTTGTGATAGAGGTAAGGAAGCCAGTTTCAGAGAGGTTATGTGAGGGGTCTAAGGTGGAATGGTTGGTTGGCCGGTGGCAGAGTCAGGGTTTGAACCTGGGGCAGTGTGGATGCTGGAACTTTGCTCTTTTCACTTAAGCCAGAGGGGCAAGGAGAAGGGTCTAGATTTTAGGGCATTTTAACCAACTTTCTTTTTTTTTTTTAAATTGTTGTACTGAGGGTACATCATGACATTTACCAAAGTTCTTCCAATGTATTATAGTTGAATTCACCCCCTCCATCATTCTTCTTTATCCCCTTCCCCCTGGAATAGTTTCAACAGGCCTCATTTTTCCATTTTCATACATGAATACCTAATATTTCTAAATGACTACAACCCTGATGAAGTCTCGGGAGCTGAATTTGAATTTATCAACTTTTCTCATCAGAAAGGATTCATGTTATTCTTAGCCATTTTCACACCTAAGTTGTCAAACCCAAATCAGGAATGACCCATGGCAGCCACAATGAGGAAGCCTGGTGCAGAAGCCTGAGTGTGACCACTAAAAGCAGCCCAGGGACAGTTGGGGTCCTGGTGAAAAGCACCTGCAACAGACTCTGAGGGGCCCAGGTAAAAAGGGGCTTAACTGGTAGGCAGTGGGTGGCTCATGGCTGATCCAAGCTCTTAAAGTATGCAGAAACCATGGCAAGCCAGGAAAAGAAGACAGGGGAGGAGGTCCCTGGCTCCCCACCACAAAACACTCAACCCCAATGTCACCAGCCTCACAAAGCTGCACCTCTGCTGCCTGGAGCTCAAGGCTTCCCCTACACTGAGGGTGCCTTTTCCTGCCTCCCTGTGCCAGACTCAAGTCCCAAGCTGGGCAAGACCACCTGGCCCTCTAGTTCAAGGTTTTGGAGAGCAGGGGAGACCTCAGCTGGCATTTTTACTTCTCTGTTCAGGCATGGTCAGTAGTCAAATATTGATTAAGTATCTACTATTACATGCTAGTCACTGCTCCGGGCACTGGGGAGGCAGCAGTGGTCACTAGTGACGAGGACACTGTCCCCAGGGAGTTAAAAAGTTAAATTCTGTAAGAGAAGAAAGACAGTGACTGAAAACCCAGTTGAACAGGGTAAACTCAAACACTGAAAACCCATAGACAAACAGGGTAACCTCAACACTGATAAACACACTGGATGGAATAAAAAGAAGAGAGAAAAGGAGGAAGAGAAAGAGGAGGAGGACCAGGAGGAAGGAGAGCTACAGAGGAGCCCTGGGGTGTTGGGAGGGTCTAAGTTAGCAGGCTGGTGAGAGCAGCAGTTCTAAGAAGGAGACATTTGTATTGACACCTGTTGGACCACAGTAAGGCAGTCTTGCAGGGGTTTCCTGGGTAGAAATAAAGGCAGGCCCAAAGGTTCTTGGGCATGGGAAATGTGGTTGCTGGGGACTGTAGGAGGACCAGGGGAGGGAAGTACAGTGGATGAGGGAGAGGGCAAAGAGTAAAGAGGTGGTGACATGGCCTTGTCACCAAGGCTGTAGTGACCTGCTTAAGTCTCCCAGGTGACTGGCAGCAGAGCCAGACCTTGAACCCAGGTCAGGGGTGCCGAAGCCTTGCTCTCGGGGCTGCAACCACACTGCTGAGAGGACTTTGTGAGTCAGGACAGTAGAGGAGGCCCTTGGGGTAGAGGGGACAGAAGTGAGCACAGAGTTCCAGGAAAATGTTGGAGGCTTTGGGAAGGTGGGTGGTGGGGTCTGACTGTCTGACTGTCACCATGTTGTCTGTCACTAGGATAATGCCAGGAGAAGCATAGGGGGAGATGTCAGGGAGCTGTGTCCATTGCCCAGGTGAGAGGTGTCATGGCCCCAGACATAGTAGAACACAACAGATAAGTTTTGACAGTACAGATGGGCAGAAGGAGGGAAACCAGAAGCTGAAAGGGCCTTAGTGTCTTGACCTGAAAAACTAGGGAAGCTCAATAGAGGGAGAGGCTCGGGGAAAAGCAGACTTAGGCAGGAAGACAGGAAGTTCACTTGGGACTGCCACGCTTGAGTCAGGGGAGGACACTGCTTGGGCAGGTGGACATGGGTCTGGATATTGGAGGAGAATCCTAGCCGGGCAGACGGATGGGGGATTCTATTGTGGGGGGGTTAAGGCCATGGGTCTGGATAGGGCACCAGTGGACAGCATGTGGGCAGAGGACAGAAGAGGCTTGGTGCTGAGTCTGGAACAGTCCACTATTAGAGGTCTGATGGGGAAAGACGTGGAGAGAAACCCTTTGGTGTATGGAAGCCAGGAAAAGGAACTTTCTAGAAAGACCCAAAAGGAAGAGGCATAGTCAACCTCATCAAAGCTGCTGGGAGGTTGTGGGGAATTGGCACTCGAGCAACTTAGC
Source organism: Castor canadensis (assembly GCF_047511655.1). Classification (NCBI taxonomy): domain Eukaryota; kingdom Metazoa; phylum Chordata; class Mammalia; order Rodentia; family Castoridae; genus Castor; species Castor canadensis. The sequence continues at coordinate 149,058,714 of NC_133394.1, forward strand.
AGGGTGATTGATGGGTCCTATGGGCAGGACTGAGGGGACATGAAAGCTGACTGGTGGGGACAGTGCCTTATCTTAGGATTCTTTTGCTGTAACAGGTGGTAACAGGAGGCTGTGGTGTCAAGTGAAGTTTTTCTTGTTTGTGTGTTTGTTTGTTTTGAGGGGAAGTCATACAGCACAGCATTTTAAAGTAGACAGTTCCTTGGCACTTATACATTCCGTGTTCCTCCACCACCATTACTATCTAGTTCCAAAACATTGTGTTCACTCCCAAAGGACAAGTACTTCTCCATTAATCAGTGTACCCAGTCCCCACTCCATCAGCTTTGATCAGCCACTAATTTGCTTCTGTCTCTGTGGATGTGCCAATTCTGGACACTTCATGTAAATGAAACCATACAAGGTGTGGCCTTTGTGATGGCTTCTTCCACTCAGCATTGAATTTCCAAGGGTTCTCCATGTTGAAGCATGTGTCACACGGCCTTCCTTTTGGTGGCAGAACAGTATTCCATTGTATGGATAGAGCGAATTTTGTTTATCTTTTTAGACAGGGATGGACATTGGGCTCTCCCCACCTCGCAGCTATCGTGAATAGTGCTGCTATGAAGATCCGTGCACAAGCTTTTGTTTGAACACCTGTTTTCAATTTCCAGATGTAACACCTAACAGTAGAACGGCTGGCCATGTGGTGACTCTATCTTTACTATGTAAGGAACCAGTAATCTATTTTCCAAAGGTGCTACACCATTTCACATTCCCACCGGAAATACAGGAGGGTTCTGTTTTTTCCACTTCTTCACCAATACCTCTTAGACATTATTTTTTCAGTGGGTGATATTAAGACAGTTTTTTCCAGAGCCTGGAAGGATTCAACCGAGGGACATATGACCAGTGCTGAAGAAAAACAGGGTCATGGCTGGAGGGAATTCTTCAAGAAGGCACAAGTAGGGATTCCCCAAATGAGGAAGTCTGTTTGATGTTGGACTGCCAACATGAAAATACAGAACTAGCTCTGACATCAAAGCACTTGAGTCTCACCTGGTAGGCTTGTCCCCTCCTGGTGATGGGATTGTCCCCAGAGCAGCACGAATGGAGGCAAGAGAGGAGAGAGCGGTCTTACTTTAAGCCTCAACTCTCTCCTACAAACATTGTGCTTTGCTGAGTATCTAACCTCTTAAACTTTAGCATCCCAAGCTGTAAGATGAAGATAAGACCATAATGTACTGCTCTAGAACTCATAAGGCCATGCATACCACGTTCCTTGCACACCGTAGATGCTTGCTAAATGTAACTCCTCTCATTGGCCACATTCTTTTGACTACATTGTGAATGACAGGTTATGATTCTTTACGGCTTACATATTATCCAGCCCCATGTAAGGCCTATAGGAGGTGCTCCATAAACATTTGGCAATTAGTAAGTTAACAAAAATAAAAACATAATAAAGAGATTGCCAGGGCCACCCAGTGTTGCTCCTGGGCTCCTCACTTGTTTCTGTTACATCCCTCTGCCACTGTAGTTCTCTATTCATCTCAGAGTGCTGAAGAGTGAGAAGAATTAGCCTGTGTGCATCACTTTTGAGCTAGGGAGAGAAGGCCACTAGGCATGCAATGACCATGCAATGGTACTGAGCAGATGGCAGCTCTGGGTATGTCTCCATGGCCGAGTTTCCTCCAACCTGGACCAAGCAGCAGGAGCCAACCGCTCACTGCTCACCAAGGCTCAGGGCTTGATGTACCTGCATTTAATTTGTTCCGGGTCACTTGACCTTCGCTTCAGTCCAGGCAAGTTGGTTCATCACTGCTCACATCCTTGTGCTCAAGAGAAGGGATCTGACATCCAAGGAGGCAAAGTCAAGGTCAGTCCCTTAGTCAGAAAAGGCTTCTTCAAGATTCTCTCCCTTGACTCCTGCTCCAGGATATGTTTGTCACACACCTGCGTATGTTTGTAACAAGCTGAGCTAGCCATCAGCAGTTAGGCACCAGTCATTGATCACTTATCAAGAAGGACATCAGAGATATTTATAGTCATAGCAGTTTAATCATTAATGCCATTTTTTTCTAAGACTTAAAGAGCAGCTGGCAGAAGGACTTGAGGACGTAAGACTCTGAGAGTCAGTCTTATGGGATTCTGGTGAAGAGAAAGTGAAATGAAGCAAGTGCTTAGTGTAGAGTCTGGGTGTTAATATAAAACTGATTACAAGTGATTATGGCTATGGTTATTATACCAGTGTCCACTAATCAATAATCCATATAATCCATGCTGATCTCCCTCCTCCTCCAACCTTCCCCCCTTCTCCTCCTTCTTCTCTTCCTCCTTCTCCTCCTCCTTCTCCTTCTCGCTCTCTCTCTCTCTTCCTCTCTATCACCCTCTCTCCCTAAGCTTCCCTATTTCCCCCATTCATTTTCAGTTCTTTATTTTAGGATTATCTTTAGTTTCCTGGTAGTCAGCAGACAACCTGAGAATCAAGGCCTGACTGATTCTAATCAGTTGGAAAGCTTGGAGCCCGTGGTGTGTTGTAGGGCTTTCTGTTCAGAACTGTCACCCTGTGGCTTGTGGGAACCACATGGCTCTGCTCAGAGGGACCACATGTCAGTGTGGACAGTGTACAGGGAGGTACAGAGACACTGAGTAACTTTCCCTTGATCACACAGCTAGGCACTTCGAGGAAGGATGGCTTCTAGCTTGCCCAGGCCAGATGAGGGCAAAAAGTCCACATTTGCTGTTTGCTGTGGCATATTGCTGCTAGCCAATGTGTTCACTTTGCCTTTGCCCTTGTAAACACAGGCTATAAGGGAGGTCTCGCTTCAAGCTGTCTGGCTTAGATCCAAGCTCCATGGCCAGCTGTGTGGGTGAAGTTACTTTTTGAGCCTTGACTTCTTTCTTTCTAACAGGAGTCAGATGCAGGGTTTTATTAACAGCAGCAGCAGCCATGGTAGTAATGAAGGTGATTTTATAAATATTTAACCTATGGACAGCCAAGCTGGGGGCCAATCAGATTGCTGGGAGTAGAGTCCTGGTGTTTTGCTGTGCTAGATATTAACCCTGTAGCTGCTGGATTGGAAGAGGCCTGACAGAGATGGGCATGGGCTGCCCGGGCGGCAGGTGGACATTCAGGGATCTAGGGCTGGTAGTTTTTCACCTTCTGGTCTTTGAAGAGCTGGCACAGACACAATAGAAGGCAGCAACAGAGTTGCTGTACTCTTCTATACTCATTCCTTTCTCCACTTTCGTGATGTTCACCTACTCTGACCTTGACTTCTAGGTGGTTCCAGTGTTGGGTGAGTGACGTATATCCCAATGAAAGCCACACTCTGACCACAGCTGGAATCATATTTTCTCTAAGTTGTTTTCAAACTGAAGATTCCAGTGGAAACTTTGAATGCCCACCATCTTCCTTCTCCACTACTGAGCCACGGATGGACTCAACACCATCCCATGGCCTGCCCAGGCATAGTGGTGAATGCTGCTTTCTAGATTTCCTTTGTGACTGTCCCACACCATCTCACACCTGCACCATCTCCCTCCTTTGCCTTTCCATTGATTGCTTTACCTCACACTTCATAAAAACCCCAGTAGACAGAACTGAAGACAGAATATAGGTGATGCCATTAGAATGTAAATGGCAGCTGGGCACCGGTGGCTAACACCTGTAAATCCTAGCTACTACTTGGAAGGTTAAGATCAGGAAGAGCATGGTTTCAGGCCAGCTTTGACCAAAAAAAAAAAAAAATTGGAAGACCCCATTTCAATGGAAAAAAAGCTGAATGTGGAGGCATATATCTGTCATCCCAATTACAACAGGAAGCCAAGTTAGGAGAATCAAGGTCGAGGCCAGTCTGGGCAAAAAGTAAGACCCTATTTTGAAAATAACCAGAGTAAAAAGGCCTGGGGCCATGACTCAAGCAGTAGAGAGCTTGCCTAGCAAGTCAAAGCCCTGAGTTCAAACCCCAGTATCACCAAAAAACCATAATAAAACATGGGTTGAGAGTGTGGCTCAAGTAGCAGGGCATCTTGCGAGGCCCTGAATTCAAGCCTTGGTACTGTCAAAAAAAACAGACATAGCACTGGACAGAACGTAGACACTAGCCCTTGCATGGAAATTCCTCATTTGCCAACTTCCAAAGTTGTATCCTACCATGCGTTTACCCACGTTCCATCCTTTGTGCCCACACTGCCACTTCCCTGTGCCTCCTCACAGGAGATACGACTTGTCCACACACAGACTCTTTCAAATGCACTGTCTTTCCTCAACCACTCAAATTGCCTTGTTGTAGTTACCGGTGGCCTTCATGTGGCTACATGCTGTGGACACTTGTCATTCATCTGTCTTGATTTTCAGCCAGTGTTTGACCCAGCTGACCTCTCTCAGCTTCTTAAAGTTCTCGTCTTCATTCCTACCCCTCACTCTCCTTGCTTTCCCAACTGGATCTCCTTGCCTGTTTCCATCCACACCTTCTCTTCCTAGGATGGACTTCCTCAGCGATTTTCTCTCTCTTCACTCTCTCTGGCTAATCTTACCTAGTCCATGGCATTAATTACATTTAATTCATGTTCAGCCTTGACCACTTCTCGAGTCCCATTCCAGTGTCCAACTGCCCAGATAGTAATTCCACTTTGATGTTCCACAAACATCTCAAGCTCAACACATCTAAAAAGAGCCCTTCAGCCTCCCAGTCCCAGTGCTGGTACTTTTCTAGTCTTCAATAGCTCAGTGAATGATAGTTTGCTGCTCAATAGACACCAGGGATTTGCCAGGCATCTCCCAGGGCCTTTCATATACGGTATCCCTCATCTATGATCATGGAGCCATCTTCAACTGGCTGACAAGAAGACAGATTCACAGGTTTGGTAGCTTGCCCTGGGTCACAGTATCAAAGCCAGGATTGGGACCCAGGTTTCTGAGTCCAGTGGCCTTGCTCTTTCCATTCTGCTGTCTTTTCCAACCCTGGCTCTTCCTTAATCATTTGGAGTCCATCTTTACCCTTAGGCACCCAAAGGACCACCACCAGGTTGCATAACTCCAGGGGGAACATTCACTATGTCATCTGTGAATGGTGGCCCTGAAGTTATAGTGACAGTCACATCCACTAGAGCAAGAATAAGCCCATGGAGGTGGGCAGAGTGGTAGCCATGGACACTGCCATTTGTTTTCTTTTATCCCCTCCTATCCTACCTGGCTTCATTCTCTTACCTACTGTCCTCCCCTCTCGTCCACTGCACCCCACCTGTTCTGCTTGCTGCACACCTCTCTGGCCAGGCTTTCTGTCAGACTGTGGATGTAGGTGAATTGGTTATGGCCTCGAGTGTGAGGAGGGTAGCAATGGCTCAGCCAGGGTTCTCCAGAAAACAGAACCAATAGGATCTGTGCACACACACACACACACGTATGCACACACACATTCATATACATACAACACATATACACACATGTACACATATACCATACACTTACACAAATACACATTCACACACACTTATACACATATGCACACTCACGTACATACAAACACATACATGCACACACACTCACACATGTACACCCACCCATCCACATACATACATACACACACAGATGGACTAGCTATCAATCTAGCTATCTATTCATCCATCTAGATTTATTTTAAGAAATTGGATCATGTAATGGTGAAGGTGGCAAGCCCCAAATCCATGAGATGAGCCAGCAGCTAGAAATCCCAACACTGACAATGCTGTAGTCTTGTTCCAAAGAATGGAAATTTGGGGGGAGTTTTTATTTTCTCATCTTAAGCCCTAATTCCTTCCTCTTCAGGGACCTCAGCCTTTTCTCTTAGGATCTTTGACTGGGTGAGGGCCCTTACATCATGGAGGACTCCTTAAATAGAGTAAGGTACTTGGAAATACGAATCATGTCTAGACAACACCTCCATAAAAACTGTTCTCTGGGTATCTGACCAAACAACAGCACCATAGCCTAGCCAAGCTGACATATAAAGTAGTCCATCATGGATGGGGACTGTCACAAGTGAGGACACAGACACAAGAACCATCAGCCCAGGCATCCAGATTCCTCCCTAGCTGATCCATGTACTCTTTGGGGGGTGGTTACACAAGAGGAAGTGAGTCAGGGTTCCAGAAGAAAGCAACGGAGGTATGGAGGAGGTGAATGCTAGGAGAGACACAGGAAGGAAGAAGGGCCCTATGAGCCAAGTGGCAGCCTAGGCAGTGGCAGAGAGGCCTGAAGATGCTTCAGGAAGACAAGGCCAAGGTCTGAGCATCCCTTGATGTGGGCTGAGATGACACAAACAGGACTGATCCTTCAGTGCAGGGCCTCCAGTGTCACAATGGAGTCTGTCTAAGGCAGCTCCCCAACAACAACAGACAGCTGGACTGACTTCTGGACTGGAATCAGCCCAGATCCCACCATCCTACAAAAACCGTATATTCTCCTGGTGTGGTATTTTCTGTCTTAGAAAGCAGAACATTCAAACTTTATTTTAATTCTACTTGGTATGCGATACCTTATAAATTTAATTCGTTTTCAAAAACATTAAAATTTAAATCAATTTAACACGTTTGTTTGTGTGGTTCAACACTATTTTATTTTCAGTGTAGAAAATTGGGAAACTATGGGAAAACAAAAGGATAAAAAAAATTGGTGACAATACCACAACTCATGTTTTGCTGTTTCCTGTAGGTCTATTTTCTATGTACATGAACCTGTGTCTGTCCCCCACACATCTCTGCAGCCCTGTCTCCACTGTCCTTCTGCCCTGTGCTGGGCCAGCCACTCCCTTCCATAGACCTGTGAGCAGTCTGCCATCTGTGTGTTCTTTCAATGTCATCTCCTCCCCTAAAATGTCTGCTCTGCCCATAATCCAAGATTCTAAGAGCTTACTGTTTGTTGAATACTTAATGTATAAGCACTATATTTAAATTTTAATTAAAATTATTATATGCACATAGTTTAAGTACATATAATGTTTAATAGTGTGAATCTATTAATGAATCCATTTTGATGTGATAATTATACTCATTTTTGAATGAATATGCATTACATTGTCAAGTAAGAGTTTATTCTGTGTGTTTCTACTTGCATCAAATGTTCTCAAATGACATAGTTTTAAGGACTACATGGAATTCTATCCTCTGGATGTACCCTAATGTAGCCAAACTTTCCTGCTAGACATTTTTCCTTTTGAAAATGAGGCATTTTTCCAACACACAAAATGCTTCAATGAACAGCTTAGACTTAAATCTTTGTGTACATCCATCCCCATTCTAAAAGTCACTCCTTAAAGAGGGGGCATTGATGCTAACAATGATTTTCACGCATTAGGATAAATTTTTACAAATGCAGTAATTGGGACAAAGGAAATCAATACTTTTATGGCTATAGAAACATATTTCCAAATTCCAGAAAAGCTGCACAATTTCCCATGTCTGTCACGCCCGTGACTTGGGTTATAATTTTGGTGATTGTTTCCAACTTGACAAGTGAGACTGGCACTTTGTCTTAGTTTCCACTGATTTCGCTCTCACCTCTTGGAGAGACAGTCCAGCATTTCCAAAACATGGCCGGCGGAAAGCACAATCTGAGGAGAGCACTGTGCAGAGCAGCCTGTACTCAGCAAGTCATGAGGCAAGCAAGGGAAATGCAGCCACACACCAACCCCACGCCTCACAAATGGAGAAACAGGCCAGAGAAGAGCAGGGAGATGGCTGGGTGCTCAGTGCTGCTATGGCTCATCTTAGTGTCCTTATCTGATGTCCCCTAAAGCAGTGCTTTCAAAGGTCACTTGGGGTCGCTCCTGTGACTTACTCCTCTCTCCAGCAACTGTCTGATGGTGTCTTCCCTTTTCCTCTTTCTCAGGAACAGCAAGAAATCCAAAGTCTGAACAACAAACCATGAAGTTCAGTGAAAAAGACCCAGCAGAAAACAAAGAAAGTGAGCTGGCAAGAAGGAAAGTGGTCAGTCCTGGTTTCGTGGTCTCTCCCTGGTGTGAGCCTTCAGGTGACCCAGTTCCTCCCTGGCCCCTCGCCCCCCTTTCTCCAAGGGAATCAGGCTTAGGGTGATGCTGGCAGAGAAGAGCGAGCAATAGCTCACAGCAAAGCTACATGGGAAGGACTGTGTGACCACACCATGTCTGGGATAAGGCAGTGCTTGAGAAATGATGGTATCCACAGTACTGACCTTCTGGTGGCTTCCTGGACTTGAGCAAGGGTCTCCATTCCAAGGTCATTTCTCAGTGAGGGGCCATTTTCCTTAAGACTACATTGAAACTCATCCCCTGCTCCACCTGCCCCTTCCTCCTCTTCCTGCCTGGGAGTCCTTATACCCTCTCGGAACCAGATTCAAGAGGCAACAGCTGGAGAGTGGCCCTCTGTGCTGGACCTTTACACCTGGTTCTCTCAGTCATGGTGAAGGCAGCACAGTCCCACTTGGCAGGCAAACATGAGACTTATAGGACACTGAAGTCACCTGTTCAAGGCTGTGTAGCTAATACCAGGTGGAGCCAATCTCAAGTCTTGGGCCATCCGTGTGTCATTTCCTGTGACGGGTATGGAGGCAACCAGGGTTCAGAAGAAAATATGTCCATGTTTGTAATAAGTCTTTTTGTGGCAGGACAAAGATCATCACAAGTTTAGTGACCATATTGCTAGGGAAGTGGGAAATTGACGAGATAAATGTCACTGTACCTGTACAGGTGAGGTTCAGGGAGGCAAAGCCACTTCCCTCAGGTCACCCACAGACATGGAAAAGTCACTAAATAGACAGCAGTTCCTCTAGGTGGACACTATGTCTTTTCTTCTATTGGATGAGTCAAGGATCTACTGTCCAGGTATTTGGTGTGATGAAGGAAGGAATCCTGCTCAAATGATAATCAATAGAAAACTCTCCTTTCATTTCAATGCTTCCCTATTAGAGAATGTTCACCTTCTCCAAGGCTCAGGAAATCATCCAGAAGACATTTGAGTTCAGTTCCAGAACTATCTACTTTCCAAAAGGCACTATATGAGCCAGCTCAGGCTGTCGTGACAAAGTCCCACAGACTCAGTGGCTTAAACAATGGAAATGTATTGCTTCACAACTCTGGAGGTCAGAAGTCTGAGATCAAGGGGTGACATGGTGGTTTCCTTCTGAGTTTCTCTCTTTGCCTTGCAGATGGCATCTTCTCCCTGTGTCCTGACATGGTCATCCCTCGTGTGTGTCTATATCCTAATTTCTTCTTATAAGGACATCAGCATATTGGATTAGGACCCATGATCTCATGTTGCCTAAATTATTTCTTTAGAGATCTTGCTCCAAATACAATTACATTCTGAGGTCCTAGGGGATAAAACGTCAGCATTTGAATCTGGGAGGACACAATTCAGCCCACAAGACATACATAGTCCTTTGTCTCAGGGCACTCCTATCCAGAGGGATAGGAACAAGATGAGTGGCAAGATGGGGAAGACAGAACCAGAGTGGTAAGAGGTCAAGGGAGGCTTCTCAGAGGAGGTGGCAAGAAACCTGAGCATTGAACGATAAACAAAGTTAAGATTGTCACCAGTGCAAGATGTCATGAGGGAAATCCACAGATGTGCTAAAGGGTTCTTGCTCTCAAAACACTCTTAAGAATAAGAGGCTGGAACACCGGAGTTACAGGCAAGAAAGAATTTTATTGATAGAGAAAGGCTAAGCAGAGGTACGCACAGCAGGGTCTGGAAATAGGGTGTCCCCTGAGTGTTGGAGTGGGGGATATATATATATATGTAAGACTTCACCCTAACCTAAAGAACAGTTCATAGTCAGATCCTATAGGTCCATTCTTGGTGCTTGCAGGCAGCCTATACCTCCTGGTTCTCTGGCTGAGCTGGTTCCTCTGCTTCTCTCAGGTTGCAGGGAGCTTCCATATTCCTAAGATGCCATGGGGCTGATTTATGTTATGGGGCTGCTACAAGATCAGTCAGGAGCAAGGGCCTGGGCAGACCCCAGATGCTAGGAGCTATGGAAATGTTGGCAAGTTGATGTGTGAATTGCTCTGAATTTAGAGGCAAACTGCTCCAGTCTTCCGAACCTCAGCATTCTCCTAATGTGAGCCACAAAGGCCAATGGGTGACTGCATGACCTCAGGAAAGCAGTGAGGTGTACAAGATGAGATCGGGATCAGGGAAGGGTGTTTTGGTGTGGGAGCCCCTCCTAACCACCATCTGGTTCACTGAGAGTATACCATCCTCCCTCCGACTTTATGCCCAGTGCTTCTATTGAACCCCAGGTTCCTGGTGCCTTCTGGGTTTTCAATCCCAGTGGTATCCATGGAGTGATTTTAAATGGGGGAAGGGCTTACTGATCCAACTTGAGCGTTAGCAGGATGTGGTAAAGGCTACTGTTACTGAAGAGGAAAGGGGAGGCCACACAGAAGGAAGTATGGTGGTGGAGTGAGGAAGAAGAAACGAGATAATGAATATAAAGTCACATCAAGACGGGTCCTTAGTGTACAAGTGTGTGGCTGTCCCCACCCTTCCTCTGCCCCTCCTGTATCTTCTGCCCTAAACATACTCGACCATTTGGCTTCCCACATACACCAATCATTTGGGCCTCCACCCTGCACCCTTCCCTGCTCCCACACCTTGTGCTCAGAGTTGCACTTTCCAAAAAGACTCCAGGATCTGACTGAGATGGGTGTGGTACCCCACTACCCCAGGGAGTCCTCTGCCCTTGCAGTCATGTTGTAACTGAGTGTTTCCCATTGGGCTCCTGTTCTGGACCTGTAGCTCATTGAGGCTGATAAACAGTGCAAGAAATAGCAGCTCCCCAGAGGTGTCCCTGACTGATGTATTTGCAGAACGCTTGTCACACTCCTGTGCTCCTTGCATCCTTAACCTAACTACTGAGGTGGGGCTTCCTTGCTGGTTCCCATTTGCCCTGAGTAGCCCTGTCTAACTGCTAAGCAGCGTGGGACTGGATGTTTTCATGTGCAGGTGACATTTGGGCTCCCAGTACAGCTCTTGTATTTTTTATTTTGGTAGTAAAAATAATAGTAAAGTTTATTAGGAAAGAACTTTGGTATAATAGGATAAAAGTGGGGAGAAATGGAAAAATGAGAGAACCATTTCCTGCCCCCATGCAGGAAATGGGAGTAGAGACTCAAAATGGTGGCCCCCATCTGTAGTCTACTGGAGAGATGGGGGAACACACTGGTCAAAGATAATGGATCTGCGTGGCTGAGATGGCTGCTAAAACAGGGAGGGGTCATCCTTGCCCACCCAAACCACAGAGACAATAGGTGTGTCTTCCCTCTGCTAGATAGAATTATTCTCCACCCATCCAAGGAGCATAGGAGCTTGTTAACATCTCAAAGAGAAAAGCAGGAGGAAAATCCTATGGTTCTTCTTCTCCCATCTTTACTTCAATGTGTGCTTTTTACTATACCCAGTTTGCTGGCATCTCTTATTTGTGGACCCCAGTTCTGCCCTGCTCTTGCATCCTAGATGCTCTGCATTTGCCAAGCCTGCCTCTGTCCCTGCTCTAGCCTCTGTACCCCCTGTCTGCTTCTGGCCATGCCTGAAGGCACTTCTCTGACATTTGGGACAAACAGGCCACACACTGAATTAATTCTTTGATAGCCCAGAGTGCATGAGGTCCTCATCTCTTTAGTACTCTTGAGGAAGGAGGTGTTCCCTCCTCCAGAGCAGGATGAGCAGGACGCAGTCATGCCCAAGAGGCAAATTCTTTTTCTTCCAAACCCAGGCCCTCCCATTCACTGTAGAGCTGCTTGGCAATCCAGATACATCTCCAGCCTGCTGTTCTGGGCTACGTGTTTTCTGTGTGAGCTCCTGAATAACTCTGCAGACGTTTGAAACAAAATCAATATTCCATTTTGTACTGTGCCTGAGGTCACACAGTTAACAAGTGAGAGTCAGCTGAGTCCACCAGGCTTCCAAAGCCAAGCCAGCGACCGACCACTCCCTTTGACCCCAGCTGTTAGAAGGGCACCCTGGGTTTATGCCAGGTGCTGCCTTCAGAATGCCAGCCTTATACAGAGAGACATTAAAAGATGCCAAAGAGGGGGTGGGGGGTAAGGAGAAGATATGGCCCAAACAATGTATGTACATATGAATAAATGAATAAACAATTAAAAAAAGGATCCCAAAGAAAAAAATCTGCACGCTGTTAACTCCACAGAGGACAGAGTTCCCTTTAAGACTCTTCAGTTGCTGAAATGACTTTGGGGCAAGGAAAAAATATTGCCCGTTTCCTGTTCATTCAGGCATGATCAGATTACCACATTTCCTGTCGGGCACTCCCCACTCCTTCCCGTGGACTCTGCCTCCTTCCGCACTCTCGGAGATGCCCTGGTACAGTCCAGGGTCTCTGGGCTGAGCCATCAGCTGGACCATTAGGCCCCATCGACAGGAAACCAAACATGGATTACAGGGAGTTCAGCGTTCCTTCCTTGACACATGACACCAGCTACCCTAGGAGGAGTGAGGTGCCGGGTGGAAGGAGAAGGAAGGTAAATAGATGGCTTTTGTGCGATGGCAGGCTGTGGGGAGTCACTGTGGGTGGCCACTGTAGGACAGGGTTCAGCCCCAGTGTGACAGCTGTGTGGCTGAAGGGCCTCAGGATCTGCATGAGGAAGGTCTGAATTTGAATCATGCACTCATGCCTGTGTGCTCTTGGTGCTCCGGCCCCCAAGCTTCCATTTCCTGGGTAGACAGCACCCCGGCCACCTGACTGGGCACAAAGAATGAGGCTCCAGTAAAGAACTCTCCTCTCCCGCCCATGCTTGCTTGGGGATGTCTCCCTCCTTTCTTTCCCATGGCACCACACAGGCAGTGACACCATCAGTCATGGTACCCTCTGTCCAGGGGCCAGTGGGAGGCGATAGCAGGCACAGGCAGACCACACAGGGATGAGAAGAGATGGCTTCCATTTTACCCTTCTCCACCGTTGGGCAGGGCCTCTCACACCCGGCCTGTCTGAAGAGTCCAAGTCCTTTAAGAAGACTGGGGCTGGAAGCAGGGGCAGGACTCAGAAGAGATGACCAGCTGATTCCCAGAAGCTCAGAGGAAGTTGCATCTGAGCTGAGATCACAGGAGGACTTTAAACAGAAAAGGCAACACAGACTGAGTGGGTCCCATTCAACTCAAGTTCCTCACACTGTAGAAAAATACTTTGGGCCCCATTTCACTTGGTAACACCCATCCCTGGGGCTGTAATCCCTCTGTCAGCCCTCTGGTCACCAGCGTCTACCAGTCCCTCCTCTGTAACAGGCTCCATGCCCAGAAGTAAGGACCAAGACCCACGGCCCTTGCCCTCAAAGAGCGAGCCTGTCTCTGTCCACTGTCCAGCCTGGCTGCTGACACCACCAGGGCACCACCACCTGCCAGCCCCTCCTCAGAGGATCTGACCTGCTTTAACTGTTTTTGTGCATAACCCCCTAGGGGAGGTGTCCCATTATCTCTCCCATCTTTTTTTTTTTCTAAATGCCTCTAAGATTGTTTACAGAATAACTGCTACACTTGGTTAAGAAAGAAACTCCTTTCACATGGCAAATCACACACCAACTGGTATTACAATACTCCTAAATCCTATCACCAACAGATTTAATGGAATAGCTCATTAAGGACAAGCAATTAATCTGAACAATTTACATTAACACTTAAAAACAGAAAAAAATAGGTATTCATTAAATTGATAATTCTGTTAGAGTTGGAGAAAAATATATGGCAAATATTACTCATGGTACAAAATATAACAATATTTCTTTATAATTTCTATTAAAGCATTAACCGGGAAAAGTTTTGACAACTTCCATAAAATTTCATTGGAAAAAACATCTTATGGTAAATAATGTACTTTATGTTACATTACACCTACAAGGATATTTACTTTTTTATTTTTAACTGATCGAGCATTCTTCATCCTTCCATTCCCTATTCATTTCTCAAATCATGGATCACCCCCATCTTAAAGATGAGGAAACCGAGTCAGGGAGCTGCCATGTAACCAGCCAAATATTCCACAGTCCTTAGGGGCTGAGCTGGGGATCAGACACGGTTGAGTTAAAGAGATAAATGCAAAAATGAGGGAGGTGGAGCTTTCACCTGAGAAAAGAGGCTTTCTCAAAGGAGGCGTTGGCAATGGATCTCAGATATGACACAGCCTCCAAGACGGTGACTTCAGACAGATGTCATGGAGAGACCTTAGGCCGGGGCTACATCAGCGAGAGCAGTGAGAAAGAAAGTAAATTAGAAAACAGCAGCCCATGGGCTCAACAGCCTCATCAGTGAGGTGTCATTAAGATCACATTTTACAGATGAGCAGACTGAGCCCAGAAAGCTCAAGTCACTTGCTCTGGCAGCCAGGGTTGAATGGTGGAGCGGTCAGGTGCTGGAGCCCAGGGAAAGGAGGTGAGTGGGGCAGAGAATTGCCACCTGTGCTCAGCGTTGCCTTCCCAAAATTACGTTAGCAATTTGGGTCCCTGAACTTGGCCTCATCTGTCGTGTTCACTGCTGCGAACGCCCTGGGAGCTTTGTTAGAGCCTCACACCTACAAAACACAGACATGTTTTTTTTTCTTTTATTATTCATATGTGCATACAAGGCTTGGTTCATTTCTCCCCCCCTGGCCCCACCCCCTCCCTCCCCCCCCCCCAGTACCCAGCAGAAACTATTTTGCCCTTATCTCTAATTTTGTTGTAGAGAGAGTATAAGCAATAATAGGAAGGAACAAGGGTTTTTGCTGGTTGAGATAAGGATAGCTATACAGGACATTGACTCACATTGATTTCCTGTGCGTGTGTGTTACCTTCTAGGTTAAATCTTTTTGATCTAACCTTTTCTCTAGTACCTGTTCCCCTTTTCCTATTGGCCTCAGTTGCTTTAAGGTATCTGCTTTAGTTTCTCTGCGTTAAGGGCAACAAATGCTAGCTAGTTTTTTAGGTGTCTTACCTATCCTCACCCCTTCCTTGTGTGCTCTCGCTTTTATCATGAAAACACAGACATGTTAAGTGATGCCTGCAAAAGTGCCTTGCATTGCACTTGGTCCCCCTGTACCCAACCTGCACTCATCTGGCCAGCCTAGGATGGCACCTCTCTTGGCCCCAGCTCGTGCCAGCTGATCAGCCCTCGCCAATGGCCCAGGTGTTTCTGCTGCATGGCCCTGTCCTGGCTGTGGCCATCTTGGGTGTGGCCGTGGGCAGGATGACATGGAGGCAGATGCCTTTCTTCTCAGCAGGAGCTCCTCCTCTCTCCTTCTGCCGGTCCTTATTTTAAGATGCTGGGCTGAGCATGCAGGTGGATGCCTTAGCCCGGCACAGCGTGTGTGAGTGTGAGTGTGTGTGTGTGTGTGTGCAAGCATGTGAGTGAGTGTGTGCGCATCTGTGGATTGTCAGGCATCTAGGCCCCATAGTCACATCCTGGTGAAGAGTCCACAGGGGTGTCAGGGAGTGGTCTCCTGGGCTCCAGGCCCCTCCCCAGGTAGCACCAGGGACAGCTCTGTGCTGGCCTCACCTGAGAAGCAGGAAGAAACAGCATCTGGGAGAGAAAGCCCCAAAAGCACTTGGAACAATGCCTGGTGGAGGGCGCTCAGTGACAGCCAGCTGCTGCCACAACTTACTATGGCTTTGCTTTTGGCTGGGGTCTGGGTCACACACTGCCAAATTCATTTGACACGGTGCGATCTGGTTCTTCAGGGATCCTTATGCAGCCCTGTGAGGAAGACCATGGTTCAGTGCTCCCACTCGCTTTCCTCTCTCTTCCCAGGACTGGTCCTGCTTGCTCGTCGTGGCCTCTCTGGTGGGCGCCTTTGGCTCCTCCTTCCTCTATGGGTACAACCTCTCCGTAGTGAACGCCCCCACCCAGGTGAGTGTCCGCGCGGGGTCGCCCGGCAGAGGGCGCTACGGCCCGCGGAAACCTCCAGGTCGCCGGCCTGGCCGGCCACGTGCAGCCCTCTGCAGGCTGGCGGGTCCAGACCTGTGCTGGTCACTAAGCGGGGCGGGGGGGAGGTACGCAAAGAGTGAGACCAAAAACGTGCTGACAGTGTGTTTGGGACAGGGGTCAGCTCCCTGTGGCTAGGATGTGATATCCTGGGGTGATCCTGAGCGCCACAATGCCAGGGCAAGGAGTGGGAGGGGCTTATGCACGGACACCTGTACATTTTCTTGTCTTGTTCTTTTTGTTGACCTTTGATCACAACCTGGGGGCCGCTGCTGTCTAGGACTTCCTGGTTTCTATTTCAGTCCGGCCTCCTGCATGCCCTGCTGCTGGATCGCAGGTGGAGGTTTGCTCCTTATCTGGGCTTTCAGGTTCCCACGGTGCCCTGTTCCTGGGCAGGATGGAGGTGTGAGGGACATGCCCCAGCAGGTGATCCTGAGTCCAGTCTTGTGGGTGGAGGGACAACAGGGAGGCCTAAGACCTAGGGACCAATGGGGGAATGCAGGTGGCTTCAGGTGGTGTATTTCAAGGGCACACCGGGCAATCAGAAGCTGGCTGGACAGCTCTGGGAGCTTTTCAGGCTTTGCTTCGTTTGGGAGTCTGGCACCTCCTGTGCTAAATGTGGGGGATCCTGAGTGGTAGGTCTCAAAGTGTTCCCAGGAGCCCTAGGGTTTTCAGGGGTGCCTCAGGGATCTGGGCTTCGTTTGTGCAGGATCAGATCCAGGTTTTCAAAAGTTCAGTTTGCTGACATCTTTGGGTTCTCTATAAATTCATTTGAAAAATAAGTTCTTGTGTGAAAACTGTTTGAAAACCAGGGGCTTCTTGAGGTGCTTGTATCAATCAATATTTGACATTGTCATTGTGGTGTCATTCAGAGATGGGGTCTGACTTGTCCAGAGTTGTCTCTGAGTGGAAGGGGACTGCGGACTTGGAATCTTGCTTCATTTTTTTTAATTGTTTTGCTGGGTCGGGGTACACTGTGGCACTTACAAAAGTTCCCACAAAGTATTCAATACATCATACTTGAATTCACCCCCTCCACCCCTCTCCTTTATCCCCCTCCCCCCATTCCTGGAAGAGTTTCAACAGGTCTCATTTTTCCATTTACATACATGTGTACACAGTATTTGCACCATATTCACCCTCCTACCCCCTTTCCCTACCTCCTCCCCCACTCCCCAGAGAGGACATGTTCAGCCCTCCTGTCCTCTGATTTTGTAAAAGAAAAAAAATGGCATTTTTGTTTGTTTAAGATAGCTACACAGGGAGTTTCCTTGCTTCATTTTGAAAGTTTAGCAGATGGGTCAGCTGAGAGAGTGGTGAACCTTTGTAATCATGGCTTGTGAGTTGGAGAGACAAGTAAAACTTGAACTTGGGAGTTAACTGATGTGGGCTTAAGCAATGGCTATGGGAATTTGAGGCAGGAACAGCTCATTCATTCATTCAACAAATATTTATTGAGTGCTTATCACGGAGAAGGCAACCTGATGGCATTCGAGCTGAACCTTGAAGGGCAGGCAGGATTTCCAAAGGGGGTTGTGTGTGAGAGGGAGAGCGAAGTTGAAACACACAGAGAGCCTGGTTGTGTTGAGCTGATGGCATGTTGGGACATGGAGGTGTGAAGTGCCTGTTCCCAAGGGACATGGGATGGAAGAATGGTGGGAAAGCAGGGTAGAGTCAAACCAGGAGCTCAGATATTAAACTGAGCAGCAGAGTTTAGTGTGTGGGTACTGAGGAGCCACAGCAGGTTCTTGAGGTGTGAGGATGAACCATAGGGGTAGGGCTTCCACATAATTGTTTGGGGGGTGAGGCGCACAATTCAGTCTGTTAATTCTTCATCGTGAGGAAATAGGGGCTCAGGACTGAAGCAACTTGCCCAAGATCACATAACTAAGAGAAGACAGTGCCTAAATTCAAACCCAGGTCTACCTGAACCTAACCCATGTCCTTTCCAGCCCCTGGCATTGACCACCAGTGCCTGGTCCCCAAAAGCCTAGTGGTCAGGAGTCTTGGCATGGCCAACTAAGGAAAGAATGAGCATGGGGACAGTGAGAAGCCAGGACTCCTGAGTGGGCTGTCTGTGCTGCTGCACCTAGAGTCTAATGGCTGTGCTGGGGCTCTCCTTGGAAGGAGCAATGCCTGGGAAGTGCAGGTCCCACAGAGAAATGAAAGGCTGCTTTGTTGCTAGCCAGGCCAAAGTCTGCCCTTCATGGAGACCTGGGTCACCCTTTCCTGCTCTGTCTAAGACCCAATAATGCATGCTTTCTAAACGGTCTCATAGTTTAGTTTCATGGAGATGGGCAGACACTTCGTTCTTTGGTGGCTTCACTGGGTACTTACTCGTGTTTGTCAGGACGTCAGGAGCTGGGATAGAAAGATGGACAGCACACACAGCCACATCCCTCAGGTGCCTCCTGGCAGCAGTGACAGATTCAAGAAGTTACCGACCTTGAGAGACAACTGCAAGGAGCTGTGAGCCAGGATTGTAGATTGGACAGACTCTACCTGGGAAGGTCAGAGGGCTTGCTGGGGCTCTTGGGAACCATGAAGATCTAGGGTCACTGTGTGGCATCAAGAGGATGGAGTGAGAGGGAGCTGGGTCAGCTGGAGAAAGGCTACAGTGCCAGACAGGGGCGGACAGCACTGCCAGGCTGCGAACAAGAGGCAGGCTGAGGTCAAGCTCACCGGGAAGCCTTCCGAGGCTGGAGCCAGCAGTCTGCAAGGGAATTCCACCTTCACCTTCATCTCCACCTCAACCTGGCTCTGCAGAGCGCTGGTGACAAACTCCTGGATAAGTGGCTGTGAGAAGGAAAGGAGATCACCTGTGTAGCAAGCATGAGGCCCTGAGTTCAAACCCGAGTACCTCCAGAAAGAGAGAGAGAGAGAGAGAGAGAGAAGGAAAGAAGATCCAATGTTGGAGGGGCTCAGCCCTGTGTCAAGCGGTCACTTTCAGTTCTCTCTTTACCTGCAGTAGGAATAACTCTGGGGGAGTGAGGCTGCTCCAGAAGCAGGAAGGTCCAGAGAAGAGACTCCAAGGGAAGTGCTGGAGCTGGAGGGAGTTGGGCGCCAGGCTCTCAGGAAGAAGAAGAACACCCTGGGAACCCAAGAGATGCAGACACGGGGTGGGGGGGGGGGGGTGGCACTGCTTGCAGAGATGATGATAGAGGCTGCCACCAGGGGGCGCTGCAATGGACAAGCTACAGCGTGGTCCCTGCTGGCTCAGGCTGGACACTGGTGTCAGCACTGCACCAGTCCCTAATTTGCTCAAATGCTTCAGTTGTAGGACAGTTGGGGTCCAGCTGATGGGGTTCAGGGGGACTCCAGGTACAGCTGTCTACTGACAGGGAGGCAATGTGTCACTGAGCAATTATGCACTAACTGACCTTGGCCCTGGCACAAGGCCAGGCCAAGGTTGTGTCTGACCTCTAGGCACACCTTAAGAACACTCAGTGATTCTCCCACATTTGGAAACCTTCTGGAATGCTGTAACTCCCACCTCTGGGCACCATCTGTGCACTTGGCCCATATTAGGAATTGTACACACCTACTCAATTCTCTTTATCATCCTGAAAGTGAGTCACAGTTCACCCCCTTTGGTGGAGGAGGAAACTGAGGCCAAGAAAAATTACTATGTCCAGCTTCCAGGACTGGCACATTCCTGCACTTCTCCTCACTGCAGTCATCCCAAATGAATGTATTTCCTGTCCAGCCAACTTTGCAAGAATCCCAAAATCTGACTATGTGCCGGATCTGGATCCCTCTTTGGCAAGAACACCCACAAGTTTCATGTAGCCACAAAAGGTCCTCGGCCAAATCAGCTGATAGGATGTGAACTCATGGTCTGTGCTCTGTGGCTCTCTCAGGGGAGAGAAGTCATCCCGTGGGTGTATATTTCCCAGGTTTGTTCTCTTGTTTGTCCATTTATTGGTGATCATCAAGCTTTGCCTTTCTGATCAATTCCAATTGGCTCTAGCTACCTACCTACTATCTTTATTCTCTAGCATCTTCCTATCTGCCTGCCTGTCACCTATCTACAGTGTTCTGAAGTCCTTGTAAGGGGGTGCAGAATCCAAGGCTAATTTTCACACAAACCAAATTTTAATTGTCTGAGTTTTCAAGCAGTCAGGTGTGGAAGCTAATCTGAAACCTGGCAAATGGCCTCATACGTATGCCATTTAAGCTTTGCTCTTTAGTAGGAAAGTGTGACTCTTTCTGGTACTGGCTTCATTAAGACTGCCGGAATAGTCTGTGATTGCTGGAGATGTCCCCTGGTGCCTGTGGGCTCCAGAATTGCAGTGGGAGATGTCCTCTGGTGCCCATGGGTCCCCCATGACTGGACCCACCTGAGAGGGCAGCGAGGGTTGGAAGGTGACACTGAAGCTGCAGTGGGGTTTCTGAGCTCCAAGGCCATTCTCTTGAGAGGAGGCAAATTTCCATCCTTGGTCAGGCATTGCTGATGCAGGTGTCAGGGCAGGGCAAGTGAAAGCTCTTTTTGTGCATGAGCTTTGTGCAGAGAATCTACAGGAAGATGCTGGAAACCACGTGCTAAAGAAATTCTGAGCCAAGGTGGACAATATGGAACCCAGACTCCCGTCCAAAGAGCCCAAGAAAGACAAAGCTGGGGTGTGGAGCACAAGACTGGCCAATCCATGAGGAACCCCACTTGCTGAGAAGTGGGATGCCTGACCTAGGATGTGTGACACTGACCGCAATGTGGGAGGAACCCAAGAGAACAGCTGGCTTGGGCAGAATGGCCACTGGGCTGGACACCAGGAAGAACCACCAAGAAGGAGTGGAGTGGAGATGAACAGGAGGCATGAGGCATGACCGAAATTAGCAGGCAAACTTGGGGCGCTGTGGTCAGAGAGCAGAGGGGTGAGGGAGGGGCAGTTTAGAGCTCTGCAAGGAGAGAGCGTGAAGTGCCTCTTTGTGCAGTCCCTGGTTAAGAGAAGTACTGGAGCCCGAGCACCTGTTCAGCACCCAGAGTTTCAGAGACCAATGTGTCCTTCCAAATAGCGTTCTTGGGCACCAGTTTCCCTGTGCCTCACACAGTAGCTGTGGTTCACAAGTCTCCAACACTTCAGACGCTGACCACCCAGACTTAGGTAGGGCTGACTTCCCATTCCTCCATGAGGCAGCGCCCGTTGCAGACACCATCCCCAGGCTCGGGCTAGCTCAGGGAGCTAGCCATACTTCCGATCCTGGGGTCCCAAGCCGCCCTCGGGGTTGACAATTTGCTAGAACAACTCACTGATCTTTGGAAAGTGCTCTATTTAACATTACAGCTTTACTGTAGCAAAAAAAAAGGATGGAACTAACCCAAAAGAAGAGGTGTTTAGGGTGAGGTCTTGGGAAGGTTCCAGATGTGCAGCTTCTCCCAAAGAGTGAGTATCTCCCCAACTCCACATCGATGTAACACTACACCCATTGCTCTGGAGCTGTAGTGTCCAGAGGTTTGGTTTTGGTTTTTTGCTGTACTGGAGATTGAACCCAGAACCTCGTACATGGTAGGCAAACACTTAGCCACTGAGCTGCATCCTCAGCCCTCTAGTGTCCAGCGTTTTCATTGGAATTTCATTATGGACATGTGGTGTGGTTGATTGGATCACTGGCCACAAGTTAACTCACTCTCCAGTCCCCCTCTCTTCCCTGGAGGTATATGGGGTGGATAACATTTGTTCCAAAACCCCAGGCCTCTATTGCATGGTGTTTTGGCATGACCAACCCCCATCCTGAGCTATCTCATTCACACGCACTGATGGGGTCTGAGAGGCTCATGAGTAACAGGACATTCCTGTCACTCAAGAAATCCCAAGCACTCAGAGGCATTCTCAAGGGAACCAGGGGCAAAGCCCAGCCAAGTTCTTCACTCCCCTCAGTAGCATTCAAATTTATTGTATGGGCACCTGCACACCCATGTTTATTGAAGCACTATTCACAATAGCCAAGTTATGGAAACAGCCAAGATGCCCCAGCACTGACGAATGGATTAAGAAAATGTGGTATCTATACACAATGGAATTTTATGCAGCCATGAAGAAGAACGAAATGTTATCATTCGCTGGTAAATGGATGGAATTGGAGAACATCATTCTGAGTGAGGTTAGCCTGGCCCAAAAGACCAAAAATCCTATGTTCTCCCTCATGTGTGGACATTAGATCAAGGGCAAACACAACAAGGGGATTGGACTATGAGCACATGATAAAAGCGAGAGCACACAAGGGAGGGGTGAGGATAGGTAAGACACCTGAAAAATTAGCTAGCATTTGTTGCCCTTAACGCAGAGAAACTAAAGCAGATACCTTAAAAGTAACTGAGGCCAATAGGAAAAGGGGAACAGGAACTAGAGAAAAGGTTAGATCAAAAAGAATTAACCTACAAGGTAATACCCACGCACAGGAAATTAATGTGAGTCAACTCCCTGTATAGCTATCCTTATCTCAACCAGCAAAAACCCTTGTTCCTTCCTATTATTGCTTATACTCTCTCTTCAACAAAATTAGAAATAAGGGCAAAACAGTTTCTGCTGGGTATTGAGGGGGTGGGGGGGAGAGGGAGGGGGTGGAGTGGGTGGTAAGGGAGGGGGTGGGGGCAGGGGGGAGAAATGACCCAAGCCTTGTATGCACATATGAATAATAAAAGAAAAAAAAATTCAGGCACTTAAAAAATAAATAAATAAAATAAATTTATTGTATGTACTACAATGCATGTGACACAAATGTATTTATAAACATAAAATTACTTTAAAATGTTTGTTAAATGAATTAGCTGTGAGAGCATAGCTTTAGGGATCTCAGAGTTGTCTCTGTTCTCACCTCATTTAAATTAGGACTTATTTGAGAAAAAATATCAGCATCCACAAAAATTAGCTGGGGGTGGTGATTCACATCTGTAATCCCAGCTACTTAGGAGACGGAGGTAGGAGGATCACAGTCTGAGGCAACCTGAGCAAAAAGTCAGAGATCCTACCTGAAAAATAGCTAAAGCAAAAAGGGCTGAGTGCCCAGCTCAAGTTACAGAGCATCTGCCCAGTAAATTCAAGGTCCTGGGTTCAAACCCTAGTAACACACACACACACAATAATGAATGGCTTGGCTTTTATAATGAATTACTCAATTTTCTAGTGGTTTCTGAGTTGGCAATGGTTATCTTCCCTTGGGGAACCTCAGACTCTCACCCCTTCCCCAGTAGCATTTAAGACCAAGGTGTCTGCAGAGTAATTAATTTGACTGCCTATAAATTTCCCAACAGAAGTGTTCTGTCATCTTCCTCTCCCCACACCTTCCTTAAGGACAGATATGGAAGTGATGATAAAAAGACAGAGTCAACATCTCTGTCTGAACAAGTAGAACCACCCAATTAGCTGCAGAGATTTGACTCTGGTGAAAGAAAAGGCTCAAGTAAACCAGCAAAGGGCTGGAGGCCTGGCTCAAATGGTAAAGCACTTGCTTGGTAATCACAAGGCACTGAGTTCAAACCCCAGTACCTCCAAACCAACGATGAGAAAAACCAAAAGAACCAACAGAGAACCCAGAGGGGCAATCTGGGGCTTTCGACCAGCCCCGTTCCATGCTGCAAGCTTGGCCAACTGTGCTGGGGTTCCAGGTACAACTCAGTGTGGCTTCTGGCAGGTACCTCCGTGTGGCCTGAGGCTTCTTCTCAAGGGAACAAGACAGGACTGATGAGTAGACATTGTGTCAAGGATATCCATCCTAGTCACCTTGAACGGAGGTGTTTAGGGCTCCAAGCGTTTGTAGGAGAGGGCTGAGATTACAGAACCCTGGTGCAGTTTGTCACTGCGGCAACACCTGGCAACTATGCTGATGAAGTGTGCATCTCCGAGCCCCAGAGTGTCTTTCTGGATGGCTCCATTCTGCCTCTCTCTTGCTTCTGCCTCATCCCCTCTCAGCAGTTATAAAAGCAACAGGCGTCTGTTAGGAAAAGCAAACAGCTCAGCAATTTAACAACAAAACTGCTAGCATGAATCACCTCTGTGAGTCAGGAACTTTGGCTCTCGTTAGTGTGCCAACCACTTAGGGAACAAGCTGGGATAATAACCCCATTTTACACACCAGGAGGAGGTGGATAGCCCAAGTTGGCTGGGCTAATGTCAGACAGTCAAGACCTGGCAGGGCGCCACCCAGGGCCACTTTGACCTCTTCCTCTAAATCTCTTTTCCTGAAGTCATCCTCACAGTGCTATTTTACCACCCTCCTTCTTTTGGCTCACTGGTTATATTGCGAGCATCTTTCCAGGCTGTTCAAGTCTTGTCGCAGGATGTTGGATGTGTACTGCTCCATCCTGTTCTGTGGGTGGCCCATCTCCCGACCGTGGGCCTCTTCAGCTGTTTCTGATCCGGCCTAATACACTGCTGGGTTGTTGAAATTGGGAAGTCTGAGTCATGGTTGGCTTTGGTCTGATTCTAATCAGAGCTGGCCGAGCTGCTGACTGACAGGAGAATGGGGCCTTCTGGGCCTTGGCATTGGTGTCTGGTGTTCCAGCCCGTGAGTACCAACCCACCCTGTTCTATCCCCTGAAGGTCTCAGCCAGCTTATGAGAGCCAGGTAGACTGAATTTATTATTTGTTTATCTATTTGACAGTAGTGGGGATTGAACTCAGAGCCTCCCTCTTGCTAAGCAAGTGCTCTATGAGATAGGGTCTTCTTAACTTCCCTAATCTTTCCATCTCTGCCTCCCAAGTAGCTGGGATTACAGACGTGTGCCACCACATCCAGTCGGGCTGCATCTTTGATTCAGAATTTTCTCACCCCATAAGTCCTTCAGGAAAATGCTTTTGTTGCCCTGGTAGGGAAGGCTTCATGGCCCAGCACAGCTCAGTGGGTCAGGGCAGTGGTTACTACAGTCGGAGAGCTGGGATCCCTGCCCTAGAAAGGTGAGAGGTGGGGAATCTTGGAGGGAGAGGGACTGTTGGTGTGAACATGTTGACAGGGACTTCAACACCTCCTGTAATCCCCGCAGAAGCCCCTTTTCCTGGTCTACACAGCCATCCTGGCATTGCTGTCCAAAACACCACTCTGAACTCCTATTGGATCCAATGCCCTTAGATAGTCCCCACTGCCTCTAGGCTGACTTTTTTGCAGCCATAAGCAATTTCAGTAGTCATCTGGCCAGCTAGGGGATGTACAGAAAGGACTGGGAAGTGCTACCTTGGGTCTGCCTCAATGCTCTATCCTTGTAACCACAACTAGCTGCACAACCTCTCAAGGTCTCTTGCTTGCTCGGCAGGAGAGAGACTTGGGATGCCCAGCGGTTGAATAAGAAGGATAGCAGAGTGCCTTCCTTCTCTCCTCCTGCCTGGAGCCACATGCAAGAGAAAACCTAGGGCTGGGGGTGTGGCTCAAGTGCTAGAGCACCTGCCTAGCAAGTGCAAGGCCCTGAGTTCAAACCCCGGTACTGCCGAAAAAAAGCCCTACTTTCTTTATATTTTTCCATAATTACCTGCAAGAGCCAACTGACACCCCACTGCAGAGAGACCTGAGGGGGACCCCAGGAAACTCTGAAAATCTCTCTCTCCTGACCACTGCTTGCAACCCACTGAATTTAGTCTAGGTATCTCCTCAGGACATGAAGGTGCACTGAGCTCTCCAAGCCACCACCAGGTTGATGACTCAGTAGGAAGACACAGGGAAAGATCAGAGGAAACCAGACAGCACGGGCCTCATCCCCCAGCAAGTGTGGCAGTTCCTGTGAGATTTGTCTACCAAGGAGACTCGAGGGAGGGTAGATCAGGGCTTTTATCGAAGGCTGGTCACATGGGCCTCTCTGCTAGGCATGTTAGAAATGCCAGGTTCCTGGAAGAAAAGCAGGTAGAGACCACAGGGAACACCATCAACTACACTGTCTGCACAAACAGTTAGGCACATCTAGGAAACAGTCAAACCTCCTGAAACCTATGTCCCCAGATGCCAGATCAGGCCAGCCTCACAGCAGGCGTTTTTAAGGAAAGTAGTCTCAGGCCTGCTGGGTGAAGTCTTATCTGCACAGGAGGCCTTGGTGTGGGGAGCCAGGTGACATTGGGTGGCACTGCAGAGATTCTGTCAACAGGCACCTTTGAAAAGACTTCTGTACCATTCTCCTCACTGTGCCACTCTGCTTGCTGATCTTCACAAACCCCTCAGATGCTATGGGCGCGACTTGCTCTGTCATACAACAGACATATTCTCTGGACATTCACGAAGTGTTCTGCTTACATGCAATTTTATGGCACCCCTGAGAATAAGTTTAGATGAGTGCATGACAGGCTTTTCGTGAATCAGTAAGCAACCTTAATGTGGCAACATGGGCTGCAAGGTAATCAGCCTCCCATCGTCTTGCAGTTTCCTGTCATGCGTTTGGAGGATGGGAATACAGAGTCAATTTATTGCCAGAAGTGTGGCTCTTGAGTTCTTGAGCTGGAAGATAATGGTGAATTATTTATAGATTCTTGGACCTGAGGAAAATACAGAAATAATGATACTGACACCACCACAACCACCACAATTCCTGGGTTTTGTTATGTGGCCTGTGGAGTCAGAGCTGTAGTTTACAGTCACAACAAATCCAATAACTCCTGACAGATGACAATGGTTTCACAAATGAGGCACTGGAGGCCCAGAGAGGTCAAGTAGCTTGCTCAATCACCCAGCAGAAAGGTGACAGAGGGAAGAATGGTACAAAGCAGATGGCAAGGGTCCCTAGCCACTGAGAACACTGCCCAGAGGGGCAGAGCACCTTGCTGCAGTGGGCCACACTGAAGGACTCGGTGGAACAAGTAAGTCTTGAACGCAGGACTGTCAACTCTTTGTTCAGTCTTCTTACTTTTCTTTTCCTTTTTTAAAAATTTACGATTCACTAATGGTACAAGGGGTTTTGTGTGAAAGTTACATATAGGTATACAAATAATCCAATTAATAAGCAGGGCAATGAATTAAGCAGTTTCAGAAGTACAAATGGCTGAGGAAATGTCCAGCATCCCTAGCCATGAAGGAAATGCAAATCAAGACTGCACTGGGATTCCACCTCACCCTGGTCAGGTGACAATCACCAAGAAAACAAACAGCAGATGCTGGCGGGGTGGGGGGAAGGAACCCTTGTACACTGTGGGAATGTGAGGAATGCAATCACTATGGAAAGCAGTGGAGGCTCATCAAAAAGCTAAAAATCGACCACCCTTAGGTCCCTGCCATACATCTGAAGGAGTATAAATCAACACACACACCCATGTTTATCGTAGCACTATTCACAGTGGCCAAGTGACGCTATCGGCCTAAGTGCCCAAGAACCAACGAAAGGATAAAGAAAATGTGGTAAATATACACAATGGAGTATTACTCAACCGTAAAGAAGAATGAGATTCTACCATTTGCAGGAAAATGGATGCAACTAGAGATCATTGTACTGAGTGAAATAAGCCGAGCTCAAAAAGCCAAATATCACATTTTTGCTTGTGTGTGGGATCTAGGTCTAAAATGATAAAAATGGAGAGTATACCAGGGGTCAGCTCCTTTTCTTTAGCCAACTGGCCTCTTAGTCATTCCTTTGCAGTTTAGACTTTGGTTAGTACTTGTCATAATATAAATATTCCTTGATGAATTTATAAAAAAATTCAATCAACTCATGATCTTGTACCAAATGCAGGAGCCTCCTCTCTGGCCTGGCTTTATCTACTCTTGACACTGGAGCAGCATTCATGCTACATCTGTGATGAACATTCCAAACCACCTGGTCTGCTGATCCATGTTCAGACCCTCAGTTGCTCTCCAGGGCCCATAAGATTACATGCAGTCTCCACAGACTGCAGGGAAAGCCAAGTGTAGACAGCCCCTGCCTCTTTCTCCAACCTTTCTCCTGATGTAGGGCCACTCTTCAAGACCACTGGGCCACTTATAACTCCCCAATGCCCACCCATGGTCTCCAGCTTCTGCACCTTGAGCATCTTTTCCTTCTGTCTGCAGGTGTCCACCTGAGCCCAGCCCACCTGCCTTTCTAGCTCACTTGATCAACCAAGTCTCTGGATTCCTTGCTTGGTTCCTGCTGTCACAGCACTTCTTGCTCATTATCATGGCATACTTACTCAGCTATTGTCTCCATTAGATCCTGAGCTCCTTGAAGGCAGGGGGACCAGAGCTTATGTCCAGAAGACAAGATGGACCCCTGGTGCCCTAGTGGTAAAGAGCAGATGCAATGTAGAGCCAGAGAAAGAGACAAGAATGAGCCTTAGATGTGTAGAATCCAGGAAAGAGGTGGTCCAAAGTGGACCAGTGGCTTAAAAACTATCTTGACTGCAGAATGCTTTCTTCAAATGAAATCTGACCAGTTCCCCATAAAAGGGAAGCTCTCAGTAAAGGGCCACATCACCAACTTGGACCAAATCTTTCCTTTCTTGCAGGTTATGTTGTAGTGCGAAAGTCGTGGTGTGGCCTTTAGAATCAGCTTGATTGCATTTGGATAAACTAGCTGCTGTAACTAATAAGCCCTGAGTTGTGATGCCTTAATGCAGTGAACATTCTTTCCTAATTCATGTCACCATCCAAGCAGGTGAACAGAAGCTGTGCTCCACAAAGCCATTCGGGGTCCCAGGCTCTGTCAGTAGAGTGGTCCCACCTGGTTCCTTAGGAAATGGCCAGCTGAAAGGAAAGGAGGTGAGCATGAAGAAGGCAAGAGGACAAGAGAGAAACCTGCACACCTGTGTTCATCACAGCACTATTCACAGTACCAAGTTGTGGAATGAGGCTAGGTGTCCGTCCACAGATGAATGGATGGAGAAAACATGGTATATATACACAATGGAGTGTTATTCAACCATAAAGAAGAATGAAATGATGTAATCTGAAGGGAAATGGATGGAACTAGAGATCATGTTAAGTGAAATAGTCATGCTCGGAAAGACAAATGCCACATGTTTTCTCTCATATGGGAATCTCAGATTTTCTTAAGACATGAATATAGAAGGGGGATTATTTGGGGGAGAAGGGACCAGTGGAAGGAGGAAGGGATACAAGAGAGGGTGATTGGGGATGAATATGATTGAAGTACGTCATATACATGTACAAAAATGTCATAATGAAATCCATCACTTTGTATAATTAATATATGCTAATTAAAGAAGGCATGCGAACTCCGAATGCCTTGGTGAAGGTAACATACATCACTTCTGTCACTTTTGCCTTCACTGCTGGGGTGAGAAGCAGTCCTATGGTCCCGTCCAGATGCAGGGACTGGGTGACATGGCTGGTTGCCAGTGTAGGCAGGAAGAGGAGGCAAGCCAGACCTGATGACACTAGCAAGCTCTGATCTGTCGGACTCCATGTGGCGATGGGATGTGTTGCTTATCTGGAGGTCTCTGCTACTTGTGAAATTTCTCAGGATGGTGACAGGGTTAAACAGGATGAGGTACACAAATGTCTGATCCATCCTTAGTAGTCAACCAGCCTTCATTTCAGGTCTCCTATGCTCTACAATACGGAGTGTTTCAACATGAAAGAGGTGTTAATACAGCCATCTTTGCATTTTCCACATTAAGAGTTGGAATAGGAGTGGTTAAGATTTGTGATCTGAGGTCCACTGCCTGGGTTTGAATCCTGACTATGCTACACCAATGGTGGGAGCTTGGGAGCCCCTTATGGCTCTGTATCTCTGACTTTTCATGTGCCCAGAAGAGAACCAAAAAAATGGTGCCTTCTCACGGAGTCGTGGAGGGGAAGAAATGAGTTTACAGGTGTCATTCTTAGAATAGCACATGATTATAAATATGACAAAAGCAATACCTATTTGTATTATAATATTTTTATGTGGATGTTACTGGCACACAGCCAAAACTCAGTTTAAAACACTAACGTGTCCAGGTGCTGTTCTGTAATATGGACACAAACCAGGTGTTCACCTCTATGAGGTTCATCCATTTCAAATTCAGTGAATGTTTGAGCAATAAATTAGCAGGACAGCCTTCATCACCTCGCTCCTGCAGTCACAAAGGCCTGTCAGCTGGGCCATGGCTACCTTCACAGCTGGAAGACAAACATTTAAGCACCAAAGGAGCTTTTGAGAAATGTGTTTCTGCAGGAGGTACAGGCTACACTACCAGTCTTCTGGCCTTCTCCAGCTTTGTGTAGAGGCTGCTGCTCCGGGGCTTCCCAAGACAAAATAAGAAATCTCTTCAGATTTCTGAAGCAACCCTGGGCCCTCATTTTCTCCCATTGGGCTCCTGAGTGCAGATCAACACAAGAGAGCAGAGCCTACTTCTTCCGAATTAGCACCTTGTCCTCTCCTTCCACTAGCGCCAGACACTGACTACAAGCATGGCACCAGGAGTCTTTTGCAAGAGAACTGCAGTCATTTGAATCAGCACAGGACTGCAATCAAGCCACACCCAAAGTCCTGTCTATCTGGTGACAGTGTAGACAGAATGTGTCCCTGAGAATTTCTGGACACGCATCACGTATACCAGCTTCTCCACAATGCCCTTACCCTGTGCATAGCTGCTGTGGCCCCTGTTATCCTACTGCCTTCCTGTGGCCGCTCTGTCTCCTTACCTTAGCAATTATCAGTGCCTCTCCTGGTTGACTGTGCTCCTTTGGATCACTGCTGTTGTACTAGTCAGAGTCTGACAGTGTGTCTAGTCCGTACGACGGCAGATTAATATTTGCTCTTAAATCAGTGCATGCACCTCTGAACTTAGCTGCTTAGCTTTTACCCTTGCACGGTTCATTGCAGTCTAAATGAAGCTATTGCATCAGAACCCTGAAGTTAGCATAAAAAGCTCCTCCACCACACATGGGCCACATGACCACGGGGAAGTTATGTCACTCTCTGTTCCTTTGTTTGTCAATTACAGCCTCTACTTCTAGGGTTGTCTGAGGTTGAGATGAGGTAATTTATGTGTTTCGGTAGAGTTTCCGTAAGTGTAAGGAACATAAAAAAATTTTATCCAACTGATGCTAAAAAAGAAGTTGGAGAAAATAGTGAGTTGCTCACAGCCTGGGTGGGAGGGCTGAAGAAGCAGGTCAGAGCTCTGCAGCCAGAGATCACACTCCAAGCCATGCCCAGAGCTGTGTGTGGGGTCCCCTGCCGTCACCACTGCTGGTGACCACACTGCTTCATAGGACCCTGCTGCTGCCCCAAGGCTGCACCCCCAAACCCAATCTTGATGAAGCCTCTGTGCTGCCAGAGGGTCCTCTTGAGCTCTGTGAGCCCCATCACACCCCATTCAAAGTCCAGGCATCTGACTGGCTGAGATTTGGTCATGTGTTCTCTCCCTAGCTGCAGCGTATTCTGGGAGAGCATGTTCACCTGCCCTACATCTCTGGCAAATCACTGTGCTGAGGATTTGGGCCCAGGTCTGTGGGATCTGAACCTAAGCTTTTCCTGCAATGTCATCTGCTGGCCCTGTGGGTTTGTGGACCCATGTTGGGTAGCAATAGGCAACTATAAGTATCTTGGGGACTGAACCCTCTGGGGGAGCTTAGTGCCATGATCTCAGTCTTTGGTGCACATCAGAATCACCAAACCCACCCCAAACCCAGTGGTAGTGAGGAGGATGGAGTGGGTTTGGAGATGCATTACATTGTGGTTTTAATTTGCATTTTCCTATTGGCTAGTGATGCTGAGTGTCCTGTCACTGCCTTATGGTCATTGGTATTCTGTTTAGGGTCTGTTCAAGTCTCTTGCTCATTTGAAATTGTATTATTAGTCCTCTTATCGACATCTTAGAGTCCTTTTTATATTCCGATACATTTTCTTTGTCTTGCAAATATAACGCAGTCTATGCCTTTTCTTCATTTTTGATGCTGTCTTTTGAAGAATTTTTGATAAAATCCAAATGAGCATTTTTTTTTTATGACTGTCGTTTTTGTGACTTGTATCTTTGCCTATTCGAGAGTCCTTCTTCTGTTAGGTACGTGCATTTGTGACACACTTCTAAGGTGGTCCTATTGTGCATTAAAGTCAGCGAGGCCCAGGTACAATAGTTATCACAGTCTTACGGTCAGACCTGAGTTTGACTCCAAGGTTTAACACTGAGCAAATCACTGTGTCTCTCTGAGCCTCAGTTTCCCTATCTTTAAAATGAGGTAAAAATAGGAAACATTCCCAAAATTTGAGAGTCCAATGAGATAAAGTTCAAACAATTTACCAAAGTGCAGAACTTGAACAAAGTGTTCTGGAAAACTATTCTGTTTTGTGTACTGGCTTGCTTCAAGCAAGGATGGAACAGAAGGAAATAACATGATCTGTTGTTTGTTTCCAGTATATCAAGGCCTTTTACAATGACACGTGGGAAAAACGGCATGGACATCCAATAGATCCGGATACGCTGACTCTGCTCTGGTCTGTGACTGTGTCCATATTCGCCATCGGTGGACTGGTGGGGACAATTATGGTGAAGATGGTTGCAAATGTTCTTGGGAGGTCAGTAGGGGGAGCCTCTGTGTGGGGGCTCCCTTCCTAAGGATCATAATATATCTGCATCATAGTCAGGGTCGCAGCAGGCAACAGAATTCCACTCAGACAGTTTGACCCTCACAACAGATTTTAAAGTCCTAAGGGAAAGGGTGGGAGCTAGGGTAGCAGAGCCCAGGAGGAAATGGAGCTGGAGTTGTGAAGGGTCTTGGCTGTGTCAGAACTATAGAACCCAAGTGAGGGCCACCAGGAAAAAATACCCTGTGTATCTCTCCTCTCATACTCCCATTCTCTTGCAGGTTCCCCCCCTCCCCCTGTCTGGCCAAATGGAAGTAGAAGACATAAAACTAGGGGAGCCTGATTAGTACCATCCAGGAGAGCCAGGTCCCAGGGTACAGAGCAGAGCAGCAAGGGAGGAGAGGGGATCTGGGTGAGGGAGCAAATGGAGAACGCTCAGCACAGAGCCTTTGAGATTGTTCCCCATGAGCACAGATAAATCTGCTTTTTAAGACCAGCTACATAGCTGGGTGCTGGTGGCTCACACCTGTAATCCTAGCTAACAGGAGGCAGAGATCAGGAGGATCACAGTTTAAAGCCAGCCTGTGCAAATAGTTCTTGAGACCCTATCTCGAAAAAAAAAAAATCACAAAAAAGGGCTGGTAGAGTGGCTGAAGGTGTAGGCCCTGAGTTTAAATCCCAGTACCACAAAAAAAATCAACTACATAGATTATCTTCCATTATATGGCTGGATCATCATTTATTTAACCACACGCTGATTGATAGAGGTTTAGGCTATTCCAAATAGTTTGCCTTAGAAATAAGGCTGCAGTGAGTATCAAAAAGTCCATGTTGAATTTTCTCACCCATGCCCCCTCCAATCAGATCCACTTTACCATGTGAGTCTTGCTCCTGCTCCTCACTTATTTTTTGACATGAAGCCCTCTCTCAGAGCAGATTAGTTTATTAGTAAATTCCCCCCCCAAAAACAATGTCTTCTGTAGACACTGTTATTCATTCTTATAACAACAGCCTCCTGGGAGCTACTGAGGTAAGCATGGAGAAGAGAGTCTGAAAATTTGATGTCTGAACTTGAGTTATGAGTCTTTCACTATTAACTGGAGGCTCTTGACCAAGTCATTTAATTTATCTTAACCCCAGTTTCCTCATCTGTAAAATGGAGACAGTTTCTACCTGCAGGGAAAGTTATGCAAGCTGGAGAAAACGAATGGAGAGAGGATGACATTGGTAGTGACTCATAAACTCATAAAACTGTTCCTCTTCACCTTCATCCTCACTGTCACCTTGACATCCATCTCTAATAAGTACTCAACAGATCCCTGTAGGAATTTACCTGAACTGGAGAGGACATTCATCTGACCCCAGAAAATCTCGTAGCTCCAGGCCTAGGGGCTACAGAAACACTACTAAGACGGATCCTACCCATTTTTTCCCACTGTGCCTTATATCCCAACAAGGAACAAATTAGAATGATGATAGTCAGGGAACGTTTTCCAAAGGCTGGGACGGGAAGCCACCTTGAGAATACCACATGGTACTCATGGAGGTATGTGGTGCCCAGTGAGGTGTGGGGGTGCTAACATTTTCCTTGCCCCCGAGACCACTTCCAGAATAAGAATTAATAAACTCAGTCCTGGGGGAGTACAGCTACTGCCTAAGGGAGTCAGCGATACCATTTCTGAGGTCCTCCGGTGTTCCTGGCACCTCACGTACCTTCTTTTGTTTAATTTCCTCTGCTCCTTGGGGTCTATAGATGGAGAATTGAAGGTCAGAGCAGTCAAGGTGTCTGCGCAAGCTTAGCTAGTTCATGTGTGGCTGAGCTCACGCTGGAACCAAGATGTGAGGATCTCAACACCATGATTTTCCCACTGTGCCAAGCAGATCTTTATTAGGGTCCTCTTGGCAATGGTGCTGTGGTATCCATGACGACTGGTAAGTGGCTGGTTGGCACCACTTCGCAGGATCCCTGATATGCTGTCACTCAGCCTCTGGCCCAAGCCACACCTTGTCCCCACAGTCCTTCTGTCCTATCCCAGTTACACAGAATCACACCCTAGCCTAGGCTTTGTGGACTATGACATCTACTTGCCTTATACTTGGCTGTGGCACTTCTGCCCTGCAGTTGCCCCTTAAGGATGTTCTGAACGCAAGCAGATGGGGAAAAGAAAACTAGCGTATGGACAAAGGGCTGTGGCCCAGGAAATCCAGACTCCCCCATGTATCATCTGTGTGGTGCAGAGCGTGACCACTTTGTCTCTCAGCCAGTGTTTTTCTCATGTAAAATGCAGTCATTGAAAGTGGCTTTATAACTCTCAACAGAGTAGCAAAAAGAGTAGGGTTGGACTGAAATTCAGATCCAGGTCTGTTCCACCACAGGCCAGTGCTATTTCAAACTCCTTGTTTATTCCTTGCCTTTGGGGGAATTTTCAGGGAAGAAGAGAGCCCCGGCTCATGGTGAGAGGCTGGGGAGTGCCAGCAGCAGCACAGGTGGTCCATCAAAAGATGCTCATACAGGTGGGAAGAGAGAAGTTCCATGGACTGGGGGCTTTAAGTTGCCCAGTTCCTGACAACTCCAGCCATGGGGCAGTTCCTGTGTAGGCCATGTTGAAGTCCTCTGTGAGTTGGGACAGAAGTTAACACAGGGATATCTCTGCAGATGAGGCATATTTCATTGTGTGGACCTCAAAGATGCAAGTTCCTTGCCTCCTGGAGCCTCTGGTCAGGAGAATTTGGGTCATAGAGAATTCTGGTGGAATGCCAGGCCCTCACTTGGGGTCCTCTGTCCTCTGCTCTCATGGCTGTAGTGACAAACCCCCTTTCCCTCATGAGACAGGACAATGGCTGTGCTTACAGACACTGGCTACAGACTCAGCTTCAAGTCTGGGCTCAGAAGCTCACAGCTTGTGGACTTGTGCACGAGTTACTGGAACTGTCTGAGCCTCACCTGGTTCACAGTGACATAGGGACAAAGTAACAGCCCATGAACGGATCGCTTTCAAGGTCAAATGAGATGAGGATATAAAGTACTCTTCTCAGCAATCGACTGGAGTCAGCACCCAACTTCCTGTTAGCATTTCGTCATCGTCACTACTGCTCTTCCCAACATGGGTCATTCGTCATTTGACAGAGCAGATTGTGAATATGTTCTTTAAATGGTGCTAAAATTGTCTTCGTTACACACATCATTGGATCTAGTTTTTCCCTCTGGAGCAAAGCAAAGGGAATATATTTAAAAAAAGCACACGCACACATAAGAAAACTCTCATGGGATTGAAGTCAAATTCTGGGTTAGACTCTTGAACAAGCCGTACAACCACAGTCATCTATGCACACAAGTGTTTGTCTATCAGGATGGGGGTGGAGAGACACTGGTTTGGCATTTGGCCTTCATGAACAAGAGAGACTGACACTGGGCAGGGAAAGCAGCCCTGAGCAATTCCTTATGCAGTCATTGTGACCCTGGGACATGCTATGGGTGGGTAAAGAGATTCAAGAAGAGGCAACTGACGTGCTTCTTAATTTTTACATCTGTAAAGTACAGATAAGCTGCTCCCCACTGAGGGGGCAGTTATGACAACTGAATGATATAAAATTTATTCAACAACTCCTGCCACTCAGAATGCTCCTTGAATACCTGTGATTGGAGTCCAAATCAAGTTGACTTAAGCCCCAAAGGGGCTCACATGACTGAAACATGACTTGGTAAAATCCAGTGACTCATATACTATAGAGAATCAAATATTCTTTCCTCCAAGTCTCAGCTCTGGCTTATCCATGTCAGTTCATCCCCAGGCTATCTGTCCATGGAGGATCCACATGGTCCAGCATTGTGAAACCTCTTCTTCCAATGTCACACAAAAAGTCCCAGGCATGACTCTCAGTGACCTGAGTGAATTGCATGCCTCCGGGGATTGTCAACCAGGGGACAACGCCACCCCACCAGGGGGTATGTGACAATGTCAAGAGACATTTCAGGTTGTTAGGACGATGTGCCTATGGCACCTAGGCGAGGCCAGAGATACTGCAACACACTGTACAGCCCTACATAAAGGAGTTCCCCAGCCCCTAATGTTAATAATGCCAAGATTCTGAAATTCTGGCAACTAACCTTGAGTGCATTAGATGGAGCATTTAGGAAAGAGAGTCCAAAGGGCTTTGAGAGTGATTGATGGCTGGCCAGGTCTGGATCGCCCACCTATTCCTAAGGCCACAGTGGGGTGGAGATGAAAGCACTGCTAGCCATCACAGTGGGAGTGGAGATGAGGAGGTTTCTTGGGGATAATCCGAGGGATCTACTCAAAAGAAGGAGGATCTGAACAAGCACCAACAACAGGCATTCCACTCAGGACTCCAGAGGAATAACAGGTTCCTGGAAGTACTATTTCTGCTCTTGTCATTTTCTCCTTCCAGCTTTTAAAATGTGTCTTTATTTTATTTGTGGTGGAAAGTAACTTCAGCTCTGTGGATGCCTGCCTGAGTGGTCTGCAGTGTACATGGCAGGCATATGCTGCCATAGCACCATGTCACAGACTAGGAGAATTCAGCAACAGGGTTTGTCAGCTCATAGTTCTGGAGTCCAAAGGTCCAAGATCAAGGTGTTCACAGGTGTGGTCTTTCCTGAGTCATCTCTGGGCAGGAGACAGCTGCTTTCCACTGTATCTTTACATGACCTTTCTCTAGGCCTGCACATTCTGGTATCTCTTCCTCCTCAAAAAGGGACACCAGTCATATTGGATTAGGGCTCCAATATTTAATTGTAATTACCTCTTTGGAGACACACTCTCTAGGTGCAGTGAACTTTGGCACATGAACTTTGGGGACCACAATTCAGTCCATAACAGAGCACACGCACTGTGTTTCTACAGTTTCTTCTTTGAGGCTAGATTAATCTCAGGAGGCCAACTCTACAGGAGTGGAGGCTGGGGCAGGGGCTGGGGTCCATGTGTTCTGTTGAGGGAGTAACGCAAGATGAGGGAAGCAGGAGAGGCAGGGGAAGGAGCCAGCAAGGCTGTGCTCTCTGGTCAAGCTGAGTTTTGTAGGTGTGGCATGTGGCAGGGAGACATATAACTAACCAGGTAGGGTTCCACCAGGTGCAGAGAGTGAAATGAAGGATGGTGGAATTCAAGCTGGGGAAGGCAGGATGGATAGATGCAGGAGGGTAACAGATATGGGGAATAAGGGATGATTTTGTCTTCTAGGCCTAGTACAGCTGAAGAAGAGCTGGAGGGTTCGCAGAGGCAGCCAGTAGTCCAGAGGTTCCCCATTTCACTAGGGGCTTAATAAAAATGCTTTCCAAATTCAAATAGCAGTCCCTGTGCCTTGCACCATTTGATTCTGGTCCTGGATAGGATGGCATAGAAGAAGGTGGGTCTCGGGCATTCTCTGACTTTCCTTGCCCAGGCTAAGTCTCCCAGTCTCTTTGAGCACTGCCCAAGAGCATGGGCTCCAGGGTCTTCGTCACCCCATCACTTTTCCTTTCTGCCTGAGAGCAGATGGCCTTCTGGATTGCACGAGAAAGAGTCTACAGTATCGGAGAAGCTCGAAACATTGAGTCAGGGGTCCTGGGTGAATTTCAGGGGGCCCTGAAGTTCTGCTCTCAGTGTTGATCTCCATTGTTTTTGTTGGTGTGTTCATCCTTGAAAAAAATCAAAACACAGTGATTAAAATTCTTATCTCTGAACCCCAGTGAGTCAGCTTTGTGAATTATTTGCAAATAAGGCTTCCATTCACACTGGGATGCTGTCAGGCTGGGGGTTATTTTGGGAAGGAATATATTAATATGATGAACTTGCTTAGAAGGGTGCAGTCTTATTTGCAAATGTTTCATGTCAGACTTTACTGTGATTTTAACATTTTCTGCATAGCTCAAAAGGCATCATCAGGTCCAAATGCAAGAGTTCAAGCCACAGCCTTAGGAGACCTCTTTGGCTTCCCTATTTCTCTCCATCTCTTTCCAGTCATCAGCAAATCCCAGTAATTCTGTCTTCCAAATACAGGATCCCACCACTTCTCACAACCTCAACTGCTACCAATTTGGTCCAAATTATCAGCTCTTGCCTAACCCCTTGCAATAGCTCCCAAAGTGGGCCACCCTGTCGCCCACCTGTGACACTCAAGATTGAGTGGTCTTGTTAAAGTGTAAGCCAGGCCACATCATTCCCCCCTTGGCATCTTCTGGTGGCTGCCTACCTCACCA
Organism: Castor canadensis; assembly: GCF_047511655.1. NCBI lineage: Eukaryota > Metazoa > Chordata > Mammalia > Rodentia > Castoridae > Castor > Castor canadensis. The sequence continues at coordinate 149,097,227 of NC_133394.1, forward strand.
GGGTGGAAACCCTGGCCCTCCTGGTAGCTAGAAGAGTTTTGGCCACTCCTCTTCACCTGTTTACCTTCAGCTACCACCTCACCGATCCTCTACTGCCTCCAGACATAATACTCGGGGATATTCTGAAATAGGCCAAACCCAGCTCTTTTTACCTCTCTGCCTAGAGAGCTCCCCCGAGACATCCACACAACTCATTTACTCTCCTTCTTTATGTCTGTGCTCAGATGTCACCTCCTCGGGGTGACATCTGGTCTACCTTGTGATATATTACGCCCTCTTCTCTGCTTTAGTTGTCTACAAAATTTGTCACCACCGGAAGCTACAGTTTTATAACTTGTTTATTAGGAAGAGCATAAGATAAGGGACTTTGTTGTGGTCATTGTCATATACCAGAGCCTAGGCTGGTGTTCAACACCCAGTCCACACTCAATTGTGTATTGAATGAATGAATGTTAGTGAATAAATGAATGTTGAAAGAATGAATGGCTCTGGATGTAGGTGACAGCCCTTAAAAGTATCTTAGTATCATGGTTACTAGAATGCTATATCATTCATTTAGTAGTGTGTGGCCTTGACTTGGGTACTTCTAGATCTGTTTTATCATGTGTGGAATGTGGTGACAGATTATCTAACGTCACAGAGTAACTTTATACAATAAGTATGAAATTTTTAATCTTGAGCTTGGTCCATAGTAACACTCTGTGTTTTTTAGCTATCAGCATTATTTTAATGTATTTTTTAGTTTCTCAAGGCTCCACACAAGTTCCAGGTGCCATCCTAAGAGTTTTTCATAAGTCATCTAATTCTCATGGGAGGTTACAAAATAGGTATTATTACACATTTTACAGAAAAACAAGGCTAAGAGAGTATAATAAACCTGCCAGATAGTGAATCTCTGGATGTGGAGTCAGGAAAAGCCCATGTATCTTGCCTCTAGACCTAGAAACTGAATTGAGACTCGGGGCAGATAGAGGCAGGCCACCTGGTGGAAGTCCAGGTTACTATGGCCTACCTCCCAGGATTTACTCTTTCATCTGGGCTACAAGAACGTTTTAGGCTTCAACATGTGACAGTAATTGATTTAGTTGCTGGGACTACAGTAACAAGACAAACTCTTTGGCCTTGTGGTGCTTACATTTGTGGGAGAACAAGGACAACAAACATCAAAATAAATAGGATAATTTCTTATGGTGCTGGGCTGGGAAGGCGATAGAACCAGGTGACAGGATGGAGGACAATGGGCTCTTCAGCTGGGAGAAGCCATATCTGATACAGTGTCAGGAGGTGACATGTGAGCTGAGACTCTAATGAGATCAGTCATGCAAGGAGCAGAAGGGACAGCAGGAGAGAGGACAAGGCAGCAAGGATGAGGGGCAGGAATCGTGAACCCCCCTGGCATACCCCAGAAGCTGCAGGAGGCTCATAAGTTTGGGGCAGTTAGAATGAGGGAGAGAGTCTTAGATGCTACAGAGGCCATCTCACACTGGGTTTTATGGGCCTTGGTGTGGAGTTATTCAAGTGCAGTGAGAAGCTACTAGAAGGTTTTAAACAAGGGAATTTACTTCTATGTAGGCTTTGAAAGAGTCCCTTGGATGCTCTGTGAATGTGAACAGCAGTAGGGAAGCAAAAGCCAGTAACTATGGGATTCTCCTGGAAGATATAGAAAGGGAAGAAATCTAGCTCAAGGTTTGAGACAAGTCAGAAAGAGTGGATACAGTCCCATCCTGAAATTCAAGAAGTCTAACTCCTAAAATTAATAATGAATGCCTCTCCAAACCCCTAGCTCTTCATTATTTACAAAACACATTAACTCATAGGTAACTCATAGGTATGACCTAAAACAAGTTTCTAATTTGTTGGAGTCCTAGTTAACTTGTGGCGAAAATAGGAATATTTGAGAGTACTTACCTCATAGGGTTGTTTTCAGAATTAAGTGAACTACTCATGTAAAGTGTTTAGGATAGTATCTCAGATACAGCAAGAATTGAAGAAATATGGACTATTTTGACCATTTTGCAAGTGAGGACAAGAAAACACAGATGTCCTCACTCCTGAAAGATAGAGCCAAGGCAGGAATCCAGTCCCCTAAGGGAGTCACGCTTCTCAACAGTGATATGTTCATAAAATGACAGTAGTCCTGACACACACAGCAATCACCAATAACAACTGTCATGGGAATTTGCCTAGCTGGCCTTGTTTGAGGGTTCAAGTCCAGTCTTACATTTAGTACTATAGCTCATCAAATCTGAGATGCATGGTGGGTGTAAGAAGTATTGTTTTATGAAGGGAAAGGAGAGGGAGAGAGTAAAGAGGGAGGAGAGAGGGAAAGAGGGAGTGAGGGAGGAAGGAAAGAAAGGAGGGAGGGAGAGAAGGAAGGAGACATCTGCTTCTTGTGGTGGTTGAGAAGCCATTGTCTCTCAGCTCCACACTCACTCATGTTTTTGTTTATCTGAGTTTCCTTAGCCGTTGATCCCAGCTTCCAGCTTTTGTTTGCTCCCCAGAACCAGACTTGGTGCCCCTCAGAGGAAACAGTGTCCATGGGCAGTACCCACCCCTCCCCAAAGTTCTGAGTTAGCTCTCCAGAGCCCCCATTCCAAGCCCCTAAGGAACTTTCATCACAAGGGTAACACCCTATTTTCCAAGAACCCCCTTTGACATCTCAGTCCTCCAATACTACTTATCCAATTTCCTATGTTAAATTCTCTCCATTAAAACAACTAGAGTTATTTCCATTTTCCTGTCTGGAGCCTGACTATAGATTGTAAGATGCACCTTATTGTCAGAAATGTTGAAAGGCTTAGAACTGATTGAATAAAATACTGCAACAGGGAATTCACAAATGACAGGTTGACAGTGCCTTCGCAAGTGACCCAATTGACTCCATGGTGAACCCAGGGGAAAGAAATGCCTGATTCAAGGTCACACAGCCACAAGATGTCAGTGAGGGCTGGACCCATGTTGCTGATTCTTAGACTGGTGCGCTCCCCACTGTGCCTGAGTCTCACTCTGCTGACCCTTCTGAAGGTCGTGGCCTCTGCTTTTGGGTTGGACAGGTCATTGCCATGCCTCGTCACAGTGGGGGTGTCCTCATCAAATCCCTTCTTTCCTTCCAGGAAGTCCACCTTGCTGGTCAACAATGGCTTTGCGATTTCTGCAGCACTGCTGATGGCCTTTTCTCTCCAGGCAGAATCTTTAGAAATGCTCATCATGGGACGCTTCCTCATGGGTGTGGATGGAGGTGAGACTTCCCCGTGATGGCAGAGGAGGGCAGTAACGCATGCCTAGGGATTGTCTGGAAATGTGAGAGGTGATTCGGGCTGTCACAAGACTGGGACTCTCTGCTAGTATTGAGTTGGCAAGAATAATAGAACCCTGCATGAAAAGGGATCGTCCTGTGGGAAGAACCACTCCATTCCAATGCCCTAGCCTCCAAATTGAGAAACATTTGGCTGATCAAACCCAAGCCAAGTCCAAACCCTGGGTGGTTTTCAGCATATCACTTTTAGCATAAAATGCACACTCCAATGGTGTCTGTAGTTTCCAGGGGTTGCTTGTGAGGATTGTGTTTCTGTCCAGTGTTTGACTCATTCCTCTTTTCATTTATTTGCCAATCACTAACAGAACAGTTACTATGCCTGGTGTTCTGTATGCTGGGGTGTAATGATTGAGAAGACCCAGGGCAGACAGATGACAAAAAAAAACCACAGGGAAGGGGGATAATGAGGGTCATCTTAGAAAAGCCATCAGGGAAACCTGTTTGGAGGAGGAAACATGGCAGAGACCAGAATGAACCAAGGTTGAGAACTGAGCAAGTATCTGGGGAACTGGGTTCCCAGCAGAGAGGACAGCACCGTGGCTCTGAGGTAGAGGGGTGCTTGGTGCATCCCAGATAAGTAGGGGTTCACTGTGGGTGGAGCTTATGAGTGAGGAGTAGCGTGGGAGCTAAGGCTGAGGAACACTCAGGGCAGATCATGCAGGTCACACACAGTGAGGATGGAGGGTCTGTGCTGAGTGTGAGAGGAGGTCAGGTGACAATTGAGAGGAGTGGGACCTGGACCAGTTCACATTTTCATAGGACTCCTGCTACTCCTGTGCAAAAGGCAGGGCACCCCTACCTTGGGACCAGGGGACCAAGGAGTCCAGGAGAGACAGGCTGAGGCCTAGGCAAGATGGTGGTAGAGCAGGCAATGAGGAGTGGCTAGATTCTGGATGGTGGTGTTGGATTGGGAGACTCAAGATTCATTGTCAAAACCAACAAACTTCTTTCTCTCTAAACATGCAAATCTGTGACATATTACTTTTAAGCCTCTGTAGAAAGATTAAAAGGCTTCGTAGTGCTGCCAGCTCAGCTTTGAGGGTTTTTTCTTCTTTTCTTTCTTTCTTTCTTTTTTTTTTTTTTTTGAGGTACTGGGAATTGAACTCAGGGCCTCCTGTGCTTGTTAGACAAATGCTCCACCACTTGAGCCACACCCCCAGTCCTCAGCCTTGAGCTCCTTTGCTCATGGAGAGACAAGCAATACCGTCCAAACAAGGGATTACTGACGATTATGTTCAGGTATAATGCAGACAGCACACAGGATAAGGTTTCTGGATTCATCTCTGAGGACAGGAGAGCAACGCTTACCCATATGCAGGGTGGGCTTGCACGGGTGCAGTCAGCTGTTGCATGTGACCCCAGGATTTCTGCACGCATCTTGTCAGTTCTTTGCTCTCACTTAACAGGGCATTCTGCTCATGTGCATTGGGTCCTCTGTGCTTGGCTCATGAAAATGGTCCAGTTGTTGACTTGCCACACTGGAAGGTCACACACCAATCAAGGTCAGACCTATTTTACATGGAGAGGCATGAGAAAGCTTGAGGAACAAGTCAGCAGCTCCTGAATCCAGTCGTTGATGGAAACAGCTTTTTTTTTTTTTGGCAGTGCTGCAGTTTGAACTCAGGGCTTTGTGGTTGCTAGGTAGGTGCTCTGCCACTTGAGCCACGCCCCTGGCTCTTTTGCTTTTAGCTCATTTTTCACATAGGGTCCCATGCTTTTGCCCAGGGCAGCCTTGGGCTGCAATCTTCCTACCTCTGCTTCCCAAGTATCCAGGATTACAGGCATGTGTTGCACGAAGCCCAGATTGTTTTTTGAGATTAGGGTCTCACTAACTTTTTCTCCAGTCCAGCTTCAAACCATGATACTCCTATTTCCCCCCAACTCAAGTAGCTGGAATTACAGGTTGTAACCACCATGCCCAACCCTGGAAATAACTTTTGTTAGGCAGGAAACCTAGACTGAGGAATCAGGGCCCTCCCTACTTTGGCTCATTAGGACTTGAAATCCTTCTATTTGGACCCCAGTTCTTCTTCTTGCCAATCTCTGACTTCTAGAAAGCTACTATCTCTGAACTTGTTCCCCCACTGTATCATTGAGACAATAATACCTACCTTTGTTAGGACCCGGAATCCTATTCCCCCGAGAGACTGAGAGCCAGGCGTGAATGCAATCAACAAAGCAGAGTTTATTGGGCTGGCTAGCCAGGGTCGAGCTCCCACACGGACATGCAGGACCGGTTAGGAAAACACGACCCTGAGCCTCTTTAGGGGAAATCTTATATAGACCACGGTGGCATGTATATTTTTGTTATCAACATTGGGCAAGCAGGCAGAGCACATCTTGCGCGTACCTCACATCTTGCACGTACTTCACATCTTGCATGTACCCCCCGCTCACATTCCCCACATTCTATATGCCCTAACTGAGCCCTGCCGCATTGCTTATCTTATCTACATGGGGTGTTTGGTACTGGTTTCTCCAACAAGGGGGTTGGGGCCCGCTGAGACCTCCTATTCCTTTCATTCCCCCCTTTTCTTACGGCCTAAATTGAGGAATCATTTTTAAGGGGATGAAGAGCCTGATATTGTTGGCGGAGGACCAGAAGTTGGATAGTATTAATTCGACTTTTGACAAAAGTCATAAGTCGGTTTAGAATCCAGGGTCCTATGGTAACAAGTAATAGGATGATTATTATTGGCCCTGCCAATGCAGATAAAAGGGTAGCCAACCATGGGGACTGGTTAAACCAAGACTCGAACCAGCTTTTTCCGGCCTCTTTTTTTCGTTTTTTTTGTTTTAGGCTCTTTCGAAGTTTAGACATGGAGTCACGAACAACTCCGGTATGGTCAGCGTAAAAACAACATTTTTCCCCTAGAGCAACACATAGTCCCCCCTTTTGGAGGAACAACAAGTCTAGACCTCGTCAGTTTTGAAGTACTACCTCAGACAGGGAAGTGAGGGATTTTTTTAGGTGGCTAATGGAGGTTTTTATTTTTTTTATATCTTTGTCTATGGCTGTACGCAGCGAAGACATCCCTTTCTGCTGGGTGGCCAAAGAAGCTATGCCGGTTCCTGCTCCCGCTAACCCTAGGCTGAGTAGGGTAGCAATAGTTACTGTGGAAATAGGTTTTTTCTTTTTTTTTTTTTAACCATTTTTGTATTTTAGTATGAATATAGACTCTCTTCCGAATGATAGAGGATGCGGGGCAGCACAGTCACTATAACACAGAATTCTTTAGAGCTGTTAAACACCTTAGTTGATAGGCACGGGGTGAGTCCAGACCGCGAGCATAGCCACCACCCATTGTCCTTTGGAATTACCCATTTAATAGCATTTTCCCAGGTAGAAATGGCGTTAATAACAGTACATAAGTCCCGTTTGTTTTTTGGCACTTTTTCTAAGCAGGTTTCTTGGCCGCTTACCTGCTGTATGGTCAGACCTCTCTTACGGTCTCCCCAGGAACACTGAGTGGGGTTTTCCTCAGATGAGGTATTGTGAGTGGTGTTTAGCCCTATTGCCTCATAGAATGGGGGCCTCACATCATAACATAACCAACAGGAGTTAGTCATGTTAGGGTTGGTGTGGTTTAACGTCAGGAAGGCAGCACCCACTAGCTCCCAGAGGGGGTCTTTAGATCTGGTCATGAGACTGGGCCTCACCAGGGGAGGGCTGGTTTCTGATGGTCTTGGAGTTGTAACATTAGCCCGGGCTATGGTTGAGGGAAGGTGATGAGCTGTGGAAGGTCGGGGAGGTGGCTTTACATAGGGTGGCCTAAGTACCTTATTAGGGCCTATTGTTAGAGTAGAGACTGGTTGTTGTACACGCCGCAAAGTAAAAAGGGCTCCTGGATGATTTGTTTTGTAGAGTCTGACTCCCCAGGATTTACCCAATTCCCAATTCGTTGCCTTTTTTTCTAAGTCAGTGAAATTTATCATAATGGGATTACAATTGGGGGGAGTTGGGCATCCCTTATTTATAGGTCTAGGTTGGTGGTATGTAATGCCAGATTGAGAGACTTTACTTAATTGAATAAGGTCCCCCTGTTTGGGGGGTGGCCACCATATATCCCCTGAGCTCTCACAACCCCATGACTTATAATAATAGTCTGCGATTTTTTTACATTTTTTTCTGTGGTTGGGTTGGGGAGCGGGGCAGACATAGAAGTAATTTTGGCGTAAATCCCATTGTCCCCTGCCAGTGAATAAGGCCCTTAAGTCAAAGTATAATTTTGGGAACCAGGTGCTGGGAGGGGTCACCTTGGAGGTCTGGTTAAGAATGTCTCCTGTGGATACATCTACAATCATCCAGGTCAGGTTAAAAGGTTGATGTGGATTTGTATGCCCCCAGCAAGTGGTGGACAGGGTTAGAAAAAGGAATAAAGTTACCGAGGTCCAGTATGAAGTTTGAGTTTGAAAAAATTTTCCTTGTGGTGGGACACCCTTCCTGTTGGCAGGAAGCCTTTCTTCATAGCTACCGGATCTGCCGGTCTGATGTGGGTGTAGTGGACCCAGGTGATAATCCCATTCTAGGAGGGCTGCGGAGCATCTGGAGTGTTTTCGTTTTTCGGAGCATCCCGTATCAGCCGGAGCTTGAGTGGGTTTGTTGGATGCTTTTGTGTGGACCAATTTTTCTGTTTTTTCTCCGGAGGGTGAGCCCGTCTTACATGGGAATGGTGTACCCATGCTGCAATCCCGTCGACCTTGAGGGCGGTAGGGGTAGTAAACAGTACAACATAAGGTCCTTTTCATCTAGGCTCTAGGGTTTTGGACTGATGCCTTTTAGTCCATACCATGTCACCCGGGACTATGCCATGTTCCGGAGCCGGGTCCCTCTTAACAGCGTGGTATGCTTGAATTAAGGGCCAAATCCGTTGTTGCACTTTAGCTAAAGCCTGCAACATGGTCAGGTAATTTGGGGCCAGATCACCTAGTTCTGGGCTTAAGGTCCTCTGAATGATGGGGGGTGGAGCCCCATACAGGATCTCAAAGGGAGTTAGCCCATGGACATAGGGGGAGTTCCGGACTCGGAAGATGGCCAAGGGAAGGAGCGTCACCCAATCACCGCCAGTCTCCAGGGCCAATTTGGCTAAAGTCTCCTTTAGTGTCCTATTTATCCTTTCTACTTGCCCTGAGCTCTGGGGGTTATATTTACAATGTAGCTTTCAATTGGCCCCCATAGTCTGGGCTAGTCCCTGCAGGACTTTACTAACAAAAGCCGGACCGTTATTTGACCCAATTGCCTCGGGCACCCCATATCTGGGTATGATTTCCTCTAGCAAAGCCTTTGTCACTACCTGACTCGTCTCCTTCTTTGTAGGAAAAGCCTCCACCCAGCCTGAAAAGGTATCTATGAATACCAGCAAATATTTGTACCCAAACTTTCCCGGTTTTACCTCAGTAAAATCCACTTCTCAACTTCTTTTCGGAGCCCTCCCCCGTTCCCGAGTACCTGTATGGTGCCCCTCCCTTCGTCCTGGTTTTATGATTGTGTAGCTGGCACAATCTTTCACAATTTGGCGGACTGCTATGGTCTGGTTCGGAAATCGGAGCTGCGCAGATGTCAACAAGTCTAGTAATTTTCTCCGCCCCAAATGGGTGGACTTATGTAAGTTAGCCAACAGGAATCGTCTGAGTTTTTCAGGCAGAATTAACTTGCCTTTCAAGTCGCTTTTTCATCCGTCTTTTCCTTTTCTAAAGGGGGAGTGGGCTCTCATCCAGGTGAAATCCTCTGTGGAGTATTCTGGTGGGGGGGGTAGCGGAGGGAGCTCTGGGACTGGCACGTCTATCACCGCAACCGTGGAAGGTTGCCCTGTCTCCATGGGAGGACTCACCATTGCTACTCTCTTTGCTTCTTGATCTGCTCTGTTGTTACCGACAGCTTCCGGCGTCTTGGCAGACTGGTGGCCTGGGACATACATCACTGCCACTGCCTTTGGTTTTTTTTACTGCCATTAATAGACGCTGGACTTCGGCTAGGTTCTTTAGATGTTTTTCTTCTGCTGTGCGGAATCCTCTTTCGCGATAGATGGCCCCGTGGACATGGATGGTACCGAAAGCATAGCGGCTATCGGTGTAGATATTGACTCGCTTTCCTTTTGCCCTCTCCAGGGCCTCTGCCAAGGCAATTAATTTCGCTTTTTGGGCTGATGTTCCGGGTGGGAGGGCGCTGCTCCATACCGTATTTCCTTCTTGGTCGACTACAGCTGCCCCTGCCCTTCGGGCTCCATCTTGGAAAAAACTGCTTCCATCCGTGTACCAGTTTAATTTGCAGCCGGACAGAGGGGTGTCCTTTAGGTCAGCCCGTACCTGTGTAACTTCGGAGAGGAATTCTTTGCAGTTATGGACAGGTGTCTGCAGTTCCGGGTTAGGCAACAAGGTGGCAGGGTTTAGGATTACGGGATCTGTGAATGTGATCCGAGGGGAATCCAACAAGAGCCCCTGGTAGTGGGTGAGCCTGGCATTTGTCATCCATTTCCCAGGGGGTTGTTTAAGGATTCCCTCCACCGGGTGAGGGGCCGTTACCCAGAGGGCCTGTCCAAAGGTTAGTTTATCGGCTTCTCTCACCAGCACGGCAATGGCCGCTATGATGCGGAGGCAGGGGGGCCATCCTGCCGCTACTGTGTCTAATTTCTTGGAAAAGTATGTCACTGGTCTCTTCCAGGGACCTAGCTGTTGGGTCAAGACTCCTTTGGCTACCCCCTTTTTTTCATCTATAAACAGAGTGAATGGTCTTGTAGGATCTGGCAAGGCTAAGGCAGGGGCCTGCAAAAGAGCGTCTTTTAGCTGATCAAAGGCCTGTTGTTCTCTCTCTCCCCAACTCCAATCTGGAGCTTCTTTGGTGGCCTCATATAGGGGTCTGGCTATTTTCGCAAATCCTGGAACCCAGAGTCTACAGAACCCCGCGGAACCCAGGAATTCTCTCACCCCCCTAGTGGATGTCGGGGATGGGATAGCCAGAATAGTCTGTTTTATGGCATCAGTCAGCCATCTTGCCCCATCTGCAATCCGATAACCCAAATATGTCACTGACCTTTTACAGATGTGAGTTTTCTTGGCACTTGCCCGATACCCCAGCTCACCTAATTCCGTTAGCAGGTGTTCAGTAGCCTTGATGCACTCCTCTCGGGTTTCTGCCGCTAACAGTAAGTCATCAACATACTGTAATAGAGTGACTCGTGGGTGGCTCCGACGAAAAGGTTTCAGGTCCTGGCTCAGGGCCTCATTAAACAGGGTGGGAGAGTTTTTAAATCCTTGCGGCAGTCTGGTCCAAGTGAGCTGTCCGGATTGGCCCCCATCTTTTTGCCATTCGAAAGCAAATAGCGGCTGACTAATTTCTGACAATGGAATGCTGAAGAAAGCATCTTTCAAATCAAGGGTTGTATACCATACTTGCGAGGGGGGTAGGTGGCTGAGCAAGGCATAGGGATTCGGAACGGTGGGATGAATGTCCTCCGTCCGCTCGTTTACCTTTTGTAGGTCTTGCACAGGCCTATAGTCTCCGCTTCCCGGCTTTCGGACGGGGAGCAGAGGAGTATTCCAGGCAGACTGACAAGGCCGCAGTATTCCTTCCTTTATTAGCCTGTGAATATGAGGGGCTATGCCTCTTTGGGCCTCCTCAGGCATAGGATACTGTTTCACCCGAATGGGGAGAGCAGAAGCCTTCAATTGTATAACTACAGGCGGGAGGTGTTTGGCGAGGCCGGTTCCCGCAGTCTCTGCCCAGGCCGTGGGAAATCTTTTTACCCAATGAGTCATGTCCCCTCCTGGTTCCTGTTGACTCTCAAACAGACGATGCTCGTCAGCCAATGATAGGGACAAGACATGAATCGGGCTCCCTTTTCGATCAGTCACAATTATTCCATCTGGTTCAAAATGGATATGGGCCCCTATTTTGGTGAGTAGGTCCCGTCCGAGCAGGGGAGCGGGGCTCTCAGGGACGACCAAGAAGGAGTGTGTGACCTGGTGTTTTCCTAAGTTCACCTTTCTTTTGGTAGTCCATGTACATAACTGCGTACCGGTGGCCCCCTGAACAACACTTGTTCGTGCCTTGTTCAAAGGTCCATGTGCCTTGTTTAAAACCGAATATTGGGCGCCGGTATCCACCATGAACCCCATTGGCTTCCCCTCCACATGCATTGTTACCCAGGACTCGGGGAGGGGGTCTGAGCCCCGTCTCCTTCAGTCCTCTTCTCCGGCTAGGAGGACTCTGGCCTGCTCTACTGCTCGTTCCCTTTCCCTGATTTCCCCCGGTCTCCTTCCAAACCCTCTTTTTCCCTTTAACTTAGGACATTCTCTCTTCCAATGCCCCGTTTCCTTACAGTAAAAACAGTGTTCCTTATCCGGGGTCCTGGCGTGGCCCCCTCCCCTGGGTTGGTCCCGGACACCCGCTAGGAAAATACGAGCCATTTTTCTCTGTTGCTTTCGGTTTTCCTTAGCCTGGAACTCCCGGTCCTCCTTTCTCAATTTCTCCTGGGCCTTTCTGTCTTCCTTTCTCTGTCTTTTTTCCCTTTTTTTTGGAGTTTTCCTAGCGGTAAAGACCTTTTCCGCTACCTGCAGCATTTCTCTTATAGTCATCTCCCCTAAGTTTTCCTGTTTATTGAGTTTTCTCCTAATGTCTGGAGCTGCCTGATTAATGAATGAGAGTACCACAGCAGACCGGTGGAGGTCCGCCTCAGGGTCAATAGGGGTGTACTGACGGTATGCCTCATAGAGGCGCTCTAAGAAACCGGCTGGGCTTTCGTTTTCCCTTTGAACGACTGCTTTCACTTTTGCAAAATTGGTGGGCCTTCTGGCGGCCGCTCGGAGACCGGCCATAAGAGTCTGGCGGTAGATCCGAAGACGCTCCCTACCTTCTGCGGTCCCGAAATCCCAATCAGGGTGGCGTAGGGGAAAAGCCTCGTCTATGGCCGGTTGGAGAGTTGTGGGTCTCCCATTATCCCCCAAGACGTTCTTCCTCGCTTCGTTGGGGATGCGCTCTCGTTCCTCCGTCGTAAAAAGAGTATTGAGCAGCTGATGACAGTCATCCCAAGTGGGACGGTGTGTATGCATGATGGACTCCAAGAGATCTATGAGACACTTGGGGTCTTCAGAAAAGGGCGGGTTCTGCGTCCTCCAGTTATATAGATCACTGGAGGAGAAGGGCCAGTACTGAAACTGTTGCCCTCCTCCCGGTCCCCCTTGGCCCACCATCCGGACTGGAAGTGTAGGGACAGTTTCCTCCCCCTGTGTTGATGAGGGGGGCCCGTCTTCCCCCTCCCTTTCCCGGATCCCTCGGGGGCGAAGTCTTTGACCCATTCCTCCTTCTGCTGCCAGTCCTGTTGAGGAGGATGAGGAAATTTCCTCCTCCGGGGCACTGGCTTGGCCAGGGGGAGTCACGTATGGAGGCGGCCGATCTTCCTCTGCCCCTGCGAGAGATGGGTAAAGGGGGGAACTCTCTGGTAAGACCGGAGATGGTGAAGGAGATGCCCTAATTTGAGGACCGGTCAAGGTGGGAAGAGGAAGTTTTTCCTCCTCCTTTATGACCAAGGCGGGCGTGACTGGGGTTTTAGCCCCGGGGGCCGAACTGGAGGGGTGGGTCAGAAAAACTGTTAACCAAGGGGGAGGGTTCCTCACCAGATCCTCCCAAACCAAAATGTAAGGAACTTGGTCTGGATGGCCTCGATTGTCTGGCTGAAAAATGACTGCTTTAACCTTAGTGATCAGGTCTAGGGAGAGGGAACCTTGAATGGGCCACCCGACTCCAAAGGTGGGCCACTCTGCAGAACAAAAGGTGTCGAACTTACCTTTCTTGATGACCAGACCCGCATTTAAGGCCCTTTCTTTCACTTCTGAAAAGTGAGAAAGGATCAGAGACTTTGGGGTTGTTTGTCCCTGTCCCATTGTGGAAGGAGACTCAAACACCAAGAGAGATAGAACAAAAAGGGTAAAGGCAACAATAATTCCACACACACACAACACTCTCCAGCACTCGCTCGGACCGGTCCTTCTCTCACACTGGTGCGCACCCCATTCAACCTCCTCACCGTCCAACTGGGATATCAGGCCGAAAGGCGTCCACTTGATGGGTGGTCGGTCGACTAGCTCAATTAGTTCTTTACCTGGCGCCAGGGTTCCTAAAATGCTCGAGCCCAAATGAGAGGAAAGCCTCTCCCAATAGGACCCTGTGGTCCTCCTTGCGAGATTCCCAGAATGAATCTCCCTGGGGATTGGCCGAATCCCCGCCGCGGCCCAAATGGAACACTCAAGTTCCTCCAAATGAGGGTCTGGGATCCCCTCCCAATGCCTAGGACTTGGGATCACCCCTGCTTTCTCGCAGGCAGGTTCTGTCTCTCGAGAAAATGAAATCTCGGTGGGACCTCCAAATGTTAGGACCCGGAATCCTATTCCCCCGAGAGACAGAGAGCCAGGCGTGAATGCAATCAACAAAGCAGAGTTTATTGGGCTGGCTAGCCAGGGTCGAGCTCCCACACGGACATGCAGGACCGGTTAGGAAAACACGACCCTGAGCCTCTTTAGGGGAAATCTTATATAGACCGCGGTGGCATGCATATTTTCGTTATCAACATTGGGCAAGCAGGCAGAGCACATCTTGCGCGTACCTCACATCTTGCACGTACTTCACATCTTGCATGTACCCCCCGCTCACATTCCCCACATTCTATATGCCCTAACTGAGCCCTGCCGCATTGCTTATCTTATCTACATGGGGTGTTTGGTACTGGTTTCTCCAACAAGGGGGTTGGGGCCCGCTGAGACCTCCTATTCCTTTCACCTTGAAGGACTGTACTAAGGCTGAGATGAAACTACACATAAAATACGCAGCTGTGCACACCACTGGATACCTGGACACTGGTGTGAGCTAGTGGAGGCACAATTCCCTTCCGCAAAGAATTCTTGGAGATGCAGCCATGAAGAAGAGCGAAATGTTATCATTCGCTGGTAAATGGATGGAATTGGAGAACATCATTCTGAGTGAGGTTAGCCTGGCCCAAAAGACCAAAAATCGTATGTTCTCCCTCATATGTGGACATTAGATCAAGGGTAAACACAACAAGGGGATTGGACTTTGAGCACATGATAAAAGCTTTAGCACACAAGGGAGGGGTGAGGATAGGTGAGACACCTAAAAAATTAGCTAGCATTTGTTGCCCTTAACGCAGAGAAACTAAAGCAGATACCTTAAAAGCAACTGAGGCCAATAGGAAAAGGGGAACAGGAACTAGAGAAAAGGTGAGATCAAAAAGAATTAACCTAAAAGTTAACACACACGCACAGGAAATCAATGTGAGTCAATGCCCTGTATAGCTATCCTTATCTCAACCAGCAAAAACCCTTGTTCCTGCCTATTATTGCTTATACTCTCTCTACAACAAAATTAGAAATGAGGGCAAAATAGTTTCTGCTGGGTATTGAGGGGGTAGGGGGGAGAGGGAGGGGGCAGAGTGGGTGGTAAGGGAGGGGGTGGGGGCAGGGGGGAGAAATGAACCAAGCCTTGTATGCACATATGAATAATAAAAGAAAAATGAAAAAAAAAAAGAATTCTTGGAGCTGAAGGTAGCAGGTTTGCAAGGGGAGTGACGGACAAAAGTATGCCTCAGGGGACAGGAGCAGAGGCGCCAGGAGCTGGAAGCAAGACCAAGGGGAAGATTGTCTTCCTTCCCTCACTGTCCCCAGGGGGACAATTCAGGACTTTATAATAATCCAGAATTGGGGTGAAATCACTCCTCTTAGTCATGCATTTGACTAGAAAGGAGACAATGGCTAAGGAAAGAATGTTTACCATGAAAAGTCATGGCTGCCCTTCACGTAGTGTTTCCAACTCACCAACTGTGTTCCCAGAGTTCATCTCTGATCTTTCTCGTTTTCCACACAAGACACTGAGGCTCAGAAAGGTGGAATAGAAAAGTGCTTCAGAGTGAGGACTGGCGATTCAGACCATCTGGGCTCTGTCACTTACCTGGGCTAATTTCTTTAGCTTTCCTGTGTTCATGAAGCTCTGCTACATACAACCAAACAAAACTTAATGGAGTCAGGTCAAGCTAAGCTTTCAGTGCATGGCTGCTGGGAAATCTCTTTGCTGAGCTCCACTGGGCTGTCTCATGTCTGCCATCGGTACAATTGTGCAGTGGCTGATGCCTCAGGGGGGTCTCATTCATGTGCTTAGTGTTGGCAGGTGGGTTGCTCACAGGGGCGTCCAACAGGGCCGGCTCATCTCCACTGCCAGGGTAGCCCAGGCTTCTTCACATGGAGATCCAAAGAGCCCAAACTACAGCAGGAGGAGAAAGTCCCGACATACAAGCTCTCTGAAAGCACATTTGCTAAGTCCCTTTGGCCAAAGCAAGCCCAATGCGTGTGGATGCACAAGCAGCCTCCTCCCCATCTGAGCCTCCTCCTCACCTGAGACCTAACAGCAAGGCACCCCTGGCTGGTGATGTGAGAGTGAAGTGATCTCCTCTGTGTGCTACTTAGCCCAGCCCTAGAAGCCTCCCTTGCCTGCACCCACCCCAGGCAGGGTGGGGCATTCGTGTCGTGATTGCCTTGGCTACTAGTTCAATTCTCAGTTCATAGGGGCAGATCCGGGACCTGCTCGGGCATAAATACAGACCCCCTCGCCTGCCCTGGAGAAAGGCTTAGGAGATCAGTGACCTTAGAACGCCCTTCATAACAAGGCCACTGAGATGCACTCTCTGAAAGTTTTCTATTCATCCACTCAGCCCCTTTTCCATTGCTTTTTTGACTTGTCTTGCTAACTTAAGGAAGGTGATACTGTCACACATACCAAGTGCTCCCTGAATTTCCTTAACTAAAAATAAGATACATTCAAAGATGAATGCCACTTTTACACACCATAGGTTCAAAACAAATGTCTTTTGGACTATTTTCCTAGAACTATTTAAAAAGAAGCTGGAAGAAAAGGAAAAATAGGAGGGAATTATAGAAAGAAAAGGAAAAAAGAGAGAAGAACACTGCCTATTGGAGCCTGCCAAGACTCAAGGACTTTGTGTTATTTTCAAGAAACCCTCTCAGAGCAGGGAGGGGAGCAAGGGGAACGCGAGGGCATTTAAGGCGATGCAATTGGTCAGAAAGAAAGGAGAACTGCTGGTCATGAGCTAGATTGTCTGTGTGCTCATAATAAAGAATTTAGAGCCAAGTGGTAATCCTGGAGGATTCTAGAAGGTGGAAGACTCTAAGACTGGCTGACAGACCAGGTTCTCCTGGAGAATTTAGAACCAGATAGACACACAGCAGACCCTCCTAGAATGAACTTTTTCTAGAAAGTTTAGAGAAAGTAAACACGTTATCTTTCACACTTAAATATAATACAAACTGGCATTGGGGGCAAAATGCATGTGAATTGTAAAATTCGAAATAGAAGTACAGAATTTGTGCTGGTGGGAGACTGAATTGGACATGTTCCTGCCATGGCCTTCCCAGGACTGCCTGGGCTCCTGGAGTTCAAGTTCACACTGCTGCATTAGGAGCCCTGGCACGCACAAATCGTGTCTGCTGCATTAGGAGGTCCATAGTTTCAGTCATCAGAAATATTACATAGAAAGGTCCCGAAATAATTCATAAGTTTTAAGTAAATTTTATTATAATATATTGTCATTAATCTCTTTTTTGTGGTACTGGGACTGGAACTCAGGGCCTTAAGCTTGCTAGGCAGGTGCCCTACTGTTTGAGCTATACCCTAGTCCTTTTTGCTTTACTTATTTTTTCAGATAAGGTCTAATGCTTTTTGCCTGGGGCAAACCTCAAGCTGCCATCCTCCTAGCTCTGTCTGTCTTCTAGCCTGGATTAAAGGTGTAAGCCACCATGCCTGGCCTGTTAATCTCTTACTGTGCCTAATTTATCCATTAAGCTTTACCATAGACATGCATGTGTAGCATTAAACGTAGGCTGCATAAGATTTGAAACTATCCACGGCTTCAAGCATTCACTGGGTGTCTTGGAGCATGTCCCCATGGATAAACAGGGACAACTGTACTTCCAAATAGCTCTAAGTGCTGTGAGGAACACAAGTCAGGATGGAGATATGGAGTGAAGGACAGGGGCTGATTTATACCCACTGGTCAGGAAAGACCACAATGAGGAGATGTGTTGGTTTTCTGTGACTGCTTTTGCAAAGGGCTGCCAACAGAGTGGTTGAAAACCACAAGAAGTGTGCACTTCCACAGTTCTAGAGGCTAGAAGTCCAGATCAAGAGTTGGCCCTTCCTGAGGCTCTGATGGAGACCAAGCTCCTGATTTCTACCCCAGCTGTCTGTCTGTCCTCGATGTTGCTGTCCATCCTCAGTGTTCCCTGTTTTGTTGCTCTCTCTCCATCTTTACATGGCCTTCCTCCTTCTGACTCTCCATGTCTTCCTTCATGTGGTCTTTTGATAAGAATGCCAGGCATTGGATTTGGGTCCACTCTGTTGTGGATTTTGGTGCCATGGGTTGGTCAAAGAATTTACCAAGACAAGCAAGTAGGAGAAACGGCAGTTTAAGAGGCTGCTGAGCTAAGTAGCAGGCATTGAGCACGAGGGAGTGTTGCTGTGTTGCCATCCTGAGGGTTGGGACAGGTTTATTTATGCAAAGCAAAGCAAAAGTGCACCCTCTGGTGGGAGGGCAGGCAGGCTCAAGAGGGAGCACTAAGCTGGAGGTCCCCAAGACCTCAAGCTTTTATTGGGATCTGCAGAGATGGGAGTGGTTAGTCTTGGAAAACTGCGTTATGTGTCATTAACTCTCATAGGCTGGGTTACATGTCATCTGCTCCTTCCACAAGTAGGGGGGAAGGTTAGCCTTGGATGGTCAGCCTGGGTCTGTTTTTTCTGTGAGCCCCAGGGTCTGTGGATCTGCAAGACAAGCCATGCTGTTAATGTCAGCAGTCTAGGATGTAATTGCTTATCGACATCCAGGGCTGACCCTTCCTTTCTCATTTTGCCTGGTTCTTGGTGTTTTCTTTGTGCCATGCCTCCTTAAGGGGGCTTTCCTCCACACATCCCAATCAAGTATCACCTCACCGAACTGATTATAACTACAAAGACCCCATTTCCAAATAAGGTCATATCCACAAGTCACGGAAGTTAGGACTTCAACATAGATTTTGGGGATACAATTCCAACCCCACAGTACAAGAGGTGACACTGAGCTGAGACGGGAAGAATGGGAGGGAGTCAGCTTGGGATCTCTGAGGACAGAGGGTTCCAGACAAACAGAATAGCAAAAACTAGTCACCAGGACAATGAATATGAAGTACCAGTGAACCCCAAGGCAGGAAGGAAGGGTGGCAGGGGATAGAGTCAGAGGTCAGGAGCGGCTGTTCAGGCACAGAGATGCTTGGGACAGCATGGAGGGCCAGAATGACCAACCAACCAGGCTGGTTTGTTCAGGAGAGAGGGAGTCCCAGGATGGATGATAGATAGCAGGATAAGAGGATGTTACCAGTTGAACCTATTCTACCCAGGATAAAAATTGCGAAGAGTTGACCCTTCGGAAGAAGCGTCCGCTGGGGCCTGAGGCTTAGCAAAGTGTTGGGAAGTGCACCAGAGAGAAGCCTCCAGGACTAACCTGAAAACACTGAGAAACAGCCTGCTTATATCGCTAGAAAAGGGGAGGGGCACCATTGTGCTCAGGTTGTACTTCCACCAATCGCAGCCGTGCGTATGCATGGCTTGTATTTCTCTCAGTCACAAGCCTTACGTGTGCACCGGTCATAAGCCTCATTTATTAGCCAATCACAAGCCTGGCATTGCACCAGTCATGGCTTTTTGCTGAGTTACTGAGAAGTTCCCCTTCTCCCTTCCTGAGTGAGAAGAGCTGCAGAGTGAGCAGGGTCATCTCTAGTCACTGAGCCTTGTCTTGCCTGGAGTAGTTTCTAATGCCAGAAAAGCCAGCTGCCTGGAGCTGCTGTGATTAGAGCAAGGCCTCCTGAAGCAGAAGTTGTAGCTTCAGCAGCAGTCCTGCAGTGGTCATTGCAGCGGAGTAGAGTTTCCTCGGAGTGACAGTGGAGTGTTCAATACAGCCAGAGGGCTGCCGGCCCATTGCCTTCTAAGGAAGGGGCTGATGGCTGATGGCTTCTTGCTCAGGGAAGCCAGGCAGAGGGGAGTGTCTTCCAGCTGTCATTCAAGGGCCCAATGACCTGCTCCTAACAGCTTAGCATTAGGGGGTGCTTACAATAAAGACCTATAATAGAATGAACATTGAACAGTCCTTATAGAGATTAACCTCTAGCCAAATACACTTAGAGAGTGTTGGATCCCTCTTATCCACCTCAATAAGTGTTAATAATCCCAATTTAGACAGCATTTTGTAGTGAAGTGAGGAGGTACTAGGCATATCATGACTCCCACAGAAATCCCATGAAATTGGGTTCAAGTTCATCCCCATCTCATGGATAGAGAAACAGAGGCTGAGAGAAGCTACCAGCCCCACCCAGATCCCACAGCTTTGTAAGCACCATGATCTCCACCCAGGAGGCCGTGTGGCTCCCATGTGAATGGTGTATGCTCTGATCAAGCCAGGGATCTGCCTGGGAGGGAGCATGGCTGCTACATACAGCCCCACAATGGCCATCAGAATAACCCTGCCAGGTACAAGGGGACACAGACTTCTTGAAACTGGCAAAGCTTATACTACTTTTTATTAAGAATTATGCACAGTATTTTGTAAAACTTTACATAACTCTTTCTTAAGGCTCTAAACCTGTAAATTGAGCTCACAGGTAATACGTCATATAGGGATGACCCATTCTATAAAATGAGTCTAACTGTATCTGCCATAACCGAGTCCCATAGCTTATGTAAAGAGGCCATGTTAGCTGGTGGGAAAAGCTCTAGGATCAGGGACCTACTGGGGCTGTATTGTGAAAAATAACCTCTTTGGGTGTCTTTGAACATCTTGGTGGTTTAGACAAATTATTCAACCTCTCTGAGCCTCTGTTTCCTCATACTTAGATGGAGATGGTAATAGTACATTTACTTCTGAAGGGTATTATGAAAAAGAAATACATTAATATATGTAAAGAGATGAGTAGGACCCATGCTCATTGCTAAGCGCAATGTGTGTTGGTTATCATCACCACCACTACCACCACCACCACCACTGCCATCACCTCCCAATCATCATAACCACCATCACCACCACCACCACCATGATCACCATCACCACCGTCACTGCCACCACCACCACCTCCACCACCATCATGATCTCACCACTTCCATCATTATGACCACTACCACCACCATCACCACTCCCACTCTTACCATTATTGCCACCACCATCATAACCACCATATCATCACCACCACCATTGCCACTTCCATTAGCTGTATCCTCTTCCAAGAAATGTCCCTCCAGCCACACTTTATGGTTAAGTGATAAGGCCTATGTGAAGCCCTAAGAATTTGTGCAGCATGCTAGGTACAGTACTGCAGTCCTACTCCATTTATTGTCAAGAGCAGAGCAGAGCAGAGCAGAGCCAATGGAGGTGGGGGGAGCTCAGGGAAGATCGCTCTCTCACTGCTGCATGCTTCCTCCTCAGGCATCGCCCTCAGTGTGCTCCCCATGTACCTCAACGAGATCTCACCCAAGGAGATCCGGGGCTCTATGGGCCAGGTGACTGCCATCTTCATCTGCATTGGTGTGTTTTCTGGGCAGCTTCTGGGCCTGCCTGAGCTGCTGGGAAAGGTAAGTGTGGCCTCCTGGCCATCTTGCTTGCTGTCCTTTCACTGTCACTGTCACCACCTTGGAGGAGCACCTTCCTCCAAAGCTGTCCCTATGTATTGTGTTTCATGAGGGTTCAAGTCTTTTATTTTTAGTGAACGAGAGTTGTAAGTTCCTTTCATGTGTTTAGGATGTAAAGAATATATAACATATCCAAGCTTTACAGAGTGTTCAAATCTGCCTACTCAATGACATTAACAGCTCAATTTGTATTCCTTTAGGCTTTGTCCTCTGCTTTTAAAACCAAACAAACATATATAGATGGTGATTTTTTTCCCCAAGGAATCATGACATACACACTGTTCTACAACTTGAATATATATTTGAGCATCTTTGCAAGATGTTAGCTAAATACCTCACTCTTGAGTTTTTTTTTTTTTCCGTAAATAAATAATTACACAATCTTCTGGTTTGGCTTGCTATTGCTCAACAATGCACTTGCTGTGTGGCCTTGCCAAAGAGGATTGCTCATCCAGATGGAGGAGGTGGGTAGAATCAATGAGGCATCCCAGACAAGGAGGCCTCCAAACTGAAGTCTAGGATGAGCAGGAATCAGGCAGGTGACGATGGGGGTTGGAAGGGAAGAGGCCCTAGAAAAAGGGAACACTGAGCCCCAAAGACAAGGCAGAACCCTCTGACTGGAACAGGGAGGGCTTGGGGGCCTAGGGGAGTGAGGAGTGAGGCACCTGTTCTCTGAGCCCAGCAGACTTTAATCTGGGAGAATAAGTTGCTCAAGTGAAACCAGACATTGGAATGATACAGTCGGATCCATGTTAGAAGGGGTTCGAGGAGGTGGGGAGCGGGGGAGGACAGACTGGAGTGGGAAGGGTAAAAGGGAGGAGAGAAACACAATAGGAGGCCATGGCTGCTGGTGTATGTGGTACCAGCAGGGTAAGGCTGGCCAGAGGCAGTGGCCAGGGATATGAATCAGAGCAGCAGGTGGGTTAAGACTGGGGAGGAATCTGAGTACAATAATTCACACCTATAATCCCAGCTCCTTGGTAGGCAGAAACTAGGAGGATTGAAGCAAGCCCAGAGGAAAAAGTCAGTGAGACCCCATCTCAACAAATGAGCCAGGCACAGTGGCACACATCTGTCAGGGTCCCAGCTACATGGGAGGCATAGGTTGGAGGATTGTAGTGGAAGACTGGCCTTAGGCAAAATCACAAAACCCTATCTGACAAATAACTAAAGAAAAAAAAGAGCTGGAGGAAAGGCTCAAATGGTACAGCACCTGCCTAGCAAGTGGGCAGCCCTGAGTTCAAACCCCAGTATTTCCAAAAAAAAAAAAAAAAAAGACCATGGAGGAAACAGAGTCCTCAGAACTGTTTCCTGATGATGGATGAGAATGAAGGAAGGAGAGGGTTCAGGATTCCTCTTGGGGACACAGAGGAAGATAGGAAACCACTGGTGATAGTGGAGTAACCACTGTGTGCCTTAGACTCTTCTGGATGCTTGAATAGTATCCACCACCAACAGCTCCTGGGCAGCTCCTCCTATAGTCTGGAAACAGATAGGAGAGGGAGGTGCAGGACCCAAGGATAAAACTTACTGGAGCGGAGACTGGAACTCATGTCTCAGCTTCTAAACCCACATGCCGGGTATCTTACATGGCTGGGTTCTCTGGGAATGCAGACTTGGAAAGAAGGGCTGACTCCACCGTGGGCCCTAATTATGCCACTGTCAGAGCCTCACTAACTGGAAAGCTGTCTCCTGTCTCACCCCACGGAAGGTTCTGCACACTCAGAGATCAAGCATGGTGCCTCAATGTAACTGGTTGACACGTGTCATAGTGTTTTTAATTTTGAATGTCTTGATCATTTTTATTGTGATAAAGCACACATAAGTTACAATTCTGACCATTTTTAAATGTACCTTTCGGTGACACATTGTGTATGACTTTCAATATTTCAGCCATTCCAGGCCACCTCAGACACTTCTGCTTCTGATTTCCCTTTATTGAGTTATTATGGCTGTGCTTTTGTTTTGTTCCTTTGCGAAAGCAGAAACGACTCCCACTTTACACTTGCAGTTGTCACATGCCTGATGGTCTCTTTAATTAGTGTGAGCATGTTGGACTAGTCCCCCAGCCAAAGTGAGAACACACATTAAAGAGCTCTGATGCTTTTTGTTTTTAAAGATATTTTAAAATTCCAAAATGAACATTCTGTAGGTGACAATGAAACCCAAACAATTACACTCTCAGTTGTTTAAACATAAAAAAAAAAAGGGTATTAAAGTCAACAAATAGTTCTGCAGTCTTCCAGGGATAAAAAAGTAAGTACCTGTCTTGCTGAGGGCAAGGCTTTTCTCTTTAGGGATCATTGCCGAATTCCTCACTTATCAAACCCTTCTTTTGGAAGTCAACGTCAGGTCCCTTCTTCTACTTGGGTTCCCAGGTCCTTCTTGAACCTCCATCTTCATCATTCATTCTTGCAACACTGAGTTGGAAACTGAAGCTGCAGCTTTGAGAATACCGGGTACAGCTCGCATCTTTATGATGCTACAGACAGTAAGAGCTGTGTTCCCTTCCTCTCTGAGCCCATGTCCTCCTTGGTAGCAAGCACAGTGACATATTCCAGTCCCCAAGCTCTGCTCAAGCATGATTTCTTCTGGGAAACCATGGCTGGCAAATTGTCTGTTCAGTGTGTCCTAAGAACACAGTGTACATGGGCCTCTCCTGCTCTGTGCCTTCCATTTCCTTCTGCATCTTGTCCCTCCTGTACATCGTGTGTCAAGCTTATGCTCTCATTCAAGTGTGTAGAGGGCTCTGACTATGTGATGGGTGTTAGGCCAGCTTCCATGGATGGCGTAAAGGGGTAGGCAGCATAGGCTTGGCCTTGTGGAGATCACAGGAAGACAATGAGCCAGTAGTCACCAGGTGACTGGGGAGGCTGATCGCTGGAGAAACCAGAGAGAACAGAGAAGGGAGAAAGACCCGAGGCCGAGGGAATTATCAGGCATGTGGTTTGCAAATGTTTCATCCCCATCCATAGGCCGCCATTTCACTTTGTTGAGTACTTCCTTCACCATGGCCCAGTGCTTAGTCTGATGTCATCCCATTTGTTTGTTTTGGCGTCAGTAAACTGAGCTTTTGGTGTGCTATCCAAGGCCAATGTCAAGAGCACTGACCCTATGTTTCCTTCTACGACTTTTATGATTTCAAGTCTTACATGTGGTCTTTTATTTCAAGTTGATTTTCATGTATGATGTAAGAGTCCAATTTCCCTCTTTCGATGTGGAGATCCGGTTCTTCCAGTTATATTTATCGAAGAGAAAATCCTTTTCCTATTGTGTCTTTTTTGTGCCTTGTTACAAATTAACTGACTATACGTGTTTGGTCTTATTTCTGAGTTCACTGCTGTGCTCTGTTCACTGGCATATGTGACATTTTGATATCATTACTGTACTGTTTTGATTATTGCAGCTTTGTGATAGAATTTCAAGTCAGAAAGTGTGACACCTCCAACTCCTTTCCCCTCAGAATTGCTTTGGCTATTCAAGGTCTTTTGTGCCACGTGAATTTTAGAATTGTTTAACATATCAATGGAAAGATATCTCATTTATCATGGGCTGGAAGAATTAATATTGTTACAATATCCAGTGGTCTTCCTCACAGAAATTGCTGAGCACATTTAAGAAGACTCTTGGACCTCAGCCAAGACTGGGAGGATTACCCTGGTCCCCCCAAGAACTGAGGGTGTTGGGTTAGAATAATGGTGGCAAGGATGGGAAGAAGCAGATGAGACTGAGGAAGGTTAGGGGGAGATGAGCTGTGCTGTTACAGCAGGTTCTTAGAAATGGCTTTTTAGTGCTTCTAAAAAGAAGCACTGACCCCACACTTGGGCCCCCAAGGTAACTAAAAGCAGGAGAAAACTCAAGCATAGCATCTCTGCCTCCATTTTACACCTGTCTCCTTTCTTCTAAGCCCGTCTCTCCCTCTCTCCCACAGTCACCTTGGGTTCCAGGAAGACAGGACTAATGGATAAGCATCTTATGAGAGAGTTCAATTTACCTCCACCCCCACCTCTGCCCCCAGGCAGCAATGACTTTCTTATTGTGACAAGGCCCTCCCGACCAATCCTGAGTACATGATCAATCAGACCACACCTTTTATGAGACTGCTTAACTCTAAACACCTCTTGCCCACATCACAATCCATTTCTATTTAAACCTATAGCTAATGTCAGTACCAGAAGATAGGCAAAAATGCCTACTCTCCCTCTTGCTGCCAGCACACAAAAATACCCGTCTTTAATTTTCATATTGGGGTGAGTGGCCAAACCTGGAACTCCTGGAGTTGGGCCTCTGGCCTAGGATGTCAGTTAGAGTCCTGGAGAGAGGTCATCAATCAAGATAACTCCTGGGTTACAGGTTCCATCTGGTACATCCACCAGATGGAATTGTGGTACCAGATTCTAAGATAAGGAGTCGGTGAGAGGACAGCTTTGGAAAGGACAAGATGACAAGTTCACTGACATGAATGGTCCATACCACAGAGCAACTGGAACCCAGAACTGATTTGAGAGCCCAGGTACCTGGGCTCACAGACTGGCAGACTATCTCTCTGGAACAACAGGCCACATTAGTGTGATCCTAGCCAAAGGACACAGCTGCCTATGCCTTCTTCCTGGTCTTGGGCCAGCTGAGAAGCCACTGGTTCCTTCAGGCTTTCTCTTCCTGTGCTACTCAGTTTTTCATTACTATAACAAAATACCTGAGAAAAACAATTTTAGGGAGGAAAGATTTATTTTGGCTCATGTTTCCAGAAGTTTCAGTCCATGGTTTCATTGCTGTGGACTTGGATTAAGGCAGAACATCATGAAAGAAGGGCATGGAGGAGGAAGGCTGCTCGCCTCATGGCAGCCAGAAAGCAGAGAGAGAGAGAGAGAGAGAGAGAGAGAGAGAGAGAGAGAGCCGAGAAGGAGCAGGGACAATATATATCCTCCAAATACATGCCACCATGACCTGTTTCCTTCAACAAGGCCCCACCTCTGAGTTTCCACCACCTCCATGAAACTATGAATCCATCAGTGGATCGTTCACTCATTAGGTCAGAGCCGCCACGAGTCAATTACTTCCTAAAAGTGCCACTTTTGAAAATTGCATTTGGAGCCAAGCCCTCAAAGTGAGCCTTTGGAGGGATGCTTCCTATCAAAACAATAACATCTCCAGCTTTCCCAGGCCCTCTAGGCTCTGGCTAGGAGGATGTGTGCATAAACCCGTAAATATCTTGTTTTGTTTTGTTCTCTAAATTCGTTCTCTGGGAAGATAGATATTGATCTCCTGGTCCGGGAAAGGACATAGTGAGGACTTTTCCTTCATCTCTTTGGGGATGAATGGTGTTCCAGCCAAGTGAGATGCACAGTTATTTCGTTGAGTCTCAGAATTTCCTTTTCTCTATTTTAATAGTATTCCTCATTTACCTTCAAAGACTGAGATAACTAAGCTTGGAAAAAAATCAAAGCTTGTAGAGCTATGCTTTGATGCAGGCAGGTGCTTTGACACATAAAGGAAGTGGTGGGAAGGTGGCTTTTAGATTAGGCCACCAGAAGGCAAGAGGAGGAACTGAGTGTAGGAATTAGTGCTGGTGTTATGAATCAGACTCATCATGAAACAGTGTGGTGGTGACATTTTTATGCTTGCAAAGGATAGTTTCCAAAGCATATTAATTAGCTATTTCTCTTGCAAAGATAACGAAGAAAGGAACTCAGAGGAGAAGCGTGGGTAGGAATATGAACAGAGTGGTGGGAATAGTGTGGGGCCATCCACGAGTGATTTCAAGTGCTTGGGGAACATTTGCTCCAGATGAGGCCTCGGGCCAAGGAAAGGCAAATTAGGAGGCCAAAGTTAATCACTGTTTCCTCACTCAACTGTGTCCACTTCTTCCAGTACGGAACACTGTGCGTTCCCGTGAGAACATTTAGAAACCGTAAAAAGAGAGGTTAACCACTTGAAATTCTGCCATGTTAGGGGAGGCAGCTACTTTTAATATTTTGGTCAACTTCTTTCTATCTTTATGTGTATTTTATAATTGATATAGTCGTAAGCTTGCCTCAGTGTTTTGCTTTTTAAAATCACCGTCACATCCTAATCATTTCTCCATATCACTCAAGATGCTTTATAAAAACATATTTTAGAAACAGAAATAATTTTTCAACATTGGCATCACGCTCCATCACAAAGGTGCTCAGTAAGTCTTATCCGATGTTGGACAATGTTCACTGTTCCTGAATTTCACTGACGTGAACACTACCGAACCAAGCATCTTTCTTCAACCTGTTAACCCTCTCTCTTCACTTACTGGCTTATTTTTATGGTTAGGATGCACTCACACCCACTGTGCACAATACGGGAGAGTCTGAAAAACAAAACCCCAAAATTTCTGTCTCTCTCCATTTCTATGTACGTATCTTAACAGTGTTTTAATTTTTTTCCATTATTTTTATACATACCATCTCACACATAAACATTTACTCAAACATGCAATTCAATTCATTCTATTTGTAGTGTTTTTAATGTTGGTTATTTCACAGCATTGTGAATTTATTTGCCATGATAATTTTGATAATTATAAAATGTCCCATCATATGAGTTACTATAATTTGTTTCACTGCTCCTTTACTTGTTGGACATTTGGGTTGTTTTATTATTGTTTATATTGTGTTTATTATTGAAACACTACAATTTACAAACTTGGGATGAACAATCTCCTATAAAAATCATTATTTAAAAAATGTTTTTTGAAGCACGTCTTGTTATGAAGTCCAGGCTGGCCTCAAACTCATAATCCCCTTGCCTTAGGCTCCTGAGTGCAGGGATTACAGACTGGTGCCATTGTGCTGGCTTAGAGGTTTAATTATTAATGTAGTTTAATGTTGCAGAAATGGAAACAACAGGACAAAAATATATTTATTTAAGCCTTTTATACATGTTGTCAAATTTTTCTCAAAGCTAACTTAACTTACATTCCTACCAGCAGTGCACAAAACCATTTGTCTCACTGTATTGTAAGTACTGAAGCAGCTCTGTGGTATTTGACAGACAAATGAGTGTGTATTATACTATCTTTTTTTCTGCTTATTAGCAAGATTGGAATTTATTTCATTTCCTATTGATGTTCTGACAAATGACCACATAGACACACGTCTCATGTTTCTGGAGGTCAGAGGTTGAAAATCAGTTTCCCTGGGTGGAAATCAAGGTGCCTCAGGGGCTTCTGGAGGCTCTAGGAGAGAAATCCGTCCTTGCTTCTTCCAGCTTCTGTGCTTGCCAGCCTCTAGTCTTTGCATGTGTGGTGACACTGCCCCTTCTTTTCTGTTTGTGTTCAAAGACAGAAAGAAAGGTTGGTGTGTGTGTATACTCCTGTGTATCTAGGTGTGTGTATATCTGTGTGTGGGTGTGTGTACATCTCTGTGTGTATTTGTGTGTGTACCTGTGTGTGTATGTGTGTGTGTGTGTCTTTCTGTCTGTTGAAAAATTTGGCAACAAGTATAAAAGCCTTAAATGAATGTATAGGGACACCTGTGATTGTACCTGGGGCTCACTAGAATAACCCAGGACGGTCTCATATCTCCAGAGCCTTCCTGCACAGTCCTTTGGCTCTGAGAATTTAACACTCACAGGTCTCACAGATTAGAAGCAGATCTCTTCTACGGGCCAGTATTAGGTCTCCCACAATAAATCTGCTAGTTTTAAAATATTTCTTCTGTATATGACCTGCCTATTCACATACTGTACTTTTGTGTCTATCGGGATGTTAGCAATTCTGTGATATATATGTGGCAAAAGTTTTTCTAGGTGTTTTTTTTTCTTGCCTTTAATTTTCTTCTTAATTTCAGTATATGAAAGTTAAACTATCTTTATATAATGAAGCCTTATTTTTCTTTGAGATTTCTTCCCTGAGTTTTTAGCTTAGAAATCTCTGCTTCATGTAGAGATTCAATAAACCTGCATCTATATTTATTTGCTAGCTGCTTATGTTGTTAACTTTTACATTCAATTCTTAGAATCATTTGAGTTATTCTAGAGTATGATTTTTAAAGCATTTCAATTTGGTTTTTTTCCTCCCACTCTCTTAATTCTTTTCCCCAAACTATTCATTAAGCCAAATAATCTTGCCATGTTGATTTTTGAGTTTTTTAATACACACCATATATGTGTTACATGTATATACATATATGTGTGAATGTATAATACACACACACATGAACATACAAGCTTCTGCTTTGGCCCATCCGCAGTGGTCATTCTGTTCTGCATCCACACTGCAGTGGCTTCACGATTGTGACTTTGTTCTAGATCCAACCCTCTCCTCCCTTGTCTCTACTTTCAGAGCTGTGCTGGAAACTCACTTGTTTGATCTTCTGTGGGAACTTCAGAACTCTTTCCATCACAAGTAAAACTGTCAGTGATCATTTTATTGGAAGGTGTTAAGCTAATACACTGATTTGGACACAGTAGATATTGGTTGAGCTGTGATTTCCACTGAGAAACATGTTTTCTTTCCCTTTTTGTTTCCATCTTTTGCATCACTCAGTTGTTGGTGCTGCTGTGATTTTCAATGTTTATTGAAATGTTTGCCATACTAGGGGCGGAGCCCAGGGCCTCACATATGTTAGGCAAGTGCTCGCCACTGCGATACATCCCAGCCTTACTGCTTGATTTTTAATTAAGAAAATACAGATTGTAGTTTTCTTTCTTTTTCATTTATTTACTTATTTTTTGGGTGGGACTGTGGTTTGAACTCAGAGCTTCATTCTTGCAAAGCAGATACTTGAGATTCGCCTCCATCCATTTTGTTCTGGGCATTTTGGAGATGGGGTTGCCCAGGGTTGGCCTTGATCCTCAATCCTCCAGATCTCAGCCTCTTAAATAGCCAGGTTTACAGGTGTGATCCATCAGTGCCTAGCTGTAGTTTTCCTATCAATTGATTACCTGTTGCTGCTGTTGGGATTTCTTTTCTTCACTATGTTTCTAACTGACCACTAACAGACTGGAGTACAGTAATCTGGAACTCTCTTTTGCTTTCTACTGGCTTCTGTCGAATCATTTACTTACTTAGATAATCCCAGTGGTTGTGGAGCACATCCACCAAGACTGATCATTTTCCACCCCCTTTCTAATCCTGATTTACACCTCTTTTTTAAACTGACATTCGTGTCTTACTCATTTCCCAGGATAGTGTGGACAATGAATGGTATCATGGGAATCTTCATTTATTTCCTCATGTATTGTCAACACTATTGGGTTTCATTATTAAGATGATAATTTCAAATTTGAAATTGATATTCTTTGTCTTGATGTGGTATTATTTTCTCATCTTAATTCTTATAGACCACATCAACAATGAATAAAATTTCTCCAGGCATTTATTAAGCTATTAATCCTTATTTGTAATCCAAGAACTAATTATTGGATGTGTTGTACCATTAGAGTGCCTGGAATCCTGCCATCCTTGTCTTTCTGGAGTACAGCTTTCTGCTCATGATAGGTTCTTTTTTTCTATGTTATTAAATTTGATGCATCAATAGCTTATTTTAAGTTCATGAACTTACATCCATAGATGAGTTTTGTCTAGAGTTTTAATGTTTAACCTGTTTCTGGATCTTTTCTCATCTTTTACGCATTCTAGAACTGACCACTTAACATTAGTTTTTAAAGTACCAAAATATCTCACTTATTCTTTTATTTACATACATTAAAAGTACAACAAGGCGTCATTGTGATAATTCTATAGATGTATACAGTGTACTTGGAACAAGTTCACCTCTCTAATATGTTCCCTTAACCCCCTTATCTCTTTTCTCCCTTTTCAGGGTTTAGTGGGTTTCTTTACGCTATCTACACACACACACACACACACACACACACACACACACACACACACACACATGGAACGTACATTGATCCTCTTCACCCCCCAGTACCCTCTCCATTTCCCTCCCCCTCCTGCTTATCTTCCCCCAATAGTCCTCCTTTTACACTAAAGTCCCACTCGATATTATTATTATCTTATCATTTTAAGTCTAGAGTCTACATATGAATGAAAACATGCAATATTTGGCTTTTTGACCTTGGTTTATCTCAATGTGATGATCTCCAGTTAAATCCATTTTTCTGCAAATGACATAATTTCATTTTTCTTTGTGGTTCAATAATACTCAATGGTATATATATATATATATATATATATATATATATATATATATATCACATTTTCTTTATCCTTTCATCACTTGCTGGGCACCTAGGCTAATTCCACAGTTTGGCTATTGTGAAGAGAGCTGCTATAAACATGAGCGTACAAGTGTCTTTCATATATTGATTTACACTCCTGGTTCCACAAGAGTGTTATAGCATGGTCAACAAGTAAGTCTATTTATCATTTTCTGAGGAACCTCCATACTGATTTCCATAGGCATTCCACTAGTTTACGTTCCCACCAACAGTGTATGAAGGAGGTGTGCCTCAAGCGGTAGAACTCCTGCTTTGCAAGTGTGAATCCCTGAGTTCAAATTCCAGTCCCACCAAAAAACAAAAGCAGTGTATAAAGGTCCCTTTTTCTGGCATCTTCACCAGCATTTGTCATTGTTTGTTTTCTTGGTGACTGCTCTTCTGACTAGGGTAAGATGGAACCTCAGTGTCAGTTTTGATTTACATTTCCTTTAATAGCTAAGGTTGTATTGATTACCATTCGTACTTCTGAAAACTGAGAATTTATTTGCCAGTTTATTAGTTGGGTTATTTGTTCTTTTTCTGTTTAATTTTTGAGCTCTTTGTATATTCTGGATATTAATCCTTTATCTGTTGATCAGCTGGTGAAATTTTCTCCCATTCTGGCTTGTCTTTTCACTCTGGTAATTGTTTCCTTTGCTGTTCAGAGGGCTTTTAATTTGATGCAATTCTATTTGTCCTTTCTTGTTCTTTTTTCCTGGTTATTGGAGTTCTGTTCAGAAAACAATTGCCTATTCCTATGTCTTCCAGTGTTTTCCCGCAGTAGTTTCAAGGTTTTAGATCTTACATTAAGATTTTTGATCTACTTTGAACTGATGTTTTCTACAGGGTGTGATGTGAATACCTGGTTTTCCTAGCACTATTTGTTGAAGAGGCTGTGTTTTCTCCAGTGTATGTTTTTGACTCCTTTGTCAAAAATCAGGTGGCTATTAACTTCGTGGATTTATTTCTGGGTCTTCCATTCTGTTCTATTGGACTTGACATCTTTTTTTGTGCCAGTACCATGCTGCTTCTGTTACTCTAGCTCTGAAGTATAGTTTAAAATCAGGTATTGTGATACCTCCAGCATTGCTCTTTTTGCTCAGGATTACTTTTGCTATTTAGGGTCCTTCATGTTTCCATATGAATTTTAGGACTGATTTTTCTATTTCTGTGAAGAATGACATTGGGGTTTTGGTCGGAATTGCACTGACTCTGTAGTCTGCTTTGTGGAACATAGCCATCTTCCCAATATTAATTCTGCCAATCCATGAACATTCAAGAAAGACCTCATTTGTAAAAGTATCTTTTGGGACCAAAATTCTATGAAAACCTTTTATCATTTTTTTTCTTAATTATCAATCAGTTTCTATTTTCTTTTGGGTCAATTTTAACTCAGCTCTTTGAATTACTCATTTCAGTGCTTTCCAGATTTATTAACTTCTGCCTTGTCATTACTTGTCACGCAGTTTTGGAATAGTGTGCCAATATTGTAGAAAATTTAATATGCTGCATTCTCAGTGATCTGGTTCCCTAAATAATTTGTCATTTTGATTCCATCTTCAGCACTATTATTTAGAACAATATTTTTGATTGCACATAGATGTGATTTTGTGATTATCATTTTGTTTCATTGCACGAAGAGAAAATAATCCATAAAGTCCTCCTTTGTGAAACCATGAAGGTTGATTCTGTCATCAGTTTGTCATCAAATTTGTAAATATCCCATGTCTGTTGGCTGAAGGAGTGTAGCTCTTTCTTAGCACAAAATAAAATGTAGACCCAGCATTTAAAATGACTATTACTTCAGCAAAACAAGTACTGTGAGACAGAAAGGATCTCGAACCAGAAAAGTTTCCCATGAGATTAAAAAGGGGCAATAACGTGTGCTTCTGTCACAGAAGAGAAACCTTAGACGGTCACACCATGGCTATAGGGTCTCATCCTTGACAGCTGGGGCTGCATCTCAGCCCCTCACCCACTCACTGTGGGACTTTGAATAAATTGTTGAGCCTCTGAGTCTGTTTTTCTTACCTATACAGTGGAACTAATAATGGTATCTCTTTTGTGGGATATCTATAAGGCTTAAAACAAGAAATAATATGTCAGGCACTTGAAATAGTGCCTGGAACTGGTGCAGAATTGACGCTAGCCATCATTTCACTTAATTCAAGTAGCTGTGCCTAGGAATAAGCATCATGAAGTTTGGTTTTTACGGGTTGAGAGCTTGGTCTTCAAGAGGTTTGGGAAGTGCTCCATGTTCACAGCAGGGAGGCCCTGGAAGCTCAGAAGGCCCTGCTCTCTGTGCAGTAGCTCTGAGGTCCGGGCTTGATGGGCAGCAGGAGGGGCTTGCCTGTGAGCCTGGGTGCAGGAAGTCACTCTGTCTACTGTTTTCTCACTTGAGGCCAGCCCCACAGGCATGGACACACTTTGCCTGTGAGCTTTTTGACTTGGAATGTTCTCAGCTTCATTCAGGCCCAGGAAGAAAAGAGCTTTTGATGTTTGTCAAGAATACAAGGGAAAAGGGATTCATCCACAGGAACATTATTTCCAGTTCCCAGCAACACAGCAGCATCCTCACCTGCTGAGCACAGTCCGGATTCACCAGTGATGTGCCAATCACAGCTTTCTCCTTTGCAATGAAGACAGAAGCATGGTGAAATGAGGCACTTGGATCAACACCCAAATACTTTTGGTACCAGAGATAGCACCCTTATGGGTGGGAACAGTCACAGCATGAATTCCCTTTGGAGGGGAAAAAAAGAAAGAAAATGAGCGAGTGTCACCTTTGGGGTTTTTGGTTTTATTTTGTTTTGGTGCTGGGGAGTGAACCCAGGGTCTTGTGCGTGCTGGGCAAACACTCTACCTCTTGAGCTACACCCGAACACTTTTGTTTTAGACACAAGGTTTTACTGCTACATTTGCCCAAGTGGTCTCAAACTCAAGATCCTCCTGCCTTTGCATCTGAAGTAGCTGGGATTACAGGCATGCACCGCCACCCCGGCATGCCTTTGCATTCACAATGCCACTTCAGAATCCACACTCCTTTAAATGATACTCTGATGACACCCTGATTCTGAGTCTCCTCTTTTGGACAATGTGGGCTGGACAGCCATGGCAGCCAAAATTCAGTCTTCCTCTCTAGCACGAGGAAATGAATGCTGTCCTGGGGATAGAATGCTGTCACCTGTCAGATGGTGGGTTGGTGTCTAGAAACTGCCATGGCTGGCTTTCTTCAGCAAACTGCTCCTGCCTCAGTCTTCCCAAACAAGACTCTCCCTACCGACTTGCTTGGCCATTCACCTGTCAGTCTTTCCCAGAGCCCAAGGTCGAAGGTTTCATCTTTGTATCTGAATGCAGGGTCAGCGACCTTGTGCTGCCCCCTCACTGAGGAGGGAAGGCACCCATCTCTCTTGACCTTGGACTTAGAGGAGGGCTCTGACTTATGAATTTTTTAATGCTTCTTCCCTTCTGAGAACAGAAGATACAACCCTCCCACGCTTCCCTGCCGTGACATATACGGTCAAAATTCAGGTCGCCTTAAGTGCTCAGAATGCTGTGGCTTAAGTGAGTCGCCTCCCCTGACCTCCAGTTTGCTGTCACTCAAAGGAGGCTGGTGCATTGTTGCAGCGCTGAGGCTCCTGCCAGCTTGCACTTCTGATTTGATGGTTAATGCTGGGTGGTGAGGTGTGTCCCGGGGCTGGTGCTTAAGTTTCATGGTCAGCTCAGCTGGTGTCTCCATCCTCAAACGAGGAGGGCTGAAGGGCAGCAAAGATAAATTTAATAGTTCTTGAAGTCAAGTCATCTGGAATTTTAAAGAAAATCTTTGAAGCTTGTCTGAACTTTGCTGTGCTATCTCTAAGACAGCCTCCAGGAAAAATCATTAGGTCAACTGCCCTTTGAGTGAGTGGCCTGGAGCAGGGGCTGGGCAGAAGGTGAGGGATGCTGGAGGTGAGTCATGCAGCTGCCTCCTCAGCCCTCTGATCACTAAGCCCAGCCCTGTCTACTGCATCACACAGTGGTGTTTCTTAGAAAATACAGCTTATAAGGTGGGTGCAGTGGCTCCTATCTCTAATCCCAGCTACTAGGAGGCAGAGATAGAAGGATCACAGTTCAAGGCCAGCCTGGGGAGGAAGTTAGCAAGACCCATCTCAACCAAGTTGGACGTGGTGGCACATGCCTGAAATCCCAGCCAAATGGGAGCTGTAGAAAGAATTCTGTGTGGTCTGAGGTTGACAGAGGCAAAGCTTAAAGGAAGCCCAAATTCCTCAGTCTGGCACTTAAATACCCCTGAATTTGGCTCTGCTGTCCAATTCTGAGCCTTTCTAGTTTCTAGCACCATGCAACTATCCACTCTCCTAAACACTGCTCTGCCCCCCATCATCCCATAATGCTCTCACCATTCACTCAGGCTCCTCTCCATCAAATGCTTAGGACAACCTTCCATTCCGGGGCTGCCCCTAGCTCCGCTCTGACTTCACCTTGACTGTTACCACTTAGGGGCTTGGGCCCCTCTTGTTTGGTTCCCCTTTCTCCCCCTGTACTCCCTGGCATGGTGTAGGCATCACCAAGATTGCCCACGACCTAAGCATAGGATAGGGATGACTCAATGGCTAACGGTGACATCTGGGGCCAAAAATGAGGCTCCTTTCTTTCTTCTGTGCATTTTGAATGATGTCTGAGTGACTTGGAGGCACAGGGACCTGGGGAGACACAAATATCAATAATGCACCTTTATGGAACAAGGCAGATGCCATCTCTGGCAGATTTAGAGTCCTAATATTTGGGAGATGAAACACCTCTCACACGGAATTTCTCTGACCTTGATCTGCCCAAACAGCTCCTACCTGCTGATAGCAAGGCCTCTCCATGCACTGAACCCCAACAGAGCCCATCACCCAGGTAGCCTCCCCAGCAGGGCTTGGTGTGGAAACTGGACAGAGATTTGAAAGAAGTTTTCTCTCAACCCCACACCCATCTAGCTGTCAAGTCAAACTCACGATGGAACTCAGCTCCTTCCCGGGAGCCAGAACATCTGGGCTTCTTGGGGATGTGGCTGAATCACCACACGTGGAGCCCCAGACTATAAGCCAGGGATTTGCCACCCAGAGAAAACCTCAGGGGGTGCGTGGACTCCAAGAAAGTGCTCTGAATATAGTATTCATATTTCAGTTTCATATTCATCTTAAAATGTCGATTGTTTCAGTCTAATGACACATGCAAATAGTTTTTAATAATCCAGCATTACTCCTGGTAATGAACAGAGTCCCTTGTTTCAGGCCCTTAAGCCTCCCGTTGCCTCTGTTTTTTTGATATTTCCTCCATATTTAAACAAAATCGGCTCTACCACTATGTCTAGATTCATTTGCTTTAGACATTGTCCACTGATGTCCTACCTAGTAGCAACCTTACCATTGTCATCCATCCTTACACCACTATCGCTCTCTCCCCTTCCTCTATCCCACCGATACAAGTACAGCACAATGCTTTTTGTTGACTCACTGGTTATCGTCTATATTATTATGACTCTGCACTGAACACTTTTCTTTCTTATGCAACTTTTTGTTTTCCCTGGAGTTGATTATTGCTGCTGCTTTCTCACTTGTTAGTCTTCTTGCCTAACAAGTGAGAAGACTTGCTAGACTTCTCGCCGTACCTGTGGTTGATGCAGATACTCATGTCATGGGTGTTTTATCAACTCTATTTTCTGCCTCAGCCCTCTGAAGATTCAAATGGTTCATTTCTGATCTTGCTACAAAATAGTCCTTCTAGATTCTTTGCATCTCTTTCCTGAGCAGGATCCATTGAGCCTTAGGACAGAAGAGTGAGGCAGACTAGGGTCCTAGCTACTGCCCAACAGGGCCTCCTGGATTAGATGAGGCACTGGCTCTCTGTGGGCTTTGATTCTACCTCTTGCCCAGGGCCCACTGGCAGAAGGGCTCAGGAGACATTAGGAACACAGTTCAACCCAAGTGTGCCCTTCATCATCCTCTCAGATGGGCATATGCAATATAGATCTGAATCCCTAAATCTGAAGAATGTAAGTTACAGAATGTGCAAGTCACAGAAACTTGATCATGGAACATTAAGACCACAAACATGTACTTCTAAAGCTTTTAACCACATAGAAATTCCAGATTCCTAGAACTACAGGACATTCAGATCAGACAATCCGTGTAGATTTTTATCTTAGCAGAAATTGACCTGCCCCTTGGGGAATGCATACAAGTCCCAGACAGCCCTGTGGTTACTTTTGCCACTTACCAAATGGATTTGCAGCATTCCCACGTGTGAGGCACTCTTGTGGACTTAATTCTATAGGTGAGGAGGGGCTCAGTAGTTTATCTATAGCCTCACAGTCAGTAAGTGGCATGGAGGCAGAGGGTCTGGGGTCCTGGCTTCTCCAGCACTGGAAGGGATCCAAGGGACACTGGAGTTCCAAGGCCACAGGGCTTGGCTTCTGCCTCCCAAGCAGGCACTGTCCTTGAGCTGTTCTGGTCATAGCTCCCGTTCTACAACTGTCCATGCATACATTAAATGAATCCCTTGTGAGTTTCCTGTCTCCTTGTGGCCATTTTACTTCTCAAGTTTTTTTTTTTAATTCCATGTCTCTCCTTTCATTTGGGAATGAGAAACACTTACAAAATGTGACTTCTCTCATCCTTAACTTCTCCTGAAAGAGCTGCGTGTCTTAGATGGAAAGGACAGTTATCCAAAACCAAAATCCCAAAAGATTATTATTTAGAAACAAACTTTTCTGAGCTCAAAATGACCCTCTTCAAGGTCCTATGTATGAAACTTGCAAATTAGAACAATGTAGAGCTTTGCTTTCACTGTGTGTGTTTCTCTTAATGTGTATTTTGAGACTGATAAAGGGTGTTTCTGTATAAAAAGAAGAAAAGAAAGAAATTAAGTCAGAGTTTTGTAATCCAAAGGAATTCCAAGAACAAAACAAAGTCTCCCTAGATTTCATCAAATGACATTTGTGACAACAGAAATGAGATCTGTTGTCCCTAAAAACCAAGGCAGGAGCATTGTGATTTTTCAGAATCGGTTTTGGATTTGCTTTTCCCATGCATTAGCATTTCACATAAAGGTGAGGGAGGAGTGAAGTAGTGGGTGCACCCTGCTGACTGTGCTGATCAGAGCTGTGAGTGAAGGAAAAGGCACAGGTGAGTATAGCATTGGGGGAGGGCACGGACAAGCTAAGAGTCCTGAGAGATTAGTTCAGCACAGTTCATTTCTTTTCCCTCCTACCTTCTCGCCACAGGAGGAAGCTCCATTAATCAGAGCCCCTCAGCATTACCAGAGCCCCAAGGGTGACGCACTGCACTTTCTCTCCCATGGGTCCCTCAGTGGCTTCTCCTGTCCATGGATACCCTAGGACTGCTGCTTGGACCTGGGAATTGGCTGAGTGAATTTCCTTGCCTTAGCTTCCTGTGCAGCCCAAGTGTCCCTATCT
Source organism: Castor canadensis (assembly GCF_047511655.1). Lineage (NCBI taxonomy): Eukaryota > Metazoa > Chordata > Mammalia > Rodentia > Castoridae > Castor > Castor canadensis. The sequence goes on from NC_133394.1 coordinate 149,135,924, forward strand.
CTGTGGGAGCTGTTGACTCTCTGGCCACCACCATGAAAACACTGAAAAGGGAATAGAGGTGACAGGGGCATGGAGCCCCAGGGCCATCCACTCCAGAGGCAATTCAGTTCCACAGTTAAACGGGCCTCTTGAGTGTCCTCTTAGTGTCTGGCTCGGAGATCAAAGAGAGGTGAGGAGCTGGGGAGTGCCTAGGAAATGATGTAAACTGCGTGGTCAGGAAGGCTTCTCTAAGGGGTGGCGTTAAAGGTGAGATCTTTGGTCAGAAGAAGCAAGCCTGCAAAGAGGGGACAAGGGCAACAAAGGCAAGGGTCCTGTGGCATGCTGAGGGAGTGAGAACATGGCTAGGAATATGGAGTGAGTGGGGAAATAAGTATGAGGTGGGGCTCAGAGAAGTAGACAGGGACCATGTGGGGTTTAGAGACTTCTGCTCCCATCCATGATTAACCCCACCCCCACCCTAAACCACTTGGAAATTAGCAAAATAACATGAAATCATTTTCACACTTTGACATCAGTCAGAGCAGAAACAGATGAAGCATCCCTACAAGAATTTATAGAATTCCCAGAAGAATTTATAGAAGAAAAGAAGGGAAGATAGAGAGAGAGAGAGAGAATGCTCAGGGTATCAGCAGAGGTCTATTCATGTCTTGTTGAATAACGAGCTGCACGTGTTTTGGAGGAAATGACCTACAGCAGGGGATGAAGCATCAGAATAAAACATAAGCCAGGCAGCACTAGGATGTCACACATATCTGGAAATAGTTCATGTTTCAAGTGGTCCAAGTGAAAGAAGTGCCTCCTAGATAGGCATTGGGTAAGGTCCACAACAGTGGGACTAAATGAGTCTGAAATGAAGGTGCTCAGCGTCTGCTCTCACCAGGCTGAAAAGCATCTAAACAAACCATTTCTAGGACTTTGCCTTGTTCACAAACAAAGTCCAGTGCTATCTATAGAATAATGAAATGCCACAAAGAACTCCATAAAATTTACAATGGCTCCCATCCAACAAGAAACATTATCAGTCATGCAAATAAGCAAGAAAAGAAAACCCATAGTCAGGAGGAGAGTCAACCAATAGGACATGACCAGAAATTTCAGAGATGATTGAATTTTCAGACTATGATGTTAACATGCTACTATATTCTCCATATGTGATAGGAAGTTGGGGGAAATATAAATATGGTGAGAAGAATGGAAGATGTAAACAAAGACCTGAGCCAAACTTCCAGACATGAAAAATATAATACCTAATATGCAAAGTACATAGAATGAGACGGAGAAGATTAAATCTTATAGAAGAAAAGATTAGTACACTGGAATACAGAGCAATAGGAACTGTCCAAGAGATTCCAAGATGGCAGCTAGAAGGAGGAAGCAGAAAGCGTGCCTCCTAAAGTAAAATCTTGGAGAGATGCTGGAGATACACCTTTCAGGAAAAACCACCGAGAAGAGGCAAAACTTTGACCCCTCTACACCTCCAGCCTGTGCATAGCATCTCCACTTCACATTAAACAGAGAAATCAGGAGGGGTCCCGTGCCACCTCCAGATGGCTTGGGAGGAAGCAGACCACAAGGTGAGTGAAGCAGGATGCGGTACTCCCACAAACAATCCCGGGCCAGATCAGCATAGCCCCCTGGACAGACTGACCCCCACCTGGGGGAAAAAGAGAAACTGAGTAATAAGCAATAAGAACAATAAAGTCACGCGTAGCAAAGAGGGTGGGGCGCACTAAGCGCTGAAGGGGGGAGGGGAATTCTTCACGGGAACTGTAAATAAACAAGCCGGCTGGAGAAGGCAGGAGCAGCGGCACGCGCCCAGCAACCAGGAGCGGAAAAGCTTGTAAAAGCAGCAGTGGGAGGAAAACTCCACAGGAGAGGGGGGAAGACCCACTTCCCACGTGAGCTGTAAATAAACACCCAGCCCAGAGAAAGCAGGTGCAGTGTCACCTTCCCCAGTGAGCTTGGAAAGGGGAAAGGTTGTAGCAGAGGCTCCCACACAGGAGAACTCTGAGTAAACAAAGCCTGCAGGGCCAGGTGAGTGCTAAGCTCACCCCAGAGATCTGCATAAATAAAGCCTCCAGCAACAGCAGGCTGACAGCAGTGGGCAGGCAAGCCACAGCCTCAGATACCATTCACAGACCTGTCTCCAGACTCTTTTTTTTTTCCTCTCTCCCTACCTTTGATGAGAAAACAACCGAACTACACCTGCATGTTGAAAAACTTACCAAAACTGTATTGCATTTGAACTTGGGACACTTTGTGGGTTGTTTTTTTTTGTTTTGTGTGGTTTTTTTGTTTTGTTTTGTTTTTATTAGTTTTTGCTCCCCTTTGATGAGATAACAATAGAATTACTTCTGAGACACCATCTCCAGGACTGGAGCTAAGGGATGAACACCAAAATTATTAAGACTGAAACTTTATTGCATTTGAACTTGGAGGTTTTTTTATATTTTTTTCTTTTTTCATTTATTTATTTTTAATGGTTTTTTATTTTTTATTTTCAATCCTCTCTCTGTCTCTCTAATGCCTGTTCAGCTTATTGTTGATTAGTACACTATTTCTCCCTGTTTATATCTTTGAAACTTTTTTCTTGTTTGTTTGTTTTGTTTTTTCTACTTGTTTGTTTTTCCCTTTTTCTTTAACTTCTTTGCTTTCCATATCCTCTCACCCTTCTATTCTAAATATCACTATTGTTGTTATTACAAGCCAGAAAATACTTAATTGCACACAGTACAGGAATAATAACAACACCAAGGGCAATGACGGGAAGACAGAAAAAACAGGGAAACCAGTTTCCCCACAGCAAAAAATTAGTACAGGAACCAGAGGGGAATGAAGAAAACAGATACTCAGATACAGAGTCCAACAAAATGAAGATAAACTATGCCAAAGGACCGAATGAAGCCCACAAGAACAATCAAAAAGAAGAAATACTACAAGTACTCAATGAGAATTTTATAGAGATGATACTGGATAGGGTCAACCAAAATGTACAGGAGACACTCAAGAAATTCCAAGACAACAAAAGTAGAGAATTTGAAAAAGCACAAGAAGAAATAAAGGAAATCATAGAAGCACTGTATAAACACCAAAGTGAAACAAAGAACATGGTTAATAAAGAGATAAATGAACTCAGGACAAAGATAGACAACATTAAACAGGAAAGGACTCAGGATATGGAAAACCTCAGAAAAAAGAATGAAACAGAACTGTAAAACAAAAACGGAAGGCCAATCCAGCAGAACAGAACAAACAGAAGACAGAATCTCAGAACTTGAAGATGAAATGGTAATTAAAGGAAAAACCGAAGGAACTGTCCAAAATGAAACATGAAGGAAAAAGAAAACAAGAAAAGACAGAGAATAACCTAAGTATCTATATAAACTCTAAATCCCTACAGCTAACACCACACTTAACTGTGAAAGATTAGATACTTTTCCCCAAGTTCTAGAAAAGGCCAGATTGTTACCTCTCATCACCACCATTCATCGCTGTGCTGGAGATTCCATCCAGTGCAGTAAAGCATGAAGTACAAATGAAAAAGGGGGACTTAGAACTGTGTTTATTTGTAGGTGACATGTTCATCTACATTGCAAGTCCTAAAGATTCAACGAAAAAGTTACTAGAAATGATGTTTATTCAGTTCACAAGATGCAAGGCCAACATGCAAAAAATCAATTTTATTTCCAGATGCAAGTGACAAGCAATTCAAAATTGAAAGCTCCTCTGCAATAGCATAAAATATTAAATACTTGGGGATAGAGTTATAAAAATTGTGCCCAACAACTACAAAACACTGTTGAAAGAAATAAAAGGCCTACGGAAATGGAGAGATATACCATACTCATGGAGTAGAAGACTTAATATTGTTAAAAGGTTAATTTTCCTCAAATTTGTTCATGATTCCAATGCAATCCCAACCAAAATCCACCAGGCTTTTTAAAAATAGATGAATTGGTTCTAAAATGTATATGAAGATGAAAGGTCCTAGAATAGCCTAAGCATTTTGAAAAAAAGGAAGAACAAGATTGGAGGTCTTGTGCCATCTGATTCAAAAATCTAGTAATCAGTGTAGTGTGGTGCGGTTAAAAACGGAGAATAGACCAATGCAATAGAACACAGAAGATAGGAATAGAGCCAAACATATCTGGTTGACCAAGATGCTAGAAAAATCTTGTCATTAATGGTACTTGAACCATTGGATTTTGATATAGAAAAAAGTGAAACTGGGCAATGGGCGTTGGGTGTGTTTAACAAGGGCAGGGGTAGCCGAGGTGGTCTGGGCTCTCTGGCTCCCCACTCCTTTTTCTGAGAGAGACTCCTGTTGACCAACAGAGACATGCATGTGCTCCTCTGGGATCATGCACAATCATAAAGGTTCTGTCTGTTCTAGTTAATGTACACTTTTAAAACCACTCCTTGAAGAGCTCAGCTCTGGAACATGTGATCATTACCCATCCCCACTCATTAAAAGAAAAAACCAGCAGGGAATCTAGGGCTTTCCAAATCCCCTCTCTGTGTCACTCAAAGCACCTATTCACAGTCTGGTCTATTTAGAAGGAACAACAGAATCACTTAATCCAAGTTCCTCATTTTCCCCTGAAAACTGAGACCGGAGTGAAATGACTTGCTCAAAGACCCAAAGGAGTGAGTAGCAATGATGGTGCTCACAGTGATAAGATCAGAGTCTTGCATGGCACTCACTCTGGGCAGAACATATAGGTAGGTGGCAGCAAGTAGACCAAGTGAGTCATCTGTTTGGCAGAGAAACTGAAGTAGATGCTCATTTCAGCATTGCCAGATGCAATGAGGGCTGGTAGAAGTATGGGAAGCACACAGAGGAAAGGATAGACAGACCTCTCTGACTGGAGTGCCACCTTGTGGCAAAGGGCTTCAGGGCCAGAGCATCAGAAAGCTGTACAGAAGCCCCCCAAAAAGAGTGCATGGGGAGGAGAGGCAAGGCTGCTGAGGATGGATATGCCTGTTCTCCAATCCCAGGTGTGCACCTGGGCCTGACATTTGGCGTTCATGCATTCAACCGAGACACCACAGTCCCCAGGGTCAGGAGCAGATGTGGCCTCAAGCTAGCTCTTAGATTAAGCTGGGACCACAATAAGGAGGGAAAAAAGCAACACTGGCTCCCAACCATGTGCCAAGCTCAAACTAGGACACCACCTCTCTGTGTGTCACAGCAACCCTGCAGAATAAGCGTTATTTGAGAGAGAATAAGTAAGTTGTTCAAGACCACATAACTACCAACCACATGAACCAGAATCTGAACTTCAATCTACTCCAAAGTCGATGTCTTTTCTATGACCTTGGGCTCGTTTTCCCAGATGACATCCAAGGTCACAGAGTTCATTAGCAATCTGGTTTAACCCTGGCCATTGAAAACCAAGGCATTCTGGGGACCTTATGTATCCCCAGAACCAAGGTCACTATGAAGTGCAATTCACATGGTGCATACCTGTGCCATGCAAGCCTTAGAATGAACCACCTGTCTTTGTCTTCCTTTCTTGAGTTCTGTGTGGAGGACACTGATCTGATTGAGGGTGACCCATAATGAGGAGTGAAGAAGGATATGGCAGACAAAGGGAACGTTGTGAATGGGGTCTGGAAAATGAGACTCAGAAACTGGAACAATTCTGCTGGAAAACAAAGATGAAAAGGGATTAATCATGGGTTTTAACTCCAGGGAGAGCAATTTAGAAAAGAGTGGCAGTGAGCTAATTCTCTGTGGAAGAGAAGACCGGAGATGCCTGTAAACACAGGGGAATCAGGTCTGCCTTAGCAAAGTGCACCTAAGCAGTGACCTGTTTGACCTTGAGAGCAGCAGAGGTTGAGAACACAGAGCTGTTGACCACACTGCCTGGGTCAAGGTAAGAAATGGAACCAGCAGGACTTCCTCAGGGTCAGTAGAAAATTACATGGTAATAGGAAGGGTGTGAGTTAAAGGAGGGGGCACTGAGGAGTCTGAAGTGGTTATTGGATCCAAGATGATGGCCCCAGCTGGGGCCAGGGACTAGGCATGCATGAGATTATGGAAGCCTTGAGTTATCAGTGGGGCTGCCCACCAGACACCTAGGAAGGGAGTAAGGCAGTAAAGAAATAAGTCCCTCAGTAACGGTGGTAAAACCTAGTAAGGAAGACCTTCATGAGGACTGTGAAGATTGAAGCCAGAACCACTGCAATGTGACTTGCCGTGGGGGAAGAGATCAGGTCAGTGGATGGAAACTGCTAAGAGAAAACATCAGGAGTGAGGTGGACTCCAGCTAAATTGATCTAGTGAACACCGTGCATTACCTAGGGGGTGGAGGAAGATGAGGATGAGGACACTGAAGGTGATCAGACAACAAGGGTGCAGGGCTCTTGCTACACCCACTTAAGCAGGGTTCTTTGTTGAAAACGGATTTTGTAGGAGAATGCACAGGTGGGCCTTAGGGAAGGTTTGGGTCCCTCAGCAGGGAGCTGAATGCTGGGTACAACTTTCACAAATATCCAGAGTAGCCTTCACCCTGGATCCCTCTGGACTGCTGCAGAGAGAGAAAGAGAGGCAAATGCTCAGGCTGCAGGGAGCTGGGTGGCTCCAGGGGTAGAAGTTTCCAGAACCCCTAGAAAGTACTCATGACAAGAGAATATCAGCATTGAATTCATCACCCCAGAGACCCAGCCCAGCCCCTCACCACTCTTCCATACCCATCCTGGATCTGACCGCAGAGTCAGACACTGACTAGCAAGCTAGGGGAGGGAGGAGAGAAATGGAGAATTCAGCCTTCTACCTCTTGCTCTAGATCTTTCCACTGTAGGGTCCTGGCCCCACGTAGACTTGGAAGGAGAGGGATGGGGAGATGGAAGATTTGTCATTCCATTCATTCAGTCAGGTTGGTTTGGGTTGTTATAACTGTGGTCCTGGGATAGGACCCTGTTTATAGAAAGGAACAGAAAGACCTGGACTTCTGTAGTGGGGCATGGGAACAGACCTCCCCCCCCCAGGCTAAATTTTAAAGAAATGTAGGAGATAAACATGGAGATTGTATTTTAATGACATAAACAACTGTGCTACTTTAACATCAAGTTACACTTGTGAAGCACTTGTCATGGAACCCAGCACATGGAGGACACTCTAACCACCATCCTAGGTAGAGCCTAAGGATGAAGGGGTTCAAGGAGATCCCCACTTCATCTCCCAAGAGCCTTGTGCCTCATCACCACCTTCTTGCACCTGCTGTCACTGAGAGCAGCTGCCTCCGGAGCCCCCATCCTGCTGATGACTGGAATGGCCCAGACAGCATCAAAACCCCTGCTCCATTTGTCTGGGAGCCATGAGTCTCTGGGACGTTCTTTAATAAGAACTTGACTCTGGGTAAGATCAATGGTGCCAACTCTACTTAAAATAATTTTGCTGTCTCATCACAGCCCGGGAGGGTAGTATTTATGGAAAGGATTGAAGTCACCTATAGCCTGGAAGAAATATGTAGAAATCACATTTAAAATGAACCCGTGCAGATTAAAGAGCAAGTTATTGCAAGACCCATTCCCCTTTGCATGAAATAACAGTGTGTAAGAAGCCTCTTCCACTCCCATCCGGTCTTCCAAGAGATGCATATGGAACGGTGCTGTCCAGGGCTGTCTCCGTCCTCATTCACTGTAATGAGAAATGGATGCTGAGTCCTCTGCAAATGTTGGGACCAAAGCCGAGGCACACCATGGGGGTCACTGAGGATTCTTGGTCCTGATCCTCCTTCCCTTTTTGAACTTAGTCACTTTGTAAATGGTCACCATTTTTATAGCTGTATATGGGTGGCTGTGGGCTGACACCACTTGGCACAAGTGGCCAAGGATTCCATGTGCATATCCAGGCCTCAAAGGTGACCCTTGGTTCAGAAGTCCTTTCAGGTCTAAATGTGCTTCCTTTTCCCCTTGGCTGTCTCCTTTTCCTTTCTTAGGAAATTAAACAGGCCAAGTACTGGGCTTGGTGCCTGTGGCTTTCTTCCTCCCCATTAGAGATGCCTCAGCCAGCATTTGCCTGACAGTGGGAGCTTATTTGTAATTAGCTGGGTGAGAACAAAGCGAATAGGCCCTGACAGGCGTAACCCTTTTGAACTGCACTGTAGGTGAACATCATTGCTTTGCAGTTAAATGCCTCTTAAATGGGACACCTTGTAGGGGCCAGCTGGAAAGAGGAAAGTTCTTCTCGCCTACCTATAGACGGTCTGGACACTCCCCTGGACAAGAGAAAGAGTGGACACCATAACTTTGTAGGGTCTGATGGTTGTGCATGGCCTCTGTGCCCCTGTGATGCCTATACTCAGAGTCAACCTGGAAGGCAGTTGTGCTGGGGGAGAGGTGGAGATCCCAGGAAGGCCGGAGGCTCCCCTTGGTGCCCCAGGCCAGTCCTGGCACTCTCTGAGTGGCTTGGCTGCCTCTTTTTCAAAGCCACCCTTGCCAATTGTCTCAGGAGGCCTTTGAGGAGTCATTGACTTGTGCATGGAAGATGCCATGTGCGTGGGGCTGCCACCTTCCCTGACTCTGTTCCCTCTCACACCTCTGTCATTGGTACCATGCTGAGCAGAGTGGCCTTCTGCAGAGGCAAAGCTGCTTGGCCCAGTGGCCCAGCCCCTGGTAGAGTGACAAAGCTACCTCCTTCTCCCCACAGGAGAGTACCTGGCCATATCTGTTTGGAGTGATTATCTTCCCTGCCGTCGTCCAGCTGGTGAGCCTGCCCTTTCTCCCCGAGAGCCCACACTACCTGCTCTTTGAGAAGCAAGACGAGGCAGGAGCCGTGAAAGGTAGGGGCCCCTTCGCTTTGTCACTCAGCTCCAGCCTGGATGCAGTCAGCTCTGCAAGGCTGCAGCATTGTTTGGCCGAGTCCTTCTCATGCCGCTGTCTGTCTGATTCTCTCTCTGACTCCAGTTCCATCATCAGAGCACTTGTGATTGCACTGGACCCACTCTGATTAGCAACCCCCATTCCACCTGTGGCCTTAATTCCTTTGTAATGTGCGATCGTTAATCTTGATTGTCAACTTGATTGGATTAAGAGATACTGGCAGACCAGTGATCTCACACCTCTGGGAGTGTTTTTGAGGGTGTTTCCTGAGAGGATTAGATAATGAGAATTTTGACCTAATGAATGGTTTCATCCATGGATGGATTTAAATGTGAATAGACTTTTGGAGGGTGGTGGACCTGTCGAAGGCAGAGCCTGGTTGAGGAAGTAGGTCACAGGGAGTGTGTCTTTGGTGGCTGTATGTTGGTCCTGGCCCATTCTGGTCACTGCTATACTCTGCTTCATGTCCGCCATGATAAGAACTGATCCTCCATGCCTTCCCACCTTGATGGACTGCAACCTAAAACCATGCGTGAAAACAAATTTTTCCTCCCTTAAATTGTTTCTGTCAGGAATTTTGTCACAGTGACAAATTCAGACTAATTCATTATGCAATTTAACATACTCACGGGCTCTGAGAATTAAGAAGTGAGTCCCTTTTAGAGTGGAGAGGGTGGAGGTCGTTATTCCACCTCCCACACTAGCACACAAGAAGAACTCCAGCAGCGGAAGCTGTTCTGAGAGCAGGGAGACTCACTGAGATCTCCTAGCCTTATCCCTTGTTTACAAGGTAAAGTTCACGGCTCAGGGAGGCGTGGGTGCTGGGACCCAGGAAGCTAGAGCTCTGCTCTGCACCACTCATCTGGCCCATCCCAGGGACTATGGCAAGGAGGACAGACACCTGTGTCTATCAGTGTGCACGAGAGCAGATACCACCCTGAGCACTGGACACTTAGTTGACTGCTCCAGGCTTTTTATTTTTCCTTCAACTGCTCTGTCCCATCTTTCATGCCCTAAAGTGACTGATCCCCTGAGGCATTGTCTGATTGCAATCAAGAAGGATCCTCACTGTCTCTGGAGGAAGGTTCTGGCCTGTCAGTGGCCTGGGACTTGTACTGAAAGAGCCTTCAGTACAGTCTAGCCTGCCTTGGCCATGAGTAGGCAAGGGCACAGGGTGCCAAAGAGCGGTGATCCAGTCAACTGGTGGCAGAGCTTGGGTTAACTGTGGGGCTTTTGAGCCCAGTTAGCACTCTAACTGTCCCTTGGATGGGGATCAGGACACCCCAATATTTTTAACTGTCCCCTCAAAAAATGGTACAAATTTCCTACTTCTTATTTTATAGATGAAGAGACTAAGTCTCAGAGAGGTTAAGTCGAGGTCATAGAGCTAGTGCATTGGTTAACATTCATTTGGGGAAATCAGGCAATCATTTATTTCAAATGAAGAGTCCCTGAATGCAGGAAAATGGTTACAGAGATACCAGAGTGGTTTGGAGGACAAAGAGAAATCAGGTAGGGTCACCTTGGAGCCCTAAGCTCACCCTCCTCTCGAGCACTGCTAGAATCCTGACTACAGCCACTGGAGCTGCTGTCACCAAACTGGTCAATGCTTTGTCACTAATAATGCCAGAGCTACAGTCTCTGAGGGTATACAGCCATCACCCCCCCTCCCCGCTAAGGATCTGACTAGAAAGCATCCCCGTCCTCCTGCCTGCAGGCTCACCTCAGGGCCTCCCAGTGGTGAGATCCACCCAGAATCCTCCAGCTCCAGAACCAGGAAATGTGGTTTGCAGGCTTCTCACCCCAGTGATGCAACAGAGTCTAAAAGGCAGCTGCAGGACAAGTCCCCTGGGCCAAAGCTGACACCACTAGGAAATGGGCGCCTGCTCTGGTCACACTTCATCTCAGTGGCTTTGCACTGGCTCCTTCCACCTGGGAGACTCTCCCCACAGGTGTCTGCCTAGCACAGCTCATGCCTCCCTTGCCTCATTTGGCTCCCTGCTGAGATGGCATCTCCCCAAAACATCTCCCCCATCTGCAGTAGCTCAAACTACTCTTTGTCCACCATCTCCTGCCCTGACAGTTTTCCTCGGAGCACTTATTGCCACCTGAAATGCAGTGTATATGTGTCACTCGGTTCAGGGTCTCTCCCCCACTAGCACGAAATGCTCCATGAGGGCAGCGACTTCCCTGTTCTGCTTCTTGCTGGAATCCCAGCACCTAGAGTAGTGCCTGACAGACAGCTTTTACTTACTAAGTCACTGTCAAAGTAAAGAAAAGCGGTTTACCTATCACCCAAGTCCACATGTGGCCCATGGAGACTGCTGCTTCTTCAAGCTGTGCAGAGCGTGGTGGAGCTGTTCATGGCTGTTCATGCTTGGTGTGGCAAGAAACATGGAATGGTTTCAACTAGAGGAGAAGAAGGCTGAGAAACAGAAATGGGGAGTGCTATTGAGCAGACCAGCCACCTCTTCTAGGGAGATGTTTCAGGTGATTGTTTTGGACCTTCTGATGTTTCTGTCTGGATAGTTTCTACCCCTGAACCTGAGAGGTCTTCCTCAGAGTAGATATTGCAAATCAAAGCAAAGAATGGATAGATGACTGCTAGCTAGCTAGACAGACAGATAGATGGTTGATAGATGGATGAGTAGAAGATAGATAAATGGATAGATGATTTAAAAACAGATGACAGGATGGATAGATGATAGATGGGTGAATAGATAGATGATAAATAGGTGATTTACAAGTAGAGTAGATGAGTGGATGGGTAGATGATAGATAGATAGATAGATAGATAGGAGCTGAATTTGTTCCATCAGCCTCACTGTCCTCCAGGTTCTTTCCATCGTTCTTTTGAGGTGTGAGGAAAGAGATCAAACACCACCCATTACTCTCCCTGGAGATCTGGGATGTGTTTCCTCACCTCCCTGAAGCACTCACAATGCAGAGAGGAGGGCTGGCGGATAACAAGTTCTATGAGGTACATGGCATAGAACCTGGCACACAGGAGATTCACAGTAAATGCTAGGCTCCTGTCCCCTGCTGATGTCCTCTGTCCCTGTTCCCTCTTGACAAAAGCAACTCTGATTCCCTGACAGCCCCTGTCCCAGCCCAGGAGTTAAATATGCTGCCCAGGGGGTTCTATCCAGTTGAGGATGTAAATTTTCATTCTTTGTCAAGGTTTTTGGAGTGAGTGATGAGAGTATGGCCAGGAATATGAACGAGGAGTGAGGCATGGGAAGGCTTCTCACGTTGAAGTAGAAGACAGGGGTGGGGAGCATGGGCCAGGAGAGGCCCAGGTGGACCACTGTTAAATGACTTGGACAGTCTGGAGCGTGGACCCTGAGAGTGCTGGTTTCCATAAACTGGCATCTTCCTTAGAGGAGCTCCTCCTAGCTGCAAGTCCCTGATGCTCTTTCCTGTCTGCAAGGGGACACTCATTCCTCATGGGGAGTTGGTTCCTGTGCATCGTGGCTCCTGCCTATGGTCCTCGTTCTGAGAACCTAAGGGCAAGATCAGCAAGTGCAGTCTCCCCACGCCCAGGCTGCCCTCCAGAGATCCCCTTCTCCAGAACATCAGCAAATATGGGTCAGGCTCTGTTACCTCCATCCAACACGGTTTGAATGCCTGTTGTATGCATGACCCTGGGTAAGACCCAGCTTCTGTGGAGAAATGGCCCAAGCCTCACAATGGGCCAAGCACTTCCCAGAGCTGATAGGACTGGGTGAAGACAGAGCCACCACCACAGGTGGCTGTAACCCCTGCAGCAGTGCAGTGCACCCCCAACACTTGCACCTTCAGTTTCCTGGCCTTTTGTGAGTGATCGCCCTGCCCGCCCCCCACCCCAAGACAGACCCAGGCCCTCACCTAAAGATGGGGAGGAAGGGAATGGGAACAGGAGCTAATTCCAGAAAATCCCCTGTGTGCTTCCAACATACAATGACATCCATGTTAAGATTACAACACAGACATTTGCCTCACTCATGTCTTTCAGGGAAATTGAGAGAGCGAGAGAAGACAGTGGGGAGAAAGGAAGGTAAACAGCATTCAAAGTTCTAAGGGTCCTGGATCTAAGTTCCTGTCAGGGACCAAATGTGTGTACCCCACTAAACTCCTATGCTGAGGTCCTATCCTCCAGGGAGATAGTGTTTCGAGGCAGAGCCTTTGGGGGTAATTAGGTTACAGGGGATCATGAGGGTGGAGCCCAAGGTAGGATTAGCGTCTTTAGAAGGATAAGGATACTCTCTCTCTCTCTCTCTACCATGTGAGGACAGACAGACACTATCTGCTGGCCAGGAAGGAGGCCTTCCCCAGGGAACTGAGCCTGGTGACACCCTCAACTCAGACTTTCAGCCTCCAGACTGTGAGGAATACACTTAATACCAGGCGATGCCCATGGCTTCTTCTGCTGTTCCCTGCACCTTCTCTGATCTCAGCCCATTGTGAGAGACCACACATGTGAGGAGAGAGGTGGCTGACACTTTCCCAGTTCCAGCACACCACATGTGTTCCCTGTGGCTGGGAGGCCACCCAGCCTGGCTGCAGTGCAGTGCAGATGTGCGGGGAGTTACTGTCTCTCAGGTCAAGGACTGGGAGAGAAGTACCCCAGCCTCCCCTGTGGGGCCACTGTAGGAACCATTCATTCCTCCAGGAGCCACTCAGAAATTTAACAAAGCGGACCCCCTTTACCCCAAAGTCTTCCCATTGCTCACCTTCCCTCACCACACCTGCAAACTGCCTCTGACCAGTCCTTGTCCCAGGCTCTGCTCCCAGGGCACCTGTTCTCCTGAGGATGAGTCTCTTCCACCTTCCACCTGCAGAATGGGAACACTGACTATGCCAGTTCAGGGGGTGGTCACAGAGAATGAGATAAGTAAGAGCGTTGAAGCTGTCAGAACAACACCCAGCAGAGAGAGAGAGCAAGTGTTAGCCAAGGTCATTTCAACCTGGCCATGTTGATGAGAGCTCAGCTGAATCTCACAGAACAACATAGATGGGAGAAAGCAGCAAGGCTGCCACACCAAGTGCACTTGACATTCAACCTGCCACCCATCCACCAGGATGAAATGTTTCAGGCAGATGAAATTGCAGCCAGTACATTTCCATCTTCCCTGGTGTCAATCACCTGTTCTGACAAATTAATCAGAAGATGTTGACTTTATATTTTGGCACCTATAATTTTGCAAAACCCACTGAGACTGCAATATTATTAAATAGGAATATTTTAAACCTCTTTTCGAGTTTTTTTTTTTTTTAGAGTGCAGATTTGAGCTTTGGTTGGTGATCTATGAATATGACTTTGGCTACCAAACCACATGGTGATAGAAACATTTCCAAATAGTTCCTCTTCATGGCTCATTAAAACGTCATCTTTCCCTTGAGGAGATCGATTAGTTACACCTTAAGTTTCAAAATACCTAGGCAGCTTGCTGCAATGACCACGGGGGCTAGCAGCCTTCTTGTACCTGGAAAGAGGTGACACTCTACTACTGTCCCCTCTCGGTCTGTGCTGCTGCTCTTAGTTTTATCTTTAATTTATGGTTTCTTTAGAGGATTCTTCATAAACAACCTGTACATTTGTCATGGTTACTGAAATTAAAACCAAACACTACTATTCCCAAATTTGCTAACCAGTAAATTGTACAAGTAAACTGCAATACTTCATTCTATAATGAGAGCCAAGAAAGATGAAGAGCTCTCTGCCAGCTCCTCCACATTACTGGGACCCCTTCACATGGGCAGTGCAAAGGCTTCCAGGCCAGTCATAATAAAATATTATAAAATTATAAATGGGACTCCAATATCTCCTGCACCCCTTTTTCATGCCCACTTAGGCACCCACAGCTATTGGTAATAAAAAAGGCACTAAACCTGCCTTAAAAGCCCATTGATTTCCTCCTCTTAAATCCCCAGAGCAGTTGAAAATAAATGCCTCTGTAAAACCTCCTATTTTTAGAAGCACGAGTCCTGCACTGAGCAAATAATGGAGCTCCATGCTCTCAGCACAGGATCACAAAAGACCACACATCCATGTGACATCCTTTGGCTGCCTTGTCTCAAGCCTCTCCAGGTCACGGGAAAGAAGCCTCCAGACTGCTCTGTGCTTTGCTCAGGCAGGAGGTGATGAAGCATGGGTGCTGTCATAAAGAAGTGACCCAACATAAGTTGACTCTGGCACAAGTGTCTGAAGATGACAAGTCCAAAATCAAGGTCCAGAGGGACCCTGCTCTCTCTCCTAGCTGCTGCTGGTGGCTGGCCATCCTCAGAGCTCCTTGGCTTGCGACTGCATCACTCCACCTCTGCCTCTATCAGCATGTGCTTGTCTTCTCTGTGATTCTCTTCTTCCTATGCCACCCAGCATGACCTCGTGTCCTCATCTTAATTTGATTCTTCGTTACGCTGGCAGACCATCTCCAAAGAAGGCCACATGCAAGGTACCAGGTGTTAGGACTGCAGCATATGTTCATAGGGGCATAATTTAACACACTTTAGAAGGTTATAGCATTTTGTACCCACTGTCCAGCTAAAGGGAAAAGAGAAGAATGAAGGGAAGAGGAAGAAGGCAGCAAGTCCCTACTGTAATCGTTAGCATATTTTAGTGTTCTTTGCTCACTAGGAGCCATGTAGTATTCTAGTGATGTTGTGTGTGCTAACACTAAATACCGGTGGCAACACCAATGATATTATGTCTACTTAATAGATGAGGAAACTGAGACACAGAAATGTTAAGTAACTCACCTGGCATCAAATTAGGTGGAAAGTGGTAACACTGGGATTTGAACCCAGAGAGTGTACTCATGAGTCAGTCTCTTCGCCTCTACGTCATACTGTTGCACACAGGTGAGCTGACCTTGTGAGCATTAGTTCACTAAGTTGTCCTGAGGAAGGAAGAAGGGGAAGCTACAGTGACTTGCCAAGGTCACCGCTGATAGGCAGCAGATCAGATTGAATCCAGCTCAGTCTGTCTCCACAGCCCTTCCCCTTTCCTCTTGACCTTTCAACTCTCCATGTTTTTACTGCAGGGCACCATACATCACTGGGTGTTTGAGGTCATGAACTGGGTTGTGACCACCTTTTGGGTCTCTGAGTCTGTGAGGCACAAACACCTTCCAGACTTCTACCTCTTCATTGGTGTGGGGCACTTCAGGGCTGTAAGTGTGACCTGGTCAAGAACACCCACCCTTCTTTATGGTCCATTTTGGGCATGAAGCTTGGGCTGGTGGAATTCAGGAGCCCAGCAATCCATGATAGAGAAAGAAAGAAACCCCAAGGGACATGCCATCAAGAGAATCTGTGTGCCCCCAAATTCCTGTGTTATAGCCCACGGCCCCGGTGTGAGTGTGCCTGGAGATGGCCATCTGAGGAAGTAATTGGATTAAATAAATGGGGTCCTGTGGGTGGGGCCTCAACTACAGAGCTGGTACTTTATGAAAAGAAAAAAATACCAGAGCTCTCTCTGCCATGTGAGGATGCAGGGAGAAGGCAGCATCTCCTTCCTGCTAGCCTGAAAGTGTCCTCTAACCCCCACTGAATTCAGCCAGCACCTTGATCTTGGACCCTAGCCTCCAGGCTGTGGGAAAACAATGTCTGTTATCCAAGCCCCAGTCTGTGGTTTTCTGTTACAGCAGCCAGAACCGACTGCAGCAGGATTGTTCTGCCTTTAGCTCTTAACCTGTGTCCCCAGCAGGTATGCCAACCCATCTCCAAAGCCCAGGGCCTTGCTGGCTCTGGCCAGGAAAGGTATGAAAGATGGGTACATTGGAAACTCATGGTCTGTGCTGTCCAGCTAGCACCTGTCACCTGAACCACCACTCTGGTGTCCTGCATTCCAAGGCATTTTTGAAAGTCAAGTGAACCTTTAGGGCACACCTAACTGTTGCTCCAGCTAGCACAGGCATGCACTGAGCACTTTGCAGGGCTGACCACCACTCCAGTTCTAAGTCACCTACCTACCTGGTCCTCATACTGGGAGGTCCAGGGCAGACAATCTAAACAATTCACCCTAGTGGACACAGTGAGGATAGAGCACAGTGGGGCCCCACCAGCAGCCTGGATCCAGAGCCATGCTTAAAGTTTGGCTGGCAGCTGCTTGAGAGACCCCACATCTGCCCTTGCACCATGTGTACCATGATGGCTGTCATACCTCCTGGTAGGGTTACTCATCCCTGCAAGGGGGACAGCATGAGTGTCTTTCTGTGGCAAGCCAGGCTCTGGGCTGCTGCTCTGTGTCCCCTGCACATGGGACAGTCATATGCCCTGGAGATGCCAGTGACTTCTGCCCCACTTTGCAGATGGGCACTCCAAGGTCAGAGAGAGCAGGTGCTTTCCCCCACCATTATGCAAACTGAGTGACCAACTGAGAAGCTTCCTATCTTAACAGTTGCATCTTAGTTTCTTGTGGCCATGGCAACAGACTAATGGCTTAAAAAAAAATTATTATCTTACAGTTCTGGAGGTCAGACATCCAAAATGGATCTTCTAGAGCTAGACTCAAAGTGTGATCAGGGTTACTTCCTGCTGGAAGCACTACAAGAATCAATTCCTTGGCTTTTCTGGCCTCTAGAGGCTGCCTGTGTTCCTTGGCTCATGATCCCTTTCCCCATCCTCAAAGTGCTTCCCTTCAACCTCAGCCTCCGCGATCATCTCCTCTCTGGTTCCAATCCTCTTCTAAGGATATTTGTGATTTTATAAGATAATCAAGGATCATTGCCCCATCTCACAATCTCTGACTCAATCACATCTGCCAAGTCCCTTTGGCCATGTCAGGTGACACATTCACTGGTTCTACAGATTGGGTAGACTTTCTGGGGGTCATCTTCTGTCTGGTACAGGCTCTTTCTGCTTCTCAAGGTGCCTCCTACAAGGCAAAATGGGGAGTAGCCTAGAGTTGTTTGCCTTCTCAGTGCTCAGTGCTCCCTGTAACGTCTTCTTCCAGGTCCTAGGATATCTTTGGTTCATCCTGTCACATATACCACATAGTATTTGAATGGCATTTCTCCATGTTCTTCTGTAGCTGCTTCAGCAAATATATTTAGGAAATGTGGACTGAAACTAAAGTACTCACATATTTTTGCTGCAGGACTTGTTCAGAAATTTATTATTCTGATGTTTGAACCATCAAGGAGTGGAGTATGCAGTGATATTAAACGTCTTTGATCACACCTTTCCCGAGATTGTTTCCATGCCACAAAGTGCACATAGGAAATGTGAGGTCATTGTGCCATGGGGACAGTACCTATGCAGGCTCTAGCTTTTGTTCCTCCATCCCCTACAAGCACAACACAGTGCTTAGAACATAGTGGGTGCTCAGTAAGGATGTGCTGGGCGCTGACTTTGAATGGAACCATGATTTCTGCCAATTAGCTCCAAGTCTCTCCCTTTTGCAGGCTATTGCTTCTTCCCAAGGGATGTGTGGGCCTGAGAACTTGAACTTGCTGACAGCTATCATCAGGCAAGGGAACTGTCAGTCACTCAGACCTCCCAGGAGAGGGCCTGGCCTGGCCACAGGAGTGTGGCCTCCAGGGAAGGGAAAGCATTCGAATTTTCCACAAGAGGCCTCAGACAGGAAGCCCCTCACTTTCTTCCTACCCCCAGAGCACTGTCTTGAGCATCTGTCTCCCTCAGAGCCAGGTCCTCCCAGCACTGGTGAGCAACCCCAGGGCCCGAGGCATAGGTTCTCCAGGCCAGTGACTCTCAGAGGCACACAGCTCATTCTTCATCCTCACTCAGCCTGCATGGGGCTGCCCCCTAATGCATCAGAGTCTGTCACTGCGGGGAGCCTGCCACTGGAAACAAGGGCTCTGAGAAAGTGGAGGGGAAGAGCCCCAGCTGATGGGACTGCTCTACTGATTTCACTTTGTGGACATTTTACATAATTTTTCTCTGTCCCTGCTGGCTCTGCTGCCGACACCCACTTCTGTATTTGTAACATGCCCCTCCTTCCCTGTCACCCTGAGTCTCCGTTGTCATTCTGTCATCCAGACATACCAACAGAACACATACTTATGTCAGGTTCTACAGAAAAGAAGTGATAGAGCTTATTATTTTTTACTTGACACCCACATATATCAACGCTGTAAGTGTAGTGATTTTATTCCTCCCAACAACCCCATAGGAGGCTTTATGATCACGGTTTTGTGGAAGAAGGATCACAGCACAGAGAACAGGTAGCTAGATAGCCCTGCTGGATGTGATGCCCAGGCTGATCTCGCCCCAAAGCCTACATCTGTGTCACTGCATCCCTTAAGTGGTTCCTTCTTTAGGACACTCACAGGGGAGAGCATCGCAGGAGTGTGGACAGGACATCCCAGCCAAGTGCCTAAAAGGGGAAGACACCTGTGTAAGAGAGGCCAGATGAGAGCAGGACAGTGACCAACCACGACCAGAGCAGGGAAGCCTTCTGGAAGACGTGTCTGCTGAGCACATCTTCAGAAAAGAATGTTCCAGACAGGCAGCAAAGTGTCAGGGTATCCAGAAAGGACAACCATGTGCCAGGCACAGAGGCCACTCTGTGGGGTGTATCTGGGGTGGGGGGAGGGGTTTCTCCAGCATGGTAGCAGGGCGGATAGGGAAGTGTGGGCCACCGCTCTGCATAGCAGATGAGAACTTGGGCTGGATCCTGCAGCAAAGGCTACTGTGCAGGAAGCACGCAATCATCTCAGAGGAGGGAGGCTGGTGACAAATGTCCCCAAGGAGATGCTGAGGCCTGAGCTAAGGTAGCCCTGGGCTCCGGCAGGGAGGAGCTCACAGCACAGGTGCTGAAGAGCTCATAAAACTTAGAATCTAGATTAGACAAAAGCAATGGGGAGGTTGATACCATGGGACCACAAGGCATCTAGTTTAGGTGACTTCGTGATTGTCATTGGGTGGCCCCAAAGCCTGAATCCAGGTTCTGAGGATGGATGGGTAGTTTACCTGGGAGGAGATACCAGGAAGCTCCATCTCCCCAGCTAGAAAAGGGAAGTTGGAGACTGAGGTTCGTCACCAACAGGTTTCAGCTCTGGTGATCAGCGCATCACTACCAGGACACCTCTAGGAAACAGCAGAGAATGTGCATGTGTCATGAGGAAGCCAGGTTTTCCTCTGCTCACCTTTGTTCTACCCATAGTAGAGGGCTGTTTCTGGGGTGCTCATGGCTGGGAGCTGAGCACTTTCACATGAGGATAAAGGCATAGAGAGAGAGGTGCAGGGGACTGCTATAGCCACACAGGGAACAGATGTGACAAGCAGCAGGTTGTCTGTGTCTCTTTGGTGTAAGTGAATGAGGCTGAGAGCTTCCTGGCAGTCAAGGTGAAAAGAGAGGGAAAAGGCTATAAATTATTCCTTGTTTTGAAATGGAAACTATGTATATCAGGCAGGAAAGAGATATAGTTCCCTGCCCCCAAACGCTACAATTATTTTAGGAGATGGATGTAAGAAATATGAGGACTACAGTGGTTTTGTGCCTGATGCAGAAATGTTACTCATTCAGCTACTTTTCTCCTATCCCTTAATCAGTGCTGGCAAAGCATTAAATCACTGCCTTCAAAGAGACACTCGGAAGCAGTTTCAGAGCCGTGCTGTAAACAACACTGCAGAGCCTTCGTGAGCTTGCTCGCTTGGAAAATCTGGAGCAAGCTTAACAGCTTTTTTTTCCTGCTTAAGAAGAGCAATTTCACACACCCCATGGTGCAGAGCGGTGTCATTAAGGATTCTGCTGCTGGGTCTGGAATGGACCGTCCACAGGATCCTGCATGATAGCTGCCTTTCCCTGTGGGTGGAAGGATGGCAGAGCACGGAATATTTAAATCCGTGCTCTGAAAGCATATCGGTGACCTGAGAATTAAAATCTCAGGGATGGGATGAGGTAGCCCACCTTGGAGCTTTCCTCCACCAAGGTTTACACAACTAAGGGCTCCATAAATATGAGCATTTCTCAGAGGCTGGGATTTGCAGCATTCCACCTGCAAGTGGCACAAATCACGAGAGTGAGTTTGCTCTTGGAGACTATTCCTACTCGAGGTGTCTATACTCCAGAGGGTCACTGGGAAAGGGCCTTGAAGGTCGTTAGTTCAGTCCTCCTTCTGATGATAGAGTTAACTTTGGAGTGTCCTGGCCAAATGGCAATCGACCTCCCTCTGGACATATCCAATGAGGACAAGCACACAGGCCTAGGTAAACAGGAGGCACTCAATGAATGCTCACTGAAACAGTACTTCCAGAGTGGGAATCTGTGAGCAGGAATTAATGTATGCAATTTCCCAGCAGCCATGAGAGCCAGGAATGAGTACAAAAGATGAACAAGGACTTACCTCCTCCTTGGTAGAGATGGATTTGAACCCTGGACATGCCAGGACAGTCAGGCGACCCGACACGTGTTCTCTCCCAGCAGGTGGGCAACACTAGGCCTCTGTTTTCCCACTTTTAACAAGGACTTTGGACTTTGAAATTTCCAAGGGCCCTTCCCAGGTGTGTGTCTGGGTGGAGGGACCCGTCTGCTGGGGGCTAGCGTTAGCTCCCATTCATGCTAACTGTCTGTGCTGTCCCATTTGCAGCCTTCCAGAAATTCCTGGGCAAAGCAGACGTGGCCCGAGAAGTAGAAGAGGCCCTGGCTGAGAGCCACGTGCAGAAAAACCTCCACCTGGTGTCCACCCTGGAACTGCTGAGGGACCCCTTCGTCCGCTGGCAGCTCATCACCGTGATCATCACCATGGCCTGCTACCAGCTCTGTGGCCTCAACGCGGTGAGTGTGGGGCTCCAGCCGGGCGTCAACACAACAGAGGAACCGAGGGTGGGTGGCTCGGAGTTTAGCTCTCGATGCCCGGATTCAAATTCTAGCTCTGCCAACACCCACATCATAAGCTGATCCTTAGTCTCCTCATCTATGGAATGGGACGACCGATGCGGAAGGAGAGTCCCACAGAGTATCCAGTTCAGCAGCTGGCTCAGTTGTCCCTTGCAAATGTTTCTGTCTGCTGTCGCATTTATTGGTTCCTAGACATACTTGAAAATCACATTTCTCAATAAAACAGAAAGTCATAAATGGGAAAACCCAAGGTGATTTAAATGAAAGAAGTCTTGGCTGGGCTGGCTTCAACTCATGACTTTGGCCTGAGAAAACTTCAAAGCATTTATTTGTTGCTTCTGGGAAACAGACTCTGACCATCTGGGATGGTAAACCCCCCATCCACGCGACAGGGAGTACAGAGCAGGCCGGCCACTTGGCAGGGTACGAAGAGGACAGGCACACCAAAGTGCCCAGACTCCTTAAGATCATGCCTGCAGCTCTGCAGGAACATGGCTGAGCCCGGGGGCCTTCAAAGAGCCAGCCAGCTCATCTGGAGACAGCTACAGGACAAGTCTTCCATTTGACACCCAAAGGGACATAGGCCAGCATGCTGGCTCAGGCCCCAGCTTTCCCCTGGTGCCTTCAACCCATCCCTGAGCCCAAGGAAGAATCAAGCAGTCTCACGCTGCAGGTGTTCCTTACAGCTTGCTTTGGCCACTTCTCTTTGGCAGATGTCATTTTGGTAGACATGGTCTGTCCTTTGAAATGTCTGTAATACTCCCAGGTGCCCTCCAATTCCTCACCTTGTTTCAGCCCCAAAGAGTCCTGCAGGATAGGAGGCACTGGTCCTCGCTTTCTAGGTGAGAAAACGGTGGCTTACAGAGAGCCAGAGGCTTGCTGAAGGCCCTTGCTGGTGGGAGGGAGGGGTCGAATTGATCATTTCACTGTCAAAATCACACTCCTTGGTGCCAGGTACACTGCCCCAGAGGACCCGTCCAGGTCTGGCCAGTGTCTCTAAGCCCCAGGGATCTGCAGTAGGGCAGACTTCTCGGTCTCAGAGCTATCCACTTTTGGGGTTTGGTCATAGAGGCTGCAGGATGTTCAGTGGCCTCCCTGGCCTTTGCCTGCTGGATGCCAGGTGCCCCCAGGTGCTGCAATGTCTACATACTGCCAGATGGCCTTAGAGGCAGAGGGGCCTTTGGCTAAGAACCACATTGCATGCTTCTTGGTACACTTATGCTAAAAAGTGGATAAATGGTTTCCCACGCTTTAGAAACCACGCCCAAGTTGGATTTAACATTTCACTATTTCCAAATTCTTGATCTGTGCTGAATTGTTCTTTTTCCAATACCTTTTATGATAGCTTTCAAATTCCCCTCTATAAAATTAGACCTGTCACTTCCGATTACTCATCTTAGGCAGATGCCTTCCTACCAAGCATCCTGAGTCTCGCACCCACCAGGGTCTGTGTCAGCATCAGCCTGAAGGAGCCTCCTCCTCCTCGATCACCTGTCCCCTGCACTGGAGCAGCTCAGACCCCTCTATGCTGGGGGTCTGTCCTCAAGGATGGAGATCACATGTCATCACCCCCATTATCTCCAGCTCCTACAGCAGCCCATGACACAGGGTAGACACCAGAATGTTTGGGAAGGAAGGGAGTAGGCAGTGAAAACAGGGCATAGAGAGGTGTTTCTATCACATTCTTGGGCTGAAAGTTGGATCAATAGCAATGGTCAAAACTGGTTTTCCCAAACCTTCCAGAAACTTCCAGGATGCCAAGATTCATGGTGGTGCTTTTATCTACCTTGCATTGTCCTTCGTTTCTCTGCATTCCTCCCTGTTTATTTGTTTGTTTCTAGTTTTTTGTGATCCTGGGCATTGAACTCAGGACCTCTCACTTGCTGGGCAAGCACCACTTCAGCTGTGACCCTGCTGAAACTCTTCTGCTCTTTGTTTTTCAGATAGGTTTTGAGTTAACTTTGCCTGAGCTGGCCTTGAACCTGCATCCTCCTATTGCTGCCTCCTAAGCAGCTTGGATGGCAGGCCTGGATTCCTCCCTTCTTGAACACAGAAAGCTGGTCATTCTAACTGCCTGGGACTCAGTTTCCTATTCTGAAAGGTTGGGATGGCAATATTCACACAGCGGATATGAGGATCACATGGAGTTAGGCATGAAGACGTCTCACAGACGAGCACCACTCACCTGTGCTCATCTCTCCAGACCTTGCTGTCATCCGTGAGATGTTTGAGCATTCTTTTTTCTCTCCTCAGACCCATTGCTTCTGATGCCCAGTCTTGGTTGGGAAATGAGACAGTTAAGCTTGTTAGGCATGGATGTAAAACAAGAGCCACGAGGCTCCAGGGATGGGCTGGAGTGGGGGGACATCCATCCCGGGCCTGTCACTTTCCCCATGTCTGGCCCATCTGATCTGTCAGGCCGTCATTAGGAGTTCTGGAGCTCAAAGCATATCTTGCACAAAATTCCTAATTACAATTTCACAAGCGTCTATCAGGAGCTTTTCTTTTGAACAGATTCTTCTGACTCAAATTAGAAGAAGTATGAAGATGTTCTGTTACCCTAGTGAGTGGGCTGTGTCCTGGGGGGAGGGGAGAAAGCTGCACACATGGCCTGTCCATGTGGCTGCCTGCAAATCACTGTCACAAGCTGATTCAGTCAGTGCAGGGGTTGCAGCACTGAACTTGCAGGAGTTGGGACCTTGGACAAATTGTGAAACTGACCTCAGCCTGTTTTCCCAGCTGTAAAGTGGTGGTCAAGGCAGAGGAAAGGAAGGGTTTCCATTACAAAGGTGGTGCCCAAACCTGACAGCTGTCATCTTGTTGAAAGAGCCCAACTTTGAGGCCACTCTTGCCAAGGTCACCAAGATGGCTGGGTTTCTGTTCTATTCACACCCTCTGATTTCCCAGCTGTGTTACCCTGGGTGAGACACTCACCCTCTCTGAGCCTCAATCACTCAGATGTCTGAGTCCAAATGAGACCAGATCAGAAAGGTCATAGCAGTTGGCAAAAGGCTGTGTCAGTGACATTATCTTTTTATCTATAAGAGAAGGACTGGGAGATCCAGCATTCTTAGGCAAGTTTTTATAAGCTAGCGTTTTCTGCCCACTCTTAAAATATGAGTCCTTTCTTTGTATCTTTCTGGAATTTTGTTATAAAAAAAAGGAGATGGGGGCAGAGAAGGAGGCCTCTGCTCAGCACTGCAGAGTACAAGACACCAAGATTCATCGTTCAATTTAATTTTTGCACACACTTGAAGACTAAGAGGCTGGGAGAGTAAGAGGCAAGTCCAAGTTCTCACCATCATAGCATTTTCTGGGGGTGAAACCCCTTCTGCCCGGCTCTCAGCCTCCCCTCCATCCAAACAACAGCAGCTCACAAAGAGGGGCATTCAGTTTCTGTTGCCCTGACCCGGGGCTGAGCCTGAGCCCTGCAGAAGGCGGGGAGTGGGCAGTGTGGGGCATGTAGCTGCGGTGACCATGGTTAGTCCCACTCCAAGAGGCTGGGAGGGTCAGCTCACCCTGCTGCCTCTGTGGTCTGGTTGAAGAGAGGTCTGACAAGAATGAAGGATGACATTTGCCTGGGGCTTTGGATGGGGCAGCTCTGCCGAGGAATAGTCTGGACTGTCAGGCAAGGTCACAAAGCCTAACCTTGTGAGGTAGAAAGGCTCTAGCCTCACATGGCAGAAACTTACACAGGATGGACAGCTTTCTCTCCATACTAGCAGGCCTGCTACAACCCCAGGACCCCAAGTCTCGGTTTGCCCAAGATGCCCTCAACATATGCCTGCTGTCCTGAGATCATTTGTTGGAACTCTCGGATTTACCTAGGTTTGGAGAACAACATGCAATCACTCTGACCAGAGAGGACAGGCTAACTTCTGCTAACTTCCTGCTCTGGGACTGAATAGGTGACTTTTATTCCAAAGCCAGGGCATGAGTCATCGGTGTATAGATTATGCATCCCACAAATCTTGGGTGCATCATTGACATTGGACTCATTAAAGGTTTCTTATGACAATTTTCCAGTGGTTGACAATTAAGAGGCTTGTGGAGCAGAGGCCTTTTCTAATTCTCACAAAGTTGGGGGTTAATCTATTGATTCAAAAGGGCTACTGAAGCTCCAGCAATCACACCCACCATCCTAAAGGAGAAAGGAAGAAGTGCAAAAGGAAAAAACTGGGAGCACACCTAATTGATGAAAAGCTCCTTTCACAACAAAACAAAACAAAGAAATGGCTTCCTGGAAGCCCCACAACATTTCCGCTGGGCACCTGTGTGAACTGTAATGGAGACAGGGAAAACAGGGGGGAAGGGTGAAACCGAGTGGCTGTCACACAGCTCCACCTCATGCTGAGGGTTTAGCAGTGAGGCTCGGAGTACCTTACTCCTGAATTTAATTTAGGAACTGGACTTGGGTTTCCCTGACCCCGTCCCTTCCTTTTCTTTCCCACACTACAGATTTGGTTCTACACCAGCAGCATCTTTGGCAAAGCTGGCATCCCTCAAGCGAATATTCCGTACATCACCCTGAGTACAGGGGGCATCGAGACGCTGGCTTCCATCTTCTCTGTAAGTCACTGAGGGCTGCTGGGGACCCCGATCAGCACTGGAGTGCACCCTTTGTCACCCCATGGTGTCTGGATTTTAGGAGTGAGTCATGCAGCTCTCCCCAGCATGTCACCCACCTACCCGGGTATTCCTTTCCACACTCCTCTTCCTCTTACTACCAACGAATAGCCGCTCTTCTTCCAAGTTCTGGAATCAGACCAAACTGGATTTGAATCCTGGCTCTGGAATTCCTTGGTCGTGTGAGGTTGAACAATGCTCTCAATCCTTGGAATCTCGGTTTCCCTCTTTGTGAGATGTTGGTGTCTGTGCTGTTTGTCACAGCTGGGGGGGGGGAGCTCTACCAACAGAAAGGAGAGAGGGCCACGGGCCCAGAGCACACTCTGACCTTGCTGTGCATTCGTACAGAGCAGACCTCAGTCAACACTAGTGGTGAGCACTGTATCCTCCAAAAGTTTGCTCTGCTTTGGATTCCTGACCACTGTCCACGGGGTGAGGTTGTCCCACCTCTGCTCAGGACCCAGAGGACAAAGCCACACCACAGGGCTCCCACCCCTGAGCTCTGTTCCTCCTGAGCTTCCTGACCCAACTAAGTTATCCAACTTCTCCGTGACTCAGTTTCCCCATTTCTGTGAGGACAGCATCCCTGCTTCATAGTCACGGGTTGAGGACTAAACAAATGAATGGACAACCAGAGATTCAAGCAGAGTCTGGAGGACGACATGCACTCAGCTCAGCAAGCACTGACCCTTCTTGTCCTGGGCGGGTAGGTCGCTGCAATCTGTCACTTGAAGTAAGGCAGGGATGACATCCTTGCAGAAAGCAGGATTTTACAGGCATCCTTGCCATCTCTTGATGGTTGAGGCAGCAAGACCCAGGCCACACAGGGGGGCAGAGCCTGAGGGCATGGGGAAAAATGGCATCATGGGGCTCTCACTGTCCCCACGCCCTGACGGGTCTCCTGCAAGTCAGGTGACTGTCCTGGACTGAAAGAGAAGCAAACTGAGGGAGAGGCTGGGCGAGGATGGGCCAGCCTTGGCCTCCCCGACTCCAGTCACTGCTCTGACTCCCCACTTTGCCTGGCAGACATGTTCAGCGAAAAGCTGATGGTATTTGTTGAGGTCGATGGAAGTCCCAGAAAGAAGGGGGAGAGACTTTGCCTCCCGGGAAGGAAGGGGACCGTTCTAAGCCGAGGCTCAGAGTGGCAGTCCCTGAAGCGTGCTCTTCATAGACCACAGTGGACCTCGGCCACTGGGACCTGGAAGGTTGGGAATGGGTCCTGCGGGGAGCTTCTGCCCACTCCTCCTGAGGGCAGCTGCTGACCTGTGCAGGGTCACATGACCAGTTACCATGGCGCCTGCCTGCAGGAGCTCACAGTCCAGAGATGGTTGACCATGGCCTCAAACAGAATGAGGTCATGCTTTCTAGGGGTGCAGGGGCATGACAGTGTTCATGCCCCTGACTGTTCCACAAGAACCCCCTCCCCAAGAGCACCCCACATATAGGTCACTGTGGAGTTGTAGTGATCTAGAAAGACAGACCTGGAAACAGACAATGACCACATGCAGCATTGAGATAAATTCTCCCATGGGGAGGCCCAGGAGGGCTCCCTGGAGGAGGAGACCAGGAATCAGAAGACTGAAGTTGCTGTTGGACTTAGGGGAAGGAAAGAGAAGTAAACTGCAGCTCACCCCTCTTGTCTTTGAAAGGACCTGAGGTCCAGAGGCATGTAGAATGTAGGACTTTGGATAAAGTCCCTTAGTGGTGGCATTCACCCTAATCCCCAGCCCTTGAGACTAAATGCAGCCTGGTGTCAAAAGTCTGGCACAGAAAGGGCTGGGGAGAAAGCTTGGGCTTAACATCTGAACAACTCTGAATTCAAATCCTACCCACCTGCCAGCTGGTAGTCCTGGGAAAATTGGCCAACATCTCTGACTTTATTTGTTCATCTGCAAAATGGGTGTGACCGTGCCACCTATGGTTGGCAAAAACAATGGCTCCCAAAGATGTCCACCTCCTAATTCCTGGGAGCTGTGTGGTACCTTATGGGGCAAAAAGGAACTGCAGATGGGATTAGGGATCTTGAGGTGGGGAAGGTACCCCCAGATTATCTGGGTGGCTCAGTGGAATCACAGTATCCTTTTGAGTGAAAGAGGGAGTGAGGAGGGTCCAACACCGGGAAGGAATGGGATTGTGGAAGCGGAAGCAGGAGGGAGGCCATTGCTGGCCTGGAAGATGAGGAAAGATGAGACAGAGCCTCCCTGCATCTCCAGAAGGAGCAGCCCGCTAACATGGTGACATTTGCAGTTTGACATGTATTTCGACTTCCGACCTCCAACACCACAAGATGCATTTGCATCCCTTTGAGGCTGAGTGTGTGTTCATTTGTTACAGCACCAACAGGAAACCATCCAGCAGCTAACAGAGTTAGCACTGAAACAAAACTCAAAGTCAGTGAGGGCTACTTGCTCCTTCCCCTAGCAAGTCCCCGACTCTCCAAAGACTGCATGGCCTTCTTTCCATACAAGACCACTTCATCCGGCTCTTTGAAGTCATTGCCTATTGAAAAGGACTTTCCCTTTCTCTTCTTCGTTCTCCTTAGTGGTTTTGACAGATTATTAAAATGACGCCAGGACCTAATAAAACTGAGAAGGGAAAGACGTTTTTGTTCATTTGATCTGCAGTTAATTTTGGTGCCGAGCATCACTGGGCAGTTTGGCGGCTGTATTTAATTGTCACTTTGCAGAACAGCTGGTTTTCCAAATCAGTTTCCATGGTCCAGCGTTGCTTGGCAGGTGAGTGAACTTCCAGCAGGCACCATTCGGGCCACATGGGGCTGAGCATCGCATCAGTGCCACATGGGCTGGGGACCAGGGGGACGGCTGGTTCTGTGAACGCACGGGCTCTGCATTTGCAAGTCACTGGCAGAACTCACAGCTAGTCTGTCATCTTCAAGGCAGCAGGTGTTCGCAATCCTCAGGATCAGACTGTTCTCTGGGGTTCAGTAAAAACAAATCTTCAGTGGGTTCTGCTGTCTACAGTTCCTCCTGCTTCCCAACGAATTCCACAGTTTCAGAATCACAGCGTTCAGCACTCACTGCTGAGCTTCAGGGCACCAGACCCAACACATGTTCGAGGAGAAAGTGGGGAAGACAACAAAGCAAAATGGGGGAGTGTTTGGGCTCTGTGGTCTCCTGGCCCTGCACTTACGAGCTGGGTGACCTTGGGTCAGCTACTTAACCTCTCTGATCCCCATTTTTCTCTAGGGAAGGCAGGGTTGATACTAGATCTGTATCTCAGTTAGTATTATTGTGATGATTAGGCAACAGTTTGCAGTGCTTAGAATACAGCAGATATTTAATAAGTGTTCATTATTCTTATTATTATGGGTCTCTCTAAAATTAATATTTTGAAGCCCTTAGGTCATAATATGACCTGATTTGTAAACAGGGGTGTTGCAGATGTCAATACTTAAGGTTATACAAGAGACAGGACATTTCCATTGTTTAAGCCCCTCTGTTTATGGTGCTTTGTTTCAGCAGCCCTGGCAATCCCAGGAGGCACTCTTTGTTCTTTATTTCCTACAGGATTGCTCCTGATTCTCCCTCCTCTCTGGTCACCTCCTGTAGCTTCCTTGCGTCTGGGACAGCCCCAGGGGCTTCCTCACCAAAGAAAGTGAGGGCTTGGCTTGGTTGGGGGGGAAGGTGCTCCCCTCAGCTGACCACCTCTCCACTCTGCACTGCTGTGTGGGAGCGCCAACTCCCAAGTTATCTGGACACCAGGGTCCAGTGTCTCTTTCTCTGCTGCTTTGCCTAAAGAGTTAAATTTTGGGGCTGAGGGTGTGGCTTAGTTGTAAAACCATGGTTCAATTCCCAGCACACAAGGAAAAAGAGGGGGAAAAGACTATAAGAGCTATTTTTAACTTCTTGCCCAAATTTGTGGACAGTTTAACTGTATTCTCACAAATGCTTCAAGAATTGCCTTTTCCTATTTTGAGACGAGCAAGGGATGGGGACCACACTGAGCTGCTGCAGAGGATTTGACCTGAGGCCAAGATTCCAAAGTGATCCCAAAGAAAAAATGTCCAGGACTTGAGCACTAAGTTGGAGCCTGGTCAGCTATGGCCTTTCCTGCCTTTCCAGTTGGCCCTGATCCATGTCTGACTTTGCACTTTGATCAAAGTATCTTGAGACCATTTTAGTGTGCTATACTTAGGGGTCATGGACTCACACACTGGACACACACCCCCATGACAAGCAGCTAAAAGGTAACTCTTTTTTATTTTTCACACCTTTGGTCCAAGCAGATACACAGGTTTCTTTTATGCACATTCATCTCTTAAGTAGAAATTTCCAAACAAATTTTATATTTCAACAAACTATAATTTTCAATATAGAGAGAGCCTGTCCCAAGTAGGTTATTTGACACCCTGTGTTCTGAAAATGATGTTTAAAGTTCCATTAACTTGCAGAGAGCCAGGACTTCCCAAGGTCTCAGCTTCTGTTCAGAGACAGAGTCAGTTGCATATTTAGAACAGAATTGCTACCGTGGAAAGTGGTTTTTCTGGGACTTGAACTCCCTTTCCATGTGATCTGCCTCGGCCTCCTTTCCTCTGCAGAGAGAGCTGAGTTGCGCCTTCCTCAAGCTTTCTTCTGTCCCTCTGTAGCCAATGCTTTGGCAAAACCCAGTTTCTGCCTACAAAGTCAGTGGCAGCTGATGTTGGCGAGGGAGTCTTCAACCCCAAAGGGTGAGCATTGGGGGACCACATCTAAGCCTAGCACTTAAACTCCTTGTGTGGGTTCCCACTTGTCCCCACCACGCTGGCCAGTGCTATTGGGGGAAACTTACAGACTTGTTGCAAAATGTAAACTTAAAATATGTGTGTGTATGTGTATATGTTTGTGTATGCATACACATGTGTGTGTGTGTGTGTGTGTGTGTGTGTGTGTGTGTGTGTGTGTGACCGTAGGCTTGAAGAAGTGGGAAAGGCAGCTGTCACCCTGTATCTCTCCAGTCTTTGTCTTCCATGGTCCATTCCACCACACCAGGCACTGACTGCTAACAAGCATTCAAAACTCAGGTGCTTAATGGAGTAAGGCTCAATTAAAGACATCTGAGGAAATCACCCTGCTAACTAGAGTGAACTCTGTCTTTGGCCAGGACCCAGGCCTGAGACCGGCCTGGGAGCAGGCAGGCAGCCAACGGAATTGTTGCTCCCACCACAGCATCTCCTCTGAGAGGCTTCTGGGGCCCCTGCACATGGATCACCCATGGGACCCACATACACAAGCATGAAGCCAGTCAGGCAGGAACTGAGCTCATGGGAATCAGCAGACTCAGGAAAGTCCTGGGGAGGACAGAAATCACCATTTCACCATGGTACATAAAGGAACGCTTTCAGGCAATGTAGACCTTAGAAAGTCAGGAATTTCCACCAGGCACTGAGTACTTCATGCATGGGTATAAATGTAAAATACAATACAGACAGACATGGTTGTGTAAACTGTATATAAAGTCACATAAATAAAATAATATAAAGACAAATTAAGTCAGATGTGGAAGCTCTGATTGATCCAAATTTAAAATAAAAGAAGTATATTATTTTCCTTCCCTCCATCCTTCTTCCTTCACTCAGCTGGTCACTCAGCACACCACACTCTCACTTTATCTGGTAGCTCACCTTGGTTATGGGGGCTGCTGTGACAAAGTTCCACAAATTCAATGACTTCAACAGAAGAAATTTATCCTCTCACAGTTCTGAAGGCCAGAAATGTGAGATCAAGTCTCAGCAGGGTGGTTTCTCCTAGGGTATTTATTCCAGGCCTCTCTCCTGGTGCCTGGTGGTGGTTGGCAATCCTTGGTGCTCCGTGGCTTGTAGAACCATCACTCCATCTCTGCCTTCCCCTTCACATGGCACTCATTCTTCCTGTAAATCTGTCTCTCTGTCCAAATTTGCCTTTTTTTATAAGGACACCAGTCATGATGGGTTAGAGCTACCCTAATATCATTTTAACTTGATCGCCTTCTGTACAAACTCCATTTCCAAATCAGGTCACATTCCTAATTATTGAGATTGAGGGTTTAATCTCTCCCTTTTGGGGAGAATCAAATTCAACCCATAAAATTCCCCCAGAGGTGGGACTCCTGGCTCTGCCCTCTCCGGACCCCAGTGCCAGGGCCTGACCATTGGAGTCCCCAGCAACCACAGCAGCTCACTCAGATGGGGAAGGAAGGCTTTGAGGCCATGTGCATACTCTTGCTAAGCCTACTCACATCTGTTTCAGGGATGGTGGGTGCAGAGGAGCAGTGGAGCACAGGCTAGCTGAGCTAGAATCCTGACCTCTACCGTGTGACCTCTCCCAGGCTGCTAAACCTCTCTGAGCCTCAAGTCTTGAATATAAGAGGGGATGGTAATAGCCCCCACTCCATGAGGACGTTATAAGGATTAAATTATCACTATGTGCAAGGTGTCTGGAACTACGCCTGGTTCGTAGTGAGTGATCGATCAACGTTTACAACACAGTAATCAGTACAGCATGGTACTGATAAAAGGACAGTGAAACAGATGAATGGAACAGAAGAGAGTGTAGAAAACCAAAGTCGCCAAAGTAATCTGATGGGGAAAGGAAAATATTTTCAGGAAATACTGCCATAAAACTGAGATGATTCATATGGAAAACATGAATAGCAGCCCGTATCATGCTATATTTAAAAATTACCTCCAAATGGGCCGTGCATCTAAACACAAAAACTAAACCTATAAAACTTCGAGAAGGGAATGTAGAAGAAAGGTTTGCAGAATTGATAGGCATAGATTTTTTTTTTGAAATAAGATACAGAATCATGAACCAGATTTTTAAATTGGATTTCATCAAAATTTTAAGCTGTGATTATTTAAAAGACATTGTTAAGAAAATGAAAAAGCAAGCCACAGGCTGGGAGAATACATAAAACGCATGTCTGGCAGAGAACTTGAACTCAGAACATGGAAAAAATGCTTAGAATTCAACAAGGAAACTAACTACTCTCTAGAAAATGGTCAAAAAATTCAAACAGATAGTTTGATCATCAGGGAAGAACAACTAAAACCCACAGAGAGATGCCACCAGGCTGACCAAAATTTAAGCAGCTGACAATGCTGAGCATTGTTGAGGATGGGAGCAATGGAACTTTCAGGAACTGCTGGGGAGGGGGGGAGTTTAACATGGTACAACCCCCCTGGAAGACATTTTGGCCATTGCTTATAAGACTTTTACCCATTAAACCCAGACAGTCCACTCGTAAGCGTTTGCCCATGGGAAGGCAAATCTCTTGTCTGAGAGACTCATGCTGACATTCTCAATGGCCTCCTTTATCAAAGGCAAAACTGGAGACCAGCCAGTGTCCATCCACAGACGAATGCAGAAGCAAGTTGTGTACATTCCTGCAGTGAAATACCGCTCAGCAACGAAAGGGACCTTTGATAACTTTCGCCACAAGGATGAATCTCAAAAACATCTCAATGAGTGACAGAAGCTCTAGGAATGGCAAAACTAACACCAGCGCCAATGGTTGCCGGGCTGAGGGGAGGGACATGAAGGAATTGTTTGGAGTGATGGAAATGTTCTAGATCGTAACTGTAGCTGTGGTTATGGGAATATAAATTTGTCAAAAACATATCAAATAGTAACAATTAAGATGGATACATTTTATTGAACAAAAGCTAAACCTCAATAAAGCTGATTCTTTTTGGGAGGGTGTACAGAGCTGGGATTTGAACTCAGGGCTTACGTGCTTGCTGGGCAGACACTCTACTGATTAAGCCATACCTCCAACACTATTACTTTGCTTATTTTGGAGATAGGGTCTGGCTTTTTTCCCAGGCCAGCCTGAGCTACGATCCTCCCACTTTATGCTTCCCGCAGTAGCTGAATGGTAGGCGTGCACCACCATGCCCAGCTTAGTGTGGGGCTCTCACAATTTTTTTTTTTTTTTGCCCCTGCTGGCCTGGAACTATGATCCTCTTGATCTCCAATTCCCAAATAGCTAGGATTACAAGTGTGAGCCAACACAAAAACTTCATCTTTTAAAACCTAACTAGAACAACAACAAAAAAGTTTATCATTCTTATTCCACTAGAGGGTCCAGCACTTTGGGGAGGAGCAGTGGCTGAATGACCCCATGGTTCAGGAGTGCACAGAGAGGCCTCTTGGGAGCATTGGGACTCTGATAGTCAGTCCCCAGCTGATATCAGAAACCTTCAAAAGCTGTTCATTTTGAGTTACTGTCTTCACCGAGAACTTCAGCGTTGAGTGAACACTGTGGTCGCTCTAATCACTTTTGACGTCTGCACTGTAACGGGGTTAAAGGAGAGAAGCAGGAGACAGGAGCTGGCACACCAAGGGCTGCTTCATCCCTTCCTTCTGCTTCCTCAGAGTCTGCTGTACCACCTTTTAGAGTTCACTTCCGAATCAGGGAGCATCTGCCCAGCTACACTTTGGCCCAGGTGACAGGTTCATCCAGCGACTTCAGGGAAGTTAAAGAAAAAACCAGATCCCCCCTCCACCAGCAAAGCCTTTTAATATTAACAACATGCTGTAAAATAATGGTTCTTAACTTGTTTGTGTTTGGGGCACACTTTCAAACACTGAAATAGTGGGTGACTTGCTTGAAGAAACGGTTCCTGTCCCCCTCACACATGCTAGGCAAGTGCTCTACCACTGAGCTCTACCCCCAGCTGAAGAAACTAAAAAGCCCTCAAAACCTGGAAACCAATAAGCAGTGTTTGTTAACTTCAGTGTAGCAGTGTCATACATTGTTACCTCTCAGTGTAATGATGTAACACAGTTATCTTCATGTAACAATATAGTACTCCTTATTATTGTTATTCTCAGTGTAACCATGATTCTTGTTAACATCAGCCTAGCAATGTAACCCTCTTGGTATTCCTGTGATAGTGTCTCCTAGTGACTGATGCTCATTGCTGATCATTGCTGTACTGACTTCAGCGCCATGCCACAGGGGACACTCACCCAACTACTCCAAGATGCTTCTGAGGCAAAGCTCCAGTGTATGAACAGCCTTCGATTTTATTTCCCATTTGTCATTGGTCCCGCGCTGTTGGCCACAGAATGGTTATGCTATCCTCGGATTGTAGTAAAGACTTATTTTTTGTGGCTATGGAAATTTACTGGTATGGATATTGGAAATAATTGGTGACAGGAGAAGAAGAAACAGTTATGACTCAGTGAACAGAGATTTGCAGCCCTGCAAACTATCTGTTTTTTAGTCTTTTTACATTTTTAAGTAAAAAAAAAGCTCAACTTAGAAAACTGAAGAATAAGCAAAAACGATTGTCACAATTATTATTAACTCCCATATAGAGTTAACGATTACAAATTAGTTCTGCATACCTTCTTCTAGGACATAGTAGCCTAATACAATTAACAATGTAATTTATGTAACTGCATATAGAAGAATATATGGTTTTATGTTCTGTTCTCTTCACCTGAAATTATAGCCTGAGAGTCCTGGATGCCTCTCAAAAGTGTATCCATCCACAGCCTGCTTTCCTGCCAATCCCCACTCATGCCCCTCAGTGTCATATCGTGGTGACGGCAGGTCCTTGGCCCCAGGCAGCACCAAATGGCCTGGTGATCTGGGCTCTTGGCTGACCTGCAGGAACCCAGACTGGCTATATCCTTCATACTGGCAGCTGCCACTCACCCTCAGTGCCCACTCTGCCAAGCAGGACAGCCATGCTTGGCTCAGCTCTGCTCAGCTCAGGGGAGAACTCCCGTTTCCCAGGCAGTTTTCCATCACCCACCCTCTTGTGAGCAGGACTCTCTTGTGAAAGAGGAAACACCAAGGGACACTGGAGTCCTGAAGCAAGGCTCCATGGTACACACACACACACACACACACACTTGTAAAATCCCTATCCCGACTTTACCAGGTTGTCGCTGTTTCGCTGTTTCTCTAGTGTTCTGGCTTTTTAACCATTACCTGAAGCTTGAGGCTCACAGGTTCCAGCTACATGGCCTTCAGCAGTGTCACTGTTCCCCTTGTCCCCAGACGGTCCCTGGTGGGGACCTTCCCACATCAAGTCTTTGTTCCTGCTTCTCCCCCTGCCCAGATCCCCACCCCGCCCCCAACTTCAAAAAGCCTTGCCTGGTTGTTCAGTGAGAAAAACCATGAATTTTGGTAAAGAGCTTCCTGGGTTCAATTCCTGGCTGTCTTGCTCACTGGCTGTGTGACATCTGCTGAGTTACTTCATCTCTGGTCCTTAATATTCTCTTGTGAAATAGTAGGGAGGGAAAGGGAAGGCATCTGACATAATCGATGTGTGTGCTGCCTGCAGCCTCTTTTTACCCACCCAGCCCTCCAGACATCCTTGGTGGAGGATATTTTGCTTCTCCTTTCCTTTTGCAGTAAAGGTCCCAGTGGCTTTGGCAAGTGAATTCACACACAGAGTCCGTATATCTGGAAAGTGGTAGAGCCGGAATATAAACCCAAGTCTGCCTGTCTCTGAAACTTGGTGGCCATCACTAGTTTTGGGGGTCACTGTCCCTTGAAGGAGCTCAATGAAGGGGCTGTGCTCCTACCCAACCAGGGCATAGACAGAGGGGCCAGCCAGAGAAGGTCAATGACAGTCCTGCAGCTGCAGGAACCTGGATAGGAGGATGAGGTTAAACCAGGCCTCCCTGTATCACACACTGGGATGAACTTGACCCTACAGATGTGAGCACAGTGGAAAACTTCAGAACCTTCTTCACCATTCCTGCCATGCACCCAGCCTCATGTGTCTGCCACACGAAACTTTGCCACCGAGGCTCAGAGAAGTTGAATCTGCAGCAGAGGGAAGGGCTGGCATGACCACGTCCTTCCAGTTCCTTCTTCCATACTTACTAGCAGGGAGCCACTCTGACCTGGGAGAGAAGAGGAGAGAGGACGTGCTGACACACAGCAGGTGCTCAAGTTTGGGATTTCCTCCCTCCTTTTTTTCTTTCCCTGATCATTGTTTCTCTGACTGTAGCTGTGGAGAAAGTGGCTAGTGGCCAGGCTACCAAGTGTCAAGTCCAGCCTTGAACCATGACCCCACTGCTGGTTCTCCATCACCTGTGCTTCCTGCTAGAAGTGGAATAATAATTTGCTCTCTTTTTCTCTCTCTTTTACCTTGGACCAGGGCTTGGTTATCGAGCGCCTGGGGCGAAGACCCCTCCTCATTGGAGGCTTCCTGCTCATGGCCCTCTTCTTTGGGACCCTCACCGTCACACTGTCACTGCAGGTACGAGGCTGTACCTGCCACACCTTGGTGGGGGGCCTTTGGTTTGTGGGCTTCATCTTGTCTACAGATGACTCCTGGGATCTGACTCTCCCACGGGGTTTCAGCTCCAGAGCTGCTGGATGGCTTTGGTGATGAGACCTTGGACAGGGACACGAGAGAACTGACTTCTGGTCCTGTCCCTGACAGGACTGGGGGAAAGATACATCCCCTCTCTGAGCCTCAGCTTGTCCATTAATGGAACAGAGGAAATGGATTAGCCAGCCATTAAAGTATCCCTTCCCAATGTCACCTTCTAGTACAGGGCACTGGACACTGCATGCTAGGCCCTTCCCAGGGCCCCCAGCAGGTGCTTTGGAACAGATGGCGTGCATTTGAGTGTTTGGAAACCATTGTTTCCAATGGTTGTCTGCTCCTTTGAGGTCCCATCTCTAAAATGGGATCTTGTCTGCTCCTTTGGGTTCCCATCTCTAAAATGAGACAGTAGTCTCCATAGCCTGGGTTACTGTGAGGATTGAACAAGGAAAGGGCACTTGGAACAAGTGCTCATGAGTGTGAGTTGGTTTGGGAGGAGAGGCAGTGATAGTCTCCATCCTTGCAAAATTGCTCTTTTCTACTTTTATAGAAATGAGTGGTCTTAGGCATAAATATAAACAAGTAAGCTGTCCAAGATTACACAGCTGGACAAAGGCAGATCCAGGATTAGATCCCAGGGCCTGGGGGTTCCAAACCCCACATCTTTCCTCCCCAACCCCTACACAGGCAACCTGCATGAACTGAGCACTTAGTAGGAGTGTTGGATTAATTGATGAATCTTGGCATTTTTCAAACATGAATCTTGGGATTGAAAGTTGTGCACGTTGACCCTTTGCCAAATGTCTAATCTTCCAAACGTTTCCAGAAAAAGGCAATGGTAGCATGGTGCTGTCTGAGGACGGTAGCTTGCCTTCAGAGAGGAGGAGCTTGGGAGCTCGCTGGTCAGTATGAGGTAGAAATACCTGCATCAGAAGTAGTGTGCTTGCAGAGATGGCTCTTTCCCAATGGTCAGGCCCCCTCTCGTCCTCAGCAGGGGTGGCTTTGTGGTCTCCTTGGACCTCAGAGGTTCTGGACAGCCCCTTGGGTGATGTTCAGTGGCAGTGTCTTTCTGCTGTTATGTCAGCTATCTGAAAGGACTGTCTGGAGCCACTCCATCTAAGCCTCACTTCACAGGGTTTGGTAGCTGTCTCTGCTTGCCCACCCCCCGTCCTTCACTGCCCCACTCCTGTCAGCTAAGTGACAGCCCCCAGATATACTCCATGAGATGAATTAACTCATCTCACAGTATATAGGGCAGGGATGTAACTGTGGTGCCTCACATAATAAGAGTGGTAACTAAGTAAAATCTGAGTAGGATAATGACTGAAAAAAATTCTATGATTTTTTTCACTATGAGTTAGGCACTTATTTATCAATTCCTGAATGCCAGGGACTGTGCTAAACTCTGTGGGCGTTATCTCCCTGCATCCTCACATCTGAACTCAGTGGGTGGAATGACTGAGTGGTTATCATTTTTCCTATGTTATGGAGACTGAAACTGGGACCAAGGACTTAAAGTGACCTGTCAAAGGTCACACAGATGCACTAAGGAGGAGCCAGGATGGGAATCGAGGTCATCTGGACACACAGCAGCCTCCTCACCTATCCATATCTCCATTCTCCCACAGGACCGTGCCCCTTGGGTCCCTTACCTCAGCATCGTGTGCATCCTGGCCATCATAGCCTCCTTCTGCAGCGGGCCAGGTAAGGCACCCTCCTGTCCTTGTGTCTAGCCCAGGGGCTATGGCATGACCAAGTGGTGGGGCCCTCCTTGTAATATGGGGAGCCTGGGGCCCAGAGAGAAGCAAATCATGATGAGGAATGCATATACCCCTTGCCCACTCTTTGGCCCTACTTAAATGCAGTGTTCTGCCTTCATTCACCATGGGTGCCTGGTAACATGCTAATCCAAAGATGAGTGTATAATTAAACATAACACAGGAACAACCAATGTTGGGAGTGCTGTGAGCCAGAACTGAGCCTAGTTTGTGATGACTCAAAGATAACCAAGCACAGTCCGTGGCCCAGAGGAGTCACAAGTTAGTGTGGCAGACAGAACGCAGACGACATCTATGTGTGCTGTGCTCTCTAAAAATCTGATGGGTGCTAGCTTGTTTATGGCTCCTGGCAGTTCTAGAGGAGGCAGAGATGGAAGGAGACATGCAGCATGAGGAGGTGATGGAGCTGTTCAACCCCCCCCCACCACCACCACCTTACATGGCACCTGTGTGAGTGTGGAGCACAGTGTGTTCAGAGCCTCACTTTACCAGCTTTCACTGTTATCCCCAGCTCTGGCATTTCCTAGGCATGAATCATTGGGAAAGTCTTTTTCTCTATTGAGCCTCAATTTCCCCATCTGTAAAATGAAGTGAAATTGAGAGCCATGCAATTCCCTGACCTGAGTCTGCAGCCAGCATGGACCACCACCTGGGGCTCAGCTGGTGGGTTCAGGGCTGGGTCTGACACGGTGATGCACTCTCTCCATGAGACAACGTGTGGAGTTCTTCTTAGTTTGGTTTCTATGTTGATGAAAAGATGAAGCTTCTATCAAAACATCCGTCTCTATTTGCATTGCTGGTTTTCATGGGTCATCAAGTTGTGGCAGAGGAAAGGCATGTGTCCCCTCTGGGAGGGAGAAGGTGTTATTGAGATGGCACAGTGGGCCGTGCATGACACGGAAGGGGATATTGGGCACACCCCTTTGCACATGCCCACTCCATGCTGAGAGAGACGGGCTGGAGGGAAAAGAAGGTGCCTCCCCGGCAGGGGCAGCAAACCAGCAGGACCTTGGACATGAGCACGGGTTTCAGCTGCCTGTGGATTCAAGCTGTGGAAAATGAACATTTTTTGTGCACTTACTGTATACCAGACCCTGTTCTATGTGCTTTAATTCTCACAGAAATACTGTGTGGATATAAGATAGCACAGAGTCAGACTGTCAAATGAAAATCGCTCAGAATGAAACTATGAATAATCACAGGATACAGGTGTGGGATGAAGCCTTCGAGTCAGCTCCCCAGGTCTTCCTTGCCATCTGTGGATGCACTCTGGTCCAGATCAGCATGCTAGGTCTCTAGAAGGGACATGCAGGTGACACTCTGTCACTTACAGAAGGAAGCATTTTAACCACTTCACAGTCTGATAATTGCATAGCTGATACTGACATATTCCAGTCAGTATATGCATATTCCACAGCTATGCATCCACCCTACGCAGACCAGGTGCAGTCCACTAATGGCACTACACAGAAAAATGCTCTTACCTTTCTGTTAGCAAGGACCATCACTTGCCATTTGGTAATGGTCCAAACTTCTGGCAAGTTTGTGTGCAGAATGGTTCATTTTCTGCCAATCCCAGGGGTTCTAGATACGCTGCTAAAACCTTCTTTCCCAGGCTTGTCTTATTCCCATTTTGTGTGTGAAAAAGCAAAATTCATATTGATTAAATAATTTATCTTGGGCCAGGCAGGGTGGCTCACATTTGTAATCTCAGCTACTCAGGAGGAGATCAGAGACTGGAAAACTAAAAGGGCTGGGGCGAAGCTCAGGTGGTAAAATACCTGCCTAGCAATTGTGAGGTCCTGAGTTCAAACCCCAGTATCACTCAAAAAAATTATAATAATAATTATCCCTAGGTCACACAGTTAAGAGGTCAGTGCAAGATTGGAATATTTACCATGTTGTTCTAGGACCTATTATCTTAGCTGTATTTGTATCTGGACCATGCTTTTTAAACTGGAGTGGAATTATCCCATTTTGAGATTGACTTGCAAGGTTAAAAACTATTTAGAGGCAAACTGGCCTACACAGAGAATTCTGGGTAAGAAGAGGAAGCGTCTATTTTGATCTTCCCAGAATGGGGTTCCTCTTTATCACCATTAATTGTTGGCTGTTGTCTACATGGGAAGATCGAATTTTGCCATTTATATCTGTCTCATCTCCTTGGCCAAGGATGAGTTGAAAGCGTGTTGGTTTTCAGTTTCCAGCCTCCCCTGCTTCGGCACTATCTCAACTCAGAAGTCAGAGGCAGTCTTTGGTCTTTGTCTCTTAAAGTCAGACACCTAAATCAGAGCACTTGGTGTTAACATGAAGGTGGAACCAACACAAGCAAAGTGTCACAAGGAACTGAGGCAAAAGGGAACAGAGGAGCAATTGGGAGCTGCAGGGACCTCAGAGATCACTTGGCCAATGAGGAAAACATCCAGGCGTCTGGAATGAATTAGAATTAAGCTATCCCACCTTTGGGAAAGATCATAGCTTTTCTAGTGTAGTCATTGGAGTTTAAGTCCCAGCTACTTTTTCCTGCCAGGAACTCCTCCATGACTTGATTGCTTTGACTGGTGGGGAACTTACCACCTCAAAAACATACAACTGTATACTCCACTGCTCAGATTGGCCTGTGGCCCATTTTGTGTGACCCATGAACAAAGAATGGCTTTTATATCTTAATAGGGGAGGAAAGAATCTATGGCAGAGACCACATGAGGCCAGAAAAGCCTACTATATTTTTTATCCAAACTTTTATAGAAAAGCCTGCTGATTTCTGCTGTATTACCTCTGCCCTGACGTACGGAAGGGAGAATATGGTAACTTATGTGGCAGAGAAGGAGGGATTTTGAAGCAACAGATGCAGTCAGTAAAGCTGCTAGAATATATACATTGATGTCAACAGAACCACAAATACAACCGGTCAGCCAGAGCAGTGGTGCTCAGACATGGCTCAGTCAGCTGAGATGCTTTTAAAAGTCCTGATAGCCAGGCTGCATTGAAGGTCAACCAAGCCAAAAATCTCTGGGGCTGAGACCCAAGATCAGTATTTTCTAACATGGCATGATTCCAAAGTGCAGCCAAGCTCGAGAACCTCTGGGCGAGCACAGTGGTTTTCAACCCTGGCTAAATTTATTAAAATCACCTGGATGGCTTTAAAAATCCACCACAAACACCAATCTTCAGGCCTCATTGATGCCAGCTAAGACAGAACCTTTGAGCGTGCCCAGCAGGAACCACTGCTCATAGCATGTCTTGATCACCAGGATTGTGGTGGAGCACAGCTCCAGGAGCCTGGGGTTAGCACTGATTTTGGTCTCATCCTCGTTCCATAGAGGTCTGTAGGAAATCTTCTAGCAAGAACTCTCAGGGCAGATTTGTAGTGAGGAGAAGGGAGCTTGGGGGTGGGAAGGGAGCAAACCAGAAGCAGAGACACCAGCCAGGGGTCCTGAAGGACCTCAGCATGATTAGCCAGGAAGTGCCACATCTCCAAGGGTCCTGTGAACGTTGCTCTGTGCTAAGTGTGAGTCATGGGCGCAATGCAACGTTATGTTGCATGGTGTGATTTTCTTGCTTCTCATGTTACCTTTCCCTATAACAACTACTCTCAGCAAATGCCAGCATTTGCTTGTCTCAGTGACAAGGCTGGCCCTCCTCCCCACCCGGTTACACAGATCACTGGACTGGCTGCATCCACAAACCTGCATGAGATGCTTTGCTGACCAAGCCCACAAAGCTTTGTCTTCTCCATTTTTTCCCAGCTCTCTCAGTTCTTGTGCTAGTTGGTTCCACCCTCAGTGTGTGCAAACATGCCTTTTGTGACCTTGTAGAGTGTGCTACATCTTCAGGCCTTGAGTTGCTCAGCTCCCCACCAGTGTCTAGGGAACATCCTCCAGAGAAGTCACCTGCACCCCACAATCAGATCAGCTGTCGGCTCCAACCTTCCGCTTCCCGAATCCTCACCGTACTGGGTTTACCCAGCAGCTGGACCACCCCTGCTGGCAATGATCTTAGCTCCGGGTTGACCGAGGAGAAAGAGCAACCCATAAACACACATTGACAGTGCCCACAGCTTGAGACCCTAGGG
Organism: Castor canadensis; assembly: GCF_047511655.1. Classification (NCBI taxonomy): domain Eukaryota; kingdom Metazoa; phylum Chordata; class Mammalia; order Rodentia; family Castoridae; genus Castor; species Castor canadensis. Next base: position 149,179,294 of record NC_133394.1, read on the forward strand.
AAAATACCTGTTTAAGGGAAGCTGCCACTTGGACTGTGAGATTGTCTCCTTCCTCCTAAGTGGACAGGGAGGAGCAAATCCCAAGAGGAGCCACCCTGCAGAAGTGGGGCACAGAAATGCTGAGGGATGAAGGCTGAGACTCCCCTATGGGGCTACCCTCTGTGATTAAATGCTACAAACAGTCCTCCCAGGAGGGAACCCAGGAGTTCGCCCTAGGTGGCTTCTCCAGTGAGCAGATCAATTTAAGGAGACTTGACAGGAGTTGAAATCAGGCAGAGGGAAAGAAAGAGAACAAGAAGGGCAGCCTCCTGCTAATATTTGTGTGTGTGATCCCAGCAGAAAAGTCTCAAAAGCCAGGCACAATACAAGTGCTTTACCTTTGAAGAAGAGGTCATCCTCTACACACATCAACTCCAGTTCGAAAAATCTCATCATAGTCTGACTTTGTCACTGAGTATAAGCCCTCTGGGTTGGGGGAGGGGTTCCAGTGGGGAGGACAAAGGGAAACAGATGGAGGATGGTCGCTGTGTTCCTCCATATTAGGACTGGAGTGCTCCAGAGGATGGGGCCTTCCTGCCAGGGTTCTTTAGGTGCTTACTTAGCACATGTCTGCCTTGAAATGGCATTGATTGCATTTGGAAGACACACATGATGTGTGTCTGCCTGCTGCTCCCCAACCCATCCCATTCATGCTCCCTGTGCTCTCCACCCATCTGAAGCCACAGACACTGACAACACACACTCACACACTCACTCACTTACACACTCACACACTCACTCACACTCACTCACTCACTCACTCACACATTCACACACTCACACTCACACACACTCACACACTCACTCACTCACATGATCCCACCCTTTGCACACACTGCTACCCCCACCAGCCAGTTCTTATCCATCCATTTGAAGAATGGCCTTCATCTTTAAAAGCCAGCTTGTATTGCATGTCAAGCTCTTAGGCAGCCCCGCTGTATTAGGCAGCCTCTCTGGGATTTGTGGATTTGTTCTGCCACAGCCCTCACCACTGACACTGCAGTGGCTATGAGTGGTCACTTCTTCAAGAACATGGATCTTGCTTCCATCACTTTGTTACTGTGCACAAGCACTGTCTGCTCCCCACACTACAGAAGCCAATTAGTCAAGAAGCAAGATGGTGGTAGAGAAAGAACTTTATTAAGAAGAGCTGGCTGATCCGAAAATGGTTGGACTCTCATCCTGAGGCCCATCTGAGCCAGTGACCACAAATGAAGAGCTCATAGTCACGGATGGGTGGACACCAGAGCAACCACTAATCCTCAGTAGTCCCTTTCTTTGACACACATCCAGACATTATCTGCTGGCCACCAGATGTTCTGAGTTCTGCAAGATTACTCTTAGGAGGGCTGATGTTTCCCGTGTTCCTTTTTGCTGGAACAGTAGACTCTTACAGCTAATGTCTTCATCATGTAGGTGTGGCTTTTCTTCAGTCATTTTCCATGTGGTCACTCAGCACATTATGGCACAGATGCATCCTGCAGGAGCAGGACCTCTCTCCAGGCTTTAGGTTCACCACGAATTCTCCCCCATGGCTGGTTAGGCTTGGGCACTGGGCTGATTCCCACTGTTGCTTGACTTTGGTGCCTGCGCCTCTTTTGTCAGACTGCCATGAAGTTGGAAAAAAGTCAGGGCAGAGAGACCTCAAACTCACATGGGGGCAATCTTCTCATATCCTGACAGTGCCCCAGTTGGCCAGCCCAGAAACCAGCTCAAGGCTGTAGGGATCCAGAGCAAGATAGGAAATGGTAGAGAATGGATTGGGAGCAGGCTGAGTGAGAAAAGAAAAGCCAGCTCAGGACTAAGGTTATCTTGCCATCTGTGTTGGGGTTATTTTGGCTCACAGTTTTATAAGTTCTGGTTCATGATGGGTTGGCCCTGTGGCTTTGGGTCTGTGGTGAGAGGCAGCACATCATGGCAGGAGCACATAGTGGAGCAAAGCTGCTCGTGTCACAAGGCCTCCCACTCAGCCCCACCTCTCCAAGTTTCCAGAACCTCCCAAGTGCTGCTGTGGTCTTAGAAGACCTGAGTTTTTGCAGGACACTCAAGATTCAAAATGCAGCACACCAATTGATTTAAATAGCCTCCTACACTTCTCAATTTCAGAATAATTTTCGTGTCTTGTCTTATTCTAGTTCTCTTCACAACTGTTGTTGCCTTTTTACAAAAGTGATTGCATTACTGCAAACAACAGGAATTCATTCTCCAATAGACCTAGAAGCTAGACATCCAAAATCAAGACATTGTTAGAACCAAACTCCCTCTGAAGGCTCCTGGAGAACCCCTCCTGTCCTGCTCTGCCTTCTCTTGGCTGCTGGCCATGCTTGGAATGCCTTGGCTCCTGTCAGCATGATCTGAAGCTCCTCTTCCATCTTCACCTTCACATGGATCCCCCCCAGCTCTTCTATGCCTTCAAATCTCTCTAAGGACACCAGCCGTTGGGTTTAAGACCCTCCTTGGACTGGAGCATGGCTCAAGTGGTAGGCGACTTACCTAGCATGTGTGGGGCCCTGGGTTCAATCCCTATTTCTGAAAGAAAGAAAAAAACCAGAAAGACCCACCCTAATTCACTGTGGCCTCCTCTTAACTCTACTGTACCTGCAAAGACCCTTTTTCTAAGCAAGGCCACATTCACTGGTACTGCAGGTTGGAAGCTCAACATATCCTTTTGGGAACACAACTCAACCCACAAAAGTAATATATGTATACAATAGAAAATTAAATATAATTGTGCTAACTAAAGGAAATAAGTGTCTCCATTCCTAGACAGACACAGCCATGATCAACATTTTAATGCAATGCTAGCTAAGATTTATTACGTTCTTCCCGTGTAATGGTGTTACTCAGAGCCCGTTAGAAGGATCACTTCACTTTATGAGGTAGACTTATTCATATCTTCATTTGGCTGAAGTTGTAACTGAGTCTTGATCACCCAGGTGGACCATTAGAATCAAGCTATTCATCCAGGGGTCTGGCCTCAAAGGTTGCATAGGCATTTCAGGCTACTGCCTGTCTGACCCCTGGAAGGAAAAAGAAAGGGAGGGAGGGGAATAAACTTCCAGTCTTTCTACAACACATGTCTGCATTTAGATAGCTAGATAGCTAGATAATAGAGGATAAATAGGTAGATGATTGGCAGATAGATGATAGGTAGGTAGGTAGGTAAATAGATGATAGATAGGTAGACATGTAGATAGATATAGAAATTTAAACAGGGATCATTGTTTCTCAATCTGCTTTGAATATTGTCCACCTATGGAAAAATTCAAATTTAACTTAAATTTAATGTAATTTAATTTAAGTACTTTAGCTAAGTAATTCATATTAATTGATGAATTGGTTAGTTCTCTTTATTTGAATGAAAATTAGTTTCTCTATAATTATGAACTGAGCTTTGATACTCCAGATTTCCTGCCCCTCATCCGAAATTCTTTCCACCCCGTGGGGTGTGTGCAGTGTAGCTATAGATTCGTTTCTGCTTTTGTCAAGAGCTTCTGAGACCTTGGAAACTAAACAGGCAAAGTCAACAACATGACCTGTGAGAGACTGTGGGAGTCCCACACTCGGATATTGTTTTGGAGCCACTCCCAGTAGCAATCCAGATTAATCAATAATGCCACTGTGCCTTTAATCCTAGGCACCAGAAGCATGGAGTCCGGCTTGCAAGGAAGAAAAGGAAGTGGCAGTCATTGTCTTGTCATTGAGATGGGTAGAGGAAGTGGAGACTCAGAGAGGTTAGGAACTCTTAGATAATCACACAGCAGAGAGCCAGGATTCCAGTTCAGGTCAGTCTGATCCCAAGCCTGAGTTCTTGGTCTACAGTAGGCTGCAGCTCTCCACCTGGACGGTACCCCACCCCCCTGCACACAGGCCTCCAAGCCTCCAGGAGTCTGCTGAGGAGGCCCAGGAATGACCACACTTCCACACTGTGTCTGGAGGATTCCTCAACAGCCAGCTCAGCCCAAGCCACTTCCCATGTATGGAAGCTTGGACCTTGTCACTGGATCTGCCAGCTCCACCACTGCTCGACCTCTCTCGTCTGTCATCACAGCAGCCCCAGGGGCAGATCTGCTTTACCCATTTTGCACATGAGGTGGTAAGGCTCCTCCAAGAGGTTATAATTCCTACAGATGACCAGGTGCTCCCAAGCCAGGGGGTGGTGACATTTGTGCTAACTGTCACAGTGGGTTGAAAAGTGTCCACCAAAAGTCAAGTCTACTCAGAACCTGAAATAAGGGCTTTGTTGACATAATTAGATAAGAATCTCAACCTGTGATCATCCTGGATTTAAAGTCGAATTACATCCACTGACAGGGTCCTGGAAAGACAAGAAGGCCATGTGAGAATGGGCCAGAGACTGGAAGACTGCTTCTACACTCAAAGGAATGCCAAGAAAAACCGGAGCTAACAGAAAAGTATGGGCAGATCCCCTCCTAGAGTCCTCAGAAGAATGTGACATTGTCTACACCTTGTTCCCAAGCTTTGGGCCTCCCAAACAGGAAGTCACAGAGTCACTTCCTGTTGCCTTAAGTCACCAAGTTTGTGGAAATTTGTTACAGTACACACAAGAAATTCATACAGCCACTGAGTCATCAGGAGAGCACGTTCCCAGCCAGGTAACTCTGGACACAAGGCTTCAGAAATGAGAGACTTCTGCCATCCAAAGCTTAGTAACAGAGATGGTGGCAAGCTGCTTGCCAAAGCTGAGGTGCACATTCCCCTCATCCAAGAAGACCAGAATTCCTCTCGTCTCCTTCAGTTGAGCGCCTGTTCTGCACAGGTGCTTCACCTTCACCACACTCACCCCAGTCCTCGCTGCATCCTGCAGAGGATCCTCCTCCCGGATGAGACCACTGCGGCCCTGCCTTGGCCACATCGCACGACACACAGGTGATGTGGCAGAAGTTGAACCTGCCCGACTCTGAAGCCTCCCCCCACATCCCCATCACACACACAAATGCACACCCACACACCCCCAGCCCTCCCTGGAGTTCTCCACTGCCACTTTCCCTCTTATCTCTCCCCCACAGCCTCAGACGGAGTTAATTAGTGAGCTCACAGCCTGGAACTTGAGGATGAAAGCATGACAGAGTGTGTTATGACTTTCTGCCAAGTTCTCTCCAGAAGGATGCAGCCCTCAGAGGCAATCCCCAGAAAACACTGTCAAAGTTTCAGTGCATGAGCCTGGATCTCCCACAGACATCTAGGAAGTTTCACAAACTGTTTCTGTAGTTTTCAGAATCAGTGACAACTGCCCCTCCTTTAGAACCTTCCTGTGGTTGTCTTCCACAGCTGTCTACCTCCTAACTATGACTTGGGAAATTCCTGGAGATCCAGCAGAAGAATTTGTCACTTAATTGTGCCTCACAACAACTGAGATGGGGACCCTTGGACTCTCTTTCACAGTGTATGAGTTGCCTGTGGCCACTGTAACAAAGAACCACAAACTGTTGTCTTCAAACAACATAAATGTATTCTCTCACAGTTCTGGAGGCCAGAAGTTCAAAATGAAGGTTCAGCAGGGCCACAGTCCTCCAGAATCAGTCTATGCCTCTCTCCTGGATGCTAGTGGCTGCTGCTACTCTGTAGCTCACAGCTGCATCCCTCCCATCTCTACCTCTCTCTTAACATTTCCCTCTCCTCCCTGTGTGTTCCAAATACCCCTGTGCCTGTGAGGATATGTGTGGTTGCATTAGGACCCAGGCTTATAGTCAAAGATAAGCTTCTCTCCTTAAGATCCTTGGCCCAATTATATCTGTGCTAATCAGCCTTCCATGGCTGTGACGAAAATACCTGAGCTAATGAACTTATAGGGAGAAAGACTTGTCTAAACATATGATTTCAGTCCATGGTCACTTGGCCTTGTTGCTTTGGGTCTGTGGCAGCAGAGTACACCATGGCAGGACACCACTGATACAGACTTCCAGAACCCTAACCTGTAAACAAATACTTTAAGATTAGCAACGAGTACTAAGAGGGAATGAACTGAGTGGAGGCTAGCGTGATGGAAGGAGAGGGCTGCTTTCGTGAGGCTGGACAGCTTCTCTAGGACCTGGCATAAGAAGCAAGACTCTGATGACAGAAGGGAGCAGCCCTGTGAGGAACTAGGAGAAGAATGTGCAAAAGTCCTGAGGTAGGAACTTGCTGGAAAGTTTAGGGAAGGCTGGAAAAAGTTTCTTTTTCTTCAACCCTCATAGATTCTTGTTGGAGCAGACCCTGTGACAAATGAAAGACTGACAAGAAGGGAACAAAGGACTTTGAATCTCTAGGGTGGCAATCTGTGGGAAAATAAATTAAGGACAGATAAAAGGTTAGTTAGAAAAGCTTGTTACTGTTGGTTCCTGTGGTGCCACTTGCCCCAGAGGCTGTAAATTTGCCTCTGCTCTCCCTGCTGGATGAGGCTGCGATGCCTCTGTCTTTGTAAATGTGTTTCCTATTTAGAGGCCAATGGAGGACGGCAGAGCCTCCCACCCCTGCCTCTTCTTGTCGCCTTGCACTCAGGTCTGCATGTTTAGGGGCAGCACAGCCTGGTCTCCCACGTTAGCAAAGGAAGGGATGGAATCCGAGAGATTGGTGGGAAGTGGGAATGTGATAGGGACCTTCTCACTCCCTGATAAGGCCTTGGGGTTTTACTCTTGATGCTGTGGGGAGGTTTGAAGCTGAGTAGGGTTTACGTCTATCCCCAAACTGTGAGAAATGTGGCTAGATTTTCAATTATTCACTCAACAGTAGTTATTAAGCACCCACTGCAGCCAAGCATAGTGATATGTGTTTGTAATCCTAGCACTTGGGAGGCTGAGGCAGGAGGGTCATGAGTTCAAGACCAGCCTGAGCTACATAGTGAGATCCTGTCCCAAGGAAAAAAGAGAAGGAAAAGGCTGGACGTGGTGGCACATGCCTGCCTGTAATCCCAGCTACTCAGAAGGTGGAGGATCACAGCCTGAGGGCAGCGCTAAGTGGAAGCACAAGACCCTGTCTGAGAAAAAGAAAAAAAAAAAACACTTAAAGCAAAAAGACTGAAGTGATAGAGCAAATGCAAGGCCCTGAGTTCAATTCCAGTACAAGCAACAAACAAACAAACAAAGAAACCACCCACTACATAACCAGTTTCATATTATCTTACTGTTACAATGAAAACTCATCTAGTGAGGAACCAGCCAGGCTCATTCAGTCTTTCTTCACTAATACTTATCAAACTCCTACACTCTGTGCCAGAAGCTGCTGTAGAAACTGGGGCAGTGCACAGAACAAAAGAGAGCAAAGCCCTGCTTCAAGGAGCAGGAATCTGCTGGGCGAGGCTCACGGCAAACACAGACGATGTAGCAACAGAGCTCTGAGGGAGAATCATGCAGCACAAGAGGCAGGAGATAGGCATGGAGGTGCCACTTTAGACAGAGTGGCCAGGAATGGCCTCTCTATAGAGGCAAGGAACAGAAATCTGACAGGAGGGAGATGAGCGATGCAGGCAGAACGAGCAAACCATGCAAAGGCCCTGAGTGTAGTTCAGTGGTGAGGACGAAGCTCTGGGTAAACACAGTAATCTCAGCTTCAGGCAGGACTTCCAAGGGAGTGATGACATCTGAGCCCAGTCTTAGGAAATGATCAAAACTCGTATTTGGGCTTCACCTGAATGCTTTCTTTGGAAAAGGAGTGAGCTCCCCATCAGCTGAGGAGTACAAGGACTTATTGATGGGATTCCACCTCCCTTTGTCTCTTTGTGGCTGGAGGCCCACCTGTGATGTGTGCTTTCTGGCACGTACATAGTTTTTATACACATTTCATCATGGCTTACCCCTCCCAGTTTAAGTTCCCTTGTCAGTTGGCCTCCCCCCATCCCCAGTATGCTGTTTGTGGCTTTTTTGGTATATGAACTTTGTCACTTCCACAAGCTGATACACAAGCAAGTGACTAGTGATTATCCACTGAGTGTTAAATGCCTTACCTTGAAAATGGACCACCACTGACTTTATTTCCAGCACCTGGGGGAGTGTCTGTCTCCATGTGCACACGTGCAGCTGTAGCACGGGTACGTTTGAGGACCGAAGACACCCCGAAAAGAAAAACAAGCTCACTTGAGAGGCATCACAAAGTGTGACAAAGCCTGTGAGGAGCACTTGAGCCAGCCTTCTTCACCGATCCGGTCCACTCCCTCATGGCTCTCCTGTGCTGAGCTTCTGAATGTGAATTTCATTCCTGGCTCCTCTGCCCTCACCACTGGCACAGAAGTAAACTTGCATCAAATTGTAGAACGACCTTGAGCAACTCACTTCTCTATGCCTCAGGTGTCCTCACCTATAAATTAGGGACAACACTGCCTCTGGAAAGAGTCTTAGGCACATGAAAATGGATTCCTACACCTCTGCATCAGAGGCTGCTTTGTGTGTGGGCAGCACCTGGTAGATGTTATCTGGGGTAAGACACTCACCTTGACAGAGAGGACAGTAAGCTGGGCCTAAATCCTGCCTTGGTCCTGCCTTACTGACTGGGGGACCTCTGCTGAGGGTTTCTTGCCTTGGACCCAGATTCCCTCATCAAGGATGAATGAACAAAGGGATGGCAAAAGAAACTCCTGAGACACAAGGAAACATAGGCCCCTCCCCATAGCCGGCTGCCTCCGCAGTCTCCCGCACAGAAACACTCAGCCCGTATCAGAAAGAGGAAGTGACTTAAATTCTATGGCCACACGGATTGACTCACAGCTCTCTCCACCTCAACAGGTATATTGAGCACCTGCTTCCCCAAGCTCCCAGACCTCCTCACATTCGAACCCCTATGCACCCCACCTCCCTTCTTGCCTTCTGCTCTGCCCTTCCTAAAATAGACCAGTTTAGCATATAAGGAAATAGTCACAGTGTGGTAGCTTTTCTTTAGCTCATAAACACCATTAAGTAAGCCCTTTTAAGCAATCAGGAAGCAATTAACTTGAGATGCCACTAGGGTGGCCAGCACCCTGGTTGGCTGACTCTGAGGTTTCTGAGACATAGGACATTCTAGATGAGTTGGTCACGCAGGATGCCACAGGAGGGTGGTTTATAAGCCAACAGGAGCTCAAGAAAGGGTCAGTGCATGTATGGGGACGCTAGTCTCAAGCAGGGCAGTTCTTTAAAAGGCTAGGATGGGCTTCCCCCAGAAAGGACCCTAAGACAAGGATTTGAGCAATAGTGATTTATTTGGGGGTGATCCCAAGAGACACCAGGAAGTGGGCCCAAAGCTGGGAAGGAAGGCAGCCAATGAAGGTACATCACAGAGTAGGTGACATGGTAACCAGAGCGTAATCCGGCCAGGAACTCTGGGAAGCTGTTGGGAGGACACACTTGGAATCATCTAATAGGACTTACTTACATCCATCTATCTTCTGTCCATCCTAGAGATGGGCTGTCAACCCTGCTGGCCTGTGGAAATCCAGCAGAAACCTCAACCAGGGATGCTGCAGGCAGGTGGATCCTGAGATGGTGCAGGCATGGAAAGGAGGTGGGTCACAGCACACCTGCCCCAGCCTCCCAAGTCCAAGTCAGAGAACAGGACCCCCCAGGATTTAAGGTGCCTTTGACCCAGGGGCTGTAGTTCCTTCAGAGCTAGTGACCCAGGCCCAGCCCAGCAGCTCTTCGGGGCAGAAACTCTGTCATTTCTATGCTATGAATAAGCAAACCCATTCATTCTGCAGCTAAGAAAACCAAGTCCTTGCTGAGGGGTGTGATGGCCTCAAAGCCCAAGGATGAATGAGGCCCAGTTTCTCAGTGAGGCCCCCATAATCCTTGACCTTCAGCCAGAATGCCCTGTAACTGCAGCACCCACACACACAACCTTCCGTGTGTAGTCACCCACACTTGGCTATTCCACACTCCTCTCCCTCAAAGAGAGGAAGAATGTGCAAGTGTGCTGTGAGAACCCACTCCCAATCCAATGGAGGCCGGCCTCGGCCTCCATCTTTCCTGATCAAACTTTAGAACACGTCTTCTGAGGGTGGTCAACCCACCCAGTGGAACACATGGCTGTGGGCCTGTTCTGTTACACTTTAATTGTGTTTTCGTAGCTGATAATTAACCATCTGCACCCATTGAGATGTGCCAACGCCTTAGTTTTAATTAGGATTAATGGCGCTATTTTGAACTTACAGAACCCATTTCCCCTGAGACATCAAAACCTCCTCTCCACTAAGAAGTCCCAGATGGTGGCTTCAAGCCTGAACATCCTCTAAAGATAGCAAATTAAAGGAATTCCACCGGAATAGTCTGTGTCAAAATGTGCTAAGTGGTAGTCCAGAGGGAGAATTGCTTATCAGTGGAGTGGGGTCAATGGCAGCATTTAGCTAAGTCACAGGAGCTGATGCAAATTCAGGGGAAAGGTGTGAAGTGCTTGCTTGCAAATATTTTCCTTTTTTTTAAAAAAAAAACTAGTGTTCTTAGCTACTGTGGCCCAGTCAGCATCCCTGCTCTCTCTCCCTCCACTGGCTGGTAATCCACCCTGCATCCTGGACAGCTGTCCAAACCACAAATTTGATCTGGTCTCTCTCCCACTAAGACCTATAAGCAGCTGCCTGCTTCTCTGTCTACAAATATCTAACCCTTACGTGGCCGGCTGGACGCTCCAGAATCTGCCTCCCCACCTCTCCAGATGCCACCTCTGCTGTCCATCCCCTTTCAACTATTCCTGTGTTCTTCCCCACGCTGGTCCTCGGCCTGGCAGCCCCATCCACAGAGCACACAGTGCATGTGCACTGCTCCTTCAGAGACCTCCTTAATGTCCTCATCTCTAATCCATCCATCAGCAAACCCCACTGGACATCAGCTGTGGGGAAGGCAGCAGAGAGCAAAGGAGACACAAGGCCTACTCGTGAAGAGCACAATGAACAAGGAGCAAGGAGAGAAGTTGACCATGCTACCTACAGAAGGAAATAAAAAAGAGACATGAAGGAGGAGAGAGCAGTTCAGAAGGACCTGCCACTTCAGCCTCATTAGCTAGACACCACAGTCCCATTTCCCCCCCTGCAGAAGCTCCTGCTGCCTCAGGAAACCTGGCCCATGGGGAGGAGGCCATAGGTCATACCAGACACCTGTGTCAGGCCACCTGCTTGGGCTACAGTTGGACTGCAAGGACAAGAGAGGCATCTGGAACAGAGTTACCCACCTCACATCAGCCAGGAAACAAAGACAGGAAGGGGCCAAAAACGAGGAGTGTCATTCCAGGGCACACCTCCAATGACTCACTTCCTCCAAATAACCCTTCTCCTTCTTCTCATCAAGTTAGGAACCCATCAGTGGATTAATCCACCAAGTAAGTCAGAGCTGGGGACCAAGCTTTAAAACACATGAGCCTTTTAGGCTCATATCCAACACATAACAGTGGCCTAATTTGAGGAAATCAGTTAAAAGACCCCTGACCACATGAACCGGGTTCTTGTGCAAGTTGCCTTACAAAATCTCAGAGCAGAGAGCAGAACTCAGATCTCCAGAAAAGACATGTGCAGCCCCAGCCAAGCATCCACCCCAGCTCCACGTTCTCCCTTGATCTGTAGAAAAGTTCCGAAGGCAATACTCGGCCTTCACACTGAGACTTCAAAAGGAGACAAATCAGAAGATAAAAAGAAAACGTGTCAAATATGAGTCATCTGCCATCTTACTGACCCCAGAGCCAGCTCTTCCCACTAGGCTCTGAAGTGACGTTGACCTTCAGGGAAGCCAACTTGCCAGCACTCCATGGCATTGCAAGCTGGAACACCACACACAGAGGCTCCACCTTGAGAGTCTGATGGAGGTACTTCCAAGACCCTCCAGGGAAGTCACGAGAGGTGGGATCTTATCCCCTAGCCCTTCCCACGTTACAGAAGAGCTGTGAGCTGCCCCCTAAGACGTGCGGCAAGGGTCACAGTGATTTCAACTTCAGGACCAACCAGGAGTGTGATGAAAACACTTCCTGACAGTAAATATCCTGCACTCCACAGCCCCGAAGGCTGGTTTTGTCACATTTCAGTGTGCAATGTAGGTTTCACACATTTGATAGAACCCTTTAAGATGGAGTTCACTTTCCATGTGTCAACTGCAAGCCAATCTTCCCAAAATCAAGTTGTAAGCATTTAACTCTATAAGAGAATCCTGGTGTGTCTGCTATCTGTACAGACCCAGATAAATGGAAACGGTGCCTGCCCAAGAGGGCTCATGGTCTGGACGGGGGCATGGCCCAATCTGGGTCCTCTTTGATTGGCTGAAGTCCATGGTCTTCTGGCAGTGGAGTGAGCTGTAGCAGTGCAGGCTCTGGAGAGAAACAGGCTGGAGTTGGTCCTGCCCCGTGGCTCTGTGGCACTGGGTGGCTTCCTGATGAGTGTGTGCACTAGAGTGCAGTGCTCACACAGGGAGCTTTGCCTCCAGAGGCTTAGGGCCTCTGAATCCAGACCCTTTCTCTGTCCCCACTGCCACTACTGAGCCCTCCTGCAAACCCACCACCTCCTTTCTGGATGTTTCCAACAGCCTCTTGTATCCACTTGTACACTCTCATCCTTTCTCCAAAGAGCAGAGCTCTCTATAAAGTGCAAATGGACCACTTCAACCCCCAGTGGTTTTCTTCAATAACCAACCCTTGCCCTGCTTGCCTTTGCCACCACATCCCATGCCTCTCTACTTCCTTCAGGTGCCCAGATGCATTGACCCAATCCTTTCACCCCTGGACCTCTGCATTCCCATCCACCCACCCAGAATGACCATCTCTGTGTCTTCAGGAGCCAAGTGTCCTCCAGCATGGCCCAGCCCCGCCCCCCACCAGTGCTAAGGTCAACCCCACTGCCCTGTGAATCTCCTCCACAGTGCTGATCTTACATGCTACTATTCAGTCAATCACTCATGCCCTCCACGTAAAGGATTTTCCTGGAGACAGGGTCATGGCTGTTCAGTTGGGGAAGCTACAGCCAGCAAATAACTGCGATGTGTTCACAGAATGACTGAGTCCAGCATGGTGACCATCTAGCAGTGTTCAGTCTTACTGATCAGGATGAGTGGGGAGGGAGGACACAGACCTGGAGGTCAGGAGGGCTGAGGCATCTGGAACTGGTTGTCATGGTGATTGGGAAGGGTGACATGCCCTGCAATTGCACAGGACAAATCTCTCAAAAAAAATTATTATCTTGCCTGAGTGTCAATGGTGTTGCTGCTGCAGGGCCCACTCAGGAGCGAGGCCACCACACACCCAACCAAGAGAAGTTAAGAGGACATAGGAGAGCAAGCTGGGCAGGAGCTTCTGTTGTCACTCAGGCAAGGGTTAGATGGGTCAGAAGGGTTAAGAGAGGGTCCCAAGCCAGAGCTCTGATGCTGCTCTGGGGGCTGGGTAGCTTTGGGCAAATCAAGTGACCTCTCTAGGCTTTGGTTTTTTTATACTCAAGGGTATAGTAAGCCAATACCTGCATGGCTTACTTAATCTGAAGGCTAAACTGGGAAGATCCCTAACACAATAAACAGATGGTCTCCAACTTACCATGGTTTGCCATAAGACATCTGGATTTTATGATGTATGAAAATTGAGCTGGGAGTGGTGGTACATTCCTGCAATGCCAGCGCTCAGGAGGTTGAGACAAGAAGATCATGAGCTCAAGTACGGCCTAGCACAAATAGTGAGACGCTCCAAAAAAAAAAAAAAAAAGATATGTATTCAATAGAATTGTGGCCTCTTCCTGGGCTAGTGACATGCAATCCAATACCTTCTCCACATGCCCACCTGTAGGTTAATGTGGGTGGTCTGAGCAGGTTTAAGGGAGGCGGGACTAAGCTGTTACTCAGTAGATTAGGTGGATTGAATACAGTTTCGATTTACAGCATATTCAACTGGGGTTTTGGACGACATTACCCTGTCCTATGCAGAGGAGTGTCTGTGCTCAATAAATGTCATCAAAGGTGTCCATGAGGTTCTCAGTTTGTGATGAAGACAGCCTGACACAGAGCAGAGGGCCGTCAGAGAGCCAATAGAATGCTGCTTTCTCCTTTGATGGGCCGACCAGAGAAACGTTTGCATCCGTTGGAGCTTAAGGGCTGAGGGCTGTCCAATGCCAGCACCCTGTCCTCAAACCATCGCTTACACAGGCATCACTGCTTCTGATAGGCGAGCACTCCCTGCCCAGAGGTGGTCCTATGGCCTGGTTCATGGAGGTGGGATGAGGGGCACAACCTGCTCAGGGTGACTAATTCCTGCCCACTACTCTCCCACTTCAGGCGGCATCCCATTCATCCTGACTGGAGAGTTCTTCCAGCAATCGCAGCGGCCAGCAGCCTTCATGATTGCGGGCACTGTCAACTGGCTGTCCAACTTCGCTGTTGGCCTCCTCTTCCCATTCATTCAGGTATGATTGACAGGAGCCCCTGGCCATTGGAGGGATTTCCTTTCATTCCACAGCCCATGGAGGCCAACTCACAGTGCACAAAGGATCTATCTCTCTTTTCTCTCTCCCTACCTTTCCCCCTCCTCTTCCCCTCCCCTTCTCCCTCTCTCTCTCTCTCTCTCTAGCTGTCTCTGTAATCTCATGCTATTGTTCTGAGAAAGGAAAAAGCTAAATTTTCACTAACATTCTTCTTTTCCCTCCTGTGCCTTTCTGGAGCTGTCCCTGATGCTGTGGGCTGCCTGGAAGAGGTGGGCTGCCCTTGCTGAGGGTACAAGAAGACTTGAATTAAACCCCCAAAGTTTATGACTTCCTCATCATTTCTGCAATGTGCTAGTCACCATGTCAGACAAGTTTCATATAATTCTATTGCACCCTGCAACCCTGCCATCTACTTAACATCCAGTGGTGCCACTGTCCCAAGGGTGGGAAAATGCCTGCATACTGAGGGATTGAATGCAAGTTCTTTTCATGAAGGTAAAGAATTATTCATTCACTGAATAATTAATTCAGCACAGGCTTACTGAGTCCCCACTGTGTGCCAGGCACTGTTTCATGTAACAGGGATAGGTGGGAGCAGAGATGCACGTGAAGTGAGGGAGCAAAGCAGACTGGGAGTGACAAAGTCTAGGCTAGAGAAACAGCAGTGCAAAGGCCTTGAAACAAAACTGTGCTTGGCCTGCATGGGGCGCAGTACAGAGGCCAGTATGGCTGGAACAGGGTGAGCAAGGAAGGCGAGAGGCAGATGTAGTGACTTCCAAGGTCACCCCACTAGGACATGACAGAGCTAGGACTTGACCCAAGTCCCTCATCCTTACCCATAAAACAAGGGGAGAAAGGAGCCCTCTTACCATTATTCAGCAAGTGACCCCATCCAAAAAGTCCATTTTAACTCCAATAGTTAATTTGATACCTGAGGGAGAGGGTTTCAGGACACCTGCTGATTCCAAACACCCCCCAGTGCTCTTGTCTCTTAGATCAAACAGCTCAGCATTTGCACAGAACCTTTGCACATCCTGCCGTACCCCTTAAATTACCTACTGCGCCTATGCTGTGCCGTAGACATGGGGGGAAATGGCAAGTCTGTACATGTTCAGTGCAGACACGGGATTTTTTTCAAATAATTTGCATCCACAGTTAGATATGAAGGGTTGATTGTATACACACACACACACACACACATACACACATCCCTCCCAAAGGAGCCTCCAGCTGAAGTTGGATCCACATCACTCTTATCTGGTAAGTCCTGCCCATCCACGGCTCCATCCAATAGGAATGCAGTACTGCCTTTTCCTGTAGGCACTAACTTGGACTCGGTGCATTCTAGTCCAGCTTACATTCTTTTCCACAAGCCTCTTCATTCAATCCACTCCACTGGATTTCTTATCGAATAGGCCAGGGAGGGGGCCATGAACACTTGGCATCCACAAGGTCACCTTGATGGTCACATTCTGCTGGATGGTCTTCCTGTCAATTCAGGGAAGGAAGGAAACAGGAGGAAACAGCCCCAGAGTCTCAGTGGCTTTCAACCCTCCAGGATCATTTGTCACTCACACTACAGCCAGAGTGGACTGGCCAGGCTTCCTGATTCGGGGATGCTCTTCCCTGGCGTAGGGAACATGGCACTTGGCATGCTGGCCCTTTAGAGGAGTCACAGCTACATTCCCAGCAATGTCCCTCTCATCAACTTTCCTTGTTGAAGGAAACTGCCACATTTCCACATAGTTCTGATTCATGGGAGTGGAAAAAAGCTGAGATTTTTCTTTAATATCAAGGACCTTTTCCTAAAAGTATCACTTTTCCAAAATTGCCTTACATTTTTGGCACAGTTTAACATTATACTATATTCTGAAGAGAAAATTTTCCCTGAATCAGAGAACATGGAACATTTTCATGACCATTTCTAATGACATAAAAGGTATATTTGCAGAAGTGATGCAACTATGGCTAATAGCTTTTATGTCATGTGGAAATGGAGTAGAAAGTAGGTGATTGCTCATGTCAGATGGAAGGACCAAGTGCCCCTAGCACTGTGACCTGTGCAAGTAGCATGAGCGTCCTCTGGCTTGATGTCCTCCTCTGTGAAGAGGAACTCAATAGGCCTAAGCAAGAGGCCAAGATCTGGCTCCATAAAAGTAAATGCTCGTTTCGTTGAGTTCCTTCCTTCCTCTCCCTGCTCCATGCCCTCCTACTGATGCCCTACTTAAGAGAAGGTTCTGCAGAGCCAGTACCTAGGGTGGTGGCTCTGAATATGTGTGTAAGATAGGAGCAGTGGTGAGCATGTGTCTGCAAGTGTTCTGTGCCCCCACTAGGGCAGGTCCTGCATTGGGACAGGGGCACTGTATTAGCTGTTTGTGCTGCTATGACCAAATCCCACACACTGAGTAATTTATAAAGAACAGTAATGTACTTCTCATGGCTTCACTCGGAGTGATTTAGGACGTGGTAGCTTCTTTTTTGAGAATAATCTTAGGGGTGAAGGTAAGAAATAGGGAAATTGGATGAGAAGCCACAGCAGTTTCCAAGCAAGACATGTTGGTGGCCTGAGCCAGGGTGCAGAGATGATAACCACAGAGTGGTGAGAAATGCTCAACGTGACTTTCTGGTGGATGAGATGGGAGTGGGAGAGGCAAAGAGGAGCTCTCCTGACTCTAGGTGCTTTGGTTGGCCTAAGCCATCAGAGAGATGGGAGAAGGGAGCAGACAGGAGCAGGCTAGGAGAGGCTCCACTGGACTTGGCAAGTCAAATGCTCATTCAGCAGGCAAGCGGAGATAGAGAGTGTGAAATGGGATGTTCTCATTTCATCTTCGAGACCACATGCAGTGCCTACTGATCACCATGTTAAAAACCAGGGAGGCTCCATGGGTGGAAACTGTTCTTAAACAGCACATCTTACATGTTGGTAACCTGTGAGAAATGGAGCCAGGATTTGAATCCCACTTCACTGACCCAGTTCCCTACTCTGCCCCCTCCACACTATTCATGGACTCTTTGTGGAAGAGTAGAAGGCACACACCCTCAGAGCAAAGCACCCTAAGGTGTACTGCATGCAGTACTTTAGCAGTATTCCACTTAATCCTTGCAACAGCTCTGAACCTTCCGCTATTATCCTTACTCTGCAACTGTGGAAACTGAGGCACAGAGCATCTCAGATGCTTTGTCTGTTGGATCTCAAATGTGATCTAGAGGTCAGGCTCTTAATATTAAGCTATGCTCCAAAAATAGGTCTCTCCCAGCCTCTTACAGAGACATACAAGACGATTGCTTCCATTCCAGCATTCTCTTTTCTTGTCTGTCTTGTTTGTGCAAGACTGTGTCAGAGAATCAAGTCATGAGTTAGATCTTTTGCATAGTTGCATATTTTCATATTGAAAAATCAGTGCTTTCTTTTTCTTTGTGGTATTGGGTTTGAACTCATGGTCTCACACTTGGTAGGCAAAAAGGAAAAAGTGTTTTCTTAGTCTATCATCCATATTTTTCTTATGAAGTGGGGCATTTCCCTTCCCTTTGTTGTCACACTTGTCTGTGAGTAGTGGGAGTGGAGAGAGAGCATGAGTGGTAGCACAAACCTAAGATAATATTCAGCAAGTCTTATATTTTACTTTCACACTGACCAATTTTAAATGCCTAATTTACAAAAAATGAAGCAATAAAGACTGACACATCCTCATCTTGACCTGGGTGTCAAGCTGCTTTATTCAGGTTGCATTTGGGAATGCTCCACATAGAGTGTCACTTGCCTGTGAGAGCCACATCACACGTGGGTTTTATTGCTATATGTTTGGGGAGTTATAAAGCAGCATCTCAAAGATGGTGTTGCAGCCTGTTAGCTTTCTGATTGTTTATTTGTTGTTCTTTGTCACTGCCTTTCCACAGAAAAGTCTGGACTCCTACTGCTTCCTCGTGTTTGCCTCAATATGTATCATAGGTGCCGTCTACTTCTATTTTGTCCTGCCTGAAACCAAGAACAGAACACATGCTGAAATCAGCCAGGCATTTGCCAAGAGGAACAAGGCTCAACCTCCAAAGGAGAAGTCGACTCCACTGTAGATTCTGCCTCCACGTTGGACAACCATGACAAAAACAGGATTGTTTAAATGTGGTCTCTCCATTTCAAAGAAACAAAGATTTCCCCATATTTGGAAGGCTTAAACAGATTGAAGCCACACGTCCTTAAAATACACCTACTGACCTAACATCACAACCATTTCTTAGCTACATCTCCCATATTCTTCCGAAGACTGGAAAGAACCACCTTGTGTTCCAGTGGACCCAGCACCCTTGGGATCCAAGGCCTGCCCTCTTTGAGACCTAGGCAATAGTTTTGAAGTGAAATTGGGGGAATGCCGTTAGGATGCTTTCTCAAAGGAAAACCATGTGGCCTGATGAAGGACTCAGTAGACCAGGAATCTCAGACTGAGACCTGAGTCCCCATGAGCCGTAAGGAGCCCAAAACTGCCCTCCACCTGAAGCCTACAGCCCCCATGACTCCAGGCTTTCAGAGTCCAGTGAAAGGTTATTTTCTACCTCTTGATCAGTGCCCTTCTCTAATTTTTGTCTCTGCCTTGTGGATATCAGGAAATGTTAACCCTCCACAGAACCAGCTGTGTCCCAGGAGCTCAAGACTGCCAGGTCTGAGGCCATCTTTAGTTCAGACTGTTACAGAGAAGCAGACATAAGGAAAAACTTTCTGGTCACCCAGGCAGGGACAGCAAGTTGAACTCCATCCAATTGAAACCATATTGAGAATGATTCTGAGATGAGGGCTCTACTTGATGGGCAAGAACGTTGTGACTGATTGACACAGAAGGTGTCTGACACAAAAGGAGCCAAATAAAGTGCAAATGGCTGTCGCGGGTGCAGGAGTGGCAGCGAGAGTATGGGCCGTGTGCCTCATGTCTGCCAGACTAGAAGGGTTTTATCTTAAGAGGTAATGAGCTGCCACGAAAGATGGCGAGTTCACCATCACTCAAAAAGCTCAAGAGAAGGCTGGGTGATCACTGGTCTTCACTGGTGCTAAGGGAACATAAGCGTCAGTTGTACGGGTGTCTGGAGTGGATACCCTTCCATCCTAGGGTTGTGTCAACATGAGGCCTGCCATTGTCATGGTGCTCAGCTAACTCCCCATTCTTGCCTCCAATGCAAAGTGCAAATGACAAATTTCATAAGTAAGTGACAGTGCACTCAGATTAGCACCAGCAGGTTTGAGTTTAATGTCACAGAAGGAGTGAGGCCAGCAAGGGAAGACTCTGGACCAGGCAACACCACGAGAACTTTCAGGTTTCTCTGACCATTCTTGACCAAGGGGGCCTTAGCTAAAACCTGAGCTCTGATTTTTCTTCCTGCTGTATACTCTTCCTGGTTGATTGTCAGCTCAGGGCACCGTGCCGTCCAGCTTTGGTTTGGACAGATAATTCAAAGTTGTTAATATAGAGAGAAAGTAATGTGTAAGTACAAAAAGTGTCTGACACAAAAGGAGCCAAGTAAAATGCAAAATATAAATCTTAACTTTTGAATGTTCTCGTTTATTTGGGGACTAGAATATTTAGTCAATATACACCACAGTGGTATTTATTACAGGACAGTGATATAGATACAGGCAACAGGAATGGCTGGAATAACAGTTGAGAAACAGGAAAGTCTTCCCAAATAAGTGACAGAAACAAAATGGGGAACTGTGACTCTCTGGCAATAGGACAGAAATCATTCTTTCATGTTATTATATTTGAAAAGAGAGTAAAGCTACACTGAGGTAATTTTTGCAAAATGAAACCACAAGACACCCATTATCTCATATGCTTTGTTCTCTCTGGCAGCATCATTTTGATTCTTATACCTCTGGCCATTTCTTGCCTATTACTTATCCAATCATGATCACAGAATATATGAAACGCGATTGCAGTCACCATTCTCTTATCTCCTGTTTTTCCCACTTGATATTCAATCAAACACACCATCTCAGCTCCAAAGCCTCTGCTCCCACTCCAGCATCCACATATCAAATTGTTTCTCAGACTCTGAATAACGGGGAGTGGCGAGTCGGAGAGGCAGACCTTTCCATGAGTTGTGCTATGCAGGCTTTGCCCCCTTGCTGGATAGAACGAACCATGGACAGCTCCCTGCATTCATGCATGGGCCCGGAAGACTCTCCAGTCAAATTAACGGGCCTCCTTTCCTAACTCCTGCCCAAGGTTGGGGATCCAGTCCTTGTCTTTCTGTCTCACCGGTTCCCTTATCTCCACATCCTGGAGGCTGCATTTCCACCTTTCAAATTCAACGAAAGAAAAGTAACTCTTTCGACTTCTGTTCTGGTTAAGATGATGTAAGCACACACAATGCTATTTCTGTCACTGATTTTAACTAAAGACCCTGGGAGAATCACAATGCAAATGAACGAGAATCCTGAAAACAAATTACAGCAGACAAACTAGGAGGGAGAACAAAACCGGGAGAACGACTAATGTGGCAGTCAGCTTTCTACATTTTTCCTCCCATATCTCTTGGCTTACACTCTAGGACAAACTGATTTCCAGAACTACACAGTGGGTGCTTGACAGAAGAAGATCCAAGAGATCTAGGGACCTTTTGTCTGTCCCTGTCCCTGGTGACAGAGGAATGAGCTTGTGGGGAAAAGAAGGTAGCTCGGCCCTGAGGCAGCAGCAGTGACTGCATAGGAACCTAAAGAAAAATCCTTCTTCTAATGAGGGAACTTGGAAAAATGGGTGTAGGAGAATACCTGGTCTTTTTTGCTTCTTTCTCTTTTTTTTCTGTTCATGTTTTGCCCAGATGTGATCCAAGTTGTAAGATGTATAGCACAATGGGAAGATAAAACCTTACATTTTTAGCCAAAAGACCAAGAGAAGAGAAAAGTGGAAAATTGGGGGTGTGGGGGAAATTAGGTGAGGAGGGATGAAGAAAGAAGACCCAAGATCTGTGTGAAATCCTGGGCTCACACCTGAGAGCTACATGCCTGAAGCCAACGGGCTCTGAGAATCAAAAATACACCTTGAAGCTACTCAAGACACAGAGGTCAGGAGGACCTCTGAAGTCAACCCTGGGCAAATAGCTCATAAGAACCTATATCAAAAATACCCAAAAAACACAAAAAAATATCCAACACAAAAAAAAAGCCCGTGGAGTGGCTCAAGTGGTAGAACACCGGCTTAGCAAGCATGAAACCTTGAGTTCAAACCCCAATACCACCAAAAAAAGAAAAAAACCCAAAAACGCATATAGACCATAGCACACACAGGTACACCCACAGGGTGCACACACAGGGTGGATCCAAATGGCACTGTGAAGACTTTCAAAATTAAACTGAAATCAGAAGCACAGTTCACAGAACATGGGTGAGAGCTCTAAATGATTGTCTGCTTTAAAATAAAATTGTCCAGAAGGCTTTAATAGGGCCTCATGTATAATATTCAAAATGTCCAAGACACAATTCAAAATTACTAGGCATATGAAACCTCACCAACATCTTTTGGTGGTACTGTACTGGGGTTTGGACGCAGGGCCTTGCACTTGTTAGACAAACACTGTGCCACTGGAGTCATGCCCTTAGCCCTTTTTGTTGCTTTAGGGTTTAAGATAAGGTTTCACTTTTTTGCCCAGGCCTGGCTGGAACCATGATTCTCCTATATATCCCTTCCGTGTAGCTGTGGTTACAGGTAAATGCTTATTTGTTGAAGTGGGGTCTCACTAACTTTTTGCTACAACTGACCTCAAACCACAATCCTCCCAATCTCTGCCTTCCAAGTAGTTGGGCTTACAGGCATGAGCCACTATATCTGCCTCTTCACCAACTCTTAGAGGAAATATCAATGAACCCCATAAGATGACCCAGATATAATTGCTAGTTTAAAGAAACTACTATGACCATTCTCCGTAAGATGGAAATCAAAGCTATTTCTAAAATTGAAAGCTTTAGAACTAAAAAATGCAAAAACTGAAATGTAAATCAAGTTCATAGCAGAATGGAGATGTTAGAGAAAAGGGTCAGTGAACAAACAGAGAGACCATTAAAAATCACTCATCCAAACCACAGAGAAAACAGAAACAGAGTTCCAAGGGCCTGTGAAGCAATATAACAGGATTTATGTCATTGGAGTCCCAGGAGGAATTGGTGCTGAAATATAGACAGATGGTAAGTAGGGAGAGAGACAGAGAGAGAGAGAGAGAGAGGGGTGGGGGGGAGAGAGAGAGGGGATAGATGGATGGATGTGTAGACAGATAGATAGATATACATAGATGGATAGATAGATAGATAGAATTAAGACTCCCCAAATTTGGTAAAAGACATAAATCTATAGTTTCAAGAATGTCAGAGAACTTTAAAGAGAATAAATTAAATTAATGTGTCAAACACATTAAAATCAAACTGATGGAAAGCTAATGTAAAGGAAAATATTTTGCGAGGGAGAAAGTCAGCATTACAAGATGATTTGGATGACTGCACTTTCTCATTAGAAGCTGAGTAAGTCAGAAGATACTGCAACAAAATGAAAGATACTGCAACAAAATTTCAATATTTTTCAAATGCCAAAAGGAAGACCTGTCAATTCAGCTTGAATGTTTGAAAGATCCATCTATGTGCTCTTTATGACAAGCCCACACTAAATAAAATAATATAGATAGGTTAAAAGCAAAAGAATGATAAAAGATATATCACGCATCATGAACTAAAAGAAAGCTATCATGGCTACACAAAAGCTAGGAAAATACACTTGAAACAAGGGGAATTACCAGTGGAGAATGAGTTACTAGCAAAATATATAGTAATTTTAGTGTATTTAGAACATTCAACAAAATAGTCTATACAATGGGCCATAAAACAAACCTCAACACATTTAAATAATTAAAATCTTAAAAAGTAGGACTGGAAATGTGGCTCAAGTGGAAAAGCACCTACATAACATACAGGAGGCCCTGAGTTCAAGTCCCAGTACTGCCAAAAAAATAAAGGATTTTAAAATTACAAAAAGTATATTCTCTGACTATACGGTAATAAATAACAAAGGAATATGGAAAATTCCCAAGTTTTGGAAATTTAAAATACACTTCTAAACAACATATGAATAAAAAAGGACACCTCAGAGGTAATAAGTAAATACTTCTAATTGAATGAAAGTGAAAATACAGTTGATCAAATTTTGTGGATAAGATAAAACAGTGCTTTGAGGAAATTTTAGTGTTGTAATGATCTAAATGCTAGAAAGTTCTTAATTCAGTAAATTATCAAAGCTTCCACCTTCTGAAACTAGAAAAAGATGAGTAAACTAAACAAGTAAGCAAGCAAAAGGTAAAAATAATAAAGAATTAAATCAATGACTTAAAAAACAGAAAACAGTAAGAAAATTGATTTAATAAATAAAAGCTTAGTTCTTTGAAAAGATCAGTAAAAATAATAAACCTCTATCCAGGCTAACTGAAATAGGAAGGAGGGGGAAGGGAGGATTAGAGAGAGGGAGGAGAATGACAGATTGATGGAAGGAGGAGAAAGAAAGGACATTATCAAGAAGTGATATCACAACAGATCCCACAAACATTAAAATGGACAAACTTTTGAAAGCCACTAAGTACCAAAAGTCACTCGATAATCTGAATAGCCCCATATTCATTTTAAATAAACTGAATTCACAGCTAAAACTTTCTAACAAAGAAATTTCCCCAACTGAAGATATTTCACTAAATAGTATCAGCCAAGTCCCTTTGCACCTGCTCTGGGGATTAGGCCCTGGACATCTTTCCCTGCGATGCTGTCTATTCATTCACTTATTTGGTCAACAAATATTTATTGTGTTCCTCCTACTATGTGTCAGTGCCACATTGGCTGAGGACAGTATGCCATGACACAGACAAGGTTCCTGTCCTCTTGGAGCTGTTTGTCACTTTTCTACAGAAGCACAGCTGATCCGGCCAGAGGGGGTGAGCATAGGTCATAACGTGAGAGCAGCTTTTCATGCATGCTTAATGCACATGCACAATCACACTTCCGTTCCACAATCATGTCTGTGCTGAGAGTGTGTAGTGAAGGAGCTTGAGTTGAGGGAATCAGCATGGGTTATCTAGTCAAACCCAATGTAATCGCCAGGGTTCTTACAGGAGGGAGGCAGGAAGGTCAGGGTCAGAGAAGGCTAGAAGGAGAGAGAGAGAGATTTGAAGACACCTCACTGTTGTCCTTGAAGATGGAGCAGGGTTCACAAGACACGAATCTTGGGCAGCGTCTAAACGCTGGAAAAGGTGAAGACAGAGATTGTCCTCTAAAGACTCTAAGAGGAGCACAGCACTGCCAAACCTTAATTTGGGGATTTCTGGCCTCCAAAATGGTAAGACAATAAAATTAAGCCACCAAGAAAATGTGTGTATATCTTTTTTTAAATTTTTACTTTTTAATTTTTTTAACTTTTAGTTTTTAACTTTTTTGTTTTGAAATAGTTTCACACAGAAAACCCATAAAAATAAGACAAAAGTGTTCAGATTCCCCTTTTTTTTCATTTTTCATTTTTGATGGAAGTACAAATAAGTATTGTATACATTTGAGGTATAGGACTTGATGCTTTGATATACATAAACATCGCGAAATGACCACTGTAATCAAGAAAGTTAACACGCCCAATACTTCATATATTTAGCATTTTCTTATCTCTTTTGATGTGTGGAGAGAATATTGAAGATCCACTCTGTTAGTCAATTTCAAGAACATGACACAACATTGTTAGTTACAGTCACAATGCTGTATGGGAGGTGTTCAGAATTTATTCACTTTGCTTCACTAAAATTGTACCCTGGGCCAACATCTCCGTTTCTCCTTCCCTCCTCCCACCAGCCCTGGCATCCACCATTGTCCTCTTTGCTAAGCCACTTGTTTCTGGCAATTTTTTACAGCTGCAATAGGAAATGAAGACAGAATGTTGTCTCCATCGTGGGTAATGGGTAAGTAGTGCACAAGAGGCTTCACTGGAATGTGAGAAGTAATATTGTAAAGCCTTCTTATTTTTACCTTTCTTTTGAAAGGTAAAAATCATGTTTTGCATGATTAACACACTGTCCCAACCCAGACTAGCTGTTGCTCAAATAGCAACTCTTGGCCACTTTTTCTCCAGACATTTTGAAGAATGTTTCTGTTCCCCCTCTCCTCGGAATCCCAAGATCCTGACTTTCAGTGCAATACTCTTCATCTATTTCTAGCACCAGGAACATTTGCCTTACTGGAGCAACAAATGCAAGGAGACTTAGTGACCCTAGGACTGGCCCCCATCTCAGACGCAAAGTTGACGTCTACACCCTACAGGTGCAGGGCAGGGATCTGTGAGGACCCTGGGAACCACAGAGCAGAGCTGTTATAACACCCCTGATCTTCCCACCTCGGGTCTTTGCTTCTGATAGTAAAAACTTCTATCTTGTTTATGCCTCTGTCATTTACGGCTCATCTTACTTATGACTAAACCCAAACTCAAATCTTGTACATTGTGACAAGAAAGAGCCCAAGGCAAATGAGACTATATGAAGAAAATCCAATTCTTTATAGACACTCAGCTAGTTATTTCTGGAGCACAGCCATGTCCAGGTTCTAGGTGGATCCACACCGCTGGGTCCTTCCTACACACAGGTGCTTTGTGGAAGTCGTGGGGCTGTCCATGGTACTGAGCTGGCTTTCTGCCTGAGGATGTTCCTTCCTCTTCTTTTCAGGTCTGTGAAAATATTTTGATGTTATTGCCTCTGATGCTGAAGATGAAGTATATGAAGTATATTATTGAGTTCATTTTATACGATTCAAACCCTGTTCTTCCAACTCCAAGGCCGGTCAAGTTTAACCCTCCTATCACTCCCAGGACCTCCCTTTCTCTACAATGATGACTCTGATCTGTCTCACTATCACATTTATATATTAATTCCTTCCACTGTGGCAATCTGATGCCTCCTGACCCCATGGTGGATTATAACATTAATGGTCTTGGTGAAACACACCTCCTAGCCTTCCTGCATTGTATAACCCACTACCACATTGCCTCTAGACTTGGTCGTGCAAGTTTCTTTGGCCACTGAAACATCAGAAGTGTAACACAGGCAAAAGATCATAATTAATATGCCCATGGAATTTCCCTCATAGAATACCAGTGTCATTTGAGCAAGCTTAATCTAGCCTCCTTGAGGATGTAAGACCACATAAAGTGAGGGCTCAGTGTCTCCACTGTCCCAGCTGTGCCGAGATCCAAGTGACCCTCCAGCTAAATGCCACAGCATAAGTGAGCCCAGGAGAAAGTAACAGCAGAACCACTCAAATAACCCACAGAATCACAAGAAATAGTAAATCATTGTTGCTTTAAGCCCCTAACTTTTGATATAGTTTGTTAAACGACAATAAATAACTAGAAGAGACCCATTATTTCTGGGTACATCTTTCTCATTTTTCAGTGAGCCCAGACCCCCCAAACAAGAACAAAATTAACATTCTCTGGATTAATGACTCATTCATCCATCTCCCAAACATTTATTGAGCATCCATTATATGCCTGTGCTAGGTAATGGGGATGCAAAAATAGGTGAAGCAAAATTCTGCCTTCAAGTTGAGAAACTAGCGGTGAAGATAAACATTAATAACCATCCCATGCCTAGGATCCCATGTCTCCTTCTGTGGAGACTCTCCTCCTCCTCCTCTTCCCTTGGGTAACTCCTATCCCTCCTTCATGGCCGTGCAGAGACACACGTGCCTCTGGAGCTCTTTCTATGAGTCCAGGCTGTGTAATTCCCTTTAGGTGCCACAGAAACCTGCGCTCTCCTTTGTTGATGTATTTCTCACTGCTTCAGGGTTTTTGAGAAATTTTTCACTTGCATTTCTCCTCTACTAGACTCTGAGATCCTTAACACCAAATTTATCACATTAATCTCAGGACTCCAGGCTCCTAGATAAACGCTCATTACATGTTTTCTCACCAGTGATTGTTGTGATCAAGTTATGAATGGGTTGCGATGGGAACCCTGAGAGAGGAGTAAATGTGGCTAGGTGATTAAGGCAGTCCTTTCTGAGTGGGAGCATAGGAGCTGCATCTCTGATGAGGATAAGGATTTCATCAGATGGAAAAGGGGGGTAGAATTCAAGACAAAAGACTGAAGACATGGGAATGAACACATAAATGGCATACTCAGAGAACAGCAAACTATTGGTATGAGCCAACGTGGTTACTCTGGGGTAAAGGTGGAGATAAGGCTGGTTAGTGGTTTTAGTCTAGACTGTGAAAAACGAGTCAACATCACTTCCTGGGACAAAGCCTGGCTCACATCATCCATCTTTGACTGTACATAGGTCTATGCAGAAAACTCCTGACACTGCCTCTTAATCGCATGAATGGTGAGGCTCTAGGGATCAGATCGTTACAGTCAGCCTTCTTATCATTTTGTTTCCACTGAACATTCAGTAGCCGGTTGAGAACCCTAGAGAACAGAGGTCACATTGAGTGGCAAACACAACGGCTGCTCACAGTTTTAGGCATTTGCTGTAATTTGTGCTAAGCTGCCGATGTAATTATCTTTATCAAATTCACTTCCCTTGACAAATTTGTACATTAAATCAAGAAAATTTCCTCCCATTAAGTCACATCACTTGGGGACTACAGTTTGTCTTGGCCAAGATCTAGAGCTGGGAAGTAATAAAGACAAATAAAAAGAGAAAGAAAGAACTTGAATTCGCAGCGGAAGTGTGGGTGGTTACAACAGAAGCAGCACTTAGACGTGTCTGAGGAGCCCAGACCTCTGGCATTCCACGACTATGTCTCTTGAGGTTAGAGCGTCCTAAAAATGTGGCACTTGTCAGCCTCCAATACCTCAATGCTTGGCAAGTTGACAATATTGCATGCTGTATAAAGTCTGGATGCAGCGAAGGACATCTTTAAAAAGGTGTTTCCAGATGTTTCCAGGTACTCTGGAAGGGATTTACAGTTCCCTCCCATGAGGGAAAAGAGAACTCAGGGTGTGTGCTGAACTCTGCATGGTGCTGTCAACAGCTGATGCCTTTAGCACTGGGGCAGGAGTGCACATTTTCCCCACACCCATCTCTTTTGCTCTTTGCAATTTAACACAATTCTAATTAAATGACCTGGAGTGGAGAATGAGTCACATTGCATGCTGAATCCCCAGCAATTACCAAGGTTCCTTGCACATAGTAAGTTCTAACTAAAGAACTGCTGAATGTATAAACTAATTTGTGGATAAGAGAATGTTTAAGCCTTTGAATTTTGTGGAGAGAGATAGGAACTAATTTTAAAGATATCATAAGTCAGGGCTGGTGGAGGGGCTCAAGTGGTAGAGTGCCTGCCTAGCACGTGTGAGGTCCTGAGTTCAAATCACAGTACTGCAGGAACCAGCACATGGTTAGATGGGAGGCCAGGGAGCAGCTCAGTTGAAAGGCAAATTATAGTCAAAAGGCTTCTAGGTGATCATGACATGAGAAAAAGGGACATGACTTAATTGGCATAAATATTTGTCATTTCTTAGTATTTTCATAGCAAAAATCAGATATTTATCATACATGGCTTGTATAGCAGTCTCTTGTGTGACTAGTGTGTCATCTCCCAGGCCAACTAATTCTCAGGTGATGTTGGGAAGCATGGCACCTTTAACAGGCGGAGCTTAGTGCATGATAATTAGGTCATTGGCGTGCTACCTTCAGAAGGAATTAATGTAGTCCTCATGGGACCCAGTTTGTCCCCACAAGAGTGGATTCTTATGAAAGCACAAGCCTGACCCCTGAATTGCTCTCTGGTTTTCTGTCTCACCATGGGCTGGCTCTCGTAGGCATCCCCACCATTGTCATGCCATCTGCCATGAGGCCTTCATCAGAGGTTCAGTCTATAGAGCCACCCAACCTTGGACTTTCAGCCTCCAGATAAATCCCTTTTCTTTTAAAGCTACCCAGACTAAGTTATTTTCTTATAGTAACCAAAGACATAATACTGGTAGTCAGAGAATGAGAAAAATAACATCAAAATGTTTATCTATGAGCTTCAGCTGCCCACCTATGAAACAAGTTCCCATGGTCAGCAGAGAGTCTCTATTTGAGTGGAAAAGGCATCTAGCTTCCCACAGCCAACCCCACTCCCTCCAGGTCCCACTGGCCAGGTGTTTCCCCAGCCACTGTCCCAACACTAAGACTCCCTCCAGGGAGCCTCAGCAGCCAGGACAGCTGGGCCAATGCAACAGCTGTGACACCCAAGAACTTCCGCTCTTCCCACCCTTTCCCCACCAGGAAACAAAGGCAGGGATTATTTGCCTATTTGTACAACTTAAAAATGACTCAAGTCTGTGACTTGCCCAAGGTTTCCTCAGTGATGAAGGATGGACTTATATTTGACCCTAAACACTCTCGGCCCCAAGCTGACACACACCTTACCACGCCACGTCATGTCAGAAGTAAGTAGGCTTTCCCAAGAAAGCATGAGGAGCATGAACCCTCCCTGCCTCATTTCACTTTTATCACGGGCCTCTCAAGAAAGGCCAGTTGGACCACATACAAATTCCCACTTCTATGGCTGCCTTGAAAATCCTAGTGTTTGATTCAACAGGGAAATGATGCCTCCAGGGCTGAACCAAGTCAGGGTCACTGGGATGCAATGTGAATCATGCCCCACAGGGTTGCCAGGACAGCTCTGACCCCAAGATCCAGCAAGACAGGAGGAGAGATTTCTCTCCACAATTCACTGCTCACCTTAGAAGCTTGTTGTAAAGGGGAGACAACAAACATTTCTCTAGACTTATTAGGCTTCATCTTCCAGGTGGGCAACCTTATTTGTGAGTGTGAGTTACTGGTAGAAGAATTCCAAATTCTCCCTTTTAAATGTGGAGCTTTACTTGCAATCTCAGAAAGTGAGAGGGTGTAGGAGAAGGTGCCTTGTAAACAGGACTCTCAGATGTAATAGATTGCTTATGGAGTGATAATAGTTACACCAAAGAACTTCACTGCAGCAGTTTTGCCTCCAAGCGCATCTCTGCCTCCCTTCATCTTCCATGAATTCACATACTGTGCTCCGTGGGTGGCCCTCACTGGGGATACAGAAGCAATTCCAACACACGCCCCTGTCAATGAAGGCAGCCAGGGGCACAAGTCCAGGACATTGGGCACCCACCTCCACCAAGAGAATCAGAGAAAGCTTCCTGGAGGAAGTGGCTCTCACTAGAGGACATAAATGATGGAAAGCACTGCTCAAGCACTGGAGAAAGAGCTGTAGTTCAGGGGTCCCCAACATGTGCCATGTGGCACATGGGGAACAGACATGACTATGGTTGGGCCACAGGGTGTCTTAGAAAGTGGAGGAAGATTCTAGACTCAAGAAACAGAGAGGACCTTCCACTCTACTTTGACAAATAAGGGCTTTGTGAAGGCGAACTGACCCAAAGTTGCTCCCTATAATCCTAGATCCTAGATCTGGGAAAGACAGATTGCACGCTCAGATAAATTTGGGAAATGCTCACACTAGCCAACATTCATGGAGAGTCATAGGCGTATTGAAAGTCCTGAGGGGTCCTGTAGTGAAGAACTCTGTTCACCACAATCTAAAATCTAAGCCACCCTTCCCAAGCCTATAGATAGCTCACAGACCATGGATACCTGTGACTTTCCCACAGAACAAGAATACATTTCCGAGGTGAAGGAGATTTTGAATGCTTTTTGAAGCACAAGAACACCTGGTCAGGTCGGTGTATTAGAAAGATGTCCAGCACAAAAGGTCAACCTGCTTCTAGATTTTCCCCAGACATGTCATCACTGTAGCATGTTCTGTCCCAGGGTGCTCTGAGCTTCCATGTCCCCCTGGTGTCTTCCTTCCTCACCATCTGCAGAGCCATTTTCAAGGTACAGTTCAGACGTCACTTCTAGGAAGCTTTCCTAACCAACCAGGGAGGTTGGATGACCCCCACTCCATCCCCAGTATGACCTAGAGCCCGGTGAATTGTGACATCACAGTCCCTTTGGCCCCCTTCCTTCTGAGCAGTCCTGCCTGGCTTCCTGGGCTGGCTTGTGCTCTTCTCACTCTTAGGAGGCCCTCAGCTTCATCCCCTCACTCAAATGCCATCCCTGGACACACCTGCAGTTCTATGGCTTCAACAACCCAACATGTCCAGGACTGCCAAGTCTATATCCGCAGGCCATGACCCTCTGGTGAGCAGCAGACCCATACTCAAATGAATACCAGACATCTCCACCTGTGTCCCCCAGGCACTGTCATCAGCATGTCCAAACCAGACCTCACCATTCTCCTTCTGTGCACCCTGGCTCAGAGAGCAGCAGCCTCTACTCACCTGCCCAAGTGAGAAACCCAAGGACCATATGGGCTCTGCTGTCTTCTCACCCCCCAAATGCAGCCAGCATCCAATTCTTGCAATGCTACCTCCTAAAAAGGTGTTTCCCTCCCCTGCCCCCGTTCTCACTACTCCACTGTTGGGCGTCGTCATTGCCCGTCTATCACTGCAATAGCTCTGTGGTTGGAGCTGTTGGTAGCATAGCCAGCCAGGGCCCAGCTTGTGGAGCAAGGCGGGTCTGGCAGAGCTGGTGCCTGGGGCCGTGTATTGCACATGTGTACAGCCATAGCCTGCAGACTGTGGGCTAGGCATGGGTCCTTGGCCAGCTTCTCAGTGAGCTTTTGAGACATCTCTGGCATTGTCAGGGTCAGGCTGAGTCCTGCATGTCTACTGACAAAATAGCCCTGTTTGATAAATACTCCAATATATACCCACAGATATATCGTATATAGAAACAGACAGAAATATGAGTATATAGAGACAGAGACAGAAATAGAGACAGAAAAATACATAGCATATGTACCTATAAACATAAATATAGAGAGAAATGTAAAAATATATTCATTTAAATGTGCAGCCCAGGCACTTCACCATGCAGAGAAGGCATAGCTGCACACAGACACGCACACACACACACACACACACACGCACATTCATATTGCCATGGTTTGGACTTTAACTGTCTCCAGAGGCCCATGTGTTAAAGGCTCAGCTGCCAGGGTGTAGCACTATTAGGTGTTAGAGCCAGGATCCCTCTCAGGCACTGCCATCAGCATGTCCAAACCAGACATTGCCTTCGGAGTGAAAGCCCCATTTTCCTTTTGTGCACCTTGCCCCCACCCACCTGCCTCGTGGGGGCCTAGCGGGAGGAAGTTAGGTCACTGGGGGCATGCCCTTGAAGGGGATATTGGAACCCTGACCCATTCCCATCTCTCTCTTTGCTTCTCAGCTGCCATAGGTGAGAGCTTCCACACCGTATCCTCTCACCATGACATGTGGTGCTTCTACAGGCCCAAAGCAATGGCCAACTGACCATGTCCTCAAACCATGGACAAAAATAAACTTTTCTGCCATTTTAAGCTTTTATCTCAAGTATTTGTCACAGCAGTAGAAAGCCAGCACACTATTACTCCAGCTGACTAATCTTCTGAGAGTACAGACGTGATCATGCCACACCCTTGCTTAACACCTCCGTGGTCCCCTTGCAGCTCCTTTGCTCACTGACAGGTTCCCCACTGTGGCCTGATCCTGCCCCCCCACTCCTGAACCTGCCCTGGTCTCACTGGCCATTCTGTCCCTATGTTATTCCTTCACCACACTAAGTTTCTGCGGGTGCTTTTCCCTATGCCCTGAATGCCTTCCTGATGCCTTTCACTCTGGAAAGCTTGCTGTTCTCCAAGTCTCATTTGAAGTGTTATCTGGCCTCACAGGGCAGCTTAGACACTCTTTCCCCAAACGTACATAGCCTGTCCGAGCCTCAGCTTCCTCATTCAAAGATGGCAATGCCTACAGCCACCATTTCTCATGAAGAATAAATGAGAGAAGCCAGGCAGTGCCCACACTGGGCCTATTCCCAGAGAATGAAGTACATCATCAAAATGGAAATGGGTTTCTGAGAAGGCTTGCCAGTGGAAAGGGAAGCCTGTGCACCAGAAAAGGAATGAGCACAAGTCCTCAAAGTCAAATCAGTGCTCCAACCAGACACTGAGTCAGCCATGCTTCCACCTGGCCAAGGACAGAACCAGGGAGCCAGACAGCCAGCTCAAGAGAGTAAAAGGGCCCCATGAGAGCCACTGTATCCATGTCCCATCATGGCTTTGAGCCAACAAAGCTGCCAGGTGGCAAGGCAAGGTGGTCCCTTGGAGCCTGAGGCAGACTAATTCAGGGGCTCACTGAAGTCTATGGTGTCCAACTCTGCCCATTGTACAAAGAAGCTAGTTAGGAACTCATTCCAGAGCCCAGAGATTGACAGAAAGCGTTTGACCAGCCTCATCTTCATCTCTCCTTAGAGAAACTGTCCTAGTTGCTGACAGTTTACCAAGAATATGGGGCACCTTGGATTGTGGCAGAATCTTCCATTGAACCTAAGGTCAAGATGGAGCCACCTGGCCCCTGCATCTCATCAAAGTCAATAAGAGTCCTGTAAGTCAAACCTGGTTGTCTGAGCTTCTAGAGTCAAAGCAATTGACTTCTAAGCAAAGCCATCTGTACCCATCATGCATTAGTGCTATGCACTGGAACTACATGGGGCCAAGAAGATGGTCTCTGACACTAAAGTGTTCAAGCCTCAGTGAGGGGAAAGCTGATACATAGACAAGGAGGCTTGCAGCAAGGGTCAAAAATCGGCCATGCATGACCAAAAGAAAGACATCTGGCCTACCTTAGCAGGGAAGGTGGTGGAGACCAGGGATAGCTTCCCAGAGTTGAAGACACCTCAGTTGCACCTTAAAGGAGGTTAGAATTGTACAGTATAAAGAATGAGAAAGGGTATCCTAGAAAAAGTGAACTGAATAGGGACACAGAGACATGAAATCATGGTGTATGCAAGGGACACCCAGCACCTTCACAAATGGAAGGAGAGTGGCAAGTGATGGAAGCCAGCAGGATGCATGGGAGTGAGGAGCTAGGGGGTGAGGACCTCGCCTGAGTTTGGTCCCTTGCAAAGGTGCCACCCTCTCTTTTGCAGAGTCATGGCATGTTTCAGCTCCATCCACACACCAACCAGTTTGATTGTCATTTAAGCCTGGGGCTGTTTTAAGGGACATTCCTTCTGTCCCCAGACCCCAAATTGCACGTGGGCACCTGAACAGTGCAGACAAGGTGGATTTCAGTTCACTGAAAGGATTGAGAAGGAAGGTCAGGATGGAATCAATGAATCGGTCTGTTCTGCACTTTCAGAGTTTTAAAAACCCATCAGATGCTCCTGTGGCCATTCAAGTATCTCCTCAGAAAATTATTCTGAATTCAGGCATATCCTGTCCTGACAGCCAGGCAGCAGGATGGCATTTTTCCAACTTTTGGGAAAAGTACCTGACTAGAGGCATGGCTCAAGCAGTAAAGAACCTCCTTTGCAAGCACAAAGCTCTGAGTTCAAACCCTAGTCTCACCAACAAAGAAAGAAAAAGATGGAGGGAGAGAAGGGGAGAGAAGGAGAGAGAAAGGAGGAGAGAGAGCAAGAGAGACAGAAAGAAAAGAAAAGAAAAAAGGAATTATAAAACCAGGAAGGTATTAAAGAGCCCGTTTCCTGGGTGACTGTGAGGCTAAGCCCTCTCTATCATGCCCCACCACACCCTCTCTGTTCCCCAGATAAGGAAACCTTCTCCAGGATTACCTCACCTTAAAATCAGAGGGTAAAAGAATTTCAGAGCACTGACCGTATCCAGCCACTCAGCAGAACACCTTACACAGCGTTAGTGGAGAGCAATGCTGAACAGCACCCTCTGCACCTGCAGGACCTGGTTGCCTGTGTACTTGCTGGAGGATTTAGCCTGCCTGTGCTTCAGTGTAAAATAGGATTCTAGTAATGCCTGCTTCCGGGAATGCTGGGAGAAAGTCATGTTTCTGCCTACTGCTTACTAATCACACAATAATTTTTGGCTTTTACAACTGCATCCACAGAGCAATCCTGTAAGAGAGAGTAGAAACTCCCTTGTTAAAACCAACGGGGGCTAGTTGCTGGTGGATTGTGCTCAACTGTACAGCTGCTCCCTGGGGGAGGGCTACCTTTCTTCATCCAGTTGAATTCAGAAGTGATTTTGTGGCTTCACTTAGCTAATGGATCATGGATGGGAGTCACGTGAATCATTTCTGAACAGAGCTCATGGCTCACCATTGATCTTCTTCCTTCCGCCATGAAATCAGCACCTTCTCAGAAAGGGGTTTATCTGCCAGCCTAGGCTCCGGAACAGACTCCTCTGGCCTACCACAATCACACAGCATGAGCAAGAAATAACACTTCACTACTAGAAACCCCTGCAATGCGGGGATTGCTTGTTACTGCAGCATAACCTAACCTGGCCCTACTGGCTGAGCATATTAATAAAAAGTCATTACAGTAGGAATGAAAGTGATACATATAGATCACAAATGTTTTATTATAAATGTGTATTTATTCACTGTTTTATGAAAGGCAAGACTTCCTTAAGCATTATTCTGCTGATCAGCCCTTGTTGCTGTCTTTCACAAGTCCCAGCTGTCACATCCTTCAAGTGCAATAGAGATATAAGAGCCCTTGTGGTGAAATCTGAATGCAGATTTGCTTAGATTTTTACTGGTTTTCCAGCAAATAGTCTACAGTTGTTTCACCCACATCTAATTTGACAGCAACCTTTTAATGACTCAAATTTGTATACATACATACAGTGAAATGATTATTAAAGATAAGCAAAGTAGTATATCTATCGTCTCACATTAGGTGTTAAGATCACCTAATATCTACTTCATAGCAAATTTGCAGTACACAATGCAAGAGTGTGCCCTGTAGCCTGCCTGCCATGCATTACATCTCTAGACTTAGTCATCCTATGCTGCAATGTGGTACCCTTTGACCTACAAATTCATGGAGCGTTCCAAAGGACTCAGCCTTTGTTTCATGGAAATGACTCTTTTCACACGCATGCTTCATTGCTCTGTGTCAGATTTCACTAGATTATGAAGTGACTGACAGCTGGAATAAAAGAATAGATGTAAACATAACTATGTAGGTAAACACAAACATGATTTCTTACTAAACACAAAATTCAACTCTTTTAGTCAAAACCCAGCCCATTATTGGCACCTCAGGGTGTGGAGAGCCTCCATTAAATGATGCTTGATTGAGAGAAGGTGTCCCTATTTTGCAGAGGTACAAACTGGGACTTTTATCCTGTCCTTGCTCTGGATCACAGGGAGCTGATACCAGAACTATGCTTCACAGGCTCCCTTGCAAAGGGTCTTCCCATTGGTTTTGGCCAATAGGAGATACAAGAAGTTGGGCAGGAGGGGAAGGAAAGCAATGCATCTCTCTGCATCATCACTGTACAGGGATGCATTTCCTCTGTGGCACCTGCCATCTCCTCTCTTTGTCCCTTTGGCTTTAGTAATGACAGTGACTTCCTGCTGCTGCTCACGATGGGTGGTGGTGTGTCTCACCATCCCTTGTGGCTCTTCCAACATCTTTGTAACTACTTCCCTATGTTCAAAAGTTTTCTCTTTTGAACTTCCAGGCCTAGGTTCTACCTTCCTGAATGGATCCCAACAAAGTGGCAGGGCCGAGATTAGAACCTACATCAAACTGTGTCAAAGCCCACATGTGCCCTCCACGCTGCTGCACACCTGGAGATTGAAGTGCTTTTGTGGCAGCTGGGAGGCTAAAGAAGTGATTCGGCACAATAATAAGGAAAAATGTAGCATTTGACCAAAGTCGGGCACAGCATCAGTCACAATGGAAGGAAGGGAAAAGATCCTCATCCTGCTATGAGCCCATAGGATGTGCAAGCAGGAAACTCAGCTGGAGCATGGTGGGCAATCAGGAAATGGGCACAAGCCAATGGCCTGAAAAAGTGTCCCACCCCTTCGCACTTCTCCCTCAACATAGGCTGCTTTCCACAAGTTCATGGCAACTCTGCCCCATGGAGAGGTCCCTGGGTAAAGGAAGTGAGGAACAAAAGCCAAGAGAAGGGAGAATGGTGTTGAGGGTCAGGCAAAAAAGTTGTGAGCTCCACCTAGGCCTTCCCTTCTCTAACCTAGACCTCTGATGTGACTCTAGACCTGTAAAGGCCATGACTCCGAGTCCACCTAGCAAGTGCCTGTTCATCCGTGGACATGGTCACCACTGCCTCCAAAGGCTTTCATGATCCAGGTAGAATTGGTTTCTATTTATGTTTTTTTGCTGTGGGTAGAATTATTTGCCTCTCTCACACAGAGTTCCTAGACTTAAAATTGTATATGTGCTCTGTGTTCATGTCTCCTTGTCACTATGAACTTACTGAGGAGGAGGAGCGTGGATAAGGCACCTCCAGGTCACCTTGCAGAGTACCAGTGGTTAAATATCTATATATACATATGCACTGCTGGATGCATATTTTGTTGGAAGATGGAGAATGATATGAACAGATGTAACCTTTAGATAACTTATTCCAAGCTTCATCAAAACAAAAATGCAGCCTGTGTTGGTGACTGTTAGCTATGCAGGATCTAACATATTCACTAGTACGTGGGAGGTATTAAATAAGTATAGCATTGATTCATTTATCCAAAAATGTGTCAGATGTTTTCTAGGGACTGAGAATACCACAGTCAAAGACCATCCAGCACTTACGTTCTGAGACAGACAGACCACAGACCTTAATTTAACATCAAAAAATAACAAATGCTGTTAGACTATTAGTCAGAGGGAGGGGTCAGAGAGTGAGAGAAGGTCTCGGCAGCAGGCACAAAGATCTCCCCTGTCTCTCCTGGCAGACAGCAAACTGCTTCTTTAGTAGGAGTGAGTTTCGGGTTGGGGTTGGATCCTGACTGCACTGTACCTTATGAAAGTAATATAAATTGTGTCTCAGTTTCTCATTTTACAATGTCTCATCTATCAAGTGAGGAGATGACCTGTAAAGTGCTGTGATGATTTAAACAGATACAATATTGAAAACATTGTCCCAGTTCATTATACATGTAGAACCAAACAGTGACAATGTCATTAGATGATGTGGTAAAATCCTAAGTCCAAAGCTCCGTCTAGCAACATCGTCCCAATCCTCACCATCACAGGAACAGCTCTCAGCTCAGATTATGTGTCAGGCTCATACGTCATCCTCAGACAACACAACTATTACTGGATGAAAAATATTTGTGTATTAGATGATGTCATAAATAAGAAAACAGAAATAATTGGAAGATTGAAGCCTACAGAGGGTGAGTGGTTTGCCAAGGTCAAATAGCAAGAAAATACCAAAATTAGACCCAAGTTACAGCCCCTCCAATTCCCGGGCTAACATTCCTTGCCTCCTGCTTATCAGACAAATGTCACCTCCTCTGAGACCACACAGCTGTTCAGGAAATAGGTGTGTGATTAAGTCCTGCAGTCCCAGGTCTACAAAGGATTCCTGATGTAATTGATCAGGGGCTTACAGAAAGGATTCTGGGATAAAGTATGCTTGGAAGATGTTGGCGTGTTAGGCAGCTCTCTATCACTATAACACAGACCTGAGACAATCAACTTATAAAGAAAAAAAAAGATGTATTTTGGCTCACAATTTCAGAGGTTTCAGTCCATTATCAGTTGGCCTCAAGTCTTTGAGCCTGTAGTAAGGCAGCACATTGTAATAGAAGTGTGTGGCAGAACAAAGACACTCACCTCATAACTGGAAAGGGAAAGAGAGGAAGGGGGAGAAAGCAGGATCCCACAATGCCCTTGAAGGGCACCCCCACCCTACAATTATCTAAAGACTTCTCCCTAGGCCCCCACCTCTTAACGATTCCACCCACCTCCCAGGAGCACCAAGTTGGGGACCCAGCCTTTAACACATGGGCCTCTGGGAAACAGTCCAGATCCAAACTGTAACACTGAGTTAGGCAAGATGAGAGCTATCCTTACTGCGAGTCTTCTGTAGAGACGAAGGCTCTAGTGAGCATCGAGGCTCACCCAAGGAGAAATATTCTGTCCGTGTCCACTCTAGCTTCAGAGCCTTCCCTCCAATGCATGGCTGTGCCCTGAATGACCAAGGGACATGGTGCCAGGACCAGCATCTCATCTCCCATGCTGCCAGTACCCACAGACCATCACTTCTTTGAAATTCATTATTACCCATTTTGAGCTCTAATTTTTAAAAAGAGAAGTGTCTGCAGGCAGTATTTCTCCCAAACCTTTAATCTGCTAATCTCCCAGCTCTAATCTAATACATACACTCACACGCCTGTTGTCCACTGGAATGGCCATTTAAAAGATTTGGTCCCTGAGTCAATAAGCCTGATTAATAAGCATTTGTTTCATGCTGGTAATCCCTGCATTAAAGCAGCAGGAAGGAGGCCACACTTAGCAAGGCAGCAGCTGCCTCCCATGAGCTGTTCGAGTGACACAGGAACTCCCAGCTCTGCAGTTCAAACCCATCCTCCTGGTCAGTCTGCTAGGGTCATCTTCACTTCCCCTTTGCTTGACATGTTCACCATCACGGTGATCTAAGTCAGAGTAAGAATAACCACCAGTGTGTTCTATTCAGCAGTTCACATAAAACTTAGTGCATCTTAAGCCACTCTCCTCATCTCATACCCCCAGAATTCTAACATTGCACCATGCAAATTATAATTGAATAGCTTGGATCCACCATCCTGCAGATGTCAGCAGGGCTGCCTTTAACTGTTACCAGGAGGGGCAGTTCCCAGGTACACAGATGGCTTCTTATCTCAAGGTCCCTCTGAGTCACCTTTTCTCCCTCAAGGCTTTCTTGAAAGTTACTGCTTCTGGCTCAACCCCACAGCCCAGAGGCTCAGAGCAGTGATTGCTCTCAACAGAGGGAATAAAAAAATCTTTGAACACCTCAGCCTCGTGTTCTGCAGCTCAATTACACACACTCAGCTGGCTTTTCCTCTGTGAGGTTAGACCTATCCTCACTTAGCAACAACTATGGCTGTAAGAAACCACTTTTTATTTTTTATTTCACTCACAAGTCTCACTCACACTTAGTGGGAAGCTCTTCCAGGTTGAGCCAGGATGATTGTGGCTGGATTTGCTCATGCGTCTGGGGTCAGAATGTGGATCAACTGAGAAGGTTGATCTGATGACTTCACTTGTGCCATATGGTGGTTGGCAGTTGAGCAGAGTAAGAAGTGACTGAGCCCTGCGTCTTATCTATGTGACAGAAACAGAATTTCCAAAAGCAGTAAACTCTAGTGCTATCGTTTGGATCTCTTTTGTGTGTGTGGTACTGGAATTTGAACTCAGGGCTTCATGCTTGCAAAGCAAGGTTCTCTACAGCTTGAGCCACACCACCAGTCCATTTTGCTCTGATTATTTTAGAGATGAGGTCTCATGAACTGTTTGCCCAGGCTGGCCTTAAACATCAATCTCAGCTTAAGGTAGCTAAGGTTACAGGTATGAACCAACAATGCCTGGCTGGTTTGGATCTCAAATGTTCCCCAAGGATCTATCTTTTGGAGGCTTGGTTCCCAGGCACAGACTATGGGAAAGTGGTAAAATCTCTAAGATGGGACCTAGTGGAGGTCTTTAGGTCAGTGGGGTCGTGCCCTGAAGGAGATAGTGGGACTACAGCCTCTTCTTCCTCTCCTTCGCTCTTTATCCATGAGGGGAGCAGTTTCACCCTGCCACTCACTCCCTGCCATCTGATGTGCTGCCTGACCACAGACCCAAAGCAATGGGGCCAGTTGATCATGGTCTTCAAAGCAGTGAGCCAAAATAAACCAGAACTTTCTTCATATGTTGATTTATCTCAGGCATTTGTTATAGTGACAGAACTCAGGACAACACATCCAGTCAGGAGGCACCTTCCAAACTTCTGTCTCTGTCCCATTGGCTAATGTGGCTGCCATGAGCGTGTGCCTCACAGACTTCCAACCACAGGACCTGTCACTGGCAGTATTCATTTCATAGGTGGCTAACCCAGGGGCCTAAAACAGAACCTGTTTCTCACACTTCTAACAGCTAGAAGTCTGAGATCAAGGTGTGGCAGATTTCCTTCTAAGGGCTAGAAAAGAAAGATGCAAGAGATCAAAGGTCACTATTTGTCCAGAAGAGTACAGGATTGGGCGCTTTCCAGGAAGTACAGTCATGCATACGTTAATGACAGGAAGCTGTTCTGAAAAATGTGCCCTTAGATGATTCATTGATGTGTGGCCATTACTGAGTATGTAAGATGGCTGTGATGTTACTAGTTGATACAACTTTATGGGACCATCATTGTATATGTCATCCATTGTTGACTGAAACATTGGTAGGTAACACAAGATTGTACAACTCTCTCACTATCTTAATAGGTATTTTGTTATTTTATCCCAAGAACCAATAACCATACCTCAATCCTTTCAGCAGTCACATGGCTTTCTCTGTAAGCATGTAGACTCTCCAGTTTCTAAGGGACAGTCATGCCTGTTCTTTTTTCTCTAAGCCATTTTGTCCACATGGAATACATGAACTCTCTCCATTTTCCAGAACAGAAAATGGAGAGTGACATTAAGCATCTACTCAAATCACGCATGTTACATGTCATTAAGCCTCTAGAACTGGAAACTCAGAGTTCCCATCCCTACCCTTTTCATAGCACCACCTGACTTCAACAGTTAAATAACCTCTTTGATCCTCAAGTTTTTCCATCTGTAACATGAGACAGCTGGACTAGAAATCTCTAGGTCCCCTTTTGCCATTGGGAATCTTTGTCTTTAAGGAAAAGAATAATGGAATTCCTTTGCCTTTAGCACTTTCCAATTCATAACGAACCCTATCACCCTCATTACATCTAATCACTGCAGCCAGAAGCGTTAGATGAAATGGATAGATTGAC
Organism: Castor canadensis; assembly: GCF_047511655.1. Lineage (NCBI taxonomy): Eukaryota > Metazoa > Chordata > Mammalia > Rodentia > Castoridae > Castor > Castor canadensis. The sequence goes on from NC_133394.1 coordinate 149,221,468, forward strand.
ATTTGGGGGAAGAGGGAGAGTGAGGAAACAATGAACACCCTTTGCATAATGATTCTCTTTACATAATAACCCGTGAGGACAATTAGCCTTGTATAGCAGGCCCTGGTTGTGAGGAACACTAGGGTACCGGTAGCCACACAAATGTCCAGAGGATTGGGAAGGAGCCATTATGAGTCAGTGGCTTAGGTGTTTAGCATAATTTAGTATTTAGGTTAATGACTGAAGAAACTGATAAAATATAAGAACCCAGGGGCCTCCAATTACTTCTTGAAGAGAAAAAACAGTGTTTATTGTGGTACCCAAAGAGAGTGTCACTTGCTTCCCTCCATGCCTGTATCATTTAGAGACCCTAGTGCTTGAGTGCTACCCACCCATCCTGGCTAAAATCCCTCCAAGCAGCCAGGGAGGAGACAGGGACAAAAACCAATCTAATCTGCCTTCTGCAGACGGACCCAATGTCATCTATTCATCCAGCCATTCATTCTCTCACTGCGTGCACTTTTATTTAACGCCTTCTCAGCGCCAGACTCTGAGCTAGAACTCTAGGTACTGTGGAGGTGAGATAGGTGAATATAGCATTCTATGAGTAGCAATCACCTAAAAGATGCATAAAAAATTGTAGACCAATAGAGAAACTGCCTTAAAAAAAGTGTTCACTACTGTGGACAGACAGCACAGGTGGGAGTTCATGGCTAGGGAATCAGAGCAATTCTTCATGAGGAAGTGTTTGACCTGGACTTGGACTGAGCATCACAGCACCACATAGAAGCAGCTTCTGGACACTCCACTGGATTGGCAGTTGGTAATGTGAATCCTCTCTCCAGGTGGTTGGAGTCACTGGTCCAGCTGTGAATGTCTAGATTGTAAGAATTAAAAAAGAATTCTTGCTGACCTGAGGGTTGTCCTGGGAACTATCTCTGCTCTTGCAGTGACCACATTGCATAGTGGAAGGGCCCTGAAAGGCCCTGATTCATCTCTGAATCCCTGGTGTTCTGATTGCTTCCTGGAAGCCATTAGGCACTTGAGAAATGCTTGATACTGTGGCAGATTGCATTATTGTTATTGCATGGCCATTGGAATGGTGTTCTTCCCCACCCACCGAGGTGGAGTTTGGTCATGTGACTTGCTTTGGCCAGTGAAATACAAGTGAACTTAATGACTGCCACATCCAAGCAGAGGCACTAAATGTTCCTGGTGATTTGATACATGAGACCATAATATCTCAGACAGCTACTGTTACTTTTCTGGATCCTCTAATGAGCACCAAACGAGGCAGACATGAACCCAACTCACAGCCTAAATTTATACCCTTCTGAATCTAGCCAAGCCCGGTAGAGCCCAGCAGAGCTGTAGCAGGCCTTTGAATGTGAGATGTGTTTGTTGTTGCTAGCACTGAGATTCTGGGACTTTTCGTTATGCAGTATTTTTACAACAAAGCCTGTCACTCACTCAAGTCTTGAAGCATTTCCAAAGAAGTGGTCAAATTAAAATGAGCCAAGCAGCCCAAGAAGCAACCATCAAGTGATCGACTGTGATTCCCTCTTAAGCTTTCACATTTATTGTTTGGTTTATAACACTAGACTCTGAACCGCCTGACAAAGTAAGGCTTTGGGTTAGGTCTACAAGGACACAGAAGCAATCTTCCAGCCAAGCAGACATGGAAAGCTGTCCCAGATGCAATAAAGTGACAGCATGTACCAAGGGGAGAAAGCACTGTTTAGGAAATCAGGAGCCAGCCAGGAAGTTCTAGATCAGCTATTGGCACAACGTATGACTATGTAGTCTGCTAACCTATAAAAGGCCCCTGCTAGGGACAGTGAAAGGTTGCATGAGGTAATATGGAGAAAGCATGAAACACAGGGCCTGAGCACACCAGGAACTCCGTAACAGTCACCACCACCACCACCATCACCAACATCATTGCCTGTGTGACTATTATCAATATCATTGTCACCACCAACATCCCCATCACCATCACCATCATCACCACCAATCACTGCCATCAATATCACTGTCACCATGATCTTTACAACCATTCATCATTATCATCATTAACACCATCACCATTGCCATCACCAGCTCAGTATCACTGTCACCATCACCATCTTTACCACTGTCACCATCACCATCACCATGATCATGATTAATCCCGACCTTCTGATGGATGGCAGTAGAGTTTCTAAGCAGTTACTGAGTCCATGCCAGTCCAATAAGACTGGACTTGGTTCTATACTAAGACTGAGGAAGCCTCTGAAGGTCAAGAGAGTGAAGAGTGATTGAATTCTACTTTACGCAGATAAATCAGGCAAGGTCTGTAAAGAATAGAATAGAGGAGTAAGAGTTCAGGATATAGGATACCTTTCCCCTTGGTCAATTTTATCATGGTAGGGACAAGAGAAAAAGGTGCAATAAATGAGTGTTGGGAAAGTGACAACCAATTCAACAGTGACTTTGTCCTCAATTTGCTCAGAGTTCTTGACACAAAGAGGTAGCAGAACTTGATTCCCAAAGGTGAGGACCAATGTGATGGTTTGTCTTAATTGTCAATCTGATTGGGTTGAGAAACACCTAGGAGATTAGTAAAGCACATGTCTGGGTGTGTCCATGAGGAGTCTCCAGAGGTGGTTAGATCACGAGGGCTCTGACCTAATGAATAGACGACTTCCTTGATAGACTAATAATATGATAGCTTTATTGAGAAAAGTAGAAGATGGGGCCTGGTTGGAGGAAGTAGGTCCCCAGAGACATGTCCTTGGTCCCTTTCTCTACTTCCTGTCTGCCATGATATAAAAACCTCCTTGCCACAGGCTCACCAACATGATTTTCTGCACAAGTTCATGGTGTTAAGCCACCATGGACTGAATGAACCCTCTGAAACCATGAGGTAAGATAAATCATTTCTCTCCTCAGATGTTTATGTCAGGTGTTTTGTCACAGTGACAAAAAAAGTCATTAATACAACCACCCTAAGAAAACGTCTTAAGCACCTGTAACAGTGTTTGTGACTGCTGTTACACATTACCACACCTAAAGCAACAGAAATGTCTTTCTCAGTCCTACAGGACAGAGTCCAAAATCAGTTTCACAAGGCTAAAGTCAAGGTGTCAGCAAACCTGTGCTCCCTCCAGATGATCTAGAGGGATCTAGTTCCAGTCACAGTGTAAACATTTAGACACAATATCCAACCTGCTCTCATTATATGAAAGAATTGAGTGAGTAGTACAATTGGACACTCTAGGACCAATTGACCAATTCTGAAACATCTGAAATTTACTTATAAGTTTATCATGGATCAGGAGGTAAGTCTAATTTATTAGGGTGTAGTCTTATTCATAGTGAATACTACTGATATAAATCACCAATGAGAAAACTGACAATCACAAAATTAAATGGAAAATTGCTAGAAAGAACTTCTTTCCCCAAAATCACAACAGCAAAAGATACTGATGATATTTGACAAGGAGGGAAAAAATGATCAAAACATCAAATCTTCATTGTAAAGTTTTGAAAGCAAAAACTTGACTCAATAACAGTAAATTTAGTGAGATAAAAAAGAAAATGGGAAGTAACACAGAGAACTTCTTAAATGTACCCAAGAGAAAAATAATCAATGCATTTAATTGACTTACTGCATTTTCCTCCAGAAAATACTTGCTGAGGGAAAATTTCATCAATGTTGACATACTGCTTGTCTCCAGAGTCAAACATCCTCACTTCTTGATTTGGGGGAAATGTCTGTTCACCTTTACTTGCTGTTCCTCCTCCCTATATTGCTCCTCCATACTCCTTTTCACCTGTTCATAGGCTACATTTCTCTCAAGGCCTAGTTTAAATGACACTTTAGCTACAAAAAATTTCATGATGCTCCATCTAGATGGGAATTCACCCTCCTTGAACTCTATACTTTTTCTCATTTCTTGTGACACCAAGGACTTTCAGCCTTAAATTACAGTTGTTGGAATCCATCAACTGTCCTTCATTCTGGATTCTACACCGTCTCACCACCTGCCTACTTCTCCAACGCCAGGGCCCACTTCAGAACCTCAACACCTGAGAACTCACCGCCAACCACTGAGGAAGGAGCAGGAGGTGAAAGTGCTGCTGTCTGTCATTTGTGACTAGTGTGAATTCAGGTCCATGTTCTACTTTCCCTGACCGGGTCTGCCTCTTATGCCGGGGGCCTTGTCAGAGGATTCCTGAACCATGACACCAGGCAAGGTGGGTGTTGTTGGGAACTCAGAAGATGGAACTCTCACCCAGAGGTGACACATAGTTCACTGAGGCATCTGGTCAACTCATTTATGTTGTTATTCTTTACTTCCTGTATCTGAATGACCCAGGCCCCCAGTATTCATTAGAACCACAGGCTAAGCTTGTTGGAGCAAGATAGCTATGAAAGACGGGAATGACCTGGGGAACAGACTAACTGCAATGGCAACGTTAGTGTCAGAAAATGCTCTCAATGACCTCAACTGATGGCACTCATGAACCTCCTCTGGAAGAAACAGGGACCAATGTCTTTGGATTCCTTGGCCCCAAGGCTACAGGGGCATGAGCTTCAAAGTCATGATAGACAGAATATTTTGTGGGAAGAATGAGCTCTGGTGTCTTCTGCTTGGGTCTGAATCCCAGATCTGCTGCATGTATTGTGTGACACAGTCACACAATCTCTCTACTCCCCAATTTGTCACTAGCAAATTCCAATATTATCTCCCTGCTAGATTTGTTGGAAATATAACTGATCTGATATTTGTAAAATTATTAGCACAGAAACTTTGCCTGTAGCAAGTGCCAGATAGATTGGCACAGTCATGGCCTTTCGCTCAGAGTGCTCTTTGGTTCCCCTGAGGTCCTTCGAGGACAGAGAGCATGAGAATTCTCTTTACTTATGTAGAGGAAGAGGACTGGGGTGGGGGCTGGGATGGCTGAACTCAGCCACGGTCAATGCATCCCTCTCCTTAGGTTCAGAGGCACATCCTTCCCTGTGCCTTTGATGCAGGACTCTAAGACTTGTCATCCCATTGGAATACAAAGGTAATTTCCCAAGGAAAATATGGCCCTTCAGCCCAGCCATTCTCCACTGACTCTCAGGGAGAAATCTTTTTGCACATGCGAAGTCCAGAAGAATTCAAGTGAAGCAAAAGAAAGACACCAGAGAGCTCTCACAGACTGAGTCACTCAAGTGAAAGGAAGCGGGGGCTTGGGGACTGAGAATGACCTGTGAATCACCAAATTGGGAAAGCCTGGGATGAATTCCAAGAAATGTCCTGCTTATGGTTTCAGCTTTCAACTCTGTGTGACTGAGAAGCAAGTTCCGGCATCACTCGGTACAGTATGGGTAATAACTGCTATATCACAGCATCTTCACGATCCCTGAATGGGTTGTAAGTTAAGCAGTCAGTCAACACTGGCCATTTCCTTTGCTAGTATCAGGACCTCAGCTCAGACACCCACCTGGACGGCCTGTGTTCACCTTAAACATCCATCCAAAATGGAATACAAAACATCAGACCCTCACCACCAGCAGAGACTGTGATGTGAATCCGTCTTCAATTCTGGGCCCCTGACAACAGCACAGAGCAGGCCATCAGTAGACCTGAACCTGTGGGCTTTGTTTTCTCCTGCAATCCATTGTCATCACGTCCTTACTCCGAGATAGTGTCAAGCCAGACAGGCTTGAGTTTGTCTCCCACCCTTGTCACATCTTGGTGTATCACCTTGAGCAAGGACCTTGACTTCTCTGAACCTCAGCACGCTTTGTCTTTTCATTCAATGACCATGAAAAGGCTTCTCAGAGAACTGCTATGACACTCGATGCTATCACCCTGTACAAGTCCCAGTGTGACATCTGGTAAGGCGCAAACTCCAGTAAATGAGTGTTCCCTACATTAATAATAACCCTGTGACGTAAGCATTATAGTTTTCATTACTAAACATGAGTAAGCTGAGCTCAGAAGTGTTGAATCCGAACCCAAGACCTTTGCTCTGTAGTCTGGTGTTCCTTCTTTGTTTCTTGAAATGTCCAAATTGGATACTGGGTGGGGAAAAGAAAATTGTATAAATTCCTAATCTCACTTTAAAGCCCACTCACCCTGCAGAGAAACTCGCAGCAGGAAAGGCCCAGTGCCTGGAGTCTGTTTGCAATCCATTTTTAGTTCCTCTTTCCCCTTAGCTCTTCTTTGAAGCTGCCTTCCTGCCACTTTGCACAGAAAAGCCTGCTGCCTCTTGTGAAATACAAAAACCAAACATAGGGCTTTGAAATGCTGGTTTGCCCCTCTAAGAGCTAACATTTGTCAGTTTAAATTATCATTCCCCATGCTGCTTTCAATAGAGAATTAATCAGGACCTAAAATCCCTGCACATCTGTATTTAATCCAACAATGAAACAACATTCCGTGTTAACAGAGGATGTTGTGGGAAGAGCACAAATGTCATCAACTTCTTTTACATGGAACTTGGCACTCATGATATCTCAAACTCTAGGAGAACCTCACCCCTCACAGGGAGTAATGAATGGCAGTTGAGAGACCCAGATTCTAGTTCAGCCTCCGTGCCAGGGTACTTCTCATTAGTCCCATTTTCTTTCAGGAGTAATGGCCTGGATATAAAGACTGAGGTATTGGAGACTTGTTCCCTGGATGGTGGCACCATAGAGAAGGTTTGGAGAAACAGAGGATTGTCTTATGAAGGTACAAACTTCATCAATGGGCTAACTCATTGGTAAGCTCAGAGCCGAATGGGCCCGCTAGGGGAAGCATGTCACTGGGGGTGTGCCCTTGCAGAATATATCTGTCCTGAGACCCTCTCTAGCTTCCTGGCCATGAGGTCAGCAGCTTCCTCTGCCACACGTTCTAGCCACCATGATGTTCTGCCTCACAGCAGTCTCATAGAGATGGAACCAGCATGGATGGAAACCTTAGGCCAAAATAAATCTTTCCTCCTTTAAATTGTTTTATTGGTATTTTTGTCCCAGCCACTGGAAGCGACTGACACACTTGATTAAATCTTTCTACCCTCTGGCCTCACGCTCCACATCTCACAAAGAAGGGAGTGGATGAAGTGAATTCAGAAGTCTCTTTGGAAGTAATTTCTTACACACAGCTCCTAGAATGCAATTGTTCTTAGCGTGCGTGGTTCCTGTGTTAGCTTCCATTGCTGTGACAAAATACCTACGAAAAATGACTTCAGGGAGGAAAGATTGATTTTAGCTCATGGTTTCAGAGATTTCAGTCCATGGACACTCGGCAGCATCACTTTGGGCCTGCACTGAGGTAGAACATCTTGGCAGGGAACACCTGATGGAGAACAGCTGCTCAGCTCATAGAGCTGAGAGAAGGGGGCCAGTGTCCCCAGCACACCCTTCCAAGGCACATCACGGATGAGTATTTCCTCCATCTAGGCCCACTTCCTACAGTTGCCACCACCACCCAAGAGGGCTCTCTCCTGGGAACCAAGCCTTTACCACATGAGCTTTTGAGAGACATTCCAGGTCCAAACTATACCAGCTCCCACACACCCAGAAAACACTGGTGCTGTGGGCATCCGGTACCTGCTCTATGCTTCTCCTGGCTTCCTGGATTTCTAACAAGGATTTGATTTTTTATTTTGCCAATCCATTCATACACAGGTATTTGTTAGGTACCTACTTTATACACTCCTCCCTTCTGCACTCCCATTTTACCAACGAGAGATCTGAGAATCAGCTTGGTCCCCTGAATTATTTCCTCTGGAGTAGGACCCCTGGGGTCCATCCATAAGGACTTTCTAGCCACATCTACAGTGAGTTTGAGCTAGTTTGACCATTTAGATCATCAGTCTCAAAGACTGCTAATTCAAATTCTTTTATGTAAAAGAATGTCTAAGAATAATTCGAGCTAATAAGAGACATCATCACCGCTAATAAGAGCCCATTTAATATTGTAGCAGAAGCACAATTCCAGGTAGCAATACTAATTGATTCAGAAAAGGTGCATTAATAGCTACTAAACTGAAGGGTAAAAAGTTTGAGGATTAATGGGCATGGTGGCACATGCTGTAATTCCAGCACTCGGGAGGCAGAGGAAGGAGAACTATGAGGTTGAGACCAACCTGAGCTGTATAGTAAGATCGTATCTCAAAAAACCATGAGCTGGGGATGTAGCTCAGTGGTAGAACATTTGTCTAGCATGTGCAAGGCCCTGGGTTCGATCCCTAGCATCACAAAAAATATTGTTCATAGTTCTAATTATCTTTCCAAAGGATACTTAGTCATTGCTAAGGGTAAAAAAGAAACTTCATAATAGATACTGCTGTAACCCCCTCAGCAATAGGACCATTGCTAGTAGCAGGACTAATTAACGAATTGTCCCCTGCTATGAAACTCCAGAGGAACATGTCACAATCCAATCGGGAGCAAACACCAGAAAACCCACATTTAAAGACACTCTACCAAGTGCCTGGGCTGGAGACCTTCACAAAGGTCAATGTCATGAAAGACAAAGAAGCAGGAACTTTATGAGATTAAAGGAGCCTAAACAGACATGAAAGCTGGACGCCGGTGGCTCTGCTTGTAATCCCAGCTACTCAGGAGGCAGAGATCAGGAGGATGGCAGTTCAAAGCCAGCCCAGGCAAATAGTTCACAAGCCCCTATCTCGAAAATACTCATCACAAAAAGGGTTGGTGGAGTGGCTCAAGTTGAAGGCCCTCAGTTCAAGTCCCAGTACTACAAAAAAAAAAGAAAGAGAGATCTGCAGCACACTGTCTTGGGTGGCTTTTCCATACAAGACATTAGTAGGAGACCTGAATAAGGTCTGTAGATTGCATAAGTGACTCCTTGTTTTTAGGCAATATGCATTGACCTGTTCAAAGGTAAACGGACATCGTGTCTTAGACAATTCCGAAGAGAGAGAGTGGAATAAAGTAAGTAATAGAGTAAAATGCTATGTTTGAGAACCCGGGAAAATGGTATTTATGAATTCTTCATGCTCTTTGCAACTTTTCCGTAAGTCTGAAATTATGTCAGAATAATCTTTAATAAAGCATACATTTGAAGCATCTCTTCTGCCAGTCCTTTGAGAGGTGAAGTCCAGTCCTCCCCTTGACCATGGTCTGACCTTGGTGACTCCCCTCTGCTGAGTGAGTGTGGTCCAGGAAACCAAGTCAGACAAAGAGATTCAGTGTCCTCTTGCTTCCCCATCTCTGGGCATCGGCTTTGGAACCCTGAGTTGTCATCAAGAAATTCAGCTACCATGAAGTCACCAAGCTGTAGAAACTACCTGGGGAGCCCCTGCAGTACCCAAAGGGACAGCAAATGTATCTGTTTCCCTGTCTTGTCTCCCAAAGCAAGGTAAAGGTCATTCCTGTCATCACAGAGCCAGGACTAGAGTCAGGCAGGTGAGATGGAGAGGGTGCAGGGGTGAAAGCCACCTTCAGTCAAGGCTCGTGTCTTTGTATGGGTGGTCTAAGGGGAGTCCCTAGACCCTTCGCCACTCCAACTCTCTCATCTCACTAACGGGCAGGCTAGTGACATCATGGGTGTGTGAGGGTCTGGGGACGCTATGGAGGCATTTTGTTCCTTGTAAAAAAATAGCATTCATTCAGGGGTGCTACGGATGACACCACTTCCTTCCTGGGGAACTTGAACGCTTCAGAGCTCATCAGACCCAGCCCAGGTATGAGGTCAGCACCTTCTGATGGTTCTCGTTGTGCTAATCACTGAGTTGCTCACAGCGTACAGCACCTAAGACCACTGGTGACTACAGGTAGGATACACACACCCAGGCAGAGAGGATTAATATTTACTGAGCACCTGCTCTGTGCCGGATGCTGTTCTAGTAACAGCAGACAGGAGTTAGCAGGGCAGAGAGCAAATCAGCTCTCATGGTCCTTAACTTCTAGGACGATGTGGTTCTGCCACAGAACCTGCACATCCTCATAAATATATCAAACTCTGAGTTCTCTAAAAGAAGAGGAAGAATAACGACACAGAAGTAGCCTCTGAGCTGTATGCACCCTGAGGTGTTTATATACCCCTTGCTCAGATAAAGACCAAAATTCAGAGAGGTGCCCAAATTCAGACAAATAGAAGTGGGGCCGCTCAAATTCGAACTCGCCTGGTAGCCCCAAAGCCAAGGACGGCAGGTTGTGAGAGGCAGCTGGGACCTGGATCCCCTCAGCCTGGAGCAGAGTCCCTACCCTCCGGGCACTTGAGACAGATGCTGCCGTACTGTGGGGACTGTCGTGTGCACCGGGGGATGCTTTGCAGCACCCCGGACTCTTCTCACAGGATGACCAAGTGTCATCAGGGCTGGGGGAGCAAAATGACCCTAGCTGAGAACCTCTGTCCTGGATGTGAACCCTGACTCCTCCGTTTATCATAGAACCTCAGACCAGCAACTTAACACCTCAGTGTCCTCCTCTGTGAAATGGGAGTATAGTAGCACCTGAGGTTAATATGAAGAATCCAGCACATAGCTGACCCACGTAAAGGTGTAATCCACAGGCTATTCTTTCCACTACCCTATTCTCCCTTCCCTTGCAGCTTGCAGCAGGTGCACAGTGAAGATTTGCCAACATGGATAGAGGAACGAATGAATGAACTAGTTAATGAACAAGTGGGCACAGAGGCGAGTGTTCTGAGCTGTGTATTCCTACACTTGCTGATTGGAAATGCCAGGCAACCCCTCTCATCACTGAAGGACAGTTAAGATTAAAGAGTCCAGGGCTAGGCTGCCTGGTTCAAGTCTAGCTCTGCCAGCTTATAAGCTATGTGACCTTGAGCGAGTTACGTAGCTACCAGTGCCTTCATTTCCATACCTGCAAAGTGGAAGTAATAAAAACGCCTGCATCTCAGGGCTGTGAGGGTCAAAGGAATTAGTGCGTGTGTCAGCTCCTGCACGGATGAGGGGCTACAGGGCTCCGCTGTTAGCACTGCTGCCGTTCACATTGACCCTGCATGCTTACCTCTCTTACCTCTCTTACCTCCCCGCCACACTAACCACCATGTTCTTCTCCAGGTGTGCAAAGCACAACCCATCTCCTGGGCTTTGCACCTGGCCTTCCCTCTGCCTGGACCACTCTTCCTCCTAGATTTTACCATTGCCCCAACCTGCACTTCATCCGGTCTTTCTTCATCATGACTCTGCGGAGAGGCCTCCCAAGCACCTAAACACAATGGCTGCTTCTCCACTCTGCCGCTGGTGCATCACGGCCGTTGTCACTGCCTGGTCAGGAGACCAACACAATACAGGAGGCAACAGCCTCGTTGACTGGCTTGTGTCTCTACCACTAAAGCATGACACCACAGAGAATGTGCTGGATGACTGCACTCCCAGCATCTAGGATGGTGGCGAGCACATAGGATATGTAAATAATTATAACACTTGATGGGTGATATTTACAGAAGGGAATTCCAAAGTCCTCAAATAAAACATTTTCCATAACACAGAACTTATTTAAACTGAGGCTAGGACAGCATTTGCTCTGAAAGGTTTTGCTTATAACAACCTGTTCTTCAGAAAAGAATAGCTGGATTTTAAAGTCTTCCAGATAAGTTACATTCGAGTTTCTCAAACTGTGCTCCCTGTAGAGAACAGACATAGGAATTCAATCAAACATGAATTTACGAGGTCAAAGTCATTGAGAAACAATGCAGAATCCCCCCCCACCCCTACCCCACCCCCACCCTCCCCACCCCCGCTCCCAATTTGGAAATTCATAATGCTGAGAAATAGCTGTAGGAAGCCCTGTAGAGAAAACAGGCATTGAGCCTGGTTTGCTGAATTTATTTCACCATAGAGTCTGTCCGTTAACGTTTGCATCACAGAGCACAATATGGTAGACAGTGATCTAGTACAAGTCCCTTGATTTCTAAGCGTAGACAGAAAGTAAGGCCCAGAGAGGTTAATAGGCTCACTCAAGATCACACAGCCATCTCCCAAAACATTCAGCAGTATAATTTTCACTGCCCCCGATGTGGCCCTAATAGACTGCCTAGCTGTTAGTTTATAAGAAGTCAAAATCTGAACCCAACCTGGGTGCTGTACCTCACACCAGTAATCCCAGCTACTTGGGAGTTACAGATAAAAGGATCACAGTTCAAGCCCAGCCTGGGCAACAAAAGTTAGCAAGATCCAATTTCAAATAACAAAGCAGGTGTGGTGGTACATGTTTGCAATCCCAGTTACAAGAGGGGTAGGTAGGCGGATTGGGGTCCAAGGCCAGTCTGGGCAAAAATTGAGAGACCCTATCTCAAAATTAACTAAAGTTAAAAGAGTTGGGGGAGTGGCTCAAGTGGTAGAGCACCTGCCCAGCAAGTGTGCAGCCCAGAGTTCAAACCCCAATACTGCCAGAGGGAAAAAAAGAAAACCGACCTCAAATTTCAGTATCAGTGTGATGAAATCATATATTAAAATTAATATACCAAATCAGATCTGCTTCCAGCCTCCAGAAATCACCACTCAATAAATATTTATTAAGTGCTACGTGCCAGACACTACACATTTTCCACTGAACAAGACATGGTTGTTCAGAAGACTGACAATGAAATTATCCTTAAGAAGACCAAAATTGATTGAGCTGCCCTTGATAAGACGTCACCCAGGCAGCGACTACCCGTGAGAAATTGCATATTCATGTTTCATCTGCTTTCATTAAGTTTTACATTTAGGTCTAACAGTAATAAGTCCTTACCCGAAATCGTGTTGATATCAAATACACTTCACTCTGCACATTGCAGAGGAAAAACAAGTAGACGGTGTTAGTTTGGCTTTTTGGTTGAGCATCTCAACCTATAGATTTCCCAATTTCAAGTTCATTCAAATGTTACTCTGCCTTTGTATATTTCAGCTAAAATACATTCTCCTTTTTGCTATTGTCTGCAAATAAAAACGCCTGTTGCAAAGTGGGATTTCTTTTTAAAGCACACTGACTCACGTTGCAAAGCCCTTAGGAAACATGATTTAGCACAGCAATGTCACTCTGAAACACACTCTACACTGAAGATGGAGAAAGACCGAGCGGTTATTCCAAACAATCTTTACAATAAACTGTTAGCATCTGTGCAGGAATCAAGAGCACTGTCTCACATAGTTTTCTAAAGAAGTTTCCAAGGGAGAAAAAATATTCCGTTCCAGCCTTGAGAAGTTCATGTCTGATCCTGAGGCAATGAAACCAGCTTTCAATACACACTCTAGATGTGTACATCTTAGAAAAAGAAATCTTAAATATCAGAATCTCTTCAAGGTCCTTTGTCCTGTGTGTTCCTTTAAAGTCAAACTGTTAAAAAAACGTGTGTGCATCTCCACCCAGCAAACATCCTTGCTGCTTTTTAAAAGAAGAGCTCATGGTTTCTCAGCAGTGATCCTGAAAAGCAACCTGCCAAAGCAAAGATGAGCACCCCACAGCACGCGTAAATTGTGTTTTTTAGACACAGAATAAATCTGGAAGGGTTCTTCCTCTACAGCAAAGACAGACCCTGCACAGACAGCAGCAACTGCGGAGACAGGGAGGCCAGCCCCCACCCCACCATCGCCACCATCATCACCACCTAGGCACTGAACGTGTCATTTAAAAACCAGCCCAAACACAAATAAGTCACTGAACATGCCAAGGCTTTCAGAGGGAAGGGAGAGGATTTCTTAAAGGACCAGGTTCCACTCTCTAATGGGAACACTTGGCGGTCTCCACTGGGCTGGGTTATATTTGACTATTTATTGCAACTTCCTCTGCCAACTCGTTAAGCTAAGTAAGAATCGATAGGTGAGGTTTCTAAGCACCTGGGTTACTACACGGTGACTCAGAAACACGGGAGGAACTGAGCAGGCTGGAAATGTGTATATTTGTGTGTGAGCGTGTAAATGTCAGGCGCACTACACACACCCACGAGGGTGTTTCTTACGCAGTTTAGTGGGATCCATTTGGGGTAAGAGGTATGATTTTGCCTAATGAAATCTCCCCTTCACAGTCCAGTTCCCAGAGAGACTCAGCTGCGGGGTCAACATGTGGGGACTGCTGAGAGATGTGGGGCATACGATCGAAAGAGCCCTCCTCCTCCTCCTCATTGTCCACCTCCCCGTCGCCAGGTTCCACGGCGTTGGGGATCACGTGGACACAGGCAGCTGCGATCTCTCTGTGGAAGGCGGTGTCTTGGTTGTAAGAGATGACTTCGTTGCAGATGTTCACGGTCTCCACCTGGGTGCGGGAGCAGAGGTGGCTGCAGCCCAGCAGCTGGGCGAACACCTTCCGGAAGTCGGCGTTGAAAGCGTAGATGATGGGATTGAGCGAGGAGTTGGCCCAGCCGAACCACACGAAGACGTCGAAGGTGGTCTCGCTGATGCAGGGGAAGCCGGCCCTGAGGCCCTCTGCATCTCCACCGCTGCAGAAGGGAACCATGCAGTTAAGGATGAAGAAGGGCAGCCAGCAGCACACGAAGACCCCCATAATCACCGACAGGGTCTTGAAGACCTTGGTCTCTTTCTTGATGGAAACTCGCAAGCTGGTGTTGGGCTCGCAGGCCGCGCGGCTCCGGCAGCTCTGCGCGTGCTCCGCGGCCCTCTCCAGCGAGGCGATCCTGCGGATCTGCGCCTGCGCGATGCGGTAGATGCGCGTGTAGGTCACGATCATGACGGCCACCGGGATGTAGAAACTGATGAGCGAAGAGGAGATGGCGTAAGTTCGGTTCAGGCTGGAGTCACAATTCTCTGCCCTCACCTCAGGCTCCCCGGGTTCCTCCCAGGAAGTCCCATTGGCTTGGTTGGATGGAAAGTCCACCCCGCCCCAGGAGCCCGCCTTGTCCCTGTGCCAATGGAGCTGGACCGGAATGAAGGAGATGAGGATGGACAAGGTCCAGGCCAAGCCCACCATGACCAAGGCCACACGCTGGGTCATCTTGCGCTCGTAGCGGAAGGGCCTGGAGATGGCCCAGTAGCGGTCCAGGCTGATGATGCATAGGTTCAGAATGGAGGCGGTAGAGCACATAATGTCGAAGGCCACCCACACGTCACAGAACGCCCCAAAGGGCCAGTAACCGGCCACCTCGGCGACCGCCTTCCAAGGCATGACCAGCAGCGCCACGAAAAGGTCGGATACGGCCAGAGACACGATGAAGATGTTGGTCATCTTGGCGCGCAGGTGGCGACTGTGCACGATGGCCACGCACACCAGCACGTTGCCAAGAAGGGTCCAGACGATGAGTACTGTCAGGAGGCTGGCGGTGACCACCTGCGCGGGCCCCAGCGTCGCTGTCCCCGCCGAACCCCGCGTGGCACCCCCCTGTGCCAGCTGCTCCTGAGTCCCGGAGCGCACCGAGTACGAAGTGCCATTGCGCCCCGGCGGCAGCATGCCTGGCTTGGCTGTACCCGCGCGCCGCGCGCAGTCTCAACTTCAGCCCTGCGCCCCCCAGGCGGCCCCATCGGGCACCCCAGGGGGTGCGCAGAGCCCCACAGCGAAAAGACCCCGAGCCCCGAGGGACGCTCACCGTGCGCTGCTCCGAGCCCCGGAGCGGTGGCTGTCCTGAGCCGGGCCAGGAAGCGGCTAGTGCCCGCGGGCGGCCGGGACTGCGCCCTAGAGCCAGCAGCGCGCCAGGCGGCAGCAGAGGTGGCGGTGGCCGCAGCGTGTGTCTGGTTCGGCGTCGGAGAGAGGAAGAGCGAGCCGCCGCCGAGGGGGCGGGGGCCCAGAGCAACCCGCGCCAGGCGAGCGCTGCCACCGTCCCCGCTGCTCCGGGTCCCGCGCTCCCGCCCTCTCCGCCGCGCTCCTCTCTCCCGCGCCCCCGCTCCACCTGGGCCCTGGCGCCCGAATTCTCCGCGTCAGAGTCTAGGCACCAACACGCAGGTCCTAGAGGCTTCCCAGGGCCAGACCCTTGCCCCGAGCCACGGCAAACGCACCCTAGGAAGAAGAAGGGGCCTAGCCTGGCCCAGCCTGTGACCCTAACCCTGGAAACGAAGAGGTGGGGAGAGGAATGGGGAAGTACTGGCTTTTAGACTGGGAATGCACCATGTAGGGTTTTTTAAACAAACAAACAAAAAAGCAGCCTTGGATGGCTCACACATCTAAGCCCCAATCGGGACTTCAGTCCTGGCCTTATAACTTGAGCTCCGTACCCAACCCCAACCTCACAGGCCATGGTTTTGCGGTTTCTGGTGAGATAAGTATTTCTACTTGTCTAGGTGCTAGTGGATTCAGCAAATCCATCCAGGAGAAGGTGCGCGTGAGACAATGTCTCTTGGAACAGCCTGCTCCCGTGGTCACCTGACCCCTTGAGAGGCGGTCCTGTCCCCACCACCCTTAATCTTTGAGCGATTTTTTTTTCCTTTGGGGATAATTTAGGATGAACTCAGAAGACAAGCAGGAGGAAGGGAATCCCCAGAGAGTTAGGTGGCCTCCTGCTTGAAGGGTGCTGAGAGAGGGGAGGGAAGGAGAGAAGAGAGGGGAAACTGAGGCTTAGATAGATGGCCCAAAGCCCACACTGAAAAAAAGAAGGGTGGGAAAAGAGCAGAGAGAGGCTGTCCCTGAGCGTTTTAGCCACCCCTCCCAATCTCTTCTGTGAACTGCTCCTGTATTCCTGCTAGCACTGAGCTCAGCTACAACTGCCAGAAAAAATGGGTGAGGCAGCAGCAGCTCCACAGCTGGGTGTGAGACCTCTCCGTTCAGACCCCCCTGCACCCTGGACCAACACCTGCAAGGGTTTCAACTTCTCTGCCTTAAACCCTCTTCCCCCTTTCAGCACTTTCTGCTGCTGGATATGGCAAGACCCTCTGTCCACACACCTGAGCCCAACACTAGCCACATTTCCCTCTTCTAGGGCTGGACCCTCCTCTCTGCCGCTGATGTCTCATTCAGGACCGTGTCTTCTGTGACCTGTGACCTGTGTTATGGTCATGCCATCCTAGCCTCCAGGTTCTGCCCTGGCCCTCTGGGAACCCTTCACTCAACCGCAGGCAGAGTGCTCTTTCTGCAGTGCAGCTGTGACCAGGTCCATCCCATGGCCACCTCCCTGCCAGCCCAGATCCTCAGCCCAGCGTGCACGTTCTTTTCATCAACTTGTCCTTGCCCATGGCTCCTGCTGCTTCTCTTACCGCTGCATCACACACAGCCTGCATCCAAGACAGCACTACCGCCACCACCAAGAAAGAACACTCATTGCAGTTCACCAAATGGGTCAAGAAGGAGCTCCTGAACCTGGAAAGATCCACATCCAGCCTGTCTTTTGGGAGATCACCAGCTCATGGTGTAACAAAAGAACTTGGATTTTCCAGACTGGGGTCTGAAGTCCAGCTATTCCTTGCCGGCAAATCTTTATTTTTGGCAGTGCTGAGGGTTGAACCCAGGTACTTGAACATGCTTGGCAAATACTCTACCACTGAGCTACATCCTCAGCCATTATATTCAGCAAATATTTATTGAGCACCTGTGATGTCTCCAGTCCTAGCTCACTCAGGGACTACAGTAGGCAACATGGGTATCTTACCCTCTAAGAGCTAACAGGATTGCAATCTACTGTTAAAGATAAACTGTAAACCTAAAATCATCCAAGGAAATACACAGTCATGACAGGTGCTATGAAGAAAAGCTCACAGTCTTATGGAAGTGTACAGCAGAGAGAGATCACCTGAGATGCTGTAAAAGGCTTGCCTGGGGCCATTTCTCTTTGCCTTGAAATCACAGGCAAAGGAGAAGACAGAGAGAAGGAAGATATGGCAGGCAGGAACAGGCATCTACTAGCTCTGAAGCAGATTACTTGATTTCTTGGACTCAGTTTTCTCATCTGGAGAATGGATTAATAATAGTAGTTGAGAAGGCATGTGGGATGATTCCAAAATAATGCATGGAGGTCCCAAGCCTCCCCTTTTCCTCTCACTGTACTGAGCAGTTTCAGGCCCTGGGCTGCTCTGCACAGAGGATTCTGTTTGGCACTTGTGATGGAGAGTGGTTATGTTATTGAGCCTGGGAAGTTGGAAGAAGAAGGAAAAAGGTCCCAGGAGGAAGAGACTGTTTTCATCTTCACACCAGCATAGAGAGACTTTTGGCACACAACCGTGCTTCAGATGAGCCAAGTTGATCATGGCTCTGCGAGCTGTAAACAGCACTTAAGAATGTTAGAGGTGGGCTCACCTGTAATCCTAGCTACTCAGGAGGCAGAGAGAACAAGAGAATAGCAGTTCAAGGCCAACCAGGGCAAATAGTTTGCAAGACCCTATCTCAAACATCCCCAACACAAAAAAGGGATGGCAGAGCAGCTCAAGTGGTAAGGTGCCTGCCTAGCAAGTGTGAGGCCTTGAGTTCAAATTCTAGTGCTGCAAAAAAAAATTTTTTTTTAAGGTTAGAGCTTTCCTTCCTTTTTGATCTAACCCAGTCTCTTCTCCAAGAAGCCTTCCTAACTCTTCTGAACTGGCAGGTGTCCTGGGCTCCTGCAGAACCGTGGGCTGCTTTGTATTGCAGTAATCGTAAACAAGGCATGGCATCGCTCACTCATAGGTTTCCAAGTTCTTGAATTGAAGAACCAACCACGTCTCACTAGCTTGTGAATTCCCCAAGCCGACACAATGAGTGGGTGCCTACTAAATCCCAGCTGGTAGATGAGAGAAAAGGGAGACCTATGCCCAACACTGTGAAATCCGTGAATAGATGAGCCAGTCAACCCAGAAAGCCACATGTGTGCTCAGCTCACAATTGTCCATTTGTTTTCAGATACTCCCAAGCCCTGGAATTCCATCCGTCTACTCATTCATTCAACAAGCACTGACTGGGTTGTACATGTCATAGACAGGGGAGGTTTGTAAGATGATGGCGGAAATCTCCCAGCAGGAGCTGGTAAAGTTGAGAAGGGCTGAAGAGCCGTCACTCTCCAATCAGCACAAAAATACCTGTTCATGCTCATTGCTGAGCAAAACTTGCAGACCCTGCTCCAGGCCACAGGGATATGAGAAGAATCAAAGATGTACCTCTTTTCTTCCTGGAGCTTGTATTCTAGAAGGAGACAAAGAATAAGCAATTTCAGACTGGGGTGTAGCTCAGTGGTGAGGGATTTGCTTAGCATGCATGAGGCCCTGAGTTCCATCCCCAGCACCAAAAGAGAAGAGTAAAAATAACAAATAATTTCAGATTAGATAGTTTCATTTACAGCTAAGCATTATGAAGAAAACCGAGCAGAATAATGAAACAGGGAGGAGCTGGACTGAAGGGAGTGGTCAAGAAGACTTCTTGGCAGTCAGAATGATGAGAAGTCATGAAAGTCATTCGAGAAGAGGAAGACACACTGGTGCAAAGGCCCTGGGGCAGAGTGAGCTCATTTGAAGGAAAGTAAAAGGGTCAGGAGGACTATAGCATAGTAGCCAGATGGAGGTGTGAGATGGAGAAGAGGTGGACCCTGCTATCATGGTAGAATTATTCTAGATCCCAGATGCCTGGAGTTGAAATTCCCTGGAACAGATAATCACCGAGGTCTCTCACAGTCTATAGGCCCCAGTAATAAGAGCCCCAGGAGGGAGGTCAGGGTGTCGAAGGTGGCATAGGCTCAGGGCAGCAGCTAGTGGCCAAGTGTCACGGAAATACTGTTATAACTGGCGATCCATAGTGGGCGTCCGGTCTGTGGCGTGAAAGACCATGCCATGGTGCCCAACCTGAAGCTTGTTAAAGCTGAACATGGCAGCAGCCACACAGGATGTGTTCCCACCCCCCCTTTAATCATCTTGAACTTTTCTGAATCATCCAAGACACTCTTCAATACCACTGCCACCTCCAGGTTGGTTTCAGACCCCTTTCGACTTGCCTCACTTGCTCCCTACAGCAGAGACCGCCCGGTGCATCTCTGGGTGCTTTTCCCCTACACGTGCCACACGGAGGCTGTGGAGCCTCCGTGCCTCCACATAGCCAACAGCATGGGATCAGAAGTGACATGAATCACAGATCTGAGCTGTAGGAGTGTCCTGTAGGGCCCTCGGGCCCTTTCTTCTGCTGCTTTGGTGGCCTTAGAAGCCACCTGTTCTAGAAGCATGGCTGCAGATGGAGACGGTCCATGTGGTGACAAGTCTCCATGGGACGCTCCCTCCTGGTCTCCACAGTCTCCTCCCTCACTAAATCTGGGATGGCCCTGGGGAAGCAACAGGAATGTGGTGGGCACGACACTGTGTGATGCTGAGGAGAGGTCCCCAGAAGGCTGGCGGCTGCCACTTGGCTCTTTTGCAAACTTTGCTCTCTTGGGATTCTCCCTGTTGGGCCCCTCTGGCCACGCTGGATGAAGTGTAAGTCACATGGAGAGACTTCAGGAAGGCCTTCTTGTCCTGAGCACAGCTGAGCCCCCAGACAGTGACCAGCACCAACAGTCAGTCGTGGAAGGACCGCCTTGAACACTCCAGGCCAGTCTGTCTTCTGCCACCTTAGCTACAGGGGTGGCTCATGACCTTGGAAGTGCTGGTCATCTGCCGAATCTCTTGGCCTCAGTGATGGGTGGAAACATGTCTCGCGCAGGGTCAGATGGTGCTCTTGCCTGGTTGGGTATCTCTGCCAGGAGGCTAAGCCAGGGTGCTGTCATGGCCTTGGCTTTCCAGGCACATTGACCCCGTGTGCAGTGGGAGAAAATGAGGCCCAGACAGAGAGCTAAGCAAAGCAGAAAGAGAGACAGAGACACAGGGGGTTGAGAGAGAGGAAGAAGAAAAGGAGAAAAAAGAAAAGAAGGAGGAGGAAAAGCAGAAGGAGCACAGGGGAATGGAAAAGGAGAAGGAGGAGGGACAGAGGAAGGAAAGACAGAGAGACAGAGAGAAAGACAGAGACAAAGCAAGATCTGTGAACCTCTAAATCCAGTCATACCCTGGTCTTTATAACTACAAAAGCCAACAAGCCACCCTTTTGCTAAAGCAGAGCTAAGTGTTATGATTGAAAAGCTGAACTAGGTAAGGACTCAGTGTTGGGGGAGGATAGGAGAGGAGGTGAGAACAAGGGGATGGACTTCCTGTTGGATGGGCAGGACTGGAAAGGGCTGACAGAAGGGGACACGAGCTGGAGGGCCAGCAGAATTCTTCAGCACACAGGCAGCAGGGCATTCCTGACAGAGGGAACAGCCCATGCAAAGGCTCAGAGGCACAAAGGCTCATGTATAAAAAGATACATTTTGGAACTCTCAAGGCATCCCGTTATCCCAAAGACCACATTTCTCACCAGTTTCTGCTGTCACTTAGACCTTGCAAACACAGAGGACGCACAGGCAGCCAGGTTGCCATAGCTCCAACCTCTGTAGGCTGGTGGGATGATGGTGTCAGTAGGGGCCGGCCACCCCTTCACAGCCTGGCTCTTTCCCATGTTTTCAAAAGAGCAAAGCAGACTAAAATGCAAGGTGTCTCTCCCTATCAGCCTTGGGACTCAGCCTCATCAGCGCAGATTCTAAGCAACTGAGCACCTAACAAGCCCCTTCCTTTTTATCGCAGAAAGTCATGAACTCAGGGGACACCCATGAGGAAACAGTCCTTTCACACGCTGACTCCCACAAAACTGGACTAAGAGGGTTTTCACAGAGCATTTGAGCACAAAGGCAGCTTTGCTAATCCGCTCAGCAAATACTCTTCTGTTTGAACTCATTGATCCCCCTATTGCTGAAGACATATTTTAGTGGAATTTGTGTCCCTGAGACAAATGGCAAAGTCTCTAGGAAAACAGCCATGGCATTGCCACTACTGACATGGAGAGACTCAGTGCTGTTCGACACCGAGGATCGCTCAGCTGCGTGGCTCAGGACAGACGCTCAGCGCTGAGCCTTTGCCTATGCCAGTGCCCAGATTGCAATGGGGGAGTTCAGGCTGAAAGGTGGGGAGAAGTCCCCCCATCACCTCAAATGCGGGTCACACATGGCATTGAACAACCCCTTTCAAACCCCAAGGTCAACCCTGGTCCTCCCTCCCCCTGCTCAGGCACAAGGAGGTTTCTGGCAGCTCATATGGCTCTCCCAGAAACTTGACACGTTCATGATGCAGCATTGTGTAAGACAGGATGGCCTCCAAACAGTCCTGGGTTCAAGTCCTTCTTCTCTGGCTTACTAGCCCTGGAACCTTGAACAAGGGTCTGAACTCTCAGAGCCCTACTTGCCTCATCTTTAAAATGGGAACAATATGTTACAACACCATGCAGAGATGTCATGGGTAAAAAAGACTCTACTTAGGAAATGGTAAGTACCTATACTAGTCACCTTTTGTGACACAAAATAAATGCCACATAACAAACAGCCCTGGATCTCTGCAGCTTAAAACAACAGTATTTATTTCTCCCTAATGATCTGCAGCCTGCAGGAGAAGATTTGCCGCAGACTGGGGGTCAGGTTCTGTTTGTTCTCTGTGTCTCTCATTCCCAGATGGTGGTTCTTTGGCACTTGCCCTTGTCCTGATTCAGGGGGAGTTGACAGGGCCACCCTGACCCCATGTTCACTTACAGCCTCTGTTCATATGGAGTGTGTGTCAACTCTGCTCATGCCCTGTGACCAAAGCTGGGCCAGCAAGAAATGTGCTCTGTCCACAGGGAAGCCGTGGGCTGTCCACACAGTCCACAATACACAGACACCATTGATGTTTCATAACCCCAAGTGGTTCAGAGAGCCAACCCTGTGTACCTGTCCCCTCTGCGGCCCTCTAATTCAGGTCCTCGCTGCTCTTCCCCTGCATGGTTGCTGGAGATTCCATTCAGCAGTCTCCAGAGGTTGGTGACTCCCCCATCCATCCAACGTTCCACCACCATGACCATACTGTGACACAGATGTGATGCCCTGTACCCATCCCGTGATTTGTCACAACCCTCTCATTGATCATTAATCCAACTAATAAAATTAATTGATTAACTCAAACACCTTGGCATGGCCCTTTACCTCCTGCTGGCCACCTGTTCGCCCAGCCTCATCTTTGTTAGTTGGGCCTTCCCAGCAGCCCCATCTCGCACCAGTGCTTCCGACTTCTTTCCAGCCCTGTGCCCTACACTTGTTCTTCTCCCTGCCTGGGCCATTCTGCCCGTTTTTTCTGAACAGAGGTGAACTTCCACTTGCCCTTCAACCCTGAACCCATGAAGGATCCTTCTGGAGACTCCAAGGAAGCTACCATCATCTTTGTGCTCTGGCCACACACCGCACCACCTCCTCTTTGACTCAAGAGCCCTCCACTGTGCTGTGACTATGTCCCCAAGGGCGTCAGTGTTACACCCTCAGCTAAAACCTGTCAATGGAGAAACCGAAACCTTTTCCTCTGTCATCTCTGTAGAGCAAAGATGCCCACTCTCCCCATGCAACATAATGCTAGAATTGCTGCCAGTAGCAATTAGACAAGAAAAAGAAATAAAAGATTTCCAAATTGAAAGGAAGAAGTAAAATAATCTCTATTTGCTGGTGACAGGACCTTACTGGAGAAGACCCTAAAGAGGCCACACCAAAAAAAAGGTTAGAATAAGTGAATTCAGTAAAGTTTCATAGTATAAAATCAGCATACTAAAATCCACGGCACTTCTATTTCCAAGTAAATAGCAACATGTTTAAGGAAATGAAAGACTCATTCATTGAAACCTATAAAATATTTTTTTGGAGATACTGGGGGTTGAACTCAAGGCTTTACACTTGCTAAGCAGATGCCTTCCTGCTTGAGTCACACCTCCAGCCCTTTTTGCTCTGGTTATTTTGGAGATAGGGTCTCACTTTTTCCCCAGGCAGACCTGGACCACAATCTTCCTATTTTATTTTTCTCACTGTCACTGGGATGACAGGCACACACAACCACTCCTAGCTTTTTTTCTGTTGAGATGGGATCTTGTAAATCTTTATTTGGCTTAGGCTGGTCTGGAACTGTGGTTCTCCTTATCTCAGCTTCTGCATAGCTTGGGATGACAGGTGCATGCCACCACACCCAGCTAGTGGTTGAGATGGGGGTGTCCCTAATTTTTTGCCCAGGCTGGCAAAGCCCTCAGCCTCTCAAGTAGCTAGGAGTATAGGCATGAGACACCATGCCTGGCTAAAAACTATAAAATATTGATGAAAGAAATGGAGAGAACATAATAGATGGAAAGTTATTTTGTGCTCATGGATGGAAGAATTAGCATTGTTAAAAAGCCCATGCTACCCAAACAATATGTAGATTCAATGCCATCTCTGTCAAAACCCCAGGTGTTCTTCACAGAAATAGGAAAACTGATACTAAAACTCACATGGAATCACAAAGACCCCAAATAGGCAAAGCAATCTTAAGAAGAAAAAGAAAAAAGACAGAGACATCACACTTCCTTGTTTAAAATTATATTACCTAGGCCTGGAAGTGTGGCTCCATGGTAGAGTGTGTGCTTAGCGTGCACAGAACTTTGGGTTCAAACCCCAGCACCAAAAGAAATAGATAAATACATCAAATAAAATCATAAAACCAATAGCAATCAAAATAGTATGGTTCTGTGGAAAAACAGACACCGAGACCAGCGGAATAGAACAGAGCCCAGAAATAAATCCGATATGTGGCCAAGATAACAACAAGTTACCAAGATAACACTAATTTTTAGCAAAAGTACCAAAAAGACACCATGGAGAAAAGGACAGTCTTTTTGATAAATGGTGCTAGGGAAACTGGATTTCCACATGCAAAAGGATGAAATTGGACCCTTCTCTCCCACCAGACACAAAAATCAACTCAAAATAGGTAAGACATAAATGCGGGACCTCAAGCCCTAAAACTCCTGGAAGAAAACACAAGGTGCCTTAGCTCCGATTTCTTGAGCCTCACACCAAAATCTCAGATTGCAAAATCCAGAATGAATAAATGGGACTACATCAAACTAGAAAGTTCCACACAGCAAAGGAAGCAACCAACAAAATAAAAAGGCAAACTACAGACCAGGAAAAATATTTGCAAACCACATATCGGATAAGAGTTTAATAGCCAAGATTTATTAAGAACACAGATAACTGTAGAACAAGAAAACATGACCCAATTAACTATGTGCAAAGGACTCAAGTAGACATCCAAAGTTGACATAAAAATGACCATAAAAATGAAATGGTGCTCATTGTCACTAATCATCAGGGAAATGCATATCAAAGTGACTATGAGATGTCACCTCCCCCCATTGGGGTGTGAATTGTCAGCAGACAAGGGCTGGCCGAGGGGCGAGGGCATGGACGGAAAGGGGCCAGTGGTCACTGTAGGTGCGAGCAGAGGTCCGTGCAGATGGGAAGCAGACTGCAAGGTGTTAACACAATGGACAGCAGCTGGCCCAGCCCTTGGGGCCCGAAACATGGAAGGAGCCCCGGCCAGGGTTGTGGGCACATTTAGTTTAATGACACCCATGTGGGGTGTGGAAATGAACCAGCCTAGAGATGAGGGGTCAGGCTGGAAGTGTGAACCTGGGGCTTGGTAGTGTCCCCAGGGTAAGTGGAACTTGGCTGTGTATGAGACCACCCAGGGGAGTAAAGTGGGGAGCCAAGAGGCTCCCCTAAGAACTCTAGACAGACAAGAGAGGCAGGGAAGCTTGCATACATTTGGAGAAGGGGACAGAGGCAGAGCCAGCCCCAGAAGAAGCGTGTCCTCAAAGCCAAGATTAACCCATGTGGTCCCCCTCACTCTGCAGACAGACAGCCTGAAACCCAGAGGACTGCTTGGTGCTCCAGGCCACCTAGCTTTGTCCAGGGCAAACTCAGATCGTAGCCCCTGTTCTCCAAGGCGCCATATTCTGCTTGGTGAATGCTTGGTGAGCCATTGCCCTCACCCATGGAGTTTTACAACACACTTTTTTATGCCAGTGTTCCGGAGGTCGGAAGTCCAAAGCGAGTCTGGCTGGATCAAATTCAAGGTGCTGCAGTGCTGTGGACACAGGCCCAGGGAAGCATCCTTCTTGCTTCTCTGGGGTCTGGCAGCTGTGGGTGTCCCCATCACCCCGAGCTCTGCCTCCATGGTCACATCACCAACTTTTCTGATGTCCCAGATTCATGGCTCCCTGTCTCACCTATAAGGATGCTTGTGGTAAAGAAGAAATTCAAATGGCCAGAAAACACATGAAAAAATGCTCACCATCTCTAGCAATAAAGGAAATGCAAATTAAAACCACGCTAAGATTCCACCTCACCCCTGTTAGAATAGCCATCATCAGCAACACCACCAACAACAGGTGTTGGCGAGGATGCGGGGGAAAAAGGAACCCTCTTACACTGTTGGTGGGAATGTAGACTAGTACAACCACTCTGGAAAAAAATTTGGAGGCTACTTAAAAAGCTGGACATCGATCTACCATTTGATCCAGCAATACCACTCTTGGGGATATACCCAAAAGACTGTTACTCCAGAGGCACCTGCACATCCATGTTTATTGCGGCACTATTCACAATAGCCAAGTTATGGAAACAGCCAAGATGCCCCACCACTGACGAATGGATTAAGAAAATGTGGTATCTATACACAATGGAATTTTATGCAGCCATGAAGAAGAACGAAATGTTATCATTCGCTGGTAAATGGATGGAATTGGAGAACATCATTCTGAGTGAGGTTAGCCTGGCCCAAAAGACCAAAAATCGTATGTTCTCCCTCATATGCAGACATTAGATCAAGGGCAAACACAACAAGGGGATTGGACTATGAGCACATGATAAAAGCGAGAGCACACAAGGGAGGGGTGAGGATAGGTAAGACACCTAAAAAACTAGCTAGCATTTGTTGCCCTTAACACAGAGAAACTAAAGCAGATACCTTAAAGCAACTGAGGCCAATAGGAAAAGGGGACCAGGAACTAGAGAAAAGGTTAGATCAAAAAGAATTGACCTAGAAGGTAACACCCACACACAGGAAATCAATGTGAGTCAATGCCCTGTATAGCTATCCTTATGTCAACCAGCAAAAACCCTTGTTCCTTCCTATTATTGCTTATACTCTCTCTACAACAAAATTAGAAATAAGGGCAAAATAGTTTCTGCTGGGTATTGGGGGGGAGAGGGAGGGGGCGAAGTGGGTGGTAAGGGAGGGGGTGGGGACAGGGGGGAGAAATGAACCAAGCCTTGTATGCACATATGAATAATAAAAGAAAAATTTAAAAAAAAAAAGGATGCTTGTGGTGACCCGGAGTCACAACAGATAATCCAGAAAGGCCTCCCCACCCAGAATCTTTGGCTTGATCGTGTCCACAAGGTCCCTTTTATGTACCATTTACAGCTGCTGGGGATGAGGACATGGACATGTTTGGGGGACATGATTTGCCCTGTCACTGGCTCTCCAGGCCATAGAGAGAAACAGAGGTCTGAGGGCCATCTCAGAACAGACCATTCCTGTGTGTAGCAAAACATCTGGTCTGTTCTCAGCTACAACCCCTAGGGCAGAGAACGGAAGTCATACGTAGAACCATCATAAGAGCCTGCAGGTGCCAGACTGCACATCACCTCCATCTCTCAGGGACATTTTGAGGAGGGCTCCTACTGTCACTGTTGAACAGCAGGGAACACAAATCCAGTGAAGGCCACTGGCAGCTGAGACCTGACCTCACAGCCTCACCCTCTCTCTGCACCTCAGCTGCTGGGTATGGACCATCCATCAGGCACCTGCTGGAGGGGCAGCTGCCTCCGTGCACAGCAGCAGAGGGAGAATCCAGGCCTCTCCAGAAGGTGCTGCCCCTTCTCTCTTCCTTCCTTTGGGGCCCAAACACATCTCTGCAGTTCATCCATGGTCATGGTCCAAATGATCTGCCATCCTTTTTCCTTGACATGCTGAGAGAGGTTCCACTTTGGGGACATGTGCGTGTCAGGGAAGGCGAACTCTGCCCTGATCCTCTCCCAGCCATACCTCTGCCACATGGCCCAGTGGACACAGCTGCACCCCTCTGCCCTGTCGCTCTGTGGGCCTTAGTCCTGTCGATAAATCACTGGCAAGGCGTTGGAAGGACCATGTGCTGTGTGGAAGGCGGTGAACCATCTGGGCTGAGGCCCTGTCTTCACAGCGTCCTAGGGAGGACGCCTTTGCCAGCCAAAATGTGGGCCTCCCCAGGGCTGCTGCAGACACCCCTGACCTCTGGCTGGTCCCTGGGGTTGGAACCTAAGGGCACTTCCAAACTAAGACAGATTTTTGAGAGTATTCATTAAGCTTGGTCAGCTGCAAATAACCAAGAACTCAGCACAGCAGGTGGCCCCGGGGCCAAGTCCAACCCACCACCTACTTCTACAAGTATTTATTGGCACAAGCCACACCCACCCATCTATGCGTTGTGGGCGTTACTTTCACAGTTCAAGGCCACAGAGACCACAAAGCCTGACTAGCTGACTATATAGAAAAAGGTTGCCTGCTTCTGGCTTAAACAGTGATAACATTTGAGTAATTCTTGTAGCAGAGAGTCCCAAGGAGAGTGGCTCCAGAGTCATACAGAGGCCCAGCAATGTCCTCAGAGCAGCCATATCTGGTCTCCTTCCTTGGCAACTTGGCCTCTCCTGCATAACTGGCTGCTTCATGGTCACAAACTGGCTGCTACAGCTCTAGATTGACTTCTCCCATATCCACATTAAGGCAAGAAGAAGAGCAGGCCTCCTCCTAATCTTTCTTATTTAGGGATCAAAAGCCTTTTGGCATAGCTACTCAGGGAGCAGAAATCAGGAGGACCGTGGTTCAAAGCCAGCCTGGACAAATAGTTCCTGAGACCCTATCTTGAAAAAAACCCATCACAAAAAAGGGCTGGTGGAGTAGCTCAGGTGTAGGCCCTGAGTTCAAACCCAATAAAAGCCTTTTGGAGTCACCCAGTATAGGCCTTTTCCCTCTCATTCTCTAGTGAGTATCTAATGCTCAGTGAGCATTTTCTGTAAAATGCCAGATAGGATATACTTTAGGCTGGCAGGACACATAGGGTCTCAGAAGCATTACGTGTGTGTGTGTGTGTGTGTGTGTGTGTGTGTTACAACCCTTCAACAATGTCACATCTATTCTTGTCACGGTTTGCCAACATGTGGTCTGGAACCCTGTACAAGCCCAGTTTCCAGCAAAGGAGGGAGGAGGGAAGGGTTTAGTGCACTTAGCTCAGACCAATCACCCAAGACTGGAGTGTCCAGAGACTTCTGCAGAGGCTCAGAGGCAACAGTTGCTGCTGAAGAAAGACAACCATGACTGGAAGCCTGCCCTGGCGAAAAGTTATCAAGACCCTGTTTCAAAAAGTAAGTCTGATGTAGTGGTCCACATTTATAATTCCAGCAACTCAAAAGGCAGAAGTAGGTGAATTGTGTTTTGAGGCTATGTGGGCTAAAAGTGTGAGACCCTCTGTAAAGATGGGGCATGGTTCAAGTGGTAGAGCACTTGCCTGAGGCTCTGATTCAAATCCCAGTACTGTTAGAGAAAGAAGGGAAGGGGAGGGGAGGGAGAGGGAGAGAAGGGAAGGGAAGAGAGAGAGGGAAAGAAAGAGGATGGAGGGAGAGAGGACAGAGGGAGGGAGAGAGGACAGAGGAAGAAGGAAGGAAGGAAGGAACGAACGAACGAACGAAGGAATCAAAGCCCTGCTTCTTTCCCAAGGAAGAAGTAAATACCAACCCCTGGGCTTCTGTCCAAAGTGTCCCTCTGGTCCCCCAGCCAGCTCTGAGAACAAGGGGTGGTGGGGAATGACACTTTCACCCTATTGGCCTCTTTCTTACAGCCAGGCTGAAGGCGCCCTCTTGTGCCTTCAAGAAGAGTGGAGGACTAGATTCAAGCAGTGTCCCTACCACAGCCTTCAAATTGACAGAGGGAACAACTGGGGCAAGCCTGTGGGCCACCTGTCCCCGGCCCTTCTCCAAACCCTGTGGCGTGGGGCAGGGAGAGCAGACAAGGAGAAAGGAGCACAGAGAGTGGACAGAAGTGGAGGCTGGGGAGGGACTGAGTAGGGTCAGAGGCGAGCTGTGACTCACAGGGTCTGTTGGGACAGATGACCCGTCCTGGGACAGCCAGTGCAGTGAAGTGGGAAAGGCACCAGCGCCCCCTGCTCACCACACTTCTCCACAGCAAGAAGCCAGATGTCCCCCAGTTAATCCAAGTTCAGCATTTTAGAAGTGGCTGAAAAGTGAGATGTTCTGCCAGTTGACTGAGTTTTCTGTACACGTGCCCTCCATTGATCCACAGATATCTTTGCTCGATTGATTTTCTTTTTTTTTTTTTTTTTTTCATTTTTCTTTTATTATTCATATGTGCATACAAGGCTTGGTTTATTTCTCCCCCCTGCCCCCACCCCCTCCCTTACCACCCACTCCACCCCCTCCCGCTCCCCCCCTCAATACCCAGCAGAAACTATTTTGCCCTTATCTCTATTGATTTTCTTTTTTAAAGAAGCTATGGCTCACCGAAAGGAAAAGGCAATGGACAGAGCTCTGTGTCCCTAAGACCACCCCAGCAGGTCAGCTGCTCTTGGCATTCTCGTGGCTGAGGCCCCAGGACTGTACTGATGCACTGAGAACAGGGGTAAATGCCAACCAAAATGCAGCGACTGCGGGGCGGTGTGAATCAGCACCTTGTCGGACTCAGTAAGGAAGGTGCTGAGCACGGCAAGGACACAGCAAGGAAGGAAACCACCTAAGTATCCCCAAATGTCCTGATCACAGTTGACATGGCATGTCCATTCGTGAGATGTGTGTTAAATCCGCCCAAAATCATACTGCAAAAGAGCACTCAGTGTCGAGGAAGAGTTCAGGAGCCTCAGCCTGCTCCAGGGATGCATCTGCAAGGGAGGTGGCATCTGCATCTGACCTTTCAGCCAGGAGGGCAGGGGTCATAACGAGCACTCTAGTGGGCCAGAGCCCATGCCCTGGGGATTGGTAAATGCGGGACGGGCACACTGAGCGTTAAGAGGAAAGAAGCAAGTTACGCACAAATTCAGTGTCTGTAAGAATGATCCCAGCCATGATAGGTACCCAGGAACCCCATCACCAGCATTACCTCCGGGTCACAGTTTTGCAGCCCCTGCACCACTACATTTAGGGCCAGGTGAGTCTTTGGGGAGGAGGCTGTCCTGTGCATGTAGCCCCTACAGTGTCTCTGGTCTCCACCCAGGGGTGATAGCAGCTCCCCCTAGTGGAAACAATCAAAAACTGCCAAGTGTCCCCTGGAGAGAAAAGAACCCCAGGCTGAGAACCAATGCCCAGATGGAAGGTATTATAGATGACACGTTCCTTTGTTCTTAGAACATGTGCCTATTTTTTAAGCTTTATTCCTAAAATGAACACCAAGTATTTTAGTCATGTAAAAACGGTGTTTCTTAATTACTTGTCCAAAAAAAAAGTAAAAAACACCCAAATGCAAAGATATTTACATTAGTATTTAAAGTAAGTAAGCTAATTTTATTACAATTTTAAAATAGTTATGGAAAAATACATGAAGACCCTGTTCAAAGGTCAGTATTCCTTAGGAAATATTAAAATATTTATAATCTTTGGGGGTTAGGCATCCTGATTTTAAGTATGCAGTTGTTTCTTGGTACCCCTGAGGCATTGGTTCCAGGGCCCCCTGTGGGTCCCCAGATCCACAGATGGAGTCCCATACAAAACAGCATCGTCTTTGCATATGGCCTGCATGTCCCCATACACTTCCAATCACCTCCGATGACTTATTATACCCACCACAGAGCAAACGCCATGTGACAGTTGGTGGACTGTATTGTTTAGGGAACAATGACAGGCAAGATGTCTGTAATGTTCAGTGAAGACATAATTCTTTGAAATATTTTCTATCCAGAGTTGGTTTAATCTGAAGGCATGGAGGTCGCGGGGTCTAGAGACCCCGCTGCGTCTTTGAAAGCGGTTCTGAATATAAGAAATTCTCCACAAACATGAGTGCTTCCCACATCATTTATAAAAGCAAAAGGCTATAAACCATCTAAAACCAACAAGAGGAAACCAAGTTCCTTGTGGCACAGTCACTTGACAGACTGTAAGAGAAAGAGCTTATAACAATGTCAGCGGAAGGTTCTGCCATATTGCTGAAAGCTATAGGTAAAACTGAGAATCTTGGGCCGTTGTGAGCAGGGGCAGCAGTGAAAGCAATCCTGCCCATCATCGTGGTCAAAAGAAATACATCGAGGTGTTAAAAGTAGTGGCAGCTGAGCGGTGGAGTCACAGGTAAATTTTTTCTGTCTACTTTCCTGAAATGTCCAAATTTGTTATAATAATCATGTGTATACATTTCTAGCGAAAAAGAGAATGATATAACTTGTTTCTTAAAAATGCTTCAAAATGATCACAAATATATGCCAAAATTTCAGATAACAAATATATCTACATTAATCTATACACAAATTTCCATCAGGGTGATAAAAGTAACTTGGTTCAAACATGATGAAACCTCCTTAAAAATTAAAACACAAACTAAACGTGTTCAGGTCTACACTCACCAGCTCCGAGAAGGCAAAAATTAAGTGACTGCTGAGCAGATGGTGAAGGAAAGAGGCTGGGTGTACTCACATGACACATTACAAACAGAAAAGGCTTTAGATGAGAAAAACCAGCTGAAAGAGACTTTTTTCCAGCCTAGGAATCACATTCTTTGAAAATGGACGGAATCACTTGGAAGGAGATCAAATAATTTGGTTTTGATTAGACTTAAGTGATCCAGGACAGATTTGGGCCACCTCACAGGTTTTTGTTGTTTGCCTCACCAAGGGTGATAGCAATTCCAGCCCACAGGAAGCAAACTCAGCAGACAAAGGGTGCCCTTCCCATATCTGTCAGCCAGTATCTGCCCAGCCTGCCATTCCCAGGTGGCTCCCTTGTTCCCTCGCCCCCTCCTCCATGTCATGTGGACACAGCCTACAGCTTACAATAGACCTCAAAGAGGGAAGCAGCTGCATGTATCCGGTAGAAAATAGAAAAGGGCATGGCTAGGTTGACCACAATTATCCAGGGTTCAAAGCCAAAGACAATTTCCTCCAATCCGTTGTCATACTCGGGGCGACAGCCAAAGGCGGGAGGTATCCAAAGCTGTAAGAGAAGAGGAAACCACCTGTTAGGGTTGGAGTCTACAGTGTCCCCGAGGTCTCCTGTGCTGGCTTGACAGCTTCTGAGAGGTGACGGACCATGAGGGTCTGAATTCCTCAATGGGTTCACCCGCCAATGGCCTATTAGAAGGTGGGACCTACTTGGAGGACACAGGTCACCAGAGGACCCTTTGCATCTTGTCCCAGGACCCTTCCCGGCGCTCTCTCTCTCTCTCTCTTGCTCTTGCTCTCGCTCTCTGCTTCCTGGCTGCCATGAGGTGAACAGCTTTCCTCTGCCATGCCCCTTCTGCCATGAGGTTTCTGCCTCTCTTCAGGCATAGCAGCACTGGAACCAGCTGACCGTGAAGCAAAATAAATTCTTCCTCCTCTTTATGTCTTTAATCTCAAGCACTTTGCAATGAAAAGCTAAATAGCATATCATCTGTCCAGCGAGCAGCTTCCAAGCCACGCAGGGACCCCACCCCAATCCCAGGCACCACAGATGCTGATCCAGACTCTGCAGGGCCTGAGCCACACCTGTCAAGTGAGGAGACTATCCAGCATCCCGATAGGGGACCATGAGCTCCACGAGCCTGCACTGACCCCCTCCTTCCCTCCCTACTTCTCCTTGCAGTCAGATCCATCTGATTCTCTCCATCCCCACAGCTCTTACTCAGCCTCAACCTCTTCGTCTATAAGATGGGAACACAGACACCTCTCTGAGAGGGCCCAGATGAGAATAAAATGAGAATTAAGTTTGCAAAGCTTAAAGCAATAACCTCCTGTTCTTGCTGCTTGTGGAACTTACACACTGGTCTCCAGCCCTTCCTCACCATCTGACCAAGCTTCCATCCTCTCCAGCACCCCTGAAGTTGTTGGGGCTCCCTTGCCTATCCTGGCCTGTTTCTCTTTCTTACTGTGCTTCTGAAGTTCTCCGCTCCCATGCCGTGGTCAGCCTGACCCCACTGATCCCGGAGCCATGTCCTGTGCAGCCCTCCCTGCTCCAGTGCTGGCTGAACCCAAAGACTCCCAACAGACAGAACAGCGCAAAAGCCCCAGGAAGTCATTTCCTGGATTAGGTTACAGAAGGGACTATGGACCCTCTCACCATGCTCTCTTGCAAGAGAGGAGGATGGGGTCCTTCGCTGAGCTGCCCTGTGGACAGGCCACGTGCAAGGCATCCAAGGGGAGCTCAGGCCAACCGCAGCCCTCTGTCCAACAACCCACAAGGGGCAAATCCTGCCTGCAGCAACTGCATGAGTTCTGAGTTGGGTCCCCAGGGTAAAGCACTGAAAGTTGTGCAGCCCTGGCCTCCTAGCCTGGGAAGAGCAGACAGCCCGCTCCTCTGCACTTGGCTTCGCCCCCCAGAGAAGCTCTGAAATGGTAAGTGCAGGATGTTTTAAGTTGCTAAATTCAGGAGTTATTTCTTACGCACTAGTAAGGAACTGACACCCATGGCCTTCATTTCCAGCTCCACACAGGACTTTTTAGTGGCTCTGAGGGGCTCTCAGCCCATGTCCCCACCCTTTCTGCCCCATCCCCTCTACTGACTCGTTGTTCAGCCTCTTCATGCAGGTGGGTCCCAGTTCACTCCTGGGTCCCCTTCCCTTAGATCACATGACCCCTGGGGCTGCCACCCAGGCCTTGGCTATAAACCCCAGCCAGAGGCTTCTGACTTCCATCCAACCCTCCAGCCAGGTCCACTCTCAAGAACTCTGGGAAGCTTTCCCCCTGGCCATTTGGGTGTCCAAAACACAACTCACACACAGCCTACCTTCCCCATGTCTCCATCTTACCAGCAACCTCCTCCTCTACGTGCTCACACAAGACCCCAGATGTCATGTCACTTCACTCTTCCTCTAGTAACATCATCCACCACCCATCTCCTCAGCAAGTACCGAGTCCTCATCCCCAAGGAGATCCTCAGTCTGTCCCTGGCTCCACCTCCACCTGTCCAGGCTGTCCTCTCTCCTACTGTCACCCCGAAAGTCCATTCTCCATGTAGCTGACAAGTGGACACTATGGTCGGTGTCACTTCCCTCATTAATCCCCAGAGTCTTCCCAGAGTACTTAGAGTAAAATTCATACTCCTCCACAGGGCTCGAAGCCCTGTCACTCACTCCTTACCACCTCCACCCCTCCCCCACACACTACGAGTAACTCTGGCCTTATAAGAATACAAGCTGAACCCCCCTTTTTGAAATATATACCCCAGCAAAATGCAGCCTGTGGAATTACTAATACCTCCTTCTTTTCATTCATGAACTCCTTGCTTCACTTCTGTATCTCTGGCATAGTTCCTGGCACACAGAAGGTGCTCAATAAATGGCTATTAGAAGAAAGGAGGGGGTCTTCCCCTAGAGCCAAACTCAGAGCTGCCCATCACTGCCTGCCCATCTGGTGAGGTTGAGGTGCAAGGGTCAAGTTGAATCAGGAGACCCACGGCCATTCTTGCTTCATTCAGGCCCTCCCAATTATGTGGCCCTAAGGTAATACCAAAGTGACAGCCCCTGGCGTGCACCCACTGCACTTAGAAGAAGGAAGTTAAAAGCTTCAGAGCTGACGGGGAAGCAGGGCAGACGAGATGAACAGGAGGCTGGTGGTAGAGAGTTGACGTCACCAGAATGAGGGCTAGTGCCTTTGAGGCTGGACATCCCCACCAGCCCCTGGCCACCCATCACAGAGGCCCGTGTGGTCCAAAGGTCTCTGGCTGTACTTTTAACTGGGTCCCTGCCCTCCTTCCTCCCACGTGATGCGTTCGCTCCTTCCTCTACTCTCCATCCCCACCATCGCCCTGGCTAAGGTGCAAGGCTTCAGTGCTGGTCTCCTGCCTCCAGCCCTCACCTCTCCATCCACTTCCAGGAGTGATCCCGAGGCACAGTTCAAGAGGGTCCTCCTTGTCCTCCACAACCATGTTCAGAGCATCGACTTTTAACCTTATACTTACTTTTGGAAGTGCTGGGGCTTGAACTCAGAGCCTTCTACATACTAGTCAAGTACTTATTTTTATTACAAACTGCCTTCATGCCTTATTTGAAAAGGGCAAGGACGAGATTCATTGATTTGAAATAATAATAATGAGATTACCGAAATATTGCAGAGGAACAAAAAGGCTGTGATGTTCCTGAGGACTCTTCTCTTGGTGTCACCCTGCAGGAGCCAGGAGTGGCAGGCTGAGCCCGGGACCCCTTCCCAGCACCTCTCTCGTTCCTCTTTGCCACCTGGTTGTAGACACAGGTTCCCATTGCCTACACGTGGCACAGCCCCACCCTGGGGCCCTGCCACCGCTCCCCTCCCAAAGTAGGAAGCCACCAGGGCAGTGTCATCGCCACTGCACACGGTGACCACCCGGAGAGTCTGGATGGCCTCGGAGAGCCCGTCCGGCTCGCGGTGGACAGACTCGATGATGAAGAGGTTCTGTATGTACTTCTCCACGATCACCAGGATGGAGTAGGGCAGGTTGTACCAGGTGTAGGGCGGGCAGGTCTCGGCGCAGACGGTGGCCAGGATGGAACCCCAGGAGATGAGCCAGGAGCCGGAGGCGGTGCCCACCAGGAGGTCAGCATCCAGCTTGCGGGCTGGGTTTTTGGACTCATCCAAGGCTCTCTCGTCCAGCCTGTAAATCCGGATCCCCAGCAGCCCGGCGGCCCCCATGAGCAGCAGCAGGGTGATGGCGTACAGGTAGAACATGGTGAGCACCGACTCGCTCTTGGACTTGGAGCGCCCAATGTGGATCAGGTACACCACCACCACTGCGATGGTGGCGGCCAGTGCCGTCAGGCCCAGCGCCGAGCCTGCCAGGACCCCGTTGAACTTGAGCTGCATCCTCTGGTGCCGAGGGCCGTCCACATTGCGCCCGATGTTCTTCCATAGCACGTACAGCATGGTGGAGGCCAGGATCTGGTACTCGATGTTGAACGGGTACAGGTAGTAGATCCCGTGCGCGATGGCCGAGCAGAGGCCTGGGGGCGTGCAGTTGCAGGGCGGCGTGTGGTCATCCAAGGCTAGGGACAGGCAGAGCACAGGGAGGGCGGTCAGCACAGGCCACGGCCAGGCAGAAAACACAGAAAAACTGTGCCGCAGTAAGAGGACGCCTGGCTTGTGTAAGGTTCCCCGACAGGCACAGTCACACGGTGCCATGCATTTCGGTGCAATGTGACATCCATCTTTCATAGGTCACAGTCAAAAAAAGAGTGAACATATATATGGATATATATACACATATGCAGTATCAAATCAACTAGAAATGAATAAAGAGTACACTACAAAAATAACCGAGCATTTGGCTGTGTTTCTGGGCAGTTGTTATAGATCTTTCTTTCTTTACACTTTGCCTTATTATAATTCATAACATGCGTGTGTGTTTGCAAACTCAGACGGAAAAACTTGAGAGCAGCCTCAACTACCCTCGCTCTTGCAGGACACTGCAATTTTCCGATTGTAAGGTGCTTCCCCTCCGCTTATAACTTACACAGTCCTATGCAAAAGATGGCTCAGACTAACAGCCCACGAGAGCCAAGAGTCCTGTTTTGTAAGTCAGTCTAATACTGTATTTTCACAAAGAGCCTGAAGGCCAGCTGCTAGGACACCAATCCTGGCTCACACACTTACTTGCTGTGTGACCTCGGATGGATTACTTAACTTCTCTGTGGCCTAACGGCTACCTCCATGCAATAGTTAATACTGCCGCCCTCAGAGCACTGGGGCCAGAGTTAATAAACCACTTTACATGTCTAGAACTGTGCCAGGTACTCAGCAAGTACTTAATAAATGTTTGCTTTTATTATTTTTAAGCAATTTAAGCACATCTTATGTGGCTTCAGACTGCAATTTTTTGGGGGTGATGGGGGGACTTGGATTTGAACTCAGGGCTTCTTACTTGCAAAGCAGGCACTCTGCAGCTTGAGCCACCCCTCCAGCCCTTTTTAATTCTTGTTAATTTGGAGATGGGGTCTCAGAAACTATTTTCCTGGACTGGCCTCCAACTGTGATCCTCCTGATTTCAGCCTCCCAAGTAGCTAGGTGGCCTGAGCCACGGATACCCAGCTCTGTTTGCTTTTTCTTATTGTTGTCACTGCTCTTCTGCTACGGATGGACACCAAGGAGGGAATGAGGCCACAGACAGGGAGATGCACTGGGCTGACTTTTCCCAGCAGGGGGCTGCTAGCCGGGGTGGTGAAGCAGTCAGACCATGGCCTCTCACTCTGCTGTCCTCGCCCCCTGTGAGGGAACAGCCTCAGTAGCGGGCGGCACGTGAAAGGTGGAAGAGATGGTTGAAAGCTCACAGTTCAGATCGTCTTGCCTTACAAAGAGGAAAGGTTGGCACAGAGAAGCTGAGTGTCTCCCAAAGGTCACACAGAGAACAAGAGCCAAACTTGAGACATCCTGTCCCCAGAGCTTTGCCCTCAACCCGGATGTCCTCAGACAATGTGATAGGTCATAAAATGCTCAGGAATTTGGGAAGAAGGGCTGACACAGTGGCTTACATCTGTAACCCCAGTTACTCGGGAGGCAAAGATTGGGAGAATCAAAATGCAAGGCCAGCTGGGACCAAAAGTTAGCAAGACCCCATCTCCATCAGTAAGCCAGGTGTGTTGGTATGCACTTGTGGTCCCAGCTACAAGTAGCTAGAAAGGTCAGAGTTCAAGTTGGCCTGAGCAAAAATGCCAGACCCTATCTGAAAAACAACTAAAGCAAAAAGGGCTGGGCTGTGGTTCAAGTGAGAGCACCTGCCTAGCTCAGTTTAACTGACAAAAACAGAGTTTGGGGAGAAAATGCAAAAATTTACACTTCAGACTCTCAAATAGGAAGAGGGAAGAATAAAAATGAGCAAAAATAGTAAGTCAACCCAGTTAACTAAACACTTCAAATTCACTTCAGCCACTTACCACGAGGCTTCTGTGGAGTGCTAAAGTCATGCTGTTTGTAGGAAAAGCTGATGGCTTTTCCTTACTAAATTTTCCTTAATTAAAAACACGAACAAAGACGACGACCACCAATCTGCCATGGTCAAAAACAAAGACACTGGTTTCTCCCATAAACTGGACTGGGAGGAATGCTTACCCAAATGACAGCCATCCCAGCCCTGTAATTACGCCTGGTGTTCCTGCTGGGGGGCAGGGTGAAGCTGGGAGATCTGGTGTGTCTGCTGGGGTGAGTCAGGGGCCCTCAGCCCCTAGATGGTCTGGGGCCCTCAGCCCCTGGGGTCCACACCGCCCCCTCGATGGTCTGGTCCCCGCCCAGCAGCAGGAGGGTGGCCTCCCTGCACACTCACCTATCGTGATGTTCCCGAAGCCCAGGGTGGCCAGCCGCGCCTTGTGCTCGTTCAGCTGGTGCTTGGACTCATTCAACACGCTGTTGGCCCACAGAAGCAGGTTGGTGAACACCGAGTGGATCACCCCGAACCTGGAAGGCACAGCTCTTATTCCTGAGCAGCCCTGGGGGGGCTCCAAGCCCAGGGGGGAGACAGGGACGTCGCACACGCACACACGTGTGTGTACACACCAATGCACATGTGTCCTCAGACACAGTGCTGCTTCCGCTGGGCAGCCCAGGCTCAGGGTGGGTCAGTCCGGTCTATGGGAACTTCCCAGCCACAGCGTCTTGGTGTGCCACCTTAACCCTGAACTTTCCAGGGCTCACTCATTATCTGTGGGACATCAAAGAAGCCAGGTCTAGGGAGCAGGACTGTGGGGAAGAAAATTTGCTAAAGGCAAGCAACAATGAAGGGACGGTGACAGAGATACACTGGAGATCTGCAGAGTGGGTACACTCTTACTGCTGACTGACCAATGCACCCTCCCTGCCTCCCACCTACCTTCAGTGACATTGAAACAAGCCAGATACACTTACGACAAAGCTTGGCCATTCCAGCCAGGGGGGTGTGAGGTACAGTCTACGGAGCACTACTGAAAAGCTCTGAATTTTTTTTTAATGAAAAAAAATACTCTTGAGTATAGACATAAAGGCTGGAGTTGTGGCAGCCATCTTATGACAATGAGTCAACCAACATATGATGAAGCCCCAAACCCAACAGAGGATGGCAGAGTAGAAACCTAGAAAAGACCTTCTCAATGATGACATTATTGAGCATTATTGAGTCCCAGCCAGGTTCAAGAATTAGCCATAGTCACATGTAGAGTGAGTGGTCACAGCAGGGTTTGAAGAGCTCAGTGAGCCTCAGAGCTACAGTCTGACTCCACCACACTCACTGTCCCCCAAGGAAGAAGGTAGAAAGGGGGAAAAAGGGGAGGATGAACTTTGG
Organism: Castor canadensis; assembly: GCF_047511655.1. Taxonomy (NCBI): domain Eukaryota; kingdom Metazoa; phylum Chordata; class Mammalia; order Rodentia; family Castoridae; genus Castor; species Castor canadensis. The sequence continues at coordinate 149,261,604 of NC_133394.1, forward strand.
ACTCTTGGGAAGGGGGGGCGGGGGGGGGGACAAAGTTCCCACTGTCCCTGCTGGCTGTGACTTCTCCAGTTTCCCATGCCTGTGGGCTGAAGACGTGTCCATGGGGCAGCTTCGAGGCGTGAGCAAAGTGCCTGGCGGGGAGCAGGTGCAGCACCCTGGTGATTTGAGCGAGGCTTCTCAACACATTGTGTGGAGCTGATCTCTTGGAAGCCTGGGAGCAGAGCCCCCCGCAACATCTAGCCAAGAGTCCACTTGTCCAGGATCTGACACAGTGCACGCTCAGCCCGCCCTGCCTGTCCCCTGAGCACTGACCCCAGCTGCCCCAGGGCTCCCAGGAGCCCCTGCGGGCAGAGCCTCCTCACGCAGCCCTGGCTCCCCTGGGCAGGTGCATGACACCCAGGCACGAGTCAGAAGGAAACAGAAGCCCAGGGCATCTGAGTCAGGTGCTGGCCCATGTGCCAGGCCCGTGCTCACCCTGTGGCTATAGATGGCGCCAGCCTCCATGGGTGACTCAGAGCTTCTTTCTATAAAGCCTGTGACAAATGCAGACAGCGCTGATTGCCTTGCCTGCCGGTTCTCTTCTACTCACATTGTGTACAGCACCCTTTCTCTCTGCGCTGTCACAGGCCATGTGGCTTTGTCCAGCCCCAGGCCCACTGAAGCCAACGAGGCAGTGCTGCGGCCATGGACTGTCCTACAGTGCAGGCGCCCTGCGAGCACAGCCCCTGTCCCCTAGGCCTGATCCAGCATTGGTCCCACAGGGCAGGCGTCACTCCCCAAGCCTCAGTGCCTCTCCCACACCACAACCCCAACCCACAGCTACGGGAACACTCACACGAGCCAGTCATGGTCTCCAGGTGTTTTCAGTTCCACTTTGAGAAAAGCTGACCCTAAAAACTACACATCTGGGGAAAGAAAGGGACCCAAACCAGTAAGAAGAATTCTCAGCCCAGGAGAGAACTATCTCCTGGAAGCGTGGGGTGGGGGCCAGAGGCTCAAAAAACCGGGAGGAAACAGCGAGTGCGGGCAGGTGACACATTCGGAAGTCCTCAGGGCCTGGCAGGAAAGGTGAATGAATAAGGCAGTCCTGGGTCACATTAGGGAATGGTAGGGACTGTGGCAAACAGAGGGGCCAACCCCTCTAGGGGAGCCCCAAACCCGTCTCTTTCCCTTTGTTGTCATGCCAAATCTCCCACTTCCTTTACAGAAGTCCCAGTCTCAAATTTAAAGGTGGTGAGTCAAACCCTAAACCTGTTCGCCCTCAAACAAAACAGACTAACTGCAGCTACGTCTACAGGCGGCTCAAACCACTGGGTCTCCAGTTTAGGACTGAGGCCCCGGCACAGTGTCATCCAAAGAAAGACGAGGCAGGACACAGGTGGGAGCCACAGGTGTGCTTTTAGATTTCCTGAAGACTTCATCAAGACATCAGTGAGGCTGGGGACATAGCTCAGTGTGGAGAGCTAGCCTGCCCTGAGGGAGGCCCTGGGTTCCATCCCCAGCAGGGAGGGAGGGAGGGGGGAGGGGATAAATACATATAAACGTAAATAAATAAGGGCAAAGGAACAAGTGAGCCTAACTGTGGTAATACTTTGTCAATTCCACTGTATCTAACACCGCGTCACGTCAATGTATAATCAATCCCCAAAACCATTCCCGAGTGCCTTATCTTCCAGTCTGACTTTCACTGTGGCCTCTGGAATCCAGGCTGTATTTTACACATGTCACTTTGGAGCAGCCACAACCCACGTGCTCAGGGGACCAGTGGCTGCTGTCCTGAACAGCGCAGACTGAGGAAGGGCAGGGGCTGCCCTGCTTGGGGGGAGCTGGACTGAAGCAAAGAGGGGTGCTGCACCTGTCATCCCCCAGCCATGCTAGCACCGCAGTGTCGGGACGCAATGGTGGATTCGGTCACCATCCAGCCCACAAGCAGCAGGCTGCCCGGCCTTGGCATTGGTGATGCTGCTCTGAGCCTCAGTTTCCTCATCTGCTACATGGGATCCTGACCATGTCTATTGTCCCTCACCAGCAGGGCTATCCTAAGAGGCCTCATGGTGAAGGACCACAGGAACCAGGGAAAGGACGGTGCTTCGTAAAGGCACCACTTAGCCAGGACTCCGGCTACAGGTCAGACACTCGCTGAAAACTCTCTGCCTTTATCCTGGCGATACCTTGCTAGGACTTTAATGCAAAAAGATAATTAGACTTGTTCAAAATACTTTTGGCTGAAGGTGTTCAAAGCAGTACTACTCACAGTAACAACCGAATGGAAAGTGTAAACGACCCAGCTATGTCCCCACTACACCCTAAACTCATAGGCTGAAAGCCTCATCCCCAGGGTGCCTGTATTTGAAGGCGGCCTTCAAGGAGGTGACTCAGATTCCCTGAAGTCATCAGGGTGGGGCCCTAGCCCAACAGAACTGGCGTCTTTATAAGAAGAGAGACCAGGTCTCTCTCTCTCTCTCTCTCTCTCTCTCTCTCTCTGTCTCTCTGTCTCTCTCTCTCTCCCTCTCTCTCTCTCTCCCCCCCCATCTGGAGTCTCCTGGTCTTAATGAGAACCCCACCTCCAAACACTATGCCATTGCCGGGCAGGGCCTCAACACAGGCATTTGGGGGCACAAGCATCCCTCCCATCACAGTTCTATTATGGGGACCCTGACATGCCACTGCATCCTTACAAGACTTATGGGGTAAAAAGTACAGTTTGTAAAGAGTCACTTTGTGGCGTGGGTGAAGCCAATCCCACCGCCTAGGACAAAATCGGGAAGCACGGAGCCCGCCTTCAAGGAGGTGACTAAGGTTCCCTGAAGTCATCAGGGTGGGGCCCTAGCCTGATAGAACTGGCGTCTTTATAAGAAGAGAGACCAGGACAAAATCGGGAAGCACGGAGCCCGCCCCCTGGAGGTGGAGGGAGGAACAGCAGGCCACGTGCGCACACTCACTCAGGCCCTCCGCTGCCACTTGTGCGCTGCTGGCTTCTTGGGACAGGACTCTTGACCTGTGGGAGCCCACTGCCTCCCTACTTAATGCAAACAAGAAGAGTCACCCTCACCCCCCCTGCGTGTAGACTGACTGGATGTGATAATGGACTTGGGAGTCTTTGCCAGTAATAACAGACAATTAAAGCTATCTTTGACAGGTGTTTGGGGTCCTGGACCTCGATCGCCCACTCCCCACCCTTGGGGCACAGCACCAGTGCGCACTTCTGCCCTCCCTCCCCTGGTCCTCCCCAGCTGGAAGTGGAACGTCTGACAGTAATAACACTGGGGTTTAAGATCCCTGTGGAGGTCACTGCCAGGATCACATGGTGCATGCTGAGCTCAATGCCAACTCCAGGGCACCACTCACATAGCCAAGGAGACCTGGACACACCATTGCCACCAGCACTGTGCACAGTGGGAGCTCACCAGATGCCCAAGCGTTTATTGACGCGGCTCCTCATTGCACAGTGAGGTCAGTGGAGCCTATCTGTATTTCAATAGCTTATTAAAATCCTTCTATCCAGTGATCACATAGAAATCAGTCTTTTAACTATCAGCTGCTGTCTTAAATGACAGGAGGAAGTTTTTGTTCCCATGGGGAGTTTGTACAATGAGAGACCCTCTAGAAAGCCAGGCGCCATCACCTGCATGTGTATACACAGGCCTGCCTTACACTTGCGCTTGAGGAATTCACCCCGTCTTCCCAGAGATTCTTACCTCAATTCTCATATGAGCTAATGACAGACCCCAAACTCACCCAGCATTTGTAATGTGGCAGGCACAAGCTGTTCACTTGTGTCTCCATCCTCAGAGGAAGCTACCTTATTGCCCCATTTCACAGATGGGAAAACTATGGACCATGAAAGAAAATCAGGTGAGACGGCAGAGTTCAAAACCACATTGCCTTCTTCTGGGACTGTCTTGGAAGGGTCTAAAAGGTAGAGTCCCCTCTCCCCTCCTGAAGGGGCTTTGCTTTTTTAGGACCAAGAGGGGGGCTGGTCTCAGCATTTATAACCCTGGCAGAATGGCAGTCATTAGTTCTGTTTGGTTGAAATGTTCGGGAATGTCACATTCAACATGCAAAGTCACAGTTTTTACCTTTCCAGGGTTTTGAAAGACTGGATAACATCCTTTGCATGCCCCCAAAGAAAATATACCTAGACAGAAATAAAGGAAGAAAAAGTGCATCAGTGGAGAAGCTGGCATTTATATTTGTATACTTGAGAAGTTATAAAGCTTGAAGGAAAATGCTGAGGAAATGAGTGGCCTCCAACCCCAAGAAAGGCAAGTAGCCATCCTGGTCTCAAAGGCAGTGCCATTCCCCCAGGGGAGGGGGACGGAGGGACAATATTCCAGGAGCAGATGGGAAGCATAGCAAGCCCTGCCAGCTCTGGAGCACTGATGAACTTGGTGTGGCTAAGGAGCACAGATTCAGCAGACATCACTTAATACATATCTGGGAGGCAGAATTTATCTCGTGTTGAAGAGAATCTTAGCTGGGCTCTGGTGCTACAGTAGACTGAAGATGTCAGTTTTATTTGACCATCTATTAATGGATTATTTATTTTGCATTTAGTTTTCTGTGCTCCTGTATATTCTGGATATTAATTCCTTATCTGTTAAAGACAGCTGAAGATGTTCTCCCATTCCGTGGTTTGCTTCTTGATTCTGGTAACTGTTTCCTTCAACGTGCAGAAGCATTTTAATTTGGTGCAGCCCCATTTCTCAATTCCTGCTCTTGTTTGCTGGACAATTGGAGTCTTATTCAGAAAATAACTACCTAAGTCTATAACTTCTAGGGTTTTCCTATACTAGTTTTTTTCCTGTAGTAGTTTCAAAGTTTCAGCCTTGTGTAAAGATCTTTGATCCATTTAGAGTGCATTTTTGTACAGGGTGAGAGCTAGTCATCTAGTTCCAGTCTTCCTCATGTAGACAGTCAGTTTTCTCAGCACAGGACATTGTCTGTAAAGGACGTTTTCAAACTGGGAATTCAAAAATATTTGAGCAGTGAGAGTATCGCCAAGTTCATGAGCTACCAGGACTAGGGGAAAAGACTGATCTTGGCCATGACTTCTCCAAGCTCCAGCATCTTCCTTGGCAAAACCTGAGGCTGGATCCTACCATCTGTGTCAACACGGATGAGTCTGGAGGGTTCTGTGCTAAGTGAAACGTCCGAGCAGAGAAAGACAGGCTCGGCGTGACCTCACTCCCATACAGAGTCTCAGGAATGGAGAACTGGGTACTAGAAGCAGAGAACAGAACCATGACTGATGAAGAAATGGGGACTTATGGGGACGTGTAGCAAGAGCACCAAGGTGCAAATATGTAGGACGAACAAACCGGGAGACAGGACAGACAACTCAAGCACCATAACTGATAACACTGCACTCTGCACTGACGTTTGCTGAGACTAGATTGAGGTGCTCTTACCACAAACAACACCCAGGAAGGCAGCTCAGAAGATGACAGATAAGATCACTTGCTTGACTGTCGTAATCACCTTGCTGTGTATATGTAGATAAACGCATCGTGCTGTGTGTCTTCAATACGTAAAATAAAGGATAAGGAGAGTGGCGATCCAACACTGTCTTTTTAATGCACTTTTATTATTCATTGACATATTATGATTATAAATCTTTATGTAGCACAATGTGACATTTCATTGCATCAGACAATGTGAGATGACCAGGTCAGGGTAACTGGTCACCACAGACAGGTATCATTTTTTTTTGTACTGGGAATATTCAAAATCTTCTGTATTATTTCTTTTGAAATAGTCAATTAACTGTAGTCAGCCGCAGTTATCTGAGTGTGCTGTGAACATCAGAAGATGTTCCTATCAAGAGCACTCATGTACCATGGACTTTCCTCTCTCTGTCTTTCCCTCCCCATACCCCTCCCAGGCTCTGGTAACCACCATTTTATTCTCTGCTCCATTTATTGTTGCTATTGGTGGTGGTACTGGAGTTTGAATTCAGGGCCTCACACTGGCTAGGCAAGAGCTCTATCCCCAGCCCCATCTATGAGATCAACCTTTTAGCTTCCCTGTATAAGTGAGAACATGCAATTTTTGTCTTTCTGTGACTGACTTATTTCACTTAACATAATGTTCTACTTTCCATTCTGCCAATGACAGAATTCCATTCCTTTTTATGGCTGAGTAATATTCCATGTGTAGATATACTGCCTTTTCTTCATCCATTCATCCGTCAATGCACACCAAGGTTGATTCTGTATCTTGGCTGCTGTGCATAGTCAACCCCCACTCTCATGGAGTTTTTAGAAGGATAGCACAAAGAAACCAAGGAAAAGCACCTTGTATATTCTGATACGCTACAGAAATTCTGATCATTCCTCTGATTACCGAGGAAACAGGGGTCTTCATCCTCACAGACCATTACCAAAGACTCTGGTAAGGCTAGACACTGCACCCAGAGCCCAGCTAAGATTCTCTTTAACCATGAGTTAGTTCTGCCTCCAAGTTATATATTTAAATGATGTCTACTGAATCCTTACTTCTTAGCCACACCAAGTTCATCAATGCTGAGAACAAGGACCTCACCCATTTCTAGAAGGCTCTAATCCACAAGGTGGAAAACAACAGAGTCTCAGTGATCCACAGGGTGGTTGTCTGGCCCAGCATTGCTTCTGGGAGTAATGGAAATGATCTGAAACTGATCATACAGATGGCTGCACAACCATGAATCAGTCGAACTGATTTTTTTGTTGTTGTAACATTGGGGTTTGAACTCAGGGCCTCATGCATGCTAGGCAGCAGCTCTACCACTTGAGGCACTCCATCAGCCCTTTTTTGTGAAGGGTTTTTTCGAGATAGCGTCTCAAGAACTATTTGTCCAGACTGGTTTTGAACTGCAATCCTCCTAATCTCTGCTTCCTGAGTAGCTACAGGGGTGAGCTGGATTTTATAATGGGTGATTACATGGCATAGTAATTATGTCTCAAGAAGAACATTAAGAAGATGAATATGGTTGATGTACTTCTACACAAGAATAAATGTAGAATTTTTAAACCTGTTGAAATCACCAAAAGGGGACTAAGGTAGAAAGGAGAAAAATAGGGGGGATGAACCAATTCTGGTTGTAACACATATCTACATGGAAATGTCACAATGAAACTCCCTGTATAGCTATTTTAAGAAAACAAAACTGCCTTTTTCAAAAAACAGAGAACAGGAGGTAAAACGGGTCCTGTCTGGGGGTTGGTACCAGTGGGAAGGGGGAAGACATAAGGAAAGGGTGTAGGAGGAAGAATATGGTGGAATATTATGTGCTCATGTATGAAAATGGAAAAATGAGACCTGGTGAAACTACTCCAGGAAAAGGGAGGGGAAAGAAAGGAGAATGATGGAGGGGTGAATTCAACTCTGATATATTGTAAGAACTTTGGTAAATGTCACCATGTACCCCCAGTACTACAGTAACACAAAAATGTCTCAATAAGACTGCTGTACATGCAGGAAATAACCCCCACCGCCTTTCCTGGTGGACTCTGGCTTGGCAGAATGTCCTAGCTCTTCCTTACGAGTTCTGCCTTGGGGTCCCCATGAAGAAAGCCCAGGGCACAGAATAGGCAGCTATAGGACAAGCCTCAGAGGGCCCACCTTGCTAGATGTCTCAGGTTAGAGATTTGTGCACACATTGGGATGCACTTTACAGCAGAAGCATCAGTGGTTTACCTGCAATACCGTGTGGACTGCATGCATGACCGGGAAGACTCCTTCAGTGGCTGATAGACACTCAGCAAACCCAATGAAGTATCCAATTTTGAAGCATCCCAGGATGATGGTGATGGCCGCAAACAAGGTGATGCTACCTGCGGGAGGAGGGGTGCACACACCTGCCACCATGCACCAATGCTGCTGCAAACACATTATATGAACCCTCACCTCTGTGCTCAAGTGACTTTTGACAAGGGCGCCAAGACTGTTCAATGGACAGTATTTTCCCTAAAAGAGGCTGGGAAAGGTGGATTTTCACAGGCAAAAGAGCAAAGCTAGACACTTCCCTTATAGCACATTCACTCAAAATGACTAAAGACCTAAGTGGCAAAGCTAAGAGTACAAAGCTGTTAGAGGAAACATTTGGGAAATGTTCGTGCCGTTGACTAGCCAGTGATTCTTAGCCATGACAACAAAAGAAAAACAGATAAACTGAACTACACTGAAATGAAAAGGTTTTGTGCCTCACAGAACACTATCAATAGCGTGGAAAGGCAACCCACACAACGGGAGAAAATATTTGCAAATTATACCTCTGGTAAGTCAATAATATCTACAATATATACAAAAGACACCTACTCTTCAAAAACAACAAACCAATTAAAAGTAGGTAAAGAGACGTGAATAGACATTTCTCCCAAGATGAAATAAAAACAGCCAACAAAAGCCAACTCCAGTGGGTCATGCCTGTAATCCTAGCTATTTGGGAGGCTAAGATCGGGTTCAAGGTCAGCCTGGGCAAACAATTCTCGAGACCCCCATACCCAAAATAACTATAGCAAAACAGTCTGGAGGCACGGCTCAAGTGGTAGAGCACCTGCTTTGTAGATGCAACTCCCTGAGTTCAAACCCTAGTCCCAACAAAACAGCCAACAAGTACATAAAAAGAGGTTCCACATCACTAACCAGTAGGGAAATACAGATAGAAACAAAAACATCACGTCCATTAGGATGTCTGCTATTTAAGGGGGGCGGGGAGCAGAAAATAGCAAGCAGCGGTTAACATGTTGAGAACTTACAAACTCTGTGCACTGAGGCTGGGAGTGTAAAATGGTCTGGCCACTATGGAAAACAGTTTGGTGGTTCCTCAAATAATTGTTTGACCTAGTAATTCCACTTCTGGGCAGGTATCCAAAAGAACTGAAAGCAGGGACACAGCAGGTATGGTACACCTATTTTCATATGACAGCATTCGTCATAATAGCCAAAAGGTGGGAGAAAACCAAGCATCCATCTGTGGATGAAAAATAGGTATGTACATGCACTGGAGTATTTTTCCTTAAAAAGGAAGGCTACAACATGACAAGCTTTGGCAACATCAGAGTAAGTATCATAAGCCAGTCACAAAAGGACAAGTCCTGCAGGACCACACTTACACAAGTTACCTGGAGTAGCTGAATGCAGAGACAGAGAAGATGGGTAGGCGCCAAGGGCTGTGGGAGAGGGAAGTGAGGAGGTAATGTCTAATGAGATGAATGAGAGAAACTGAGATGTGCTTAGCGCCACTGCGCTGCCCACTCAAAGTGGCTGGCTTGATAAACTTTATATGTATTTTATAACAATCAAAAACAAGCGTGCATATGTGAAATAATAAACTCTACCATTGGGTTGATAAGCTGAAACTGGAAGACAGGTGCTGTGTCCTGCTCATTATTGTACCTGCCAGCCACATACCCTAAGGTCTGACAAATGATAACCCCAGTGACAGGAGCAGTTCCCAGACCCCGCAGATAACAGCCTCAGAGGATGCTGAAGTCCCTTCTAGAAAGTGGTGAATTATGTTCATACAACCTGTGCACATACTTTAAAACAATTGTGGATTACTTATAATACCTGATACAATGTTAGTGATATGCAAGAAGTTGCTACACTGTGTTGTTCCAGGAATGATGGCAACAAAATCCTCTATCCGTCCTCAGAACAGGTTCAGGGCTGTCCCCGTACTTGCAGTCTGAGCTTGGTTGGAGCTGCGCATGTGTGGCCCACAGGTCAGGAGGGCTGCCTGCATGTCCAGCAGACCTTGGCTGAAGCAACAGGCCTCCAGAAGCTTTCCCAAAAGGGCTCATTCCAGGAGTGTCTGTTCTACTCACACACCAGATTCCCAGCCCTGGACTCTCTGAAGAATAGGGGTGCCCAGGTGGGTGACATGCACACTGTACAGTCTGTGCCACTTTCCATGACTCTAAAGCTTTTCCAAAGCAGAAAGTTGGTTTCTTGAAGACTGATAGGAAGGAGGTCTCTGGCAGGAACCAGGAGAAGGTCCAGGCCAGCTAGTGTGAAGGGAGGAAGCCAACTTTGACTGCAAGTCACAATGGTTTGACCAAAACATAAAAGCAAACAAAACTGTGCAAGTTGATAAAGGCTGGAAAGGAACATACGAAGTGCATTTTTAAAACACTTGTGACAATTGAAGAAATTACTGAGAAAAAAGCAGTGGGAATGAGCACTTGGTCACTGTTCCTGCTCATTAGCCTCCTGGGCCCACACTGACCCTACTCAGATGTCGTCACCCATGCACAGAGGAAACTGGATCTTATGTGCCAGACATTAGGGCACCAAGCAGAAAGCAGGGTTGGGGCGATCAGGTCACACACACACACACACACACACACACACACACCCCGCCAGGGAAGCCTCCAGGGTGAGCAGAAACACAACCACCTGGCTCACGGCCACAGCTCAAAGCCTTAGGGAAACAACACTAAGTCACATTTTTTTAAATCCTGGAAAAACCCCAGGGAAATCAGAAACTCTGTAAGAGTGGAGATTCGATCCCAATGCTTTGAAATGCTTTGACAAATGCAAGGTTCATTTTGATTACCAAAAAAACAAAGGAAAGAAAAAAAGAAGAAAAAGCAAATGAAGCAAAGCAGCCTGGTTGAGTGGCAAGAGCCCAGTCCGGCAGCTGTGGGATCCTGGGTATTAGAAGTGTGAGTCCCCACAGTCACTCCCAGGCCCCTGAGGGAGACTAGATAAGGGACATGGGGGCTTGGGAACAATGAGTCAGGGGCTAGGAGTACCCTCAGTATTAAAAGGTAATTCGAAGTCTCTCACTCCCCACTAGGTGATGGCGGCTGGCAGTGCTCTTAACCTTTCACTGACGGTCTGCCTGGAGCTTGGGATAAGCACCCTGGTGAATGTCCCAAGACACACACTTGGCAAAGCTCATCCTTGGACAAGAAGACCTTATTAAGGAAAATAAACATCTCCTAACATGGGCTTTTCTGCCCTAAATAAATATCTTCTTTAAAAAAAGCTCCTGACAGATTGTCAGACATATATCCCCTGTGTCAATTAAGGGAGACTTGGTCTCTGGAGCCCCAAAGTCACCCTGTGTTCCAAGAACACAAAATACAACTGAAGAGGGTTGTCACCACAAATGATTCATGCACCAGCAGTTCAAAATGAAGCCTGTGCAGAGATAAGGCTCATTGCTGGGCTCCACCCCTGGAGCTTCTGATTCAGATCTTATCTCTAATAAGTTCCCAGGTGGGGCTTATGGGGTCAGTCTGGGACCCCACTTTGGTCTGGATTATCTCTGCTGACATTTCAAGGGTTCTGGATAAATACCTTGATGGCGTCTCATGGTCATTTTTTTTTTTTTGGTGGTACTGGGGTTTGAACTCAGGGCCTCACAGGTGCTCTACCACTTGAGCCACTCCACCAGCCCTTTTTGGCATTGGATATTTTTGAGATAGGGTCTCATGAACTATTTGCCCAGGCTGGCCTCAAACAAAGAGCCTCCTGATCGCTGCCTCCCAAGTAACTGGAATTACAGAAATGAGTCACCAGCACCAGACTACTTCTCACACACTTGAAGTCTTCCTCCCTGCCTTCCACTGACTCATTCACCCATTTATCTACACAACCACCATTCTGAGAACTCTTCCTGCTATGTTTTGGATACGGTTTGAGTGTATCCCCCCCCCAAAGGTGCTGGAAGCTTAGCCCTCAGTGTGGAGATGTTGAGAGTGGGGACAGGGACGGACCTTTAAAAGGTGGGGCCTAATGGAAGGTAATTAGGTCATTGGGGCACCACCTTCAGGAGGGATTAATGTAGTTCTCTTGGACCCCAGTTTGCTCTCAAGAGAACAGGTTGTTATAGAGTGAGGCCACCCATGTGTTTAGCCCTCTCCACACACCATGGGTTTCCTTTCTGCTTCCCTGCCATGTTGTGACTCAGCCCGAGGATCTTTGCCAGGATGCCAGTACCAGGCTGTTTGAACCCCTGAGCCATCAGAAACATGAACCAAATAAAACTCTTCACTTTATAAAGTACCTGGCCTCAGGCATTTGAGTACAGCAACACAAAATGGACTAAGACATCTATTCTGCATGAGGCATTATGCCAAGGACTTAAAGAAACAGATTGCTGGAGAAACAAAATACACAAGGATAGCACTATGTAAATCTGGGCTGTCCTCAAGGTAAAGAGGGATGAGCTTGCACCAGACTTTTCATGTGCAGCCCGGGATATCAGAAGACAGAGGAAGTGTCACAGTGTTCCGCTACCAAGAAAGGGCTGCAGTTCCAGGACTCTAATCCCAAAGATGTCACCCACTGGTCAGGGAAAAAGAGAGGAAAACATTCCAAGATACATAAAATGCAAATCATTCAGCAAGTATTTTTTTAAGGATTAACAATGAGCCAGTCACTGTCCCAGGACACCTGAGGATACAAAAGTCAATAAAGTAGAGGATCTACCCTTGGGAGAATAGCATTCTAGTGGAAAAAAACATAATCCAAACAAATGACAAACATAAAAATGTCAGGAAGGGCTAAGCACATGAAGAAAAACAAACTAGGGAGGGGGCTGAGGCTGGAGGTGGTGCACAGGAAGAATCCCTTCAGGTGTGACCGCTGAGCAGAGAAGAGAGGGTGAGAGAAAAATACTCAAAACCATCTGATGATCTTTAGCCAAACCAGGGAGCTGGAAGAGAGTCCTCAAAACAGAGAAAGGTGAAGAGTGGAGAAAGCAATGGTGAGCAATAAATGTTGCAAAAGTTTGGAGGGAATCAGGCATAGAGGGCTCACAGCTGTCATCCTAGCTACTTAGGAGGCTGAGATCAGGAGGATTGTGGTTCAAGACTAGCCCAGACAAATAGAGAAAGCTCATCTCCAAAATAGCCAGAGTAAAATGGACTGGAAGTGTGGCTCACCTGCTTTGCAAGTGAGAAATCCTGAGTTCAAATCTCAGTCCCTAAAAAAAAAAGTTTGGATGGGAGCATGGGGTGGGATGGGATGGGATGGGATGGATGGATGGATAGGTAGGTAGGTGGGTGGATGGATGGCTGGGTGGATGGATGGCTGGGTAGATGGATGGATGGATGGATGGATGAGTGGGTGGGTGGGTGGATGGATGGATGGGTGGATGAGTGGGTGGGTGGATGGATGGATGGATAGGAGAAGGATGGATGGATGGGTGGGTAGAAGGATGGACGGGTGGGTGGATGGGTGGGTGGGTAGGTGGATGGATGGATGGATGGATGGATGGATGGGTGGGTGGATGGATGGGTGGGTGGATGGATGAGTGGATGAGTGGGTGGATAGATGGATGGATGGATGGATTAGTGGGTGGGTGGGTGGGTGGGTGGATGGATGGGTGGATGGATGGGTGGATGAGTGGGTGGGTGGATGGATGGATGGAAGAAGGATGGATGGATGGGTGGGTGGAAGGATAGATGGGTGGGTGGGTGGGAGGGTGGATGAACGGATGGATGGGTGGGTGGATGGATGGGTGCATGGGTGGGTGGGTGAATGGGTGGGTGGGTGGATGGATGGGTGGGTGGATGGATGAATGGATGGATGGATGGATGGATGTTTTCATCAGAATCATCTTATCACTCAACCACAAAGAAAAACTTAGTGAACTGGAACCAACTAGAAAGGTAGGTAGCCACAGGATTTGAGAATAATCGCGGAGCTGCCTAGACTGCCATAGTGTTGGCAAAAGGAAGACCCTTCTCTGTTTTGGGCATCCAAGACCCTCCCAGGAGTCTAGAGTATTAAACCATTGGCTCTTACAGGTGAAGGTCCCACAGTTGCTGGGTATTCATCCTGGACAATGATGCTTCCCAAAGCATCGTGATGGGAAGCTATCTGACCTCCACCTGGACTCGTAGGGCTGAGAGACTCCCACTTCTCACACTGTGCCCCTCCATCTCTGCTTGGGCTTAATCACAAGGTTCTTCCTGGTATTGAACCACAGTGGGCCTCCCAGAATAGTCCTCCTCCCTGAAAGATGGACCTTCTTCCATCTTTCACTCATCCACCCATCCATCCACCCTTCATTGATTCAATAACTCTACAGACACCAACTGGCACTTAATCCACTTTGGGCACTATGTGAAGAGCTCAGGACATAGCAACCAGCACATTCAAGTGGTGTCCCTGCCATTAGGAACTCACAGATGGGCCAGTCCAACAAACAAGAACAGGACAATATACTCTCCTGCTGGAATGGTGCTGGGAAGAAAATGACCAGGTGCTAAGAAAACATTCACACCTGATCTGAAGATAACAAGAAGGGCTTCCCAAAAAAACCTTCCCAATGCCACAGGGTGACTGGAGCTGACACAAGTGGGCTTCTGGCATTTTCTGCCCTGAGACCCCTGCATTCTTTGTCTCTGAACTGAACACCCTTTCTTCCCCATGACCACAGTTCTTTAAGTGCCCAGGAGTTTCCACAGAGGACAAGACCCCCCTATTCTCTTGTACCTGTTGAAACACTGACATTTTGTTTATATTTTATGTTAGACTAGAAATCCTATCCAAAAAAGCATGCAAAAAAATTGCATACAGTTTGGAGAGACTTTCTCACAATGACCCTGGGCTGGGTCTTGGGATCACCGCCCCCTTTCCTGAGGAAATTGCCCCCTGCTTGTTGATCTGCCCCTGAACTTTCCTGGGTGTCGCTGTGTCACTTGTTCAGGTGTTACCTTCTTCATTTGTGACCCTCAGGACAGCTTCCTGAGAGTTTATATTCTCTCCATGCTCACTTGACTCCTAACTGATCTCCTGGCTTCTTGTCTTACCCCTCTCAAGCCCTGTAGGCACAGTGATCATTCGGAAATGTGAAGACAATCCTGCCCCTCTCTTCCTTTAAAACCTCCTGTGACCCACAGGTCAAAGCCAAGATCTGCAGCCTGCCAGGTAGAGTCCACATAACAGATCTTGCCGGCAACTCTTAACTCACCTCCAGACCCTGTCAGAGACAAAAAGTCCTCCTGTGAGGACCCCTCCCTGACCCCCAAGTCCTCATCTCTGGGTACCCTGCCTACCACGCATAACACTGACTCGTTTACCTTAAATAGCAACACACTTCTCTGACTATGGGCCAAAGCTGTTCCAAGCCCTTCATATAAACCAATTCACTGATTTTTATAACAACCCTATGCGACAGGCAGCACTGTCATTCCCCATTTCACAGATGAGGAAACCGAGGCAAAGAAGAAGAGTTCTGCACCCCCTGGAGGCTGTGCTCTCAGCCATGATGTCCTGTCTCCCTACATTGTCTGCTCATCCTTGCTCTCTCAGGGCTGGCCCATGCTGGATCAGCCCTCCCCGTCACAGCCTAGCTGGTGTCTGCTAGACAGAAGCAAATCTGACAGCACTGCCCCAGCAACGGTCACCCAAGTCGGGCATCGCCCCCCTTCTCTGCTGCCCTCCACAAGTGTCAAATATCTTCCTTCTCAGTGGAGATCAGAGGCAAAGTGGAAGTGAGGGATGTCACCTGCTCTGCCACCTGTAATATCATGCCTTGTGTCCGAAACCAGGAACTCCTCCCTGCTTGCTCACTGCCCTGGACTGCTTCCAGTGACAGGAAGTTTAGCCTTCTCACCAAGCAGACAGGTGACAACACCTACTTCAAGAACTGCCGGTATGGCAAACATGGCACCAAGGGAAAGAAGCTGGTCACAAAAGACCACATGTTGTCTGATTCCATTTATAGAAATGTCCAGGACAGATGAATCTATGGGGCCAGATAGCAGGTGGGTGGGGACTGAAGATTAGTGGAGGTTGGGGGAGCTAATGGTATTGGGATAAAAAGGATATTCTAACACTGTGGGCTGTACAATCTATGCCTTGCTAAAAACCATAGACTGTACCCCTTTCACAGGCAAATCGCAAAGTGTGTGACCACTACCTCAATCAAGCCAGTGACAAGGACAGAAAGGTCTTCTAAGCAAGTTTCTTCTGAATTATGGCAAATGTTTTTATTGTGTGGATAATCAGACCTAGGGATGTATGAATGCTAAGTATATACTCTAACATTCTACCCCAGATCTGGAAAACTATTTCTGAAAAGTCACGTAAAGTTGTGTTTGTCGAAAATCAGAGATAAGGGCAAAATAGTTTCTGCTGGGTAGCGAGGGGTAATGGGGGGTAAGAGAGGGAGTTGGGGGAGGTGGAAGGGAGGGGGCTGGGGAAAGGGGGGAGAAATGACCCCAACGTTATATGCACATATGAATAAAATAAAAATTAAAAATTAAATAAATAAATAAATAAATAAAAGGACAGAAATGTCTTGGGACAGACTGTGCCTGCAGAAAAGCAAAGCTGTAAGGTGACCTTCCATCCTAAGGAGAAGCAAAGTGGACCCCGGGGGATGCTCACGCACCTGCTGCATCTGCCCTGAGGTCAACAGGTGTCCCCAGGACCCACACTGGCCACTTCCTTCTCTTTGGCATCAGACTCCACCAGAGGACCCCACCGAGCTTTGCAGCTCCCTGGACCAAACTCTCGTTCCTAACAGTCCTGGCCATCCCATAAGACTGCAGGATCTCTGAGTGCTGGTACAGCTGTCCTCCTGCCAGCTCCCTCTTCTCCTTCTCCTCCTCTGTGCGTGGCCACCAACTCTGACATTTCCCAGACACACAGACACAGACACAGACACAGACACACACACACACACACACACAGGAGTATGGGAACTTGGCCCCATCCTTTTCAGCAACCAACCCTTTCTCACCAAGCAGCTTCCAAAGAACCATCTCTGATTCCCCATTTCATCTGTTTTGCTACCACCCCTGGCTGGGCTTCCAGAAGCAGCTCAGGTTGCCATTTTATTGCTGGTCCCCTGAGGGACCTAGTACCCTGAGCGGCCTGTTTCCAGAGATGGCCTGTGGTGCCCTGCTGGCCAAAGGTGTGATGATTCTCAGATGTGTGCTTCATTTTACAAAAAAAAAAAACCAGACATGCCAGGTGTGATGGTACACACCTGTAATCCTAGCTACTTGGGAGGCAGAGATAGGAAGATCACAATTCAGGGCCAGCCCAGGCAAAGTTAGGGCAAGATCCTATCTGAAAAACAAACTTTAAAAAAAAAAAAGAGTAATTAGGCCTGGGGGCTTGGTTCAGAGGGTAAAGCACTTGCCTAGCAAGCACCAGGCAAGTTTTTCTTTCCTTAAGAAAGAAAAACACGATGAAAATCTGAACTTATAAAAGGAATAAATTCGGGGGTGATTATCAACAGGTAATTAGGAACACTGAACTGTTTCTGCAAATGACTGTGACAATGGTTGAAATGAGCCAACATCCCAAAAGCACTCCATAAATGTCACTAGGACTCTTACCATCATCCCCATGATGCATTCAACACCTTTGGTCTTGAGACAGGACAGAAAACAAAATCCTAACCTTAGCCTTATCTGTTAAACAGAATACAGGATCTGGCAACTAATAGGCAAAACAGCAGCTCTGTTTCCCCCGCACTGTGCACATGGGAAAGACATGAGCCACCCGGGCAGCTGTCAACTCTTCAAGAAGAAATCAGGCCCTTTTCTTAGCCAACCGGGGAGCTGGATTGATACTCCATCATTGCTAGCAATTTGGTAAGTGGGTTGACCTCTTTTGTTCCAAGGAAAGTCTTTACTTCCTTCCACCCCAGAGGCTGGACAGAACACTTCCTGCTCAAAAGGATTCCCACAGCCCACACCACCGTGAGGCTTTCTCTGGAAAACCTCAGTGCCTGGAGTGGCACAAGGTGGCTTTCTTGGAGCATCAGCCTTAGGAGCCTCAGCACCAACCTGTGGCAGGGCTTAGTCCCTGCACCAAACCTGTCTTTCCAGCTAGGAGTCCAGGGAACCTCAGTCCTTGCTGGGGCGGAAGGCGCTCTTTGGCACCATGGTCTCCGATGTTCGTAGCTGCCTGTTGCTTCTTAGATGAGCCACAGCTGTCCAGGGGCACCGCCAGGATTTGGTAGTGCCCCTCTCAACACCCCCCAGTTCCTCCCTGAGAGGCAGCCACCATTCTTATCTCACTCCCGAGGGACCTGGGACCCAGAAAGGTGAATGTGGCAGAGTGAGGAGCTCAAGTCAAGCCATCCTCGGTCGACACCATTCCCACCGGCTGAATGGTGGCTATGGAGCGACTTACTGAGGGTCAGACAGCCAAAAGTGACACATGCTGACGGTGTTTGCTCCATCTTGCCTCAGTATCTCCTCTCTACCTGGTGAATGAAACTGAACGTGACCACTAGGACTTGCCTTGTGTTCTCACCTCATTTCTTCCCCTGGCTTCCTAGTCTTCAGAAATGGCCCAACATTCACCTATTGACTAAGACCCCAGTGGTCCAAGTCAGCCCGAAGGATGAGGCCAGGAGAACAGAAGCGAATCGGAAGAGAAAGGGAGAGAGGAAGGAGGAAGAGAAGGAGGAAGGGAGGGAGGAAAAAGGAGGGGGGAGAGAAGGGAGGAAGGAAAGGGCCAGGAGGGATGAGGAAGGGGTGAAGGAGAGAGATGCTTCCACACAGGAAGAAAAACTGTGCATAAAGGTCCTAAAGTGACATTGTATGTCTTGTTTGGTTTTTGTTGTTGTTTTCGCTTTTGGGGGGTTTTTTTGGGGGGGCGGGATTTGGGGGTGGTATGGGATTTTGAACTCAGGCCCTCCTGCTTGGTAGGCAGGCACTCTACCACTTGAGCTCCGCTCCCAATCCTTTTTTTTTTTTTTGCTTTAGTTATTTTTCAGGAAGGGTCTTGAACTTTTGCCAGGGGCCAGCCTCAGACGGTGACCCTCCTACCTACAGACTCCAGCCTAGCTGGGATCACAGGCACACAATTGCATGCTTGGCTTATTTGTTGAGATGGGGGTCTCAATGGCCTGGAAACTAAACCCTCCAAATCTCTACCTCCTGAGTAGCGGGGATTATAAGCTTGAGCCACCGCACCTGGCCTTTGTTTGTTTTACATGGGGCTGGACTCACTGCCACTCATAGAACCATAAAACCATAAGCCTCCCTAAAACACCATTTTCAGAACAGGAATTTGGGGCTTTGGGAGTGGTGTCCAATTTTCCCAAAGGCAAGAAGAAGAAGGCACAGGCGCTAATAGTCACAATTCAAGGCAGAAACTGAAAAGGACCAAAAGAGCTCCAGAGGGTGCCATGGTGGCCCATGGGTGTGAGGCACAGCTCCTGCCAGGCACGTGGGCCGCGGTGGCACTGGGGCCAGACCTTTTACTGGCAGTGGGAAGGACAGCTGATTGTGCCGGGCTCCCACTCTGTGGTTGGCCTCTGTCCCATCCGCGTGGGATCCCTGCTGTGCAGACACTGAGACTAGGGTGAGGTGGGGGAGGGGGGTGGACAAGCAATTTGCCAGAGGTCAGGCATGCAAGGGGAGTGGAGACTCAGTCTTCCCAGATCTAAATCCCTGCCTAACAGGAGAACGGAGAGGAGGCCACCTTTGCCCGGCATCCATCCGCTGCCTTTGACCTGGACTGCATCCCTCTCCCTTTGCCCTGCACCAGTCTGCTCCCTTTGACCTACTTTACATCTGTCTTCACGACTGGCAGCTGCTCCAGGGGGCAGGACCTCCATCTTGACCGTGTGCCCTAAGTACATAGCAAGGGCTCCTAGCCCACTACTTCCTTCACTCGGTCCCACCTCATCTACACGCCAGGCCGCCAGGTGGCCCTAGGAGTGAGACAGAAGCAGGGCAGAGCTTCCCCAGTGGGTAGAGGGGCAGATTCGTGAACAAGAGTTAACCGTGCTCACCCAGGCCATAGCCAGGGGTGAGGGGCGTGGTCAGAACCACAAAGGGGGAGGGGGTCGTCGAAAAGCTCTCTAGGGAGGATGGGGAGCCTGAGCCCAGGCTTGGAAAGCAGAAGGCAGTGGAGAGGGTGGAAAAGCATTCCAGAGAAGGGAACAGAATAGGCAAAGACATATAATCCTGTGATGGGCAGTGAATCTTTGAGAAGGCCAGGATGAGGGCTTTAAAGAAAAGAGGCCATTCTGAGACCCAGATCTTAGTAGCCTCTATTACCACCGGGACAGGGAACCTGGCCTCCACAGTGGGGTCAGTAGTACCAGAGCTTTAAGCGGGCGAGGCTGTGAGCAGATTTGAGTAAGTGTGGCTCCAACGATGTGAGGCAGAGAGCACCCCGGCTTAAGGAGGGCAGGGAGGCAGGAGGGGAGGTCCAGGCGTTCAGAGGCAGAGAAGGCTTTAGGGAAGAAGTGGGGGCCGCACTCACCGCGGAGCCAGCGCGCGCCGGCGTGGGTGTCCTTGGGCCGGATGAGGCGACGTTGGGCGTAGCTGCGGCCCACGTACCACAGCATCCAGAGCAGCTGCAGCAGCATGAGCGCGGTGAGGAGGCACAGCAGGTCCCGCTTGCCCACGCCCGAGGCGTGCACGGCCCAGGCCAGCAGGAATAGCAGCCCCGCTACGAACACATTCAGCCCGTACTGGCTGCTCAGCACTTCGGCCAGCTTCTGCGGGACGCTGGCGCGCGCGGCGCCGCGCCGAGGGCCGGGGCACTGCGGGGACCCCGCGGACCCCGACCACGACGCCCCGTCCGAGGCGCTCGAGGCTGATCGGGACGCGCCTGGGCCCTCGGGCATCTTGGAGAGACGGCGGAGTCTGGTCCCCAAGCGGCTGCGGCTGCGGCCGGGCCCCGCCTGTTGCTCCTGGCTGCTGACCTTGCCCGACGCCCTCTGTCACCAGCGCTGCCTGCCTGCTGCCCGCTCCGATGCCTGCCTGCCCCCTTCTGCCCCGGGCCCTAGAGCAGGTCCCCACAGCCGTCCATTGACCTCCCACCCGAGGCCTGGCGTCCAGCGCCCCCCGACGCCCACTGCCCACTCCGCTCTCTGAAGCCCGGCGCCCAGTGTGGATCCCAAGCCCGCGATCCCGGCCGCCGCTGACCTCGCTCCGCGCGTCCTCCTGCACCCCGGCCCGCCGCAGCCCGCACCCCACCCCTGCGCCGACGCCAGTCGACCCACCCCCCTCCCTACCTCCCCGGCGCGCCCCGGAAACTCGACCGCGAGGTGCCGCCCGCCGGCTCCGGGGATGCCCCGGAGGGTGGCGTGGGAGGGAACTCAGGGGGTCGCGGGTGCCAGCTCCAGGGGTGGGGGGCGTGGCTGCCGCCGAGCCGGAAGTCCAGCGCTCAGCTGCCGCTTGCGCTGTCCGGGACTGTCCCCAAGGGTCTGCATGGGGGACGCCAGAGGTGCGGGTGAGCGTGCGTCAGTCCATCTGTTTATCTTTGTCCCTGAGTTTCTGTCTGACCTCTGTTTTGCAGTGTGTCTGGCTACGGGTGGGGTGCGCGGGTCCCTACAATACGGGGAGGGTCTCTCAGTTTGTCCCACTGGTGTGCCTGTGTTGTTGTGGGCCAGACGCGCAGATGAGGACTAAGACCTGAGCCACTTCCCAAGGAGAGGTCATACCTCGCCCTGTACCAACGGAGCAAGGAGCTGACTCTACTCTGGCAGGAATGGGGCTGGGTGTGGTGGCCCTGGGGTGGCCCTGGAGTGGCCGGCTTGGAGCACTTCCCGACCCCCAGCCCACCCGTCGCCCTGTTCAAAACCTGGTGCCCACCTGCCATAAACCCCTCCCAAAGACGAACTCTGTCCCCCAAGGGGCTCCACTTTGGTGGGGCTAAGAGAAGGTCGGCAGGTTTCTGCAGAAGACCATTCTGAGGACACACGTGACCGAGAGGAGGAGAGAGAGGGGAATTGGGAGTGAGTCCAGGCACAGGAGCCTCAGAGAGGGCGGGGCGGCCTCTGGGGCCAGTCCCTTGAGCACTGCACAGTCTTCCCTGGTTTAACGCTTTTCTGTAGCTTTCTTGAAATTCTTCATTTTTCCCCCTTTACACTGGGCACAGCACCTTGCACCAGCGGGTCCTGCTAAGGGCGGGGCTGGGCACCAGGCGTCAGTGCCTTGCCTTGCCTTCATTCTTTCAACTCATTCCTTCATTCATTTGATCCATACATGTTTATCCACGCTGAGCCACATGGAGGCTCTGTTCTAGGCAGTGGGGACTGGGCGATGCTGCCCTGGGAGCTGACAGCCCAGCTGAGACACAGGCAGATGACAATTACTTCCTGAGTAGGGCTGGAAGCTGGAGAGTGCCATTCTGAGCCAGCACTCCCCTTCCAGGAGCTCATAGCCAGAGCAGGAGGCAGAGGAGACTGCCAGGAGAGGAGGGCTGGGGAGAGCCCCCCTGCTAGGAAGGCTGAGAGGTTTCAAAGGAGGCAGCACCTGCAGTCTTTATGCCAGGAGTAGCTAGCCAGGTAGAACGGGGCAGGAGTGGGGAAGGCATTCCAGGAAGCCATCGTGTGGCCTGGAATGACTGAAGCGCAGGCTGTACTCAGAGACAAGAAGTCCTGGTCTTAGCATGTTCTCCTCAGCTGTGTCCCCAGAGCCCAGCCAGAGTGGACACTGGTAAGTAAGCAGTGAGTTAACAAATAAGTGCATGAATGACTGAGGGTGCAAATGAGGCCTGGATCTCCTCATGGCGTTAGGGAGGTGTGGGACTGGCTTGTGAGGCATCTTCCCCACCACATTCTAGCCCCTTACCTGGCCTATTTTCTTGCTTAGGACTCACTTCTTGCAGTGTGCAGACACCTGTTACCTGGTTGGCTGTCCCTGTAGCAAACACTCTGTGAGAAGGACTTTGTCTTGTCCACTGCTGTGTCTCTAGCACACAGAACAGTGATACCCAGCACCAGCTACTGTGCCAGGTCAGGGACAACACAATGGGACCCAGATTGTGCCAAGTACCATGAAGACATGGGAGAGGGAGAACCTAGTGCCTGGCAGGAGCCTCAGGAATGTCCTAGGACCCAAAAGTCAAACTGCTTTTATTTCACCTTACAGTTTTA
This sequence comes from Castor canadensis, assembly GCF_047511655.1. NCBI lineage: Eukaryota > Metazoa > Chordata > Mammalia > Rodentia > Castoridae > Castor > Castor canadensis. The sequence goes on from NC_133394.1 coordinate 149,284,411, forward strand.
CAAAGCACACTCCTGTCCATTATGTCTTTTCCAAAAGTCAGCTCAATTGAGCATGGATTTGTAGGAAAGGCCTTATCAAGTAGTGGGTAAAGTGGGAAGTTCTGAAGTCAGGCTGCAGGGTTTGAATTGGACTCTATCACTTACATTATGTGATCCTGAACAAGTTACCAAACCTCTCTGGACCTCAGTGTCTTCATCTACGAAATAAAGCTTTTAAAAATAACCACGCTACTGGGCGCTGGAGGCTCATGCCTGTAATCCTAGCTACCTGGAAGGATGAGATGGCCCCTCTAGGTTGGGCCAGTTGACAGAGTTCTGGTCAGTGGCCTATGAACAAAAGTGATTTGAGCACTCCCAGGCCAGGACCATGAAAACCTTCCTGTGTGATCTTCATGTCTCTACACACACACACACACACACACACACAGAGCAGTGTCTGAACACCAACACCCAGGGCCACTTTGCAGCCATGTGAAGACAGCAGAGCCCTGAGTTCTCTGGGGAAAAGGGACGGAGACCCCTGCTAAGTTGGACCTTCCTCAAGTGAGGAAAAAGCTTCTGTTGGATACAGTCATGCAAGTTTGGGATGTAGCTGTCATGCAGATAAACCCCGTTCCATTCCTGTCTGAGAATTAGGGAGATGCCTGAGTCTGGGCTACCTCAATTCTTAATGAGGAATGAAATGTAAGTTTCTAGACACCAAGTGTTGGTCAGAACATACAGAGGAGTAAATCAAAGCGAGCTGCCACAGAACACAAGCCTAGCTAATACCATGGGTTGTATTCTTGAAAACTGCACAGAGTGGATTTGTTTTCATTGGATATAGTAGGTGTACAGGGGGATTCATTGTGACATTTACATATGTGCTTATGGTGTATGGTAATTAGATTCACCCCTCCATCCTTCTCCTTCATCCCCTACCCCCTCTTCTTAGAACAATTTCAGCAGGTTTCACTGTTGAATTTTCATGCACATATACAAAATGCATCCACCATCTTCCCCTCCTTTTTCCTCCCCATTCACCCTCTCCTGTCCCACAGGTGTCCACCCCTGGATAGGACCTGTTTTGCCTTCCCATCCTTCATATGTTAAGAGGTTCCCCTTAGCATTTCAGACATGTACGTATCGTGCTTTGATCAGATTAAGCACCTCGGTTACTTCCTCTTTCTCTCTCGCCCTGCCCCCCTACTATTCAGCTGCTCTCAGTGCATTGTGTTACACTGTCTTCGTACACAGATGCGTTGCGTTTCAGTATTACTCACTCTGTCGTCCTCTTTTCCTCTCCTGCCTCCTCATAGTCCCTTCACACAGACCAACACATACTCTCTCTCTCTTTCCTTCTTTCTTTCTCTCTTCTGAGAGTAGATTTTAAGTGTTCTCGTTGATAAGAATGTCAAGTAGTGTATATGTTAATTAGCTCAATTTAGCCATTCCACAGGGTATTTTAGCAGTACTGGGGTTCGAACTCAAGGCCTCACATTTGCTAGGCAAGCGCTCTACCACTTACTTGAGTCTCATCCCCAGCCTTACAGAATAGTTTAAATATATACAACTTTTGTATATAACAAGTGTATTAATTATATAATTAAATAAATATTTTTTAAAATGTTAACAAAAACAATATTTGATCTCTGTAATTGGGAAATCTCTAAGTTTGGTAATGATTCAACTTGAATCATTACAAGAGATAGTCAAAAATTCTCACCCAGGGTTTGGGGTGTAGAGTGCTTGCCTAGCATGTCTGAGGCCCTAGGTTTGTTTTTTTTTTTAAATAAACAAACACAAACTCACCCAGTTTCCTAACCTGAACCAGATCACAAGTTCAAACAAGTCCTTGAAGGGTGAGGGCACTGGGTCTCTGAGGAAAACCCATCAACAGTGTGACAGATGTCATGCCAAGCCTTCTTGGAAGCATTCACAGCTTACACCATGGTGTCCACTCCAACACAATGTCATTCCTCCTTTTGAAATAGCATAGGATGTAGGAGGGCTTCAAAGCTAATAAGGAACGTTCCTGCTCTCCTCTCCTCAAGCTCTTCTGACATCTCACCCACCTGGGCACACGTGTCAAACCTAGGAAACAAGTACTGACAGAATACAAGTAACTACTTGAGAGACTTTCCTCATATTTCTACTTTTCACTGATGTCTTCATTTTTTCTACACAGACCTTTGGGGAAACACTAGACATGGGCTCTGAGTTGATTTCATGGTCACTTTCTCTTACTAGGAAATAAAACCCTTTCGTCAGAAATAGTGTGTGTGTCTTGTACCTGGGCCCATCGAGCATGCACTGGAGAGATTGGGGAAAGAAACTGGACAGATGTGCCATTTTGCTCACCTCTGCAGGGGAGGCGTGTTGGTGAGCATTCACTCCCTACTCTGTCTATCCAGAGAGATCATCCACAGTCCTTCCCAATGCCTCCTGGTCATCCATCTTTCAATTCTTCTTTCCAAGTCACTAATCATTGAATCAAATGATTGACCTTCTGGCAACCAAGCATGGTCAGCGTAAATTTCTACTCTGGACATCTCTTACTCCAGACAAAATGGACCCCCAACTGCACCACTCCACGTTCTGCTCGCTGGGAGAATTTGCCTTCACCATTGTCCTTCAGAGCCACCACTGGGTGGGGCTGTAATGCTGCCATTGAGCACTTTGGGTTGGCCCCATCCTTTCATGCAGAAGCACCTGTAAACTCGGCCTGACCTTCTTCTCCCATCATGAGCTCACAGGTGTGGATTAAGGAAGGAGGCCACACAGCAGGATCAGGCTTGATGGGGTTGGGGCTAGCTACCTCCATGTACAAATTGAGGTTTCCAAACCTGTTCAAGTTCAACGTCTCACATGCCATTCCTACCAGAACATCACTACTGTGCATAGCCAGCATTATGGTTGGGAGGGTCACATAACTCAATTCATGATGGAAACTTGGGTCCTGCGATTGCTTACTTCTCACAAAGGTGAGACATAGTTTCTCAAAAGGGAAATAATTATCTGCAGAAGGGGTTATGGACTCACTCTGAAATCCGGAGGCTCTGTGTTTTGATTCTCTTGTTGGTTCCTGCCAGTTTTCATCTAGCACCATAATTTGCCATATTCTCTCCAGGTGCCGCTGGCTTTGTTGGGGCATAGGACCTGAGTTGTAGAGCTGTGATGGTGGACAGAATAATGGCCTCCAAAGATGTCCATGCTCCATTTCCTGACACCATGAGTATGTTGTATTACACAGCAAAAGGAACACTGCGGATGGGATTCAGGACCCTCCAGTTGGAAGACTGTCTTGGGTTATCAGGGGGTTCCAGTGTAAGCACACAGGTGGAAGGCAGAAACAGAAGAGGGGGTCAGAGCTGTCTGATGACAGAAGAAGCAGGAGAGGGGAGAAATGACCCAAACATTGTATGCACATATGAATATAAAAAAAAGAAGCAGGAAATTCAAAGCAGAAGAAAGTCTCCCAGTGTTGTCACTGACCTTGACAGTGGAGGAAGGGGGCTAGGTGACAAGAGATGCAGGTGGCCTCTAGAAGCTGAGAATGGCCCTCAGCCAATAGCCTGCTGGGAAATAGCAATGTCAGTCCTCCAGGGACTATCATCTTGAAAGCAAGAAATGGATTCTCCCCTAGTACACCCAGAAAGGAATGTATCCCACCAACGTCCTGATTTTAGCCCATTAAGACCCATCCCAGACTTCTCACCTACAACACTGTAAGAGAATACATTTCTACTGTCAAGACTGCTGTTCATGTAGCGTGGTATGACAAAACCCTACTATGAATGCCACTCCTGGATCCCAGGTTCTCTGTAAAAGGAAACTCAAGCTGCTCTGTGGAGAGGACCACGGGGAGAGAAATCCACAGCTAGCATGGCTCACCCACTTCAAGTGGACCAGCTTGATCGCCCAGCCACGGGTGAGATGCACCCATGTGAAGCGGAAACAAATTGTTCCTGCCAAGCACTGCTCAAATTTCACATTACTGAGAAGAGTAAATGGTGGCCATTGTTTTAGCCACTTAAGTTTGGGTGCGGTTCGTTATGCAGCAATAGGTAACCAGAACACACAGGCTCGAGTGGGGGACAGTCCAGGAGATGGGAGATGACCCAGGAGTCTCTCTGTGGTGACTGCTGTTGGCAGGGATGAAGGGCACTTTAAGAAGAGTCCTGATGCCCTCAATAGAGGTGGTGGGGATGTGCTGCTGGGAAGCGAGAGAAAGAGGACTTTTGCTTCATCACACGCAGAACTCTGGGGTCTGTTCCTCACTCCTGTCACTGGAGGGTGTGGGCTGGGGAGGGACAAAGCTCCCCTTTGAACATTATGTATACTGCACTGATTTGCATCCACACACCACAGTGCAATTTCTTTTAATAAGAGGAGTATATCTGGGGATTGTAAGCATAGTGAACACTTTGGTGGAGTTTTGGAATAGAGGGAAACAAAGAGATGGGTAATAGTGGGAGAAACATGAGGGAGCCGGACTTCATGTGAGTTTGCTTGGAAGCAGGAGATGTTACAATGCATTTACCTGCTGATAGGAACTATAGACCTCAAGGTGTAATGACTACAATCAAAGTGAGGATTTGTAAGCCAGGTGTGATGGTGCATGCCTTAATCCCGGTACTTGGGATGCAGAGGCAGGAGCATCATGAGTTAGAGACCAGCCTGGGCTACATAGCCAGACCCTGTCTCAAAAAAAAACCAAACCAAACCAAAACAAAACAGTTTGCAAATGCTGCAGCTATACTTAAAACAAGTAGCCCACACCATTTAGAAACAAATCATCAGCTGTACGTCATGTCTGCCCAAATGGGAAAGTCTCTTCCCCAACTTCAAGACTGAACCTGAGACTTAGGGGGAAATTTTGTAGCCCTTTTTGGAATAGGTTACTCTTCTGTTCGAGTCTTCCCTCTCCCAATCTTCCATCTTGGCCAAGAACCTACAGTTCTTTAAAGTTAGGCCTTAGTGTAGACAAAATATTCCGGTTCCTATGTCATTATTTTTTTTTAATTCTGTGCAGACAGTTAACTAGAATCCATAAAACTCTTCTCCATGTCAGGGCATACTGAAATGAGTCAAAGTCCTTCAAAAATAAATTTTAAGGTTTCCAAGACGAAAGTTACTGCAGACAGCATATTCAAAGCTGAACTGAAAGAGTTTCTCACTCGGGAGCTGGCTGAAGATGGTTACTCTGGAGCTGGAATCTAACTGGGACAAAAAGCATTATTTTAGCTGCCAGGTGACAGAATGTTCTTGGTGAGAAGGGCTGGTGGATGGTGGAATTGACCGCAGTAATTCAGAAGAGATTTGGCTTCTCTGAGATCAGTGTATGAGAGCTTTATGCTGGAAAGATGGCCACAAGGGGCCTGTTGCCACTGACCAGGCAGAGTCCCTTCCTTACAGACTCCTAGGAGGGTGCGCTGTGCGGAGGACCTGCTATAGTGTGGTACTATTCATCATGGAGAGAGGTGACAAGGGCTGTGAGGTCATGGTGTCTGGGAAACTCTGAGGACAGAGAGCTAAATCCAGGAAGTTTGTGGATAGCCAGATCCACAAGGAGACCCTGCTAAGTACAAGGTTGACACCGCTGTGTGCTGCTCAGACAGGGTATGCTGGCATCGAAGTGAAGATCATACCTCCCTGGCCCCAAAATGCCCCTGCCTGGCCGTGTGAGCACTGTGGAGCCCAAAGGTGAGATCCTGCTCCCACCCCTCCCTCAGAACAGAAGGGTGGGAAGCATGCATTAGTTCCATCTGCAACAAAGGAAAGAAGGGAGGGAGAGAAGAAGAGGAAGAGGGAGGGCTAGAGAAAGGAAGGGAGGGAGGGAGGGAATAGGAGGGCATTTGTTGTAAGGTGGCCACTGAACAGGCCATCTTAGTAACTCCCATCAGCCAGCGCTGAGCACCCCCAAGCCACCCTGCCTACTGCCCCCATACAAGACGTGCTTCTCTGTTCCCCTGGCGACCTCTCCAATGCATCTGTCTTTTGCTTAAGGATAACCAGAGACGATGTTTTGTTGCATAAAAGTCAGGAACTTTAAGTTCTGCTTCAAGTTCCCTAAAACGACCATTGCCTTAGGAGCTAGGTCTCAGACCCAGACTTGGGGAGCCCCAATCAGGTTCCGATCCTGGTGAAATCAGTTAGATTCAGTTATCTCTATGCACAGGCCAATCCTACGACCCTGGCTTTTGCAAGAACATGTCAACCCACACTGACCAGAAAGGAGACAGTTCACCCACCTTACACTGGAACCAACCAGGGACTCTTCAAAGAAGGCAGCCTCACCCACGAACTGAACCAGCCTTACCACTGCACAGCTGGAGTGCAACCCAGGTTCAAAAAGGAGAGAGTTCACCCACCTTACACTGGAACCAACCAGGGACTCTTCAAAGAAGGCAGCCTCACCCACGAACTGAACCAGCCTTACCACTGCACAGCTGGAGTGCAACCCAGGTTCAAAACTTGGTCTGGCCACTGACTGTGAAATGTGAGCACATACTTGCTCCTACGATATTCCTGACTTTGATGACAAGACAAGTTAGTTTCATTCTTCATTACTCTTTGAAGGGGGGGTTCCTCCCCTACACTTGATTAGGAGCAGTTAGACGGCTTGACACTGTTTTTATTTATAGTTATAATAAAAGCAAAAGGTGCATATGTAGCAGGCATAGGAGTTATTTAACAGGAGTGGGAGCAGGTGTGAGTCTGTCAAATGAGTTTATTAAGATGGCTCTTTTTATAGGTTTCTTTTGGGAAGTGGTTACCAGTGGAAGGGGGTGGGTATAAGGGAAGGGTTAATGAGGATGAATATGGTAGATGTGTTTTGTATTCATATATGATTCATATATGAGAATGAAACCTATTCAAGCTGTCCTAAGAAGGGGGAAGGGGAAAGAGGAAAAATGATGGAGGGATAATTCTAAGATATGTCAGCACATATGTAAATATCACAACGTCGTCCCATACAACTATTATGTGCTAATAAATAAAAAGGATGTCTCCTTTGGGTTTTTTTTTTGCAGCACTGGGATTTGAACTCAGGGCCTCATGGTTGCTAAAAAGGCACTCTTACTATTTCAGCTACTCCACCAGCCCTCTTTTCATGATGGGTATTTCAAGATGGGGTCTCTCGAACTATTTGCCCAGGCTGGCTTCAAACCACAATCCTGATCTCTGCCTCCTGAATAACTAGGATTATAGGCATGAGCCACCAGTGCCTGGCAATGTCTCTTTTTAGGTAAACAGGCGATATCCCTACCATACTAACTGGGTATGGCTAACTGGGTTTTAATAAATTGGATTTAACCAAAAGTTCCAGACTTAGATTGCTAGCCTCGTAGTAAAATTACTCTGAGGGGAAAAAAAAAATGAGTATAAAACATATGGGAATAGTCACAGGGCGGAGCCCTGTGACCCGGCGAGATCCTCAGTGAGGCTGAAGCAGACACTGTTTACTTGCAGGCTTTCAGGTTCGAGCCTGCACTGGCCTCTCACATCCCCAGTCCACCTAGCTCGTGCTGCCCTTTGCCTGACCTCTGTTTTAAATGACACTCTCCCACATCTTCACACTCGTGTGCACACAAACTGGGTTTGGTTCTATTTACTGAGCACGCTCTTGGCAAACATTGTTTGATGTGATATTCCCGATCCTAGGTTCTACTCGCTCTTTTTTTAATGGTGGTACTGGGTTTGAACTCAGGGCTGTATGCTTGCCCACCACTTGAGCCATACCTTCAGCAATTTTTTTCAGGTATTTTTCAGATCAGTCTCACATTTTTGCCCGAGCCAGACCTCCTACCTATGCCTCCCACACAGCTGGAATTATAGACATGTACCACCACCATGCCCAGTTTATTTGTTGAGATGGAGTCGCACTAACTTATACAAGAATTTGCTTCAAACTGTGATCTTCCTGATCTCTGCCTCTTGAGTGAGCACCACACCAAGCCCCCACCTTCTCTTTCTATTCCTAGTTCCTAGTTTAAAAAAAAGATTAATGAGGACAGATGACCCTACAGTGAACAAATGGCAGGTGTGGCCAGCCCCAAACATAAGTGGTGACTCTATCAGACACTTCACAGGAAGAGTCAACACAAGCTGGCTCTGTGTCACAATATTCACACAGCTACTTTACTGTGAGCACGTCTGCGTCTGAAAGTTCACATACTATCTTCCCAGGACCATTAAAAGCAGAGGAACCTTCTCTAAAGACCATTATATGTCTACAGTTAACTCGAAGTGCTAGCAGCTAAGAACAGAAGCTCTTCCAAGTTTGTATTAACAAAATGCACAAGAAAATTACAAAAATATTTTATTGGAATGTTACAGAAAAAAATTATACACACCTAAAAATGATTAAAAGTCCATATGTTAAAAAGTGCTAAACAGCTGATAACTTACATAATGACAAAATCAAAACTAATGGGAAAACATAAATACTTCCATCTGGTCCTTTCACCTAACAAAAGTGTACAAAAATGAGGCAGTAATCAGTAAAGCTGGGTTAAAGGCACACCAAGACTCCTGTATGTCTGCACCAGCCATTTCATAAAGCACACCACGGAAGAGGGAACAGTTCTAAAACTGGGGCACATCAAGTTCCTGTACTGGAACCACTATTCCCCAAAGACCCACGCAGATCTGCCATACAAATAGTTACTTTCACATAACAGCTTTCTGAAACATTCAATAATCATTTCAGTCGGAGAAATATTCTAGTGAAATACAATTTATTCTGATTTTAACAACAGGTTGTTACAGTCAGAACCTTTCCAAGGCAGCCCCTCACTTTGTAGACACCAAAACACACAGCAGCTCTTCCCTCTGTCTGTGATGCCTTCAGCCAGCAGGATGTTTAGTCATTCTGTCTACACCACCACGTCCTCAAATCTGAAACACAGCAGTATCCATGTACCAAGTAAGGCACTGGCGCTCAAGCTGCTGACCTGAAGTGCCGTCTACATGCCTCTGCCACTAGCTGCCTCTCCGTTACCAATCGCCAACCCAAGGGAGCAGGAAGTCTCCTGGAATGCTGGAACTCAACGCCCCAGGCACTCCACAGCCATCAGGAGGGGAGGCATGGGAGTCAGGGCTGGCTGAGAGACTGTGGTGAGAAATGTGCACACAGGGAGTCACACTGGTCCCTTGTCAAAGTGCCATGTCTGAAGGACACTGTACTAGCAGCTAGTCAGCCTGGCAACAGCATAACTGCCTATTTCTTCTACACCTGGCCACAGTGACTTCCCTGAAAACTCAGTCAGTCTCCTTCAGCACTGACTTCCAGTTCTCTGAGCCTCCCCTTTCCTTACTGCAGATGCTGTGGGAGTTGGTTTCCTCTAGGTTCATGTATGAGTGACAAGAAGGAAGGGGGCCATCTTTGTCTTCCCACCTTGTCTCTAAGAATGGGGTGGGCATTCTCAGACTGCACACACTTCCTTAGTGAATGGCTTACCTGATGCTCAGGAAACAGACCCTACTGTGTGAGGTCTGTTTTTAAGGAACGTGGCAGAATTTTCCCCAATGGGAGAAGCTGTCATTACTCCTCTGTCCCATTCCTCAGGAACAATGAAGCCACAGTCCCTATGCAGACATGACAGAGCCGACTTCAACAGGGTGTGCTTACGGGTAAGCTTACCTGCGTTGGAAGGTGCACCTACAATCTGTTTGGTGCCTTCTCCGAAAAGGAGCTGTTTAGGACCAACATTACAAAGGTCCCTCTCACCTCAGGTGTACTGGGCGCAAATGTGACAAGGCCCTTCACAAGCAGCCTGTCACAGCTGTGTCCAAACCATCTCAAAAGACATTTTTCAAATGAGTGCACTACTAGAACGAGCACCCCAGAGATCTTACCTTCAGAAATCATCCAAGGAGTGAGATGAACATTACGACTCCCATAAACTGCGTGAACAGCAATAAGGGAGTGAAAAACGACCACACGTTCCAAAGCGCAACGTTGAAGCTGAGAGGGGCAAGATGAATACTGGTTGGCCACAGTGCCTGCGGTGTGTGCAGCTGCTACCCCCACCCCCCAGACTCAGAGAACACTAGTCTGGATGGCAACTTTCTGTACACAAAACAGTTAGTTGCTCAGATTGTGCGACCTGGCCAGTGTCAGGAAGGAAAGCTCTTTGTATGCTGACAGAACTCAGACTCAGAGAACACTAGTCTGGATGGCAACTTTCTGTACGCAAAACAGTTAGTTGCTCAGACTGTGCGACCTGGCCAGTGTCAGGAAGGAAAGCTCTTTGTATGCTGACAGAACTCACACAATTTCTTCAAAAAGTTTTTCTTTTCACTAAGGGCCTCTAACGGGAGCTGTCATGCTTCACAGAAATGTCACGTCCCCATCGGGCACAGAGCCTCTAATTCCAGCTACTTGAGAGGTGGAGATGAGAACGAGGTTCGAAGTTCAAGGCCAGACTGGACAAAAAGTTAAGGAGACCCCCATCTCATCGAATAAGCCAGGTGTGGCTCCTGTGTAGCCCTTGCTACATAGGAGGCATAAGCAGGAGGATTGCAGTCCTAGTCCAGCCACAGCAAAGAGTGAGACCCTATGTAAAAAATAATCTAAAACAAAAAGGGCAGGAGGCATGGCTCAAGTGGCAGAGAGCTGGCCTAGCAGGTCCAAGGCCCAGAGCTGAAATCCCAAAAGAAATGTTAAGTTTCAAAGTCAGTGTGTGCAAGGGACCATGAATTAAAACAGCTGAGGCTGCTTTTATGATTGCACACTATCACAGTATCAGGGTAAAAAGATAAAAGTATTTTCTCTTTAAACTAATGGAAGAGGTAATCATTTGTAAGATGCTATTAACTGCAAATGACATGGCTTTGTGTCATTGGTGCCATTATGGAGGAACTGCAAGCTACACGGAGTCCCTGGTGGGGCGGGCGGGGGGATAGCAGTCCCTCTGTAAGTTGGAAGGCAGGGATCTGTTCCAAGACTCTCCAGACACCGAACTCTCTGAATGCTCAAGTTCCTGCATGAAATGTTGTGACATGTGTATACAATCTCAGCACATCCTCTCGTTACTTTAAATCTTATCGCTAGGATTCCATATAAAACACAGCATTATGTAAGACATTTTTCTACTATGTAGATGCTGTGTAAATAGGTGCTACACTGTATTGTTTAGGGAATAATGACAAGGAAAAATGTCTGTACATGTTCAGTATAGATGACATTCTTTTTGGTGATTGGTTTAACTCATGGATATAAAACCCATGGACGCAGAAAGCCACCTATAGAATCCCCCTGGAATGTAGTTTGGCACTGTCTCCTGAAGTTGGAGGTGTGTACACCCGATGACCAGACACCTTCACCTCTCCGTGTGTATGCAGACATATATATGGGTGGGAAGGGTTACCAGGAGGCTGGTTGGTTCTCTTTCTTGATCTGAGTGAGACCTACGCTGATGCTCACTTCATGATCAGCTCAGTCAAGCTGGGCATTTGGTTTTTTCTACTTTTTAATATGTATTGTACATTGCAATGAAAACTATTTAAAAAGCAAGGTACAGGATCTGTACAGCACGTGACCATTTGTGTTTTAAATAAGTAGGCACATAAAGAGAAAGAGATACTAACAAAAATGGAGTTCAAAGAATAGGAAGCACTGAGAGACACATTTTCTATGACTCCTTGTATCTCCTTTTGAATTTGGGTCACATATATCACTTGATCACAAAAGAAATGCTTCCATCCACATTCATTATTTCCAAGCAAACTTACCAAATTCCTGCTGCGATAAAGGTCGCAGTTGTAATGGGCACCAACACTGGGTACTTGACATCATATTCTTCAATCCCGCGGTACCACTCCAGGTAGACTATGCAGTAAAACGCAACAGATAGACTGACGAGCAAAAAGGCACCACCAAAGAGAAACCAACTGTGGAGACAAGTCAGGTACGCAAATCAGAGATGCCTTCCGTTTTTGTCAACAACGTAAAAACGTATTTCTAGGAAGAGCCTCAACTAGAAAGGGAGTGGGGGTCAAAGGGACCCACAATTCCACGACCTCAGCTTTCGGAATCTCAGTCTAGTGGGAGATGAGGGTGAGAAAAGATGAGCCATGTAACTCGGGAAAGGATGAAAAAGTGGGACTTCACTTATATCACACATACATGCTTTCATGAACCAATCAACCAACCAAGAACCCCAATTACAGCGATGAATTTTCTTTAAAAACAAAGGAGGGCTGGGATGTAGCTTGGTGGTACAGCACTTGCCTGGCATGCGCGAGGCCCTGGGTTCCATCCCAGCACCAAAAAAGAACAGAAAAAAAAACAAAGGAAAGACAGGGGCTTTCTGCTTGTTCCTGAAGTCCTGTGTGAGAGGAATAAAGAGGACCCCATCAGAAACCATTAATTCCTCCAACTTACGTTCTCAGAACACTGAAAAGCAGCCAGGAAGACTGTCAATTCAAATTCTCTCTCATAAAAGATTTCTAAGCAAACACATGAACACCATCTCTGTGATGGTTTGAGTGTCCCCCAAAGGCTCATTTGCTACAAGCTTGGTCTCCAAAATGGGCTGTGAAAGATGGTGGGACCTCTCAGAGGAGAGGCCTATTGGGAGGTGGCTGGGTCATGACTGCCCTCATGAAGGGATGAATGCTTTTCTTGCACAGGCAATTTTTTGCTCTAGAAGGATGGGACTGGTTACCTCCAGAGCAGGTTGACATCAAACCTGGCACTTCTCCTTGGTGTCTCTCTCTCTCTCTCTCTCTCTCTCTCTCTCTCTCTCTCACACACACACACACACACACACACACACACACACACACAAACACCTCTTTCCCTTCTGCTTCTCCACTACACAGCCAGGAGGTGCCATGCTACTTGGCCCTTTAGCAACCAGAATTGTGAGCCAAGTACACTTTTCTTTGTAAGTTACCCAACCTCAGGTATTTTGTAACAGCCACAAGAAACAGACTAAGGCCCCTCCCACTTTCAGAATGTCTTCTATTGTCCCCAAAGGACAGTCCTATTTTGCTACCTACTGATTCCACCTAAGCCCTAACTGATTCCACCTAAGCATGTGTGAGGCGCTCTTGCTGGCTCCTGAGAGGAGGCCAGATTTGGGGAATGAATCCCTTTGCCATCCTGCCAATTTGCCCCAACACCACCATTATTTTTTACTCCTCCTTGGGGAAGACTGGCCATCCATGATGAAGAGAGGGTGAGCAGTTAAGTGACAAGGGCCCTGGGTGGCTCCCAACATTCCACTGAGGTCTTTTGGGATGACACAATTCTGGAATTCAGAATTGCTGGGGCAGTTTCATGCAGTGGTGACAAACAGCCTTTGAAATCTGTCTGTCTGCGTTTCAGTCTCCACTCCAACATGACTACCTCTGTGACTCTAGGCAAACTATTTGAACTTGGCACGCATTGGAAGCACTGACCATGTTTAACTCAACAGAAAAGATGGAGAATGAAACAACACCCAGCTAAACTCCCAGAGAGATCTATCATCCACTATGTTATCTATAAGAAAGAACTCCATTCCTCTCAGGATCTTCAAAGACCTCTCTTCTCTAGAGCGCGGCCTCTCACCATGGGCAAGACCACCAACGTGAAGAAGAAATCTGACTTGTATGTATCCATAAAGTGCAGGCACACGGAAGTACATAAGCAAACCCAGGGTACCTGTGGTATTGAAGTCCCACAGGCAGGAGGGCAATTAAGAAACAAATGCCTACAAAAGCCTCCTTAGAGGGCAGAGACATAAGAATGGCTAAAGAGCGCTGTGCTCAGAGATGGTGAGCATCTGGCCTCACCTAAATCCTTCCTTCTATGGCTGCTGTCTACAGACATGATAAAAGAGATAAAACAAAATTTTAAAAGTTTCTGAACATACTGCAAGTCAGTGGTCCTCAACCCACACTGTACATCAGAGTCACTTTGTGCCTTTCTGAAAGAAGCTATCTTGTCCTAGTTTCTAAAATTCTGGGTCTGACATGAAGACCAGTGGAACAGAATAGAGGATCCAGATATGAAGCCACACAACTATAAGCAACTTATCTTTGACAAAGGAGCTAAAAATATACGATGGAGAAATAGCAGCCTCTTCAACAAAAACTGCTGGGAAAACTGGTTAGCAGTCTGCAAAAAACTGAAACTAGATCCATGTATATCACCCTATACCAAGATTAACTCAAAATGGATCAAGGATCTTAATATCAGACCCCAAACTCTTAAGTTGATACAAGAAAGAGTAGGAACTACTCTGGAGTTAATAGGTATAGGTAAGAACTTTCTCAATGAAACCCCAGCAGCACAGCAACTAAGAGATAGCATAGATAAATGGGACCTCATAAAACTAAAAAGCTTCTGTTCATCAAAAGAAATGGTCTCTAAACTGAAGAGAACACCCACAGAGTGGGAGAAAATATTTGCCAATTATACATCAGACAAAGGACTGATAACCAGAATATACAGGGAACTTAAAAAACTAAATTCTCCCAAAACTAATGAACCAATAAAGAAATGGGCATGTGAACTAAACAGAACTTTCTCAAAAGAAGAAATTCAAATGGCCAGAAAACACATGAAAAAATGCTCACTATCTCTAGCAATAAAGGAAATGCAAATTAAAACCACACTAAGATTTCACCTCACCCCTGTTAGAATAGCCATCATCAGCAACACCACCAACAACAGGTGTTGGCGAGGATGCGGGGAAAAAGGAACCCTCTTACACTGTTGGTGGGAATGTAGACTAGTACAACCACTCTGGAAAAAAATTTGGAGGCTACTTAAAAAGCTGGACATCGATCTACCATTTGATCCAGCAATACCACTCTTGGGGATATACCCAAAAGACTGTTACTCCAGAGGCACCTGCACATCCATGTTTATTGCGGCACTATTCACAATAGCCAAGTTATGGAAACAGCCAAGATGCCCCACCACTGACGAATGGATTAAGAAAATGTGGTATCTATACACAATGGAATTTTATGCAGCCATGAAGAAGAATGAAATGTTATCATTCGCTGGTAAATGGATGGAATTGGAGAACATCATTCTGAGTGAGGTTAGCCTGGCTCAAAAGACCAAAAATCGTATGTTCTCCCTCATATGTGGACATTAGATCAAGGGCAAACACAACAAGGGGATTGGACTATGAGCACATGATAAAAGCGAGAGCACACAAGGGAGGGGTGAGGATAGGTAAGACACCTAAAAAACTAGCTAGCATTTGTTGCCCTTAATGCAGAGAAACTAAAGCAGATACCTTAAAGCAACTGAGGCCAATAGGAAAAGGGGAACAGGTAGTAGAGAAAAGGTTAGATCAAAAAGAATTAACCTAGAAGGTAACACCCACGCACAGGAAATCAATGTGAGTGAATGCCCTGTATAGCTATCCTTATCTCAACCAGCAAAACCCCTTGTTCCTTCCTATTATTGCTTATACTCTCTCTACAACAAAATTAGAGATAAGGGCAAAATAGCTTCTGCTGGGTATTGAGGGGGGGAGCGGGAGGGGGTGGAGTGGGTGGTAAGGGAGGGGGTGGGGGCAGGGGGGAGAAATAAACCAAGCCTTGTATGCACATATGAATAATAAAAGAAAAATGAAAAAAATAAAATAAAATAAAATAAAATAAAATTCTGGGTCTGAGCAAAATCTAGAGTCTGGGGGACTAGGATTGTTTTAGTCAGTTTTCTCTTTAACTCCACAGATGATTTTTTTTTTCTTTTTGTGAGACTGGGGCTTGAACTCAGGGCTTTGAGCTTGCAAAACAGGAACTCTACCACTTGAACCATACCTCCACTCCATTTTTCTCTGGTTATTTTAGAGATAGGGTCTCGTGAACATGAACAATTTTCCCCCCGGGCTAGCTTGAACCATGATCCTCCAGATCTAGCCTGCCAAGTAGCTAGGATTACAGGCATGAGCCACTGGTGCCTAGCTTCATAGATGATTGTGACACACACAACCAGAGGTTTTATGAAAACAGTGATTTCCTAAGTATCACAATAATTTGTTTTAATACTGACCTGTCTCTCCTATCATTGAACATACAATCTAACCCTGCAAAGACTTAAACAACCCTAATACCTTGATTCTCTGAACTTGGGCAAGACCAGGAAAAAAATGAAATTATCTCAGATATCAGAACAAATCACTTTCAAAAAGCAGAATTCCTCAAGGCTAGCTTGGTCTACACAGAGAGTTTGCGGTCAGCCTAAGCTCTGTTGTGAGACTCTGTCTCAAAAAAAAAAAAAAGCACTCAGCCGCCTTGCCTTTACTCACCTCATGTTCTGTGGCTGCTCAAAATCCTCACTGCTGAGCTCTGCACCAGGGTGCACTGCAACTCACCCCTCAGTCTTGGGTATGCATTCACAGCTCTTTTCCTCTAAGAGGACTTTTTGTTGAGGATGGGCCTATGACTGCCCTGGTCCTCACGCCTGTGTCCAGGCTCTGCCACCAAGAACTTGGGTTCTGGGTACTGTGCTCAAATGTCTTACATGTGTGAGCATTTCTTACCCTGCCACTTCTTTCAAGTTCAAGTGATAAGAATGCCTAGTAAAGGACTCAAATAGAGAAATTCTCCCTGGTCTCCTAAAACCTTGAAAAGGCCTACCTCCTGAGGCTGGGCCAGACGAGGCCCCTCCCAGGCACTCCCAGACATCTGTGCGTGCATTTACACAGCACGCCCCATGCTGGTGATGTGTCTGCTGCAGCCTA
Source organism: Castor canadensis (assembly GCF_047511655.1). Taxonomy (NCBI): domain Eukaryota; kingdom Metazoa; phylum Chordata; class Mammalia; order Rodentia; family Castoridae; genus Castor; species Castor canadensis. Next base: position 149,301,096 of record NC_133394.1, read on the forward strand.
GAATGAGCTGCTAGAGGGGGAGAGACACCTTACTCATCACTGGCACACAGCCAACCCCGAGTCCCCTTTGAAGGACAAAGTGCATGACAGTGGCTGCTGTAGGAAACACTTCAAGTACATTGCTCTTTTCCCAGCCCGAATTCTAAACCATCTGGGAGATATGAATGACTCAGACTAAAGAAAGTCCAAACACAGCTTTGGGGAGCAGATGGATTTACCCACTGGAGTCCAGATGACAATGAAATCCTAAGGCCCTCCTCCTTGTCTGGGCTGTTTCCATAAAATGAGAGCCTGGAAAAGCCGACCCGAATCTGTGTTTCCTACAAACGGCTGATTCCCAAAAGGAAGAAGGTGCTGGGCTACATCTGTCCAGTTTTTCAACTCAATCAGGCAAGTCACACCTCCTCCCAGGGAAGGGGTGAGTGGGCAGGAGAGCAGGAAGGTGGGATCATTCAGGGAAAGTCCCTCCTCGTGTAAATAAGAAAACAGAAGCAAGCGCTCTTCTTCCTGTAGTTTGAGTGAATTTCCCTGTGCTCACTCCCTGACCACCTGCTCCCTCTAGCAGCCACAGCTCCTGCTGAAGGCCTCTTGAGGAGACTGTGTCCTCTCATGATCCCACAGGACACACTCCTGTCTGCATCTTTCTGGTCTCACTGGTACTTCCAATTACTGCTCTTGACCCAAAGCAAGCAGCCCTTAAATCCCAGTTCTGACTCACCAACATTGGTCCCTTTTCTATACCTGGAGGCCTCCACATCATTCTCCAATGTTCAGAAGAACCCCAGAATGTGACTCACAACCTTCTGCTCCATGTCAGCTCCTGAGATTAGACTGAAGGGATGTTAATCCTGGTGAATTAGGGACTATTTGACATCCGACCTGACCACAAGCCCCAACTCCTCCCACTGGTGACCTTCACTGTAACTCTAACTCAGTCACACCCTCTAGTTACCCTGTCAGCTGTAACTACTCTGAAACACACCCTGAGACCATTCTCACTGGTCACAGTGCTCACTCCCTCCTCCCAGTTCTCCCACACTTAGTTCTCACAAAGACAGTCCTCTTTCTACTTCCAATGGTCTACAAATGGACTAAGATCTTCCTAAATTCACTATCTTCCTCATGCTATGACACATTTGTGCTGAAAAGGCACTCTGAAACAATTTCCAGTTCTCAGCCACTCTGCTGCACATGCCCAGAGCACACACCTTACTCATCTTGATTTCGCCAGCCTTCTTGAGGCATAAGGGACAAGTTTAAATTGTATCTGTTGAAGCCATTGTGAAATGATTACTACAATTACATTAAGTACTGAATCCATCACCTCACACTTAACGTGCATGTGAGCACACAAGGTGGAGACACTTAAGATCAATTCCCTGGCAAATTGCGAGTCTAAAACATAGTATTATTAACTATGGTACATCAAATCCTCAGAACTGAGTCACTACATAACTGAAAATTTGTGCTGCTGTCTTATTCTTCCTTGTATTACAAACTCCTCCAACTCAGTGTCTGGAAGAACCTAGGACTTAACTAAGTGCTGGGAGAATTCAAATGACAAAAACACAACATGAAGCTGGACTCCGGTGGCTCACATCTGTAATCCTAACTACTCAGCAGGCAGAGAACAGGAGGATTGCGCTTGAAAGCCAGCTGGAAAGAAAACAGTTCGAGACACTCTGTCTAAAAGATTCACCACAAAAATGGGCTGGTGGAGTGGCTCAAAGTGTAGACCCTGAGTTCAAACCCTAGTACTGCAAAAAAAAAAAACCCACAAGAAATTAAGATAAGGATGGTTAACTTATGAAAATTTTCTTACCTACTAGTGTGAAAATTTTCTTTAAGAGTTTTAAAGAAATCAACATAATAAGTCACAACAATGGAAGCCAAAATCCAGAATCCAGAATGGATATTAAGTCTTGGAAGAGGTTTCTCCTTTTTCTCAACATCTGTAGAGGTTTCTGCAAATAAGAGAATTTACGTCAACTTATTAATTGCCATAGTTTTATGAGGAAAAATAAGACTGTTTCCCAGGGATTTCTAATAAGCACAATCTCTCCCACTATAGCACTAACCCCTTCTATAAAGCCATCAAGACAGGATTTTTTACTTGTAGAAATAATTAGTAGGAAACCACTATGAAATATGCTCAATATAGTCAGCTTATTTCCTCTAAATGAATTTTGAAATCAAATTTACACTTTCATGATCTTCCATAATCTTCTGGATATGATGCATAGGGATTTTAACATTTCACCTTTCCTGTAGGAAAGTAATTAGTCCTGTTAATCAAGAAAAAATGCCAAATGCAAGTGTTAGAGCACAAAATGAACTTATGATCTTCCAAGAACACTGTTTACAATGAAATATTTTAAACAAAACACCATCTTTTGAGGCAGCTCAAACGTGGAAATGGCACACCAGGGCTCCTGTCCCAGCATAGTACAATACACAAGTTATTTCTTCCACCTGTGACCAGAACTGAAAGGTGATTCTGACGTGTCCTCTAAGTTCATGTCAGAATTGCTGGTCTAGATGTGAGATTATGGGCCTTTAGAAAACCATCAGAAGCCCTGGGGTGGGGGACGGGAAGCCAGGCACGGTGGCTCACACGGGTAATCCCAGCTGCTTGGGAGGTGGAGACTGGGAAGACTGCAGTTTGAGGCCAGCCCAGGCAAAAAGTTGGTGAGACCTATCTCAGTGAATAAGCCAGGCCCCTGGTGCACACCTGTGGTCCGAGCTATGCAGGAAATGTAGGTAGAGGGATCATGCTCATTTATTTTGGAGATGCTAATAAATGGACGTGGTGTTAGAACACGCATGATAAAAAGTGTCTAAACTGAACTCTCCCAGTCCTTACCCCGTTTTGCTGCCCAGAAGCAACCATCGACTGCTGCTGAATTCTTCCATACTCTACGCCTGTACAGCTAAACACCCAGCACAGGTTGTGTTCTGCACCCAAATGGTGGCATGTCTCACACTTTGCCCTTCGCTCTGAGGATCACCCACGTCGGCATACTTTTAAGTCTGTCTGCCGTACCATGTAGCTACCCCCGAACCTATCTAACCAGCTCTCTTCCGGACAGGCAATCAGCTATGTCCACTGGCTTCCTAGGACGTGTCATGCCGACGTGAGACCCGGTGTACGTGGGCCTGGCTCAGGTATGTTCCCTAGGCAAATTCTTAGGACTTAGAATCGGTGGTGGCTTTAATTTTGACAGACATTACCGAGCAGGTGTTAAACCTGCTTCCCAAGGCCTCCTGAGATGAGGATGCGCAAGACTATATGATCTGCAAGGATCTCTGATGGCGTTAAATACGCGACTTGAAAAACGGCTGGGTGTGTCCCTCGAAAGATGGAGCCCGGTGCCCCCGACAGGGCCGGGGCTACGAGAAGCCCGGGGCAGCTCGGAGCGCGGCCGGGACAGCGTCTCACCAGGCCCGACGTCGCCCTCCGTGTCCAGCCGGACCTCCGCCTCGGGCGACAACAGGTAACGCCGCCGGAGCTGCTCCCGAGCCCACGGAGCGTCCATCTTGGCACCGCCCCAAACGCGGCGGAAGTGACGTCACTTCCTGCGCACGCACCGTTGGCGGAGTCTCCCTACGGCTCTGTCATCCTCACAGCTTTATTTCGTGAGAAGCTAGAGTGGCAGTCTGCGCTCAAATCCACAGATGGGATTTTAATTGTTAAATACTGGCTTTGCTCGCTCTGTAAAATACTGAGCTTCCCGACTTTGTTCCTCTCTACGGAAGCCCTGAAGGACCAAAGTTACTGGCGCCCCGGGATGCGCGCAGAACGGTCGTGCGCGGTCCCGGGAAAGCCGCGCTTCCGGTCTCGCCTGGCCCGCCAGGGCGGAAACGGGGACGGTGGCCTCCCGTCGGTCCCAGACTCTCAGCCCCCAGCCTCCTTCCTACTCCTGCTTTTTTAGGAGTCGTCCTGCTAGTCTTGAAATGGTTGAAGGCAGCCTCAGGAGGAGGAACGGACCCAGGCTGGGCACCTGCTCTTGGTAGCAGAGGGGCGACTGAAGTTAGGGTGCACCGGCTCCCAGCAGGACGCAGCGGTAGGTCCCAGAGGGGGACTGTCTCCCACTGCGCACCCTGAGCCCCAGGACAAAGTTGTGTTTCTAACGGATGTCCTTATTTCCAGAAGTAATGGTCCACAAGCTACACTGAGCATGCACCAGTGACTGAGAGGCCAATTTTACTTCGTTACGTTCCATCTGCACCCAGGGAAGAAGTAAAGCCTCGTTTCCGTAACACGAGGACTTTGAAGGAGCATGCTGTTTTCTTGCCCCTACCTTTCAACCTCCCCCCACCCGCCATGTGCATTCCCTGCGTGATCAAGTGCAACCTGCTCTGGCTTCTGGGAGTCACCGTTTTGGAAGTGATTCCCTCCTGGCCTACTTACGTGCAGCAAATAAATTTTGCTCTGTGTGACAGCTATTCTCGGTGTTCCATTTGGTTCCTTCCAAGAAGTGGACCCACTGACTGTGGTCAAACCCTGAGCTGTTGGGTGACCTTGATTGAGCAGAAGATTGGTAGATTTGTTGTGGGGTTTAAATGAAGAGCACCTATATGTGGTCCCTGTGAGCCCCCTTCTTGCTTGTGAAAAAAATCGTCCCATCTGTACTGTGGAGACAAAATTGCTTTCTCCGTAAACTACCCTTCCCACCAATATAAACGTGTTTCACTAGATTACAACCTTTTCTCCACAATCATCCCGTTTATTGTTGTCCCGCCCTTTTCCTACTGAGTCATGTACTGAGAAATTTTGTGCTTAACTTTTCAAATATTTACTGAGCACCAGCCATTTGCCAGGAACTGTTAGGCCCCATAGTAGTCAGTAGAGACCGTGGTGAGTAATACATTGGCCTTGCACTTGAGCTCCTAGTCCGAAGATAACCACAGAGACATAGTACAAGATGGTGCACTACAGTCAGTATTTATAAATGAACAGAACTGTTTTATTAATTCAACATTTTCTAAGCAGCTACCTGCTCTAGTAAAATAGGACAAGGTAAGACTATTGTGGTGGGGACAACTTCAGTACAGTGTCATAACAGAAATACTGTACATAGGTCATGGAAATGCCAAATAAAGAAGAGTTTATTCTGCTAGGGAATGTGAGGGAGCAGGGGAGTGGGTTGGTGTGGGTCGAACACAAGTTTTTTGCACAAGAAGTAGAAAATTAGTAGGCATTCTCTAATATTTTCTATGTCACAGGTATTTATAAAAGGAACATTAAAATATTAAAGAGAAGAAAGTTTCTACAAACGTTTTTCTGTTATTTCTTTAGCCTTTCTTCATGCTTTGGAGCAAAGGATCTAAGAGTTATGTGGGTCGTATTGCCTTTCTAAACAATACTTCCTTTTTCCTGTTATTCTTTTCTTTCCAGACTCCTAAAGAACTAGATTCATCTCTTCTTTCCCCTCCCTCCTTTGTCTTGTATAAGGTTAGAAGTCTTGTTAATAGAAAGTAAATTCATCCCATCAAATGCAGCCTTCTGTTGATTGTCTGCTTGAAGAAGGGTCAGCGCTGGGTCTCCCTTGTAACTGAATAGTCCCAAGAATAACAGCAATTCCAGGGTCTCCACACGTGCATACTCAGGATGGATCAGGTGTCCCCTTTGGTGGTTTCAGGGCCTTTGTATTTGGATCTGAAATCTTCCCAGCTATTTTCCCCTCATGTTTTAAATAGCACTACTTGCACACCATGTGATGATACTTAAGAGCTATTTGGAAAAAATCCAATACTTAATGACCACATCTTTTTTCCTTGGGCCCATCGAATAAGTTCTTCAGTGTATACTGTGGTACCTTAATTGTAGATACATGATATCAGGTTGCTACCAACAAAGAAATTTCATTTTCAATGTGAATTACTTGTGGGAAAAGGATGAATTGGACCGTGGCCTTTGCTGGCCTCATCCTGGCAACATGGTTAAGCCCAAGGTGTTACAGCCTCTTGAATCCTGTCTCCATCCCTATGGGTTCTTGGGTAAGTATCAGTTTCCTCGTCTGTGAAACAGCAAGTACCAGAGTGGAGGTGGATGTTCACAGACAGATAGCTTAGTGCCTGGCACGGAGTTTGCATTCAGGTAGAGGTAGTTGCCAGTCACTACTCCTTAGTTTGGCTTGCCAGGCCCGCAAGCTCTGGCACCTGATCACTTCTTAATCAGTTTTCCTTGTCCTTTGGGCTCCAGCTCCTCATTGCAAATACCAGGCACATAGCAGAAACTCCATTACCTGCGTTTACTTTGGCCCCTGATCACAGCCAGCTGGTCTTTGTTAGGGATAGCCATGTATCCAGTATCCCTTCCTCTGAGAAGATATTCCTCTTTATTGATCAATTCTTAGGAGGCTAGCCCTGTCCTAGGAGAAGGCACATGACACAGAACAAACCTGTCAGTCCCTGGAACCTACTTTGCTAGGGTAGGCTACAAGGTCCCCATTGGGTTTAGGACTACATGCTGGAAACATGGGAGCCCACCTAGGAAGGGATCTCTGTGAGGTCAACTAAGAGGTCTTGGTAGTGTCGTTTCAACTCCTGGCTGTTGACAAGCCCTAGTTAACTCAGTTGAGAACGTAGCTCTTTCCGGGTGCTGGTGGCTCACACCTGTAATCCTAGCTACTTGGGAGGTTGAGATTGGGAAGATCACAGTTTCACACCAGCCCAGGCAAATAGTTCCCAAGACCACATCTCCAAAATGACCAGAGAAAAATGGACTGGAGTCATAGCTCAAGCAGTACAGCACCTGCCTAGCAAGCATGAAGCCTTGAGTTTAAAACCCCGCTACTGCCGAAAAGAAAGAGAAATGAAAAGTGCTCCATGAATGTTAATATATTTCATTTGGGAAACAGCCCTTCATTCTGAGAAGAAAGCTAGTTTAAAAAATTATGTTACGCATGTAAAAATACAGTGAAATATGCACCTCTCTTTTTTGCATAACTCTGATTATTCCCCTGATAAAAGCTACAGCATTGATATTGCAAGGTCAAATATGTGAATATTGCAATTTATCAGTATTTTTACAAGCTCCAGAAAGGCATTAGTTCACAGTCCCACCAGCAGGGGGCAGGAGAAGACATCTTCAAAATTTGTACCAACAATGGGCTTTATCAGTCTAATAAATGCTTTCCAGTTGATAGTTGGGGAGAAATCTGTGATTTTAATATTCCTTTCTTTGTCAACATATTTTTCACATGTTAATTGGTTGTGTATATATCTTTTTCCTTTGGGATTTTTATCTTTGCTTATTTTTATAGAGTAAGGATATCTTTGACCATCAAATATATGGCAAGTGTATTTTTCCAGTTTGTCATTTGCCTTTTAGTTTGAATGTCTTTATAGGTGAGTTCTGTTCTGTTTTCACTTCTCATAGCTGAGATGAGGAGACATGAATGAGCTTGTCCCCCAATAGGTCTAAGCGGAGAAAGGTGCTTGCATGGAAAGTACTCCATCATTAGCGTGGTTAGCGTGCAAAAAACCCCTGTGCCTACGGCTTTGCCTTCCGAGATTTCACTTACCTGTGGTCAACCACAGTCCAAAATTAGTCCTGAAAATTTTCAAAACTAAACAACTCATAAACTTTAAATTGTGATTCGCTGGGATGTAGCTCGGTGGTACAGCGCTTGCCTAGCATGCGTGAGGCCCTGGGTTCGATCCCAGAACCAAAAAAGAAAAGACAAAAAAATTGTGATTCTGCGTAGTGTCTTGCCCCACTTCTGTCCAGGATATGAGTCATCCCTTTGTCCTACATATCTGTGCTGTATGCACTACTCACCATAAGGCAATATGGAGAGGAGAGAGAGAGAACACTCACATAACGTATGATGATATATCATTATAATTGTCCTATTTTATTATTAGTTTTTATTGTTAACCCCTTACTATGGCTAATTCATAAATTAAACACTGTCATAGGTCTAGAGACATAGGAAAAGTACAGTGTACATAGGATTCAGTACTATCTGAAGTTTTAGTATCCAGCAAGGAACTTGGACCATGTCTCCCTCGGATAAGGGGAGCTACTGTGTATCACTTAGGGGACATACTATATAGTAAATTTCACTTGAACCCTCTTTACATGAGCCTCGCTGTTCCTCACCCATTACCCACTCAGTTAACTGTACTAAGAGAGGTTCTGTGATCACAACAGAAACCAACTCCAACCCGTGTAAGCAAAGTCATAATAACAGTAATAGCAATCATAATAATCATTATAGTCATAAAATGCACGTGAACATTTTTAAAGGAACTTACTAGAATTTCTCTAAGTCATTCCATAAAGGTGTCAGTCAGGCTTGCCTGAGGGTGAGCCCAGGCCTGCTGTAGGAACTCATTGTTGGCTCATCTTGAGAAAGTTATGTGTCAGTGGCCACAGATAGTCACTCTCAGTACTTCTGACTCTCAGCACCTGTGTCACTTTGCCTGGTTTTTTTTCTGGGTGCATCCTACTTAAGTGGAGAGAATTTTCACAGAAGGAAAGTCAACACGAGCCTGACAAGGATCTACTGTGGTCACAAACACAGTCCCAGGGGACAGGCAGCTGATTTCTGGAGTAAGATTTCAGGGGGATGAACGGAACAGCTTCCTCTGCCTGCCAGATGGAGGCTGCTCTCATAAGACTGGGGCAAGGAAAGGCCATTCCTAAAACCATAAGGGAAAAGAGGAGATGGAGAAGAGAGCCAGCCTGGAATAAAAAGCCAGATAGGCAGAAACTCTTGACCGTGTCAGTGTCCTCAAACACCCCTGAGATTTCTGGCTCCGTGGCCAATTTAGGAGTTACGTTTGGGTCCATAGGGTTCTTTTCTTAAACTGCTGCCATCCAAGTTGTGATTGCTCTCAGACTGGCAAACTGAGAGGAGAATGGAAGTGGGTCCTGGCTGATGACCCTCCCCAGGGGCTCAGAATCTAAGTGTTAATGTCAGTCTTGTCATTGGCATGGTGTAGTTATTCAGTGCCTAGAACTGATGTTGTCACTGATGTGCATGGAATCAAATAAAACAAACTCATTTTCCCTTTCAAAAAACCCCATATTTTTTAATGATATACCCCATGCTATCACCCATAAAACAATTAAAAAGCTGAGAGTATAAAACAGAGGTAGACGGCATCCTTAGCGTGTATAAGGCTCTGAATTCAATCCTTAGCACGCGCAAAAAAATATTCAAAGAGCTTTCTGATCATATGACCCACTATGGATATAAAAACCACCCAGAAATCCATGGCTTGAACTTAAAAAAAAATCTCTACCTGGAATATCTTTGCGATGAATATTTCTCATCGGTGCTGAGAAAAGGCAAAGGTAAACAAGGAAGGGGGTCCTGACCTAAGGAAAATTTTGGTGATGAGAAAAATTCTAAGATAACACACAGAGACACAGCTCAGTTCAAATCAGTCTCTCTCTCTCTCTCTCTCTCTCTCTCTCTCTCTCTCTCTCTCTCTCCTTCAGTATTGGCATTTGGACTCAGGGCCTCATACTTACTAGTTTGGTGCTCTACCACTTGAGCCACCCCACAGCTCAAACCAGTCTTGATTTGATTCTGCTATTTACTGTGTGACCTAGGGCAGATCTTGAGCTCTTTGCAGTTCATCTGTGAAAGTGGTTCCCCAACGTCAGGCACCCACCTGGGTGTGTTTCGATCTCCATGATAGTGAATGTGATGGTTAATCTTGCCAACTTGATTGGCTTGAAAGATACCTAGGAAGCTAGTAAAGCACATCTCTGAGTATACCTTTGAGGGTAATTCCAGAGATAATTAGATCATGAAGGCTCTGAACTAGTGAATGGTTTAATCTATTGACAGATCCAAAATTTGAAGAGACTATTGGGAGGTGGTGGAACGGTGGAAGGTGGGGCCTGGTCACTGGGAGGAAGCAGGTCACTGGGAGGCTGTCCTTGGGGACATCTTGCCCTGGCCCTTTCCTGTTACTTTCCTACTCTGCTTCCTGTCCATCCACCATGATGTGAGCTGCTCCATCATACCCTTCCCACCATGATGGACTGATACCACTGAAACCATGAGCAAAATAAACCTTTTCTCCCTTAAGTCGTTTCTCCAACTATTTGGTCACAAGGACAATAAAAATGACTAACAAAGTGAGCAACTATAATTATTGTTAAAATGTAATGTAGGCCATGGGGAAAGGCAGCCGGGAAAGGGACATGAAGGATACCACAGACACAGAGGCAGGGCGTAGCAATTCAGCATTAAGAGCCTGAGGTTGTGGCTGTGCCAGAAAATAGTGGAAAGAGACATCTGTGATGACAACCATGGCCCTCATTAACTGGGCACCTACATGTGTAAACTATTGAATCCTCACAGCAGCAATGTGATGCCCGTACGATTTTTTTTTATTACGGGGCCCAGCGCAGCTTTAATTCATCCCCTTGGACTTACGTGATCAAACTGCTTCTTTGATGGCCTAGTTGGTAATAGACCACTGAATAAGCAACCTTTGTTGGAGTTTCTAGATCTTTGTACCACATTCTCACCACTAGTGAAGAAGTAGAGCTGGGATTCAAACCCCAGTTCCCAGCTGCCATCCTACACGTGCTCTTAGAACTCCAAGTTTCTCAGGACACAAGCTGTGGAAAAGCCAGAGGGGCACAAGCACATCCTTGCTGATGTCGGCTTCATGTGTTGGACATCTTCATTACATTAGAAATGACACAGGAAATCCACTTGTCCCTTGGTATCTGCTGGTGAGTGGTTCCAGGATCCCCAAGTATACCCAAGTCTGAGGATGCTCACATCCCAGTATGAAGTGGTGTGGTATTTGCATATAACCCATACAGTTCAAATCACCTCTAGATGACTTATAACCCCTCATGCAGTACACATGCTGTGTAAATCACCGTTAGACTGTATTATTTAGAGAATAATAACATGAAAAAAGTCTGTAATACTCAGTTCAGCACAATTGTTTTTTCAAGTGTTTTTGAATCCTGGTTGGGTGACTTCCCCAGAGGAACTGGCAGATACAGAGGGCATAATACACACAGCAACCCCTGGTTGCCCTATTCTCACCCAGGCCAAGGCAGATTCTGCTAATCAATCATAGCGTGCCTCCCTCCCCCCACCCCTAAGAGCACTAGAGAAACGCTACTCCTGCCTAGAGGTGATAAGTCAGAGCAAATGGATTTGCTGTCACTGGTTGAAAGCTTAGGGTGTGCCAGACAGTCCCACAGAAACGCAGTTGGGTGCTTGTGAGCTGGTTGCTTTCACACCAGTAAGAATCTGCTCCTCCAGTTGTACTGAAAAAAGTGAATACACAAACGCATGTATTTTGAACACTGTCCATAAGGAAACCAGCTGCCAACCTTAGAAAATCCAAGTGGCCAGTCTCCCAGAGCCTACCAGTGCCTACTCAAGGGTCAGTTGAACTCTGGATCTCAAATAGTACACCATAACTCCTGGGGATACCATTGGCCCCAAGTTAAAGGAGAACCAGTCTGCGATGGACACAGCAAGCCTTCGAGTTACAGTGGCTGCAGTCATACAATTCTCAAAGTCACCCAAACAGTAGTGTGCTGGGTGCTTTTGTGGAACATCATGAAATATGGATACATTAAGAAACACATAACCAAGTGCTCTACAATTCACGCTTCTTCTTCCAGCATCTCAGCCATTATAGCAGAACAGCCAAGTGCCAAAAAGCTTAGGAAATTTTTTGCAGAGACACCTTAAAGTTGAGAAACTTTTCTGATCTTCCCATTTTTCTGAAACGTGTGAGAGGGATTGTCGATCCAAGTCTAGCTGTATCATACCTCCCTGCTGAGTATAAAATCAGTCCTGGAGAGGCTCTCTTGTGACATCACTATTCGTGTCCCTGTTCAAACTCGAAGGCAAATCCCCAAAGCAATGCTGTCAGAAACTGCCCAAAAGATCTGGGTCTTTACCTCCCTTTGATCTGTAATGGAGAAACCTAATATATGCTGGCAGATGGGCCTCCCACAGAAGTCGGTCTGAGGTCACAAGGGAAGAAAGAGATCCTGGAAGAATTTCAGTCACTCACAATAGCAGCTCTGTGGCCCAACAAAGGCCTGACCTCCTGAGTGATGTCTGACCTTTAAACTCCTGTAAACATATGTATTTACTCAGCGATTACAATTAAACAACCCAAGGGGCAACTTAATCACTTGTATCAAAGGCAATAGATTAAAGCTTCCCTGGATCTCATAACAAAAGAAGCCAAAGTAGTGTTTGCATTCAAAATAAAACAAAGGGAGTCTCTTTTCACCAGTGCCGCACTTTTTTTTTTTCTCAGAAATCCCGTTTCCTAACCAAGACAGACAGCTAGAAGTAAGGCCCAATCCCAAATCACAGAAGCTGAAAAATTCAGTGCTAAGAGGGCTAGGCGAGATCTCAAGGACTGTGGCAGAGAAACTAAGATGTTGCTCTTTGAGCTGGGAGTTGTTATTCTGTCTTTTTTCAACATCAGTCAAGACTAACATCTGGTGTGAGACCTCTTCCTCAGGTTTATAATCTAACAGTGACCGCAGTACTTGTTTTGGCAGCACTGAGGAAGAGGGCTATTTTGAGGAGGTAGACAGAGATGGAAATTTGAGAAATATTAGATTTCCAGGCAAAGTCCCTCCCCTGGGCAGTGGGGGTGGAAGGCAGTGTAATTTAGTAAAAAAACACAATGACAACTGGCCATGTTTGATAAAGCCGAAATACACCTGCCACTCCCGGTCACAGACTCAGTGATAAGGAGAATGTACAGTACCAGATGTGAGAGGGTGTCAATCTCATCAAACACCCAGCTACCCTGGAAACAGCTGGATGCTTCATCAACAGCACACCAGATGAGTGCTTTACAGAATAAAGAAAGTATAACACCTGGTACAGAGCCATGTGGAGGAAGCTCACGGGAACTTGCCATACAATTCCGTTTACATCAAGTTCAAAACCAGGCAAAACTAATCCAGGACAATAGAAAACTGAGTGTGCCCTTGGGCTAGGTAATCTAGTTCTCTGATGGAAGGTGATGACACCAGTGTCTACTCTGGAGGTTTGTCTTGACAGCTGCTACAGTGTGTCTTTGCCCTAAGAGATGGTTATACATTAACCTTAAACTAGAGGATCACTTCAAAATCCAGCGGATCGCTTCATTCAAACACATGACCACACAGCACATTTTGGTCACAAGGTTCTTAGCAGCAGTCCAACCACTGGAGAACTTCGGACAAGATGAAGCAAGGTGTCAGCTGCTGGCTTGTGCCAAACGGTGGACTCTGTACAGGCTGCACGCTTCACATCATCACATTTTTCAGACATCTGCTACTATCAGGCAGTTTGTGTCCAGTGTTTAATTTCACTTTTTCTACTCTAAGAAGTCAGTGTAAGAGATAAAAACCCCTGAAGTTCAGAGGAGTTAATCAACCAAATTGTGCCAGGCCCTTGGCTAGCTCAAGTCTAACCTGTACAGAGCGTAGAACTTCATCTGCTTCCATGCAGGGGGAGCCGATGAAGAGAGAGGACTATGAAAAAGATGGCTTCACACACAGGTAGGTCATCAGTAATCATGAACCTTTCGAGTCTAGGGAACTTGGACTAATGGCCTCCATCCCCCACCCCTGGCAAAGCTTACCAGTCCTTGCCAGGTCATGTTATAGCCAATAGGACTTTTACCTATCTCTGACCTGGTGCTGTCTCCCTTTTCCCAGAGATCTCTGTACCCAAGTATACCACACATAGCTTGGCCCAGGGTAACCAATCTAGAATGTTTTGATTAGTCCTGGAACTTAGGATGGTCTCAATGACAACAGGGCATCCCCCAGGGAACCAGAAGAAATCAAAGTTCATTGCACGTCAGACAACAGGATTTCTTTGAGAGTCAGATCCTATCATGTGTTTGGGATCAGTAGCTCCTCTCCTAAAACTGAAAGGGGCAAGTGTTCTCAAGTGTACCCACTCTTTTGCCAAAATCCAGTTTACTTGGAATGAGAACAAGGATTAACTGCACCACCAGCCTCTTGCCCTCATGTAATTTAGGAAAATCACTGTAAAATAATGCTTTCTAGTAAATGAGAAAAGGGATCACTCCCCATGGCTCAGCAAGTATGGATATTTACAAGGCTTATTTCAGGCATTTCTTTCAAGTTTAATTGGAAGGATAAAGGCTGAGTATATTCTGAGATCCAGTAACTGCCAGGCACTGGTAAACAGAATGTGACTTTTCTCTCATCTCAGAGGATGACAATAACTGATCTCCCATTTCGTTCAACAAAGGAAGGAGTTACAGTCTTGAGTGCTACATGACATGGTTCCGCCTCCAGGTAAAAGTCAACAACATACGATTGTTTATGGTGGAGTCCAGGTTCACCACTGAGACAAAGACTAAAAGCAGCGAGGAGGATCAGTTTTCAATGGAAGAATAGAGAGCTAAGACACACTGTCAGTAGCTGTCACTAATGGCGATGAGACAGAGGAAACACTGGTCTCCTAAAACTTCTTATTCAGCTGCAAAAGGGTTCTCTTTAAGATGACGTGTTTTTGTCCTCCCTTTTTCCTTCCCTTCCTTTTAGAAAAGGGACAATCCCAGGCTACTGAGAGTATAGAAGGAAGTCATTTAAATAGGACTTCGTTAATTCAAGTTCTTATCTTTTTCTTTTTTGGCAGTACTGATTTGAACTCTTCACGCTAGCTAGGCAAGTACTTGAGCCACTCTGCCAGCCCTGCCTGTTCTGTGTTGGATATTTTCGAGAGAGGGTCTCGAAAACTATTTGCTGGGCTGGCTTTGAACCACCATCCTCCTGATCTCTGCCTCCTGAGTAGCTAGGATAACACGCATGAGCCACCAGCGCTTAGCTGCTTTTGTTACTTTGTGAATGGGTCTCGAATTTATGCCTTAGTCAGTCTGATCTGTGACCCTCCTATTTCTGCTTCCCACTTAGTTGGGATGACAGGCATGTCCCGCTTTTTTGATTGAGATGTGGTCTCACCAACTTTTGCCTGAGCTGGCCTCCATCCTCCCAATCTTCACCTCCCAAGTAGCTAGGATTGTAGGCATGAACCACTGCATCTCCAAGTTTTAACTTTGAAAGAAAAATGAGATGCTTAGGACAATGCGGTCGCTTTTCAAAGGCATTCGCAAAAAGTTTGCAACTCTTTAAAGATGCTACTAAGGTCGCCTTTTATTAACCCATTCCCATCCTCCCCCCACCCCCAGGTAGGTTTACAGGGGTTTAAGAAACATGGTTCCCAAGAGAGATCAAGAGGTCTACTTACTTCCTAAGGGAAAACAAGTGATCTTGCGAATTTTAAAGCTTTCTTCATAGAAATACCCACTGCCATCAACTGTTTGACTTCTGAATCAGCCTGAGACTGGCTGTCCAGTCAGGTGCAGAGAGAAGGGCAACCTGGCCCACTTGGCTCCATTCCTATTCGAAGCCTGCTTTTGAGTACATGTACCCAACATGGAGGAGGTTCCAGCATGCAAGGTGCACATCATCTGTTGGGGTTGACAAAGCCCATCTGCTCAAAAATCCTGCTTGTTAAGCTGCACTATGGAACAGACCCAGTTGACAAACACCAGGAATGCCAAAAATGAGGCATTAAGACCAGTGTCAAAATCTACCTCTGGCAGGTTTGGGATACCTGGGGGCCTAAACCACCTGTCTGACCTGTGGCCTGAACACAGATCTGACTTTCCATTCAACTCAGGCAAAATGGAGCTGTGAGGCCTCCATTTGCAAGGTCCCCTGGAGCTTAAAGGTCAAATGTGTCTAAGAGTCAAAGTCAGGCAGGCAACGATGAAACAGAAAGGTGCTGGCTCAGCAAGGAGCCTGGGAATGATTTCTGCACATGCTATGCAGCCAGAGCCCAGGGACAGCTGCACCATCAGCCCTGCCTGCCACAAGCTCAGTGTCCCATGACAACACCATTCATGACACGGGCTGCCACAACAGCCATCCCCAGCCTTGCTTCCTCCTCCTCTCAAGCCCACCTCTCCGCCAGCACCCTGGAATGGCTGACTCTCCAGAGCCTGAGTTAACAGCTGACAAGGATGACAGAAATGAGGAATAGGCCAGGGTTTGGTACACATTTTAATTTTGTCACTTAGCCAAAGTTTGCTTTAGAGGCATCACAGTGAAACAGATTTGACAGAAAAATGATACTCAGAACATTTTGAACACTCGTGCCTGGATGTCATCGTGTGACTCCACAGATCACTCTGCAGACCCCATCATGCCAAGGACACCAGGGTACTCTTCTGCTTCCCTGTGCTGGAGTAGAGGATGTCCTGGCTGGCCTTAGCAGTCATGGCTGTGTTTGGCTTTTGTCCCTCAGGGGATGTGTGGTCTGGAGTTTGCTTTCTGGAAAGTCTAAGCTTCCCACGCTCAACAGTCATCACTGAGAGCAGCAGCGACAGCAGCCATCAAATGGGTTCCATGTTTGGTGCTGGGTAATGAATTTGCTTTTATTCCAACCTGAGTGAGTACATCCCTACCTTGTCCAGGAGAGGAAAGCAAGGTTGACCAGCTGTGGACAAAGTCAGGACCTGAATCCAGCCTGATCCTGCAGCCTACATCCTATTCAACACAAGGCTATTGGATTCATCTCCACCCAATGGCACATCCCAGACCAGAACTAAGCCTGAGCTGCTGTGCAGCTGCGCTGGGCTGGTGAGTGTGGGACCACCTGGCGCACCTGTGCTCAGTGGCCACACAGGGCCGGCCCCACCCCGTGCTCTCTTCCCCCCGGCCCCATTCTTCCAGCACTCCTCCCTATCCTAGTCTTGCTTTCATTCCTAGGCTGGGTTATTTACCATCCTGGTTCGAGGGGATATTCTTCCCGGAAGTACCAGACTCCCCTCACCACTGTAACTCAGGACTCGGAGCACGGGGCAACCATCAGCTAAGTGACAAACTTGTCTCAATAGAGCTACATCCCCGCACTTGCTGCTCCCCGCCCCAGGCCACGCTCCTCGGTGTGGTCACTGGCCATCTGTCTGGCTGAAGAGAGAGTGGGGTGTGTGTGTGGGCTAAACTGTCAGAGAAGCCTACTCATTTCTGGTGAACAAGGATCACCATGTGCAAAAGACTTTTTACAACCATTTACAGATCAAATTCTACAACCATGCACTGTGCACATTTTAAGAACATGGAAAACGGCAGGCACAAAGCCTCTAGTCAACAGCAGACAACACAACATGATTACAACAGACACTTCAGTCTGATCAAGGTAAAAGCCACTTTTTGACTTGTCACTACACTACATTTAAAAATACTTTCTACACAAAAGTATTTTTTAAAGTGCAATAATTTCTGTCACTACAGATTTAGAATGGCAAGAATATATTTTATTTTTTTCATAAAAGTTCTAACAAAAATATATTTTTTCCTTAACTTAAAATTACAAGTTCAGAAAACAAAATTCATGTTGTTATAATTCATTACACATTTTACAAATAGCTGTAAAGGAAGTAGTCAACAGAACGGATGCAAGTTTTAAATGTGGAAATACTCATTTCAGAAGCTTGACTTTGTCCTTCAATAGCTTAAAGGTGGGGTTCTTGCTGATTTTCTTGTTGAAGATGACCAGGAGCTCCTCCTCAGATCTGTGATGGTCATTTGTCACCATGTGATACTGGGCTAAAACCTTCACACACAAAAAAACAGGTCACATGGGGACATTTATCCTGGAAATCTATGTTTTAGATTCTTTCTTTAACCCAGAAGTGGGCAACAGTGAAAATTTTTAAAAAGCCAGCTACTGGTCACACAAACACAAAGTTACAAAATAAAGAGAAGACACCACTGCTCTAGCATCAGCAAAACAGTGAAATATCTACAATAATTTTCAAACATGATAATTAGATAAATGGAGACTCTCTTCAACACAGTCTTAGAGGCAAGTCCAGAACCTTAGAGCTTCCCTGGACGAAGCTGAAATGGGTGAGGCCGATTCTGGCTTCAGACCCTGAGGACCAGCTTGAAAACTACTATTTGCAACTCCCCTCCCCCCCGCCCCAATATTTTAGTTTATTTAAGAAACAAGTATACATTTAAAGGTCAATCCTCTACAGCCATCCCATGACAGTTTGTCCATACAATGTACCTTTTTCCTTAGCTTTTTGATCGCAAGTTCATTGTCTGGGGCTTGTTTCAGAACTGCTTTAATAGTTCCCTTCCAGTTGAATTTTCCTACAATATAAACAATAGTGAGACATTTTGTTTCGTTGTGTCACCAGAAGGCAAAGAAGCAATTTTTGCACATTTATTTGCTTTTTGGGAAACTGACCTGACACTCCTGTGGACAGGATGCCAAAGCACCATGTGACAGTCCCTTTATCCAACCACAGGGTGCCTTCAAAGCATTTGTGGGGACAGGCGAAACAGGCATCGCAAACACCGTCACCAGGACAAACCCTGGTGACTTGTGTCTGATGGATCAAGAAGATGTACTGGACATCATCCACTAAGACCATGGGCTGTTGAGCCACCGCAAGGAAGGAAAAGATAAACAGAAGCAGCTTGGCCTTGGACGACAGGGGCAATCGCACTGGAAACGCTCACCCAGGGCCTCGAGCGTGCTGGGAGGATGGAGAAGACAGGCTGTCACTGCTGCTAAGCACAGCCAAGACTCTGTGCTGGGACGAGGGCCTGCAGGGCCAGGGCCCTGAGCTCCCTTTCCTTCCCATGGACCAGGTCTGGAGGTGAAGAAACAGCAAGTAGGAACGTGCCCCCACAAGCATGTGGACTGGCAAAGCACTGGGAAAGGCACCTTACAACGCAGAAGCAATGATGGGCACCACTCCACACCAACAAAGACCACAGAACATCTGGGCTTCATTACCTAGGGCTACGGCCCACCACGGGCCTTAACAGACTGACAGCGATGGTGCCAAAGGTAGCCCAGGAGGAAGCTGGGGCTTTTATCCATACTGGTGGGTAATGAGGCTGTCTGGCTGTGGTGTTAGAGGGGGCAGAGAGAGAGAGCCCCCACCTGGCAGACACAAGGACCCCAGCCTCCTTCCACCTCCACTGGCAGAAGTAATGTCCTGCCAACCCCTCCCCGCCACGCCCCACACACACTCAGAGAGTCCTGAAAGAAAATCAGTCACACAGAAAGTGCAAATAAGAAGCCAGGCAGGACTACAAGTTCAAGCTCAGCTGGGTTACATAAGGGAGACCCTGTCTCAAAACAAAATTAAAAAGAGGCAGTGGGAGGCGGGGAACTGATAACCTTAGTTCAGTGGCAAAGTGCTTGTTTAGCTTGCACGAGGCCCTGGGTTCAATCCCCAGCAACACACACACACACACACACACACACACACTCACTCACTCTCTCTCTCTCTCTCTCTCTCTAAATGGACTGCAGTCTTAAATATAAAATGGGAAGCTGTAACCCATCTGGAGCACACTTGACATTTCTTAAGAGAGTATGTATATCTTAACTGTTCTCACCATAGGCAGTTATTTGCAATGATGGGTATGTTAAATTAGTTGGTTGTAGTGCTTTCATAATGTGTATAAATAAAATCAACATTGAGTTGTATACCTTAAATACACAAAAGTCTTATATGTTAGAAAAAGATTTACCTTTCGCTTCTTGGCCTCTTGGCTAAGATCAAGTGTAAAAAAGATTCACCCAAAAATTTAGAAAACAAAAAATCTCTGGAATCTAGGACAAGGCAGAGTTCTTTGTATAATCCATACAAGGAAACACTGCTAAGTGAACTTCACAAAAAAGAACATTTTCTCCACAAAAGACTGGAAAGACCCTTCAGAATCACATATCCCGCCAAAGGATTGCTACTTAGAATATGAAAAGAAGTCTCAAATCGTTTTAAACAGTAAAATATCTCCAAATAATCCAATTAGAAAATGGGCAAAAAGACCAAGAACAAGTCTGTTTATGGAGATACATACCCCAATGTCTGATGTCTGTGTTAGGTGTACCCGCACCATGGAATGCTACTCAGTAAGAAAAAGGAATGATTACTGCTCCATGCAGCAACCCGATCAGTCTACAGAGAAGAATGCTAGTGAAAAGAGCCTATCTAAAAGGTCACTTACCACCTAACCCCATGTACCCCACACTACGGAATTCAGAGAAGTAGAGAGCAGTGACGGCAGAGGTGAAGGAGGTGGGGGAGAGGACGTGCTCTGGGTCTTGGCTGAGATGCTGTGTTCCAGAGGATGCAAACCCAGGTATGTAAGGATACTCTGCTTCCACCATTTCTTACAGCTGCCTGGGAATCTACAACGGCCTCCAACACTTTCACTGGAAAAGCAGACTGTTTACGGTGTCTGCCCAGCTTGGGCAGTGCTGGACTGCTGATAAAGCTGCAACCCCCATCTCAGTTCTTGAGTCTACTGACTGACAAGATTGGGGTGGACTTGGCACTTCCAACAGGAGGCAAAGCCTTCAGGCTGCAGAAGGGGTAAGTGCTGTGGAGAAGGGTGCCTTAGGAGGAACCCTAAAGGCCAGGGCTGGGATTCGGACAGTATGGATGGAGGCTGGGGCAGATGGGTGACCACAACTGCAAGGACCTCAGGGGAATGAGAGGCAGGACAGGAGGACTGAGGGGTGGAGGCATGAACAAGGACTTGGAAAGCCATTTGGGGTTCATCTTAAATTCCAACATAACACATTGCTCTGCTGTGGGTCTGGAATGCTCCCTGCGGCCATGGGGTGAAGTCCGAAGCCCCAGCTTGGTTGCTGTTGGGAAGGGGTAAAAGGAGGGGCGGGGCCTACTCTGAGGCCTTCCTGTCTTTGGTGGAGGAGGGGGAAGCTGACCTTGAAGGGGATAGAGGGACCCTGGTCTCTTCCTCTTTTCCTTCCTGGTCGTGAAGTGAGCAGCCTGGCCCCACTACCCGAGTCCTGCCACAGTATGCTGCTTCACCACAGGCCCCAAACAGCGGGCCTCGTGACCATGGACTGCAGCCCCTGAAGGTGAGCCAGAATGGACTCCACTCTATAAACTGATGACCCCAGGCATGCGGTACCGTAGTGGAATGCTAGCACGTACAGCTTCCAATCCAGCCTGCTCTGCTTTTGCTCTTAAAGACAGGAACAGGGCACTGTGCTGACTCACACACCATAGTGTGGATTGTTTCAAAAAGCAGATATGCCCCTCGAGGCAGGACCCTGCTGGAAGTGCCCCTCCCCCACCTAAGTAAGTGATGCTTTTCCACAACGGTAGAGATACCTTTTACAGGAGCCTCATGGTCTTCCGTCTGCCCGCCCTCAGGATGTCCTGGGACCTTCATCTTCTTCTTACAATCCGACTCAGCTGTTCAGAAAGATGAACAAGAACAGGGTTTTTGCATTGATGGCAGCTGCTACCACTAATCAGGAGCCTTCCTCATGCCAGGCACACCCTACTCATGGTTCTCCCAGCATGGGCACAGGCACCGGTACTGGCACCGTGGGTTTCATCATCCATCCTGCATGCTGCAGATGAGGGCTGGGGGCTGAGAGCTGAGGTCACCTGCTGCCTGCCATAGGCAGGTCAGTCTGACACTTGGTTCACATGCAAGGCTCCCCAGGCTTCACACGCCCCACTTCACAGCTTGACCACTTAGGTGCCAACCCCAAGATGGCCGTGTACCTTCCGAGTGCTTCCGCTTTCTTTTTCTTGCAGCTGTCTTGGTCTCCTCGTTTGCGCCCTTCTTGGGGGTCCCGGCCCCCTCTTCTGTCACCTGCTCCTCCTGACCCCTTTTCTTCTTGCTCTTCTTCCCTGCCAAGCCGTTGGCCTTGGGGGCTTCCTCCCTACCGGCCTCAGGTTCAGCCTGTCCCTTTCTGCACTTCTTAGGCTTCTGACTGCTCGAGTTTTCTAGCTTCAGTTCTTTCTTTTCCTTTTTTCTGTTCTTCTGCCGTTCTTCCTTCCTCTCTCTCTTATTCTTCTTTGCCTCCGCTTGCTCTTCTGTGGGGCCATTTGCTTTAGGGGATGGAACGCTGGTGGAGACGTCTGCCCGTGGCTTTGCTGTTTGGTCAGGTGGCTGCTGATTTTCCTCCTTATTGACTGGCTCCTTATTAAGGAAAATAAGAAACAGATGTATTTGGTCAAACTGTGTAAATATAGATGTTTGCAAAATTATGTGTCTACAAAATAAACCGTTCAAGAAAAATGATTTTATAACCCCCCCAACACTAAAATACAGCAATAAAGACACAAAATGAGGCAAAAAACTCCCCCCATCCCATACCCTTTCCTGCATGAAACAGATGCTTTCCCTGCACTGGAAAGTGAAAGAATGAGGAGTGCTTATATCGCTTAAGCCAGACTTTTTGCTCACGATTCATCTTTCATTTAGATGAAAAGAGCCCTTAAGTGTGAAAGTGGCCACTGGAGTTATGTGTCTGCAGACCTGGGTTCAGGGTCCAGTTCTGTCCACTACAACTCAGGTGACTGCGGGCAAGTTGTCTGCTCTGAACTTATTTTTCCTCATCTGTAAAACAGAGGGTCATCCTAACTACCTTATACAGTCAGTGTATGACTAAAATGAGCAAAGACAGGTCACATGCTCAGCACAGCAGCTGCTCAACAAACCAGCCCAATGCACATTATCAGGTATTAGACAAAGTCCTGTCAGTGTCATCGTTCCCAGATGAGATGGTTGCCTTCGAGGACAGCCAGGGACACCCACACAGAGCAATGATTGTGCTGTGGTTTAGGTGTCTCTCATAGGGTGATGTGCTTGACGCTTGGCCCCCAGATCGTGGGAGGTGGTGGAAACTTTAAGAGGTGAGCTCATGGCTGCCCAGCTCCTGAATCTTCCTGGCTCCCTGTCTCACTGTGTCATCTCTTCCACAAGGGTTCCCACCATCATACCATCTGCCATTCCATGATGCAGCCAGAGGCCCTCACCGGAGGCCAAACAGATGGGGCCACCCAATCCTAGACTTTCAAACTCCTAAACCGTGAGCTGACCAAACCTTTCTTCTTTATTAAGTACCCTGCCTCAGGTACTTTGTTATGGCAACAAAAAATAAGCTAATATGAAACCAAAGAAAACTAGGTAACCATGTGCACTGGAACAAAATAGACTTTCCGTCTATGGCATTACCCGGTTAAGATCAGGACACAACCTAATACAAACAGTGATGTCACTGTAGCTCAGTCCCATTTCCTGCTGTACTCCCCAATCCCCTTTCCTCAAGAGATGAGAACGAGACTGCTCTGTGCCTCTGCAGGGGAAGGGAGAAGGCCGTGCCAGGGCTGGGGACACCTGGGCCGAGGCACCTGCAGACCTGTGTGCAAGTCTCACTCCATTCACCACCAGCCATGAGACATGGGACCAGTCTTCCTCCTATGGAGGACCAAATGGAGGGCATAATTCAGGCCTTACCACTCAACGTCAGGAAGGGTGTCATTAGGAAACAGATATTAAACTGCTGAAGTTTTCTCAGAAGCAGTTTGAAGACTGCTCATGAAGGCTCATGGGTCAAAGGGGCCAAGGATAAACCCAGAAACAGACTTAGAAGGAAGACTGGGGGACAGAAACTTTACCGCTAGCCCACAGTCCTGTGTCTTTTGGTAAAGTATCAGTATAATATATCAGTTTCCTGTTACTGTAATGAAACACCTGAGGAACTATCTTATAAAGAGGAAGGGTTTACCCTCACTCATCACTCTGGAGGTTCCAGCCCAAGACCAAGTAACCCATTGTTTTGGGCCTCAGGAAAAGGTGGTTCATCATAGCGGGACTGACAAAGCAAACCACTTGCCTGCTGAGTCAGGAAGCAGAAATAACAAGAGCCCCTTCAAGGGCATGCTACCACTGACCTGACCTCCTCCCACTAGGCCCCATCCGCTAAAGGTTTTACCATCTTCCAATAATGCCAACAGGCTGGCAACCAAGCCTTGTAATACATGGACTTCTGGGAGCCATTCATCACACAAACAGCAACATACAACCAGAGTACCAGAGCCTTTAGCCTCCCCACTACCAAATTCAGACCACAGCTCCCACTTGCCTCTACACCTAAAACATCAGCTCCATGTAGGGTGGAAGGCACACAGTCATCCGTCCAGCAGCTGCTCAACAAACAAGTGAAACAATCCTTCCCCACCTTCTTCCTACTTCATTCCAGGCTCCCAAGTGATGCCTTCCCTAAGGGAACACCCTCCTTTCCCCCTGCCCCTCACCGCCTCCGGCTCTTCACAGCCTTCACTTCTCAGGACCTGACACGACATGTGAACTCTCATCCACTGTAGACTGTCTCCCACTAGGACACACCTCCACCAGGACAGGATTAAGGTCTGATTATGCCTGCATCCACAGCGCTATGGGGAAGAGGAATTTGTACAGTCCAGGACAGAAAGCCCTTGCCTGACACCTGGTGCTGAGGCAGGATGAATGAAGCCACAGGACCTTTTGCTCTGCACAACAAACACTAGGATGTGCGGGAGGGTCGTGGGGCAAAGGCACAGGAAGGCCGTTACCAGGCACAGCTGGCGCAGCTTACTAGTTGTCTGATTACTCCATTTAACCTTTAATGTGCTCGTAAAAACTTTAAAAGAGAACCTAGAAAAAATTAAAAACCCACAGTTGATCTGAGCAATTTCAAAACTTTGACTTTTAAGTAAAATAATGGAAATAGCATTTTAAAAATAGGCACTACATAAATGCCAATTAAATGATACATGGTTATAAGGTTTTGACGGTTCAATTTCTATATACTGAAAGAGACAAGGGATATATATACACATACATATATATATAGACATACATATACGTATATATATATATATATACCACAAAATAAAGTTTCATTTTGATTCCAATTTGTTGCCCAACTATTTTTCTATACAAAGCAAGTAACTTCTAAAAATTTGACTAGAATCCCTGTTTTTTGAAACTATTGGTACAACTCTCCAAATAGGATACAAATATAAACGGATGGGAAAAAGCTGCAAATTAACAAATGTAACAGACAACGTGGTTAAAGGGTATCAAACGAAGCAAGGCATTCTGCACATTTGGGGTCTATCAGACTGTTTTCATTTTCACCAAGGAGCTCTTCCTCCTCCAGAAGGAAGGAAGAGCCCAGTGGCCACTGAATGCTGGGCACCCTCACCTGCCGCAGTACAACAACCCTGAGAGGACTTCGTGTCTCTGCCCCTCAGCTGTTTTCCTTCACAGCACCAACCACCTCTTAAGATAACGGATTATTTTTCCTCAGGACCTGACACAGATTGGGCCCCCAGTAAGTAGAGAATAAATAAACGAATATTACTGTCCACATTTTTTAGATAAGGAAAATGAGGTTCATAAGTTCAATAAACAATGTGCTCAAGACCAACCATCTGGCAAAAGCATAGCAGGGATTTGAGCCAGGTCAGTCATTCCATCATCCTCGACCTGAGTTCTAAGCCGATTATTACACGTTTGCTGGTTCCATTATCTAACAGAGGGATTAAAAACCTTTCTCTGCCAAGTAAGGCAGTCTTCTCTGCACTGTGCTCAGTGTATTCTTTCCTGGAAAGGCAGGCACAAAGGCTCTCTGAAAAAGAAGGCTGTCTTGACCTTCAAATACATGACATTCCCATTTTGTTACTGCTAATTATTTCTGCCATACCACGAACCTAAAATCGGATCTGACTTACACTGCTGGAAGCTTCAGAAAAGATATTCCACACCTGGTCCAGGACAGACTCGTTATGAACTTTTAAACTGTTCTTCATCCAATTCTGTAAGGAATAAAAAGAAAAAGGACAACTTACCCATTTTGACAAGCACAAACAGGTTCAGTCATTGGTGGCCACCCAGACCCCCAAGACTAAGGAAGTCAATCAAATCTATACCTGAAATTTTGCCTTTTTTCTGGGAACGTTGTCAAAAGCACTGATTTGTCCTAAAAGTTCTTTCACTTTGGGGCTGACATTGGGTTTCTTTATTAATTCATTAATTTTCTACAAAAAAGGAGAATGATAAGCAATTATAACATGAATTTCATGAAAGCCAAACTAAAAGTCCTCACCAAATCTAGAATCTAAGCCCAGATTCTAGATTTGTGTCTATACTTAAAAATATACAGATTAACTTCTATTTAACATAGTCCCAGCTAGTTAGGCAAGGGGAAAAATGCCTCCCTAACTAGAAAAGACAGAATTAGATAAATTAATCTCTATTCACAGGTAACATATATGCAGAATTATGACCTGATATGTAGAAAACCCTAAAGAGTTCATCTAGTTTTCTAAAGAAAAACAGAACAAACCAATTCCACAAGGCTGCAGGTAGATACAAAATCAATTCTCTAAAATCAAGTTGTATTTCTATATACCAACAATGAACAACTCAAAAAGGAAATGAGGAAAACAATTCTCTTTGCAGCACCATCATAAAGAACAGAATAATTAGGAAAAAATGACCAAAGAGGTGAAAGTTGTATAGCGAAAACTATAAAACACTGCTAAAAGAAATTAAAGTCACAAATAAATAGAAAGACTTCCCATGCTCGTTGATCAGGAAGACTTAAGATGTCAACACTGCAAAAAGCAACCTGAAGATTCAGTGTAATTCTTATCAAAATCCAGTTGTGTGTATAAACACGCACACACAAACACATGTATACATGTATACACATACTCTTTGAGAGAATCCACCCAAAAATTCACATGGAATCTCAAGGAGTCCAAAGAACTAAAATAATCTTAAAAAAGATGAGTAAGGTTTTTTATTTAAAAACTTACCACGAAGCTACAATAATCAAAATATTGTGGTACTGGCATAAAGACAGACATATAAACCAGTGGCACAGAACACAAAGCCCAGAAATGATGAAATAATATAGTTAAATGATTGTCGACAAGTATATCAACACAAGTCAGTGGAAAGGTATTGCCTTTTCAACAATACCCTTCAACAACAACTGGCGCTGGGAAAAGTAGACATTCACGTGGAAAAGAATGAAAATGGACACTTACGAGATGTATAAAATTACCTCAGAATGGATCCAAGACCCAAGCTTAAGAGGTAAAACTACAAACTCCCACAAGAAAGCAGAGGAAGATTCAAGGCATTTGAATTGGTAATGAGTTTTTGCTTATGACGCTAAAAGCACAGGCAACAAAACTTAAAAAAGGAATTGGAGCACATCAAAATGGAAGCCTTTCGTACACCAAAGACACTATCAACAGTGAAAAGGCAACCTGTAGAATCAGGGAAAATATTTGGAAACATATCTGATAAGGTTTTAATATACAAAATATAAATGGAGCTCCTACACCTCAACAACAACAACAACAACAAAAACAACTAAAAACTTGGCAAAGATGTGGCTGGGGGTGTAGCTCAGTGGTTCAATCCCTGGCACCACAAAAAGGGGGAGGGGGAGAACTTGAGTAGACATTTCTCCGAAGATACACAAATGGCCAAGAATGAAAATTGCTTCACATCACTAGTCAACAGGGAAATCCAAACCAAAACCACGAGGTACCTTCTATACAGATTAGGATTGCTATTATAACGTTGTAAGTGCTGACAAGAATATGAAGGAACTGAAGCCAACGTATAGGTGGGAACAGAAAATGCTGCAGCTGTGACAGACAACAGCAGAGTCCTCAAAAAACTGGAAGTAATCACGTGATCCAGCAATCCCACTCTGGGTATATGCTAAAGCAGGGATTTGGAGAGATTGTTTTATGTCTATGTTCACAGCAGCCTTTTTCACAAAGGAAAGAAAACTAAGTTTCCATCAACAGACGAATGATAAACAGGAGGTAGTCTACACACAAGGGATGTTTTTCAGCCTTGAAAAGGAAGGAAATTCTGATAAATGTACAATGTAGATGAACCTTGAAGACAAGTGTGTTAAGTGAAATAAGCCAGTCACAGAGGAGCAAATGCTGTGTGAGGCATTTTACTTGTATGCATATTATACATCCTAGAAAAAGGGTCCCCGGGTCTTCCTCCCCTGTATGTCTTTGTCTTGCTTCTCATGGTCCATGATGCCAGCTAAAGGTATCAGCAGAATGAAGTAAACTGACAGGACTAGTCACAACTGCCATTTCTCTAGGTCTGAGCTGCACATCTAATCAGGCCGTCCACTCCACACCTTGTTAAGCGCCTGTGAGACTCACAATTTCCCAGCTGTGTGATCATCAATGACTTCCAATTTGCCAGTGTAGCTAACCATGGTTCATTATCTGACAATGAACTTGACACCACTACAGTAGGCTGAAAGAGCAAAACAATCATTTGGGGATCTAGGAAATAAACCTGAAATAGCAAGAACAGACAAGAGATGGCAGTCAGTGACCAATTAGAGAGAATGCTATGGCCATCTTGGTGAAGGCAGAGGGGAAAGAATTCATTACGGTTAGGAAAACGTCAGTGGACAGGAAGGACAGTCACCAATGAGTCAATCTAAAACATGATGAAGTTAAGTCAATATAATACAGGAAGTGAAGCTATATATAAACAGTGCAGAAAAATGGATACAGGATTAGAAGATAAAGACTAGACAGAGCTGTGTAAGACACTGGGCAGAAAAACATCCATTAATAAAACTAGACCAGCAGAAATGAGAGAAGCATTGTGGGGCCAGCACCAGCCGAGAGCAGGACGCTGGTGACACTGGTGATGCTCACGAAGTGTTTCACAGCTATCCAGTCTGCAGGAGCCATACTCCCCTGCAGGGAAAGCCAGAGCACTCACACTGGTCTCCTCTGATTGCCTGGTTTTGTGTTGCTTTTTCTCTCTATCTTTTTCTGCTATTTGAGTGTTGTTATTTTCTTAAAATTAAGCATCTTCCTAATTTTTTTGGCGGTACTGGAGGTATGAATGCAGGGCTTCACTCTAGCTAGGCAGGTGCTCTACAACTTGAGTCACACCTCCAGCCCTTTTTTTTGCTCTAGTTATTTTGGAGACAGGGTCTTGCTTTTGCCCAGGCCAGCCTGTACTGTGATCCTCCTATTTCAGGCTTCATGATGCAGCTGGGATGACAGGTGTATGCCACCATGCCCAGCTTTTTTCCATTAAGATGGACTTTTTGCCTGGGCTGGCCTCAAGCCACAATCCTTCTGATCTCAGCATTCCAAGTAGTTAGGATTAAAGGTCTTAGCCACCAGCACCTGGCTACCATCATCCTATTTTTTATTAAAACAATAAAATCTAGCAAGAAAAAGAAGGAAGCAAAGGAACAGAGTATTGGAGATGAATGGTGCACTTGATGGCCAGCCCCAAATACGGAATGTGACCAGTGTAGTGGGAAATTTGGGGCAGTAGACAGAACAAAGAAGTGGGGAGCTGGAAAGATGACATGATCAAGTCTAAATGCCAAAGAAGACAAGGTCCCTGAGCACTTTATAGCACTAATGACTTCAGAATACCCAATCGACTGATAAAAAAGCATTTAGAGAACAGGGATCCCTCCTGACATGATTCCTTAATTCTATCTAAAAAGTTTAAGGGATAGAACCCATACATGCGTGCCTATGAAAAGGACAGAGCAGCCCAGTGCCTCTCCCAGAATGATCTGTACCCCCTCAGCTATCTGTCAATGTAACCCCTTGGGGGTGGACCAGCAGGCTGGACAGAGCCAGGGCAAAGGCCACAGAACCTTTTCTGTAAAGCAACAGTCAGCAGTTCAGGCTTTACAAGTTGTTGCAACTATTCATTGCTACCCTTACAGTGCCAAAGGAACCAAAGACAATATATAAACCAGTGGGTATGGCTGTGTTGCAATAAAACTTTATTTACAAGATGGTCTGTGAACTCTGGTTTGCTTCCTCTGCTTTAGAGGATTTCACCCCAGTATAATGACAGCAGAGAGGGAAGCAAACAGCCCCAGGAGCCCAACAATGCCATCGGCACTCAGGGGACCCCAGAGAGCATGCCCTACAGTGGGGCTGCTGGCTGCCAGCATGAATACCTTAAAGGGGGCTTCTCTACCTGCACTGGGAGGACACTGCAGGTCCACTGTAGAGGGAAGAGCTGTCCTCCTGGGGGTAAGCAGTTTAACAAGCTCATCAGCATCACAGAGTTCACATACTGTTACTCAATAAATGCAGCCTTTCTTCAGAGATAACACTTGCCTTCTCATTCTCTACCTCCGCTCCCATCCCTCCTCCTGCTCTCTCCTCTGCAGAGGGCAGTGGCACCCCGGAAGCTCAACTTCTCACTGCTCTAGCAATTTATGTTGCTCATATTTTCATTTTACTTTAGCTAAACAGAAAACTCCTTCTATTCGTGAAAACGTCAATTTTGTCTGATTCTGATGACAGACATGACTGTCTTCCATGGTTTGAACTATAAAAGCTGCATTGTAAGGAGAGAAAGATTAGAAAGATCCTATTTGGTTTTGTAAGCAAAGGAAAGCTAGCAAGATTTCTTAACTATTTTTGAAACTCAGATCCAAGACATAATGCACCACAACTGTATTACCAGTTAGAAAAGTTATTTTCCAAGAAGTTCTAAACAACCCTCGGTCTACCCTGAGACAAGATGTTTCTGGGCTATGTCTGCATGGTAGACCCTCTTACGGATGACACTTCCCAAGAAAGCGGAGGGTGTCAGACCATGCGCTGGCCGGGCTGGGCGCTGGTACCTGAATCCAGGCCTGCTGCTTCACATCGCCCTTGTGCGCTTTCCCTTCGTAGCCCTTGCCACCGTACTTCTGGTCTTCGCTGATGCACTTCACGTGGTTTTTGTAGTCATCACCCCTGCAGCAATGGCAAGCCTCACCGTTACATGGTACCCGAGGTGGAGGTGTTTCTCCATCTGTCTACCGCACGAGCACTTCAATTCCTAAACTCACTTCCTGGTTCAGAGTGATGGGAATGTCTCAGTCCTGCTTTAACAAAACCACTCCAAAGCCCCAAAGCCTTATACCAAGTCCCTGGGCCTGGTAACCACAGCAACAAGGTGATGGCCAATGCTACTGTCCGATCAAATTTTCACCCACCCTGCCTCCCTCCCCCGGGTCTTTTTCAAGCATCTCTAAAATGCAAATGGTTTCATAAAATGCTTTTTAAAGAATCACACCAAGTTTTTTCTTTGTTCTTAGTTTCTTTACTCAAATTTGCCTCATTTTTCCAAGCTCTGTAGCTCCCCCGGCTTCCCACACTGGCCTGCAGACCTTCGTGACTTATGCAGAACTTACCAGAAGTCTTTACCACAGTCAATGCAAGAAAGGCACTCGCAGTTTCTGCACACAGACACATGCTTTTCCACTTGGATTTTCTTCACTGATTCGCCACATGCATTGCATGTAAAAAACACCATTTTTAGCTAAATGATTAATTATTCTCTAAAAGCAGTTTTAACTTGTACTGGAAAACAAAACAAAAAAAATTATTAGCACAGTAAACTGAAACTTTTATTCCCAACAAATGATTCATACAGCCAACGTCTGAACCATAATTTGACAGGAAAACAGAGGATTCAAGGTTGACCAGCAATCTGTGTAACACTCTACCACTCGTGTAAGTCACTGCCATTAACGACACGGCTGGCACCTCGGGAATGTGTGCATCTTGGGCTAGGCATTATTCCAAAAGCTTTACGAATATTAACGGAGCCTCACAGCAGCCCTCCGAGGGGAGGAGTACTGTTGTTCAAAATTTATATGAGGTGATTGAGGCACAGATCAAGTAACTTAATTTATGACAGAATGGCAGAATGGAGTGCTGTGTGCTAAATCTGACCTTCTCTCCTACCTTCAAGCTCCCCTCCCTGACTTCCCACTGTCTCTTTTATGAAACGCACAGAATGAAACTTACAAAAGGCATGCAATTTAGGTGTGCACTGCAGACTACTTCAGGTCTCCAAATACAAGAAACAGAAAAGGGGACAAGTGAGAGGAGTTTATAAAGTGGCAAAGAAGCCTAACTCCAATTCCTGTTGAAACCAAAAAGATTCCTATGACATTACAAGTTACCCACAGCTGGTTTTTTTGTTTTGTTTTTTTTTTTGGCAGCACTTGGATTTTGAACTAAGGGCCTCATACTTGCTAGGCAGGTGCTCTACCACTTGAGTCACTCTGCCAGCACTTTTTCTGTGTTGAGTATTTTCAAGAAAGAGTCTCATGAACAACTTGTCAGGAGCTGGCTTTGAACTGTGATGTTCCTGAGTAGCTAGGATTACAGGCATGAACCACCAGCTCCTGGCTCCCACAGGAGTTAAATGAAGACAGGGAGGAGATGAGGGATTCCCTTCATGTGGCTCGGCAGATCAGTCAGAAAAAATGAAACCATACCAGGCGTCCCAACTGCCAGGCGCTGAATTACTGGAGGACTCCCAACCCCAGGTGTACCAGGCACCCTGAGCACTGCCTAACATGAATCGTGTGTATGCATATATCATGGCCATTTAAAACCTGACAGGGATCTACTGTGCTCCCCAAAATCCAGATTCTCCTAAGCACTACAAGTCACAGTCACTTTCCATGCGCCTACAATCTTTAATCACTGGATTCCAAGAGCAGTGCTGTGTCATATAATAAACGAGTCTTATAGTAAAAATATTGTGAACTGTTAACACAGCACTTTATTATGAAAATGAAAGTAAGAGTCAAATAAACTCCCATAATTTCCTTCTTGTTCATCCAAGAACCCTTCAGCACAAATGAGCTGCCCTGGCTTCCAGTGAACTGTCACACATCAGTCACCATCTCTCCACCAACAGGCTCCAGGTCATTGCTGGCACCATTCCACCTGAGCAAGGATCAGGGTTGCTCACATCCACTTGGCCTTGAATAGAAATGTATAGCCTGCCTACCTGTCTGGGGTGTATGAAGGCCCAGTTGGTCTCCTGTGGGGCACTAGAAGGCATAAGTTCACCTCATCTGCTAGTTACAAACCATGGGCTCCTGACGCTGGGTGGCTCAGGCCCACTCCCTAAGCTCATTACCAGGGTAGGTTTAATAAAGGAAGAGATATGGTCAGCTACAGCCTGGCACCAATTCCAGAGGAAGCGATGTGACAGGACACGCTGTGGTAACTACAGTCTTCTCATCTGTAACTCCCTTGAAGCTGACCTTCTTGTGCAAGGCAGACAGACTTGGCAAACATCAAACAAGAGCAGCCATTTTGCCTCACCAGGGAGAAGGCAGGCTGGAGCAGAGAGGTTATAAAACAAAAGAAAATCATGGGTCAGTCACCAAAAATGGACCGTCATCATACATGCAAGGTGGAAGCAGCTGTGAGGTGCAAATTACCTGCTGAAAAATTTTAAAGGCCTTTCACAACAAGAGTTACCTTAGGTATGCTTAGAGCTCTCCATCCTCATGGAGGACCAGTTTCTTTATGAAGGGGAAAGGGTGGGGAGAGAGGCTTCAGCAAACCTGGAGATCCAACTGGGAGACTCTCACTCCCAGTCTTGGAGGGTTAATGAGGCCTGAGAAGGATCAGGTCTGAAAGAAGCTACAAGATGCTATGGGTGTTGACAAAATAGATGTTCAGATTATTGTGCAAAACTTGTCCCTCTGGAGGCGAGCTGCACACCATGTACTAACACTAACTCAGGGAGGGTTAAAAGTGGTCACGGCTCATCTAAAAAACACCCATTCAGCCACCTATTTATTTATTTAGTAGGACTGGGGTTTGAACTCAGGACTTCGCTCTTGATATTTTAAGGCAGAATGGGCCGACTCTTCCTGCCTGCTTTGGGAGTGTTGCACTTACCATAAACTAGGAACAGTGGCTCGAAGACTTAAACTGGGGACAGCTATCCCTTGCCTGGCAAATGAGATAAGATCTGTAAGGAGCTTATTCAGAGCCCTGAGGTCACCCACCACCAGCTCAAGTCACCTTGACCGTGCCTCTCACCTGACCTAGTCCTGGGGAAACACCTTTCATTTCAGTAGTAAGTACTTCTTACACAGGCTGCAAAGGGGACAGCAAGCTCCAAACCATCAAGCCAGCTCAAGTGCACAGTGGGCAGGGGACCAAAGCTTAGCACAGGTTTACCAAGCTCAGACTTAGTAACTGCCCACCTGTGAATGCTACAAACTTCAAAAAAGATACACGGCATTGCTAACTGAAGATAGCAATGGCCCCAAACAAAAAAAGTGATACTGTGTCATTCCAATGACACCAGATAAATGAGAAAGAAACTTCAACTAAACTTGTAACTGTAGCTTCAACTTGAATTTATAACCTGTAAGTGATGTTTTAGACACGCTTCACACTTACCATTTTTGCTTCTAAATCGAGAGCTTAGGACACCTATGCACTGGGCTCAGATACCTGTGCACAGGACAACTCTTTGTTGCAAGTGTAAAGGGGATAGCTTTTTAAACACACACACCCAGGCTGGACCTAAATAAGAGGCCCCTTTTCTTTCTCCAGCTCCCTCAATCCCTGGGCCCAGTGATGATGGGTGGGTTCCAATACAGACACAGCAATTATCTGGGTGCTCTTTTAGAGACAGGCATGTCTGGCCTGGCTGGGAACTCTCGTTCTTGCCCAGGTCAGCCATGATCACTCAGTTCAGTGACTGTGTATGCAGTGCTACACATCCGCTACACATCCATCAGAGCTGTGCTGTACAAACACATTCAGGGCCTCTACTCGAGAGGGTCAGGTCCTCTGTATGCACCTCAGCCCATCTGCATTTGTCTGCTCAGTGCACCAGGCACTTGTTATATGCCACCAAGAAAGGACTTGAGCATAAGGTCCTTAGCACTCTATGAAGTCACCTCACACTCAAGGCCACAACTCCTCCAGGACAGCCACACCACCATTGCCCTTGAGAGACAGGCAAGGCTCAGGAGGCTGAGTGATCTGCCCTAGTAACAGTGAATGACTAAGGTGGCCCAAAAGGCAAGGCAAAAGGCCCCAGAGCTCACTTCCCTCTTATCTCAGTCATACTGCTTGCTTGGCCATTATTCTAGAACCTTGAGGTCCTCATTCAAAGACGAAAAAATTAAGGTTCTACAACATGCCCTTCCATTTATGGATATTAGAACTCTTAAGTCTTAATTCTACATCCAGCCCACACTGACCCAGGAGAACACCCATGTTACTGGGGAGGTTGGAGGGCAGCAGCCAGCAAGGCTGAAAATTTGCAAAGGATTCTGGACGTCTTAGTCTTCTTTTAACAAGATGGTTGCCATTCTTTGTTGGACTGAGCTCAGACTCAGGGGCAAAAAGGACCTGAGCTGGGACCTTACCTGCCAGTGCCATTAAAAACTCAATGATCACCGAGTCATCCCATTGAACATCAACTTAAATATTAAAAATGAAAACCAGGACTGTAAAATAGGTACAAATGTGTGTGGGAGGGGTACTAGTGGGAGGGGAGAGGGTGAATGAAGGAGATTAAGGTGACGGCATATGGTAGATGGACTTCATACACCTATATAGAACTAAGAAACCTCTTGCAATTGCTTTTAGTGGGGTGGAAAAAGGGGGGGGGGGTGAGATGATGGGGGCGATGTAAATAATGTACAATACATTGTACATTATTAGTGACAATTCCAATGTAATTGTCACTATGAATCCCCCCTGTAGAATGAATATACCCTAATAAAAAACTTATATAAGAAAAAAACCTTCAATGACCTCAAGGTATCTTAACTTCTCAGAATCTGTTATCTGTGAAATGGGCTTAATATCTACCTCAAAGCATTGTGTGGAAAGTTAAGTAAAATACCAGATGTGGAAGCTTCATCCTTCCCCAACTGCAGAAAGATT
Organism: Castor canadensis; assembly: GCF_047511655.1. Lineage (NCBI taxonomy): Eukaryota > Metazoa > Chordata > Mammalia > Rodentia > Castoridae > Castor > Castor canadensis. Next base: position 149,336,706 of record NC_133394.1, read on the forward strand.
CCCTGTGACCTATCAATGTGTTCATCGATACTACTGTATCAGGCCCCCTCCCCAACCCATGCTCTTTTAAATATAAGCTCAATCCATCTATCATAAATTCACCCCAGAAGTGCCTGTGCTACCACCTTGTTCCCTGAGTACATGCCCTTGAATTTTGTTCTGGGATTGGGATTTGGATCAAAAAAAAAAAAAAAAAAATCTTGCTCCCGCTATTTTATTACAGAAATATTGTCCATTTTTTTTTCTTTTTAAATTTTCTTTTATTTTTGACCTCAGGGCCTTGCTCTTGCTAAGCATGTGTGCTACCATCTCAGCCACACCCCCATCCCTTTTTGCTTTAGGTTAGTTTTCATACAGTCTTGCTTTTTGCCTGGGGCTGGTCTCAATCCTTTTACCTCTATAGCTCCCGCGTAGCTGGGATGACAGGTGTGAAGCACCACTTGGTTTGTTTGTTGAGATAGGGGTGTCTCACTAACTGTTTGCCTGGGCTGGCTCCAAACTGTCATCTTTTAGATCACTGGGATTACAAACGCGAGCCACCATACCAGGCCCCTATTTCTGAAACATTCCTATGCACACACACTGACCTCCACCACTACCATACCCCAAACGGCCCACCTGAAGAGCCAGACTGACAACCCCAACACAAGCCCCAGACAGCATGCAACCTGAAGCAAGCTACTGTCCCCTTTAAACTTCAAGTTCCCCCCATCTGTGAAACAAGGGGCTAGATCCATTAGACTAGATCCAAGTCCTTTCCAGAAGTAGAAGTCCAAGAAACCACAGGTATGGTGCACCTATCTCCATTTAAGGATGGGACAACTGAGGCTGAGTTAAGCAATGGCTCTGCCTCCCAGTCCAGTCTCCCAGCCCCATTCACGGCACCATGCTAGACACAATGTGAACAAGGCCCCAGGAAAGTCAGCCTTCAAAACACACCTCAAACCTGGCACACGTACCTCACGCCTATAATCCTAGCTATTTGGAAGGCTAGGATCAGGAGGATTGTGGTTCGAGGACAGCTAGGTTAAATAGCTCTTGGAGACCTAATCTCCAAAATAACCACAGCAAAATGGACTGAAGGTGTGGCTCTGGAGACTGAACACCCGCTTTGCAATCGTGAAGCCCTGAGTACAAATCCCAGTCTCACCAAAAACCCAAACCACACCTCATCTCCCTTTCCTCCCTTTCCCTTCAGAGGCAGGGGCTGCAGAATTTCTGAGATTTTTTGGGCACCTTACTATGTGCCGAGCCCGTGTGGTTAACTCGTTCCTACTCCTGTAATCCTCACCAGACCTCCAAGTTAAGTTCTGTATTATTATTTCTTTTTGATGGATGAGGAGACAGGTACAAAGAGACTAAGTAGCTTGCACCAGGTCACACGCAGTTAGAGACAACCCGGATTCCCTCTCAGTTACTCTCGCCTGGCGTCCTACGTGCTCAACAACAAACCCTAAGGCCCCTCCTTAGGGACCGAGCTCCCGAGACTGAAAGAGCCTAGTGCCTAACATGCAGCAATCCTCAAGCCCAGTGAGACACGGGCCAACCGCTCCTGTTTGGCCAGGCCCGGAGGCCTTTCTGTTTGAAAACTGGGAAGACATGGTCACCCTAAGTCCAGGATTCCTCACTTCCCCAGCGCGCGAGTCAGACTGAATGGACCTTCCCCCGCCCGCCCGTCTGGAAGCGAGGGACCGACCGTGCAAACAACAAGCATCGGCCTCCCTGCCTCCTCCGGGCCTCTGGGCTGCAGTCCCTCACCTCTCAGCCAGAGCCGCCAACCGTTTCAACCCCGCGCGTATAGCACGTGGAGCAGACTACGCCGCCCTCCGCAGCTCTGCGGTGCAGAACTTAATTCAGAGCCGCCTCGTGCGCCTGCGCCTGGAGGCCACGCCCACCATCGGAAGTGACGACACCGGAAGCCTCTGCGGACCCGGCAAGCCGAGGGGGCGTTGTCTGAATGGTTCCGCTGCAGGTGGAGTCCGGCTGTCGCCGCCACTGAGGACCTGGGCGGCCGGTGACACCGAGGGCTGGGAGTGACCTCCGGAGGTAAGGTGGCTACGGCCGGCCCTGCGGATGTGCCGGGTTGGCGCGGGGGTTACGGTTCGAGGGAGGCCGAGAGCCCTTGGCGTCCCGCAACGCATAGACCCGCGGCCACCTTCGCATCCCCGGCGTGCGAGGCCAACGCGGAGCTGGTGGCTTCTGCGCGAGCCTGTGAGCTTCTCGTTTGGCCAGGCATCCGGGGACGTCGAGGCACAAAGGCCTGGGAGTCGGGCCTCCCTGGCCTCCTGCTTGTCTCCGGGCCCTGGGCAGCTGGCTTCGCTGCCTGGTCCCTGCATCCCCCTGTGGTAACAGAGCTCGGCCTTAGAGAGCCTCAGGACCTTTCTGTGCCTCAGTTTCCCATCCGTAAAGCGAGTTTTTTTTAGCAGTACCTACTTCGTCGGGACCTTGTAGGACTTCATGAGTTGGTGCAGGTAAAGTGCTCACCCAGTACTTAACAAATTTTAGCCGTTCTCGGCCCTTGAGACAGAGCCCAGCATGCAGGGTGGTCACTAAATGAAAGTTGAAATGGGTGTGAGCATTATATTGGGAGAAATGTTAACCGCAGGGCAGGTGTACCTGGAGGATAGGAAGGCTTCTGGCTTGAGCATTTTGGCCTGGAATAGTAGGTGTATTCTGCTGGGACTGCCATAACAGTGTACAACACAACACACCAGGTGACATAAACAGCAGGAATTAATTTTCTCATCGTTCTGTAAGCTGGAAGCCCAAGATCAAGGTGTTGTCTGGTTTGCTTGCTTCTGAGGACTATCTCTGGCCACCTACTTGCTGTGTCCTTCTGTGGTCTTCCTCTACACTCACATCTCTGGTGTCTCCCTTTGTATGCAGATCTCTTCTTGAAAGGACATCAGTTAGATTGGAATAGAGCCCACTCTCAGAGCCTCTTTTTAACCTAATCACCTTTTTAAAGGTCTGATCTGTACATGTAGTAAAATTCTGAGGTGCTGGAGAACGCAGTTGAGCATACAACACCTGCAGGGACAAAAAGGGAACTATCTGCCATCACAGGCAACAGAATGGCCAAGAGGTTTACAAAAAAAAAAAAAAAAAGGTAGGATGCTCCAAATGTTTTTTGTGTGCAAGGCGCCTTCTTGTTTGTACTTGTCTACATTTTCTTTCTTCTTTCTCTTTTTTGGTGGTACTAGGTGGTACTAGGGGTTCAACTCAGGGTCTCAGGCATGCTAGTAGGCAGATACTCTATCACTTGAGCCATTCTGCCAGCCCTGTTTTGTGTTGAGTTTTTTTGAGAGAGGGTCTTGTGAATTACTTGCCTCAGACTGACTTTGAACTTTGGTCTTCCTGATCTCTGCCTCCTGAGTAGCTAGAATTATAGGTGTGAACCACCAGCTGCCCTGCCACCTACAGCAGACCTTAAGAAGGTGAGCCTCCTCATTCTTGGTCTGGCAAACTTTACACTTAGGTTTTAGCATTGATGTTTCTTTCTTCAAAAAATTTTCCCCTGACCCTCCCCCCTAGATTAATTTCTGCCTCCATTTAATATACTTGTTTTTCTTACTATACTGATGCTCCATGAAGGCCTAGATTACATATCTGAGTTGTTTACCAATATACTCACTGTGCCTCGCAAATAGTGGATACTCTGAAATTAAGTGAATATTGAAAAACGGAGACACAGAGCTCGTGGAGGCCAGGGAGCAGACCTTGTTTAATTTGTCGGCAGTCTACCTTCACAGTATCTTGTACATGTTAGCCATAGAATATCCATTTTTTAATTCAATAATCCTTTGTAGTATGACCAAGGAAGCATGAAGCTAGAACCAAAGTTGAGGCTTGTTTGCTTGAAGCCAGTATTTTTGCCACCTGAGTGGGATAAGGGGCTAGGAGTAAGCCATTTGAAAACCATGATGGGCAAAGACCCCTTAAGGTAAGCTCAGAATTGAGGCACATGAACTGCAGACCTTTAGAGAAGTAATCTATTAATGGCCCTGCTGAAAAGTTCCCATGAATTCTGCCATTGGTGTTGGACCAGTTGTTGAATCACCCCACAAAACAGAAGGACCTCTGTGGTAGGACTTCCTGCAGGATGAAATTCCATGTGTCTCTTCTCTTTATAAGCATCTCTTCATTCATGACCATCCACGCTCTGCCTCGTGTGTTTCTTTTCCCATATTTCCATTGTTTGATGTCATTCTCACAAATCAGTCTGTCTAACGTTACTTTCTTGGTATAGATTTGTAGCTTTTAGGGCAAGAAGAAAACTTAAGTCATTTAGTCCAGTGGTAGACTCCTCCATTTTTACAGATGAAGAAACAGAGGCTCAGAATCTCCATCTGTTCCTATACTTAGCACCTACTAGGTCCAAGACACTGCTAGCTACAAGAGATACACTGATCAATGAGACGTACGCGGTCTGTGTGTCTTCAGTGCAAAAGGCTCCTTGTCACTTAGTGCTATAGTTAGGATTTTTTGGGGGGGGAGGTAGAACTTTGGTTTGAACTCAATGCTTTGTGCTTGCAAAACTCTACCACTTGAGCCACACCTCCAGCCCATTTTGCTGTGTTTATTTTGCAGATGTGCTTTCATAATTTTTCTGGTCTGGCCTCAAACTACAATCCTCCCAATCTGAGCCTTCCGTGTAGCTAGGATTGTAGGTGTTAGCTACCTACACCTGTTTATGGTTAGGATCTTAAATGTCCCCAAAGGCCCATGTGTTTTAGGCTTGTTTCCTGGAGTGGCACTAATGGGAAGCAATGAAAATTTTAAGAGGTGGGGCCTAATGGAAGGTCTTCAGGTCATTGAAGGCATGTCCTTGAAGAAGCTCGTGGGATCCTGCCTCTTCCTGTTGCTCTTCTTTACATCCTGGCTTTGAGGTGAGCAGTTGTGCTTTCGTCATGAGCTCCTGCCACAATGTGCCTCCTCAGACCCAAAGCAATGGGCCAGCTGATCATAAACTGAAACCTCTGAAACTGTGAGCCAAAATAAACCTTTCTCTTTATAAGTTGTTTTCTCAGTTTTTTTTTTTTTAAATACAGTAACAGAAAGCTGATTAACACAGTGAATTAGCTGCAAAGGTGAAAGAGAACCCTGTGTCCCATCTGACACACCCCAACGCCTTGTGGGCAGAGTGTTATTGCAGTGCTTACAGGGTTACCTGAGCCATCAGGCGTAGACTGTAGACTGAAGAGGCAACTGCTTGATCAAAGGGAAGCCTCTAGTGTCTTCAAAACACTTTGTCTTACAATTTTGTGGGTCAAGAATTCTTGGGTTCTCCAGGATGTCAACTGGGACCACTCTGTAGTAGTCAGTTGCAGGAGGGGCAGCCCTGGAGAACTAATAAGCTTCCCTGGGAATGGGTGGGCCCAGCGGAGCCCTTCTCCCCCTCTGCATGGCCTGTCCACTTAGTCGTTATACAAATGACCATGGTCTCCCAAAGCCCAGACGGGAGGTGGAAGTGTCAGCTCTTAAGGCCTGGCAGTGACCACAACTTTACACCTTACTTTTACCTGCTCTGCTGATGAGGGCCAGGGAGACCTAAACCCCACTGCCCCACAGGATGCCTGCGTGAGCTCGTCCTAAAACCTAAATGGAAGCGACAGGAGATTGAGAAAGGACAAAAGAGAAACATGCAAAAAGCTGGGATCAGATGGGCTGGGTGCCTTGGTGGAGACACACAACAGCCTCAACCACCTCCAGCGAGTTTATTATATACAGTGGCAAACAAGGAAGTAGAGCATTGTAGTTATCAGGAACAGGGGAACCTGCAATCACTACTTTCTGCATGTACCGGTACTGTTGCTGTTTGAAGGGTGTGGCATAAACATCCTTGTTCTTATGCGAAGCAGCTGTGCTGCATTTTGCTCTCCTACCTTCTGCAGCTGGGGGCCGTGCCGATCCCAGCCTGCAGGTTATTTGACATGGCTGTGCACATGTCAGGTTCTCCTAGGCTTCTCATAGTCCACTCTCCACAAAGGGGTGTCAGAAAGTCTGTGGCCAACTTTAATCCACCAAGTCCCTCATAGTCTTCATCTGTAAAGTTCAGGTAGTAGTAGTACAAATGTCACAGTTACTTTGGGGATTAAATGAGTTAGTAAGCATGAATGGCTTAGAATAGTGCCTGGCACATAGAAACCATTCTGTAAATATTTGTCATCAGGACTATGGTTAGATACAGGGTATATTATTTTTATAGTTGTTTATAGGACATGTAAGATGTATAAGAAATTCTTTTTCCACAGCTTTTTATAACCTTATTGGGGAGATTCAGTATTGATATCATGAAGTAATTTAGAGAACTATACAAAATAATATACAGTAGCAAGAATTTATAGTCAAGGTCAGTTGCAGAATGGTTGTATATCATCATAGCATTGGGCCGTTTCCAAGGAACTATTTGTTTTGGTGGATTAGAACTCAGGAGCTCTGGCTCTACCACTCATACATACTCCTGTTTGTTTTTTGAGACAGGGACTCTGTGTAGCTCAGGCTGGACTGGAACTCACGGTCCTCCTCTCTGAGCCTCCCGAGTAATGGAATTACAGGTGTGGGCCACTGCACCTATCCAGGATGTTTTTTCTATATCATTTCTACAGAGTTGGAAGATGTCTAGTGTAGATTCAGAATATTTGCTGTATTCCGACATTTAAGTTTTCAGGGGAAGGTTTTGGGTTTGCTTTTCATGTTCTTTGTCCCATCGGAGGCAGTACAGCAGCCTAAGAGAGCATCCTCTATGGCTCAGGAACCAGGATTCAAGTCCTAGCTTTGGCACTGACAGTTTTGGATCCTGGACGAATTACTTAAACTTCCCATTTTTCAATATTGTCACTTGCAAGTGGTGAGACTTGGGTTCTTCTAGAACTGCTTGAGTTCATGGATAAAGCATGCTTAGTGCAAGCTGTTAGTAGCCCATGAATGACAGCTAGTAATAATGCTAATAATAACAAGCCAACAAGTCTTCCCAGGCAGCCCATGGGGCTGGGCTAGAAAGCTCGTTACTCATTTGGCCATTACTGACTGGAAGACACAGACCTGGGGGCTCTGCCCACCACCCATGCAGCACTCCCTTTCTGTGTCCTCGTTTCGGGCAGTATCACACATGCCACGCTTCAGTGGGCTCTTACAGATGACTCTAGCCCCCCGATCTCATCCACAGATCTATGCCAGCTCCCCAGGCTCTGCACAACAGGAACAAAACTCCCACTTAGAAACAGGGAGGCTCAGAATGAGGAATAGGCTTGCAGGTAAGATGGTGGTGCAAGTTAGAGGTTATAAGTTGATATATTTGGAGCTGGTGGCAGAAGCAAAATTTCCAGATTTAGCTGTTGTCTCCTTAGACTAGGTGACAGCAGAGAATCAGTGTGACAGTCAGGAAAAGGGGGGAGGGAAGTGGCTGCATCCAAAGGCACAGTAGCATTTGCAGGGCTTGAGAGGAAAGAAGCACACGGCCCAGAGGTGGGACAGACGGACAGGGAAGAGCACCAGGACAGTCCCGTGGAAGGACTACTCCATGCTGTAGGAGCATCGGCTGGGAGGAGGGCAAGGCCTGGTGGGGTTGGTGGAAAGGTCTGTGTCGGCACAGAGGATGACAGTGTGACAGGAGGAGGGGAAGGAGTGGTGTGGGATGGTGTATAGATGGCCATTTAGAAAAGTGTGAAAGAGAAGACTGGTGGCCAGGTGACCTCAGGGAGGGCCTTGCTCTGGTGTCCTTTTTGGTCTGGTTTCAACATGGGCCATCCCAGTATGTGTGTGGGAAGCAGTAAGCCAGCAGTAAAGACATGGGAAGGCATGACAAAGCCCAGGTGGGCAGCAGGAAGGGTCAGGGGAGAAGGGCAGCTTGCTTCGCAAAGGAGGGGCATGCTACACCTGTGACGCCAAGGGAGTGAGGGAGAGCTGAGTAGAAAACTGGAACTAAGACACTCAAGGCGCTCCAGTTCTATCAGGTTACCCCTGCTGAGGCAGTTTTATGGGTGTGTGTTTTAAGCTGACTGAAGGAGCGCTGTGACAGGGAAACACAGAGCACTCAGTGGGTTTGGTGCTTTTGTTCCCGCAGTGTCTGTGAGTCTCTTAACTGTGTTCTCTGCCATAGGTCTCACGGTCAAGCATGGACCCTGTTGCTACCCACAGCTGCCACCTCCTCCAGCAGCTGCATGAGCAGCGAATCCAAGGCCTGCTTTGTGACTGCATGCTGGTGGTGAGGGGAGTCTGCTTCAAAGCGCACAAGAATGTGCTGGCCGCCTTCAGCCAGTACTTCAGGTGCGGGTCTACACTGTCTTCCACCTGCAGGGGGAGCTCTTCTCACATACGAGAGTTTTGGCCACATTCATTTTCTTCATGGACATTGCTGTCCTTATCTTTGGAATTTAAACAAACCTGGGGTTTCTTATTTAATTTTTAGTTTAATATTGTTACTGCTTTTGTGTATATAGTAACATGAAAAGAAAAGACAACTAAAATGTGTTTGGAATGAATGAAAACTTCGGAATTTTGCCTTTTAATACTGTGGTTAATTAATTTCAGTCTTCTATTTATATTTTGCTTCCTTTCAGGATAAAATGGTTGATAAATTGAATTCCTGGTAGGCGTTTTTCTCCAGTTAAGAAATTAGAGTGGGAAGACATCCTGTGTGCTCTTTTCCTTTTCTTTTTTTAAATGAATTTTGTTTTTTGTCCCTCATTTGGATTTTCTAAGAAAACAGTTGTGTTTCAATGTACTTAATATTATTATAGTTAAGTATTCTTCATAAATGAATTTTCTGGGAGCAGTTTATTTCTCTTCAAACACCAGAGTCCATCTCTCTTGCTTTTTTCTTTTGTATTCACAATGTACACATTGTGCTGCTCTACTAAAAATACATGGAACATGCTTTGCTCTTTCTCTGATAATCTTGAATCGCGAACTTAACTAAGCCTTGGTTCTTGCACACACTATACTACTATTATAAACGAACTGGCTTATTGGGGTGGAGGCAGTTTTGTTCCTGTGCAGGATGACCCCGACCCTTGGGCTTTGCTGTTGCCCATTTTCTTCTGTCTTTGCAGGACAGTGAGGTCTCACTGTGACATACTGGCTGCTTGAGCTGACATAAAGACAGAACCTGAAGGCCACCTGGGGTGAACAAGTGACCGCATTTGACAAAATGCCTTCCAGAAGCTTGCGAGACAGTTTATCTAACTCAGCTTATGACACTGTGCATTACTGCTTTGTTCACCTATGAACTTGGCATGTACCCAGAACAAAGAGCCCAGCCTTCTTCATTAATTCATGGTGCATTTTTCACTGTTGGTTTATGGACCATTAGGTTGCTGAAAAACTTAAAAGCCAAATAAATTACTGGTTATAAAGTAAATGTGTACTGAGGGTTAGTTTATTACAGCTGTTCTTATTTTTAAAGTTTTTAAGGCAGGTTGACATGGGAATATTGGTGTTTTTTGGCCTGAAATATGTCCTTTGTCAGACTAGGCATAAAATATCAAAAAAAGTGTATTTAATTTTCTGTACTCTAGTAGTATGTAATTAACACATGGATAATTACATTTTGGAACAACATTTAGAGCAATCTTAAATATGTTCAGAATAATTTTCAGAACTTCTTGATTTGTGATTTTTCAGCCATATTCCTATTGCGATCTTTTTAATTTGTAAATTTAGGAAATATATTTGAAAAATTTGAGATCTACTTTTGAAGGTTGAATACTATGTTAGTTAACTTTGCATGATTGTGACGAAATACCTGAAAAAAAATTAAAAAGAGACTAGGTTTATTTTGAGCTCCTGGTTTCAGAGGTTGCAGTCTGTGGTTGGCTGGCTCCATAGCTTTGGCCTGAGGTGAGGCAGAATACCACCGGTGGGAATGTGTGGTGGAGAGCACTGCTCACCTCATGGCAACCAGGAAGCAGAGAGAGAGAGAAAGGGGCTAAGATAAAAAGCAGTCTTCAAAGTCATACCCCCAGTGACCTACCTCCTCCAGCTAGGCCCCACTTTTGAATGACCCATGAAGCTGTGAACTCACCAGCCGATGAAGTTAGAGTCCTTATTAGAGTCACCTCTCAGTGACTCCCCTTCTGACACTGCTGCCCTGGGCACCAGGCCTCCACCACGTGAGTCTCTGGAGGACATTCCAGATCCAAACCATAACAAATACCCAACACACTAATTCTCTTGAATTGCTTAGTTGGTTGGTTTGTCAAACTGGTCTTAAGGATTAAAACACGCTTAAGATAAAAGTCTGTTCACAGGAGAAGTGGTTTGAATATGTGTTCATGTCCGTGTGAATGCCACCTATAAGAGAAGGTCAGCAGAGCGGATGAGCTGTCAGCACTGTAATGAATGCCCTTTCTTTTGTCAGGGGCCTCTTTCAGAACTCCTCGAGCCAGAAGAGTGATGTCTTCCACTTGGACGTTAAGAGCGTCAGCGGCATTGGGCAGATCCTGGACTTCATGTACACCTCTCGCCTGGATCTCAACCAGGACAATGTGCAGGCGATGCTGGATACGGCCCGGTGTCTGCAGGTGCAGATCGTTCTGAGCCTGTGCCACACATTTCTCAAGTCCACCTCTGCACAACAGCCTTCTGGCTTGCCCTGTGCTAGTGCCTTCTCCCTGCAGGGTGCGCTGACCCCCGAAAGCGCCTGTGTGTTGAGCGAACACTATCCCCCTCCCTTACTGCAGGAGTGTTCAGCTGAGGCCCAGCATGGGAAGGTTCTGGATGGATCGCATTCTCAGGCTCCATCTGTCAGTCTTCATCACTCCACAGGGGAAATGGCAAAGGCAGCCCCAGGTGCTTTAGATGGCAGCTGCACAGAGCTGCCTTGCAAACAGCCCAATTACTATTACAAACTCCGAGACTTTTACAGCAAGCAGTACTACAAACAAGCTGCTTGTCCCAGCCACGAGCGAGTCGCCGAGCAGCCCTTCACTTTCAGTGCCTCTGCAGACCTCGCTGCCGTGGAAACGCAACCTTGTGCTGTCAGTCATCCCGAATGTCTCCTGGAGTCTTCGGAACACTTGCCTTCCACCTTCTTGGCCCCACCACTGAGTGACTCTGCTCCAGACCCTGAGTCGGACGCCCCCTGTCAGCCACCTACCAAACAGATGAGGCTCAAAAAGGCTGTTCACCTGAAGAAATTAAATTTCCTCAAGTCACAGAAATCAGCCGAGCCAGCATCTGAGCCTAAGGTAGATGATGGATTAGCAAAGAGGACGGAACCCACCAGTGAACAGACAGGAGAGAAAGCCAGCAGCCAAAGCACCGAAGAAAAAGAAAGCCAGGAACTCGGTTCTGAGAATTTTAGTTGTGCTGTTAGTGGAACGGAGGTGCCTGAGGCCTCAGCTGCACCGGAGGACCAGTCCCAGTCCCTTCAGTGCCAGAGACAGTATGCGTGTGAATTGTGTGGGAAACCTTTCAAACATCCAAGCAATTTGGAGCTTCACAAACGGTCTCATACAGGTACACAACACGAGCACGCAGGCTGGGCAGGCCGGGAAGGACCCGCTGCTGTCCTTGTTTCTCTAAGAAGCTTCACTCTTTCTTGATGAGGTCGTGGATGTTTTCAACAATCGTGAGGGGTGCTGGCCATTTTTTACTTAGTATTTCAGCAATGCATCTGCAAGTCCTGTAAATGGTTTTATTAGAGCTGCTTTAAAAAGATGGCATACTTAAAAATTTTTTTTCTGCTGTACTAGGGTTTGCACTCAGGACTTCTTGGTTGCTAGGCAAGTGCTCTTCCACTTGAGCCACAGCCTCAGCTCCCATGCTTTTAATTTTGGAGTTACAGTTTTATGACAAACTGTCCATCTCTAAAGAAGTATAGTTGGTTACTTTGATGCATTCAAAATTTCTAATTCTAAGAATTCTTTAGAATTAGACTAAGCTTATTTTTCAAAGAATAATGTACATTAATTGTAAACTAAAGCAATTTCATTTGACCATTCTAAAAGTTCTCAGAAGTAATTTGAATACCTGATTTGAAAAATTATGATTTGGGAGGCAGGAAGTAAATTTTTTAATAAGAGTCAGCTTTAGCCATTTGATACTTCCAAATGAAAAATTCTTTCATTTTAGACGTTGAAGTTTCAAGGGTCTATTGTCTTAACTCATACCTTCTCCCCAACAGCATTTTTAAGGTGTGCAATACATGCCACATCATATAATCCTGTGTGTTACTTTCCTTCCTGTAATTAAATATGATGACGTTAATGAAACATTACAGCCAGAAAGCTGGGGCAGGGAGACGGTGAGTTTGAGGCCAGCATGGGATGCATAGTAGTCAGAGGCCAGTCTTGGGCTACATATTGAGACCCTTTGTCAAAAACCAGTGACTAAATAACGTCACAAACAAATGCAGTTGTACGTAGTTGTGAGAAGTGGCGTAGCACAGGACGCCTTCAGAACAACCGTCTGCAGCGCTGGGTAACGTGCTCCTTGGATCAGCGGTTTGCGGAGGTGATCGCCACCTCATTGTGCTGCTGGAGACTTCATGAACGTTAGCGCACTTGAACAGAAAGTGCTTTGTTATCACCAGTAGTATGAAACTACTCCATACCGAAGCACACAGTTTCAGTTTTGCCATGAAAAATTTAATGTAGGTCAATTCTGTTCACTTAAATTCCTACAGCCTAATGAATAGTGTAAGTTTTTAGAACCTTACCTGTTTAGCTTTAAAGAAACAAAATTAAGTTACTGATTCTGAGAGAATGTCTCTGAGTGCCAAATACAGGCAAATGGCAGAGACACTGGGATATAAATGTTCTATCGAGAATAGCAGCAGACTGTGGTCTAGGGAACCCTTTCACAGATCCGTGTGGCCCAGACTATTTCAAAGTAGTGCAAGACATGACTTGTCTTTTTCTTTTCATGTGTGTGTGGTGGAGGCTGCCAGTGGCTACATGGTGGGTGGCTCGGTGGCCTGTGAAATGTGTATTCATGTGTCCTAAATGTTACTGTTTCCATTTCCAATATGGTACATACTGATAGATTCAGCTCACAGACAACAAAGCTTTTAAAAGCCTGAATTTGAACAGTGTGAAGGGGGCCTGGACCAAAAAGCCTGAGATCAAACTGGAATAGGGTTATTATTAACCTGGTCACTGTGAGTCTTAGAGAGTGGTGACCCCTCTTTTTTCACACTCTTAATATGTCTCATGGGACTTTAACTTATCTATTAGCCCAATAAGTTCAGACATAAAGTGGTCTCAAAATACAGACTTACTATGATTATAACTTTCAGGGCTAAGGAAGCCATCAGACATTTTCAGTAAAAAATAAAAATAAGACTCTCCTAGCAGGATCCTCCAAATCTGGAAAGCTGGTTTCTTTAAGGTAGTAAGACCTGGCAATGTAGTAGGGAACGAGAGCAGTATTATTTTTAAAGAGGGTCTCAGTGAAACCATTGGATTTGAGGAGCCTGGGTCAGAATGAAGGTCCTGAGGCTCAGTCTTTTGTCAGGATTATGCAGCGCCTTGAGCTGTACTTTCTGTGAGGTCTTTGCACACTATGTCCAGAACTACTGTGGCTAGTCACAGCAATTCGTTTTATTGCAAAGTGTGATACTTTAGTTACTGAAATCAGAGGTGACTAAGAAGACAGCAGAGGAGCACCTCCCCGATGAGGAAGTCTCCCTTCGGTGAGCATGTCCTATCTCAGGAGAGGGCTTTCCCCTGTCCCACGTGTCTCAGGAGTCCACTCTGTTGGGGTCCCCTGCTCACACCTTGTGCTGTATGAATGGGTCACCCTCTCTGCATTAGGAGTCAGTGGTCAAGTGGAATTAAGCTGAAGAAGAGGTGAACAAGTTCACGCTGTTCAGCAAGCAAATGCCCATTTGATTTTCAGCTGAACGAAAACCTGGGTATTCTTTGGACATAAATAAATACATTTGATTTCACCATGGGTTTATATTTAGAGAACAGTTTGACTTTTATCATCTCTAGCATCTTGGGGTAAAAAGTAGAACAAGGAAGTAGAGACTCCAGTTGTCCTACTGATGGGATAAAGAATGTAATGTTCTTTTTTGAAAGAGAGGACACAAGAGGTCAAACATCTTAAACAAAAACTACTATTGTGTACATACTAGTACTGATTTTACAAATTGTTCTGTTTTGTTTTGCTTTGTTTTAGGTGAGAAACCTTTTGAGTGTAACATATGTGGGAAACATTTCTCTCAGGTGGGAATACTCTTATTTACTGTTATAATTGGAAACTTGAACCCCAGTGTTTATTTTTATTGCAAATAAGACACACTTTTGTACTTGTGAGAGAAACTTCTTTTTTTTTATTATTTTATTATTCATATGTGCGTACAAGGCTTGGTTCATTTCTCCCCCCTGCCCCCACCCCCTCCCTTACCACCCACTCCGCCCCCTCCCTCTCCCCCGCCAATACCCAGCAGAAACTATTTTTCCCTTATCTCTAATTTTGTTGTAGAGAGAGTATAAGCAATAATAGGAAGGACCAAGGGTTTTTGCTGGTTGAGATAAGGATAGCTATACAGGGAGTTGACTCACATTAATTTCCTGTGTGTGTGTGTTACCTTCTAGGTTAATTCTTTTTGATCTAACCTTTTCTCTAGTTCCTGGTCCCCTTCTCCTATTGGCCTCAGTTGCTTTTAAGGTATCTGCTTTAGTTGCGAGAGAAACTTCTGATGATGCCTGTAACCTAAACACTTCAGACTGAATCAGGAAATGTTTTTCAAGAGCACAAATGTCGAGCTCATTGCTAACACTTGTTGTACGTGTGAGTTCTCACAATACCTTTTCCCATTCAGGATGGGTCCAGCCCTGGTGTATGTGCTGGCTTTAGTGCCTGAAGTTCTGGGTAGCCCACACTGAGTGTGGCTTTTTCCCCAAGGCTCCAGGTTATGCTGGGATAGGACAAGATAGTCTTCTTATTCTTACTAGAACTGAGATTTTAGGAAGATGGGGATAAATAGGCAAAACCATTTTTATTCCCTGCTTTTACTGCTGGCTTTCACCCAACCTCTCATCATTTGGACATGGATTATCTCACTTAGCAAACATTCACTGTATCTTCTTTCTGTCTGAAATATAAAGAACCCTGAATTCCAGAGGTGAATCCAGGGTGGGAAAGAAGGGTCCTTCAGGGTACAGAGCTGGCACTGTGGACCTACACACTGTGATAGATGTTGTGGTCCTGCATTCAAGTGCTCAGCCAGGAAAATGATTTTGAGTTGGTCCCCGTAGGGGAATGGGAGACCTTGGCAGAGTAGGGTTTGGGAAGGCATGGAAAAGGGAAGGCAGTCTTGTCACATAGCCCTCCCCCAATTCTCTCAGCATCCTCTGCACCATTGAGGTGTCAGTTTTGTCTTCCCTTGTACCCAGACCTACCAGATCTTCCCTCTTGCTGACCCTGTGTGTTGTGATCTTCCCTCACATGGTCAGCCCTATTCTTCCTGGGTGATTAATCTAAAGCCATGTCTCAGTATATCAGGACCATC
The DNA here is from genome assembly GCF_047511655.1 of Castor canadensis. Taxonomy (NCBI): domain Eukaryota; kingdom Metazoa; phylum Chordata; class Mammalia; order Rodentia; family Castoridae; genus Castor; species Castor canadensis. Next base: position 149,352,169 of record NC_133394.1, read on the forward strand.
AGGATGCCTTGTGCTCTGGAGGTGTTCAGTGCATATTTGATGAGCTACTGCAGTGGCCTTCTACCACCATTCCAGTGGGGACCCTACTGCCTCCTGCCAGCCCAGTCTGGGGTCCAGATTTGAACCCTGACTGCCAGAGCTTACCGTGCTATGACCTTGGGGGAGTCAGTTTCCTTATCTGTAAGGCAAAGATAAGACTGCTTACCCTAGTGGAATGTGCCAGAACAAGGACTGCAGAATGCTGAGTTCTTAGTTCAGGCCCAGCACACAGCACGTGCTGGGGATGCTACTCCTCCCCATCCTCTGGCCCTCATGTCCTCCTGCCTTTTCAGTCCTCCTGCTCCACATCCTGGTCTTCCTGCGGCTGTCCCATCCCTGCACCCCCACCGTTTTCATCCTGGCTGCTTTGGTGTGGCAGGAAAGCCTAAGACTGGATTCATGGCCATTGATGAGCAGTCACTTCTCTGGACCTCAGTCTGTCCTTTTTAAAATGGAGATACTGTTGTTTTGTGGAGCTATTAGGAAGACTAAATAAACATGAATGCCCTCTCCACCTTTCAGTTGTGATGATACCGTGAGTTCCGTCTTCCTGCTCAGAACCTTTCTGTGGCTCCCATTGGTAACCAGGGTCAAAACAGATGTTCGGGCGTCCTCACAGCTACCCCTCTTCTCTCCAGATGCTGACACCTGTGCCTGCCCTCAGAGATGCTGAGTCCCTGGTTAGGGTGGGACTCAAGTGTTAACAGTTTTATTTTCATTTTATTTACTTATTTTTGGGGAAGGACTGGGGTTTGAACTCAGGGCTTCACACTTACAAAGCAGGAGCTCTGCTGCTTGAGCTACTCCTTCATTCCATTTTTCTCTGGCTGTTTTGGACATGGAGTCTTGTGAACTATTTGCCCTGACTGGCCTTGAACCATGATCCTCCTGATCTCAGCCTCCTAGGTGTCTAGGATTTCAGGTGTGAGCCATGAGTGTCTGGCAGGTGTCACTGTTGTAAACACTGGTTTTGCTGTGCTTCCAAGCTTGAGAACCCCGCTTTACACCTTGACCTGCACACTTAACCTCTTAAATCCTGCCAGGTGCACCCTTGTCTGCTGCTGATTGTTATCTGTACTTCTTTTGGGTATTTTTGAATGTAGTTATCTGTAGCTGTGGTTTTCAGATTTATAATGTCATTTTATTTCCATAGTGAAGTGATAAAATTTTTGTGAACAGGACTATTTTAAAAACTTCATTCAGCAAGTGTTCATTGCAAGCCACAGTGTCCTGAGCTGTCCATGAGCTCTGCTATGTGCCAGGAGGGGACAACATGAGCAAGGCCTGGAGGAGCCATCATTCAGAGGAAGAAATAGTTGTGTAAGCAATCAAGGTCAATGACACTCTAGGAATGGCACAGTCAAAAAGAAGAGAGTGAAGAGAACAAGGCTCAGAGAAGTGGTGCTTGCTCATTATCAGTGGCCTCGAACCCACACAAGGCAGCCAGGATGGAAACTGTCATTTGGGGCAGGGCAAGGACAGGCAATGCATTGGAGCCCCTCAGTGAGCCTTGGGGACAGCTAGAGCTGTCCCAGCTTCACCTCTGCCAGATGCTCATTTTGAAATGAGTTGGAATGAACATTTTCGGTCATGGAATTGGGATGATCCATGCAACCCCCACAATGCTGTTCATAGTACACTGAGTTCCTTTTGAATGAGGGTTTGAAAGTCAGAAAACAAATACCAGTCGGTTCCTCATCTCTTTACTGACAGCTTAGTATCTGGTGGTTAGTCTCCTTTTAGTTAACTACCACTTTAATAATGAGTCAGGCACTATGGTGTCCTCTGGGCTTGTGATACAATCTACACATTTCATCTGCCTGGCACTTCTGTGCCTGCATTTTAGAGTATGGCCATGTCACCTGGGTGCTTGCTTCCTGTGCGGCACACATGGGTGAGCAAGTCATGTGCAGCGAGCCCAGACAGCAACAGGGGGGAAAGGGTGAGTCCAGCTATCTTTGGAAGAGGAACAGACTTGTTCTGTCCCTCCACGGAGGCAGAAAGAGAAGCACTGGGCATCTGGTACAGAAGGATGTGTTCTGACAGGCAAAGGATGGTCTTGAGGGGGTTCAGAGGCAATGTCCTCCAATGGCACTGTCCAAACAGAGTGACTCCCTGTGTCATGTTCAGTGTGCCATCTGCCAGCCATAACTCAGATGCAGGGTCCCAGGATGCTGGGACTGATGGCAACATGACTTTTTCCCCATCCATGATGAAAATGCAAAAACAAAGGCATCTTAATGACTTGTCCTAGGTTACTTATGTTTCAGCTCAGGTGATTTCCCACACTTTCCATGTTATTTGTCAAACGTCATTTTATCAGTGTAGTGATCAGTGTTAGCTGGCATCTCTGCATTAATCCTTAGGGTATTTCTTTTTAATTTTACTACTCAGTGAAACTCTTAAAGTCTTAAAACTCCTAAATGAGATGACCTTTGAAGCTCTGAGGTCTTTCTAGGCATGGTGAATCACATCTGTAATCCCAGCTACCTAGGAGATAGAGATCAAGAGGATCACAGTTCAAGTCCAGCTTAGACAATAAGTTAGTGAGACCCCATCCCAACCAATAAGCCGGAGATGGTGGTGTGTGTCTGTGGTCCCAGGTACATGCCGTAGGTAGGATGGTGGTCTAAAGCTAGCCTTGAGGAGGGGGTATCCTGGAGACCCTACCTGAGAAGCAACTAGAGCCAAAAAGAACTGAGCATGGCCCAGGTGCGAGGCAAGTTCAAGTTGCTGAGCCAGTACTACCAAAAATAATTTTAACAAGATCTGAGATCCCCTTTGTTTCTATTCAGGATTCTCTGACTTTTACATAACACTCAGCTGCCATTGAAAGAGTGCTCGTGACATGAAACAGAGGTCAGTTTTGTTCATGGTGGAGCCTGGTGTTCAACTCCTGTCAGAAAGGTTATTATAAGAATTATTCAGCTCAGATGTTACTTCTTTTTTCCGGCAGTCTTTCTGTTACAAATTTCATCTTAATCCAAAATGGCATGTACTAAGAAAGAATCAAAATTCCTTTTGTGCTAATATCTTTAGCAAAGTTTAAACAATATGAGTTTTGGTGTCAGCAGATAAACCTGAATTAGCACATTCAGTCCCAGTCTGATGGCCCAAGGCTAGTTTCTCTAAGGTGTAATACTACCTTATAGACAGTGTGGCAACTAAGCCACTTGGCAAGGGCTCCCTCCACGGCAGATGACAGCTAGTCATCGGTAGGTACCACTGGGTAGACAATTCTTAAGACATGGTCTATACACGTGTTAGTACTAACAAATGGCAAGCGTTTACCAAGGTTAGAAGCACCGGCCACATTCAAATAACACATTTTGGGGTTTCTGTGTGGTCTTGTACAAATTTTCTGAATGTATTACGGCATTTTATTTTTGCCTGAATCATTGCATTGGTTTTACTTAGCCTACTTTTATGCTGTTATCACACCAACACGTGCCTTTTTATCTGGAGGAAAAACAATTATTTTCATTATGTATTTCCTTTATGAAATAAACATGTTAAAGCTTTTTAGTGCTGCTTTTTACACCATTCAGTAGAAGACCATTGGGATGTATTTGTTTTGAAACCAGCAATCCCTCTTTTTTTTTTTTTCATTTTTCTTTTATTATTCATATGTGCATACAAGGCTTGGTTCATTTCTCCCCCCTGCCCCCACCCCCTCCCTTACCACCCACTCCGCCCCCTCCCTCTCCCCCCACCAATACCCAGCAGAAACTATTTTGCCCTTATTTCTAATTTTGTTGTAGAGAGAGTATAAGCAATAATAGGAAGGAACAAGGGTTTTTGCTGGTTGAGATAAGGATAGCTATACAGGGCATTGACTCACATTGATTTCCTGTGTGTGGGTGTTACCTTCTAGGTTAATTCTTTTTGATCTAACCTTTTCTGAAGTACCTATTCCCCTTTTCCTATTGGCCTCAGTCAGCAATCCCTCTTTTAAGAGGAAAATGCAGCTTTGATACAAATGGACTCAGTCTGCCTTTTAGTCTTGACAAGTGATTTATAAACTGACCTACACCAGGAAGGGTCCAGTCTAGCCCCAAGCAGGTGCTGCTGTTCAGAACACTGTGTCACAGCGATCTGACTGTCCAGGTGGCCCTGTCCTGGGTGGCAAAGTGGCTGTCCTCTTGACTTTTCAGAACATGCTGGTTTATTTACAGTTTTCTTCATGAGTGGAGATGACTTTAGCCTCACAGAGCAGTGTTAACTCTGGCCTAACAGAGTTGGGACAACTGCCTTGGTCCCCTGAATCTCAGCTTTTCACCTAGAAGTTAGAGGGAATAGCAGTTACTACTGGCATGCAACAGCCTTGTTAGAATCTCAAGTGTTTATTGCTGTTGATATTTGTTATTTGATCATCGCTCAGTCATTCTACTAAAAGCAGAACATCTCCCAAAGCTTTGAGAAATTCTTTCTCTGTGATTATTGAAAATAAACCTCAGTTTAATCTGTCTTTATGATGGTCTCGAGGTAGTGCTGGCTCCGTGTTTCCCAGGGTTTGATTGCCATCACGAATCTTCCATGTTGTATCTTCAGATGACATTTATACTGTGAGCTTCTACTCACAGGTAGACATCAGATTCATCTTGAAGCCTGTGTAACCAGACCTGTCTTTGCATTTTACTTCTATTTTGCAAATTTTAAAAGCTGAGTCCATAAATTGGATGTTGTTCGTTCTCACTTTTGGCTCTCTTGTGGATTATGCCTACTCGTTACTGCCCATGGGTGTATTAGTTTATTTTTCTGGGTTTGTTTTATTTTGTTTTTTGGCAACAGAACACTATAAAAAATTAAATGGGGAAAATGAGAGTTTGAGACTATTAAACCGTAGCAATAGAAGGTTTTGTCTCCAGATCCTAATTTGAAACATTACCAAGTAGCTTTTCAGTATCGGAGGCACTTGGGTTTTAATTTCGCTGTACTTTAGGTGTTTAATACTGACTTCCCATTGATTAGTGCATGGCACTGTGCCTCATGATCTCCGCTCCAGCACTGTTCTTTGCAGAGTCCTGCTAGCTTTGCCAGTTAGAACACATAAGCCCTGCATTGCTATTGTGATTCTCTTGATTTGCATTTTTACAAGAGGTAAAAATGACAAGCCTGCCAGGCAGAGCTGACTGTAATGCCAAAGAAAATGCTTTCTAGAAGTCTTCCCTTCTTATGAAAAAATCATGTTGTTTTTTTAAAAAAATAGTAACTACTGAAATAAGCATGTACAAGTGCTTATTTTTCCAAATGATGTTACAAATAGATGGTTCAAATAAAATATATCAAGGTCTGTTTGAAATACAGGCTTGGGTATGGGAACCACCTCCGCAGAGTGTCAGACCCCTTTGCAAGGGAGGCGCCATGGAGTGGCCATTTGAGCCAGGCCACAACCAGGGGCCTGTACAGCAGATGGCTGGGCAGAGGTGAATTGGCATTCCTGACTGGCCACTTTTGAGTTGGTTCAGCTAGTCTTCACTGGAGTTGGGTGGGAACCTGGCTAAATCTGTTAGTTTTCTTTTTGAATTTACACAACTTAAAAAAAAAACCAAAAAACAAAAAAAACCTTCCATTATCCATGTGTTTTCCTTTTCCTCTTTGCAGGCAGGTAACTTGCAAACTCACCTCCGCCGGCATTCTGGTGAAAAGCCATACATCTGCGAGATCTGTGGAAAGAGGTCAGTGCTGGACTTGGTCTGCACATGTAAGGAGCCACTGTGCTCTGAGTGCCCAGTGCCCTGTCACTATGGTACATTCACACCCTCTGGCTGCTCATGTGACACACAAGAGAGTAAGAAGAAAAAAAATGAAGGACAGGAATCTTAGGAAGAAAAGGGGACTTGACATGGAATGAATTATTTCATACTAAAACTTTCATTTATTCCACAGTCATCCCTGAGAATATATCAATGTCTCCAAGGAGGGGAAATGGCACTAAACCTCAGGAGACAAGGTGACAGAAGGTGCCTGAGCCCATACAGGCTGTAGGTACATAGCAGGAAGGACGGCCCTCAGCCTTAGTGTGGGTGGGTTTCCACCTGGGATGAGCAAGCTGACCTGCAGCAGAGGCTCTGCCTCTTGAGGTGGCATGAGCCATGTGGCAGTTCACTCCTCCACGCAGCATGGTGTCAAGTGGTCTGTCCCTCCTGTGCCAAGGTCCCCAGTCTCTCCCCAACTCCCCTCGCTAGATTACTTGTCTAGCTGTGCTAGACAGCAGGCATCAGCCAGGCCCACGTCACAAGCCTGATGGGCACTGCTCACCCCGCGTTTGTACTCTTATCACTTACTCATTGAACGTTGGTTATGCCTGCCATATGTAATGGGAGTATAAACCCCAACCATACAGGTTTCTCTGCCCATGACAAGTTCACACTGAAGAGCGTTGAGATCAGATGGATGCAGGGACAGTTAGAAGTCGGAGTCCTCCCACACAGCCTGCAGCACACAGAAGGAGAAGCAACTCCTGAGTTCCATTCTGGAACACATGTGAACCTGCAATGGTAGAAAACAGAACGAAATGAGAGCCCCCAGCAAGCCAAGTATCCCTTCCAGCCACAGCTGTGTGAGCAGTGAAAGCCAAGCTCAGTGCCAGGAATTACCTGCTCTCACCAGGTGCCCAGCAGCATAGACCCACTGCCTCAGACGTCACTTCACACGAGCTTCTGGGTGTCTTCTGCAGTGTTTTAAACCGGAAGCTCCTTAGCTCCATGTGAAGTCATCTATACGTGCCACACCTTCCTAGAATAGAGCACACCAGAGACTTCCATGGAGCGAGCCTGGGTTGGGATCACCACCTGAGCAAGCTGGTGACCATCTCTGCACTCAGCTTCCCCATCTGGAAGGTGGGGAGTGTGACACAGTTGGGGTGCTGGCTGTTAGACATCTGTCTTGTCACCTGGCTCACAGCAGCTGCTCAGTGCTTGTTGCTCCCTCTCCATTTAGTTCCCTTCATTTCTGTGTTTCAGGATAGGTGTTTGTGGCCCCCGGAGACAAATGAGAGCACTCGTTCTCTAGGGGTGTTCAGGTTATAGGAGGGCAGGCTCTCAGAAACCTTTACGGCCCCACTGCATCTCAGCTTCTGAAACCCTGGGACTCCCATGTACAAGTCACCCTGTCGTGAGAAAAGCCAGTGTTCCTGCAAAACCCTGGACTGTCTTTAAGGTGCTTCTTTGCTTGGCCCCACCACACTGGGGTGTGTCCCACAAGCCCCTGGCAGGACAGTACCAAAGGGCCTTGCTGTCCTCAGAACTAGACCCTTCTCTTTCTCTAGCTCCTGACATAATGATGCTAAACTACATAACCTCTGACTTTGTGCTGTTTAAAACCAAAGAAAATATTTTAACAACAGAACTTGGATTATTTTCTACTTTCCCTCAAACCGAGGGAGCAGGCAAGGTTTTTGTTTGGTTTTGTTTTTTGTAGTACTGGGTTTGAACTTGGACTCTACACCTTGACCCTCCACCAGCCCTTTTTTGTGATGGGTTTTTCGAGATAGGGTCTCACAAACTTTTTGCCCAAGCTGGCTTTGAATCGTGATCCTCCTGATTTCTGCCTCCTGAGTAAACTAGGATTACAGGCGTGAGCTACCAGAGTCTAGCTAGGCAAGGTTTTTAAAGTGCACGTTTCAGGTGACGTCAGGCCACACCTAACTCCGTTCTGAAGTAGTGGGAGCAGAGTCTCCTGCAGTGACTGGGTTACAAAGGTCCTCAGTGGAGTCACCAGGCACAATAACGTTTTCTAATTGCCTTGCAGGTTCGCAGCCTCTGGTGACGTCCAGCGGCACATTATCATTCACTCGGGAGAAAAGCCGCACTTGTGTGACACCTGTGGCCGAGGTACAGCTGCGCGCTTCCTTCGCGCACCTTCTGCATCAGGTGCTCGTCCTTCCACTCACCCTGCTGTGCTCTCTCTAGGCTTCAGCAACTTCAGTAACCTGAAGGAGCACAAGAAGACGCACACGGCCGACAAGGTCTTCACCTGTGACGAGTGTGGAAAGTCCTTCAACATGCAGCGGAAACTGGTGAAGCACCGCATCCGGCACACGGGGGAGCGGCCCTACAGCTGCTCTGCCTGCGGTGAGTCTCCCCGCGGGCTGCTGAGGGCGAGGCGCCCTGCCCCACTGCCCCACGTGTGTGCTGGGACGGTGCTTGCTGATGCCAGTGGGGCCGCAAGTGCATACGTGACTGACACTGGTCTTCACAGTGTTCTGCTTAGAACAGTGAGGAAGTGTGCATGCTGTAGAATTCACCACTTAACATGAACAGCTCAGTAGGCTTTGTATATTCACCAAGTTGTGAGACACCACCGTGTAATTTTAGGACCTTTTTGGCACCCCTAAAGAAACCCCGTACATTAGCAGGCACTTTCATGTCCCAGCCACCCGCAGCCACTGGTCTGCCTCTGTCTGGATTTGCCTGTGTGGACATTTCTGTAAATGGAGCTGTGTGGCACAGGTCTTTGTCACATCTGCTGTGAGAACCATGTACTTGGTTTTGCCTGGTCGTGTCTGTTTCCTCGGGGTCATGGGCAGGCTTGATGCTGACTGAGGTGGCTTCCAGTTCTGAGCTTTGCAGCATTTAGAGCTGCTGTGTCTCCGGTCCTTCCACAGTTCTCTGCAGCCTTCCCTCCCATCCCCGACGTGTAACTGCACTTCCCAGAGGCGGTGAGCTCTCTCCTCCAGCTGGCCTTTCTCAGCCCTGCGCTTTGGAGCACTTTTCTTGGAGACTGTTCCTGGGGCTTTCCGGCCCTCTGGGTGGTTCTCTAATTGGATTCAAGCAGCTGCAGGATGAGCTTTGCTGATGAGCATGTGACCCACTGCATCGCAGTACAGGTCACCCTCTGCTCTCAGAGCAGCTGGCCATGGAGAGGCAGGGGCCACTCTGCCATGCCCTCCTCATGGCAGGGACCCAGGCTGAGCCAAGTGCCTCTTGAAGGAGAGACTTCTCTCACCCCCTTCTGTCCTTGTGGTAACTTGACTGTGACTAAGGACCCTGAAAATGGTTGCCCCACCTCCCCCAGGAACCCAACTGTTTTCTCAAAGACCGTGAAAGAAAGACAAACGCATCATGCCCAAAGATGTCAGTGGAACCGCTTGTGTGTATCATGTTTTGTAATAAGCAGTTGGAAACAGCAGTAAAGGAACAGTTAGGAAGCTTTTACTCCAGAAAGTACCACGAACCTGAACGCACTCTAAAGATAACATAGAGCTGTAGAAATACTTTCACTGTCGTGTTATGTGAGGAAAGCCCAGCGTTGAGGAAATCGTAGAAGTAGAGCACAGCAGAGTTACTGTGGTGCGGTTTTATATGGAAAAGGGCCCAGAGTTTTTAGTGCATGGGTGGTCCCATCCAGTTTGACTGTTCAAAGGCCTTTTTCTTAATACCCTGCCTGTTGCTAAATGACTGTGCATTCACAGTTAGGGACATGCTGTAAGAAGTTCCAAATATATCCCCATATATAAATCATGCATTTTACTCTCAAAGAGACCTTCATAAACATGATATATCCTCTATAGAAGAGTTAGTTAGTTGTGGAGTTTTCACTTCTCCTCCTACCTGTTTTGGAGATAAATCTCTTACCTGTGTCTCATGCCTGCAGGAGAGAAGAACACACACAATCTGTTACAACTGAACACAGACACCTTCAGGAAAGGCAGCCCTGATTTTAGACTAGCCCTGTTTAGACTTAGGACACTTGAGTGGCCCTGAAAGGGAAGAGCTGTGGCTCTCAGCCAGATGGCAGGAGCAGGCCCGCTGGCTGCCCAGGTGAGCCCCATGCAGGGGACTCAGTGAGTCCCTAGAAGACTTGTGCTGAGATGCTCAAAACCTGGCCTTGTTGGAAAGGGACCACAGCTTGGATGTAGCACCCCAAAGTGAGCAGTGCCACGAGACCACCAATTCTACTGCATGTCTTAGGAGGGGGACAGGGAACCCTTCTAGAACAGCCACTTCTAAAACCATCACTTTGTCTCCTCAGGGAAATGTTTTGGAGGCTCAGGTGACCTGCGCAGGCACGTCCGTACTCATACCGGGGAAAAGCCATACACGTGTGAGATCTGTGACAAGTGCTTCACCCGCTCTGCTGTGCTCCGGCGGCACAGGAAGATGCACTGCAAAGCTGATGCTGGGAGCCCAGATGTGCTGGATGAGCTCGGTCAGGCCATTGAGACCTCCGACCTGGACAAGTCTCAGAGCTCTGATTCCTTCCCCCAGGACATGGCCGTGACCTTGATGCCAGGGTCGGTAAAGCTCCCTGGGCACCCAGGAGAAAATGCCACAGCAGAATTTGATGAGCACTCCGCCAACTCTTACTGTAAGCTACGCTCTGTGCTCCACCCTCCTGGGGTGAGCGACCAGGAGAAACTGAGCCTGGATCCCACTAAGCTTGCCAAGCCTCAGGTGCCGCAGAGCCAGCCCCAGGTGTACACTTACTCAGACACAGACACCTCAGCTGGCAGTGAGCCCCTGCCGGCTGATGGCATGGCCATGATCCGCTCCTCCCTGGCCACTCTGGACAGTCACTGCAGTGATCCTCTGGGCAGCCGTGTGTCCTCCACAGCTTACAGGAACTCAGAGGGGCAGTTTTTCTCCAGCATGACCCTCTGGGGGCTAGCGATGAAGACACTGCAGAATGAGAATGACTTGGACCAGTGATGTATCACGTCAGCGTCCCCAGCACTGGTGAAGTTTGTCAGTGGCTGACTGGTCTCAAGGCTACAGGAGTGAGCTCTCCTGCCCGGTCCTGCTGTCTGACCTCTGACCTCCAGAGATGATTTAGGTGATTTCCCTCCTGGTGGCTTTAGGTTACCTGAGCGTGGTCTCAGGGTTGGAAGAAAGACCTGCTGGCCCCCATGGCGATGGCCAGGGAGTGGGGTGTTCACGTCCCTGCAGCCGAGGGCCCAAGCATCTTGTCAGTTCAGCTAGTGTGAGTGTACCTGTGTCAGCTGCTGTGCACTGTGGTCATGCTAAAGGAAGTTCATGTGTAATACGAATACTATTTTTAATTTTTATAAGACACATTCATAGCATTTTGTATTTTTAAATATTTACAGATTCTATTTGTATATGAAGCTCAATAATATAACTTAAATAAATGGAATTTGCTTTTCTAATACATGTTTTCTCCAGCACCTTCATTACTCTGAAGACCATAATGATATAAATACCAATGCACGAGACCCTGGGTTAGATCCTCAGCACTGCAAAAAAGATATTTTGTGGTACTTGGGTTTGAACTCAGGGCCTCACGCTTGCTAGGTGCTTTACCACTTGAGCCAAGTCCTCAACCCTCACTGCCAAAAATAAAATAAAAATAAAAACTCTGAAGACCGGGATGCCAGGATAAGTCCCAAGTCCTGTCATTCTGTTGTCCCAGCCTGCTGGGTCTAAGCGCAGGCAGAGCAGCTGACTGCTGACAGTCACTTCCTGGGTTGGTCACAGCCAACCACTCAGACTCTCAGGGTGTTTTCTGGGTTCGCTTTCTTCAGTGTGAGATAAATACCATGCATACAACACTCAAATGACCTCATACCACTTGGAATTACCCGCCAGGGTCTGGCCCCAGCCCTGTATTTTCTCCTCTTCCTCCTGGCAGACCTGAAGTTCTCAGAACACCGTATCCACAGCACTGTCACTGGAATGTCCAGGTGACATCGCAGGTGTGGAAGTGTAGCTGCCATGTGGCACAATGTGGATTTTGTAGGACTAGAATGTTCAAGAGCACCCTTGATCCTCACCTTAGCACCTCTAACTCAGGAGTGTATGTACCCAGCAAAGAGAGTTTCATAGAAAACAGCACAGTCGTGGAGCAAAGGCAACTGTGAAGTCAGGCTCGGGGTCCTTCCTGGTGTCCCAGCTATCTGCTGCATTGCAGTCCCCAGGGGCTGATGCAGCAAGCAGGCAACATCCCTTTGTGCCAGTGCAGAACCTGAGCCATGCGGGGCTTAGCATTTGCCAGGGGACACACCTCTGAGAGGGTGGGCACCCTGTGTGGAGCGAGCCTGAGAGTGACGTGGAGCCTGATGGTCACACTGTGACCTCCCTCATTTTCTCCCACTTATCTGCCACTGCTTCTTCCAGTCCTGCCCACAGTAGCCTTTCATTCCCCCTGGGTCCTGCAGCCCTTGATCCCCATCTCATCCCCGTGGACGCTTCAGTTACACCCTGTGGCCATCATGCACAACTCCCCCCCCAGCTCCTCACATAGACCTGGCAAACCTCCACTCTGCCCTCTGTGCCTCCATAAGGGGAGCTGCCCCAGCTGGGGAGTAACAGCCTGCTCCAGCGTCTAGGCAGTGCACATCTTCCGAGTTTCCTCCTCTTCCATCTTCCGGACTTCCCTCTAATCTAGATCCACGTCCTTCTCAGGCCTCGCACCCTGCCCTTTTCTACTCATCTTCCTTCCTACTCATTTGTGTCAGAACGCTGACACAAAGGGAAAGGTTTGTTCAGGCCCCGCCACATGACCACCCCGGTGTACGTGCATCTGCAGACTGCACCAGTCTTAAACTAAAGACACCTCCCACCCCCCACTTCCCCTGCTTTGCCTCCTAGGATGCAGCTCTGTCTGAGCCACTGTACACGTTACACTTCCTTTGTTTCCCACACGGGATGTGAGCCCCGGGAGGCCCACAGCAGTGCTCAGTAAACTCTGCCCGGTGAGTGTTTTTGGAATGCCTTTTAATGAAATATCGATCCTCTGATTGGTCCTCTGAGTTTACTTGTGAACCCTGCTCATTCACACTTTGATCCCAATACTCCAGAGACACTTTGCATTAGGACTGCCCCGTGGCTAAATCCATTGATCAATTCTCTCTCCTCCCGCTGGGGTGACTCTCAGACAGTACCCGATCCTGGAGCAGTACACCCATTCTTCCCCTCTATAGGAGGAACTGAGAGGCCCACTCACCCCTCCATGTGCTGGTGGCTTAGACATAGTCCTTCTCCACCTCCCCAGCCCACCTCTGAAAGCCCGGGCCCCTCTCTCTTGACCTCCCAACTAGTGATTGTAAGTGCTATCTCTCTGCCTGTGACCACCCCCAAGCTTGAATCTATCCCAGGCCTCTCCCCAGAACTCTAGAATTAGGTACCCAGCTGCCAGCCAGAAGCCATACCCAGTGTCCAGTGGGCATCTCAATTGACAGCCTTCATGCCTAAGCCCATTCCCTAGCCCTTTTTTCCCTTCTCTTGCCACCTCATCAGAGACACCCCCATTTTCCAGTTACTCAAACTAAAACCCCGTCTTCCTTTTTTCCCTTTGTCACCCTATCCCCAAAGCCTTACCCTAAATAAAGAAAAATTTAGATAAGGTGAAAAGGCTTGGATATGTATGAAAGCACACTTGGACAGAAAATTGTCTGGGGCTAGATCAGGCCTTGACTTTGTGTCCTGCACACAGCATGGGCTATCCACAACAAGAATAAGTGTGTGTGTGTGTGTGTGTGTGTGTGTGTGTGTGTGTACACAAGCTCATGCCTGTGCACACACTATTGATCCCAGAGTCAGGAGACCAGGCTTGTGTTCCTAGCTCTGTTGATGATGACAAATGCCCTTCCCTGCCTGGTCTCCAGTGTCCTAACTATGGAATCCTACAGAATTTCAGTCCTCTCCTCTGGTTCTCTAAGACTTACCTGTGATGAGATGAGGTTCCTATAGAACCTGCCAGGGTTTAGCACTGGCTTTCATTACAAAATTAGGGGGGCAGAGGCCAAGAGATTGGGCAGGTCTTCAGAAAACTCCCAGTATCTTTGAATGTCTGAGCTGGAAGGAACCTTAGAAAAGTCATCTGTCTCCCCAGAGTCGGTGCTCTATGAGCTCAGCTGCAAGCTGACGTGGATTCTGTCTGATTCTGTGGTCAAGGCCCAGCCCTAGGAACCTACACCTTAGCGGGGTTCCCAGAAGATCTGGAGGGCAGGCAGGGCCAGGGCAGGACTTGAGGGAATTCTGTCTAGTCTGCATCCTTCACCATGGAGAGGCCCTGGCATGGGAGGGGAGGAGTGCTATGAATTCTGTCTATCCTGTGCCATTAAGGTTCTTACTAGCCCTGTGACACAGATCTCACCTTTGTCCCCATTTCCAAATGGGGCAAGTGACTCCCTGAGAGGTCAAGGGACTTACTGCATACTACCCAGCCAGGAAGTAGAATAGTGAGTTCCTTGGAGCCTAGGGTTCCTTGATGGCAAAGCCCACGGCCAGGATCAGACCTGGCTGGATTCAAAGGCCGGGTCCACCTGCCAGGTTGCTGACGGGTCCTGAGAGATACATGATATCCACGATACGTGAACCTCACTCTTCTGCGGAAGTGTCAGGCAGCTTTCCATCACTGGGACAAAATGCCTGCGATAAAAACTCAAGAGGAGGAAAGGTTTATTCTGCCTCACGGTTTTCATCCATGGCATGACCACTTACAACAGGTGAGCTGTGACCTGGCCACCTCAAGTGCTTAGCCCCATTGCCTTTGGGCCTGTGGCGAGGCAGATCATCTGGTGGGAATGTGGCAGAGGAAATGACTCAGCAGCTGGTGGCATCCAAGCAGAGAGACGGGTTGGGGGATGGAAGAGGAAGGACCCGTTATAATATTCTCTCTAAGGGTGACCTGACTTCCTCCCACTAGGCCTTACCTCCTAAAGGTTCCACCTCCGCCCCAGTAGTGCCACCAGCTTGGAAAACCTTCAACACATGAGCTCTTGGGGGACACTGCAGATCCAAACCATAGCTGGGAGCGTCTTACATTGTTCTTCACGGCTTATTTTCTTAAACTGTTTGTACTAGATACATGGACAGAAGAGAAAAATGAGGACGTAAAAAGAGCAAATTTTATCACCTCGAGATGATGGTGATGGGGGTACTGATTCCAGGACTTCTATCAACAGTAGCCCTCTTGGCCACACGTTGCCCCTCAATCCCTATGACACTGCTGAGAGGCAGCACTCTGTCACTGTCACTCCTGGGCTTGGTTCCTTCTCAACCCTCTTCTTGATTCAGACTCTCACCTGTTCACAAGCGGCTCACACCACACACGCTACTTGGTCTGTACGCAGTAGTAGCCTTCTTATGGAGCCAGTTGCCATAAGCATCTCTGCTTGTCAAAAACGTCCGTTCACATCAGCGTTCTGAGTCCCTGTGTGAGACTCCTGTCCTGCTTCCCCTCAGCTTGAGGATCCAAGCAGAGTGCAGCTGCCCATCCACGAGAGCCCTCTTCCCCAGTGGACCAGGCTCCAGCCACTCCGGCTGCCTTGTGCTGGCTGGTCCTGCAGCCAGCAGATGGCACTGTCACCACTCACAACAGGCAGAGCGTGAGACCTGGTGACCTCCAGTGCTAAAGTGCCACGGAGTCTCCTGTCTGAGCCCTGTGACATTTCCACGGTCTCTGCCTTAGCTTCCCTGAGCCCTCTCGGGAGCCTGTGGGGTGGTAGCAGTCCTGTCCCCAGTATGGAAGAATGTGTCCCAAGAAGGGACCTGGTTATTTTCCAAGCTTGTTGAGTGCTGTCCACACCCCAGACTCTAGTGTCCATGCTGGGGACCACACAGCCTGGACCCTGTCCTCCCACTCTTAACAAAGGACTCCGCCCACCAG
Source organism: Castor canadensis (assembly GCF_047511655.1). Lineage (NCBI taxonomy): Eukaryota > Metazoa > Chordata > Mammalia > Rodentia > Castoridae > Castor > Castor canadensis. The sequence goes on from NC_133394.1 coordinate 149,367,781, forward strand.
TGCTATGACCTCATACAAGGTCCCAGAATTCTGGGCCTTTGTGACTCTGGCTATAAAAAGTAATTAGCTTCCTGTAAGCATGGGTGAACCTTGAAAACACTGTGTCACATGGAAGATGCTCAACACATGAGACCACATTCTACCTGACACCATTTCTATGAAATGTCCAGTATGGCAAAAATAGAAGGTGGAGAGGGGGTTGCCAGCGCCTGGGGAAGAGGAATGGAAAATGAGCGCCTCGGGGAAGAAGTTTCTGTGGGGGACAATGAAGACGTTCTAGAACTAGGACTGGATTGTGTCCCCCTCATTCATATTCATGCGTTGAAGGCTTAGCACCCCATGTGAAGGAGGTAAGTAAATAGGTCACAAGAGTGGGGACCTGATCGCTAACCCAGTGACTGGTGTCCTGGTAAGAAGGGACACCAGAGCTCTCCTCCCCTCTCCCCTCCCCTCACCCCTCCCTCCCTCTCTCCCCTCCTCTTTTTCCTCCTCTGTCCCCTCCCCCTCCCCTCCTCCCCTCTCCTTTAGAGTGGCTACTAAATGGCACTGAAACAGGCATTTAAAAATGGTTGAAGTGATGAGTTTCATGTTGTGCACATTTCACCACAAAAAATAATAACAGGATCCCACAGGTCAGTCGTGCGGATGAAATGGGTCCGTCCACCTGCTGTCCACACCCACAGTACGGGGTGCAGCAGGGCGCAGTGTTCGAGACGGCCTTCAGAGCAGTTCCACCGAACACACTTGGAGCTGCAGGTCCTGGGTTGTGGTTAGCCAATACAGTGAGGTATTGGCTTACCGACGTAAACGGAAGTCATGTGGCTTTTGGCCAGCCCCTGGTGTGGTGAGGGGGTCGCCCAGAGTGACACTGCTGTGATCTTGGCCTCCTTCAGTTTTCTCTTTCTGCAAGATGCAACCAAAATAACCATGCCTAGTAGGCCACCAGGGACCTTGTCATTGTTCTGTTAGGAGGTGACAGGAGAACAGGACTACAGGACTTTCACCTCTTTTCTCCCTGCCATCTTCTCCAGGCTGGAGCAGTGTCCCACACAAGAGGCACGCGACAGCAGTCCGAGTGGAGAGCGGAGGAGAAGTTTGTATTAGACAATGCATTGTGCTCATCACAGTTGCTGGAATGGCCAGTAATAATTTTACCTAAAACCCAAGCAGCAGCTACTCTGGTGGGTTGAATTACATCCATTTCGAAGTCATCTGTTCAAGTCCTAACCCCAGCACCTCAGGGTGTGACCTAGCCTAGATGTCATTCGTTAAAATGAGGTTGCGCTGGAGGAGGGTGCACCGCTGCTCCAGTGTGACAAATGACCTTAGAAGAAGGGGAATTTGGACACAAAGACATGCACTCAGCAAGAGCAGCTTGTGAGGATGAACACAGGGACCAGGGCGACGTATCTACAAGCCAAGGACCCCAATGACTCTTAGGAAACCCTCGCAAAGCACCAGCGCCCACCCTGTGCTGCAGAGGACTCATTTTTGTCCATAGAGCCACCGAGTTTGTTCTCTGTCATAGCAGCCCTGGCAAACTAAGTTATTTATTCGCTTTTGAAAAACTCGTGAGGATAGGTAAGACACCTAAAAAACTAGCTAGCATTTGCTGCCCTTAACACAGAGAAACTAAAGCAGATACCTTAAAAGCAACTGAGGCCAATAGGAAAAGGGGACCAGGTACTAGAGAAAAGGTTAGATCAAAAAGAATTAACCTAGAAGGTAACACCCACGCACAGGAAATCAATGTGAGTCAACTCCCTGTATAGCTATCCTTATCTCAACCAGCAAAAACCCTTGTTCCTTCCTGTTATTGCTTATACTCTCTCTACAACAAAATTAGAAATAAGGGCAAAATAGTTTCTGCTGGGTATTGAGGGGGTGGGGGGGAGAGGGAGGATGCGGAGTGGGTGGTAAGGGAGGGGGTGGGGGCAGGGGGGAGAAATGACCCAAGCCTTGTATGCACATATGAATAATAAAAGAAAAAAATAAATAAAAGAAAAAAAAACCTCAAACATAAAGCATCGTGGTCTCAAAATCTGATTTGCACAAACATGACTGTGCAGGTAAATATAATTCCCTATCTAAGGCCGAGAATTGAGACAAAATATCTGCTCCAATTTAAGGCCTTTAATGGCCTCTCTCTCAGCAGCACAACTTGCAGTGCCCCCCGCCCCAATGCAGACTTGGGGATTTGGGAACCTGTGCCTTGTCTACTTCGGTGGGAGGTGTCCTGGCCTCCCGCTCCTGTCTGCAGCAAGCGGGGAAATGACCATTATCATTGCCCTTCCATGGGGGCTGCAGGAGACAGGGGCTTCCATCAGCCTGGCTCATTGCCATTCTGCCTGGAGCAGTGTCTGTTCTCACATGCCCTCCTCCTCTCGTCTTGGTACCACATACACCATGGCCTGGGAGAGGCAGAGAGGCCAGTGTGGCCTCCACAGGCCAGACCTGGCCCAGCCACCAGGTATCTGTGACAGATTCAGGATGCCTAGCACAGTTCCTGGCACCCAGGTAGTACTTAAAAATAATTTTTACTTAGCATTTTTCTTATTTTTAAATTTTTCTTACTTCTTTTTTAACCACTAAATTTTTTCCCCATGAAATCATCACTTTGGAAAACTAGAAAATGTCTGTTTCCCTGCAGCCTTGTGGTTTTAGATTTTACAATCCCTTTTCAGTGGCTGGTGTTGCTTTTCCTTTTAAAGAAAGATCTGATATGGGAATACAGAGCCATGGGCTCCAGCCAAACCACAGGGCCAGGCCAGCCCTGTTTCCCAGACATATGCTAGAGGGACAGTCCCCAATGCTAGCAGATGTGGCCAGCTAGGGTGGAAATGGAGCTGGAAGAAGCCATGTTTGTGCTGTGGACCTAACTTTCCACTTGGCTGAGAGAAAGCCGAGGACCTTTGTGTTCAGCCTGTACCACTGTGTGATCTTGGGAAAAGTTCGTGACCTCTCTGGGCTTTTCTGGCTTCCTTGATAGAAGTGTGCTCGAGCCCACTGTGACCGGTACTCCAGCTGATCCAGCCCGTCAATGGCAGCCTTTTTTCACTAAGCTCAGGTGGACTCAGGATCAACACTGATCTCCAGGTACACTTTTCAAACTAGACTAACTGCTCCAGAGAGGAAGGGCACAGGCCTCCCCAGACAATCATCTCAGCAGCCCCTGGGAGGGAGTGTTCAAGAACACTGCTGTTCTGTGATGGAACTCCAGACGGTGGTTCCACACCCTTCATTCGGTCTCTGTGCACCTGAGCCTCTCACTTGCCGGTGTTGTTAGGACTCAGCCACCCACGTGTTCTGGGATGATGCCCACTAGCCCTGGGCTCTCTCAGGACAGAAAGGGCATCTCCTCGCCCGCCCAGTGACATGGCGCAGTGCAGGTCCCTGCCCCCATCCGTCCCTGCTCCTCCCTCAGGGCTTGGAGCATGTAAGTGCTCAGAAATAGTTACTGATTTTGTCAAATAGAAAGCAAATGTGACCTCATATTCTTTAGGCTGTTTGCTATTCAAGTAAGACAAAGAAACTACAGAAATACAGATATAACAAGTAAGCGCTGGCAAGGATGTGAATTGGAACCTTTTGTCACTGTCATGGGAATACAAAGTGGTGCAGCTGCTGGGGAAAATGGTGCAGAGGTTCCTTGAAATTTTTAAATATTAAAATAAATAATTTTTAAGAAGGATTGAAATTAAAAATTCGAAATGGAGACAGCTGTCTCACTTCTGGGCATATCCCTAAAAGAATTGAAAGCAGGGTCTCACAGGGTATCTACACAGCCAGGATCACGGCTGCATTGTTCATGATGGCCAAGAGTTGGAGGCAGCCAGTGTCCACTGAGATGAAGGCACAGGGATCTATGTGTCGTGCTTTTCCCAAGGTCACACCACAGAAAAGGATAGAATGCAAATCACCATATATGTAACACACACGCGTGTGCACACATAAGTATAATGGAACATTATTCAGCTATGAAAAGAAAGGGCAAGCCAGGCACTGGTGGCTCACGCCTGTAATCCTAGCTACTCAGGAGGCAGAGATCAGGAGGATCGTGGTTTGAAGCCAGCCTGGGCAAATAGTTTTCAAGACCCTATCTCAGAACAACCCATCATGAAAAGGGCTGGAGGAGTGGCTCAAGGTGTAGACCCTGAGTTCAAACCCCAGCACCACCAAAAAAAAAGGAAGGGCAGTCTGACACTCGCTACAACACGGGTGAACCTTGGGGACATATCGTAAGGAAGATTAACCCAATCACGAAAGACTGTCTGGCTCACTCACGGGAGGTGCCTGGGGGGGCCAGGCTCATGGAGACAGAAGTAGCTGGGCACCAGGGAGGGGGGTGGATGGTGTCGCTTCATGGGGACAGAGTTTCAGTTTGGGAAGGTGGAAAGCTCTGGGCATGTCTGATGGTGACGGCTGTAAGACAATGGGAACGTCTTAGTCACTGCACTGGACATGTAAAATGAGTACGGTGGTCACTTTATGTCGTTTTTGCCAGTTTTAAGGAAAAGAGAAAACATACAAGGAAGAAATTTGGGCTGGGAAAGACCACCATAGGAGAAGGGTGGAAGGAAGGTCAGACGAGAGCCCAGGCACACTGAGCTTTCCTTGTCCTGGGAGGAGAGGACAGGGCTGGTGGGGCAGTGGTGGTGGGGGGCAGTGGACAGTGGAGGGTAGGGTGTCTTTCCTGAGCTCAGCCAGGCATCCGTACAGGTCCCCTGGAGGGATGCACACTGGTCCAGCTGAAGATGGGTCAGAGTTCAGGGGTCTGGTAGGGAGAGAAGCTGAATCAGCTGTGGTCATGTCAGAAGGTGGACATGTCAGACTGGCCAGTAGGACAAAGTGCTCAGCTAATCTTTTATGAGGCAAAGAGTGAGAATTGCAGGGTCCTGGTGGGGCCCTGTGCCAGGCAAGATACCAGGGGGCGCCAGTGAGTTGTATCTAAGACCCATGGGAAAAGTGGCCTCTTTGCAGGAGGCCATTCTTGGAATACAGAGGGGTAGGAGACTTGTCCTTGCTGTTTTCCAAGCGCACAGGCTCAGACAAAATTCAACGTTACCCATTTGAATAGGATGGAAATGATCCGTGCTGTGAAGAATCTGAACACTCTTTTCGGGCACGGGGCAGACCGTCAATAAGCATTCGTTGATTGAATAAATTCATAGAAAGAGCAACCGCTGTGTGAGTAGTCCAAGAGGGCTCCATGGAGAAGGAGGCATTCGAACTTGATCTTGAAGCAAGGATGCATTCCATGGACGCACGGGGGCAAGAGTGACCACAGCAAGACAGTTACGAGGAAGGGAAGGCAGGACGGTAGCTGGCGAGGCGCATGTGGCAGGGGAGATCCCGTGTAGCTCCCTTAGGGAAACAGAAACTCTCCCATCATTTCCAGCAGAAAAGGCTGGAAACAAGGAATTGTTAATTACAAGACTATTGAAAGGTGGGTGGAGCAAGGGTCAGGCCTGGTGCCAATGCCACCTCATCCAGCAACCCTGTCTGTTCCTTCCCTCCTTCCTGTACTGACAGCCTTGGTCACTAGCAGGGGAACCTTGGGGACACAACCTCCTTGAAGGCCAAGACAGAGTCCCGGGCTCTGCCAGCCCGGTGCCAACACACCCCACACAGCCTCTTCTATTCATGCTGCTCCAAGCCCCACCAATGGCGACCTTGACCCATTTCCTGGAATGGATGGAGGAATGCAGTGCTGGGAGCCGAGTTCTCCTGACAGCTCTTTAACTGTGCTACCAAACCAAGGGCAGCAGGGCTGGAACCCTGTCCCCAGCCAAGGTGCTGGTCCAAAACATTTGAAAGCTTTCAGAAATGAAGGAATCTGCCCATGAGGTCCCTGTGCGACAAATACATTCATTCCTGGGGGCCCAGGAGGCCCTCTTTTCGGGAAAGATTCTTCATGGTGTTTGTGGATATCCATTATCTGCTTCCTTTACGCATTAAATGGAGTTTCCAGACATGGCTTGGTCCTCCTGCGTGCTGGGAGAGACCCCTGCATACAGGAAGGAACCACTGCTCCAGAGGGGTGTTGCTATCAGATTTTCTTAGGGCAAAGCCCGCCCAAGAGGAAGGGTGACAGTGAAGCCAGTGTGGTGAAAGACATCAGAAGCAAGTTATTCTTCCTCGTCTCTGTCCCCTTCGACCTCGCTCAGGCTGAGATTCTGGAAGCCCTGTCGCTTTTCTAGTCAGGCTCAAACACATGAAATGTGCTGTTATCTGGGAATAAGAGTCCAGTCAATCAAGGCTTCAGTTTCACACCTGGTTTAAACTTCTCTCCCTGTCCTTGAGCACAGAAGGGTTTGCTGGGGTTTTTTCCCCGTCTCTCCCTACCACTCTCTGCAACGTCTTCCACGTCCTGGCTGTTCCTGCTGTCACCCCCAGGGTGTGTGCATCGTGGTGCAGTGGGGCCACCGTAAAGAGGACAGAACAGCCTTCTATTGCTTCTCTTCCCTGCTGATGAGTCCTCCCTCTGCATCTCCTCTGGCAGGTTGACTGCCATGACCACACCTGCCTGACCTCACTTCCAGAAGCCGCTCTACCCAGCAGCCTCTGTGAGCCCTCTGTGGGCTGCCAACTGGACCACAGCTCTCCAGGCCCTGACTGCTGGCACCTGTGAAGGTCATCTCATGTGACACAAAGAGACACATTGAAGTCAAGCATCTGAAGTGGGGGGACTGTCCTGGGGTACCTGGGTGAGTCCTAAATGCTATCATCAGGGTCATTAAAAATGAGAGGTAGAAGATTTGACACAAAGGGGAGGAAAATAGAATTTTCCCTCCAACCTCAAAGTGCACAGTTGGGAGACTTCTGTAACAAAGGGCCAATTAACAGGAGAAAAGCAAGCGAGTTTATTATGCGTGCAGAGCACCTGATCTGTAGCAGGATCGTGTGCAAGGTGTGGTCTGGGACTCTGGCGTGGCGTACAGAGTGGTCTAACTGGGAATGATAAACACATTTTGGGAAATGGGTGGGAAGGAAAGAAGTCCTGGGCTTCCAGAGGGGAACCTGCGGGAAGGAAGTAATTGAAGGACACTGATGGGACAAGGTCAGCTGGCGATCTCTGGCACCACTGTCCAAAGTGAGGCAGGGTTGGCTTCCTGTCTTCAGGCAGGAGAAGAAGATAGAAGGAGCCTTCTTCAGGAGCTGTTTCTTCACTGCCTTTAGTGCAAAACTATCCATGCCAGGGAGGCATATTTTGGGGAGACATGTTCTGATTTCTGTCCAAGGTGTGCGATGTGGACAACTGACCTGGGTCATACTGAACTCCGAGTCTTGATTGGCAGCTCTGGAGTGGGCCACAACTCTGCATTACTAGCCACCTCCTGTGTGGACCCTGCGGTTCATGGGCCAGGCTTTGAGGAGCAAAGCCTTATGGGGCTGTTGTCCTCCACTCAGCAGCTTTGCTGTAGCTTGACGTGCTTAGACCATGGCCTTCTGCAGCACCTTCCTGTGAGCTAGGAGCATGCTGGGCCACGGCATGCAATGTCCCATTTGATCTCTTTATGCCCCCCTTCTAAAAATTAGGAGACCGAGGCTCAGAGAAGTTAGTGACTTGCCAAGTCCTAGGTCTGAGATGTGCAGAGCTGGCCTTGGAACCCAAGCTGCCTGATGCAGGGCCCACCCTTAAAACAAAAAGTTCGGGTGACGGCTGTGTGTCTGGCCTTATGACAGCCCTGTGGAACACTTGGTTCTACTGTTAACTTTCAGAGGGGAAACTGAGGTAACGAGAGATTACAGAGGTGGCCCAAAGTCCATTAGTGCTGTGTAGCAGAGCTATGATTGAGCTAAATCCCCCGACAGCCTCCTGTGACACAGGACTTGTGTTTCTCAATGGCCTGCTCTACTGCTGGCCTGCTCATCCTGTCACAGCTGCCAGCCTGTGGCTGTCGGAGCAAAGGATTACAAATGGGTGACTTAAAAAAACAAAAGTTGTTTTCTCATGGTTTAAGAGGCTAAAAGTTCAAAGTCAAGGTGTGAGTGGGGCGGAGCACTGCTAATGGCTTGAGGGAGGTCCTTCCCCCGTCCCTGCCTGCTGTGGGGCCTCCAGCACTCCTTGGCTTGTAGCCACATCTCTCCATTCTCTGCCTCAGTGGGCACATAGTTGCCTCCTCTGTGTCTGTCTTGTGCCTCTCTTCTTCTCAGGACACCAATCACATTGGGCTTTGGGTCCATGCTAATCCAGCATGACCTCCAGCATAACTAATGACACTTGCAGTGACCGTACTCCAAATGAAGTCTGAGGCTCCAGGTGGAGGTGAATTTGGGAGGACACCACTCCAGCCCAGCACAAGCCCTTCGTCTGCTGCACCTGCTCTTAGCACAGAAAAAGAAGACAGGGGTGCCAAACGCATCTCTGCACTTTCTTCTCTCCCTGCCTCGCACCATGGCTGGCACCATCCCACGCAGCATCCTCTGGTGAAGTTCAATACGGTGACTACCGAAAGTCCTTCCTGAGGTGTCCCATGTGGAGCCAGCTGTGCACTGTGATCCTGACAAAGCAGGGACTTTTGCAATGGGTTGGTCCTTTCTGGAATTTCCTCATCAGCCCTTTCTCCCAACAGTGGCCTGAGCTCTCACCTGTAGTGCACCATGACGAAGAGCTCAGGAGCGGAGTTTGAACACGTGACCCACCCAGGGCGAGATGCTATCCGTTAGCCAGCCTGGAAATGTTTCCACCCCCTGGTGGTCAACTACTAGGTGACACAAGGTGCCATTCTTGCCCTTCACAGTAGTGAAAGTTTTTGTTTGTTTTCTTTCCTCCTCCTCCTCCTCCTCTTTTTTTTTTTTTTTGCAATACAGTGGTAATTGTAGGTATGGAAAATCTGTGTTGAAATCCACTCTCTTACATTTCTTGAGGCCTCTTTAGGGGAAATTCGGTCATGTTTTCCAAGAGCTTCCAAAAGATTCATTCCCTTTGATTCCATGATTCCCCTTCTAAAAATCTCTCCAAAGGAAATAATCAGAGATGTGGTCAAAATTTCAGTACAAAGATATTATTGCAACATTAAAACATCGTGGTAAAACAAATTAGAAATAGCTGAAATGTCTAACCATAAGGGCTTGCTTAAATAAACAATAGCACATTGACTAGATAGAAAAAATGTTCACGAGCGGTTGGTGCTAACTTAGAAGAGAGCTATGCCATGGAGAGGGTGGCATTGCATCACTATGTGAAGAAAGTTACGCAGAAAAAAGGACTTCAGGCACTCAGTATAATGAGCCTCATCAAAGGCTGCTTCATCGCCCCGGAACAGAGGACAAGACCAAGCAATGCAGAGGACGGTCTCAGGGACAGAGGAGGATATAGTGTGAAATCTAGTTGGTCTTGGTATCACAGAGCTCCTGACGTCCTTGGGATTTGCTGAGTTGTGGGACTTTGCTTATTCATAAGGAGCCCCTTTCATTCCATAAGGACTCACCTGAGTTTGTGCTAATGACTTGGGGAGGGCAGAGCCTCAGGATGGGCCTGGGCACCAGAAAGAGCAGTTGATTAGAGGTTGATGCTCTCAGCCCTTCCACTGGCTCTGGGAAGGGTATAGGGGAGGCTAATCTCTATAAAACTTAGGAACAATAAGACTTTTGAGCTACTGGGGTGTTGAACTTGGGAGGTGCCTGGATGACATAGAGATAAGACAAAGAGTTAGGAAAGCCGAACAATGGCTTGGATGTCAAATAAAAACACCCCACATCCATTGACATTGATGGAACAACTTGTGCAACTGCGTACTGTTGACCCACACCTCACAGCCCACAGAAAATGGAAAGTCCACAGTACGAACATCTAAAGCCAAAATACTCCCCCACCCAACATGTGGGAGGAGTTGATGACACATAACCTGGGTCTCAGGAAAACTCTCCCATTTTCCAAGAATGCCACCCAAATTCCAATAAAAGCACAGAATCTTTAAACCGTAGGGGCAGCTAGTCATTCTCAAGTGTACTTTTGCTTTGCCTTAATAAACCTGCCCTCAGAATTCACCCAGGAATTCTTTCTCTGATGAGACCAAGAACCTTCTGTCCCCAGACACAGTGCCCCAGATCTGATGACATGGAGGGTGCTGTGCCCAGTGGGTGGTGTACCCAGAGGGCAGGGAAGCTCCAGCCCCTTCTCCCATGCATATTTTCCTGATAACAGGAACTATCTCACAATACTCCATCAAGCTACAATCTTGCAGTTCAGACCCCTTCTGTAAGGATCCAGTAGCAACCAGTCCTCACCATACCCTTGTTGGAGCCCTATGTCTTACTCTGATGTCTGTGGTTGTCACTGAACACCACAGGACAGTTAATTTGTAAAGATTAAAGGTTTATTCAGCTCATGGATCTGGGGGCTTGGAGGTTCCAAGTCTAAGCACCACATCTGGTGCCTTCTTCCCATGGAGTCCTGAGGTAACACAGGGCACCACATGGCAAGAGGGGACACACGACAGAGCCACAGTGGCTTTTACAACAGACCCACTCTCATGATAACCCATTAATCCATTCATGAGGTCAGAGCCATCAAAACCTAATGACCCCTTTTAAGTCACATGCGGTCCCAAATCTTAACACCTCACGATGGTGATGAAATTTCAGCATGAGTTTTGGTGGAATTTTCAAAACCAGAGCCCTTTGCTAAACTACATTTTTACAGCCAGGGTCTTTTTTTTTTTTTTTGGAGGTACTGGGATTTGAACTCAGGGCCTACACCTTGAGTCGCTCCACCAGCCCTTTTTTGTGAAGGGCTTTTTTGAGATAGGGTCTCAAAAACTATTTGCCTTGACTGGCTTTAAACTGTGATCCTCCTGATCTTTGCCTCCTGAGTAGCTAGGATTACAGGCATGAGCACCAGTGCCTGGTAGTCAGGGTCTATTTTAAAACTTTATAAACAAAGTCAACAGCTTTGCAGATTCAAGGACATGCCTGTTGACATTGACTCAGCTCTGTCACATCATGATGGGTGCATGTGTGAGGCAGAAAGCATGTCACAAAATGGGAAGCCAGGGGGCTCTGGGTGTGCCAGGCCTCTTCCTCCCTACCCTCCCACAAGAACCATGTTAATCCTTCTGAGGGCAGCAACCCCAGTGACCCCTCACAGAGGCTCCACACCTCTCACATTTGCACAATGGGAGCTAAGCCTCCAACATCTGAACCCTTGGAGGATCCATTTAAAAGATACCTAAGCACAGCCTCCTGCCCCTGCCCCTCCCCAAGGTTCATGACCATCTCACGATGCAAAAGTCTTACTCCAGTCCTGCTCTTTCCAAGTTCAGTCTTCTCTGAAACTCAAGGCAGACTTTTTTTTTTAACCTGTGAGCCCCTGTGAAATAGAAAAAGAAGTTACACACTTCCCTATGGTACTGGGGTTTGAACCCAAGGCCACTCTACCAGCCCTTTTCAAGGGTTTTTCAAGATAGGGTCTCAGGAACTATTTGCCTGGGCTGGCTTCCAACCGTGATCCTCCTGATCTCTGCCTCCTGAGTAGCTAGGATTACAGGCGTGAGCCACAGCGCCCAGCTATACTTCTAAGATATAAAATACTTGAGGCTAGGTATTTTGTAAAGAAAAGAGGTTTATAAATTAGCTCACAGTCTTGCAGGGTCAGGTGCAGGCATTGGCTCAGCTCTGGTGAGGGCCCCTTGACTGTGTCACATCACGCTGAGAGCATGTGTGTGAGGAGGTGAGCACATCACAGAACCGGAAGCCCAAGGGCACTGGGTGGACCTGTTTGTCCCTCGTCCCGGGAATAGCTGGAACCACCAATCAGCAAATGCCAGCTCTGGCAATGGACTTCTGTGACCAAAATAGCTTACATGGATTTACCACTTTTTCCTTATAAAGTCTCCCTTTGCCTCAACCTCCCAGCTATGCCTAAATCAGTCATGAAACCTACATCCTAAATTTTAATCCCTGCTCACTCCTGAATAAACTCACTTTTCTTTGGACAGTCTCGCTTTGTTTGCTATTCAGTTTGCCGGCTGTACCTTTTGTAATAGCCTTCCTAATAAATCAGTAATGATAGGTTAAATGTTTCCATCCTCGTAAAATTCCAGCCTGAGGAAAGGATTGCGGGAGCCCCAATTTACAGCTGCTTGATCAGGACAGGTGGCCACCTGAGACTTGCCATTGGTGCCCAAAGTGGGAGCAGTCTTGTGGGACTGAGCTGTCTCCAGGGATTGGAGCTGTCTCCAGACAGGATGGAATGGAATTACAGGACCTCAGCTGGCGTGTGTGGGTGAACTCACTGGTGGGTGGGGGACCCCCTATATGTTTGGTCACACCGGTGTTCTGTGCTGAGTATGGGAGCAGAGGGAGAAGAGGTTGTCTTTTCTTCGCAGGCAGGTGGGGTGTGAGGCCACAGACTAGAAATTACCCCCAAGCAAGGAGCACTTGATGCACTTGAGGTTTTGGAGAAGCCCAAACCCAGACACCTCCCCACTGCTCTCTGTCCCACCTCACCTCACCACATCATCTCCATCCTGCACACTGCAGATAGGGAGACCTTTCCAAAAAGACAATTTTCCAGTAGCTCTCCACTAATGACAGAAGTTCGAGCTAGGAGTGGAAGGAGAGGTCCTTTTTGTTCATTTGTAACCTGATTTCCCCACCCTTTCTCCAACCATAAGCCACTCTCTTTCAAGCCTCTGTTCCTTTGCTGAAGCTCTTCCTCTGCCCCAAATCCACTTGCTTTTCATTTACTCATAGAAAACTCCAGTGCATCCTTCAAAACCCAGTTTGGTTGCTATCTTCTCAGCAAACTTTTCTCTGATTATCCCCAAAGGAGTTTGAGGCTTTCTCCTTGGCTTTTATAACCCCAGTGTCACCTGCTTACATGGGAATGACTTATTTGTCAAGCTGTCTCCTCTTCCAGGTTGTGAACTTCTGAAGTGGAAAGACTGTCACTTCTTCACCTTGAACTCCCAGAGCTCAGCCAGAAGCAATTCCACAACAGAGGCCCATCAGACATTTCTTGGGTGGTGATTATATGCCTTGACTACCCAGGAGGTTCCACGTGAATTCTCTCACTGGAATGACTGTCACAGGTAGGAGCTAAGGCCCCATCCAACAACTGGGAAAACAGGTCTGGGGCTGAGGGGATCTGGCCAGGACAGCCAGAGGTGGGGCAGGCGTCTGCATCCAAACACCTGTGTTCTTTCTGCAGTCGTTTCCTCTGTCTGCTATCACAAATTATTGCAAACCACAGGAATGTACTCTCTCACAATTCTGGAGGCTACAAGTGAGAATCAAGGTGTGCCACAAGACCAGGGGCTTCTATAGGCTCTGGTGAGAATCTTCCAACTTCTGGGGGCTCCAGGCATATCTTGTCTTATACTTGCATCACCCACAGGACCCTTATTTCACATGGCTTCTCCATCTGTCTCTCTTCCATGTGTCTCTTTTAAGAACACTGTCATTGGATTTGGGATCTGTTTGGATAATCCAAGATAGTCTCATCTCAAGATTCTTAATTATATCTGAAAAATCCTTTATTCCAAATAAAGTCACCTTCACTAGTTCCAGGGGTTAGGATGTGGATACCTCCCAAGGAGGTCACCTTTCAACCCCTTCCACACCTGTAATAGGTGTGTTTATAATTCTTTTCAATTCATGTGTGTTGTTATAATCCAATTCACTTGGATAAATACTGTTTTTACCCCTGCTGTACCATGGTTGATGAGGGTTCCAGAGATGACTGATGGGGATTCCTGCTTGCAATGAATTTTCATTCTAATGAAGGAGTAGAATGGGGGTGCAGCTAATTTCCATGTAGACCTGGGTGGTTCCCAGAAAAGGTGGTGCATGGCACTATGGGGTAGAGGAGGAACAGGTGCTTTTAGGAAGCCAAGGAGCAGCCCTACAATAGTGCATGTCTGTGAATGGCCAACCCCATGGGATGCAGTGAGTTTGCCATGGAGGACACTGAGAGAGACACTAGGAGAGGCTGACACATGGAGGATGGTGGAGCCACTCTGAAGTGGCTCTTGATGAAAGTCTTGGGGCCTCCCCAGGCTGTGATGCTGGGCCAGCCCTGGGCTCTGTCTTCACAGTTGAGGAAAATAGCACCCAGCCTGAGCACCACAGAAGGAGACTAAAAATGGATCTTCACTGTCTTTCCCAGCATCCTTCTCTTCCTGAGAGCTGTTTTTAAGTCACCTTTGCTCTTCCTTACTGTGCCCTTCATTCCCCAAGCCTTCCTGTTTCAGAAAAGGGCAGTCTAACAGTGTGGACACCAGGCTGTGTTCTGCTCCAAGTTATTCCATATCGTGCATAACAGCAGTCTTCAGGGCACACTTGGCCTTGAGTTACCCCATTTTATAAAGCAACAGTTTTTACCCAAGTTACTCCATTTTGAATGCAAACGCTAAGGAAGAATAGACTCTCAGTTTTATTTGTGCAAGTAAATAGCCACCATCTGGTCACCACAAACCATGAGACAGACTGATAAATACCTTATCTATGCAAATAAAATATTACCACCTATGAACTCACCAAATAAATCAGGAATACATGGGCATAGGAAAATATATCAGAAAAACCAGTCCTGTAAGCTCATTGAACACACCAGACCAATAACCTCCTCACCTGGATCATATGAAAGGAGAAGCACCTAACTGTGACCTGACCCATCATCGGGCCACCCAGTGCATGCTTCACAAAGGACAGTCCATGAACCAACTTTGCACTTTGACACCCTTGGGCCAGGACAGCTCCAGTGACTGGTTCATTATCTGATCTAACCACCTGCAGTGTCTCCCTTTGCAATGTCAGCTCTCTGCTTTTGTCCTCACTTAGGCCTCTTTGAACCCTAAAGCTGCTTTAACCCTTTCTTAGTCATACTGTAACCCAACACTGTGCCATTATTGTGTGAGGTGTAACGTGTGAGCTAAGAGTTAATATTCCTAAAAGAAGGTGTGAGTGCCAACTGCCATGGCTACCAAGTGAAACCAGAAGTACTTGGTAAATTAAAAGCCAATGAAATTGATGTAGCTTGTAAACTTAATGTTATTCAATAAATTCTGACATTTAGAAAAAGACAAGCGTATCTGCCATTGTTTTTTATATAGCTCACTCGTAACAGACAGATAATGGCAAACGAATAGTGCATTCATTGCATTTTGGGAAATTTCCATTCCGCAGAGTGAAAATCAGTCCTTCCCTGGAGAGCAGAGCTCATTCACTCCCACCCCTGCACCACCCTGAGCTTGGAGCCTGGTGCAGACAACATTCTCCCATCGCCTTATGGATGTTAAACTACAGAACAGGAAGACACAAAACAAAAGGTAAGTCTGCTTTCTCCTTTTACGATGTTAAGAAATTGCAAACTCTTTGACTAGGTAGAAGATGATGAAACAGAAAATTAAAGAACATGCCTGGCAAGTTAGAAGTTCTGAAGTCCACCTCCGTGTTTGGGGTGCATTTTGGCCACCTGTGTCCATGTTCTTGAATAAGAAATATCCATCTTAGTCATGTTTTGGGTGACAAATCCACCCTAAAACAATTATGTCAATACTTGGAAAATTAGTAGAATGATTATGGGTTGGTAAGTGACATGACCAGGTGTCTTAGACAGGAATTCAAGAAATAATGAAAGGCAAGAAGACCATTTAGGGTCTTCTTCACTTCCGTCTCTTCGGTTTGAAGTGCAAGAGATGCTTTTCTTCTTCCTTTGCTGTTTCTCTTTACCTTATCCTGTTTCACTAAAATAAATCCTTGCTAAAACTTCCAATGTGTGAGACTCCTTTATATGAGACCCCATGAAATGCTTTTGTTGTGGATCTCATGTCCCTATGCTGTGCCTAGAAACTGGGAAACTGCGGGATTCCCCTCACCCTTCCTTCCTCCAACAACAGAAGTTGGTGAGTCAGTCAGGAGTTGAACTTCAAGGTACAGAAAATGTTTAGATTTGGAATGATTCTCTCTATATATACTTCTTTTCTATTTCTACCTTTTAGTCTTTTTGGAAACTTTCTCTTTACCTCTTCAACTAATTTACTACCTATAACTGCATCTTACTTTGCCTCCTTTCCTTGCCCTCTGGGGTAAGTAAAGATGGATGAGGAAAATGGAGGAAGAGAGAGAAATCCCACTCCAACTATCCTACAAGACCAGCCAGTTCTCTCAGGCTCCTGAGTAACTCAGATACAACTCCAGGATTGTAAACACTGAAGTAATTGGAACTATGAAACAGCATATAGCTGAAATTCAAGTAGCTTCTCTTTCCTCATCTCCCTGGGATCATTTTTTATTCAGAAGCTGATAGCAACTGTTCGACCTTAAGTTAAACCTCAGTCTGCCTAAACTGTCTCTAATTGACAATTTTCCCTTTAAATCATGCTTTGGAGATGGACCATGTCTCCCGTCAAGGGCACATCGATGTACCTATTGGGTGGGAACAAGTCGTGTCTAGTTTGCCAACACAGGGATTTTAAGGAGGAGAAATTAAGAAGAAAAATTCATTCTTCTGTAATCCTGTGTGGCTGAATCAGGCACTGAAATGCCCTGGAGGTAGGCCTTTGGACTCCAGTTACAATTTGAGTAATCTGAGCCTTTTGGGTACTTTTAAAGTGATTTGGTTTCTGCCATTTGTTTGACAGGGGACTTTGGATTCTTTGTTGGCAATTAGCAGAGAAGAGATACAACCCACAAACCCCTGGGAGGCTGAAGGAGATTGGTTTTGATTTGCATAAGAAAAGCCCTGGGTCTATCTCATTGCTCTTTCCTCGCCCGCCCCCAGGAAGAATTGTGACTCCAGTCTCTGCCTAAAAGGTTTCTGTGAGCATGCACTGTAAATTAACATAATTGTTCATGCGTGCTATTTTTTGTGTATTAGTCTATTATGCATTGGGCAAAAGTGAGTCTGCCTCTGGAATTCCAGAAAACAAGTGACCAGCTACTTGTGGCCGTTTTTTTTTTTTTTTCATTTTTTATCTCATTTTATGTGAGCCTGTGTCTTGGCATGCCTCCTTTAGAACGTTTTCTGTGTGCATTTGTGCATGTGTGTACACACACGCACTTAAACTGCTATTATAAAGTTAATTTTTTCAAATGTTGTCTCTCTTCAAAAATTGTATTCAAAAAGTCTTATTTAAGTCAGGTCAAAATGAAAAGCGGGTGTTCAAGAGGCAACTTCCAAACGCTGTTTTCTAAAGGAAAACAGGCAATTTAAAGATTAATCTGTCTAAAAACACCCGAGTAGATGTGGACCCATGTTGTTAATCTGTTGCTCTCCATCATCATTATGACTTATATCTCTTTCACGATATATTTGGATCAGTTAACAAACGTATTTTTGTAAATAATTGTGTAGAAAGACATTTTGAAATCATTTTCTTCCTGGGTCGTCACTGAAATGTAAGACTAGCAAATTAGTTTATTAGGAAAAGAGATAGTCTTTTAAATTACATTCACAATTTAAATTAAACCATTTTATAAAAATATTTTCAAAATACATATTATAAGAAAGCTAAAGGTGATTCTTTTAGATGAAAGATTTTATAAAATAAGGTTTTTGTGCTAAATTATCATTCTAGAAAGACTCAGAGAGATAAAGAAAGTTTCAAAACCAAATAAGTATTAAGAGATCCATAAAAGTGGAGCTCATAAAAAGTTTATTTGTATGATTACATTGAGTATAACACAAGAGCTGTCTAAAGACCTTCCAAGGTCCAGCTCATGTACTGAGGTGAAGCAAGAAGCCCCTTGTCTACCTCTGGAGCAGCTAGGCTGTCTTCAATATTGTTCTGCTCTTAGTAGCATTTGCAAAGAAAATGGCTTAAAGAACATATTTTGTGTTTATCAAGATAATTGCTTGTGTTTTCTGTTAATTTTGTCACACTTTTAACTGTTTAGTAGTACTAGGGATTGAACACAAGGCTTTGTCATGCTTACTTGGCAAGGGCTGGAGCTTTTGACAATTTAGGAAACGGAATCTGACTAAATCAGAGCTCATTTCAATGTCTGTTTACATGAAAGTCTTTGAAATGAGCACTTCATGACTGTGGTTACACAGCTATTATTTAAGCAATAGTAATGCATTTAATGTCCTATAAGTCTGTGATTAGAAACGCGTGAGTTATGTGTCTGAACTTGGTTTAGATGTTATGCAAGTTTTATAGAGCCAGAGGTAGTAAGTTTAATTCATACAAATGACCAGCATGCGCTCTCTTTTATACACCACACTTAGACTTTAAACGTATACTTTTTTTGGTGGCACTGGGGCTTGAACTCAGGGCCTTGTGCTTGCTGGCAGGTGCTCTCTCACTTGAGCCATGCCCCGACCTTTGTGCTTATTTACTTTTTGGATAACGTCTCCCATTTTTTCCAGGCTGGCCTGCACCATGAGCCTGATATTTATGCCTCCCACATGGATGGGATGACAGGCATATGCCACTACACCCAGCTTATTGGTTGAGCTGGGGACTTCACTAATGTTTTTCCTGGGGTTGGCCTTAAAGCACAATCCTCTCAATCTCCACCTCCTGAGTAGCTGGGATTACAGGTTTAAGCCACAGTGCCTGGTGAAACCTTTGGCATTTCTTCTGTTTGTAATCACTAATATTCAGGTGGAAAACCCTGCCATTTGGGTAGTCCTGCTTATTTAAACTCTGGGTTATATCTATTCGTCTTAAGTAAATGAGCATTTTTTATGTATTAGATGCACTTGTACACTAGGAAATAAGACTAGTTGGGGTCACCAGCACTTTACATGAGATGTAAAGTTTTGATTCTTGTTGGTACTGTACAGGTATTATCTTACCTAACCAAAGTTTCTAAATTCTACTCCAAAGGTAAAAGCCATCTATATCTCACATGCACATATGACATCTGTAGCTGTGATGATAATTGCTGCTGGCTTCTTCAAATGTTAAATGTATTTATATTCTCCAAGCATACATATCTTCTAAAATGCAAAACTTAGGAAAACACTTTACCAAGTTGGTGTTCTCCAAACAAAAATTTTTAATGATGCTAGCCATTTGCAAGGCTGGGTTCATGAGCTTCTAATTCAATCATGACTAATGCTTCAAAGAGAAGGTAATTAGACATGCCCAAACCCCACACTCAAAGCAGTGTCACTTAATTAAAAGGATTGGACACTGGTCATCCAGAAAATACATCTGTAAACAAATACATTTACCTCAATTATAGTTTATTTTTAGTAATATATGTATATATAGATGATTATGTATTTGTATTTAAACTTATTATTGACTCTACAATGTCAGTTTGTAGTGAAGATTTAAATATAACTTTGCAAGGGTAATAGGAGAGCTCAATGGTGCTGGTATCATGCTGACAATCACAATTATTATTCTAAAATGTCTGCAATGAAAATAACTGGACTCTGTCAATTGCTACACATTTGAAAAAATTCTAGTGATGCTATCCTAAGTTTTTTGTCATCTCAGGTTGGATCTTTCTCTAAGGCATTTACAATAAAACTCATGAAAGATGACTCTAGCAACGATTTACTCTTCTAGAAAATTAGTTTCTTGAAATATTTCCTCTTGTGGTTTTTGTTTTGTATTTTCCTTGTAAAACTTTGTAACTGTTGTCTGTTGACATTCTAGCAAAAGCACAACTTTCAACAAAGTAATCAGAGCAGATAAGCTCTCTTTAGAAAGTCACTCTTTTTAAACATCTTAATTGCTTAGACTTGTCCAAAAGGGTTTTATTGGCATTGACTTCCAGCTGTCTGTCTCTTCTCCCCTTATGTGGGATCACATAAGACCTTCCAGGACATCTGGCAACAAGAGACAATTAACCAGAGTGGTTTATCAGCAGATATCTTCAGAGAAAGCTGTTCAGAGACAAACAGTTTGGAAAAAGACACTTCAGAGACAAGGGGAGATTTGTCAGAAGAAAAAAGGAGACGTATGTGTGGCATACACCTATAATCCCAGTGCTTGGGAAGCTAAAACAGGAGGTTCTCGAGTTTGAGGCCAACTAGGCTACATAGAGAGCTGCAGACCAGCCTAAACTGCAAAGTGAGACTCTGTCTCAAAACCAATAGCAAAAAGGGAGTCACTTGTGCCAGCCCTTCCCGAAGTAACTAAGCAGTTATGAAGAAAGGGTTCTTACACATGGTTTTCTCACACCAACGTCCTTCCAGACAATTTAATTGGATTTTGTATTCATAGCAATTAAATCTGTCCCATCGTGAGGCATCAGTGACTCATTAGAATCTTGGTTCTTTTCTACAAAGAGCAATGTCATTTACTTAGATGCTGGAGATGTGTACGGTTGTCTCCATGGCACACAGTGTGTCAGATTTTAAACTTTAAAGCCTTCGAGGGCTGGCAAAGTGGCTCAAGTGGAAAAGCACCTGCCTAGCAAGTGTGAGGCCCTGAGTTCAAACCCCAGTGCCACCAAAAAAAAAAAAAAAAAACCACTTTAAAAAGGTTGACAACTGAAACACCTTAACAAGGGTGTTAAATTCCTTCACTTTATGCATCCTTACTCAAGTATGGCTTAATTTCTTGGGGCTTGCTAGATACCAGGTCTCTCCACAAGAGGCATACATTTCCAAAAAAAAAAAAAAAGGTTAGATATCTAGGTCACATTCTGACACCAGGGAAACTAATTCTTGCCTCTGAGAAATGAGGACTTCTTAAAATTAGGGCTACTTCTAGGAAAGAAACAGCTCAAAAGTTATCTAGAAATGTCTGGGGTTTATAGGATTTGGATCTCTGGCTTTGGGGTAATAACTAAACTCCTTTATGAAGCAATGTATGGACCTGATTGTAAACACCTGGAGTGGAATTGGAAATAAACAAACCTCTCAAATCATAAGTGTGTATTGGTACCCATCCCAGCCCTAGGAATCCCAAATTTAAATAAGTCTTTCATTTCAAACATAACTAAAAGGCAGGACACGGTATTAAACATTCTTACGTAAAAGTGGAAAAACTCCTTGGCCTGTGACTTATTTTTCAAAACTATGTCATATCGTCACATCCAAGGATATGCTTTTCAGCATCACATTTCAAGAATTAAACCTGCTGGGTGTGCTGCCCAGGCCTATTCTCCCAGGTACTTGGGCAGCAGAAATTGAGAGGATTGCTGTTTGGGGCCAGCCCAGGCCGAAAATTAGTGAGACCCCATCTCACAGCAGCAACAAAAGTGGGACAAGTTGCTGTGTACCTGTCATACTTGCTATGTAGGAAGCATAAACAGGAGGACTGCGGTCCAGGCCAGACCTGGAAAAAGCACTAAATAACCAAAAGGCAAAAAGGACTGGGGGCATGGATCAAGTGGTAGAGCACCTACCTAGAAAGTTTGAGGCCCTGAGTTTAAAACCCTAGTACCATACAAAAAAAAGAAGCTTCTTTCTCTTGAGTCCCTCCAGCAAAAACAGATAGTGCTACATTTATCAAGGACTGAAGAATTTCATTTCTGTGTCATTCACAGGTCTGAAATCAGCCTCAGTGTTCAATGAGAGCATAGTCCACAGAAGAGAGGGTGACCTGATCGTCGCCATCTGGAGTAGAGGACAGATGGATCTAGGGTGCCATCTTTACAATACCTGTGAATCTGCTACACTTTCTGTGGAAGTAAAAGAATCACCAAAATTACTCCTGATGTCTTCTGGTCCTGATCTCAACATCCTATCATCTGAATTTTCCAGGTTACCTCTTAGCTAAGACAGAGAAACATCTTTGGGTTCCCCCACTAGGCAGAACCAATAGCCTACTCTCAGTTTGGAAGCAGCCATGGAAGGTTGACCTACAACCCTTTGTAAGATTTAAAGGGTCAAAGTCGCTTAGAGGGAAAATGAGGCAGGACAAATAGATGAGGTAAAAGGGAGATTTATATATATATATATATTATATAAATATAAATATAATATATATAATATATAAATATAAATATTATATATATATATATATATATTAAAATGCCCAGACTCAGGAATTAAAACAGAACCAGGAAGCAAAGAAGAGGTGAAGAATCAGAGCAGCAAGCCCATCCTTCTCCTCTTAGATTGTTAAAAAACTAACAGAATAGGGAGACATGGAAGAAAGTCTGCTTTCTCCTTTCAGACGTTAAGAAGAAGTTTCAAACTCACATAAAGAAGAAGGTAGAGAATCAGAAAATTAAAGGGCACGTCTGGCAAAAAGAAGTCCTGAAATCTACACCCCCCACCTCTGTGTTTGGGGCAAACTTAGACTACTTGTTTCCATGTTTTTGAATAACAAACAAGATCAATCTTAGCCATGTTTTGGTTAACAAACCCACTCTAAAACTATTCTCTCACTGCTTGAAAATGGCAAAATGCTTAGGGCTTGCTAGGTGACATGCCCCCGTGTCTAGATGGGAATTCAAGAAATATCAAGGGGCAACGACTGCCATTTTGGGTCTTCTTCCCTCCCATCTCAGGGGCTTTCCTCCTTCCCTTTGCTGTTTCTCCCTATTTTACCTCATTTTACTAAGATAGATCCTTGCTAAAACTTCCATTGTGGGCCTCTTCTTCTTGTAAGACCCTTTGAAAACTTTTGGTTCTGGACTTCAAGTCCCAGTGATGTGAGCGGAAACTGGGAAGCTGAGGGACTCCCGTACCCTTCCCTCCTCCGTAAGAGGATTGTGCTTCTGGATTGTTGGGGTGAAGTGGGCTGCTCTGGCTCCAGAGGGTGGTGATGTGATTGAGTTCAGGCTTCAGCATTCATGCAGAAGTGTGACCCAGGCTCCTGTTGTTTCACACTGCAGCTCTTGACTGATAAACCTCCCCATTTCCCCTCCCTCCAGCCTCCCTCCATTCAGGACATCTCAGTGTTTCTCTTAGGAATGGTGTTGAGTGGTACTTAGTGAGGAGATGTTGTCTATAATCATCTCAACATTCAGATGCTCCTGATCCCAGGAAGTACCAAATGCCCTACCCAGGGCTCAAACCTGGCCCTGAAGCTTCTGCATTCTACCCCTGCACCATCTCTTGACCAATGCTGACAGATAGAACAGGCTGATTGGTAACCCCACCCTCAGTTTCCTTGAGTCTCTGGGCCTTTGTGTGTGCTGTCTGCTCTGTCCAACCCATCCACTTTGCCTGTCAATATTCAGTCATGGAGAGGATCCAAGATGGCAACTAGAGTGCAGAAGCAAACAGTGTGAGCTCCATAAATCAAAACTCTTGCTGAGACACTGGAGCCACACTTGGCAGAAATAAAGCACCAAGAAGAATCAAAACTTTGACACCATGAACCCCCAGCCTGTACAAAGCTTCTCCATGCCACGTTACACTGAGAAAACAGGAGGGCTGCTGTGCCACCAGACGCCAGCTCCAAAACTGCTTGGGAGACGTGAACCAACAGGTGAGCAAATAAGCAGCACATGGTACTCCCACAGCCACCCCTGGGATAAACCAGCATAGCCTCCTGGACAGACTAATTCCTTCTCCCCCACTGCCCTACAAAACAAAACAAAACAAAACTGAACAATAAACAAGGAACTGAAAAGGAACATGCAGCAGAGGGGGTGGGATGTTGTAAGAGCAACAGAGAAGGGGGGAGGAGCAAGGAGCTGATCTCCACATGAACTCTCAGTAAACAAATGCCTGGAAAGGCAGGAAGGCCAACAGTGGGAGGGCGGTAAGTCACTGCCTGAAATAGGACAGGTAGTGGTCCACAAAGTTCATCTCCTGAGCCAGTGAGCAACATCCAAAGTCAAATGATGCTGCAAAATTGGAAAACAATCAGCAAACCATCACAACACACTGACAGCAGGAGGCTGGCTGATGGATCACTGACCTTGCCCCAGAGAAAGGGGGCAAGGCAAAGAAACAAGCCTCCAGTAAGCCAGCACAGCAAAAACCCAACTCCAAAGCACAGCCCCAGCCCAGGACCCACTGCCCTGCAGATGCCCCTGAGAGAGGTCCAGGGCCCAATATATTATGACCAGCATGGTCAAATACAAGGAGGAGGGCAGACATTTATCTACCAGCCCTTCACCGCCACAGATCTCCTTAATCAGAAGCATCATACCACTTCCTTTAAAGAAAAGCCTCAGGCTGATTGATCTAATGCAGTCCATCTTCTAAACTCATAAACCCAGCTGGTCAGACTGCTGGCAGCTTCTTCTGACTCTACTCTGATGGCACAGCAGCCTTAAAGCTGAGAGGGCCTGAAGCTAAGATTCTAACACTCATGGTTGCGCAGGAGGAAGAATGGTGACTATGTACCTAAGAAAGAGGTGCCTGAGATGCCTGAGCTTCCCTTTTAAGATTCCAGGAGTATGGGCTGAGGACAACACCCCAGACTGGCTCAGAACATACCTCCAGTGGTGGCAGAATTAAAGCCGGAACCATTCCTGTTAGCCAGAGGCAATACTACATTCCTCACAAGGCCTAAGTTAGGATCCAAAAGCATCCTGACAGACTACTAAATTATGGAGTTGTTCCTCCTCATCAGTCTTCCTGGAACACTCCCTTGCTGCCTGTCCAAAAACCAGGGACTGAAGACTTTAGGCCAGTTCAGGACCTCTGTGCAGTCAACTCAGCAACTGTTACTTTACATCGGGTGGTCCCAAACCCATACACACTTTTGGACCTTAATCCAGCTGAGGTAAAGTTCTTTACCTGCCTGGACCTTTAGGCCACATTTTTCTGCATCCGCCTGGCCCTACAGAGCCAACCCATCTTTGCCTTCTAATGGGAAAGTCCTAGTACTGGACAGAAAGGACAATTCACTTGGACTCAATTGCCACAAGGCTTCAAAAACTCTCCCACTATCTTTGGAACTGCCTTGGAGTCTGAACTAAAGGCTTTCTCCACTGACCAGCATAGCTGCACACTTCTCCAGTACATTGATGACCTTCTATTGGCTGGACCAACTCAGGAGGATTGTATGGAAGGAACTCACCTCCTTCTCTCCCTTTTGTGGAAGGCAGGATATAAGGTTTCCCAAAAGAAAGCTCAGATGTGCCAGGATACTGTCAAATACCTTGGGTTTCACCTGTCAAGGGCAATGTAGACTGGGACCTGAGGGGAAACAGGCTGTCTGTTCTATGCTGGCCCCCAACACCCATTGGCAAATTAAAGAATTTCCAGGAGCTGCAGGTTTCTGCCGGATCTGGATCCCCAATTACTCTCTCTTGGCAAACCCCTTTATGAAGTCACAAAGGGGGGAGAATGGGAGCCCATGGTATGGGGAGAGGAGCAAGAAAAGGCCTTTAAAGAAATTAAGAGGGCATTCATGAATGTCCCTGCTCTGGGCTTGCCACATGTGACGAAGCCCTTCTTCCTATACGTACATGAGAGACTGGGGACAGCTGTGGGAGTCTTGACCCAGCTGCTAGGTTCCTGGCACAGCCCAGTGGCCTATTTATCAAAACAACTTGACGTGGTTTCCTGAGGCTGGCTGCTCTGTCTGTGCACCCTGGCAGCCACTGCCGTCTTGGTGGCTGAAGCAGACAAACTTACTTTGTGACAAGAACTCACAGTCCAAGTTACCCACTCTGTTTTGACTCTTATGGAATATAAAAGGATATTATTGGCTGAGAAACTCACAAATGGACAGATATCAAGGTCTGTCATGTGAAACCGACATGTCCATCTAGAGGTGGTTAAGACTAAACCTGGCCACCCTGTTACCGGTTGATTCAGGCCCCAGAGCATGACTGTTTAGAGGTTTTGGATGAAGTGTTTTCCAGCTGGCCAGACCTGACCGACAGCCCATTTGTCATCTGGACATTGAGTGTTTCATGGATGACAGCAGCTTTGTCTGGGATGGCACATGTTTTGCCGGATATGCAGTAGTGACTCTGGACACTGTCATTGAAGCAGGGCCACTCCCAGTTGGAGCCTCTGCACAAAAGGCTGAGCTCATTGCTCTCACGTGGGCACTCGAGCTCACTGCAGGAGTGTGGGTAAACATCTATACAGACTCTAAGTGTGCCTTTACTACCGTTCATGTCCATGGAGCCCTACATAAAAAAAGGGGGCTCAATAACTTGGGAGGAAAAAGTGTTAAATTTGGATAAGAAATTCTGGAATTGCTAGAAGCTGTATGGGCCCCTGAGTGAGTAGCAGTCATGCTCTACTGAGGGCAGCTGTTTGGGGAAAATGGAAGGCTGATAGGGAAGTCAAGCAAGCAGCCCTCACAGGAGGACAAACGGTGGGTTTCTCCCCTTTCGAAATTCTTTTTGGGCCCCCACCCCCTTTAGTCAAGGTCCTACAAGGGGACCTTACAGAAATAGGTGACCTCACCCTGAGACAGCAGATACTGGCCCTTGGGTTGACTCTCTCAAAAATCAATGACTGGGTAATAGAGAGACTTCCTGTTAGCCTGACAACTCCCACACACCCTTATAAACCAGGGGATGCTGTTTGGTAAAGGAATGGAATGTTCCATCACAAAAGCCCCACTGGAGGGGCCCTTTTGTTGTTGTTTTGTCCACCCCCACCACAGTTCAAGTAACAGAGATTGTTCCGTGGATCCACCATAGCCAAGTGAAGCCAGCTTCCCTCGAGTGGGAGTACATCCCTCACTATACAAGATCACCTTTCAGAATACCTGTGCCCTTCCCTGGCAGGGCCCTGCTTCCCAGGAGACACGAACAACAAGATGTTAGCCCTGCTCTAGTCACTCCAGAAGCTGACTAGTCTACACTCAGCAGAAGCTTGAGGAGTCACCTGTCTCCCCTTTGAGGATGAGTTCTTCTGTGTTTTCTTCTTGCTAATCTTGGTCAGCTCTCTACCTGGGGACCCTCAGTTCTTGGACTGTGACTCATGTATGCACACTATCTGAGTGGGGAGTGCTGTTACCAAAACTCTGGTTTTCCATGCTTATTATTCCTGTGCAGGCACCATTGTTGGTCATGCACCCACAACCATACCACCTGCTCAGTGTGCGCTCACGATGGTCAGTGTATCTGTTTTAACCTCATCTGTCATCCTGGAGAGCAAGGGCTAGAGGCTCAAAGCTTCACCAGCACTGGGGAGTCTATTGGCTGGACACAGGTTTACAACCCCAAAAGGTCAATATCTATATATTGTGATGTGTGCACCATAATAGCTAAAAACTCCATCTATCAACCTCAGGGTATTGGAAACACCTGCAGAGGCCTGGGAGGAAACTTATATGTCCAGTGATAAGTACATGTGCCAGGGAGACGACTCTTGACCATGTAATGACGCTGTGGAAATATAAAGCCCTAGATCAAGATGATGCTCTTTGACCCAGACGTGGGTCTGAGCATCAAAAGGGGGAATGTGGCAGGAAGGCAGGGAGGGGGAAGGGAGATAATAAGAGTTAATAAGTGCAACACTGAAACAAAAAAAATCTGGATGTGAGGAATGTCTTTTGGGGTGAGACCGGAGAAGGGTCACCTCACCCCAAAGGTTAAAGCAGCCACTGAAGTGGTATGTGACCATGTATGGAACAAGCTGTACCCCCCATTTCTGTAACCTGCTGTAAGTGGTATATAAGGAAAGCCCCCTTTGCTTTCGGGGCTCAGCCTTGGGATGCAAATCCGTAAACTTGCTTTCCAGAAGCTTTCATCAAAGCCTCTCTCTGTCTCTGTCTCTCTGTCTGAGCATTCTGCAACAAGATCTCTCTCTTCATTCTTGCCTCCCACCCTCCTCCCTCCCTCATCTCCCCTCTCCCTCTCCATCTCCGTCTCTCCCTCCTTCCATCCCTCTCTCTTTTTCTACTATGTAGCCCAACTTGGCCACAAAGTTGTGATCCTCCTGTCTCACCCTCCTGAGTGCTGGGATCACAGGTGTGCCACCATACCTGTCCCCACTCAGCTCTCACTGTCCACACAGGTACGCAGAGGGACAACCTGTTCACCCAAGAGCTTCTCCCATGTGAGCCCTAGGAAAGAAAAAAATTAAAAGAAGATTCTGAGTTTGAACTGTCAAAATAGATGCCACAGCTCATTGACACTGTATGCGGACCACGGCTTCCCAGCTGCTCATAAAACCCTGCATTCTTTAGACCCAGGTCTAGCGGGCTCACCCACGGGGTGTCAATGCTTGTGGATCAGTGAAAGCTACCATTTCCTGAGTTTTCAATCCCTCCACGCAAGGTTCTAAGCTTTTATATGTTACCAACACATTTACTCCTCACCACAACCTCACAGAACACATGGTTTTATTAGCCCTCTTTGAGACATGAGGAAACAGAGTCACAGAGAGGTTAATTAACTTGCCCAAGGCCACTTAGTCAATAAATAGCAGAGCCAAGCCTTGAACCCAGGCAGGTTGACTCCAGAGTGGACACTTTGAGCATGATAAGAAGGAGGCAGCAACCCAAGGGCAGCAAAGTTGATAGCTGAAGGTGTGTGTTAGCATGGAGGACTATTTAGTGTCAGGATTGTGAACATTTCAGATCTGACCAGATTTCAATCCCTTTTCCCAAGATGCTCCATTCTCTGAAGGCTTTCAAAGCAGGCAAGCAGGCATGGAGAACATGCTCTCCTTCCCAGAGGCCCAGGGTCAAGTGTACCTTGTGCCTGTACCCAGAGTTGGGAGTGAGGCAGTGACCAGTGCCCTCAAGGCCATGATCAGGCAGGGCTCTGTCAACCTCCATGCCTCTGTAGAGAAGTCAGGGACGTCCGCAGCTCATAAGGCATCAGCCTTGGCACTGACTGATGGACACACGCCTCCCCGACAGGGATATGCAGCGTGCAGCAGACCCATTCCCTGGCCGTGGGCAGGACCCTGTTCCCCAGGCCTCTGGGATCAGTCAGGACGGCTTGGATGAGCCTGCACAGTCTGGCACCGTCTTTCTGTGATGCAGCAAGGCAGACCTTGGCCTTTTGGAAAGTTCTGCAGTTTGCTGGGGTGCAGTGAAACCTGTCTTCTAAGCATTTGGAAAGCGTGTTTACAAACACATAATGGACGAGTCATTTAAGCCCAGAAGCTCCCCGTCTGTCTCCTGAGGCAGCTCTGAAATGAACACACTGCAATTAGGCATGAACTTGCGAGGACTTGGAGAGGGGGCCCATAGACACAATGGGGAGCATGCCACGCTGGCTCTGAGTCCCCGCAGCAGTGTCCCCATCCCTGGGGCAAGGTGAGCTCAGGAGAGTAGACTTGGAAGCCCTTTAGACCTACTTCTACCTTCCTCCCGGGTCTTAATACCTGCAGCACCCCGAAATCCTGAACCCCAGCCTTTCTGGAGGAGGGGGTCATCATTCTGTGTCCCTTGGACCGTGCCCAGGGGTTCTGCCCAGTCTCCTCATCTTAACATAGCTGAAGGCCTCCATTCATGTGCTAGACCTTCCTAGACACTGCTCCCCTCTGGAAACCTCCTGGCCCCCAAGTGCTCACAGGGTGGTCCCTTGTATGACATGCTATTTTGAGAGGATCCCTTAGCTGTCCACACTCCCCCAGCTGAGCTCCTAGAAAACAGGCTTTGTCTTGTTCACTGGAAAACAGTAGGTGCTCAGTAATTGCTGGATGAATGGGGGCTGAATGCGTAGTGGGTGAGCACATGCAGGGCCTTGGAGCTGCCCTGAACCCAGGTTTGAATTCCAGCTCTGTCCTATGTTTTCTGCAGGGATGCAGACATGTGACTTAGCCTTTGTGAGCCTCAGTTTCCCCACTGGAGACAAGGGCACCATGAATCTTCTTCCCAGAGTTGGCACTGAAGTCACAATCGTAAAGTGTGCACAGCTAGGCTGGATGGGTGACGATCACACTCCACATGGCGTGTCTGAGCCTCTCGGAGTGCCACCTTTCACAGGGAAAGGCCGCACTGCAGCAGGAGGGGCTCAGGGTCAGGTGCCAGGGCCCCTGGCCGCACATCCTCGCCATGTTTCTCAAAAGCATGGGGGCGATCGTGGCTCCTTCTTGGGGACGGAGGAGGGTTACCGGCCAGGCCTGTGACCGGCAGAGCCACCTGGCTGGGAGGCGGTGCTATCTGGGTGTGGTTCAAGGAATGCCAGCAGGTCACTGTGTGAAGACCTCATGTCCTGTGCCCTTCCTTCCCAGTGTCCCGGTCTCCCATCGGAGAGTCACCCCATCTCCCCAGCTGCCTCCCCCACAGAAAAGGACCAAGGACGCTTTGTTTCCCTGTCTCTTGAGCCAGGCTGAGCCCCTGGCACGTGACTAGAGTCCAGCCGATGCTCCAGCGGAAAGACCTTGATTTACTGCAGGAGGCAGGCACGCCGCAGGATGCCGCACAGTGGGGACCTAGCTGGGAAGCACAGGCGGGAAAGGGGACTCTGCTGGCCGGCTGCCTAGCTGCACCCTGGAGTCCGCCTCCAGGACTGTGGCTGTGAGTCACTCTTTTTTTTTTTTTTGAAGGTACTGGGGCTTGAACTCAGGGCTTCATGCTTACTAGGCAGGTGCTCTACCACTTGAGCCACTCTGCCAGCCGTGCGTCACCCTTGATATTCACACTCACGCTCCGGTCTGAGGTTCGTGCTCTGGACAGTCGTCACCTTCTCTACAGTCGTTCCAGATCTCTGTCCTCTCGCCTTCTAGCTCCCAGCACAAAGAGACAAAGGGGCAAGGTTTGCTACCCACTTGTACTGCCCGCTGCTGTGTGACCTTCGCCGAATTACCTAGCCTCTCTGAACCATTTTCTTCTTTCTTAAAATGAGATTACTACTGTCTGCAGAGGAACACTGCAGAGATTCCATGAGGTCAGGGGAACAGGACGTTGGTTCCTTCTAGACCTCTCTCTCCCTCAACTCACCTGTGCTGGTCACCTTGGCCTCAGAGCAGCACTAATTCAACGTGAGCTGTGCAAATTCCACCTCCTTAGAAAGGAGGTTCCCATGTCGGTGTTCCCATGTCAGGGTTCAGCCAGTGTCAGTGTTGGGCTCCCCCACAGTGCCCAGCATATGGGTGCTGCCCAGGTCACTCACCACTGGTGCAAGCCCCCAGTGCAGCTGTGGGAACACTTGGAGAGCGACAGCAGAGACGCAAACAGCAGAGGACTCACCCGGCACACGGCCTGTGCTGGGCTGTGGGCTGAGCTGTGGCAGAAACCCTCGGACGACGAGGGACTGCTGGGCGATCTGGGCTCAGGGTCCAGGATGTGACCACGTGTGGTGCACAGGGAGTCCCACAAACGTTGTGTCACAGCTGCGGTGGAGGTGGGGTGACCAGTTCTATCAAGCACCAGCTCTACGGCCATGAGGGGGACACAGGAAGCAGACGCCTGGGTCCAAACCCCACAAAGCCACTGAGGAGCTGCCCAGGTGGACAGTGACCCCTTGAGAGGCATCCATGCGTGAGTCTGCTTTACTGGCAGAAGGGTCTCTGCAGATCTCCGGACGACGGTCCTGGGTCGTCCTGGTGGGTCCTTGATACAGTGACAAGTGCTTCAATAAGAGACAGGCAGAGGAGAAGATGCGGGGAAGATGGAGGCAGAGCTGGGGTGACACATGGACCAAGGAAGCCCAAGAGGCGAGAGGAGCCTGCAGGCCGCGGAGGGCCCAGCTCTGCTGAAGACCGCGAACCTGTGAGAGACACATTTCTGCTTTTGGACCCCACACTTTGGGGTCTGTGTTGTGGCAGCCGTGGGAAACTAATGCCCATGCTCTGTGCCTTGGTGACTTCTTCGCCTTACTGGTTTCCTTGCTCACGTATGGCGCCTGACTTACTCAACAGCTTAAAATCTCCTGAAGGATTAGCTTGAACCAATACTAGAGTCCTGGGCTTGCTGTATAGCCCATGCTGGTCTTGAACTCGGATCCCCCTGTCTCTGCCTCCTAAGCATTGGGATTTTAGACTCCTGGCTTAGACTGCCATGTTTGTAGTAAAAAAATGACAGGTTGTTGTCAGTGTCACAGGGTCAGCTTTCTGAAGTGTGAACAGAGTTAGAATAACACTTGGTCCACAGTAGGTGCTCAGTAACCCTCTGATAAAAAGGCTGACTTTGTGGAGGGAAGTCATTCCCATGGGGCCCTGAGGGATGGGTAGGAGCTCATGCGGAAGAAGCTCGAGCTGCTGGGAAGGCTTACTGTGTACTGGCCACATGGACAAATCTATCCCAATCATCACGACATGCCAAGGAGAAATGAGTATTAGGTTCATTTTATAGAAGAGGAATCTAAGGCACAGAAAGGTTCAGTAACTTCCCCAAGGTCACACAGCCAAGAACCAGTGCAGAGCCAGGCTCTGATCAGGCACTTTGGCTCCAGGCTGGTGCATCTAGCATGAAGTGACAGAAGGCTAATGAGAGAGGGTTTTGAAATCCTCGAGTACAAGTATGTCTTCGAGTCATTGCGTCAATCATTCTATGTATAGTGTTTAGCAGAAGGGACTCTGGAGATCACACTGAGGATCCAAGGGGATAGGGTGAAAGAACAATGGGGTTCAGACCCCAGCTTTGCTTCTTGTTAACTGTGTGACCTGGACAAGAACCCTAACCTCTGAACCAAAATTTTCTTTGATACAAAATGAGGATAAGATGTCATTATCAGATAATAACATACATCACAATGCTTAACTAAAGCTGGGTGAGGTGGTGCAGGTCTGTAATCCCAGCAATTGGGAGGCAGAGGCTGGAGAATCAAAAGGGGCCTACATAGTGAGGCTCTGTCTCAAAAAAAAAAAAAAAAAAGAAAGAAAGCACAAACAAACAAACAAAACCAGAAAGCTTAAGACAGCAGTGGTGTCTGGTCTCATTCACCCTCGCATGTGGCTCTCTGGAGGACAGGACCATGGCTTTTCCCTCTCTCTGTAGAAGCTATGACATCATGCTTGCCATTGGTGCGGGAGCCACTGGAGTTCTGGGGGGGGGTCCACGGTGGGGATGGGGACAGCCCTGGGCTGGAACTGGATTCAACACCCTCTCTCCAAGGGCAGGAGTGTCATCAAGTCAGACTGTCTTCCACAGAGGCTGGACTTCACTCCAGAAGACACAGGTTGTGCTGAGCTTGTTGGAAAGGTCACCTTCTGGGGTGGGAATGTCCGCCTCTGGGTACTGGCAGGTGCCTCCCTGTGAGTCAGTTCGAAAAGCCCTGCTGGCACTCCTCACTTCCTGAGCCTGCTGTGCTCTTAGGACCCCAGCCCACCCTCGTGAGTGATGACCAGTGTCTCCCTTCCTGACATTCTGGGAGTGAGTAGAGGTCTTGCTTTCATCCTTGCTGGCTCAGAGTGCATGTCAGCAATTCAATTTAATGCCATCCAAACACCTTCATGTAGAGTCCAAGTCGCCTACCCCTGGAGCTGAGCCTTATCTCACTGGCCTGCCGCGACTTCCCCCTTCTGCCTCCCTGACATGGATCAAGCCATTATCCACTGACACTCTCTTGCTTGAAAAAGTCACCAAGGGCTGGCATGGGCTGCGGGGAGCCTCTGTGGACAGCAGTGTCTTCATCTGAAGGCCTCGTAGGTTGTGGTGAGATTCACGAGCTTGAGGAAGGCTGAGACGTGCAATTACCATTCCAAAGAACCCACAAAGCTGGGAGTGGTGGTACACTTCTGTAATCCCAGCACTTGGGAAGCTGAGGCAGGAGGATCCTGAGTTTAAGGCCAGCCTGGGCTACATGGCAAGACCCTATTCCCTCTCCCTCCCCCCCGAAACAAACGAACAAATGAACAAAAGCAGGGCTTCCTCCTGTGTCTGTTCTTCATCCTGGCCTGTGAGGCCAGCAATGACAAGGAAGCACTGCTCCCAGGTCCCGGAGGCCTCCGGCTTGGACGCTGAGATCCTTCCACACATTTCTCAAGGGGGAGACTGGCCGCCCTTCAGACAGAGGGGCTGGGACTTCTGAGATGGGGCGTGGAGCCTGAGTCTACTGTGTCCAGATTCCTGACACCTGTGCCCTGCTGGCTTGTCAGACCCTCGGCAGAATCTGCTGAACAAATGGATGAGCAAGCGTGGGGTATGGAGGTGGTGGGATCACGGGTGGTGGGTGGTGTGTGTTGACCAATCTTTATTCTGAGCCTCTGCGGGCCGGGCACTGAGCCACACCGAGCCACTGTGCACCACATCAGCCCTAATTTACAGATGAGCAAACTAACACCTAGCAAGGTCAGAGCCCACCCACAGCAGGAAGCAAGTGCGGGTCCTCTCAATGGAGTTCAGTCCTGTCCGATTCCCTTCTCCACCGCTTTCTCACTGTGTTCCCACATGGTGGGGTGACTAGGGTATCTCTCCCTCCTCTCCTTCTCCTTTCCCTTTTTGTAGTACTGGGCTTTTGACTGTTCTACTGCTTGAGCCACACCCCTGGCTCCTTTTGCTTTAGTTATTTTTTGTGCTTTTTGCATGGACTAGCCTGGGACTGATCCTCCCAGCTACACTTCTTGTAGCTGGGACTATAGGCATGTACTGCCATTGCCCAGCCTCTTCCTTTTCTTACAATGGCAGTCTCATGGGATCAGGGTCCTGCCTGTACAACCTATTTGCCCTTTACCAGTTCCTCATAAGCCCTGTTTCCAAATGTCACGCTGGGGTAAGAGCTCAATGTATGAACTTTGGAGGGGAGGGGCACAGCCCGTGGTGTAAGATAGCAGTAGGCTGAGAAATAGTGACCCAATATGTCCTACAATAACCCTGGGGCCCCATGCTGGCCCCATCCAAGGGAAGAGGGGACTCTGCAGGTGTAATGAGCTCAGTGTTCCCTGGTGGGGAGATGTCCTGATAACCCATGTGGGTCAACCCCATCACAAGATAGAGGCAGAGGAAAAGACGATGTAATGAGGGAGGCAGGAATGGGAGTGGTGAAGGTTGGAGATGGAGAAGGGACCAAACTAGGGGATGCTGGGGACCCTAGAGGGTGAAAAAGGGAGCAACCAGTTCTGCTCTCCAGAGGCTCTTGAAGGAACCTGAGCCACTGACACCTTGACCTCAGCCCGGTGACGCTGACCTCAGGCTTCTGAGCTCCTATGCTGTCACAGAATGACTGCTGTTTGTCACTTGGCTTGTAGTAATTTGTTACAGTATCACAGGAAATGTATGCAGTTGGATTAGGTTTGACTGTGGGTGACAGAAACTCCCCAATAACAGTGGCTTATCAGGAGACATGGGTACAAATTATGGAGGGAAGTAGTCCAGGGATGGTTGGGGGAGTACCGGGGCCCGGCAGTGCTCAGGGCCCCTGCTGCTCCCAGTTCCCCACTGCACTGTGCCAGGTGGAGCCCACACTCATGGTCCAAGAGGAACACACATGACGGGCAGCAGGAAGGAGGAAGGGACACAAGTCAGGCATGGATCATGTCACCGTCCTTTATATATAAAGGAACATCAGACACTCTCACACTTCCATTCTTTTCCTTCTTGTCAGAACTCAGCCACAAGGGGTGCATCTGGCTGCCAGGACAGGGGGCAGTGGAGTTTTGTTGTGAGCCCACGCAGTCCTGGAGGAGATTTTTATTACCTGAAAGAAGGGAAGGGGCTGGCTGTTGGGGCCACAGCACCTCCCTGCCATACTGCATCTGTCTGAGCCAGTGTCAGTCTGGCCTCAATGTCAGAACTCTTGCCTCAACAGAACAAGGAGTGCTGTCTCACAGAACAAGAAGTATTTGGTAGAATGCAGTCACTCAAAGCTGACCATGCTCTGGTCCAGCCTCGGCTTTGTAGCCTCATGGACTGAGGAAGGCTGCTGTGGCTCCCAACATCATTTTTGCATTGACAGTAGAAAGAAGGATGAAGGATATCGCTACCTTATAAAACAAGCTTCCCCAAATCTTTTGCATAATACTCACTGGCCAGAGCTGGTCTCGTGCTCCCCCGCTGTACGAGGGAGGCTGGAAACCAGTTACTTAGTTTTTCTCTTTATTAGACAGTTAATCAAAAGCATTTCACCTTTGAACACTAAATCCGCAGTTGTCACCAAGCCTACGCACAGAGACTTGCATGTGCCCAAAGACACTCATCATAGAGTTGCTGTCCATTCTGAGAAGGCATTAAGACCCCAAATGGTCACCACGTGTTGTTTGGTCCCAAGTGAGGAGCAAGTCATCCAGTGTCTGCCCCAGTGGCTTGTGACTTCATCTGGAAACCAGAAGCAAAAGTGACTCACCCTTCAGGATGGTGGTGAAGACCAGAGATGAGGCGAGGAGGCTGCCTGGCACTTAGCTGGTGTTTGGTCACTGGTGATAGATACACTGCAGTCTCCAGCCAGGAAAACACAGGGGGACATTCCTAATGTCATTGTGTCTGATGCCCTTGTTAGAATGGTGCTTGGTCAATCTTTTAGTTCCCAGGAAAGTAGAACTCTGCTTTTGACTTCTCTTTGAGCTCTGGTGTGAGAGTTGCCTGGGTGACAGGGTGGCCGGCACTGGCTTTGGGGCAAACTGTATTGGGTCCTGCTCTGTGGGTAGGTGGTTTCATACCCTACCATTCTGCAATAGGCGACACTCATCCTCCTCATCTGTAAAATGGGATAATAGTCCTGACCTTATTGGTTTTTGTGGGGTTTCACAAAAGTATTCCCAGGCCAGGCACCGGTGGCTCAGGCCTGTAATCCTAGCTACTCAGGAGGCAGAGATGAGGAGGATCACGGTTTGAAGCCAGTCTAGGCAAATAGTTCTAGAGACCCTGTCTCAAAAAACTCATCTCAAAACAAAGGGGCTGGGAGAGTGGCTCAAGGTTTAGGCTCTGAGTTCAAATCCCAGTACCACAAAAAAAAATGTCCCCAGCACAGTGCCTGGAGCCCAGGAGACCCCCAACAAATGCTAGCTCTTTCCCAGCTATGGGAAGCACATCCTTATGTGACCCGGAGGCCACATGAGGTGACCCTAGCAGTAGGAGTGCGGTACGATGCAGTAGGGCTTGATGTCTGCTCAAGCTGGACGCTTCCCTGGCCCAAGGCACGCAGAGCTCCTGGCTAAAGGTGACCTAATTATTAATGAGAACTGGGATGAGAGCTGTGACAAAATCCACCCCTGAACGGACTCGGAAGGTGCAGACAATGGGACAGTAAAATTAATCTTCCTTTTTTTAAAATTCATATTTGCATACAACGTTTGGGTCATTTCTCAGTAAAATTAATCTTGTAGAAAAACACAATTAGTGGGATCATTTATAAATCTCATTCCTTCCAAAGCATGGGGAGAAGTGGGGGTGATCTGAGCCTGGCCGTTGGTGACACAGCCTCCATTTCCCACGCATGGGTGCATCTTTTGCTGGGAAAACATTTTCAGTCCACATTCAAGGAATTAAATTCAAGGAACTCAAGGCGGTTTAAACACAGCCTTCAGAAGCCAGGATGACCCAGAGAGCAAAATGAATGTCATATCCCTGTTCCTTCACTTCCTGCGCACTTCAAATGGCTGCAGTCCAATGCAAGCCCTTTTTACGGAGGGCACACTCCACTGAGCCCCCGCTAGGCTGGGGTGCAGAACAAGTGAGACCCCATTCCTGCCCTCCCCAGTGCCCACACCTTGGAGAGGAATGGAGGACACAGAGCACCAGACGCAGGCGTACTTAGCCTTCCTTCCAGCTGCATGAACTTGAGCAAGTAGTTCAGGTCCCTGAGCCTCAGTTTCCACACAGGAAACGTGCAGGGAGCAACCCTGCCCCAGGGCTGGGGAGGATGGAGTGAGAATCTGCAGAGCTGCAGCACAGGACTGGCTGTGCAGACTTGGTGCAGGAAGTTGGCCACCGTTCTTGTCCCTGCCTCTCCGGTCCCCCTCTGCTCTACTCATTTTACCCTTCACCATCTTTTGAAACTGGAGATATTAAGTCACACACCACAAAATACACCATTTATTTATTTGGTGGGACTGGGGTTTGGACTCTGGAATTCGTGCTTGCAAAGCAGGTGCTCTACCACTTGAGTCACATCTCCAGTCCAGTGTTGCTCATGTACACGTTTTTGTGAATATATGCTTATTTATTTATTTTTTGGCAGTAGTGGGGGTTGAGCTCAGAGCCTCACGGTTGCTAGGCAAGTGCTCTACCACTTGAGCCACGCCCCCAGCCCTTTTTGCTTTTAGAATTTGTTTTTTTTTCAGATAGTATCTTGTGATTTTTGCCTGGGCTCACCTCAAACCATGATTCTACCTATGTTTCCTTGGTAGCTGGAATTACAGGTGTGCACCAGGCTCTGAATGTAGGTTTTAACCCTCCTGACCATATACCTGGAGTAGAATTACTGGGTCGAATGTTCACTCTATGTTCAGCTTTCTCAAGAGCCGTCGTGGCGTTCTCCACAGTGGCTGCACCATTTTGCACTCTCCTCTGGGACACGTGGGAGTCTAGTTTCCTCACATTCTTGTCAACACCTCCTATTGTCTGCATCCCTTCATGTCTCCCTCCTGTCGGTCTCATGCCTTCTCCCACAGCCACCCTTCCCTTCTCTTTCTCAGACACTGGGACCATCAGTGGTTTCTAAGTCCAGACCGGAGTGCCTCAGGATCCCAGGTTCCCCCCAAAATAAGTTTCTTGTCCTTGCCTCGGGCACCTGCAAAGGCTTTGAGCTGCCCGAGTTTCCAGAAAATACACAGCAGTGTGCTCATTCCCTAGTGTGTGCCTCAGTTTCTCTACCTGTAAAATGAGGTATGGGACTAGAGTGATGTCAAACTCAAGGGCCTCCTGGGACCAGGCAGGTTAGGAGGTCCTGGGAAATGAGGTGAACTCATCTCAGGCAGGGCAGGGTGCGGAAGTGACAGCCATCGTCCTCATACAGCTGGGGTCGTCATGGGGACACCTTTGACATTAGATCTCCTAATGTTACAAAAGAGAGCCGGAAATCTGGATGTTTTAAAATATTTCCTATAAAGGCATTTCTTATGGGCACTGACATTTAAAGCACAGTATTTTTATTACTATAAAGGCAATTTTTAAAGACTGCAAAGGAATGCCAGGTGTGGTCGGGAATTCCGGAATTCCAGTTTTTGGCATCTTGAGGCTGCATCATCCAGTCTTCACCTCTGTCATCCATGGTCTTCTTCCCCTGCCTGTCTCTCTATGTCCCTTGTTCTTACAAGGACAGCAGTCATTGGATTTAGGGCTCACCCTAAGTCTGGGATGATCTAATCTCAGGATCCTTACTATTTTATACCTGGACAGGTCACATTCTGAGGCTCCAGGTGACTTGAATTTTGAGAAGACACTGTTCAACCCACTGAAACCTCCTTACTGCTTTTGTTGGATGTCCTTCTAACAAGTTTGGCAATTTAGATTCTATGCTTGTAACAGATGAGAAACAGCAAAGAGGGCAGGTTGAGAAGAGAGGCCCATCAGGGTGGAGGTCACAGGTGGTGACATAAGCAGCCTGGGGACATTCGGTGTGAGGTGAGGGGCCTCAGCCCATGACGCAAGCCCAGCTTGGTAGCTGGATGTTCCCAAAACTGACCTGATTCTTCAAGACACGGTTAAATTCTTTTCAAGGTCCTCTGTTTTGGAAGACAACGTGTCTTGCATTTTAGAATGACTCTGGTCCAAAAGGAGGAGAATTAGACCTGCACGGATCAAAATGCAATCACAGGAAAATCTGCTCGGAGACATTCGACCCCCCGAGCAACAGCAGGGCCAGACGACAAAGGGGCTGGACAGAGGGAAGGCTACCAATTATGAATGTTAAAAAATAATCATGCCGTGACCAGAGAGTCCAAGGACAGCCCAGAGCCAGACCTGTCAGAAGGGCCAGGCACTAATTCCCCTACCGCAGTCACCAAAGCCCATCCGGGATGGAAAAGCCCTATGCGGTCACCCGCGAGCCACCTGCAGTGAAGCCTGCAGCTCGGCTCCCGGAGCCCGTGCGTTTTCCACCCTCCAGGGAACCCTGGCTCCACGAAGCGTGGAATGAATTGCATTCATCCATCTGCGGGCCTTTAAAAAATTCTATAATTAATTCAAGTGTATGGTGGAATTATTGTGATTAGAATTTGGCTTTTCTGTGGTTCTTTACTTTGGCAAAGTGCTTTTATAATCATTTACCAGCTAAATAATTTAACACGAGTTATTGCAACAAGCTAGAAACCTGGTACTTAGCTGGCACGGATAATATTGGACTGCTTATCAGAAAAGCAAGGAAGAGCAAATGAAATTCTATGGTCCCTGTCATTTACTCCCCAGGTCCTCTGCTTGGCTTGCTTGACCTCAATGTGCCCTTGGCCGTTTTGGGTCTGATTTACCGTGGGCCATTCTTGTCATGATGATAACGAACGATAGGAGAGGGGACTAAGCTGGAGGGGGAATTAAGCGTGTTCTCCTCATTTTATGGAATGTCAAATTGGGGTGGAGGGTGGGGGCATGCTGTGCCCAAGGTCACACAGCCACTGTGACCTTCCTACCAATGGTGACAGAAATCACAGCTGGCATAAAGTCAGGGCGGGGGTAATATTCAGGTTTAGGGGACTTGCCCGCCCCCATAGGGATGTAAGTGAACTTAAGAGTCCAGAGGGGGACAGCAGCTTGAGCGTGAGGGCAGGGTCAGGCTGGGGGAGCGGGGAGGGGCTGGGTCTTTGGCTGGGGGTACCTGTTTGGACCAAGTTCTTAAATACCTGTCTGCTCCCTTCTGCCAACATTCCCCAGCACTGTCCTAATGACCACGTGTTACCCAAGCCTGATGGTGTCTTCTGACAGGTGGAAAAATTACAAAATCCACCCTAGAGTGTGGGCAGAGAAGTGCCAAGAGAGGGCACTTTGGGGCCTAGGTATACACTGTGTGTACCCAGCTCGTGTCTGAGACAGCATGTGCTGGTACAAGGACAGGTGCCCTGCATAGCACTGTTAGGTCATCCAGGCCAGTGAGGTGCCTGGAAGGACAGGTGTGGGCAGAGGGAATCTTGCTTATCTGTGTGACAAGTGATGCTAGGTGTCAGCTTGCTAAGGAACACACCTGAAGGATGGGGCAGTCTTTCTTCTGGGCATGTCTGGGAGGTGTTCCCAGAGCACACTGGCATGCAAGTCAGTGGGCTGATGGGAAGATCCACCCTTGTTGTGAGCAAGCACCGTCCAATTGGCTCAGGGCCCAGATGGGTCAGAAGAGGACAGAAGAGGCTTTCCCTTTCTTGGAGCTTGATACTCTTCACCTCCTGCCTTTGGCCATCACAGCTCCAGGCTCTCTGACCTTGGACTCAAGTTCTAGCCCTCAACTGTCAGGCTCTGGGCCACAGGTTGAGCATCAATCATAGGCCTCTCTGACTCTGAGGCCTCTGTTCTTGGATGAGCTATGCTGCAGGCACCCCAGGGTCTTCAGCTTGCAGAAGTCAGGGGACTTCCCTGCTTCTATATTGTCTGAGCTAATTCCACTAATAAATCCTTCTTCCTCACATCTATAGAGAGATAGATAGATAGATGGATAGATAATCTATCTATGACTCTGATTGGTCCTGCCAGCCTGGAGAAGCCTGGCTACTGCAGTCTGAGTCCCTCCAGCTAGCCAGGGATGATGCTTCTTGTTCTAAATATTTCCCCACTCTAACGTCTTTGACTTTAGGGCTGGGCATGTTTGGACATCTGAAAATAGCCTGGCTACAATAGGAGTTCAGAGCTTCCAGAATCTTGGAGATGTTATCCAGCAGAAGGAAATCAGCTTCTGCTGACTATGCCATTGATTGTACAAAATTGAAATGCTCTGCTCTCAAATCCAAACTAAGAATCAAATGTGGGGCATTAAAACTCATTTGTCTTGGCCCTCTTTTCCCAGACAGGGCCTCAGCCACATCCTCAAGGCTGGGGGCAAGATTGTCACCTGTGACCAGCTGGCCCTGAACTCTCCAAGGGCCTGGGCACCATTCTGCTCTGTCCTTGAAAGGACAGAGAAGTTAGTGGCGTTTGTGCAAGGCCCCGGGAACCCTGAATGGCCACATCCAAACCCTAAGTCCACTCCGAGGGCCAAAGTCTGTGCATACAAAAACTAACTTCAGATCTTAGTCTGTCATGAAAAAGATTTTGAGAACTAGCGGAGTAGCTCAAGAGGTAGAGTGCCTGCCTAGCAAGCATAAGGCTCTGAGGTCAAACTCCAGAACTGCCAAAAAAAAAAAAAAAAACAAAAGATTTCGAATGACCTCATGGAGGAGGAGGAGGAGGAGGAGGAGGAGGAGGGTGGGGGAGGAGGAGGAGGAGGAGGAGAAAAGAAGAAGAAAAAGAAAAGAAGAAGAAGAAAGAAGAAGAAGAAGGAGGAGGAGGAGGAAGAAGAAGAAGAAGAAAGGAAGAAGAAGAAGAAGAAGAAAGGAAGAAGAAGAAGAAAAGAAGAAGAAAGAAGAAAGAAGAAGAAGAAGAAAAGAAGAAGAAGAAAAAGAAAGAAGAAAAGGAGGAGGAGGAAGAGGAGGAAGAAGAAGAAGAAGAAAGAAGGAGAAGGAGAAGGAGAAGGAGAAGGAGAAGGAGAAGGAGAAGGAGAAGAAGAAGAAGAAGAAGAAGAAGAAGAAGGAGGAGGAGGAGGAGGAGGAGGAGGAGGAGGAGGAGAAGAAAAAGAAGAAGAAAGGAAAGTTATCTTGTTTCATATACCCAAAATCAGAGCTGAAATAAAAGAATTACCTTTGTGGTCAGTCCCATCACTGTATAGAAAGGGAAACCGAGGTCCAGACAAGGATACTCATCCACCTCCAAAGTCAAGGACCTCACAGCCAGAGCAAAAGTGGATCTCAGAAATAATTTTGGAAAATTAGCTATTGCTGAGTGGTTTATAGACTATCAGGCAAAACAACAAACCCTGAAAACTCCCAAACATGACATATGTATACAGTTCTGTTTAAATACCTAAAAGGTCACCAAAATGCCTCTGGGCCCCTTGTAGTATTTACTCAGATCCATGAGTACAAAAAAGAAACAAAAATAAACCATTTGTCCCCTAACCATTTACCAACTGCTTTGTACAGCCAAGTACTGGGGGCACAGAGGTGAAAAAAACACTAAGGACCACAAGAAACAATTCATATGTTTGTCTATACATTATGCATCTTTAAAGAATGCTTGGAGCTTTCCAGAAATGAGCATTTTGTAGTAAGGTTAAATCTAGGAAAGAGACTATGATAATGATGTCATGTGCAGCCCTGACTCCAGTTTGGACGGTCAACTTTCTTACTCCACACTTGAACTTGGCTGTACAGCTGATGTTTAAGTCTGAATGTATGAAGAGGACGCCTACCCAAGTGATTACTCAGGACCCATGTCCCAGGCCCTGTTCTAGACACAGGAGACATTGAAATGGAGATGACGTGGTTCTGCCTGGATTTGCTCATGGTCTAGAAAGTGAGGGACATATGTTCACCCATATCCTGTACTGGGAACCCGTGAATACAACCTGGAATGGAGAAGAGTGGCTACCGGGTATATGGCAACAGATGTGATTTGGTTAGGATTCTGAAAGGAAAAGATTTTCTTGGAGCATCCAAGTTGGACCAGTGAGCAGATTAGAGAGGGAGAGACACACAAGTCAGAGAGGAGGGGGTGTGGTTGGATTGATGTGACCACCAGCCAATGAG
Source organism: Castor canadensis (assembly GCF_047511655.1). Lineage (NCBI taxonomy): Eukaryota > Metazoa > Chordata > Mammalia > Rodentia > Castoridae > Castor > Castor canadensis. The sequence goes on from NC_133394.1 coordinate 149,411,048, forward strand.
GGGCCACCAAGGCCTGAAGCCCAACAGGTTCTCTTCTGGAGCGCCAAGAGGAGGCCACTGACACCTTGCTTTTGGACTTTTGGCCTGAGAACTGTGAGAGAACACATTTTTGTTATAAGCCACCAAGCTATTGGTGATTTGTTCCAGCAGAGGCTGGAAGCTAATACACACACTTCCTTTGAGCATCTGTCTCCTCTCCCCCACACCCTCCTGGTCTGCCTCTCCCTCCACCTCCCCATGGGAACTGATGCCCCTCATCCATGAGCTCCTTATGGGTGGCAGTGGGTCCTGTGCTTTTCACAGGGCCTAGATACAATCAGCAGAGGAAGAAAACCACACACAGGGAAACAGCAAAGCGCTGTGGACCAGTCATAACTCAGGTTAGCACAGGAAAGCAGCAAGTGGTTATGTGAACGTCTCTGTCTCTGCATCAATGAGGGTCCTTTTTGACAGTCTTGGAGAGAGAGGGAGGACCCCACGTTGTTGCTCCCTGTGTGGGATCCTGACCACTGTGTGTGTGTGTGTGTGTGTGTGTGTGTGTGTGTGTGTCTGGTCTACCTGTATGCGTTGGAATCTGTAAACTACTTGGGTCTGAGATGGGGACAAAGCCAGTCCCTTTCACAAGCCACTATCTATCTCTTCATGGACAGTCACATTCATGCAACCATGTGAACCAGGGACAACTCAGGTTGGTGCCCAGAGAACATTTCTAACGACTTGGGTGGGCATCAGGTGTGGGAGAGGTGGCTTCGAGCTTCCTCCTGGCCTGTGGCAGAGGCAAGCCTGAGACTCTGGCTCTCCCTGAGCTGATCTAGAGAACCAGAACTCCAAGACCCTGGGCCCAGCCTCAAAGGTGAGTTACACCCTGCGGGAGGCCTCCCCTATAAAGGCACAGCCCTCCTGGGGAGTTTGAAGTCTCAACTCAGGGCGGGCTCCAGGAATGGCTTTGGGGCTCAAGGCCAGGAAGTGAGTGATCTTGGGGGCTTGGTTTCCCTTTGTTCCCTGAGAGTCTGGGGACAGCAGTAACGACTTTGTGGGCGCCTCCTCTGATCACTTCCAGAGGAGGTGTTAGGAGGGTGCCCATCCTCTCGCAGCCACAGGCCCCCCACCTCCAGCCCCATTCCCATTTTGGCCTCACTCCCGTACCCCCGCATTTTTTCACCCCGCGAGCTCTATAGGCGGGGCTGTCTAGAAGTCCGCAAAGCGTGACCCTAACCTGGGGGGCTGCAACGGCGGCCCCGCTCGGGTGGGCGTGGGGGTGAGGGGCGCAGCGCGGTTCAAGTCCTGGGAGCGGGTACCGTCCCAGCGGCCTCTCCGCTGTGCGGATGCTCAAGTGGGCTGTGGCGCAGTGGGTGGGGTGTTCCCTGCCTTCTCTTCCGACCAGACCACGGAACCCTTTCCGCTCCCCACTCCTCCACCCCGCGCGCTAAGCTCTCTCTGCTCTGCATACCTGCCCTCCCGCTCCCAAGGGACAGTGCCACATCCCCCGCACTCACGTCCCCAGCCCTCAGGGAAACCTACCCCCGCATCCCGCCCCGCAGAAAATCCCGCCTTCCTTTCCCAGGCGTGCCCCCTTTACACAGGGACGCGCCCTCTTTTTTCGCCACTTCCCCACCAAGCCCGAGGACCGCTCAGGTCTCTGAGCAGACGCGCACCACCACCTGGATACCCACCTTAACTCTTCACCGTCCTTCTGCACCCCGACCCCCTCTCCATCTCCCTCCACCTCTGGGGTTCACTACATCTCTAGGATCTCCCCCGCTCTTTCTCCACTCGTATCGCCTTGCGCCCCAGCCGCCGCCCCACGTTGCTCAGCCCGCACCCCGCTCCCCCAGCCCGGCGCGTCCCCGCGCCGCTTCGAGCCTCCCACCGGGCGCGCTCCAGTGCCCTCGGTCTGCCTCTCCGCGATCGGGGAGCGCGCGGGGTCCCCAGGGAGGCCCCCGCCCCAGCCCCGCGCTCCTTTGTGCTGCAGGCGGGCGGCGCTGCGTCAAGGCGGATGCGCTCCGCGCGGCCACACGCACACACTCACCCGCGCACGGTCGGCCCCCGGGAGCGGCGCAGGGAGGCGGCGCGCGGAGGCGGGAGCCGCGGAGCCCAATCGCTCTCCCCTGCCCGGGCCGCGCCGCGCCGCCTCCGCCATTGCTGCGCGCGGGAGCGGGCGACGCGGACGCTCGGAGCGCGCTCGGAGCCCAGACCTGCGGGAGTCGGACCGGAGCCGAGTGTGGGGTGAGTGCTGGCCCGCGGGGAGCGCGGTCTGGGGCCTCTCGTTCATCTAGGAGGGGACGGGGAGGCGGGTAGACGGGAGATCGTCGGAGCGCAGCGGCACAGGACAAGGGACACGTTTAGAGGGGCTGGGCAGGGGCGGCGCCCCCTCCTCCGTCCGCGGTGCGCCCCTGGGCGGGGTGCTTCGTCCCACGAGGTGGGAGTCTAAATTAACCGCACCTCCACCTCCTCCCCAAATCGGGCCGTGACCGCCGCGCGTCCCCACGGCACCCCCGGGAGACGAGGCGGGGGCCGGGTGGGTGTGCGGAGCGCGCCTCGCTGCGCCGCGCCCCGGCTCCTGCTCCCCTGACTCCCCGCGGCCCTCCCTGCGCAGGCGGCAGCCTCGGGTCTTTCGGAACCATGGTGAAGTTGGGGAACAATTTTGGGGAGAAGGGCACGAAGCAGCCACTGCTGGAGGATGGCTTCGACACCATTCCCTTGATGACGCCTCTCGATGTCAATCAGCTGCAGTTCCCGCCCCCGGATAAGGTAAGGGCTCCCGCACTGCCCGGTGCGTACCCCTAGATTTCGGGGGCGGCGGCAACAAAGAAATACCGAGCGCTCTGGGGGCACGAAGTGGGGGCGGCCTGGGGCAGGCAGAGGAAGGCGGGGCCCGCACAATGTGCCCGCCCTCGATTCTGGATCACGGTATTGGGGGGCCCCTGCCTTAGATGACAGCTTCGTCTTGACAACGGAACTCGGTCCGGGGTTTTTGTGGGAGTCTAGCGGGGAGTGGTCCCTGGCCCCACCTGCCCTGCTCCTCCCTTGCCCCGTGGTACCAGGTGGCTCTGGGTCTGGGGTGAGCCCAGGGTGTGCTGCTGCTAGGCGCCTTCCAAGGAGGTGCAGTTTCAAACCCACCTTGGCCCACTGAATGTGGGTGTGGGATTAGCTTCCCTAGGGCTGTGGTTCCCCTCCTAGCCCTTTCTGCCCTCCTCTGCCAGACTGGCCTTGGGTACTGATGCAGGATGTGCCCTCACAGGCAGCCTCCTTGTTCTTTGTTCCTTTTTCGAAGGCTCCAAATTACTGCCCTGGTGTCTCACTTCGTGCTATTGCAACTGGGAACAACCAACCATTCACCAACCTTTCCCTAAAGCGTTTTTTGCTTATACGGTGCTGAATTTAAAGAGCCCCCTTTTCTTGAATACAGCATCCACTGGAGTACTGGCTGCCCAATATGGGTATTTTCACTCATTCCACTTGAAGGCTACTCCCATCTTTAAAAGTCTAGACAATTGTATTGCAGAACTTAAATCTAAAATGATAAACACATAAACATAGCATCCCTTCCCTTCGTCCTCCTGCTGCTTGCAACCCTCTCGGGCCACAGATGAGTTCTCTGGCTATTCCCCAAAGTGCTGTTACGTTTATTGTTTCATTTGGTCCCTGGTGAAGAGGCTCTGACTCAGGGCTTTGTTCATTCAGGCAGGTTAGTGATTGCTGACCTCAGGGCAGGCATGGGTCAGGGTGGGACCAGAAGCTTGCTTAGCTTCCCCAAGTGGCTTTGTCCCCTAACTCTATTGTCTTTGTTTTGGGTTGGGGACCTCAGCGACAGGGAAGGGGCTGGCTCCAGGGTGCTGATGGTCCAGGCCGAGCTTCCCAAGAGGAGCAGGGCTGTCTGAGGCCTCAGCTTCTGCACTGCCCCTCCCTGTGTGGGTGTCAGGCTTGTCCAGTTAGCAGATCCTGGCCCCGAGGCCCCTCCTGTCCCTTCTGCCTGACCCCTAATTGCTCAGCTGAGGAGCAGTGGTGGCCTGCACCAGGAACTCTGTCCTGAGGCAGCCCTCTGTCAGGTGCCTCCCTCTGCTTGGCCTGAGCCTTCTCTTTGCCCTGTATGCTTGGGCGTCAGGGCTTATACAGGAAGGACGGTTTCTGGCAGGTACTAAATCCTGGCCAACCAGTCACTTTGCACAGGAGTGGCCTAGGTGGCTCTGAAAGGTACTGAGGGAATCTTCTGTCTGTGAGAACCCCTGTTCAAACCAAGGGGGCCAATGGCAGGGGACCTCCATAGAAAGGAGTTTCAGCAAGGGCCCTTGGTTTGGCTAGAAGGCTTCTGAGATCACAGATGAGGAGACGGAGGCTGAGAGCAGTTGCAGGGTGTACCCAAGGTCACTGTGCTGAAGGGTGCAGTCCTCCAGGATATGGTGAGAGGCAGTGCCTCTTCCTCTGCTCTGCTTATAGTTGGACGCCTCTCACACTTGACCTCTCTCAGCCTGAACAATGGCACTGCTCACAACCAGCGTTCAGGGACGTGTTACCACCTGCCGCAGGTGACTTGGCTTCTGAGGGCCTGGTTACGCCTGGGTTGATTGTGTGGCAAGTGCTGAGGGCCACAGGTGCAACAGCAAGGGTAATCACGGCTGGCAGCCGTGTCAGGGAATGTCTGACTGACGTTTGTTGGCATGCATCATTCTGTGAACTTCAGAGGTTGAAATTCCTTTAAGGGGTGCACAGTGAGGTAATCCCCACCACTGCCCCATGTGACATGTGAAAATGAAGTGATAAGCTTGTGTCCCCTCGGCTGAATTCTCAGTTTATAGGTGAGTGAGGTGGCTCTAAGTAGCCAAGTGTGTGCTCAAGGTCACTAGGCTACACAGGTGCATTAGGGATTTGAGGATGGCAGGTGACACCCAAATACTGCCTCAAGAAGTGGGTGGCACCTTGAAGGGTGGGTGTTTTCCCTACCCCACTGCCTGCTGCCGGACAGCTGTGTAAAGAAGTAAGGAGTCAGGGTGATCACTGACCAGTGCACTGACCCTTCTCCCTGAGGCTGGCCATCCTGATTTGCTGGATTCTCCTTGCCCTTGGTCCCAATGTCATGGAGAGCAGGTGTCTTCCCCAAACTGCAGACAATGCAATGAAGGCCATGTGTCCTCCAGGGAGAAGAGCACCGGTGGCTGGTTCTTTTCTGTCCCACAGCCACTGCTGGGCACCTGCTGTGGAGTGCAGTTTGGGGATTAGAGGAAACGCCCTCTATCCCACTTTTGAGCACCTGCATGTCAAGTGGGGACAGAGAGGTAAACAGTCCCTGATGAAGACAAAGCAGGGAAGGCCACGCTGGGAGCGCCCAGAGGAGGAGGAGTAGCACAGGCTGACAGGGACCCAGGGGAGCGTTTGCACAGGGCAGGGTATGGACTGGTTTCCAGTTCCTGGTGCAAAGTGGAGAGGGATGAGGGCAGGAGACCCTCCAGCCTGTGTACTGCAGGGGAGAGAGCATTCATGGGTGACCTGAGGTCTGGTTGCTCCCAGGCCAGCCTCCTGCTCCTTCTGCAGAGTTCTAGAGACAGGCTCTGGGCAGTTCGCTCAGGTCTGCCTGGATTATGCCCACCCTGGGCTGGTGGGTGGTGTCTTCCCCATGCCCTGAACCAAGATTTCAGCTCTGGTAGGCAGGAGGGGCACTGGATAAGGAGTCGATACCATGCTGCCCCTGCACTCAGTAACTGGGTGGCCTTGGCCAATGAGCTCAACTTGTCTTCCCCTCTGTTTGGTTCTGATGTCTCCCCAGAGGCCGCTGAAGGATTAGAGTGGGCGGTTTCTCTGGCAGTGCCCGTACAGAGGAGTCCCATGTGTGGTGGCTGCTCTCATTTCTGTTTGTGAGCTACTTCCTGGAGGAATGGTGATTTTGAACTCCTTAGTCCCAGACTTATCCATTTGGGGCAGATGTTTCTCAGCGCATCTGGCTTATCACTGACTGCTTGCTTCTCTGTTTCTTGCGTAAGGTGGTCGTGAAAACTAAGACTGAATATGAACCTGACCGTAAGAAAGGGAAAGGCCGTCCTCCCAAGATAGCTGAGTTCACCGTCAGTATCACCGAGGGCGTCACCGAGAGGTTTAAGGTGAGTGGCCCTGGGGCAGCTGCTGCCTTTACCCCCAGGTGGCATTCACTGAGCTGTGGAGATGACTTCCAGAGAGACAGGAACAGGACATGACACCATTCATCTGGGATAATACCCAGTTGTGCAAACCCCACAGTTTCTGGCTCGTGATGAAGATGTTACCCTTATGGTTTTAAATTTTTTGTTTTTCTTTTCTTCATCTTCCAAAATGATCGTGTATTACTTAGTTTTTATAACGGGAAACCCACCTATCAACTGTTTTAGACAAAGGTTACAGACATGAAAAACTACTTAGTAAACATTAAAATACTTTCCTAACAGTGGCAGGAAGGAAGCAGACGATACCAAAAGGTTAACAGGCGCACTTAATGCCCACCAGGCAGGGTTTGGAGCCTGGCACCTATGTGAGCTCATTGGAGGGCTGTCGAGGGAGGTGGGTGTTGCCGTTCAGCCCATCCACAGATGGAGGAGGTGGCATAGGCGGTCACAGCTCTGTATGTAGAACCAGGATCTACAGCTGGTGTGACTGCAGAGCCCTGTATTCAACTTCTACCCTTCCCTGCTTCCTGCCACCAAGGGAGGTGGCTGCTGAAAGGGGTGGGTTCCAGCCAGTCTGGTGGGAGGAGTCTTCACAGTGTGGGTGGTTTCTACAGCCGCAGCAGTGGAGGAACTGATCTTCTGGAAACTTACTCCTTGGGAAACAGGTGAGAAAAGGTAACCTGGTGACTGCCCCCAGATTGGGAGGAGTGAATTGGGAGAAATTCCTTAGTCTTCAGGCCTGGAACAGTGGCGCTGACTGGTTCTCTGGCTCCCCACACTTGGATATGCAAGCAGGCTACCTTTGTAGGGTGCACAGACGCACAACCCTCCCTGCAGGCTCCAGCACCCTGCACAGCATTGTCTTTTGTTTGATTTTTAGGGTAATCTTGGGAATTGCAGAAAGTTGGGTTGGGGACCCCGTCGTCCCCCCAGTTAATAGGTGCAAATGAAGCCAGAGATGTGAGGTGGCTTTGTGGAGTGAGGGGGGAAGGTCAGACTTAATCTGATTGTAACCCCTCCTCTTGCCCATTGATCCACACTCCTCTGGGATAGGTGCCATGGATGTCACTATCTTCTGCATCACTGGCGACATTTACTTGCCCTTCTGGCCGCCATCTTCCTACCCGCCCCCCAACTAGTAGCAGTAGCAGCTGCTATTCTGCTAGCCTAACCACAGATGGGGAAGCCAAGGCACCGCGGTGTCTGCATGCAGTCGGTGGTGTACTGTGGCGTCACCTAGGTGCTTCTCCTGTGACTCCTGATGTGGCAGTTAATATGAGGTGATGTGCACAGCCGGGATTAAGATGGCTTGACCTTAGGTAAGCCCCTCCACAGCATGGAATCACACCTTGGTGTCAGGGTCACCTTATCTGCCATCTGATTGTCTGGGTTTCTCTTGCACCCCCCACCCTGTCACTGAAGTCAACAGCCACTCCATCTGTTGAGCCCCTGTGTGCCAGGCTCTGTCCCCTCTGGTGTCCTTGGTTTGTGCTTTTCCCACACACTCACCTGACATAGGTCCCCAGGTCCCTTGCCTAAGGCACAAGTGACGCACATTTGCCACCAGGGCTCTCAGCAGCCATGGCTGGGACTGCAGTTACCTGGCTGCTGTTGCACAGAACCTGAGGGCTCAGAAGACCTGGCAAGACCTCAGACGATCCTTGCTGTCCCAGTGGACTGGCTGTTGGTGGCAGAAGTCTCGTGACACCTCTGCTGCCACCTCTGGGAAGGTGGTGGCTGAAGTGGGTCCCCTGTAGGATTGCTTTGCAAGGAGCTGACCCCCTAGCCTCACACACACCTGCCCGCTGTGAGCATATGCTAAGCTTCTTCGGCCCCAGCGAGTCTTCCGTAGGGATGTCGTTTGCTTCTTTACTGATGGGGCTGTGAGCCTCAGGTGGTCACAGAGCTGCTGGGATTCCAGAGCCAGTGCCTTCTGTCACCACCTCCCCTGGCCTGCGCTCCAGCCCGCTTCTCATGTCATGACTGTCCTTCTACTTCACAAGAAGCCCGGGGTCCCTCTCAGCTGGGATTATTGACCCGCTGTTCTGCTGCTCTTTGCAATGAGCCAGTGCTCCCAGGAGTGAGGCTGTGCCCCAGCTGGTTAGGCTGTTACTGAGTTGACTCTCCATAGATGCTCTAGGAGGTAGGCACTGTTTTTAGCTCCATCTTACAGTCGAGGGGAAACAGAGGCCACAGAGCTTGAACCCAGGCAGCCTGCTCTTGACCAAAGCACCAGAGGGCTCTCGTAAGTTTGTGGGGGAGTCTCATCTCCAGGGCACCCAGCTCCCCAGAGGATCATTCTGCACGCTCCTTTCCCTTGCTGATTCCAGACCCTTCCTGGAGCTGTGGCCCTCAGCTGCTGCTTGACCCCACAGAGCTCAAATCTCTGTGCAGGCCCAGGCACCTGAGGCCTTTGTCAGTGTTCTTTGTTTTTTCTTTTCTTTTGTTTTTTTTTTTTTTTTTTTTGAGAGAGGGTCTCACTGTGTAGCCCAGGCTGGCATGAGACTCAAGATGCTCCTGCCTCAGCCTCCTGAGTGCTGGAATTATAGGCATGTTCCACCATGCCTGGCCCTGTAAGCATTCTTTTTTTCCTCTCATCTCTTGCTTCTGTGTCATGAATTCCAGACCTCCTCCCTAAGAATCCATCCTCTGAGGAGCTGGACTGTCCCATGTCTCTCTCTGGGTAAGGACCCTGAGAGAGTGTCCTGGCCAGGTCCACAGAGGTAGTCTTTTGCAGCAGCGGCTCCTGGACCTGAGCTGGTGACCTTGGGAAGGAAACCAGGCCATAGCAACCCCTTGAGACGAGAATGCCAGCCGAAGCTGAGGGTGTGGGGACTCTGCAGGCAACCTCCTTCTGAGGAGCCTGTGCCAGTGCCGTCATCGCTCCTCGATGTCATCTCTGGTGCTTAGTGTGTGCTCAGTTACTGCTTAATAAGTAAATGCCTGACTGATCATGCTGCTGGGGAGGGGGCTTGGCCGGATTCCCAGGTCTCTGTGCTTCCGTTGCTTGTTTAGTAGCCTCTGTGGCAGGCAGCTCCCAGATGGAGCCTTTTTGTCTGGGCCAGGTTTGGGGGTGAGCCTCTATAGAACACTCATTAGTTCTCACCCAGCTGGGCAGGTGACCAGCCTGAGGCCTTACAGTCAGGGAGTGGCAAAAGCAGAGGCAGGATGGGAGCCAGGTAGCCCTGCTCCAGGAGCCAGTTGGGTGGGCAAGCTGACGTGGCTGCTTCCTGGGGCACCTGTGCTAGACCTTAGCAGGTGAGTGACCTGCTTTCTAAGGCACCTCTTGCCTTTGCCAAAGGCCCTTCTGAGTCGGAAACATGAGGTGCTCTGCTCCCCATGTACCTGCTGGGGGCTATGTGTATGAGGTACCCTACTCTGATAGTGCCAGCTCCTCACTGTGCTGGGCCACCTGGCTGGGACTCACCTGAAACTGTCCTGCCAACGTGTATTGTAACCTGCCCACGGGTCACTCAGTGTCTACTGGGTTTTTGCACCGTTCTGGATGGGGGCATGGACTGTAGTGCAGGGAGGGATCAGGAGCCATGGTGCTCTTTGTAAATGCTAAGAGTGCCCGTCTTTTGGAAATTTCTTCTGGCCTTTTCTTGCCCAGTGATGGTTCTGTTGTCCCTGAGTGTGTGCAAACACGCGGCTGTGTGCAAGCTTCAGCGGGTCGAAGGTTGGGGAGCTCTCTTTCTGAAAACGGGTGTATGAGTGAGGGAGAGATATCAGGAAGTTTGTCATAGAGGAGCTCTCCCTGCTGGTGTGTTCCCCTCCCACCAGCATCAGTCACAGCTGTGGTGGGGACGGAACACCTTCCCTGCCCTGTTGGTGGCCCAGCAGCTTCTTTGTGGCTCCTGAGCCCAGCCACCAGTTTGGTTCTGCTCCTCCATGTGTGGGAATGGAGGCAAGGGGGCCTGCCTCTCAGAGGTTGAAGCAACAAGTAAACAGTGCGTCCTCTGTGTCTCTCATCTGGATAGCTCAGGTGCCTGTGTCTCTGCTCCTTTGGCGACATCCTTGAAGCCCAGTGTCTTTTTGGATGCTCCTTCCTGATCAGCACTGGAGGCTTCCTCTCTTGGCTGCGAGGTTGCTAGGCTGGTTGCTAGGTAACTGCTGGCAGGGAAAGGCTTGTAAGATTCTGCCACACAGGGACAAGGATGAATCGCCCCGTGGCGGCTCAAAGTCTGGGGATCGGAAGAGGCTCCTGTCAACCAGGAAAGCAGTTATTTAATTAATCGGAGGTGTATTTAGGTTGAGAACAAACATGGGTTGAGTTGTTTCGCAAATGAACTAAACCTAAACATTTTCGAAGCTATGCTTCCCCACTCACCTCCGCAGAGCAGTATGGCGTGTGACCCTTCTCCTCCCCACCTCGGGCCATAGTTAGGTGGGCTTTGTGGCTTCCGGGATGAAGCGTGGCTGGCTCTCTCGAGGTCCAGCACCTCCCTTTGCCTTGGTGGAGGGTTTGAGTGATCAGGCCACACGCCTTGCCCCTTGCTGGCTTGGTCTTGAGAGTGCAAGGGCAGCCTTGGACGTGGACATCTTTCAAGGTCACCACAGAGCGGGGAAACTGCAGGAGAGCCAGGCTTGTCTGCTGTCAGAGCTGGCAGTGGGCGCTGTGGTGGAGGTGTCCCTTGGCATCCTGTCACCGATGCTGCCGTGGGTGGTTTGTTTCTTTTTCTCACATCCTTAATGACCTCGAGCTTTCCGTGTGCCTGTTTTCCACACTCTGATAATCCCCTGGCGGGTTCCAAGGTGCATTTGTTAAATATTTATGAATGGCGATCCTGCTCCTTCGAGCTCAGCAGTGGATGTGGGGTCTTCACTGGTAGTGGCACCGGAGACCCTAGAGATGCACTTGGACACCCCGGTCGCCTAGAGGTGTAGCATGCACTCGTCTTGGGGGGGGGGTCCCCGTCCAGCTGTGGAGGAGTTCTTCATCCAGATGCAATAAGCATGGGCTGAGTCAGTCTGTGTGCTCACTTCTGAGTGGGTTACCTAAAATATTTAGGGCTGTAAACACTTGAAGATGTCGGGATTCATCTTCCTTTTCCAAGATTTTTTTGGTCCTGCATTAGTCAGCAGAAAGCTTTTTTTCCTTCCCCTCCCCCGTGGGAGGGAGAACAGAGTAAACGACCCAGCTCTGCTGAGCCTGGGAGGTTCACAAGTACTGCTTTTCTCGCTCTTGATAACCGTCCCCAAAGGCTGACCCTGCTGTCCTGATTTTGCAGCTAGAGGTAAGACCAGAGAGGTTAAGGAACAGGCCCAAGGTCACCCAGTAATGGGGTGAAAATAGGATTTACACCCACATCCACTTCACATGCCAAAGTCAAGGGCGCTCCATCCTGTGAGTCAGTGGGATTGGGGTACAGATGTCCCAGTCCCTAGCTTTCCAGCTGAGGGAACCCCTGCAGGAGAGGAGACAGGAGACCCCAGGGAGAAAACGAATTTGAATGCTGCTTGAGTGACTGTCTGCTAATTCCCGCCTCCTGGTGAGTGTACAGAGAACTGGAGCGTGGCCTAGCACCTCGCCAGCCAAGCGACTGTATAATTCGTGCCCAGACTGAGGCTCTGGTGAGCAGAGGCAGTGTCGCTGAATGCCGGGCGGTCACTTACCAAGGTCGTCAGTGTCCCTTCTCACAGACATCAGTCACCCAGGCCCCAGACTCTTCTCAGATCCCTCTGGCCCCACGCAGGGCTGCTCAGGCCTGGGCTCACCACCTCTGGTTGGGGTTCCAGCAGCCTGGGACACCTCTGACTCCTGCTGCCCTCCGGAAACTGGTGAAACATATCTACTGCACTCTACAAGCCCTTTGGGACAGAACACTTCTGATGGCCGTTTCACACAGCCGTCATACTGCCTGGCTGCAGAACATTCTCATCCAGAAGGAGACCTCACACTCATTAAGCAGCTACTCCCACACCTGCCTCTCTGTAGCCCCCAGCAACTACTAATCTGTTTTCTGTGCCTGTGGATTTCTCTGTTCTGGACATGTCATATACATGGCATCATACAATATGTAACCTTTCATGTCTGGCTCTCACCTGACATGTCCTGATTTGTCCACGTTGCAGCATGACCTAGTACTTCGATCCTTTTCATAGCCAAGTAATATTCCACTGCATGGACAGACCATGTTTTGTTTACCCACTCATCCACTTTGGGATGCAGTTTGGGTTGTTCTCTACCTTTTAGCTCTTGTCCATAGTGCTGCTACATACACATTTTTGTTTGATGGTGTAATCCCAAGAGTAGGATGGCAGATTTATGTGACAGTTTTATATTAATGTGTTGTGGAGCTGCCAAGCTGTTTCCATAGCAGGGCCCCATTTTGCATTCCCATCAGCAGTGAGCAAGAGTTCCAGTTTCTCCATTGTTACCGGCACTTGTTACCAGTGCTAAGGTCATGACAGTGGATGTGGGTCAGTTATCTCATTGTGGTTTTAATTTGCGTTTCCCTGATTCCTAGTGCTGTCGACTTTGTGCCCTGGGTCTTGTCAGATCAGGACCTGTCAAGTTCCAGCTTTCAGGTGTGGCGGTCAGGCACCTCTGTCACTTGGCTCGCATTTCCCACTGATGCTCCAGCCACCATGTTTTTTTGACACTGCAGACTTCTCTCTGATTGACTCCCCTGCCCTTCACCTCCTGACAGCTCCAGATCCCTTAGGGCCAGACGCCCCTTCTAAAAGCCTCCCCAGCAACAACAGGGCCTTGTGGTAAGTTAATGCCAGGGTGCGTGGTGGCCCGCATAGCCCTGCAGCTGCTCAGCTTGACTACTCAGATGGACGGTCTGGGGGCCACGGTCAGATTACCTGCGAGTCACAAAGACTCAGTCACAGAAAAGACAGGGCCTTTTGGGCCTCAGGCAATTTGACCTTCACAGCTCCTACCCCATAAAAGAAATGAGAAAATGAAAACGGGTGACTGCCTTGGTCTCAACACAAAGCCAGTCCAGGCTTGACTCCTTATTGCATACCCTGTGTGACATTACTGTTTCCTTTGATTTGAAACAAAATGAAACCAAGATTTTCTTGGTCTCTGCAAGCATGGAGGGCCCAGGTGACACAGTCTGAGGGGAACAACTCCTTTCCCCAGTCAGGGGACACTCTGGCTTTGTCCCTGGTCCCAGAGCCCACAGACCAACCGGAGAGGACAGGTGAGGGAGCTGGGCACTGTGTCAGCCTGTGGCTCTCCGGGCCTTGTGGGCTGTGGAGGAAGATCTGGACCCTGCCTCTTCCCACTCGAGATCGCGGTGAGTAGACAGACGCTCTGGGCTGGCTCCAGGTGCCCATGGCTTGCTCAGTAAGTGCTGCAGGAGACCATTGCTTGCCAGCTGGACACAGCCACTTGCTTGCTCACTCATGCACACTCTGGGGGGGCCCCTGTACTGTGCCAGACATGTGAGTCACAGCCCTGCTCTCGGGGATCCATGGGAGGGGGCAGGGTATCTGCTGGAATGCCTGGGTTTCCTGGGGTGCTGGAACAGACCCCCACTGGGAGGCTCAGCAGCACCAAGCATGTCTCTCCCGTTTGTGGGAGTCAGAATCCTGTGTAGTTTCACTGGGTCAAGATCCAGGAGACTGTGGCCTACTGTGTCTGAGGGCAAAAGGGGATCCATTCCCGGGCCTTTTCTCTCTCCCAGACATGGCTGTCTGATCTCTGCTTCGTCCTTCCATCGTCCACTCTGCTAGGAGGTCCTCCCTCTTAGGGCTGTGTGATGGCACAGAGGGTTCCCCTGGACATTCCAGGTGATCTCCCTTGCAAGGATCTCACCTGGATCCTTGCCAAGTTCCAGGTGTCTTTGCTGGAACAGAATAACTGAGCCTGGGTAATTTATAATGGGCAGAAATTTATTGGTTCATGGTTTTGGAAGCTGGGAAGTCCAAGATAGAGGGCCTGGCAACCTTCAAGAACCTTCCTGTGGAGGAAAGGCAGAGAAGACGAGAAAAAAAGGACCGAACTTGGCCTTCCGCAAGGCGTGCCGAGCCCTCCCAGCCTGATTGCTTCCCATCGGGCCCCGTGTCCTCACTGTGGCACTGGGAAGGAAGTGCCCAACACGTGCTTTTTTGGGACACATTCAAAACATCGCACGAGAACGAGGACCTGAGCATCTCTGGGGACATTACTCAGCGAAGCACAGCCAGCTGGCCTTGGGCCCGTCATTTGTGAGTCAGAGCCTCAGTTTCCCCATTTGTAAAAATGTGGTCAGGAACAGTGCCTTGCAGAGGCTGTCACAAGGGGCTGCAGTCTCGATTTAAATGGCACCAGTGCAGGTGCAGAGCCTCCAGAACCATATCTGTGGATTTGTGGTGACAGTGCAAAGTCTGGGATGGCAGCTGCTCAGTCGGCTTCTGAAAGTCCCTGAGGGAAAAAAAGACTTGAGGGAAAGGTTTCTTTTGACTCCTGGTCTCAGAGGTTTCAGCCCATGGTTGGCTGGCCCGTTGTGTCTGGGCTTGCCCTGAGGGAGAATGTCATGGTGCAAGGCGTGGCAGAGGGAGGCTGCTCACGTCCTGGTAGCCCAAAGGGACCTCTTCCCCCAGCCAGGCCTCGCCTCCTCACCGTTGATGAGATGGGTCAGTGTCCTCGTGATCCCATCACCTTTCAATAGTGCCACCAGCTGGGAACCAAGCCTTCAGCACTCGAGCCTCTTGAAGGACACTTGTGTACCCAAACCAGAACCATGGCTCAGTGGGCCCACGCTCTAGGAGTTCTGCCCAGAACTGGAATCCTGTTGGGACCTGTGGCGTCCACTCAGGTTGTACACGAGCAGTATCTGGGGACCTTCAGCCACCCCGATGTCTGGGCCACAACCTGACACTGCACTACTTCCACAACTCTCACCTACAGCCACCCGTTTTGTACCTAGGCAGGGGTTATCCTAAATGACCGCTGCATCTCTTCTGCATGACCCCCTATGTTGTAAGGCCACCTGGCTGTCTTGCTGCCTGACATGAAGGTGCCTTTTTAGTGACCGGGACTTCGGCATGGGCAAAGCAGGGTTGCCTCATGGGCTTTCGGCCTCTCCCCTCTTGGAGGCTGCAGCATATGGTTCCCGCACAGCCCACCACGAACATGGACATCAACCAGCAGCTCCTTTTCATAGATGAGAAGGAACTGAGGACTGGAAGGGGTGACACTTGCCAGGGTCCCAGGGTCCCAGTGTGTGGATGAGCAGGCCATGAACCCAGGCTGTCTCCTTCCACTCCCAGTACTGGTTCATTTTTTACCTTTTGGCCACAGTATCCCGAAGTTGCTAGAAGGATTCATTCTCCAAGGCCTGGAGGAATTGCGGATGTCTGGTTCAGTAATTTCGCTCCATGTTCTAGAATATTCTTAATTGTCTAAAGGTGTGAGTTTGGGGGTGGTTAACGAGTCTCCAAATTGGGCCACACTTTTATTTCCCTTGCATTTGGAAAAAGTGGATGCTTGGTTGAGTTCGGTGTCTGGAGTGAGACTGGGATGGCTCCCAGGGACTGGGAACCGACCAGGGCTTTGGGGGACAGCAGGGAGGGGAGAGGACAGCACAGCCCGCAATATGGGGGAGGACATCTTCAGGGAAGGCAGGCCAGTCCTGTGCCCCCAAAGTAGCTGTGACTGCTGGAAGAAAGTGCCAAAGTCAGGGCTGTTGGGACAGCAGAGTGTATTCTCTCACGGTTCTAGAGGCCGGAAGTATGAAATGACCCCAACTGTGGATAGTACGGGACGAGCCTTGCTGCCTCTTCCCAGCTTCTGGGAGTTACTGCCACCTTTGGGGCTGCCCAGCCTGTGGCTGTGTCACCCTAGGGAGCTGGCGTCCTAGGTGTCGCCAGGGCTAGTGGCTGTCACTGACCACCCTGCCCATACACTTGGGCCTACGAATTCTAGGCCCCTTGGCTACCACAGGCTCCTGGGATGCCAGCTTCCTTTCTCATGGGGTGCCACACGCAGCTCTCCTGGGGCCAGGTGCTTTCACGTGGGCTGCAGCGCTCGGGACCTTGCCTGGCTGGTGCCTCCCACCCGGGTTCTGTGGGCCCTGAAGGTAGCCTGGCTCCATCCTGTCTCATTCGCATTGCAGGTGGACACTGGAGTCTGTGGCCCTAGAGAGGGGGACAGCCCCAGTGAGGGGCCGCAGAGGCTGGAGAAGGGGACAGGACAGAGCAGGAGGCAGCAGGACTCAGAGGCAGGGGGAAGGGCCCCCGGGGAGATTGCTTGCCTGGGAACTGATGCCTGGACTGAAGGACAGGGATCGGAGTGAACAGGTCTCATTCATGTTGCAATGTGTGTGAGCTGGGGGCAGTGAAGGAGGCTGGAGATGGGGACTTGGCAGCCTTGGGTGTGTCAGGTAGCCTGTGTCTGTGCGGGGAGGGAGGGAGCAGCCTGGCTGGAGTCGCAAGGGTTTGGCACTGCCCCGTCTTAACGTGAGGAGCGTGGTGAAGGTGCTTGGAGGCTGGAAGAATGCCAGCAGCAGAATCCCGAAAGTTGGGCAGGAGGGTTCCGTTCGCAGTACAGCCCCCTGGCTCCGTAACTGCTCTATTCACCTTGCCCAGAAGCTGGGGTTCCCTAGATGCAGGCTGGGGACGGTTCTGAACCCTGGAGATTAAGAGCCTGGGAAGGGGCAGCAGGGGCTCCTGTGGTGATGATTATGGCCTTTGCAGCCTGGCAGGGACTGGGAATAGGTGGAGTGGGTGTCCTATGCTCCAAGAGACTGTCGGAGAGGTTCTGAGGCTCCCAGGGTGGCACAGCTGGCGAGCTGCAGGCAGACTTGGCACTGGTGCTAGTGCTTAAGCTGCTTGGAGCGGGTGCACGGGCTCCCAAGGAGAATGGGAAGACCCGTGGTGACCTGGGTGTTCACAGCAGGGCCAGCATCTGCCTCCCAGGGGATGCATGCTGTGGGGTTCTCGTGCACATCAATTACCCAGGCACCCGGGCACCCTGGGCCTGTGAATCCGTTTCTGCCACTTTTATAGACCTGAGCAACAGGCCCCACTGTATCCAGCAGACCTCAGGCCAGGCTTCCTGAGGCTGGCTCATGGCACTGTCAGGGTCTGTCCAGGTCACACCTGGTCTCTTCAGCCTGGGAAGCAACAGAGTTCCCCACTGCACAGACGTGGGGCCGCAAGGTTCTGCATGTGGCGAGAGGAGGACGACCTGGCTGGATGGGAGGTGGGAAGCCAGCCGTGTTTCTGAGCTTGTTCGGACTCGTGTTTATGGCACCCTGGTCATGAGCTGGCCCCAGGGCCCACTCCTCCAGGTAGTCTGATGGCAGAGGGTGGGCCCTTCCTATCCCTCTGCTTCCCTGGCGGGGGGAGGGCCATCTAAACTTTCAGCCTTGCACACACTCCTCCAGATGCAGTGCCAGCCGGTGGCCTCCAGCTGCAGTGTGTCTCCCACCCCCAGGCCCCTTTTTTTGCCACGCGGTCATGACTTCATCCACTGGCTGAACACCTACCACATGCATGGCCATTTCAGTGCTCAGCCACCAGTGGAGAAGAAAATAAAGTCCCTGTGGCAGCCGAGCCACAGGAGACTGTAGTGGGCAGAGGTGGCAGTGGGTGGAGGACCTCTGTCCTGTTCAGCTGGTCTCAGGGCAAGGGCAGCTTGTTGATGTTGGGTGTCCAGGCTGAGCCTGGGGCTCCGAGAAGTCTGTGGAGTTAGGTGCTTTTCAGGTGGTGACTGGGGACAGTGGGTGCAGCCTAGCCCCACTTCTCGGTTGTGGGTCTGAGTTGCCTTGTGAGCCATGTGGGCCACCCTGAGGCTTTAGCATGTCTACACCAGGAGCTGTCTGTGCAAGGCCTGGCCTGGTGTACTGGAAGCAGCTGACTTCAACTGGAAGTGATGTATGGACAAAACTGTCCAGTGAAAAGTGATTCTCTTAGTCCCTTGTGCCCAGGGTCTCTGTGCCTCTTCTAGAGTCTGCACATGGGTGCCTGCAGGGGTGAGTGGGTGTCTCTGTCTGTACCTGTCTGTCTTCGTGACTCCCTGACAGTCCCTGCCTCTTCCCACAGGTCTCTGTGCTGGTCCTCTTCGCCCTGGCCTTCCTCACTTGTGTTGTCTTCCTGGTCGTCTACAAGGTGTACAAGTATGACCGCGCCTGCCCTGATGGGTTCGTCCTCAAGGTACATCCCCACTTCCCCCGAAGACACCTGGGACACCTTTGCATTTCTTCCCTCCCCTGACCTCGGGGCCCTAGAGCAGTCAGGGTTGTGCTTAGCACCTCTGACAGGGGGATTCTTGTTGAAGTCTCTGCTGGGAGCCAGGCCAGTAGACTCTTAGAGGGCACAGTGGGACCAGTGGGAAGGAAACACTGGGAGTGGCCCTGGGAGCTGACCTGAGGCTGGGAAGGAGCCTCTGGAGGCAGGAGGCTCACATTCTCCTCCAGTGCCTGGCTCTAGGGGAGACAGGGGCTGTCAGCCACAGGAGAGAGGCTCAGGGAGGAAGGGGAAGGCCCTGCCTGAGGCTACATGGGGCTGGGGGAGCAGGCTGGGGCCTACACCGGCTGCCCATGGTCCGTTCTGCTGCTGGGCCCTCTGCACACATAGAAATTCTTGTACTGCTTGTGTAAAACCTCCTTCCTAAAAGCTCACAGGTGGCACAGAGGCCACACACAGGATAAAGTACTAAAGAACGAACTAGCAGGAGGGAAGGTGGGGTAGAGGATGGAGATGGAGAGTGTGTGGGTTAACACACCTGCTGCAGGCTGTTGTGTCCTTTGCCCTCAGTGGTTCTGAACTTTCCAAAGCTAAACGCAAATGTTCCTGTCTAGGCTTCGGCACTGCTGAGGTCCTGAGTGCGTGTGCACAGCCCCTGGCTTGACAGCCTCTGTTGCGTGGTTTGGGTTTGTGTCTTAGTGCGGTGAGGATGCTGCACCAAGCACAGCAAGGCAAGACTTCATCTGCCCTAGCCCAGGACATGCTTCCTTCTTCCACGCTTTGTGGCCCTCAGCCCTTCCCTCACCTGCAGCATTTGCAGGGTGCCTCCCATGTCAAGAGCTCTGGCTTTTCCGGGTGCTGGACTACAGCTAGGATCCACTCAGGCCAAGACACTGCCTTCATGAAGCTCTTACTCTTCCAGAGACGTGAGGCAGGCAGTGTACCATGAGAAGGGTGACAGCAGAACAGAAAGGGCCAAGACCACATATGTGGGGGGGGGGGGAGCTGCTGTTTCTAGAAGGTGGCATCCAGATGCCCCCAGCCATCTCTATGTCCCATGCAGCAAACCCCTGTCTGCACCTGGGTTGGGCTAGAAGAGTCCATGTTTGGAGAAGGAGGCTGGTCTTCAAAGCCAGCCCAGTCCAAGGGTGGGGCATGGGGACCCTGGCCTCCTCCTGTGGAGGAGCATGCATAGGGAGTGTAGGTGGAGCAGGTACAGCTTATGGCCAGGCTGCATGATATCTTGGGCGCCAGGCAAAGACCCTGAAGGAGGGGGTGTGTTGGATGATCCCTTGGACGAACAGCTGGAGGGGAGAGATGGGCAGTGAAGTAACCAGGAGGTGCTGCCAGCTCTGGAGGGTCAGGGTGCTGGGATCAGAGAGGCCAACCCATGTGACAGAGGGTGGATGGGAAGATTGATCAGAGCTGAGAGGCAGGGAGGTACAAAAGCAGAGGACCTGGCCCTATCTGACTCAGAGGCTGATGTCATCAAAGGCAGGCCATGGAGCAGTGCCCGTGTGGGAACCAGGATGTGCAGTGGACAACTCCCTGGAGACTGAATCCCCACCCTGGCCACTGCAGACTAACAACGCGCCAACGCCCCACCCAGCTGCCCCTGGGCTCGTTGTCTCTGTGCCAGGACTAAACCTGCAGTCTCTGTCCTGCAAGCCTAAGTCCTGCTGGTTCCCAGCAGCTACAGATGGGACTCCCCGCTGTGTGGGAGCGGCTGGGAGTCCGTGTTTTTGAGGCCCTACAGTAGGCGATTCTGGTTCACAGCCCCAATGGGAAGTTAAAGTGTTGGTGGGCTATTCTACAGCTGCATACAAATGGACTTGGGCATTTTCCACTTGTGTCTAATTGAGGGGGGTGCTCCTTTCTGGAGGGCACAGCTGGGAAGGCCAAGGAGGGGGTCTGGGTCCACCTGCCCTTGGCTGTGCTTAGACAAGGGAGGGGAGGTGCCCCTTCCTCCTCCTTCCCTGCGCATTCATGCACATCACTGATGGACCTACGCCAAGCTCTCATTGGATGGGCCCAGAACCCACCAGGTAGATATTGTCATCCCCAGCTTTGCCAGTGGGAAAGTGGAGCTCAGAGAGGTCATGCCCAAGGTCACGCCCTTCCATTCCCTGAGCATGTGCTAACTGAATGCCTCCTACTGTGTGTCAGCCCTGGGCGCAATCTCCTGGACAAGACACAAGGGGCGTGTATCCCAGAGGGCCGCCTACCTGCCACGTCCCAGTGGCCTTAGGTCTGAGGCACACGTGAAGACATTTAAAAAGGCAGGTGGAGCTGGGGTGGGTGGTGCACACCTGTAATTCCTGAGCTTGAGGGGCTGAGGCTAGAACATCACTGAGTCTGAGGCCAGCCTGCAATACATAGCTAGACCCTGTCAGAACCCAGAGGTTACACTTAGCACTGACTGTGGGCCCGGGCTGTCCAGAAGCTAGGTGCTGCCATACCTCAGCGTCCTCACATAGGTCCCATGTCACAGGTGAGAGAATGAGGTCCAGAGTGGTTTGGATTTCTCCCCAAGCTCAACATCACACTCCTCTGGAGGCATGGCCCTACTGGTGACATGCAGCTCTATCACCTTTACCAAGGACTGGGATGGAGGAGGGCTGGAAGTTCTCTGGAAGTCTTCGCCTCTCTGCCCGCATTCACAAGGCAAAACCTGCACTGTGTGTCCCTCGGCTCCCAACCCCGCTCTGGGAAGCCTCCCATACACCCTCCTGGGTTCTCACAGCCATGTGTGTGGGAGAGCTCTGTACACCTGCTGGCGTCCCTGAGCTGGGCGGCTGGAGGGCATGGACATTTCCGCCATCTCTGGATACCTGTACCTGCTGGCAGGGTCACTGCTCCACAAGTCACGGCCACATAGAGTGTCTTGCAGGGCACTGGCTCAGTGCCGGTCGGGGTGGGGTAAAAGATGGAAACTCAAGGCCCCCTCTCCCTGAAGGCTGGTGAGGGCCAGGTGGAGAGGACAGAGGTCGACTAGCAGTGCAGGCTGGAGGGAGCCGGCTCACCCACAGAACCCCTGGCCAGGGCTGAGTGGTGGCCCTTTGCTTCTGCAGTGTCAGGGGCTCCTGTGCCAGGGTTGGGATCAAGACCCTCACAATAAAAGGGCTTCACTTCTTTGGGCCCTGTGAGACTTTTCTTTCTGCTGTGTGACCTCAGCCACACCCTGCCCTTTCTCCTGAGGCATCCTGCACTGAGTTTAGTCCTCATGTGACTCATTAGCCTGGTTTGTAGATGAGGCCCTGAGGCTTCGAGAGACAGGCCTGCTTTAGTCATCTCAGTGGGGGCCTGGTCTGACTCGAAAGCTAGAACATCATTCCCTGAGGTGCTGGACCCAGGCAGTGTCATCTCTTCTGAAAACAGCGCTTTGCAGGGGGTACTGCAGGCACTCGTTGTTTGTATGGATTAAAAGGAAGGCCACTGGTAGATTCTGGAAGATGGAGTCTGGCCTATCCCTCACCACGACCCGATTGCAAGGCCCGCATCTCTCTCTCATTTTGGGCGTTGGCGGGAAGTCTTGTACCAGCACCTTGGGTGGGTGACATTGCTCAGAGGTCTAGGCTAGAGCTACGGTTCTTCCACTCACCTGTGTGATCTTGGGGAATGATTTTACCTCTCGGCCTTACTCCTCCACCTATAAAATGGGTTGAATGGCACCCACGTCACAGTGAGGCAAATTGTCTGGTGCGGTGAGAACTTTGAGAGGGCAACCTGACATGGGTGCAGACTCTAGCGTAGGGAGAAGGGAGATGACCTAGACCAGCCTTCAGCTTTCAGACTCAGGCAAGAGGTTTAACTCCCAGGTGTCCTGGATTGCCATCCACAAGTCAGCAAGCCACTGGGAGCCTGGAGGCATCAGGTCACTTGGGAGAGATTCCATTCTGTCAGGCTCACTCACTAAGCTTTATCAGCCAAGGGCAGGAAAGCAGCTCCTGCCAGCAGTGGCATGGAAACCGCAAGGGTGTTCACCTTGTTACAGACCAGGAGTGGCTGTGAATTTGGCCAGGTGGCCTTGGCCAAGAAACTGGCTCAGTGAGGCTGACCCTCAGCCTGCTCAGGGAGATGCTTGAGCATGGCTGCAGCACAGACTAGCTGAGTTACACTCTGGGTGGGCTGGGAGAGCTGAGAATGGGATGGATGGCAGCTCAAGGCCAGAGGCCCTTGACTTAACCGTGGGGCTCACTCTTCTGTCATATAAGGAGACCTGGCACTAGTGCAGTGCTTTGGCTGCTTAGAAACACAAATAATAATGGCTTCAGCAAAGTGGATGGTTTATTGCTCTCCGAAGCCCAAGCTGGAAGTCAATGTGGGATCTGAAAAGTCATCCTGGAGCCCTGATTCCCTGACTCTTGCTGCCTTGGTCCCCGGGCTTTTGTCCTCTGGGTCAGAGCCAGCAGAAGGGGAAAGGGAACAGTGGAGGATGCACAGCTTCTACATTCACTCAATCCCCTTGGCTCAAAGTTAATCACATGCTCTCACCTGCTCCAAGGCAGGCTGGGAAATGCAGCCATGGGCTGGGGTCCCATGCACCCTGCTCAGCTCTGGGGGAGAATGGGTGGGGAAAGGCAGTTAGTCTCCACACACCTTCCCTATGGGGCTGGTGTGAGGGGTCTATCATGCAGTGTGCTCCCAACATGAGCCGTGACTGAGGCAGTGCTTAGTTGGTTCCTGTCCTGACAAGCAGCCCGCTCAGGTGCAGGCTCCTCAGCTTTTGTGGACTTACACTCACGACAGCTGGTAACAGCTGTGGATGTGCCCTCCAGAATGCCCACCTACCATCTTAGGTGCTTCCAGCTTCGCCTCCCAGGTCTGTGGCCTGCAGGAGCAGCTTCCTGGCCTGGCTCCGCTCTTCTGAGACTCCTCTGTGGCTCCCTGCTGCTTCCTGGAGCACAAGGCCTGCTCCACACCTCTCAGGACCTTGGAAGCTGTGTGGCATCGCCCTTCTCATGCCCTCCCTTGCCCTCCGCTCCAGCCCCAGGCCTAGCCCTTAGCCTCCTGCCCCAATGCCTCTCGGCCCTCGCCTTTCCTTCGCTGTGGGTGTCTACCATCCAGGCCAGACCTACTGAGGACCTGACCCAAGGAAAGCCCTTCTCACTCCCTTCTTTCCTTACTTGAATTGGTCATTTCTGGACATATCACAAGTGTCCTTATCTTCTAGTAGATTAAAAATAAACGCAGTTAATGAGAGCCCTCTGGTGAAATAAGTTCTGTTGCCCTGTGCCATACATCCTCCAGGAACCTGGGTACCCATCTGCTGAGGTACTTGCTAGAGTCTGTTAAGGTTTAGTTAGTGCCTTGCTTCCGTGGGGCTTTGCACTGAGGCAGGGTTCGCGCTGCCTTTGCCAAGGTGCTTGGTAACTCTGTGGGGTATTAATGGAGCCATACACTGGTGCCCTCCTGCACCCGTGCGTGATCGCCACGATCTCCTGTTTTGCAGAATACCCAGTGCATTCCAGAAGGCTTAGAGAGCTACTACGTAGAGCAAGATGCCAGTGCCCGAGAGAAATTCTACACAGTCATAAACCACTACAACCTGGCCAAGCAGAGCGTTGCCCGCTCCGTGTCACCCTGGATGTCGGTACTGTCAGAAGAGAAGCTGTCAGAACAGGAGACTGAGGCAGCTGACAAGTCAGCTTAGCGAGATGGGCAGGTTCCTCACAATGCGTCACCTGAAGGTAACAAAGGGACTTGAGGGACATTTCATTAAATGTAATTAGCAGTAATGTAGAGGTCACTCATTTACGGTGCAGTCGCTTGTCTGCCACTGCTGCTTTGCAAAAGCCTTGCTGCCGACCGCCCGTGGGTGTGAGATCAAGTGCATGTCAGCATTGCTTAGAGAGCCCTGACGCCACTCTCCACGTGAGGATTCCTAAGTTAGCTCCTTCACTGGGATTTACTGGATGCTGTCAAAAAATAAATTTATACTGGCTATCCCAGGGGTTTGGACTTCAGATAAAACAGTGCATTTGGTGGAGCTGATTTTTTAAGCCACCTTGCTGTCTGCACACTACTCCACAGCCGTATCTGGAGCAGCCTCGCTTTGCTAAGGACAGGCCCTACTTGACATTTCTCCCTCCCGTCAGTTGGTGCCAGTGCTGACTGCCAAGACACACTGTAGTGAGTAGTGCAGAGAAGGAAATAGAAAAGAGCAGTAGGTGGCAGACAACCCTGTCCTCTGCCCATGCTCACTCCCGGTGTGCCCTGCACCACGGTGTGTTCAGTGTGGCCTGAGCAGGGTGCCTCCCACACTGCCTCTGCATCCTGGATGGAGATGGCAAGGTTCTCTCCAGAGAACCCAAGAAGGGGTGTGTCTGGGGCCGGGGTGCAGCAGGACTCTATCTTCCCGTGGGCAGACTGACTGCTGAACTGGAAAGAGCACCGGCCCTTCTGTTTACTTCTGTTATGGATCTTTGCATGTACAGCCCTGTTTGCAAGTTACATCTTTAAAGTCAGCTGGGTGGGAAAAATGAGATGTAACTGCTGGTGAGTCAGGGCTGCTTTACTTTTACTCTTGTAAGCAGGTCTAATTCCCTCCATGTAGGAAGCAGACAAGAAGGCTGGTGGCAGGCTGGTGTGACACCTTGCAAATATAATGACATTTCAACTCACAATCTTTGTAAGAAATCTTGACATGTTTACAAAATTGCCAGTTAGATAAATTAAGTGTGTGCGACAATTAAATAGAAAACATTCACAGACGTTTCCTCCATGTTATTTGAATGTGTTTTTCTGGTGGACATGTCAGAAGTTTCACTGTTTTCTTAGTAGGTCAGAAATAAATGACAAATAGTACAAAGATGTGTTGGGGACAAGCATGGTGACCATGGTCAATTTCACTATTGCTTCCTGAAATGTGCTTTCAAGATGTAAAATACATCAAGAGCATTTTGAAGCAAAGACCATGACTCTGGCGAGCACAGCGGGCGTGCACGGCAGAGGCCTGTGTTGTGAGGAGCAAGTGCAGAAAGAGCGATAAACATGTGCCAACCCTTGTCCTGCACAGAGCTGAACACAAGCAGCTATGCAGCACAGGACCAGACAAGCCCATCTGTATTTTCTAGTAGACATGTACTTTATTAGCTGTAAAGTCATTCCCATGTAACCTCTCACATTTCACTCTGTGCAAATAAAAGAACTCGAGGGTACTGAGCCACCCACCAGACCGTCTGTTCATACACTCGTCTGGCCAGGAGCAGTGTGAACCAACTCCTGTCTGCCAGATACCAGGGTGCTGTGTGCACAGCTGTGGTCCATGTGCTGCACGTTTTTGGCTCCCAGGTGATCCCATGGACACTTCCTAGAGGCGCAAGGTGCACAGGCACAAGGTGGCAGGCCCACACTTCTGAGGCCTACTTCCTTCTTGGAATAGAAGCTCCTTGGGCCTCACAAGCCTGCCCTCAACCCTGCCATTAATGTGCGAGGGGGTAGGGAGCAGCCAGAGTGAGGCCAGATGGAGGGTCCCAAGTAGGCAGGCTGGGGCCACGGAGCTTCTTAGTGCAGACTCATGACAATGAGTAGGTGACTATAACAGCATTTACTAGTCACCAGGAAAATGTAAGTTAAGTTTCTTGTCTATGACACCGTGACTGTGTGTCAGTGGACTTGCAGGCAAGAAGCCGCAAGGAAGCAAGAACAATTGTGTGCTGAGAGGTACTGTTAACCTGTTCTTTCCTGAAGCTACGGGGACAGGCAAGGTTCGAGGGGTCCATTGAGCCCTGGGTCAATGTGGGAAGCATGAGGTGTATCTGGCCACTTTTCTGGAGCAGCCCCTGCCATGTGTCACACAGCATGGCCTCCATCAAGGTGTGAGCCCTAACCACCTCACCCCTGCCATCTACATTAATCAGGACTGTTACATAGACCACGCTCAACCCCCGTGCGTTCCCGGCTCTCACCGGGCATGCCACCACTGGCTGGAAGTCCTTCTGTGAAGTAC
The DNA here is from genome assembly GCF_047511655.1 of Castor canadensis. NCBI lineage: Eukaryota > Metazoa > Chordata > Mammalia > Rodentia > Castoridae > Castor > Castor canadensis. Next base: position 149,437,259 of record NC_133394.1, read on the forward strand.
ACATCTGTCTCAGGCCCCTTGCCTCTCAACGTGGCTCCATGATCAAAACAGTCGCAGCTACGCTTTGGTGCCAGAGACAGCTGGTAGCACTGGGTGTGTCAGAGGCATCTGTGTACCCTCTGCCTGCAGGCTGCTGCCCGGGCGGCTAGCTGTCATACCAGTCAAGGAAGAGCAGGGAGAAGGAGCACATCACGAGGAAGAAGAGGATCCACACACGGAAGCCAGCGTTGTTTTTGATGGCCTGGTGGGCAGAAGCACAGATGTGTCATACACAGGACTGGGTTTAAAGACCCTTTTCTTCCCTGTGCTCTCCTTGAGTAGGTGGCCAAATTAAGTAAAGCCAGAAAGTGGGGCTAAACCCCACAGAGGACAAATGGGTTGTATCTTCATCACTGCATAGCTGATATCTAGAAGTGCTGCCTTATCTCCCGGGACACACATCGCTCACACCTGTTCGGAAGTCTAAGCCCTGTGCGTGTGTTTCCCAGGAGTGCCATATCAGTGGTGACCCATAGCCAGTTCTGCAATGGCTCTACCCTGAGGACAGAGCTCTGGAAACAGATCCAGCAGAGGACTGGGTCGTCATATACAGCCAGCCTCTGGGTTTCAGCTCCTTGGTGGCACCCATCCCAGCTTCAGGGAGCTGGCCTGGCCCTAGCCAGGACCCCTCCCACCACTCTGCTCCTTGTAGTGTAGGGAGCAACAGCCTCTGGACCACCTGGAGGTGGGCCAGCACGTCTCACACACCCACACTGCTTGGTCTGCCCTGACCACAACCCCATGGCCACACATTTGCAGGACCAGTCTTGAGCTCTGCCCTGCCTGGCTTTTGGCAGCCCTGCCAATGGGACTAATGCTGCTTCTGGGCTTAGTGCTGTGCCAAATCTGTCCCGGGGCCCCGGAGTACCCACCTCTCGGATGTCCTCATTGCCTTCCTTAATGTTTTCAGTCGCCCCCACGACTAACTGGTGGATGCTGTCGATCTCTGCTTCCTGCCAAAGGGAAGTGTTAGGAAAATATGGCCACCTCCTCCTCCCTCCGTTGACATCCTAGTGAAAACAGTAGCTGCCACTTACTGAGGGCTGGAGGTTTTACTGCAGTCATGAATCCTCACAGCACTGAGAGGTAGGTACCACCACCTCAGTTCTCTGAAAGGAAACTTAGGGTTCAGAGACGATTACTAATGAACCCAAAGTCACCCAGCAACCGAGTGCAGGACAGGGATGAGACTACCACCTTGTTGGACCCTAAAGCCTGTGCTCCTTCCCCTACCTGCCATCTCTGCTGTGTCTTGCCAAACGACAAAGACAACGTGGAAGAGCTACATTCTGGACTGGCCACCACATGCAGGGACTTTCCCTCCAAGTCCTTCATTTATTCTTCCTAAGACCCAGAGAAAAAAACGGTTGTGCTGTAAAACACATATGCTAGCTTTAAAGTGTGCTTTGTGTTGTAAGATCATCTCTCTAAAAATAGGCAGAAAGTTTAAAATGGGAAGTGAGATGCTTGCAGAGAACATCTCTAAATGCTTGGGACCCTCAGCCAGGTGTGGGGTCCTGCCTCCCGTACAGCACATGTGGCTCAAAGCCCACAGCCCGCAGTGGCAGAAGGGAGCCACGCAGCTGCCTTTCAAGCAGGCTTGGGTTCATGTCAGGGTGGCAAGGCTGCCCAGTAGCATGGGACTTTAGGGACCTGTGTGGTACAGCACTGCAAGGAAAAGCAATCCTGGCTGCCTTATTTCCAGAGGTGATATCTCACAAAGGGCATATGGGTGAGGACTACTTTCTCTATAGTCATACCTCGTGGAGACTCAAAGCAGTGCTAATCAGCCCTTGCCAACACTCCTATGAGGGGTTTGCTAGGACCCACTGCAACACTAGTGAAAACCCAACACACACAGTTTCCTAAGTCTTAGCAGTGCTTAGCAAGGCTCTGGCTGGACCCTCTCCCCTGTATGGGTAGGGTAGCAGCTCTCTTTGATGGGCCTTGCCTCTGGACTAGCCCCTGACAAGCTGAGAGTCATGACGTTAGAGGCCTCTGGAACTCCTCAGACTCCTCCAAGGTGGCTGAGTCAGGGATCTGAGGAACGGTGCTGCTTTGGCCATCCCAGACCTCACTGCTCTCACTGCCTGCAAGATACAGAGGTAATGTCCTCTTTGCCAGGGCTGCTGCTGTGCAAAAAAAATAGTGTACTGCCAGCTTTGCTATGCCACACCTAGCAACAACAGCAGTCCCTACCCGTTAAGAGCCTGCAACGGGTCGGGTGTCTCAGCATTTCCTACTTCCTGGCTCAGTGAGGAGACGTCAGCCCTGCTTTACAGATGAGGAAAGGGCTGGGGGAAGCAGCCCTGGTCACATGACACATGACAGTGACACATGGCAGTGAGGCCTGGGCTTGTGTGACTCCACTGGAACCAGAAGCAAGTGGTGTAGTTTAGGGAAAGTTGTTTCATGAGAGAGCCAAGAGCCCAGAAGAATGTGGTTTTTCAAACCCTTTCAGTCTGTGGGTACTAAAAACAAAAGATTAAAAGTCTCGCCAGCTGGAAGGATTTCAGAAGTGTAGGTGGGAAGAAGTGACATGACAACTCAGTCACCAAAAGCATCCCTGTTCCCCAGGAGGCCGCTCTCCCTGAGGCAGCACGGGCCGTGTCTGACCTCCCTAATGCTGTTGACTGAAAAGGGGCTGTCAGGCACCATGCTGGCGCTTTTACAGTTAACCCTGAACCCTGCAGCAATCCTGCAGTTCTAGAAAAGGGGAACTGTAAGTAGAGGACTACCCATCCTTCCCGAGGGCAGCCAGAACCAAGAGTGGCCTGCTTCCCAGGCCTGGACTACACCTGCATATGCCCCTGTGTGGTGTGCCGTCCCTGCCCCTGCCTCCACTCCCAACTCCCATCACCATCCCCATCCCACCTGCCCTCTACCTCCACGGGTGCAGCTGCTTAGTCCCAAACCTAGGTCCCAGTGCAGAGCCCCCAGGGTGCCCACCAGCCTGAGGGATCCTGAGCACAATGGGCAGGCTGTGCAGGGCGCTGCCTGCACCTGCAGAGGCCGGACGCCTTCAGGAGAATCTCAGTATGGTTCTCTCTGAAGTGAGAACTAAAAACTACTGTCACTTGTGTCTGCTTACCTGTTGCAAAACCTTTTCGGTGAATATCTCTTGGAGTCTGGAAATCTCAACCACTTTCCCTTCAATTTGCCTTCATAAAAAGAAGAACCAATAGATTATGTGTTAACTGTTAGCCCTAAGTAATCTAAGAGGAGTGTCATATCTCTAAAGAACCATCTTTTCTGAGTGAAGATAGGAGAGGAGGAGGGGCAGGCCATATTGGCTGGGGAGGAGCTGGGCAGGGAGAGTCAGTTCCGCTGACTGGTTCATAGTCCTTTCTCCAGGCTCTGTCCTGTGCACCGGGTGTAACCTGAGCCTCACACCCAAGAGGCAGGTGTGCACACTGCCCTCTGCATCCTGGAGACTTTCTGGGGACCAGGGAACGCAGGGTTATTCCAATACAAAATGCAGTCTCCGCTAAATCCTGTGCCTCATCTAGTTGCCTAGTAACACATGCTGCAGATCTGAAAGACAACTTTGCAACATGCAAAGCGTATTTCCCACTCAAGCCAACTCCCTGTTGCAAGGAAAAACCTCGAATTCCATTTGCAAACACCACATGTGGGCTTGCAACTGTGCCTGCCAGACTTGAAACACTTCAGCGAGCCCTCTTCTCTACTTCAGGGCTGCACATGGTACCCTGGGGCAGGCTGGGGCCTGACTATTAAGAGTGGAGGCAGGCACAGGATGAAGTTAGCTGCTTGCTGCTTCAGCATCAAGCCTGCACAATCTGGGCTGGAGGTGAAAGGTGGCAGGATGGCTCCCTCCAGAACGGGAAGGTGAAAGGAAGGGAGAGGAACATGGGAAGAAAAGCCAGGATCAGGCTTGGTGGAGGAACAGCAAGGTGGGTCGGGGGCAGATAGGGAGAGCTGCGCTGGGCAGAGGGAAGCCTTGGAGGCCAATCTCTAGGGACAAAAGACCAAGAGCCTCTTGGGGAAGACCCTGCCCAGAATATGCAGGTACAACATCCAAAGCTTATTTGGGGTACATGCCATACAGGCCTTGCTTTCAGGATGTCATAAACATTCCCACTGCAACGGAGACATGAGTGCTTTTGCTACAGGGCCAGTCATGGCACTTGGACGAGATTGGCCACTTGAAGTAGACTCCAGTGGAGCTAGCGTCTGTCCTTCACAGGCCCCTCTGCATTGAACTGCTCCATGAGACCTGTTGGTGGGTGGGGTGGTCCTCATATTCAGGGTGATCTGCAATTATGAACTGGTCTTCTCTGGGAGACGCAGCACTTGGGAGTTGGGAGCCTGTGCAGGAGGCAGCTGGCCTCCTCCAACAGGCCCACAGGTGGAGAGGCTGTGGACTGAGGCAGCGTCTCCATCTAGCTTAGCCCGCCTTGCCACAATGGCTCAGGGTGCCCGGGCACCAAAGTAAATGAATAGAGTTCCCAGTTCTTAGAAAGGTTGTAAGGAGGCCATCTGCTCACAAAGGAAATACACACGTACCTCACTTCATCGAACAAGCTGTTCATTTCACCAATGAGTCTCTGGTTTTCTTGTTCAAACTGTAAGGAAACATACACTTTCACGATGACTTCACACTGAGTCAGGCAAGGATCTATAAGGGACCTTCCAGCCACCCTCCAAGATCACTGCCAAGTCCTGCTTGCCAGCATGCTACGTGCATTAGTGTGAGAAACACCCCAAAGAACAGCCATGTGGCTGGCTGACTGTCATCCATCCGAACTAAGCACGCAGCTCACGCTTGCTACTAGCCACTAGTTGTGAGGCATCTAGGAAGTCATGGGTCAGCTGGCTATCCCCATTCTCTTTCTGCCTCTGGTAGCAGTGTTTTTAGATGGAGAAAGACCTGGTGTGGGGAGGGCTTAAAGAGGGAGGGGAGGAGTGTAGGGCAGAAGTTCACCCAGGGTCCTGGGATTTCTGGCCATGCCTGACAGGGACAGAGGCCTACCATGTGATAACTGTGCATGTTCCAAATCCCCTGGGTGACTCTGAGCGTCTTGGTGGGGAGGGAACAGGGTAGACCCAATTTTGGGAAGGCATTCCAGCTACTCTTTCACATCTATTAAGCTGCTGTCAAAGCCACAAATACATGCTGACGTTCTGTGCCAGGCACTGCACAGATGCAAGCCCCCTTACCCTAGGAGGCTTTGCCAAACACCCGGTTCTCACTCATGCTGCCCAAGTCACCTCTCACCCACTTCAGTCTGTCCTCTACTCCCTGCTCAAATGCCAGACCCCACAGACTGCTTCCTCTTGGCTCTGCCCCCTTGGGAGACCCTGCAGAACACGTTTTAGGCAGTGTCCTCCATGACGTGCCATAGCCCGCCTCTGTTGGGATCTCCTGCAGTCTCCACAGCACACAAGCACCATATTGCATTTACTGCTTCCTTCTGCACAGGAGAGCTCTCTGCCTGTCCAGGGGACTCTGACCAGTCCCTCAAACCCAGCCTCAGGCACCCTGTTTAAGGCCAGCACCTTGGAGCAGCCAATCCCTTTGTAGCTCCCCTGCATCTGGCTCCATCCTGACATGACTCCATTTGTTTAGGGCCGGGTCCCTCCTGTGGAGCCCAGGCCCAGGCAGGACTGTCATGTGACAGGGTGTTGCTTCTCAGCCTTGCAGCTCATCAAAACACAAAGAGGCCTCTCTGTTCCAGACCTACCAGGTCAGAAGATGGGCAGTTTGGCAAAGCTCCCTGCAGGAGCCTTAGCCACAGCAGGCTGCTGATACAGCATTGCTGTGAGCTTTTAATTAGGCATCAAAGAGGGTACTTAACAATAAAAATTTCACTTTTGAATTTGAAAGTATCAGCTCTGTTAACTGTCAACTCAACAATGACTTAAGAGACCAGTATTTAAGGAAAACATGTAATTACTTCAGCATGTAGGTGCTAATTTCACTCCCACTAATTCTCTCTGGTACTACTTGGTGTATTTTTTGGAGGGAAGCATTTCCTTTGGGTTTTTCTAATGATAAAATATGGCCCTGCCCTTTTAAATCCACAGTCGTTTTATACTTTGAAATTGTTCCTAAACAAAATTAACTAGTGTTCTAGATGACTCATTACTGGTCTGTTCCTTAGGAACAACTCTGATGCCTGTGACATGGCATTACACGTTCTTTTGGCCCCTCAGCAGCTGTTAACTCTGAAAGCTTCCATCAGTCCCTTGTGCATTCAGGACTGGAAGCAGATTCTGGCTCTGGTTACCTTTGACTCCACAGGTTCTCTATGTTACCTAAGACACATCTGGTGCCTAGAGGAAGAAACATGCCTCAAGGGATCCCACAGGGTAACAGCTGTAGAGACAGAGGTCTGCCAATGGCCAGGAGCATCAATGAAGAGTGGCCTCTACTCGGTAGGGTTACAATGAAACTAAGTTTAAAAAAAAAGACACACACCTGTTCCCCCCAGAGAAGTGCAAGGTCACTGCTTAATGAGCCCAGCAGGGCTCAGGCTGACCAGGTAACAACTGTGACTACATTCACTGGCACTAGGTTTCAGGGTAGTCTTCTGAATGCTGAACCTGACTCTACGGCCAGTGGTAGTGACAGATGGTGGGTGTGTCCAGTGAGGATGAGAGCCAGTTCTGTGGCCTTGGGGGAATGCTTGAATGATCCTGGGCCAATCACTGGCTTCTGGGCCCCCTATCAGTTTCTTTGCCGTCACAAGCCTTATCCTTTGCTGATTCAGAGTGTGGAGCCAGGGCTAGAACTCCAGCTCCTTCACCTTTAGCGCTGAATGACCTTCAGTACACAGCCTTTGTCGCTGGAATGGGCTAACAGTACCAAGCAGGATCAAGCAGAAGGAACATGAGATTTAAAACATTTGAGTTGTTTATGGGTACATGGCATGTAATATATGCTCTCAGCAAATGTTACTTGTCATTTTGCTCTGTCTGGGAGACAAATTCTACACATGCAAAGTGAGTGGCAGATACTCTGAAGGTCCTTCTCTGGTCTCAGATTGTAAAGACTGGGGCCCTTGGCCATTTTGCTCTCTCAGGCACTGGGAAAGGCAAACACAGACTTTTCTTCTAGTGTCTGCCTCTGATGTGTGGCCACATTACCTCCCCACACACGTAGGAACTTCACCAGGTACAGTGCAGAAGGAATGGCCTGGTTTCTCCTGTTAGCACCACAGGAATAGACGTCTACATGCCCTGAGAAAACAACCTGACCTCAGTCTAAGACACACTTCCTTCATCTACGTGAATGTTATGATTGGATATGGCGTGTCCCCATGCTGAAGGCTTGGTGCCCAGTTTGTGGGTCCATCATTAAGAGATGATTGGACCACGAGGCTCTGACCTGATCAATGCATCAACCGGTGATGGATCCATAGTCTGAAGGCATTACTGGGAGGTGATGGAAACTTCAGAGGTGGAGTCTCACTGGAGGACACAGGTTCCTGGGGGGGCGGTTCCCTCAGGAGCCATGCCTTGTCCCAGGCCTCTGTCTTGCTTTCTCTGCTTCCTAGCTGCCTTGAGGTAGCAGCTCTATTCACCATACCTCCCGCCTTGATGCTCTGCTTTATCTCAGGCTCATCAACAGTGCAGCCAGCAAAACCAGACTATAACCTCTGAAGCCATGAGTCCAAGTAAGACTGCCCTCCCTTAAGTTGTTTACCTCAGGTGTTTTTATAGTAATTAGCAGCTGGCTAACACAGTAAGTAGCTGAAAGGAATGTAAGAGGCCTTGGTGGGTAAGGTGTGTGAGCAGGGCCCTCCAGGCACGATGGATGGCTCACTGTTCTGGCCCTGCTGTGGCCTCTCTGCTCTGTTCTGCTTAGAGCTCCTACCCAAATACATGCTTTACTTCAGCCAGACTAACCTCCAACACTCCCCTCTCCCCATCTTCTAGCCACAGCAGTAGAGAATCATGTGGAAGAGTCTAGGGAAGGCAAACTTGACTCTGAACAAAGCAGAGCAAAAAAAAAAAAAAAAAAGAGTCTAGGGGTTGGGAACTCACTGACCTTGGGCAGGTGACTTAGGCTGTCTGTAAAATGGGGTCAGCAATGCTCCTTCTATGTGAGGATGCATAAATCAACACATGCAAGAGTGCTCAGAGCGGTCCATGCAGTGCGTGGCACATGTGTGTACCATGACTTAACTGCCTTAGTCCATGAGGAAGTCAGCTGGACTTTCCAATAGGGCTTTGCTAGAGTTTCTAATCTGATTTTAAAGGATATAAATCCAGTTTGTAATATATTGTTACAGAATTCTTTTCTTAACTAATCCTCTTTACTATAGCTTTAGAAAGAAACCACTCCTACAAAGGCCTCTGAATATGAACTGAGGCATGGAGAAGGCCTTTGCATTGCAAAGAGCTCAGAGCAGCTACAAGGGACCCCCACCTCTTGGCTCAGGAGTGTATGGCCTTGCCCCTTTCTGGGCTCTTCCAGTGTGCTTTCTTCACGCCAAACCCCTTCACACACCTGGCTCTGCAACCCTTACCTCCCCAGGGTCTGTATTTCAGCCTTCAGACTCTCCTAATGCTCTTCTTGAGGCATGAGCTGAGCCTGGGGCTTCCATGGGCCTACCTCAGGGAACATGGGCTAGGGCATGCAGGTTTAAGAAACAGAAACTACATAAGTCTTTCAAAATTGTCCCAAGGAATACATCAGTAATGACAGAAGGGTCTACTTGAATACAATGAATGTGGACTTAGAAAAGGAAGAATTTTCTTGATGAAACCAAAAACATTTTGGTTGTATTCTGCCTGACCAGAAGACCTCTGTTAACTTGAAGGCACTGATACACCTGTATCATGAGTTAGAAATGGAAATTTATTGCACAAATCATACCATACCCTGCAATCATTCTGGAATATATAACAACTGTTCCTTTGGATGAAATAATGAATTAAATTGCTGTTATCAGGCTTAATTCATTATTTCACCCTGAGGAAAAATTCTGAAGCAGTGATTATGAATTATGGCCACAATTTGCTACACTACTTTCCAATTTAAAACTAATAGTGTGGTATTCCTCTTCATTTTCAGGACTGAGCCTCTTAAGATTTGGGTTACTTAGACTGTAAGACATGGCACTTAGCTATTACTCCCAATTAAGAAAGATGTCAGCTGAACATTAAGTGGCCTGTCATGAAAGTACTGAGCCTGACAGTCTTTGGCCCCATCCACTCAAAGCCACAATGAAAATCAGGTTCTCGGACTTCTGACTGCTTTAGTTGCTGATACTAAAATACCGGGACAATGTTTTACAGGATGACTTGGCTAGGACAGGAGAAGGAAATGGAAGTGCCCACATCACTGTCAGTGGGAAGATGAGCCTCACACTCTATATGGGAGTGCTGCACAGGCACAGGAGGGCCATGTGCACTGTGCACAGGTGTCTGTGGGTGTGCTGAGTGGCTGCACCACCTGCCTCTGCTGGGCGCTCCTGTAGGCGCCGTTGTACCCTGCTGCATGCCTCCCTAGGGCTTTGGCTTGTTGTTGTTCCTCCTATCTACAGAGGCTGGGAATCCAGCTCTACTACTTATTAACCAGAGGTCGTTGAGCGGGACCCTTTCTGCTTTCTGCCAAAGACAGCAGGTGGTGACACCCCACTGCCTCTTATGGCAATTATCACAGGGCAGAGCAGTACAGAAAAGCTCTTTCTGCTGTTAGCAGTTGCACAACGGAGAGGCTGAGATTTGGGAGAGCCGACCATGTTGTGGACACTTGGCCTTGATAGTATGACAGCAGGCGGCTTCCTGGAAACTCAAGCACAGGAGTTTCACTCTCTGGGTCCTGTCATTCAGAGAGGCCACACAAACACTGCTGGAAACGAGCGGCCAGAGCTCTTGCCAGACCTCTGTTTCCCTCTGAAGCCATCCAGAGATGACAAAAGATAGCAACTGGCCACCGTGGGACAGGTCACCAAAAGGAGATGAGCTCGGGACTGGCGGATTGGGTCAAGCAGAGTGCTTGCCTAGCAAGCCTAATGCCCTGAGTTCAAACCCCAGTGCCACCATAAAAACCAAAAAGGAGATGGGCTCAGTCATGAAGCCCATCTTTCAGTCATCCTTGTGCCTTCTTCTCATTTCCGTAACAGCAGTGAGATGAATGATTGTATCCCCTTGGCAATTACAAAAGACCCATTTAATTTGGAAGACTATTTTACTGCTGGCAGAAAGACATCTATTATTAGTAAAATCACCCCAAGGCAGTTTCTTAGTTAATTACGCTGCTGCAAATTTAAAACACATGAGAAGCATATTAGGGACTAGGAAATCAAATTGGTTAAGTGTCTATAAAATACATATGATGCAAGGGCGTTTAGCACGACCTTCTACTCAGTGAACTGGCCTCAGGACAGCTCCCCAGTTAGGCAGAGAAAGCGTTACCATTTGTATTTCTTCCGGGGACAACTCATCTTCACCCTTGCCGTCACTCCATGCTCCCAATTCGGGTTGTGTCTCAGCCAAATGCTTTTCTGTTAAAAAAAAAAAAAAAAAGTAGATAAAAGGCCAAGTATTTATTTTAGAATAGGTGAAGCCACCTATTCTGAATACATAAAAACACAAGGCAGGAACAGGGCTGCACAGCTTTTTCTGCGTTTATCTGTTGCCTAGTACTCAGGCCTCACACTGTATGTGTGCGAGAGACAGACGTGCGGACCGCTTCAGCACTCACTCAGCTCAGCAGAGGCTGCAAACTAGACACAAAATCTTCAGATTTGAAAGTACAGATTTTATTTCAAAGCACATACTCATACCTTCCTTCAAGGATTTGTAATCCTACTTTAAGGATTACAAAATATATGGATAGTTTCATTGCTTAAAAAAATATATATATATACGTATATATAAATAATAGAGGAGGCAATAGGACATTCTCTCTCTGGAGTTACTGCTTTGATGTGATCTCCTTGCCTTTATCAAGCATGTTTATATACAATGGATACACTATTCTCTACCCACCCCCTACTCAGAAATAACAGATAGTTGTATGTGCACACACAGTGGCCTGTTTTTCACAAAGACATCAATGGTAATACATTGTTCTAAAATTTGCTTTTTATGATTTATCAACATATCTTGAAGAACATCTTAGGTCAGTCCACATAGCTCACCCTCATCTTTTGCACTGCTGCTTGGTATTCCATTGCAAGGATACACTGTTCTATCCTGACTACAACTCAGAGTTTCACTATCTGAGCACTGTATCTCAGTCCATGCCGTGGGTGCCCCTGGAGTCCTTCTCTAGGACAGATGCCTAGGCATGGAACTGCTGAGTGGGAAGGGATGACCATTTTAACGTAGAGAACTTTTTGCTTATTCCTCAATGAAGAACTCATACCCCAGGCTCTTAGGGCTGCTGCCACCCTGCACCTGCCTGGACAGGTCTGCAGGCCCTGCCAGGCTGAGGTGGGGTAGACAGCAGTGGAGGACAGGGGCTGTTCCTCAGTGGAGACTGTGATGTATCCCTGTCTCCAAAGGTGACTTTGTGTCTGTATTTCACAGTGCCTCTGGGCTCACTGGCTTGCCAAGGACTCAAAGGCAAATGCTCCATCTTCTTCCTTTTTTCCTCAACCTCAGCAAATTTCCTATAGTTGATCTCAGTCCCATGACTGGGTGTTTGGTAGGGGAAGCACATAATAACAGTGGTGATTTAGGGGTAGACAATCAGGCAGGACCTGCACAAAAGCCACAGTTATTACCAAAAATACATCTTCACAAATAATCTCCACGTCATCTACGACTTCCTAGATTTTTTAAAGGCTGATTTTGCTGGAACGGTCATTCAAGAAAAGCATATTCATAAAGGCCTGGCTGAAGAACCCTTGCCAACTGAGGTGGCATGCTAGGGTAGGGATGTTTGTACTTTTCAACTACCACCTCTACCCTAGGAGCTCTATCTCTCTTGCTTGTCTTCATTATGGTTCCCATTTCAAGCTCTGTTTTTTTTTTCTTTTTCTTTTTTAAGGATAAGAACACCAAAATTAGAATCACATGAGCCCTGTTCCTATTGGAACCAAGCATAAATTAGCTAAGTAGGATGAGAAAGTTTTCTTACTAGAACTCGTGTTCAAGTTTGTGAGCCTCTGAAGCCTTCATGACCTGTGGCTCAGCCTGAAGCACAGTGCGCTCATGCCAAGAGTCAAGTCCAGATGTCCGGCCTGACATTCAAGTCTTCCGTGGTCTTGGCAGGGCCCCTCACAGGACCATATACCTGCCCTTTTTTCCTTTGGGCTAGCCGGAAGACAGTTTCTTCCTGTTGGTGGACATCTTGCTAAGCTTACCCACAGCTGACAGAGCTTTTGTGAGCCTGGTCTGCATGCACTGTTCAGTGGCCTTTCCACCCTTACTTCCCACTCCCCCGCCCTTCCACATGCTACTATTCCCAGGGATTTTCCTAACAACTGCACTCCATTCCAATCTCCACGCTTTGTGGCCTCTGAGCATTTGCTTAGAATGCCCTAAGCTTCCACTGTTTTCAGGTCCAGCCTTACTTTTTCTCAGGGCCACCTCCTCAGGCATGAAGTCCCCCTGATCCTCTGCCTGAATTATGCACCCACCTCTGCCTTCTCTTAAGGCACTATGTACTTTTTCCCAGGGGCTGGACTCTTATTCTTCCTGTCAAGTGTGAGCTCCCTGAGTGCAGGAACCATGACTCACTTGGGAAAAATTTCTGAATGTCAGTGAAACTGCAGGCAGGAAACAAATTACAAATGGGTACAAGAACACATGCCGGCTAGATAGAATTCTGAAGGAAAAGGCCTAAACACCAGATGTGGTCAGATTGGCTGTGGCCGCAGAGATGTTGAACACTGCCAACTAAATGAAAACGTGCATATGACAAGCAAGAGACCAGCCTCCACCTACTACATCCCCTGTCTTTCACCAAAACATGGTCAAGTGACACCTCAGGTTTCAAACTGAAGATTAAAAAAAACCTGAAAAGCAACGATAAACAGACAGTGTTCACACAGACCAGGTTTACACAGTCTTTGTCAACTCTGGATAAACTTAGCAAAATGTCCACAAATAGGAAGAAATTGTCTTCTGGCTGGCATAAGAAAAGGGCAAGTACGTGGTCCTATGAAGGTGTGGAGCAGTGTGCAGGGAAGATTTACCCTGCCAACATCATGGCTGAGCTGGAGAGGTGTTAATCCCAGAAAACAGGCAGCACCATGCAAGTTGGTGTGGGCCTCTCCCTTCCCTGACCCTCTCCTCCTTAGGGGTGTATCCAGGCAATGGCTTTAAATTGCCTGTTTCCTGGGACCCTTAATGTCCTTAGCCCTGAGCTCTCCCTGGTTGCTACGACACTGCTTTCACCTTCCCCTCTGACTGGACATGAGTAGACCAGCATGTGAATTCTTTACCCTGCCCACTCCCCTCACTTCCCCCTGTGCTCACCCCAGGCAGCAATGCCCCCTTCTACCAGCTGCTCAGCTCCAAGCCTGCAAGCCACCCGAGTGCTCTCACCCCCATATCGTATATTCACCTACCAGCTGACCTGAGTGCTTCTCTAACCCCAATTCTACCACAGTCTCCAGCGGTTGCAGAAGAGGTGCTATAGGAGATGCATGACATGTCTGACTGTCCATACCAAATCTTCACAGAGTTTTAACCTGGAAGCCACACTGTGTCACACCCCAGCTTCAAAACTTCCAGTGGCTTCTAGTCATGCTTAATCAAAGCCAAATGCTAGTGCAGCTCACCTTGCACCCGGCCTCTGCCTGGTATCACTTTCTTACATCGCCTTCCCGCCCTTTTCACTCCAGCCCTCCTAGTGGGTGTGAGGCAGCACCTGTCATAACATCCACATTTCCCTGATCACTAATCATGTTGAACACACTCTGCTTACTGCCAAATGCAGATATTCCTTCAAGTAACTTCTATCTTCTATCCAAACCCTTATTCTATATTTTGATGGGTTGTCCTTTAGTATTAAGTCTGAGAGGACTTTGTGTATTCTGGATAAAAGCCCCTTATCAGAAGTGTTACTTGTAAACATTTTCTCCCATTCTGTGGGCTCTTTCTTGATGGTGTCTTTTGAAGCAGAAAAGTTGTTAGCCATGGTTGCTGCCTTTTACCTCCTCACCTCCCTGCAGGACAAGCTGATGCTCAGCATGGCTGTGAGTGCTAGAGCTGGCTCCCAGGGCCTCCGCAGGGCGCTCATCATGTGCCCTTTTTCTCCTTATGCCAGTTGGATCTAACCCAGGGGCTCCCCCTTAGCAAGGAGGCAGCCTTGTGATCACATGCATTTTAAGAAAAAAGCCTAAAGCCCAGCATCACTCCAATCTGGCCACTAATTCTGTACCCCACGGAGGCACCTGGCCTCTCCTCACGTCAGCGTGAACCAGTCTGTGGTTCGGAAGAGGCTCGGGCACATGAGTTCTATCACATTTCCTGAGTGCCTCCTGTGCACTGAGCACTGTTCTGGTGCCTGTGTTAGAGTAATACATGGGTACAGGCCCGTCACCCTCAGGGGCATGGTGAGACATAAAACACAGAAACCCTTACACTCAGAACCTATGTCTTAGCAGGGGAGATAGGTAATACAGAGTGCAAACGAGTAATGATGGGGAGAAAGCACAAGGGAGGACAGGAAGTGCTGGCGGGCTCCTTCATCCTCTCCCTTCTATCCACCCTCATCCCGTGGACCCCAGCCTGTCTGAGGGGCTGGTGCTGTGTACAGCCCTGTCCCTGACTTCTCTATCACCAGCTGTGCTGGACATCTCACCTCCATGTGTCCTGACTGAGTGTGCTGCAGCCTGTGAAGGGCGGCTCTTTCCCCCAGGGTGTCCCAAATGCAGTAGTTCCTCTGCCCCCCATGCCCACACCCAGAACACAGACTGAGGCTCCTCTCTGCATAGTACTGAACATTCTACCACTTCTCCCAACCCCTGCTACCACGCTTGCTGAAGTCCTCAGTTACCTTGTTTCTGGTGACTACCGTCTCTTCTATTTCAACTCAGCAGTCAAGTGTGACAGTCCTCTGCCCTGTGGCTTTTCTTATTTAGAGTAAATGCCAGAGGCCTTTTGAGGCCTGTAGGCTCCCAGGACTACACAACCCACCCTTTATCCCCCTACTCTCTAGCGATAGGCGGCTCACCAACTACTCTAGGTGTGCCTCTGTCCTGGGGCCTCTGAACTGTGGTTCCCTCAGTGCGGCACAATCCTCCCCAGGGGCACACAGGATTCTTCCCCTCATGTCTGTCTGTCTGCCTCCCTCTCTGTTTTTCTCCCTCCCTCCCTCTCTCATCTTTTTAAGACAGAGTCTCACTACTCACTAAGTAGCCTAGACTCGCATGGACCTTTCCATTCTCCTGCCTCAGTCTCCCAATTGCTGAGATTACAGGTGTGTACTACCACACCCAGCTTTCCTATGGTCTTTACTAAAATGTCAAGGTCTTAGGCCTTAGGGACACAGCTCTCATTTTACCACGAATCCTGTTCCAGCACAAACCATAACTGTCTGGCCACCTGTATAATGACCTGATCTCTATTTTCCTACTGGCCTGAAGGAGCAGACCACTTTTCTACCCACCACCATATCCCTAGCACCAGTCCAGTCCCTGGTCACAATGCTTGGTGTGGGCCGAGGGTCCAGCGAGGGCAGACTCGCTGAAGATCTTCCCATGAGATCTACCCTCTGCCAGGTCCCCAGAGTTGGTATTGGCTACCTCTACTCCCATCGGCTCTCACAGGATTTCTTGAATGAATAAATGAATGAATGAATGTGGATGCTGCATCTGGACTCAGTAAATTTATTTTTGATGCCCATATGTCGTCTTCTGAAAAGCAGTGCCCATGACCTCATGGGCGAGGCTGAGGCACATGAGCACAAGACCTGCCCTTGGGACCACAGTGGCTGCCACCTACTCATGTGGAAGGCCAGAGCTATCCCTTTCTTGGTATGGGACTTTGAAGTGGTTATATAACCTCTTTAAACCCTGGCTTCCTCATCTATATAATGCTGACAATAACACATACCTCAAAAGACCCAGTGCCAATCAGATCAGGCCTGATGACTCACCCAGCATGAGCTGACACGACGAAGATTCTCCATGAATGTTTCCCTTCCAGTTCCTATTGAAGCTGTTCTAACTACAGAAGGGGCCTTTGGCATCTCAGGTGAATAAAGCCATGACACACAAGGAACACTCTTGCTAGTAAAACACAGGGAATGCATAAGACAGAGACAGCTTATGTAACAGGCCTCTGAATCAGACAGAGCTATGAATGCAGCTTGGGTCCACCATTCAAAAGATTTTACCTTGGACAAATTACCTAGCTTCTGAGCTTTTCAGAGGATTCTGCTAAAACAAAGAGGCTGCAGACAGCTGCTGTGAGGACGTGACAGGCCTGCAAGTGTTGAGGTCTGTGCCTCAGGAGCTAGTGAGAACCTTGTAAGATGTGGCCTGGCTTCAGCCTGCTGTCAGGCTGTGAGTGACACCACATGATCGCCCACCTCAGCTCTGCAGTATGGGCCTTCCCTACCCTGGGGCACGTGCTGCACACAGAACAAGTCATCCACATGCATTATGTATGTTCCCTACATTCTCTGACCTTACAGAGACTCTGTACTTCTTTGCCATGCACTGGATGTTGGGAGTTGTTCTAAGCCACAGGGCACCTCGTATCAGTGATGACAGAAACCTCACACTTGCATGCTGTCCCACTGGCTCCACCTGGGGTAGAATGGTCAGCTCCACACAGGGTCCTGCTGCCAGCACAGAGCTCCACAATGGGGGTACGCCACCTCTTCTGAGACCTTTCAGCAGAGAGCTCCGACTGCCTCCTCAGTCACAGCTGTGAACCCCACCCTGCTGTGGCACAGCTCTGGCAGTCCCTTCTCCTGGACCCTGCCCCTCCTGGCTTCCTTTGCTTTATGCAAGTATATCACCATGTCTCTGCTTTTTGTGTGCTTTTTTTTTCTTTTTTTGAGACAAGTGTCTTGCCATGTACCCCAGGCTGGCCTCACGCTTGTGATCCTCTTGCTTTGGCCTCCTGAGTGCTGGAATTACAGGGAGATACAACCAGCTCCTGCTTTATATTCTTGCCAACAGGTCATAGGAAGAAATAGAACGCAAGATTTTAATTTTAATTCCTACCTGGATATTCTTCAGTGGCAGGCTTTTCTTCTGAGTCTTGTGAGGGATTTTGTGACACTTTCTCAGAAGATGTGGATTTTTTAGTCTTTGTATTTGGTTCTGGTTCCAGCTTTGATCTAAAAATCAAAAACAAACAGTCATGTAATTTACTTCCAAAGCAGGCTTCCTTTTTGATAACAGAAGGGAGTCCTGCATGAACCCTACACTTTTGCTCTTCAGCCCTCTCTGGGGAGCACCAGTTGCTGCCTTGGGGCTCAGGGACTGTTTAGATACACATCACTTATTGGGTATTTATTGCAAGGTACAGGCACTGTTGCCTTAGGTTGGGGCTGTGCATTCCCCATGCATGCCCAGCCACAGCTTCAGGAGAGGCTGCAGACAGCATGCAATGAGCACTCTGGCAGATGGACACTATACTCACCACATGGGCAGTGAAGGCCAACTGCCCACCTTGCACAAATGCAGGAAGCTGAATGTAACTGATCATGTAATTCTTCACTAATGCAGGCAGAAGTACTGTTCAGTGTATATACGAACAAGTTATAAGTAATAGCTTCAAGTAATTGACCAGAAAGCACAGTCTTTCGTACTTGGCCTTCCCCTTGCCTCCTACAGAGTGTGGCTCAATCTCCCCTACACAGGAATGCACATCAATGTGTTGCCTTCACCTTCTCCTCAGACTCCTCTCTATTTTGACCAATTATCTCAACAATATCCTTTATAACCAAAGGATCAAGGGCAAAATCAGGCACTGCATCGACTTGCTGCTTCTTTCTAGTCTCATTCATTTGGAATAGTTCCTTCAGTCTCCACTTGATTTTCATGGCCTCGATACACAGTATGTGCTAGGCATTCCATCAGACAACCTGAGCTTCAGTCTGGTATCTTCTTGTGGCTGGAATCACAAAAGTGCTCTGGCATTCTTCTCATGGCACCCTAACAGGATGTGTGTGACGTCACCCTGCCCACCTGACTAAGGAGATGGCTGCCAGGCTCCCTGGCTATAAGGTTACTCTTTCCCTCTTTGTAACAAGTATGGGGTGGGGGGTACTTTGATCCTACATAATGATTTCAAACTTTTAATTTATTCATTAATTTATTTCTACCCAGAGGAGACTCATGAGGTCCTATTTCACACAGTGGGTTATAATCTGCTATCATTTTTTTTTTTTTTGCACTAATCATCTGCAATTCGGCCAGCAGCAACCCCTTCACACTGGCTGCTGCGTCCTTTAAACATGTCTCTATCCTCCTAATTCCTTCCTTGCTTTCTGCTATAAGGAAATGATCCTGGCTCATTTTATACTTCTCTATCTGGGCCTAAGAATCAGCTTTTTCTCTAAGAAGCCTTGTTTCTTGAAGCTGAAGTTGGTATTTACAGACCAAGACCTGGGAGGTGTGCTTATCATTCCTGAGGTGTCACTGCTTCAGCCTTTTCAATGGACAGAACAGAAATGCCTGCATGCGTTTTCGTACATGCATACACACTTACAAGTTGTAGAGGCACTGATCTATGAAACTGGAAAACCACGAACTCACACCAGTGTCTTTTATTCCAACCCAAGATGACAAGGTTCACTCTGGCCTTTTTCCCTTTTACCTCTCCTACATGCACACAGTGAGAAGCTTGGCTTCCACCATCCTTCTGTGCTCATTATTGATCGCCCCCATCTTCACCATCATTCCTCCCGGCCAGGATGTGCCACTATCCTTGCTGGGGCTCTCGTTGTCCATGCTGATCACCCTACTCTCCCTGACACCCCATATGGGTAACCTGAGGCTCCTCAAGCTGTAGACCCTTGCCTTACTCTGCCCAACCTCATGGCTTTAGGACTGAGTGGTTCAGAAGGGGAAAGGCTTAACTGACTTTTTTTTGGCAGTACTGGGGCTTGGACTCAGAGTCTCATGCTTGCTAGGCAGAAACTTTACCACTTGAGTCATCCCCTCAGTCCTTAACTGACTTTTAAATAAAGGGCTCCTTTAATGTCTGTCATCCTTTGTGTCTGGCGTATACAAATGTACCAGTTTTCAATTTAAAATGAATAAAAGGCTGCAGAGAGAGAAGACTGAGACAAAGTTGAGCTCTTTTTTTTTTTTAAGTGATTAAAAACAGATTCTAAGTATACACAGAATGTCTACCGAAACTCTCAGGGAAATTACAAATTAGCTAGTTGAAGGCAATTTGGGGAAAAAAAGGCAATTAAAAAAAGCCACCTGAAAGATCGGTTTCTGCCCCATGATTTATTTAAACTGATTTTTCTAACTGAAGCTGAGCATTTCATAACTGCAATCAACACAATTTCCACCTGGCTGACATCTGTTCTAGGTCTCTTAACTTCACCTCAGGATTCTACTTAAAATTTAAAAAGAACAGAAAGAGATAGAAAAGAGGTTGAGATAGATTTCCTGGTTTTGAAACTAGAACATATAAGAGATGCTCTCTGCAAACCTTAAATAAGGCCCCATACAAATATTAGAGAAAAGTGATTAAATTACTCCAGATTCAAGTATTGCTTTTCTATTTCTTTACGTCCCCAACATGAAAAGGTAGGAGGAAGATATTTTCTACATATAGCATCACGGATGTAGCACTCAGGCACAGGCAACTAACTGTGTGTCCTCACAGGGCACAGGATGTCTCACACCAATCACTTTGACTAAGCCATCTTCACCATCATTCAGTCACTCACTTAACAGATATTTACTGGTGCCTACTATATCCGAGGTGATTTCGTAAGCAAGTACTACTCAAGGTGTAGTCCACAGACCAGTGCCAGACCCTAAACTGCTTACTACTGGTCTGCTGTAAGACAGGCACAAACACAAGAGTAAGAATCTACAGCAACATGATGCTGCTTTTTATTCAGAGGCTTCAGCTTGCTGAACATGGTACCCCAGCTCAGGTGTTATCAGACTACTGTGGTGGGTCACCAGTGGCATAGCTGTGAACTTGTCATGTACAGCAGAGTACACATCTGTCATGTACAGCACAGTATACTTCAGTTCATGGCTGACTGCAAAAAAAAAATACAATAAACAAGTGGCCTTTCACTTCTTCAGGGAGTCTGTTCTAAGTCAGGCTACCACACTTTTCATGTAAAGGTCCAGATGGTAAATAGTATAGATTCTTTTTCTTCTCCTTTTTTTGTTCTATAAACCTTAACATAAAAACCACACTTAGTCAGAGGGCTATACAAAATAGGCCAAGGTCTGGATTTGGCACAGGGGCCAGTTTGTTAACTTTTTCTAGGCATTGGATAAGGCCCTTGTTACAGACAATAAGACAAAATTCCTGTTATGGACCTAATATCACGTTGCATCACTTCTCTTTGTTCTTCTTCATCTTTACCAGCACTCCACCACCACCATCATCATTTTGAATTTCTGGCAAAATGTATTGAAATCTTATTTAGATATGTAGAATCCTGGCTTAAGGCAGTGCCTATAAAGAGGTAAAAGGTATAGTCCTCACCAACCTTACAGTCTCCCTGGGGTGGGAGGACTGAACCATAAAGAATAATAACCGAATCCATTTTTTCATGTACCAACTACAAGAGACCAATGTCATAAGAGAACCAATGTTTTTTAAAAAGGAGCCAAATGCAGCAAAACTTTGATCTTTTGTATCCACATCAGGGAATATATAATAGACATCTTACGGATCATGACTGGCTGTGGATAACTTCAAGTTTTCTGTAGGGTGTTGGCCAGGGCTGGGGAGAGTCCTTTGACTCCCCATAGGAAGATGTAATCGGGGCACAGAGGCCAGGTAAACTCTGAGCACTAAGTGTTTCTCAGACCTGTCTGTACATAGTAATGGTTTTTAGAGTAAATCTTATTTAGGTCACCAGTATTTCCTCAGAATATCTTAGAATTCACAATAACTTCAAGCTGTACAGAAAAACTCAGCAGGTGCTATACTGCTGTCCACGCTTCCCATCTAGCTGTTTTGCAATTTTCTCAATATTATAACTAGCCATTATCTTTGACTAATAGCTTTTATTCTTGGACGACCTCTCTTGAGAGAGAGAAAACAGTCAAGAGTTTCCACTTGTAAGAACACTGTACTAGTAAAACTGAAGTGTTTGAATGCCGAGTCCAAATCCAGCAAATCTTAAAGCAAGATCAGATTTATAGGAGAAACAGGATCAGAGGACCCATAGAAAGGTAGGAACAGCTGTCTGGAGAGAAGGCCTAATGTTTAAATTTGGATTTGTCCAGGGCTTCTGTCCAGTTTATTAGGCCTTCAGAAAGAAATCCTCTGATCTAGAAATGAGTCTCAGAGGTTAATCTGACTGCTACCTTCAACCTCTTCCTGAAGAAAAAGTAATGATACACAGCCCAATTCTTTTCTGGGAAGGGAACAAGTTTTTGATTAATTCAGAATTTTTTTAATGAGTGAATACCCAGGACAGCATGTGATGGTTATTTCAACTTAAATTACATCCAAAATGTTAGTGCGTTAAGGGTAGGAGAGTAGCTTTCAAACCCTGTGGGGATGGCAGAGTCACTTGCCAATGCTGTGTCCAATACTGGCTTTTAGTTTGTAAGTATTCACTATTACACCTAATGAGCCGGAAATGTGCAACTGCACCCCATTCAGACTTCTCTTCATTCAAGAACCATCAATTGAGCGAGCGCCTACTCTGCGGCAGGCTCAAGTCAATGTACGGAGACCAGAAAGATAAAAGACACAGTGGTCTTGCCTTCAAAGGACCCATGGTGTAACTACAGGAGCAAGAGCACAGGAAACCCCAGTAATAGTCGTCAGCCTCCCTCTCTCCAGCTTGAGGCAATGTGTAGCAGGTACCACTATCAACTCATAAAGTGAAATGCCTGGAGGAAAGATGGAAACAGACAGACCTGTTGATGACACTATCATTCTGAGACAACATAGTTGTCATAGAAAAACACAGAAATGTCAGCCAAGACTATTTCTGGCTTAAAGAGTAAAATATTTTCACTCAATTTGAAATAAGAGTGTAGATCAATATGATATCATCCATCACTCTATAAAAATAAATCCTAGCATGTAATATCTTTCTTTCCATATTCTCAAAAGATTAAACACTCAGGCTGCTCCTTAACTACAAATATGTTTTTCTTTCATCAGAGCCAAAACAGACCAATAATAACAACATCATAAAACATGAACAACTGCATTTGTTAATCAATTTTATAAGGTTGACTGTTTAACAATGACCATCAGCAACCAAAACAAAACAAAGTGAATCCAGCAATCCAACAGGACACCTCCCCAACTGGCTTCCCCTGAGGACAGGCACTGTACTGCACAATGTGCCGAGGTGGGTGGGGACACACACGTCAGTGGCAGCTGTATGAAAATGTATAATGACATGCTGGGAATCTGCTAACCAGATAGTCTGCAGGAGCTGAGGAGACTTTACAGAGCAGGTGACATTTTAATTGGGGCGGGAGGAACGAATAGGAGTTTGTTTGCCAGATGAACAGGGCAGGGTGTGGGAAGCAGAGAACATTAAGTATGTGTAAAAGGCTTTCTGGGTGGAAAAATAAGCAAGGATGAAGGCACAAGAAGACAGAGTCATGGAGAGAGAGAGGGAGAGAGAGGGAGAGAGAGAGGGAGGGAGGGAGGGAGGGAGAGAGAGAGAGGGAGGGAGGGAGGGAGGGAGGGAGAGAGAGAGAGAGAGAGAGAGAGAGAGAGAGTGTAAAGACCCAGAAGAGGAGAGCTGGACTAGACTGAGAAGGGCTCCAGTTTTCCCTGCAAGGTCTTCTGCTCAAAGTAACTGGCACAGGACAGCTATTGATTTGGCAGGAGGCTATGTTATTCCTCACTGTCCAAATGACAGCGATTCTCATCTGACTGACTTTAACTTGTATTTTAGTCAAAATCTCTGCCAACAATTAGAGGAACTGAGGTGGCAGCAGCCAAAGACTCCTTTTGCTTTACTTGGGGCACCTATTTGGTCTCCACATGGACAGTGCAGCAGGCATATGCCTTCCTGCGGGGGGTGGGGCTGAGAGACAGTGACCACCTTACTATCTTGATGGCAAATCACACACACATCATCACAACCTGTGGAGCAAACTGATGTCACTGCTCCTGGGACACTGCTTACTCTCCTCCCTGAGCCTGGACTGCTTTCTTCCTCTCACGTCACCTGCCCAGACAGTTTTCTTTCAACAAGTCCCACTGCTTGAGAAATCTGCTCCAATTACCTTGAGGTTCAAACCTTGATTCGGCAAATCTGCTGAGCCTGTTTCCTCATTTATAAAATGGAATGCTAATATTTTTAGGAAGGTGGCTGCAGGGATTAAGTGAAGTAAATGAATGTACTATCTGGTACATAGTGAGTGCTTAACAGCAGTACAAGCTACCACTTATTAACTCACTATCACTGTTTTGTTCTCACAACAACCCTACAAGGTAGGTTCTATTAATTTTCCCATGTTACAGGAAAGGAAACTTAGGTGTGGAGAAATTAAGCATCTGCTCAAAGGCACACAGTTGACAGAGCCAGAATTCAAACACAGGCGGTCTGGCTGCAGTCTGAGCCCCTAGGCACTGCTATGCCACTTGGCCATACCCTTCCCTATCTGACCTTATTCTGACCTCACTAATTCTCACACATCCCGATTAAGGTGGCTATCTTTTCAAGTTTACATAGCCACCCCGTCTGTCTCTGTGCTCCCTGAGGGCCGAACTTTACCTGCTGCTTCCCTCAAACTGCCCTTAGTGTACTGCATAATAAATAATAATTAGCCCTTTGTAAATGCTACAATGTACCCACACCCAGCACAATAAAAAAAAAATAAATTAAAATAAATAATTATGTGCTGATGGATAACCTGGCCCATCTACTCAATGATTTCTACAAATGCCGGTACCTGCTGGCCTTTACAACTTCATATCCATTTGACAAGTGTGGCAGCCTAGAATACCATCCTCAGAAAGGCCTGCTTCCAGATTACCCTTGGCCGTGCCTGAGGACTTGGACTTTGGTGCGTCCACACCATCCTAACTGAAGGAGTAGCTCCATGCCTACGCTGTGTGCTACCAATGTGGTCTGAAGGTGGCTCAACGCTGGATTCTGGTTTGAGATGTGCCAGGTACAATGTGTCTATGTAACTAGCCCCCAGGAAAGTCCTTGGGCAGCAAGTTGCTACTGAGCTGTCTAGACAAGTTGTCTAGTCATGTGCCCACAGTTCCATTGGAGAAGACTACCAGAAGCTGTCTTCTGGTCTCCCCTGTACTTTATCGCACAGGCCTTTGCAGTTCCTCTCTGTATCCTTTCAGTGTGAAAGCCACAGCCAAGAGCAGGGCTGCACGTTAAATACTGCACATCTTAGTGAATCAACAAATTAGAGAGTTGTGCAGGGGGCTCCTGATGCAATAATTAAGAAAATTTGTCCCAAAACATTCAATGTTATCTCCTGGAAGAACATTCTCAACTATTTCCATGGCTGGTTTACAGATGACTGAGATCTGGAGTGTAGAAAGTACTCACTGGCTCACTGACTTTTTCACTCTCAAGATGGGCTGAGCTGCTACAGTAGAAGTCACTGTGTGGACCCAGCTCCTACACTCCAGGAATACACAGGGGCCCACAGGGAAGACAGATAGAGGCACAGGCAGATGCCGTGGAAACACACTCTGGCATCTGGCTCTGCTGCTTCCTGGCTGCATGGCCGTGGACACTTCGCTCTACCTGCTGGAGCTGTAGTGTCCTCACTGCAGAGGGAGCTCACAATAGTGCCTGAGAAAAATGGGTTGGAAGGAGGTGTGTGCTCAGAGCACATGGTATCTTACATGCACTCTCTTATACAGCCAGTGACCCAAGGAAGCCTGACAGTGGAACACTGGTCACCATGCTGGGCACTTCCCTCAGGAAAACTTTTTAGAGACAACAAGGAAGGCATAGAAGACACAGAATGAGGTAAAATGGCTACAAGTGGCCCCTCTTTGGGTTATTAAGAAACAAAATGGGCAAGGGCACAAATTTAGAATCAACAGCCTGGGCTCAATCCGGACTGTAGGCTTGTGGGTAAGTTACCAAACCTGCTAAGCCTGTGGGGTCACTGTGACCTAAGAGTGTGCAGCCCAGCACCTGCACATAGCATGTACTCAGTTAGCACTATGGTGGCATTCTGTGAAGAACTTCAAGCACAGCACACCACACAGAGCGAGTGCGCTGAAAGCCTGGGTTACGTTACCAACAGAGGCAATACTTACAAGCGCTTCTTATCCACCACTCGCTTAACTCGGATAGCTCTTTGTTCTGAGTAAAGTTTACACACCCCTGTTGAGGGAAAATACCAGAATGAGGCCATTTAAAAAGGCGTCTCAGCCAAAGACATCATTAAACACAACAAAATACTATAGTCTTCAGCTAGCAAAGTACACTCTGAATCACATCTGCTATGAAATGCCACATTTGAGTTTCGGGAGAAAATGAAATACTTTTTAAGTAATCTTCAACGAAATCCAAAACAGCAGTCCTGTGCTCCTTCACTTGCTGGGAATGTATGTCCTTGTGGGCTGTAACAGAAAAGGACAATGTTCAGGTCTGTATTCAGTAATCCTAGAGAACAATTCATCAGCTCCCTTAGAGAAACGTCTTTATTGAAAGTGTTTTTAAAAACACAGCTATAAAACAAGTCTTGTGTCAAGTGACACAGAGTAAGATTCAAGAGTAAGATTTATTAGGTTTTACCAGAGTGAAAGATTAAACCCAGAGGGAGCTGCAGTCGAGTCATTTATAGTTTATCACAGCACTTAAGGACTGTGTATAGTGCAACGTGTTCTTGAGTGCCAACCCCAGTTGTATGAACGGCATCCAGTGCTCACGCCAACCTTCAAGTAACACACTTAAATCAAACCTCAACCACACACCTCCCGTTCTGTGCCTGCACCGTTCACCAGCTTGCCCCGTTCTCTCCCTTTGGACCTTCACATTCCAAGGGTCCCTTAGATACCGAGTCAAATTGTCCTGTTCCTCTCCAGGAACCTTCTCAGATGCCTAGCCACCAGAATGCCTTTCCTGTGTGAACTGTCACACATAAGTCTGGTTTAAAAAGAAAGAAAAGATTTGCCAGTCCTCAGGTCTGTGCTTCCTTGTTTCTTCGGGAAGATGGCTAACTTTTATGAGAGGTTAGGACCTACTGTGTGCAGGTGCTCTTAGCACTGCACATATACTGTGAATGAGCCAGCCTGCAAACTGCAGCTCTGATGGTGGCTGTTTTACACATGGGAATAGTAAGGTTTGGAGGCAGCAACAAGCTGCAGATCCTATGGTTCTACACTTAACTGCTGGCCCTCCACGCATGTGCATCATATGAAGGTACAGGCCTAAGGCAGGGGCACGGTTATGTTTTTACTATGGGCTGCATGGCCTGAGACTCACCAGAGGACTTGGAGATGCTGTAAAATAGCACACACACTGGTGTGCATGTTTCTCTGGCAAGAATGCATATAGCTTTCATCAAACTCTCTCTGTGGTCTGGAGTTTTTACTAAAGTTTCTGGAACAACAGCAACCAGCAACTTTGACCTCTGTAATTCTTAATGTACTCTACCTGCCTACTCACCTTGAGAAGAAATCCAGGAAGAGATATGACTTGGAAAGCCGTCCCTGTGCCTTGGTAAAAATTAAACTCTAACAGTGCCAGGAATGGTCTAAGCATGCTATAAGAATGTAACTTAATTCTCACAAAAGTCCTAAGAGGAATATTTGATAATTATCTGCATTTTTTAGATGAGGAAACTGAGGCCCAGGGAGGTTAAGTTATTTGCCCAAAGCCACACAGTTAGAAAGTGGCAGAGCTGGGTTACCCTTCCTCTGAGTCATGAAATTTGATAAGAAAGTCTATTTCAATATGGCAAGTAGAACTTAGAGTACCCTCTCCAGTCCATGTCCATGTGCCATCTTCTCTGCCCCACTAAATGCATCTACCCATAAACATACTCACAAATGTCTGAACACATCTGATGTGTTTTCTCTGACCATGGCCCCATGGTAAACTTCTGGTACTGTTTGGAAAAGTCCTGCCCATCTCCCACCTCCCATTTGTTTAACTTGAATGATGGTCTTCCATGACTTTCAACAGTTTAGGTTAAAACACTGATCAGCACAGGAAGAATTTTTAAGTGTATTTTGTATGTTTTGATGGTACTGGGGCTTGAACTAAGGTCTTTGCACTAGTAAGCAGTGCTCTACAGCTTGAGCCATATCTCCAGCCCTTTTTGCTTTGGTCATTTTGGAGATAGGAGCTTTTTGCCAGGCTGGCCTGCACCACGATCCTATTTTAAGCTTCCCACCATCACTGGTATGACAGCTTTTTTCTGTTGAGGTGAGGTCTTGCAAACTTTTTTGCCTGGGCTGGCCTGGAATGGTGATCCTCCTAAGCTCAGCCTCCCACACAGCTGGGATGACAGGTGCATGCCACTGTGCCCAGTTACTGGTTGAGATGGGAGTCTTGCAAACTTTTTGCCTAGGCTGTTCTTGAACCACAGTCTTCCCAATCTCAACTTCCAAGTAACTATGATTATTGGCATGCCGGTTCCTGGCAAGGATTTTAAAGTTTCGAACCCTAAATCTCAGGAAGAACGTAAGAAGGAATTGCAAGTGGTTGTGCCATTTGAATCTTTTTGAACTACTTGACGTATTTATTCATGGCTGTCTGCTTACATGTTTTGGAGCATCTCACCTTCTGCTCTGAGTTGCTGAATTGCTTCTGAACAGGTCCTCATGAATATCTGAGCATCCTGGTCTATCTGGTCTCGTTCTGTGTCTGTCATCCGCCCATATTCAGACATGATATGGCTAAAAAGAGGAAGGAAGAGAGTGAGAGGGCAGCAGGAAGTGATAACATAATGTAGTCTGGGTGGGGTGCAAAGAGAAGAAAAAGCTTGCCTGATGAAGAGCCATTCGAGCTGAGACTCGAAGGAGGAAGAAGAACTGGCCAGGCTAACAGGTGGGAGAATGATCTAGAGAGTGGTGCAAGGAAGGCATGAGGTAGCCAGTAGACTGGATAGTCATTCTAACAGGCTGTAACTGTAGCCTTGGTAGGGATGGAGCTCTGACTTTGGGAACTCTGGGGCAGTACTGAAGGTGGCACAACAAAAGAACTAGATTAGATTAACATGACAATCCACCCTGGGTGCTGCTAGAGATGCTGCAGACTGAATTTAGGGGCTCTTGAAACCTAAAAAACTAGCTAGCATTTGTTGCCCTTAACGCAGAGAAACTAAAGCAGATACCTTAAATGCAACTGAGGCCAATAGGAAAAGGGGAACAGGTACTAGAGAAAAGGTTAGATCAAAAAGAATTAACCTAGAAGGTAACACCCACGCACAGGAAATCAATGTGAGTCAGTGCCCTGTATAGCTATCCTTATCTCAACCAGCAAAAACCGTTGTCCCTTCCTGTTATTGCTTATACTCTCTCTACAACAAAATTAGAGATAAGGGCAAAATAGTTTCTGCTGGGTATTGGAGGGGGGGAGAGGGAGGGGGCGGAGTGGGTGGTAAGGGAGGGGGTGGGGGCAGGGGGGAGAAATGAACCAAGCCTTGTATGCACATATGAATAAAAGAAAAAGGAAAAAAAAAACAAAAAAAACACAGGTGAGACACTGGATTGGGCTGCCATTTCCCAATGTTGACAAGAAGTCTTCAAAACTCACAACAAAATGCCTTTAAAACCAAATGTCACTTCCCCTGATATGCAGTGAAGCCATCCTTACCTCACCAAGCTAGCAAGGGTGTTCACTTTCAGTAGCACAGTAGCTTGGAGCTCAAAATCCTATGACCTTGCTAATTTTCATAAGATTTGGGTGGGTGTGGCAGCATAATTACTGCTACTTAGCCTACTTATACATTCCGGACTTTTCAGGTGAATTTAGAATCACAAAACTGCAAGCTGGAAGGGACCTTATATAACCTATAGACACAAATCATTCCTTTTTACTCAATGGCCCAGCTAGCCACCAATTCTCACTAAGGGCGAAAAACACAATCCTGATTGCCCCCATGCCCTACAATAAAAACGTGATTTTAGAAGAACCTACTCCACATTGCTCATTATGGACCTATATGTTACAATTCAGGGAACTACAGAACTGCTGTCCTAAAAGCAGCTTTGTTATAGGCTGAGAACGTGGCACAAAGTCCCAGGAAGCATTCAGTGACTATACTTGCTCACTTCCTGCCACTTTCTCCCTCACCCTCTTCATTCTAGCCACACTGGTGGCCCTGGGTTCCCTGCTGACCCCAGTTGGCCACTCAGGCTCCTGCCTCAGTCTGAACTGGACCTCTGCTCAGATGGCCTTGTCGGGGCTGGGCTCCTCGCAGTGCTTCCCTGATACTTATGTTTTATGCCTGCTCTGGTTATTAGATTATCATCTCTTAGCTCCACAGCTGCCTCTTCTCTGGTTTGTGATATGGGAACAGGAACCTTCAAACCCTATAGCTACTCTACTGCTATCTATTCCTTACCCTGTTTTAGTTTTCTTCAATGCATTTATTTTCCCTGGATTATTAAATATTTGTGTCTATCTTCTCTCAGGAGAACATAAGCTTCATGAAAATGGGAATTATCTGGTTCATTTCTGCTTCCCTAGTCCCTAAAACGGTGTGCAGCTCACAATATGTGGTCTAACACACGCTGAGCACTTGCCATGTGCCAGAGAATATTCCCACTGCCTTGTGTGTGTTTATTTACTCATTTAATCCTCTTGATTCATTCACTCACTCACTTACATACCAAACCCTCACGTGAGAGGCACTAGGCAGGAGATGGAGGTACAACGTTAAAGACTCATTTCTGGTTCCCACAGAGGGCACTGAACTGTAACAGAGACTGGCACAAAAAGGTGGAGTACTGGAACTATGGTGAATGATGCAGAAGTGGATGGTGAGACCCAAAGTAGGTAGTAGTTAGTTCATACAGGATGGTGCTGGGTAGACAGGAGGAAGGCACTCTGCACAGAGGACTACAGTGGCTACAAATCCCCACCGTGTGGGAGATGGTGAGAATGACCACCAAATGTCTGATCCACACCAGGGTACATCGGAGTGAAGGTGAAACGGAGCAAATAGGCTGGTCTCATGCAAACCAAGATCCTGGGTATAGAACTCTGGGCTCCCGGGTTACTTCAAAGGAGCAGCACATCACAGCTAAGTGGCCAGTGCCTCTACACCGAACGTGTCCACATATGTCTGCTCTATTTCTCAAATGAGCATGGAATGGTATGATGAATTGTTACTTTGTAAGAGCTGTTTCTCTAATATAAATAAATTTTCCAAAAATACAGTGGTCGTACAAAATATAAATATTCCACTATCAATTCTTGAAGTCTGAAAGCTTTGGGGACCTGGTTTCTTCAATGGACACAGCCACTGAGGATCTTCAATGGACACAGCCACTGAGGATTTTAAACAGAGGAATTTGCATGGTTCTTCTATGGTTGGTAGCCAGTAGGCAGATGAATGTAGATCCTAAGTACCCTCAACCACAGAGAAGAGACCAGTGCCAGAGTTCAGGAAGAGATGGAGAGAGGCTGGTAGAGGCAGTGTCCATGGGGGCATGAGGGGTGACAGATCTGAGAGACATTTAATAGGCAATGTGGGCTGCCTGGGTATGGAGGCAAAAGAGAAGATGAAGATAAATGTCTGGTTTACGTGAGTGCACATCAAGCTAGGGAGGACAGTAGAAGGCACAGGGTTGGAAGGAAAGATGTTATGGTACCAGGCCAAAGATGGCATCCCAAATCGAGGGTCTTACACATGAGGAGATGGGACGAATAAAAGAGGCGCCCCAATTCTTACGCAGTTATATTTTAAGAACAGCACTAGATATATAATGGACATTTGAAACATAGCCATCAAAAGTTATGAAGGCTTGCTGATGACACAGCCTCAAATTAAGTTATCATAATAAAATTATTACTATTCTGAAAAGGTTAAATATCTGGTAAACGATTCCAAAACATAGGTCCTCATAGGACATGTATATATAAACATCAAATTTTAATTTTATTTCCTTTATTATGTACAGATATAATTTTATTACAGATCTCAATTTACCTAAATATTAGACTCAACTGAGGAGATACAGGTTTGGATGAGTCAGGGAGAAAGGAGGAAAAACCTGGGTAGTAAAAGCTTATTTACTGGTTCAGAAATTTAAAGGAACATTTTATTATTTGCTTGATTAATATAGTAAGAAAGGACAAATTCAAAATCAAAACACCACTGAGTTTCTTCTGCTTATTCACTTAAACAAGCAGATCCTCTCGAGACAGGGAGGAAGGAGGGGTAAACAAATGCTTTGTGCTCTATTATCATGGTTACTGAAAAGCTATGGCAAAGAGTGAAAGACTAAGGCTTTGTTTTTGCTATAACATACCCGGCATGTAACATACGTTATGAAATTAACCTGATTAATATGCATTATGAAACTAAACTGCTAATGCCTGGGATACAGACATGAACAAAATATAGACCCTGCTTTCAATAAACTATATAACAACAGGCAAAATCTACAGGCTTATGTACATGTTTTTATAACACAAACAAAGGCTATGGTTATTAACATTACGCATGATTCAACACTACCCACCGTTCTAAGTGCTTCACACACATTTATCGACTTAAGTCCCAGAACTCTGTGGGGTAGGTACAATTATAATTCCCATTCCACACATGAAGCAACAGAGGCACAGAGAGGCTATGTAACCTACCAAAGCCACACAGCTCAGACTCCACATGGGCACCTCTAATGTCATAAAAGGCAGCAGAGTTAGCAGAGGGGAGCTTGCTTCCTACTAGCTGATGGGGATGAGGTGACCTGTGAGCTGAATTGTGAAAGGCAGGGTGTGGCTGTGGGAAGCAGGAACAGATCCTCTAAGGAGGCAACAATGCAAACGGGGGCCAGTTTGCAGAACAGCAAGTGGTTCAGATCAGCTGAAGCACAGGACAAGAGGAAGAGATGAGTCTTTGGTGGCCTCCAGAGCTAGTCAAGGGAGTTTTCTCTGGAGCCAATGGAAAGACTGAGCTTTATGAAGGAAAACATGGTGACACCACATCAGAAGGAACAGAGGCGGAAGATGAGGTCATGGGTTACTGACATTAGGCAGAGAATCCTGACTTACTCATCTGTGTTCCCTACCACTATGTAACAGATGGGTGCATGGAAAATCTCTGTTGAATTTAAGAAAGGGGCTTTCTGGGAGAACTAGATAGTTCTTAGCCACATACAAACAATGACATTATTTTTCCCAGCTTAAAAACAAAATAAGACAAAACAAATCTCCAATTCTATCCCATGTCTCTTACTAGCTACTGTCCCAATTTCTCTCCTTTTCAGTAAAACTCTCAGAAGTGTTTGCACTCTGGTCTCCATTTTTCTGACCATTCTCTCTTGAACCTGATCCAAATAGGCTTCTGTCCCCCTCACTCCAGGGCCATGGTGTTCACAAATCCACCAACGTTCTCCACACTGGCTTAGTTATGTAGTTACCTGCCACAGATTTGATGGAACTGATCAATCCTCCTCTTTGGTTGGTTTTCTTCCACTGGTGTCTACCACCACACTGTCCTGTTCTCCTCTTCCTTCCTCCTTAACTGCTTGTTTTCAGCCTTCCCATTGTCACCTCTTAGCTCCTCACCATTTTATGAAGGGTAATTCATGGTGCAGTTCTTAAATCTCTTTACTATCTATACTTGCTCCCTTGGTGAGTTCATTTAGTCTCATGGCTTTACATACAAGTTTCACAGTGACAATCCCAAGTTTGTATTTTCAACCTGGACCTCTCCTTGAACTTGAGACACATGTATTTAACTACCTGCTCAACGTTACCACTACATATTTCATTTGCATTGCAAACAGGTCCAAATCTGAGCTCCTGACCTCTCTCAAATAACAGCCTTCTCTCTTCTGTGCTGGTAGCAACTGCATTCCTTGAACTCATCCTTGGCTCCTTTTTTTTTTTTACCCCCCCTTCTTTCCCAGCTCCCATCGAATCTATCTGCAAATCTCATTTGGCTCTCCCTTCAAAATATTCCCAGAACCTTCCCTCTTCTTATCATGTCAGCCTCTACCTTTGTGATGCATGCCATCAAGGTCTGCCACCTGGACTGTAACTGAGGTCTCCTACCTGGTTTGCTGCTTCTGTCTGGCTCCTCTTCCACTTCTCTAACACAACAGCCACATCAAACCTGTTAGGGTGACTTGGATCCTGTAAATCTCTGCACAGACCTTCCAAAGGCTTCCCACAAAGGGTTAAAGACCAAGGCCCTCACAAGAACTATAAGATCTTTAAAATGAACTACAAGACGAGGCACCCTATGCTCTCTCTGGACTCATCTTGCCTTTTCCCCAACCCTTAGCCTCCAGTCACACTAGCTGCCTTCCATTCCTCAAACCTTCCAGGCACACTCCAGCTCAGAATCTTTCCCCTTGCTGGTGTCTCTTCCTTCTGGAATCTTCTTTCCTCAGATATCTGCATATAGAGATCACTTACTTGTTTTAGGTGTTTATCCACTGTCACCCTCTGAATGAGGCCTTATTAACCTACTTTTATAAAATTGTGCCATTCCTGCCATTTTCTATTCTTCCCCCAAAAGATAATTATTCTGCTCTAACATTCTATACATTTTACTTATTTTGCATCCTATCTGTGTCCTCTTCCACACACAAAAAATTTAAGTTCCACAAAGGCAAGTACATTTTGTCTGTTTACTGCTGTACCCCTATCACCAAGAGCAATGCCTAACACTTATAGACAGATAAATCAATCATCAATTTTTTTTGAATGAACTGGATCAATGAATAAGACTGAACTGCAAAATGTGGGCTGACACACAATATAACTGTGCTCCTAAGTCCCTTCTGAATTGATTTTGCCTCTACCCCAATACCTGTAGGTATCCCCATTCCAGAACCTTCTCTAGAAACATAAGGTATAAATAGAAAGGGAACTGTGCATCCACTGAGGGCAGGGCATTCCACAGAAGAAAATGGATAAACCAGTCATCAGACCGGCATCCTCTCTATCCATGGGGTAGCACTTTCCCTACTCCTACCTACATCTACCTTTTTGGGGGGAGAGCTGGGAAGAGAGAAGGTAAGTCCATAGCCTCCTGGCAAGTGGACTGTCCACCTCTTGGTGACCTTGAAGCGTGAGAGAGAAACATTTCTCTACCCCAACACTTCTTAGCACCTTGTTCTAGTAATTAGTTTGGTTAATATGGTAACTCTATCAGAGGCAGAAGACCAAAAGTGAGACAAGAAGATGAGAGGGAAAGCTCAATTCCTTCTCACCAACTCCATGGTCAGATGAGTGTCTCTTCTTCTGGGAGAAGTGAGAGTGGTGAGCAGAGGATCCAAATCCTCATGCTTGTTCCTCCTGGAAATAGAGGCTGAAGGGCTAGGGGCTCATCAGTCAGAAAGGTGCTTGCTTCTAAGTAAGTATTCATCTGCTGAGAGAGAGAACTATAAATGACTAATTACACGGGTGTTAGATTAGCGTCTTCCTTCTTCATATTTTGATTTAATAGAAACTGAGCTCAGTGAAACTGAAAAAGTGTAAAGGTTAATTTGATAAAACTGACTACTCAACTGAGAAGGTTATAGTCCTTTAGGATACATTACACACATACACACACACATGCACACGCACACGCACACGCACACACACACCTTTTAAGTTGGAAATTGACAGTTGCCAGGACATTATAGAAAAGGTACACTGACCACAAGTAGAGAAATTATTTTTAATTATGATCATTCAGAAAGCCAGCCAGAGAGTACCTAGGTTGCATGCTGTTCTGCTCTAGTAAAACAGCATTATTAAAAAAAAATTAAATGGGTCAATAAAGTCTGAGCTCTACATTCTGGAAAAAATTATTGCTTCCTAATTATGTCAGACTAACAAAGCTTCATAGGTCTGAAGGCAGTATGTCTACACATATTCTTTCAATTCCATGATTAGACTTCATATAAAATGTTCCTAGGAGCAGGCTGAGGCCAGCATGTTGCACTAGGGTGGGGTGAGGGGAGTGAAAGAGAAAAGCTGGGAATAGGCTACAACCCTCGGGAAATGATGAGGGACACCTTTCCCATCCAGAGTGAATGCACAGAGAGGGAATGCTTACTTCTAGTCCTCATGTTCGGGTGACTCAGGTTCCTCAGAGTGACACCTGGCCTTCACCCTCCCATCAGAAGGAGTAGCGACTTCTCTGATTAGTGCCCTGGCCGAAGAAACTGAGCACACACCTAGCCACCACTCTAACCCTAAAGGCAAGACTGGCCTGCCAGCAGACACAGAGTTCTGCTCTGCTCTTCTCTGTCACATTCTGCTAAGCTGCCTGGCCTTGCTGTCTGGGCACAGGGGAACGTGACTCTGCAGTGGCACTCACAGCTCAGTCTAATTTATGAGCAAAGTACCACAAGGCCACTCACCCAGACCTAACTTCTGTCTGCTAACCTAGACTCTGTCTGGACTTACATTGATCTGATCTGACCCTACATCCTCTCTATCTCTCTCTGCCCACCCCATGATAGGAAACAGAGGTGGGTTTGTTCAATAGTCATCCCACACACATGTATGGAGTTTCAATTCAGCTGCCACTCCCCAAGGGACTTTTAAGTGCAAGGAACTCTCACACATCCCACTTAATCCTCACAAGAGCATTATCTAGTTTATCAAAAAGAAAAGAAACACAAAGATGTTAAGTGAGCTTGCACACTCACATGACCAATACAGGCCAGAACTAAGATGTAAGTGTGACTGGCCCCAAAGCCATGGTCTTTCAAAGGGACCAAAACGGAGGTAGGAGTGGAACTCAGAGTACATAGGTTGGCAATGAACCATAGGCTCCAGGAAAAACAGCAGAGGACTGAGTTTTTACAAGATGTGGACGGGTCAAGAACTAAGAGTTTAGGAATTTCAGCCCCGGGCCACCACCAGACGCCTGCGCCCAGATGGCTTGGGAAGACGCGGACAAGGTGAGCTAAGTGGTACGCGGTACTTCCACCAACAACCCTGGGCCAGAGCAGCATAGCCCCTGGACAGACCGACATCCACCTGGGGAAAAAAGAGAAACTGAGTAATAAGCAATAACAACAATAAAGACATGGGGGGGAGGGGAATCCCTCCCGGAACTGTAAATAAACAAGCCGGGCCTGGCCGGAGAGGGCACGCGCCCAGCAATGAGGAGCGGGAAAGCTTGTGAGAGTGGCAGAGGGAGGAAAACTCCACAGGAGAGGGGGGAAGACCCACCTCCCACATGAACTATAAATAAACACGCAGGCCTGAGAAAGCAGGGGCAGTGTCACCTCCCCCAGTGTGCTTGGAAAGGGGAAAGCTTGTAGCAGCGGCTCCCGCACAGGAGAACTCTGAGTAAACAAAGCCTGCGGGGCCAGGTGAGTGCTAAGCTCACCCCAGAGATCTGCATAAATAATGCCTCCAGCAACAGCAGGCTGACAGCAGCAGGGCAGGCAAGCCACAGCTGCGGATAGCCATTCACAGACCTGTCTCCAGACTTTTTTTCCTCTCTCCCTACCTTTGATGAGAAAAAAACCGAACTACACCTGCATGCCGAAAAACTTACTGAAACCGTATTGCATTTGAACTTGGGACACTTTGTGGGGGCTTTTTTCGTTTTGTCTTGTGTGGTTTTGTTCTACTTTATGTTTCCCCTTTGATGAGACAAGTACAGAACAACATCAGAGGCACCACCTCCAGGATTAGAGGCTGAGGGATGAACACCAAAATTATTAAGACTGAAACTTCATTGCATTTGAACTTGGAGTTTTTTTTTTATTTTTTAAATTTAATTTATTATATATTTTTTTCTTTCATTTACTTATTTTTTATTTTTATTCTTATCTTTATTCTTTTTATTTTTTATTTTCAATCCTCTCTTTGTCTCTCTAATGCCTTTTCAGCTTACGGTTGATTAGTACACTGTCTCTCCCTGTTTATATCTTTGAAACTTTTTTTGTTTGTTTCTTGGTTTTTTTTTTTTCTACTTGATTATTTGTTTTTACCTTTTCCTTTAACTACTTTGCTTTCCATCCCCTCTCACCCTTCCATTCTAAATATCACTAGTGCTATTATTACAAGCCAGAAAATACTTAATTGCACACAGTACAGGGACAATAACAACACCAAGGGCAATGATGGGAAGACAGAAAAAACAGGGAAACCAATTTCCCCACAGCAAAAAATTAGTACAGGAACAAGAGGGGAATGAAGAAAACAGATATTCAGATCCAGACTCCAACAAAATGAAGATAAACTATGCCAATGAAGCCCACAAGAATAATCTAAAAGAAGACATACTACAGGTGCTCAATGAGAATTTTATAGAGATGACACTGGATATGGTCAACCAAAATGTACAGGAGACACTCAAGAAATTCCAAGACAACAAAAATCAATGCAAGTCAACTCCCTGTATAGCTAGCCTTATCTCAACCAGCAAAAACCCTTGTTCCTTCCTATTATTGCTTATACTCTCTCTACAACAAAATTAGAGATAAGGGCAAAATAATTTCTGCTGGTATTGAGGGGGTGGGTGGGAGAGGGAGGGGGCAGGGGGGAGAAAGGACCCAAGCCTTGTATGCACATATGAAGGTAAGTGACCCATTTAGGCCACACAGGCAGCAAGTGGCAGAGCTGGGACAGTCCCCAGTGATCCAGTACTCAGTCCCTGTATTTGCTGCCACTAGCTGGAAAGGTGGAGGCTTGGGTCCTTGGCCAGCTGGACTGACAAGTCAGTCTGGGCTACTGAAGTCTGGAAATACTGGAAAACCATGTGTGCAGCTGAGTGTCCATATCTGACACTAACTGTATCAATAAAGCTATTGCAATCGAAACCTCCACAGGTGCAGAGCTGCCCCTGCCATGACTGCACCATTCTTCTTGACATCAATTCTATCATCTCCTTGGAACCTTTCAACTACTCCTGGGTAATTATTGGTTCTGCAATTGCTAACTCTGCAAACTTTTCCTGAAAAGGACCAGATACAAGTACATCAGACTTTGCTGGCCTTATGGTTTGTTGCAGCTATGCAACTCGGCAGGTGTGGAGCAAAAACAGCCATGGACAACAGGTCAACTACTGGGGCCAGTAAAACTTTTGGTGGTTACTTAAGTTTGAATTTCATACAATTTTCACATTGGTAAAATATTCTCCTTATTTTTCCTCAACCATCTAAAAATGCAGAACTATCCTTAGCTGCCAGGTAGTATGGAAACAGGCAGCGGGGCTAGATCTGGCCCTGCAGACTGAAGTCTACTGACCTCTGCTCTAGAGGAAGTCACTGAATTTCATAGACTTATTGGGCTTAGTAGGAGTCTGAGTAAAACCAGCATTCAAGGCATTCACCTAGAGGGGTGCCTTTTCAAGGCAAAGGGAAATTAATAAAGGACTTTTATGAAAGATCTCAATAAATGAATCTGTAACCTAAGTGGTCAGACTAAAGAAAGGTATGGAAATTGAAGTTTATATCAGTTTTGTAAAGTTTTCCAAAATCACTGCAGCTTCCATTTTAACAGAGTATCAAATCAGTATTTGATACAAATACAATCTTCAGAAATAAAATTTATACTGCCATCTAGTGTTAGCCAACTATTTTAACCAAGAATTTAAAAATAAGGTTTTCTTGATACGATGTATCAAGATAATTAATGTATTTCAAAATACTACAAATAAATATTTAAAAGTATAAAACTGCCTATGCTATGTTTAAGTAGAGGAAACATTAGGGACTATTTAAAATTCACCTAGGGTATAAATATTTTCTTGGTTGAAGATTTGTATGAAGTATTTCTATTTTTGCATATATTGACAAAAAAACTTTTTAAGCATACATTTCTTTATATTCTCTAACTGTGACAGGAAGGTTTCTGAAGCACAAATACCCCTTATTTCCTAAAGATGAAATCCTAGAAGGATGCTTCCAAATGGGGTCATCTCCTATGGCAAATCCAAGTTGGCCACAAATTGACCACATGTTTGACGAGTCCTTCAGTAAAGTACTGCACTGATGCCAGGGGCAAGCAGGGCTGGAGACAACATATCTGCACCCAAGGTTCTAGGGTGTGTTGAGAGCTGTACTCTATTCCAGAAGCTATTTAGAAGTTTTGGTCATAATACTGTCTTTTTAAAAGCCAACCTGCCTTTGGAAATGGCATTTGGATGACTCCCGCCATCCCTTTATTGTTCAGTGACAGTGAGAGTGAGAAGCCGTCTTCCTCATCTCGGTCTGTTTCACGACTGGGAGAGACTATCTCCTGGGGGCCGGCAGGTGCATTCCCTTGACATATGAACTCTCTGACTTCCTTTGTTACCTATGTAACTTCTCCTTTGGACACCAGCTCAAGGACAAGAGGGCACACGAAGGAGAGGGAGAGGATGGAAATGTGGGTGAGGTGACTGAAGTCTCGCTTACAGCATGGGTAGGCCACATTCCGTAGGCAAAGAGAAGGGATTTGAGGAGGTAATCACATCTGTGATGATGAGGAATGCATCTGTGCTTTCAAGACAAACAGGGAGAGGATGGGACAAGAAGCAGGAGTTGAAACAGACCAGGCATGTAACAGGTAAAGACTACACTAAAGCGTGCATGAGGGAATGGAAGGAAGGAGACAGAGTGGCACATACAGACAGCTTGGATGTAAACAGTAGGGAAGAGTACCATTTGGGAACTGAAGGAGCTATGGCTCATGGCATGCATTGAAGAACTATGAGCATCGTGGTGAAAAATGACAGCATGAAAATGGATAAGACATGGCTGTGAGGGGCACAGACTCTGCAGTCAGACCAGGAGCCTGGGTGCAGCAGCCTCCAGCTGCTCTTCATCAGGGTCCTTCATCTCTGGGTTTCTGTATCCTACATGCCGAACAGGCTTAATAACATTGTTTTCTTGATACGAGAACTAGATGAGATCAAATATTAATTAGTGCTTAGAAGAGCACCTACCAGAATAATAAGCATTCAGTAGAGATAGGAGCTGAGGGGTGGGTGGGTAGACAGACAATTGTGGTTTAGTCTCCAGCTGGTGGCACTACTGAGGGTTACTGGATAAGGGTGCTATTAGGAGATAGGGCATATCTTTGAAGGGTGTGTCTTGCCTGACCCCTTCCCATCTGTCTCTCTACTTTCTGCCATGAGGTGAGCAACTTTTCTCCACCATGATGTTCTGCCTCACCACAGGCCCAGAGCAATATAAGCAGGCCATGGACTGAAACCCTGAGCCAAAATAAATCTTTATTTCTTTTAAGTTGTTCTTTCAGGTATTTGTCACAGGTACAAAAAAACTGATTAAAACAACAACAGTAGTATTTTTTTTAAAATTCAAGTAGAGATAAATAAGGCAAAAGGACCAACAGAACCCTAGCATTTGTATGGGGCAGATGAAGGACAAAGAGGCAAAAAATGGAATAGTCAGGAGTTGAAAAATACAGTTGGTTCTCTAAATTCAAATATGTATTCACAAGGGAGGATTCAACAAAAAATAACCATATGTACTGAACTCGTAAGGACTCTTTTCTGGTCATTTCCCAGGTAAGACAGAGTAACAACTGTGTAAGCCACACACACAGTGGTCACAGTGTACTGGGCACTGATGCAAACTACACCACTTTATATAGGAACTTGAGCACCCATGGAGTGGGTTTCCTTGGGGTCCTGGAACCAATCCCCTGGAGACCAGCTACAACTGTGCTACAACAGAAGTCACAGGAGCATGACATTTCAAGAAACTTATGGTGGTAACAGCATCAAAGCTTTAGCAAAGCAGAAGAGCTGAGAGAAGGCCACTGCAGCATTTGGTGTTATTATCATTAGAAAAAGACCAGTTTAAAACATAATGAGACCCTACTCCACACTTTATTTCAAATGGTCAAAATCAAAAGGACTATCCAGACCAAATGCTGGCAAGGGAGTGGAGCTGCTGCATCCGACTTTAGTACTAGCTGTGTAAATCATTTACAAAAATTGTGTGATAATTCATTTTGGAATTTTCTGATGCAGTCAGAAGCATTATCCACTATGCTGCTAGTCTTCTGCTCAGCAGTTTATGTTAAAGCCGTGCACACATTTTCCACACGTATGACCCACAGCCTCACACATGGGTAAGTTATTCAAGGGAAGTGAGTAGCTGGTAAGTACAGAAAGACTTACAGAAGGAGATCACTCACAGAAGCTCTACTCATCAGTTCTAAACTGTAAGCAACCCAACTTCCCCTAATATTTAAATGAGTAAACAGATTATAGTAATTTAGCACAATGGAATATTACAAAAAATAAAACAAATGTGTGGAAGAGGGTAGACACACATTCGGTTTAGGAGAAAGCCCCTGGATTTGGTGATTAGGAAGTCAGAGGTAAGCTGGGGCAGAAAGTATTGGAAAGGGGGTCTCCTTATGGTATTCAGGCAGAGGGAAAGGTGGGGAAGCAGAGGGTCACACTGGGATCAGCAACTATACCTGCAAGTTAAATTCAGCCCTTAGGCTTGGTTCGGAGAACTAAGAATGGTTTTTACATTTTCAACAAAACAAAGAAAAACATGACATACTTGACCCACAAGCCTGGACCACAACCATCTGGCCCTTTGCAGAAGGCTGGCAGAGCCCGCCCTCTGGCAGTGAAGTGGAACAAAGCAAGTGACAGTGCATGTGGCTGAAGGAGGAGGCAAGGTCAGCCCGTAAGTCGAAGGGAAGAAAAGAGGCTGATGCTCAAAGTCTAAGGAGTCCTGAGGGCAGCAGTACTTCAGGAGCAGTGGGAGCAGTGAGACAGAATGCGGGCAACACAGTCAACCTTCAAAACGGGGGAGAACCTACTTCTCTACAGGGGTGGGATGGAGGAAGAGGTGAGGCAGGGTGAGAGAACTCCCACCAGAGGGCTCTGAACTTCACAGAGGAGTGGGTGAGGAAGCCATCTCAAGGGGGCCATTCTGACTACTCTATGAAAAAATTGCAAACCTCTCCTGGCACCACCATCCCTATGGCCTTGTTCTACTTTCTTTCTTCCACAGAACCAACCACCTGTGGTACCTTAACTTCAGTGCTGGTGTTTATCACCCCACCAGAACGCAAGCTCCACAAGGGCAGGAAGGTTGGTCTGCTTTACTTTCAGATTGCTCTAAGGATGGAGAATCACACCAAGCACTGAGCAGGCTTTCAGCAAATGGGTGATGACTAAGTTAACATGCAGAGAGCAGCAGCTTAGGCTGAAGTAGAGGTCCTCAAGGTCAACTGACAATTTGGACTAGATTAACTCTCCATTGTGGAGAGCTGTCCTGTGCATAAGTGGAGGCATGGCACAATCCTGGCCTCTACCTACTACATGCCAATCACACTGCTCTTCCCTGCAGGGACAAGGAAACATGTCTTCAGATGTTGCCATATGTCCACTGAGGGACAAAATGGTTAGTCGTGAACTTTAGGACTATGAGGGAATCACTCATTTATTCACTTGACAAATATTTACTGGATGCGATACATGGGTGAGACACGATGGAACAAGAATGAAAAGCTGACAAGGTATCTGGCCTTATGAAACATGCAAACTGGTGACAGAAACAGAAAGTAAACTAAGAACTTATTATTATTGCTATTCATCACATTATGAAGAAAACAGGATAAAGAAACAAAAACCAAAAACTTAGCAGAAGAGATCTATTTTGCTAATAGTTACTAGAGAAGACTTCTGAGAAGACACAGTACTAAAGTTGAGTGTGGAAGTGTGAAAAGGAGAGCACCATGGGACAAGGGAGAAGAGCCCTGCAGTGGGAGAGAGCCTGGAGCCTTCCAGGAAGGCCAACATGGCGGAGCACCCTGAGGACGGGAGCCTGGGGTGGGGTGGGGTTTGAAATGAGGCCAGATTCTCAGAGGGGAAGCCATGGTGTGGAGGCCACAGTTGAGGCTGACACAATGGGTATTTGTGGTGGGTCTACTCAGGAAGTGACATAATCCAACTGATGTTGGCTACAGAGTAGAAACAGGACCGAGTCACTAGGAGGAATAGGACCATGAGTTACGTTAGGGGATGAATAATAGGACTCATTAAGAGTATCCTAAGAAACAAAGGTCAAGCCAAAGTGGGCTTGTCTGTTTCTAGGAAGTGTCAAAAGCCTGAGAGGACAAAAGATGGCCCTCAGAACTGAGAACTAGCAAGGAAGGCATGACTCAGTGATGGAAATATGCTTGTGGGAATACCTCCAAAACAGAAAGCCAGTGTTATGGACTGGGACAGCAAGACATGGCAAACATAGTCCAGCAGAGACTTGAACACTTTCTTCACAGGCTCAGGAGAGACAAACATGTCCCAACTTCATGTGCTGCTCTGTCATATTAAGGGAGTACGTGCCATCTGCTAGGAGATAAGGGAACCTTCAGACAGACAGGCCCGGAGACACTGCTGCTGTGATAGCATAGCTTTGGGACCTGCCCCGGCTCTGGTTGCTGCTCCACTTGGCAGATGTTCTTCCACTGTCAACCTGACCTGACCTTCCCTATTACAGCTCTGAGTTAAGTAAAAGGAATACCCGTATATATAGAAAGGGACACAGTCACCAAAGTCATGGTAAAAAATAGGCACTTACCTGTATGCATTGATATAATCCTTCCTGTGTTCCAGAAGAAAGTCTCTCAGTTTGCCAATGTGAGAAATCTAGAATGAAAAAAGAAAGTTTACATAACGTACAAAGAATGACTGCAATACACTTCAAAGTAACAGGGAATGAAATGCAGGC
The DNA here is from genome assembly GCF_047511655.1 of Castor canadensis. NCBI lineage: Eukaryota > Metazoa > Chordata > Mammalia > Rodentia > Castoridae > Castor > Castor canadensis. The sequence continues at coordinate 149,481,149 of NC_133394.1, forward strand.
TGCAGAAACATTTTGAAACTAAAAACTATGGTTTTAATTTTTTTATTTGTTTGTTTTGAGACAGGGTCTTGCTATGTAGCCCAAGTTGGCTTTGAATCCTCAGTCCTCTTGCCTTAGCCTCCTGAGTGTCAGGATCACAGGCAGGAACCACCACACCTGTTTCACAACTTTGGTTTTAGACTCTCATGTGGTCACTAACTTGTTAATACTCCTGGGCCTAGGTCTCTTACCGACTGTTCCTTCTATACCTCTACCTGTTATGATTTGATGTTAGGAACAGGAGATCTGTAAGGAGTGAGACAAGGCACCTCCAGTAACTACACAGCATGCGCTCAATAAAGCTCAACTCCTTTCCTGTGGTCTTCTAGCTAAAATTTGCAGACAAGTATTCCTTTTCAAGCATTCTAGGGGATGGATCCTAAGGCTGAAGATATGGGTGCTTCAGCCCATGAGAGCAGCAGAGTTAGAGGAAGGACTCAGGGGAATGGTTTCCTTTTGTACACTAAATCTCCACCCTCCCTGTGGTCTGCTTCCATGGATGAGCACAATGGCACAGGTACAAAGCTTGTTCGCGCGATGGCTGACTTCGAGTATGAAAAAGCCTACTGTAAAGCATCTGCATGTTAGACACTGAGTGGAGCAAGGGATTCAAAATTCAATAAATAAACAGAGGTAGAAAGAAACCTCAGGTCATAGTCATGAGAGGTAAGAGGACGAGGGAGTGATTAACCAGCCCGATTCTGTCCTCCGACCAGAATCCAGCTTCCATTCCCGCCCTCTGTACTCTTGCCAGGCACACATAGTTCAGCCTTGAAAGGCCTCAACTTTCATCTGTCCATAAAGTTTTTCTGTCAAGGCCAACTTAGGCTAATTTTCACTTTGCTCTGAACTTAAAAGGACTCCTGCTTACCACCCACTTGCACGCAGTTACACCCGGTCATGTACCCTGACTTAAGTTTTACATCCAGGCTTCTCTGGCAGTGACGTTAAGAACTATGCAAGGAGGTCTGCAAAGCAGTCCCTACAGTGTGAGCACAAGAAGCTCAGAACATGATCAGTAAACATTTGTGGAACGAGTGTATGTCTGAATACAAAGCAGAACTTATCACATAAGAGAGACATTCTGCATTTGTCTGGAGATAGGCCAGAGGGGTTCAGTTAAAGTTTCCAAATGGCCTAGACTAGGATTATAAATTCAGTTCCGAAAGGTACCCTAAGGCATTTAAAAGCATGAGTCAAAAAAACCCCAAAAAGTATGGCTACAATATTCATCCATTTAACAATGATTGAGTGAGAACACAGCACTGACTGGCACTTTCACATTCGTAGTCTCTCTTTTCCCAAGGGCCCTGTTGTGTGCACTGACTCCCACTGTTCTCAGCAGTCACTTTGGGAAAGGGAACCTCACAGAAGCTAACCAACTTGTTCAAGGTCACACACTGGGTATGTGGCAGAGCTCAGACTCAAGCTCAGGACTGTTAAGTCCCAATTCAGTGTGTTCTCAGTCACTACAGCTGCCCTCCTCATATTCCTCTCCCATTTTCCCACTTAAGCTGCATCATGAAACCTGACTTTTAAGTCTATCGGGGGAAAAAAATGTAAGAAATGTGCAAGCAAGGTTCCAATGAATCATATGCATGATTCCGTCAAGAGATTCTGGTTTTAGAATACAATACAGTAGAAGGACATAGTTCTGCTGGCTGATTTGCCAAAGGGCCACCAATGTATAATCTCAGGGCTTAACTAGTGGGAACAAGTTCAAACTCCCAAATACAACATTCAATGCCCTTCACAATGCAGCCCCAAAGTCCTAAGTTGCCTTGGTCTCTGCCACACTCCCTAGTAGAGTCCCAAAATTTGCCACACTCCCTAGTCCCAAAATTTGCCATTATGGGCAAACCCACCCTCCCAATGCCCTATGCACCATTCTTTCCTGAGCTGGCCACTCCTCCTTGCTGCTCAAGAGTCTCTTTTTCTCTCACCGCAGCTGCATGAGTACACATTTCGGCACCTATTCCTTCCTGGTGGCACCGTGGCTAGGGATGGACTGATTTCCCTTCAGCAAACTGAAAGCTCCCAGAGGGGAGGAAACCTGCTTTCCTTTCCCAGATCCTGTGGGCACAGTCCTAGTCCACAGCAGAGCCTTCGAAACTCTTCCTAAATGTTGAATACAGATACTTCCAGGTACAACCCTGGGCCTGCAAGGTAATGCTTTTCCAGCACTCTCTTGTCTCAGAAGGCGTACAATCCCTAATCCTTGGAATCATATGTGACATGGTAAAGAGGAACTTAAGTAGTAGGTGAAGGTTGCTGGTTAGGTGACTTTACAATAGAAAGATTACCCTAGATTATAGGGGAAAGCCCAATGTAATCATAAGGGTCCTTAAATACAGGAGGCAGAAAAGACATTGAATCCAATGCTCTAGCTTTGCATGTAGAGGAAGTGAGCCAAGGAATCAGGGCAGCCTCTAAGTGGGAAGGGTACGGGAAAGGATCCTCCCCTTCAGGCCTATAGAAGAAGCATAGTCCTGATGACACCCTCATTTTGCCCAAGGAGTCCTATTTTGGACATCTGACCTACAGAACTGTAAGATAACAAATATGTATTGTTTTAAACCACAAGTTGGCGGTGACTTGTTATAATGACAGTAAGAAATGAACACATCTACTGAGAGCCTCTCCTACAATCCCCCAGCGACCTTTGAGAGGCGATATTATGCCAGTTCTACAGGTGAGACAACTGAGTCACAGACAGGAGACGCCATTGCTCAGGGACACACACGCTGAAGGCTGGATAGAACCCAGGCAGTCTAAGTACCAGGCTAGAGTTCTGCAGTACCTTATTCACAAGGACGATGACTGGGAGCTGGGAAAGCAACAGCAGGCATCTACAATCCACCATGCCCTACATACTTGATTTCCCCCAACTGAGCACCAGCCACATTGCTAGGCAATGCATACACTGCTCACCACGTCATTTCCACCACCACCACAATCCTATCACTTAAACACTACTGCAACCCACTTAGTAAATGTGGAAGCTAGACCCATGCAAAGTCACAGGGGCAATAAGTGACAGAACTGGGACTGATCACAAGTCTATGTAACTCAAAGGTAATGTTATTTATACTGTATCAGCTAAGTCTTTCTTCACAGAAATACATGCTGGGCTTCATGTGGAAGGATCTGTACATGTCGATTTAAATTTTTCTATTAAAATGTTTATGTTTATTTTTTATCTACACTGGCTATCGACAGACCTGCGAGAAAGGTGTGTCTTCACTGATGAGAAGGCGTCTCCTCCGACGTCAGCTCCCGTTCTCTGTGCTTTACAACACAGAAGGCTCAGAATCAGCCAGGCTGTGAGCAAGCTAAGAGGAAGGTCCAAGAAGAACAGGATGGTCAGAATGAGTGGCAGGAACACTGATCAATTTGTTTAGCGTCAGTCATCAAGCCACTCAAAGCGCGGTTTAAAGAAGTCAGGAAAGCAACGTCCAGGACCACTCCCCACACTGAGTGGATCTCCACTCACCCTTTAGCTTAGGATGGATCGAAGGCAGAGGAGGAGCTCTGGCAAAAGACTGTGGGTTTGGGCAAGTTAGGGCAGACAAGAAAGCTGACTAGGAAGTCATGGGGCTGGCCACCATTCTTGGGTTGCAGTCCCTGCTTTGCCTCTTTCTGTAGAAGGAAGTCCTCACCATCCACTCCTTGTGCTCTGTGTGGTAGAACCTCAGTTGCACAAATGCTCCTGCCTATCTCCTAAGCTTTCCTCACTCTTCCCAGGAAGAAGAGTGTCTTACCTGATGTGTGATCTGGAGCAGGGACTAAGAGGCTGCCCTTTCTTCCCCTGTCCTCAGATCACCAGAGATCAGGGACCAGGTGTCCTGGCCTGTACTCCACCTATATTTGGCTATAAATCTAAAGCCAGGTTCTCCAACTGGCTTTTCTTCTCTCTCCTATTTTTCTTTCAGGTAGTTCCAATACTAAGCTGGAACTTAGTAAAAAAGGGATACAGTTGATAAGCTCCTCTAAATTCTTAACCTCTGCCAACTGAAATTTTGAGCAAATTGTTTAATCTGGTTGAGCGTCACGACAAAGGGTGGGGGGGTAGTAAAAGTTATTTTTAAAAACTAACAGTTAACATAATAGTCAACTTTCAATGAGTATCCACTATGCACCAGGCATCAGTCTTCAAAATTATGGATCCATTTCTCATTTACTTCACTAACAATTCTACATGGTAGGTTCCATGGTAATCATATAATCCTATTTTATAGATGAGAAGACATGAAGGCAACACAGTACATAAATGGTTCAAAAGAAATAGAAGGCTTTCTGACTCCCAAAGCAAGTGCCTGTGTGCATTCAGCCTCCGTAAGTCTACCCACAAAGGCAACCCCTCTGAGCATGATGACACCTCTGAGGGTTGCTTTTACCAGAATAGATCACACTGCCTTAGGTGAAAGCCACTGTGTGCATCTATGATAGTATATAATCAAACATGGCATCTAAACGCCACTCTAAAACTATCAGTATTCATCTAATCCATCCCTTTCTTTCTCTGAAGATACAGTGGGGTCATTTTTAACTGACTATTTTAATAAGGTGAATTCCTCAAGTCATCAAGGCACTGAAACTCTCTATACAATCCATTTACCATAAAAGCAAACCAGTAATAAAATAGCAGTGGTGTCATGTCTATATTGGATACATGCGACAGGAGACAAAAAAAGACTTAGATTACCTATCCTTACATACATAAAGGTTTTACTCTGCAGGACTGAACAAAAATAAGACATCCCATTGTGTGAGCCTGTGAGACCTGGTCCAGAGGTGCATCTGCCCTGCAAACCTGGACTCTATTCACATGAGTGTTTTCCCACAAACATACTGCTGAGTGGGGACAAACCCAGAAAAATCAAGGGTGCCCAAAGCATGTACTGTGTAATCCATTCATGTAAAGTACATGAAATGCCTACTTCAAGCAGAACACACACACACAAAGAGAAGCCAAAAAGCCTACTCATCAAAATAACAGAGGCTGTCTGGGTGGAAGACAACCTTCTGTCACTGTGACAAAGTACTTCAGAGAATCAACTTAAAGAGGAAAGACTTATTTTGGTTCATGGTTTCAGAGTGTTCAGTTCATGGTCTATTTGCTCCATGGTTTTCGGGCCTGTGGCAAGGCAGAGCATTATGGCAGTTGGATGTGGCAAAGGAAAGCTGCTCACTTCTCACCTCACAGCAGCCAGGAAGCACAGAGAGACAGGGAAGGGGATGGAATAAACTACACACTTCAAAAGTACGCCCTTGACTTACTCACTCCAACCAGGCTCCATTTCATAACGGCTCATTCAGTATGAAATCATTAATCCACTGATGAAGTAGTGGCCTGACAATCTAATCACCTCTTAATAGTGTCCCCAAATGGGGACCAAGCCTTTAACACATGAACCTTTCGGGGGACATTTCACCCCCAAATCCCAACACTTTGTATCTTAATACTTTTTGTATTTTAATTTTTTTTTTACAACTAGTATGTATAATCTTCACAATTAGATATACTTCCTAGGTACTTCCCTAAAACTGTACACTGGCTTCCTCACCAACCCAGGGTCAACTTCCTGTGCCTTCTTCAGGCTCAAAGCCCTCCCCACTTCCTACCGTTAGTCTCTGACTTACTCCTGCTCCTAAGACTGTGCTTGAGGCTCAGCTCCTATAAAAATCAACTCTGCATTCCCAGGCCAGGTTAAGGACCCTCACACAAGCATGGAGGTAACAGAATCATGTTTTGAATTGCTTTCACATCTATCTAACATTGCTGCCCGGGCATATGTCTAACTCAAAGTGGTTTCTCGATAATTACTTAATGCTCTAAAGCGATTTGGTTTTCTATCCCTGTCAAGGATTAGAGAGTGACAAAGTGCAAACATGCTGTCAGCTGCACACTTCCCATTACCCACTAGATGGCAATACAAACAGAAAAACAGACACTCACTCAAAAAATACCATTTTTCCCCCAAGGGCTTTCAAATTTCTCTGGTGCTTTCTTTTTGATTTGGAATCGTAGAATTCATCAAGGTTAATTGTTCGGCACAGGCTGAAGCTGAAACAGTGCTGTTTTACATAGGTACTTTGGATGAGTCCAGAAGATTTAAAAATACTGTACTGTGCAGAGTGGACACAAGGGGAGCCCCAGAGCTGGCTGCTGGCTGCCATCTGCCATTGCAGGCAGCAGGCCTAGCTTTGTTTATGTTTCACCCACAGAACAGCCTGGCTAGCTGCTCCTTGTGGGTGCTTTGTAAATTACCCAAAGCAAGACAAACTGTAAGACAAAAGCCCTGTACAAAACGGTGGGATTCTTCTCAAAGAATGGCTGCATTTTAACTGTAGGGCAAGTTCAAAGCAGTTGACAAGTGTCTTTTGCTGATCACAGCAGTGGTTCAACTAGCTCCCCCTCCTCTCTGCCCGAGATGATAGGAATTCAGTTCTGCTGGCATTCACAACACTTCCAACAAAGACCTGATTGATTACGAAACACTAAGTACCGATTTGCATAATTTGCCTCTGCAAGAAGCAAGCATTGTTCAAGATTAAAGAGACTCCAGTAGGTCCCTCTGGCATATTGTAAAAAGTTCCCCACAACACAAAATCATTATTTTTTTTCATTCAATCAGTGGACACAGCTTGCTGTTCAGTTTAGCATGCAGCCAAAGGCACAGCCAGAACAACCACTGTTGTATAAATGTTTGCCAAGTACTGATAAGCTAAAATGATTTTTCACAAGGATCATGTTCTTGAGTTTAATTTGGAGCCCACTAACTAAATTCCGAATCAACTCTCTTTGGTCTTAATTGAAAAATGCACCAATAGCAATTACTAAACATCTGAATTAGAGGTTCAGAACTAACATACTGAAGTCACGGTGGGGGACATCCAAGTCCTGTCTTGTGCAAGAGAAGCTCCCCAGGACTAATTACCTACAAAGAGTCTGGCATAGCCACTGAGGTTCCACTGTGCTCTGGACAGCCAGTTTGTTAGGGACTAATATACGAACTGTTCCTTTCTTATTTTCCTTCAGTAATTGCTTTATAAGCAAGTACTATGGACTGGGCCTATCTCCTGTCACCTCTTCCCAATTGAGGGCCTGGAGGAACAGCAGCCCTCACAGCAGTCGGGGAGCTTTTGGCAGCTCCTTTCCAGTCCTTCAAAGCTCCTTCCTGAGATTCCAGCCTCCCATGTCTTCCAGAACACGCTCTCTCCAGGTCCTTTCCTTAGACCTCTCTGCCTTCCCTCGTCACCTTTTCTGCCTATGCTAACCTCTGAATCTTAACTTCTCAAAATTCTATCCTGGACTCTTTATTTTACACTCATCCCATAGCTTTATTTACAATTTCCATACAGTGTTCACCCAACCCCCTTCTCTCCATGTTCCAGCCGAATGTGTCCCAGTGTCCCCTGGACACATCACTTGTGTGTCACTGATGCTTCAAGTGCAGCGTATCTCAGCTGGACACTAATGCCACCACACATACTCCGTGTTGGCTTACTCCCCTTGCTCCCAAGAAGACTTCATCCTCTCTCTCGGTATTCCTAAGTCAGAAAATCACTGGCTATTTATTCACCTTTTCCTCCTACAAATGAAGCTGGTCAGCCAGTTCTGTCCACTGGCCTTGTTAACCATCTGCTGTAGGAGCTGGCCCCACAGCCAGCTTCCTGCAAAGTGCACAAGGCACCGGGCCAGACCCCAGCTTTTCCCTTCCTTCTCTCTGCAGCTGCACTTTGGCACCTGCTCGCCTGTGCCTGCAGTATCTTCTTTCCCACCACCAACTCCTATGCGAAGGTGGACAGCCATGGAGGGACTACACTGCAGCACTCTGGCTCGTTTCTGCCTTGTCTACATGAAGTCTTCCTGAGGCACACGGCACCCATCTAACTATTAGCTGAGTACATGACATGCTCTACCCACCCCCTGAGCCTGGAAACCTTATTAGAAACATGCAAGGTATCTTGTCCAACAAAAGTAAAATCAGTAGCTCAGTAAGCTGTTCTGAATTTGTGCTGAGAACCAACACCAATCTCACTAGACAGGAATTTTCAGAACTCAGCACACTTTGTGTAAGAGACACAGGGAGAACTTGCATGAGATGGATTGTTTTTCTAGCTCCATCTTTGTATTACGACTTCACAAAGTGCTGAACAGAAGATAGGGTGGCAAACACAGTGGACAAAGCTGAGTAACACTAAACAGATGGATGTGGTGGCCTAACTCATAACACCAACAACTAGCTTTCTAACAACCTGAAAAGTACTGCTTCCCTGCTAATATTAAGCTCCTGTCCTCTTAAAAAAAAATAAAATCCTACATTCTTAGTATAAATGATAAAAATGAAAGAATTCATGATTTAATTTCAAAAGGTGAGTATGTCACCTTTTTAAGTACTGTCCTAGACAGTGCTTAAAGTTCCTGTCAATGCAGCTTCCATTTTAAAACAGGTCTAGGCCTCTCCCACCACAAGAAAAAGCAAATGCCAATTGTGTGCTCAACTCTTCCTTCTCACTCCTTGTACCTGTAACTGCATTAAGCAGTCATGCCATGCTTCTTGCTCCCTGCACTACGTTTTTTGGCATTGCTCAACACATCCCCTCTACTCCAGAAATTTGTGCACTCTTACTTTGACCTTTCTATCTGCCTCGACTGGCTCTGATGGTGTGCAGTATCAAGCAAGTGATGTCACCTTGCCTTGATCGCCAGAATAGAAAGACTGTGGGAGGCACCTAAATGTAAAGAGTGGCAAATGCCACTCCTAGGAAACCATTCCACTTCAAACAGTACACAGTTCTTTACTCTGAATCAAGTTCACAGGGATGGAGGCGTAGTTCAGTGGTAGTGGTGGCAAAGTATTATCTAGCATGTGTGAGGCCCTGAGTTCAATGCCTTGCACTGAAAAAAGAAAAAAAAAAAGGAAAACTGAGTTGAGCTGTGGGTTTCCCCCACCTGAGGCTTTCTTCTTCGGTAAGCTGAGCATTCCCAATCCTCTCACAAATTCCTTCCCTGGAAAAGCATTTGTCACTTCTGGTCATATTTATTACCCCTGAATGTAACAGCAGTTCATGGGCCTCTCAAACCCAAAGCGTTTCCCAGAATGGATTCACACTCTGTGTGTCAGCAGAAGTCACTGCCTCCTCCTTACAGCCCCTTGCTAGGGATTCCTCCTAACGTTACTGAGTCAGATTCACTTTACCTCAACCAAAACGACGTTCTCCAGAAGAGCTGCTGATAAACTAGTCTTCACTGTGTTCACTTCTTCTCCTGGCTTCTTGTCATCTTAATTCTGATCGTAGAATCAGAATGGGATGAGAAGTTCTATGAGTGACCCCTCCCGGCAGACAGTCAGCCCAACTAGCTACAGGTGCCCTAACAGTCCATTCTAAAAATGCCTCCTCCACAAAACACCACAGAGAGACTTCACTAACTCCTGCCTCTGGAACCAAATACTCTCCCTCCCTACACGCCTAGCAACCCAATCCACAAGCACACAATGAGGCTGGGAGGACATGGCTCAGGTTCTATGAGCCTACGCTAGTTAATAACCACTGTTTTCTTTTCTGTACGCATAGCTGTCTTCTTTGATTTGTCCATTTGAGAAATATGTAAGGCTCAGCATGGGCCAGGCACACTGTGGAAGAAGGTACTGTAGAAGAGAGGAAGGGATGAGGGAGAACAGGACAGGCACTGCTTTTCAAATCCAGTCTAACCCTGCCTGGCCTCAAAGCTGTAGGCAAAGGAAGGACTACAGAGCCAACCAAACAGGCCTGGGCTCTGCTTCCACCTTTGCCCTTTACTAGTAAGGTGGCCTTGTCTTGATGCTTAGCCTCTTTAAGCCTCCTTGTTTTGGGTGTAGACTTGAGACAATCCTGCTGAAAGAAACTCGAAGTCATTAATGAGAATAATGTCTGTAAAGACTCTGTCACTGTGGCTGGCACAGGATGGGTGCCCACTATCAAAATTACAAAAAAATTTTATTTATCATTCATAAAGAGGCAGCCTCCATTCTACAAAATAGAGTGAGAGCTCACATTGAACAATCATAGAAGAGGGGATTTTGTAAGGCAGCAACAAGGATAAAGAACAATAAATTGAAAACCCTGATTGGTAACATCAGGATACCTCGGACCACTTTTTTTTTTTTTTTTAAAAGGCTGAAGCAGAGGGACTTCTTATTATACTGACTTCAGTACAGTGGAATCTCCCACATCCAAAAAAAAAAAAGAAAAAATCGTCTGTCTTAAAGTTTCAGTTTGATTGTATGGCATTTGGCAAGAGTGACTCCATCTTGATTTGGGCTGGTTGGCGGGGCCTAGTGCAGGAGCTTAGTCCAAAATAATGGCCTCCTATAATTCCATTTAATGGTGTATAAGGTGAATACAAAATTCAACTTCAATGACACTTGAAGTTCAAATAGCAGCTTATTTCTTCTCCATGTAGAAACGGACTGTTTCTTCAATTGCGCATCAGAGGGAGCGGCTGGGCTGGGTTTAGGAATCATGAGAGTGAAAATCCATATTCTTAGGTGCCAGAGTCGCAAGCAATGAGGTGAGATACTGTGAACCAATAACGTGAACTGGGGACTTTTGAGACCCGTCACACCCTTGGTCCATAGCTACACATGAAGTGAACAGGTGGCTTCTGCCAAGTGCACACGGTTTACCTCCGCCAGCTAAGTTTCTGTAGGCGCACCTCCAGTGTGCAGTGTGTAAGCCCCTCCTCTGGACTGTGCGTCCTGCTCCTAACACCTCCTTTGTCCCAGTGCAGGCATTCCAAGGAAAAGTCCTGAACTCCACAGGCAGCCCTCATCCCTTCTGCTCTCTTGAAAACAGAGTGGTGGACAGTCAGCATGGAGGCAGGGAGCAGGGATGCACCTCCAGGTGCAGGGACTATGTGCCAGTTCTCTGACATCGTCAGAGTCTCAGCTGAGAAGGTCAGACAGGAAACCCCCAAGGTCCTTTCCAAGATATTGGATCAACTAGAAAGCTCCTCAGCCCAAATCTGGTGGTTCTTTCCACCCATTTCTGCTTTTCAGCATGATGTCAGGCTCCATGCTCAATTACTGAGTTCATCTGACCTACAGCAGGTCAGCTACAGAAATTTGGAAATTAAAAATACTTACAACTGTTCACACATCAATAAGGTACAGGGAAAATCAACAATAAAAGAATTAACGTGACAATTTGTAAAAGGCAGCTAATTTGTGCACATTATATGCAGAGCTGATGGACCATGCACAAAAGTGATAACAGCAGATACATACAAAGTGCTTCCTACACTCTTAGAAGAGGGTTAAGGGCCTTTTAGTGACAGATGCGAAGCTAGGTCAGGGGATCAGGCCTTGTTAGTACGTGGCATGGCTGTATGAACCGGGATCCACTCCAGAATCAGATTCCTGACTTTCCCTTGCTCTTAATGTTCTCTAGAACCTTAACAAGGGGGTGGGAGAAACTAACTCCATTTCACTTATTTTTGAGTTCCGCACACTAAAATATCAATTCTCTTCTTAAAATTATTTATATATTTTTTAAAAAGTAGCAAAGAATTCAAACTTGACTTTCACTTTCTAAGAGGGATTGCATATTTTTAATTTCTCAAAAGTGGCCTTACACAGAAAGCCCGAGCATCCAAAGCATAGCTCCTGACTTTTCCATGGAGCAGAGATCCCTATGAGACTATGAATCTGATCTCTCCCATTAAAAAAACATGTATCTACACAGGCACAAAAACCTTTCTGTCTACTGTTTTCAGATTCAGAAGCTCTTGTCTGGCTGGAGCTCAGGTTGAGGAAGGTCTGGTCACAAGCATGGTTACACACACACACATACACACACATGTGCACGTGTGGGACTGAAACCCTCTGGAAACACTACTGCATAAGGAAGAACTTCCCAGCTCAGCACCTGGACACAGCCACTGGCTCTGGGTAGCTGATAGGGTCTGTTTGAAAGATAATACTAACCAGTCACTCTAAGGGGCCAGTGGGGTGACAGGGGCTCTGGAGACAACAGGGCAAAGACTGAATGCACATGAGAACACTCTGTGCCTAACACTCTGTGGAGAAGGGGAGCTATGGAAGAGAGCATCTAAATCATTACCATCATAAGGTGCTATAAATATTTAGTGTTTACTTTGTGTCAGGCACTGTACTAAGCCCACAATCTTATTTAGCCCTCACAACAGATGAGAAAACAGACAAGGAAAGTCCCCCAGGGTCATACAGCCAACAAAATAGAAAGTCAGGGTCCAAACCCCAGAATCTAGACCCAGAGCCTCTGTTCTTCAATTCTTCACGTGCACCTCCAGGCTTGGCCACCTGGGGATACAACTTCTGCTGCGGAGCCCAAGTAAGAGGGGCCATCTTGCAGCCTTCTATTACCTCCCACACCAACTCATGAAAGCAAATCCATCAATCTCATTTCAAAAGCATTTGCCAAGTGTCTAAAATCTTCCCATCCACGGCAGAAAATACTAAGCAACTATGTACTCCACCATAGTGCATTCCATGTCCCAAAAATATGCTCACTCTGCTTCGTGGGGAAGAATTAAAAGATTTTTTAAAATTATAAGTCCAAAAAAGAACTGTTTCTTTTTCACTTTGGATTCCCAAATCCTGGCATATTTCCTAGCTCAACAAACGTCAATGAACAATCAACAAATGGAGGGTTTGTCATTTTTAATACAAACTTTAAGGAACAGCTACACCCACAAACCAGTGGTTATGATTACTAAAGACTGTATTTTAAAATATGGAATGTTCACCTACTCTGGCAAATAGTTTAGTAGATAACAAAAGGCACAAGTCAGACATGTATGACCTGCAGCCTCTCCTCTGGTGAGTCTTTGACAACAAATGGGCTCTCTCCTGAGGTAGTCTCTTACAATTTAAATGAGCAAAGCATGAGGTCCCCAAAGACTGAACACTGTCCCCACTGACATTAAATTTTTTTCTCTGAATTACAGCATCAGCTATAAGGAAGAAACGTTTGTGAAAACGTCAAGGACCAGCACCAGTAGGAAAACCACAAATAAAACTGACAAATCGCAAATGCTCCCAATCTTGTGTTCCTGGAATCCTGGACCAGGGTTAAAATTACATACTAGGAACAACCTAAAACTGCCTCTTTACAAGCCAAAGGCAAAAGTTACACCACTGTGGACTAATTAAATTCTCTTCTACCTACCACAGCAAATACAGATCCCGTCCAGTAGGTGGTGCTCTCTACCACACTGCTCTCCAGCGACTAGTACAGTACATCAAAATGACGACAGCCTGGTTTTAAGATGATTTGTCTCTTGAGGATATACATTTGGTTTAAGTTTCCACTGCAAAGTTAAAGTTCTTAAGATAGGTCATGCAGATCAATTGCTCCTGTAATCTGAAACTCAAAAGAGCAAGTAATATCTAAACAAGGGGAGGGGTGGCCTGAGCTTATAAGGGTCTCTAAAAGCCAGGAGACAGTCTGCCTGGCTACCTCTAATCTCACCATCAAAACTGTTACCTTGCTCAGTTTCTGCTTCACATCAGCAAGCCAACAGCAAAAGCAACTGTGAGCAGTACAAAGAGAAGACAGACACTCAACTTCTATACTGCTTGATAGAAGCCAATAATTTATACTCAACAGAAAACATGGCTATGATAAGATTCTAACTCCCAAAAGGAGAAGCGTTCTGCTCTACTCAAACTCACTTTTTCTCTTTTAGTTAAAAAACAAAAGCAAAAGAATGAATGTTCATTTCATCCTGAAGCTCTGAGGAACGGGTTTGGTAACAAGATACACAGCCTCGCCTCCAAAGCCATCTTTCAAGTGAGCAAGGGAATAAAATGCAGAGCATGCTGGCTCAGCCAATAATGCAAACTTTGAATTCCAAGCACCATCCACAGCCTTGTTTCATCATTCTCTCTCTTCAAAAACTATAGATTCTTTTCCCTCATCTTGGTCTCCTTTGGAGTAAATAAGGCATGAAACTTAAAAGTACTTGAGTACACACACACACACACACACACACAAATGCAGAAAATGCTATTTAAAGGAATAAGAAAGCTTTCTAATATCCTTTTTGCTTGAAATAAATGAAAATGCAAATTTTAGTGGTTTCTAGAATTTAAAGAAACTGTAGCAAATTGCAAACTGCTAAATTTCATAGAAGGAGGATTTGCCTGATGAAAATGGATTGTTACTTAAGTGTTCAAAATAGCATGTAATAATAATAAGGGCTGGGGATGTAGCTCAGTGGTAGAGGACGTGCCTAGCACACACAGGCCTTGGGTTCAATCCTGAGCGCTGCAAAATAGCCTATGATAATTAGTCCCTAACATAACTTGGCTAGGAAAAAAAAAAATCTGTGGATAAGAATAACTAGAAAAAAATGGCTTGGTTCTGGGCAGTACATTACAGACCTTGATTCTGAGAATCAAATTATGTATTTTTTCCCTACTTTGAGAATTCTTTTACTTGGACGCAAAGTATTTTAAGGACTGTATTTGAAGTTGCCATTTAAAAGTCAGTTTGAAAGCTTTAAAAGTAAAACCAGTACATAGAGCTTAAATTCTCTTGAACAATGTAACAGATCATTAACTAGGTGAGGCATCTGAAAGGACAAGCACATAAAAATTTCCATCCTTACGATCATAACAATGAACTTCACTCAAAATCACCTATCAATGTGTTAGCAATAATGCTGTCACCAAAATATAACACTAATTGCCCCCACAGCAATACACGTATGCCCTTAAAACACACACAGTCCTGTACCAAAGAAAGGGAAGTAAAACATCATGCCGTTTAAGAAATCCTTCCTAAGCATTACAATAACCGGCATCTGGTCACGTGTTAGCACGGCTATTTCAAAATAAGTATTGTAACATCTTCCTGCACCTACAGAAATTTCCACAGTAGAAAACAGAGGCACTTTCCCAAGAACTGGAGCATGAGCAACTGAACAAAAATACGGGTTTGCTATTATGAGGCTAATTTCATAACAAATTTAATATTTAAGACTAATTTCAGATGAAAGCTTTAAAGTTTATTATTATCTATAGCTTATCTCATGATACATTTCAAATTAAACAAATTTAAATTTTTTTCCTTCTTGCAAAATGGAGAATCTCCATATGTTTTTGTTTTAAAAAAAGTTCAAATTTTATTGGAAACTAAGCATTTTGTTTTAAAAATGGAACATATACATGTGTGTGTATAACACATATGTACACACACGTACATATACATACATACACGACTTCTGTGCCTATAATTAGAAAGGGACATTCTGGAGATTACTGTAACAATCATTGAGGCTCTTTAAAAAAACTTTCATGTTTAAAAATTCGTATTTAGCTTTCATTTTGAATTGCAGCCAAAACTTTTGCTCCAAATTCACATAAATCGCTATTTCTCTCTCTGAGAATTGCTTTTTAGAGAAAACATTATTAAAAGTTCCATCTGACTTTAAGAGTTTCCAATTTGTTTTGCATGTTTATTATCAAACTCTAATCATGACTCTCCCAAACTTATTTATACTTTCGCACAAATTTCCAAAGTTTTCCCAACTTAAATAAAACCCACAAGAACTGTGGGAAATGTTTCGTTTCGAAGATAAAAGCAAATCGGTCCAAATGCACATTCGCAACAACCAATGTTTACTTTTGTTGTTCAAACATTCAGCTCACAGCACCTTCAATATCTACATTCAACTTAATTTTCTTGTCTCTTAAAAAAAAGAGGGAATGTACTTTTCTTTTCCCGTTGTGCTCTCAAAATATAAACTCATTTAATGCAAAGCAGTCCTGGGTCGGGTGTGCTTTGACGACAAGCACACCCGGTCTCCCCGGCATTCCTATCACACACACAACGCTACTTCTTTCAAAACTGCAATTGGATTTTATTTTTCCTAAAAAAATGAGGATGCTTTACTGTATAAAGCCCAATTAAAATTTTGATAAACAAAAATAGCAAAGGAAATACCATAATACTAATGTGGGAAAGAAGATAAGGATTAATTTCATTTATTGAAAAATCTGAGTTTTTTTCCCTTGGAGTATTTCAACTATAACTTTGTACTACATTTATTAAAATCTGAAAAACCTTTAACCTGAGAAAAATTTATCAGCTAACACCTATTAAAAGAGGAAGAGTACTTTGGGTAGGTAAACACCAGAAACTATTTATATTGCTGAAAAAAATGACCTATGTATTTTAAGAAATAATATTTGAAAAAGTCTGAAGGTATCTCTGATCCAGTTCCACAATGTAGTGATTCCATCTGATTCTAGAGACAGCTCTCTCACAGGGGACCTACGGCATCTCTATGGCAAAGCAAATTAAAGGTACTGAAACCAAAAAGAAATACTTCCTAAGAGAATGAACATATTTTAAAGTCTGTATGACTGACAACGGAAAAAGTTGTTTTAGCCACTAAAAAAAAAAAAAAGTCTTCTGACAAGAGATTCTGGTTTGGAAGTGTGTCACACCCTAGTTCCCCAGCCATGAATCTTAGTTCATTTTTTAAAAATGAGGTCTATTTCCTGTAATTTTAGATATTTTAGAGTACAATTATTTTACATTTTTATGATGCCTTTGGGGTATCATTACAAATATTTTTATGTGTTTAAACTTAGAAAAATAAAATTAAGTAATAGCTTCTCTTAAAGGGAGCTGTCAACTCTCTCTTGAACAAAAATCTTTGTTTTAAAGTAATCTAGAGATTTATATCCCCAGTAACCATAGAAATTAGTCTTTAAGCTTTAGGGGAAAAATTGCATAAAATGCTCTTTATTTAATTAAAATCAGAGCTCTGCTTTTAGAAATAAGGACCTTCTTTTGAACAGAAAGAATTTTCCACAGAGTAAGACTTTTTAACTCAAGGTAGCTCTCTGTGATAAATTAATCAAACACATTCAGTTGACTCTTGAACTTGTGCTAAGAAGTTAAATACTTTGTTGGAAAGGATTTGCTCCCAGACTATATCCCCTGAAAACTTTTCATAAGAAAAGAAAGTGAAACACACAAGATCCAAATAGTACTTGTAAATTATCTAAGTATTAGCAGAGAAAGAAAGTGCAAAGAAAATAACTGAACAATAACAATTAGGAGAGCCAGGCACAGAGGAAGTCACTCTGTTTTTATTAGGAAACTGAAATTGTCATTCACCCTTCCTTAATATGAAGATCCATCCACACATTACAAATCAACTTAACTTCTGGTGATGACGGCCACTTTCCATCTCACATCTACTCTGAATTCTGCTTATCACCCTAAACACAGGTTTATTTCTGCTTGAGAGGCTGGTCGGGGACGGCGTGGGAGCTCCACTCTTTCCCAGCAGCCCAGGAGAACGTGCGTTTGAGGAACAGTGAGCACGAACTTCTCAACCGTATTTAAAATGCCAACGCTTTCCAGGCTTCTGCAATTCAGATGCTAAGGAAATCTGCGTACTACTGACTTTAATTAACTTTTATGGGATTTAAAATTTGTACCTTCAGGTTTTTCTCTATATAGTGAATAATGTTAAAAGTTAGACACATTCTGATTGTCATTATTAAATTTTTTAAAACTTGTCCATCTGGAAATAAAGATATTACTGATCACGTCATAGAGTATCTGTTACTGGTCACACGGCATATTGTAAATGCCAAGTTCAGTCCAAACTGCAAATACCTCAGCTCTCAGATCATCAAATCTCAGAACAGGCCAGAAAGCAACAGTTATACAAGTGTAGGCCCTGCTGAGAAGGCCAGAGATTTGTTACCACCCTCTGTAAGCAACTCCACTTTTGAGAAGAAGTACAGGTACTTCACCTGACACTATTTGCAGCTATGTGACAGTCCCACAAAGGGACATTTTAATAAGCATTTAAGGAAATCAAACATGTGCTGTGTGTACTGAGTTGCAGCAGGGACAGAAAACGGTAAGGAAAGGTTGTTTCCACTGCATTTAATTGACACCACAGTGTGTTCATCTTGGAGTTCTAAAAATTACTATTCTGTGGCAAAAAAAAAAAAGTGTTTTTTTACTGTTTGGATATGGGGACAGAAGTCAAAAGATTTTATTCAAATGATATTTCTGTTTTTATTGTAGTCTGTACATTTCCACAGCAGTTAGGCCTCAAATTAAATAATGCACATTATGTACCAAAAAAAGTTTACTTTTAATTCAGATTATAATAATCAGCAATGCTAGAAATATAAAAGCTATGCTGAAGTGCCAATAGAAACAATGTTTGTAGTAGCTCAAAAATAATCTCCAGGTGTACGCCGTTCTCAAGTTTTTCAAAATGATGCTAGTAACACAAAATGTCAACAGTGGAATATCTTCATCCCCTCCATCTTCACTTGTACAGGCAGGAACTTAGGGAAGATTCAAGAGCCCATCTTCACAGGGAACAGAAGAACCAGAAAGCTTCCTAGGCTTCCAACCACCCATGGTTTCTATGTTTTTAACTCCACTTCCTCTCATGCTAGAAAAGTCAACAAGGTAAACATATGTTCTTTCCTTGTGCCTCCTTCACTCCATATCCCATTGTGGGCTCTGTAAGAATTTTATCTAACAGGCAAAACCTTACACCAAGGCCAGGTGGCTGAGGTCTGCGAAGTTGTTCCAAGGATGTGCAAGAGTGTGCTGAACTGACAAATAAGCAAATGCTGTGAGGTAAAAACTAATAACCACAAGAGTAAAAAAGGTTTATTTTGTTTTTTCTCAGGTAGGTCTCACTATGTTGACCAAGCTCATATTGAACTCCTGGGCTCAAGCAATCCTTCTGCTTCAGCAGTGCTGAGCACTCCCGAGTGCCGGGACCACAGGCGTACACCACTGTGCCTGGCTAAGAAAATATTTATTAATGCCCCTTGGCACGAGATACAGAGTGAGTATACTGCACAAAGACTACATTTGGGCTTACAATGTGCCCTTACTCAGTGACTCCTCTGAGCTTCAATCCTCACCTGTAAATCCTGGTCCCTAAGGTCTATTCCAGCTCCAAAATTCCATGGCTTCTTGCACTTAACTGAAAATGAACTAGTATATTTTCAAGTACTATTTCTCTTCCACGTCTCCTGGGCTCTGGGCTCCATTCACAAAGGAAGGACTCAGCATTCATTTCACCTACTCCAGAGCATATTCCACATTTTCACATATCTCATTTAATCCTCTGATGCTAACGTCTTTCACATTTTATAGGTAAGAAAACTGAGGCTTAGATACACTAGAGTTGGTATTCAAACCTAGATTTGTCCAATTAACTCTCCATGCTATTTCCAAGTATATAGGCTCTCCCCTAATGCAAAACACCAACAATGTACTGACTCACTCCCTGAGAAGTCAAGAGCCACGCACCATGCTGGGTGAGACCACTATGCAGGCTAGCGGGCGTGCCTCTACCTCCGTGGCACCTACACTCAGGGCCATGACACAATGCTGTGTAAGCAGCATACCCTTAGTTGCAAAAGACCATCAGGAGCCTCAACATGTGCCAGGAAACCTGGAGGAGAGATTACTGCAGTGGACTAAAAACAGACAAGGGAGTGGCCTGTGACCTTGGAAGCAGGAGATGAGAGGAGACTGCTTTAATGTCTCTGCTCTAATGTAGGCCACGTGAACCCTGTTTCTCCATCCTCTCCACAAGCTCCCTGGATAACCAAGGCTAAGAACCACTGGCAGAGGGAGCACAGGAATGTGGCTGAGCAGAACTCTGAGGTCAGGCTTGATTTCATCCAGGTTCTGACATTCATGAGCTACAAGGCCATTCCCAAATACTTACTTGTAAAATGAGAAAAATAACAGCACATGCCTTGAATGGTATGAAACACAAAGGAAAAGTGCCTGGCACACAGTGAGAACTGTGCAAGGTTGCAAGGTCAACCAGAAAAATGACACAATAAAATCCATTTTTCAGTAAATGAATTTTGTTAAGTCAAATGCAACAGTAAGGTTTTTTTGTTGTTTGTTTTTAATGAGGGTCTTATGTATGCTAGTGTAAAGAAACGGAAGAAGTTAAAATGCACGTGAGAACTGGAGGTAGAATGGCAGAGCGTAACGGTACTATCTGTCCACATGGTAGCTAAAAATTACCCATACCTGAAGTATCGAGAAGGTAAATTAGAGTACCAGTGATTACCAGATTATGCAATGTTTTATCCTAGGGTTGAATCGCATTTCCTAAATAGTGTACCTTCATCCTTTACTTTACAGCTCTTTACCACTTTCAGAAACAAGATTTCTCTTTTTTTTTTTTCACTTACTCTTCACATCCTCCAGAGAAAGGAAAGTAAACAATATAAGAGCTTCCACTTAAACATGAAAAAAACAGAAGGCCATCGTTAACTAAAATGAACGCTGACTTCTTAAGCAGCAACACCAGTGGTGAAGTAAAAGAAGACAGGCCTGGGCAGCAAATGAATCAGTGTCCTCATCCTCTGTCCTCCCTCCGGAACCAGTACAATCCTGCTGCTGGAATTCCATGTCACCTTCCTTCCGCACTGCCCAGCTTGGTTTTGAGAACTCCCTGTCTGCTCAGGCTAGGACTATGCACCTGATTCCTGTCTTCTATTGAACTGCTACAGCCAATCTGCCACTCAGGCCTACAGCTCCTCCATCTTGAAAGGCTCCTCAATTCACCGCCTTGAGCTCATCCCCATTAGACTCAGCCTCAGATCCTGACTGGATTCCTGCCTTTGCATCTCTCCCAGCTCCATCCGAGGTCCCCACCCCACCACTCCCACCAAGCTTGCCCAGACCCATGGAGGAAAAACTGAGGCCTGGGATACTTGTGCTATTTTTAAATCAGTAACTTGTGTATGTCTTTCCCAAGCTTATTCACCATGCTGCCTTACCTAACTGTGGGTAGAAAGGCTGATACTTTATCTCTAATCCTTTCCTTGCTAAATAGCTGTTACACCAAGAGTTTGAAGGAAAACAACAAAAACAAAGCTACCACCATTCACATTAAACTATGGTGTCATGCAGTACACTGAAATTTGAAAGCCTTAAGCACTTAGGATACAAATAAGAACAGATGCTGGAAGTGGCTAGAAGGAGCATGTGGAGCAGTGACTTAGAAGGCCTTCAAGGAAGGAGGGAGGAGATTCCTTCATAATTCCAAGTAGCCTGTACCTAAGGAGTAGGAATGCCCAGGCCCTGTGATGACTGGCTTCATGCTTTATGCAGAACTGAATTCCACAAAACTAGCATCTCCACCAGAGCAGTTGCTAAGGAGAAAGGCTCAGATGCTAGGATTGGGTGGTGGTACAGAGGACACTGCCCAGGCTGCAGAGCCAGGAGAGCTGTGTAGATACAATGACTTCCCACACCCTAGTATAGATGGACCTCCTTATTTTACTGAGGGTCACTGGACAATCTGCCCACGAGGACACAAGCGTCCTCTTTCTAAGGCATTTATAATGTACTATCAGGGGAGAAAAAAAAACTCATCAGTCAACTTAATCAGCATTGACTGATCAGGCTAGAAAAAAAAATGTATCATATTACTTTATTATCCTGTCATTAATACCAAAACATCAATAGCACTCATGTAACACTATGCACAGGGCTCAGTTTTATCCAGTCCTGCAAATAAGAACTCATTTGAGTCTCATTATAACCTTATGTGTTGCTATTATTTTACACATAAGGAAACACATTATCCTGTTTCACACATGAGGAAACTGAGGCTCATCAGATTAAATACTGTGCTTGATAATATCACTCAGCTAGTCAGTACCAGAGCTGGACTAAATTTTCTGGCTGCAGAATCTTTGCTTCCAACAACTGTCTGTATTGCCCATCACACACAATCATCCTGAACAAATCACAAGTTCCGTCAATAATAAACGTGTTCACTGGGCCTCAGAATCCCTTTGCCTCATCTTCCTATGCCTTCTCTCTCCTCTCTCCTCTTTCTCTCTCTCCATCCCTCCCTCTCTTTTTTATTTATATATTTTTTGTGGCAGGGTCTTGCTATGTGGTTCAGGCTGACCTCAGACTCAACAAGCTCCTCCTGCCTCTGCCTCCTGAGTGCTGGGATAACAGGTGTACCTCCACATCCAGCTATGACTTGTTCTTATGAGGGTACCTAATGTTAACTTTAATCGTCTAAGACCCAGGAATGTAAGGAGACACAGACTTCTGGCCAGACTCAGTGTATTCACAGGTGCTTATATCTGAGAGGATGTGCTATCTGTCAAAGAGAGACAGGATTACTAATTACTGAAATGAGCAGATACGTTTTCCTATTGACGAGGAAACAGACTGAATCACTCTTTACTAGAATGGGGAATTTCATTTCACAGAACCTCAGAACATACGGTTTTTTCACTAGGAATTTGTGATTTATTTACATAGGTCTTCCTAAGTCTGGAAATTTTTTTTCTTTTTTAGAGCATTTTTTCCTGAAGGGAAGCACTCCTAGCAAGAAGAAGCAAATAGATTTGCAATGACTCTTTTACTTCTTTACAAAACAGTGCTGGGTAATTGGACCAATAATGGTAATAAGCCTCAAATGCTAATATTGCTGCCAGTATATCTTCAGTTGTCAGCACCGGGACTGGTATCCAGTAGGCATTCCATAAATATTTACTAAATAGATAAACAAAAGTAAGCACATATGTTTGGACTATCTGTATTATTGGTCCCATACAAAATCAAAGAGTTCATAAATTCGCAGAGGAGAATAGTTCTGCAGCACCAATTTACTGTTAGAACAAAATTATCAGCTAACAGAAGAAGTCAAGATGTTTAAAGAATAATAAGTTTATTATTATTATTAAAGAACAATAAAAATTTATCAATATGGGCACAAATTCACATCTCCAAAATTAGACAGATAGAAAATATTCTGAGTGTTGAGAAAAAGACCTAGGTTTTCTATTAGATGAAGATAGAGAAGGAGAGAAAGAGGTGGACAAGGAAGGAAGCTAAACACAGAACTTCCTACTCTGAAGGTCTTTAAGTCTAAGTAAGACATCACCTATTTCATAAGGCCTCGGGTAAATTGTATGCACAGACAGAAAGTTC
This sequence comes from Castor canadensis, assembly GCF_047511655.1. Lineage (NCBI taxonomy): Eukaryota > Metazoa > Chordata > Mammalia > Rodentia > Castoridae > Castor > Castor canadensis. The sequence continues at coordinate 149,504,204 of NC_133394.1, forward strand.
ACCTAGACAGCACATTCCAGGTGTAGAATCCCTTGCTTTTAGCATATGAGACAAAATGCACAACTTGGCCAAACAGGCAAATGAAGAACTAAAGGTGCCACTTCTTAGCAGGAGAATAATAATTTGAGGCTATCATAAGACAAACATATTTCAAGATTTTATCCCAGTGTCTAACAACCTTTCCTTAAAAGAGTCTTTCTTTCAAATTAAAAACAGTAGCTTTATTAATGCGCGACCCATTTCAAATGTGAAACACAACTCTAAGCCATACCTTGTGGACTAGAAAGCCACAACTGTAATGTGAAATGAGACCAACTGAAATCAATATATGAAATTTGAAGTAAGCAAATACTTTTTTTCCTGGGGGTAGTATAAAACGTATGAAATTACAGTAGTAAGAAGTCATTAATTTGAAATTATAAAGTGGAGTTGAGGACTTTTTCACAGTATTCTGAAAGCAGAGAAAGCCACACCATGCACTGGATAACTTACCTTTTAGAAAACCCGTGCTTAGTTTACACAGCTGCTTGACCATGTTGTACCACGAAGAGACAGCCACAGGACCTCAGCAAGCCCAGCACTGACTAAAGTTGCATTTTCACATTCATAGGTATTCGTGGATTGGTTTCTATGCACCCGTTCATTATTTAACAGCTAACCCAACTTAATTCTTAAATCTGAACCAGGTAAGAACAGGAACTGTGTCACATTACCTGTGTTACAGAGTACTCTGGCAAGCAGACGTGTGAAGATTTCAACAGTCACTGGGCAAAAAGAATCACTAGTAGCAGAACTCTTAGGTCAGAGGAACTAACTGGTAGGCACTATAAAACATTTGCTAAAGGAAAGAATGTTCGTTCAAAAGGGGGAAATAGCTTTTCAAATGTATTTTTTCCCAATAAAATGACTGCTGACTAAAACGGTTACGTATGGACTCCACTCCATGGCCACAGCCAGATGGGTCACTCTTCCCCACCAGTGGGATCCATGCCAGGAGGCCAGAGAGGGGCAGCTGCATGTGAGACAATCTGAGCCCAGGCTTCAGGTCTACGAATCTATGATTCTGTCTTCAGTGACATTTTAAAATGACTTTTCTGTCACTTTGTAGTACCTATTTAGTTACACTAAAATTTTATAGTCTTATTTTCTGCTTACGGTGGAGAGAAATATGCCAAATATAAAGAAAACAAAATCAACCCGTAAAAGCACCTTGAAATAAACCCTTGCGTTATTACCCATTTCATGCGTTTACATCCTTTATGTAAGTGAAACCATATTATCTGTACAATTCTACATTCCACTTATTTTAACACCAAAAATCCTTCTTAAAAACAGCTCTAACGGTTATATAACATGTCACTGTTTAGATTTACCACAATTCAACTCTTCCCTATTGCTGGACAATGAGAACAAGTTATGCTATAATGAACACCTATTTTGCTATACCAGTGTATTTTTGTACACACTAACCCTTTGGTTAGTTTTGTAATTCATTAAGATAAAGACTAAAAAGAAGAATTACAAAGTAAAAAGCAAAAAATATTTTTAAATTTTGATACATTTTGCCAAGGTGTTTCCTCTTTTGTTTGCCTCACAGCAAATCCCAGTCCTCGGCACAAGGCAACCCTCTATGAACTGTGCTGTCTGCCAACACCTCTTCCTCCCTATGTTCGGGATGACTGCATTTTAAAACAGCAAACAATGTGATTATCCTAACACGATTAAAGCCAACTCTTTTTGCCCAGTTAGTGATCATTTTCTCTACACAAGGCAAAATAAGACCTCAGTTTCCTCATTTGAAAAATGACGGGAGTCAGACAAAATGTCCTAACATTTATGATTCTTCTCTTTCATGGCACAGACACCACGCATTAAGTTCAGAGGACCCTGGCAGAAGAACAAAACCTGACCTATTCACTTAGAGCTGTTCAGCTGTTATTTAATCTGTTTCTCTTGGAGCTGATCAGGAATAATAACCCTGCAAACTGAAAATACTTAAATACAAGTGCCACACTGTTTTATAAAAAGAAAGATAACATTCACTTCTGGTATTTAAATACATAACCTAGTTTTTGATTCTCAATTCAGGCTCCATAAAACTAGATGCCACAGCTGGAAATTCTGATTCAAAATTATGACTTCACAGAAAACCAGATGCTAAAGTAAAGATAAGGTTTCCTGGAGAAGTGTAGCATTTTAAAAGGCAATCCAAAATCTGTATTAGATTTTCCACAGAAAAACACAAAGCTCCAGGAAACTACCAACATTAGGAACCTGTGCGTTAGTAGCAGGATGGAGCTGCTAACCTGCGGTCGGTATTTCGTAGCAGCAATACAGCACATTTAACTTGACGCATGCACAGAAACTGCCACAAGGTACAATGCACCTAAAACTGTCTGCCACATACTGCCAATGTACGACAGGCAAAAAAGAAAACAAATGACAACACAATTTTTTGTGTGAAAATTGCATTAGGACAAAAAGCACCAAAAAATCCCCTAACATCATTTTACCAGAGAATTCAAACAGAATCTTATTACTTGAAAAACTTAAAAATTACCTAAAGCAGTGTAAGTGGGAAGACAGAAAAAAAGTTTAGGGAAAGTAACATTACTATTAAGTTAGCCAGAAGTCACCGACTTCATAAAAACTTTACTTGTAAAAGAGTATTTTTCTTCTTGAAAATTAACCTCATGGCATAAGAGACTTTTGAAGAATAAAAATATTTTCCCTTGTCTATCTTTTCAAAGGAAACTGAAAAGGTTTATGGAGTTGGAGCCAAATTTTATAGAGAAAGTTTTGGCCCCCAGAGTCACTGTCAGCAAAAAGCTTTCGTACTGATGCCTCGAGCTGTGAAGACTGTGACTAAAACAGCAGGACCACCTCAGCTCTTCGCCCTGCTGGAGCTTTAACAGCAGCAGCCCAGCCAGCAGAGGACGGCCATTGCTGAGAGCAGACACTCAGCTGCTGGGGTGCTCCCTGCACGCACAATTGGGGAAACTGATGTGCCAAAGCCTTCCGTCTACCCTCTTCCCACAGCGGCTCTGCAGGGCTCCTTTCCTGAATGCCCTCCACAATCCCCACTCCACTCTCCAATCCAAGAGAGAAAAGACAGAGCTCACTTGCACCAGTCCTGACTTACTGTGCTGCACTCACTGACCTGGTTCAAACAAACGCCTCCAACAAAGGCACCAGCTGTAGCCAGAAAAGTTGAGAAAGTGAATGACTTTAATGACTGGACAACAATCCTTTCACAAATGAAGGGGCTCCCAAACTTTTCCATTCAACAAAATGAATGGAGGAGCTAACTGAGTTGTCATCTGACAGATCATTAAAAAAAAAAAAAAAAAAGTTGGCAGTTAACTCAGAGAAGGTTCCCAAAACTGAGTGGAACAGCAGTGCTGTAACAAAACTTCCACTCTCATCTCCTGGTTCATACAGATAGCTTTCTTAGTTCTTATGTCTCTAAGAAATGAAAACTAAAACAGAATCAATACTGAACTCTGACACATTCAGAAAAAATATTCATCCATGTGCACACGACTTACTCAGAAAAACAAATGAACCTACACCTTGAGATAAAAATGAGTTTAAAAAACTGTATTCTTTGTTTAATCCATATGCCTTGATAACAGTTACAAAGGAAACTCAACATAGAACACTTAGAGCCTTTTGGTCACATTAGAAATTTTTTTAATTAAATTTCAGTGCTTGCTTACCATGTACAAGGCCCTGGGTTCTATCCCTAGCACTGCCAAAAAATAAGTAAATCAATTTTAATTTCAATCCGCACCTTTGCTGCACAGAAGTCTGACAGAGTAATCACAAGAAGATAGTACACAGGGAAATGAAATGGAGATGAGTTCAATGAGAAACAGGAAGGCTATAAAATTCAGTGTTATAAAGTTTTGTCAGGGATTTGTTTCAATGATGATTGAGGCTATCAAATATGCCACTCAGACCCCACAGCATACATTTAAAAGAGTGATTAAAAGTTTCACCCTATAAATGGATGGAATTGGAGAACATCATTCTGAGTGAGGTTAGCCTGGCCCAAAAGACCAAAAATCGTATGTTCTCCCTCTTATGTGGACATTAGATCAAGGGCAAACACAACAATGGGATTGGACTTTGAGCACATGAGAAAAGCGAAAGCACACAAGGGAGGGGTGAGGATAGGTAAGACACCTAAAAAACTAGCTAGCACTTGTTGCCCTTAACACAGAGAAACTAAAGCAGATACCTTAAAAGCAACTGAGGCCAATAGGAAAAGGGGACCAGGAACTAGAGAAAAAGTTAGATCAAAAAGAATTAACCTAGAAGGTAACACACACGTACAGGAAATCAATGTGAGTCAATGCCCTGTATAGCTATCCTTATCTCAACCAGCAAAAACCCTTGTTCCTTCCTATTATAGCTTATACTCTCTCTACAACAAAATTAGAAATAAGGGCAAAATAGTTTCTGTTGGGTATTAAGGGGGTGGGGGGCAGAGGGAGGGGGCGGAGTGGGTGGTAAGGGAGGGGGTGGGGGCAGGGGGGAGAAATGACCCAAGCCTTGTATGCACATATGAACAATAAAAGAAAAAAAAAGTTTCACCCTAAAATGTCAAGTTTTATAGTATACTAGAAGTTGTATCCTTTGCAACTATTTGAACTTATGAAGAAAAATTTATAGATGTCACTTTAGAATATATAAGAAAGGCAACCAGTCCTTTCAAAATTCTTTTGGGGAATATATGAACAAAAATGTTATGTAAGCTTTTTAAAAGCTTATAATCTAGTAGGAAGAAAAACACTAAACATACATTTACAAATAATAAAGTTCTGTGAAGAAAAATACAGGGATGTAGGGGGAGAGCATAAAATAGAAGCACCCAAGCTAGTCTGACCAAGGAGTCAGGATTTCCAGGCACTAAGTGCCAACCTCAAGAGAGTAAGGCCTGCAGCTGACTTGTTCGCTCTTCTATATCCAAGATATAAATAAATGAATTGAGGCAGATCAAGTTAGAGATAGTCTGGGACTGTTCCCCTTCTTGACTCAAGAGCTCCACCCCCTAGCCCACAGCTGAGAGGAGCCTGTCTCCCCACCTCCAAGTTCAAGGTGATATAAAAAAATGACCTACCAAAAGACCCCACTCTTTTTTCTTCTCTTCCCTCACCTGGCAAGAACAGGTGACTCCCCTTCCCTCAATAAAGCTATTCCACCTCACCCATCCACGTGTTCTGCGTGGATTCCTCCACCCAGAACGCAAGGACCAAGGTCTCTGGAAACACTGTTTGCTGATAACAGAATGAAAGTGATGCTTGAGCTAAAATATAACTTTAAAAAATGAGTAGGCCCAGCAAAGAGAGTTGGGGCGGTGTGGGGAGGGGGGTGTTTTAGACAGAGGGAACAATGTATGTAAAAGGTAGGAGTTAGAACATGAAATGTTCAAGAAATGAGGCTGGATCATGCCATGCTTGGTAATCTCTACAGAGATGACTAGGACGACTATTTCAATCAGGAAGTGACCTAATCAGGTTTGCTGTTTATATGTTTATTACCTCTCAGAAAAAAATCTGTTGCTAATCAATAAAAAGAAGGAACTCATCATTCACCCATCAAATATTAACTGAGAATCTATTTTGTACTGAAGATACAGAAGCAAACAGAACGTGCAGTCCATCAATAAGTATTGACTTTAAGAGATAAAAAGACAAGTTAATCGGGAGATTGTGAAAATACTTCAAATCACATAAATGACAAGTGACCTATATCCAGAATATATAAAGAACTTTACTACAGCAGGAAGGGGGAGTGCAAAAAGGAGAAGGTAAGGGGATGGGAGTGAATATGGTTGGAGTACTTTGCACTCATGTATGAAAATAGAACTATGTAACTTGTTCAAAGTGTTTGAAGAAGGGGGAGGGAGAATGAAGGAGAGTGGTGGGGTAAATTTGCTGGAAGTATGTTGTCTGCATGCATGGAAGGATCACAAGTAATACATGCTACTAGAGAATGCAAGTATGTTTTATGCATGCACATAATATTGAAAGATATGTGCTCAAGGGTCAAGAATTAACAAAATGAATGTCCACTATTTCTTCTAAGACGTAAAATGATAAAGAACTCTGTAGGTAAAACTAGGAAGATGAGCACAAGGCAAACAGGCCTATCTTTAGCCATCTGAGAAATGCTAGCAACACAGTACCACTGACAGGTAAAATAAAACTCCCCACAACACTGAGTGCTCGTGAAGATGCAAGGCCCAGCTCGTTTTTGAGACAGGGTCTTGAGAACTTTGGCCCAGGCTGGCCTAGAACTGCCAATTCTCCTGTCTCCACCTCCTGAATAATATTGGTAATAGAGTGGACAAGGTGGTCTCACTGGGAAGATGGCGTATGAGGAAATATTTGACAGTCATGAGTTAGCCAGACACATACCTGCAGGCAGAAATCTGGGCCAAAGCATTCCACATAGAAGGAATTACAAGTTCAAAGGTCCTGAGACACAGCCCTGAGCATCTGAGAGTTTGTGTGACGAATAGCAAAGAGACCAAGTGTTAATCAGATTCCCAAGCAGAAATGTCAGGTTTCTCTAAGGAGAGAGAATTAGGGACTTGCTGGATTGCAGATGATGTTTAGAGCCTGCGGTTGAATGAACTAACTGCTCATTATTTTATGAACAAACATCTAATGACTAAAGGTCAACTGTGTGTCAAGAAAGGAGGGAGAGGCTCAGCTTCACAAAATCCCAGGCCAGTATAACTCTAGTTGAACTGGAGTAATGAGTGAGGGCAGGAGGGGAGAGAAACAGAGATAATGCCCAGTCATGGTTTTAAAAAAAATTTAGAGAAAAAAAAATGTAGAAAAGCTTTTATGTAAAATGAAGGGAATCTTGAGTGTAGGTCTTCATTTAGGTGATTAGCTGCAGGCCCCTGCTCACTGTCTCAGATCCTCAGTCCCAAAATCACTCATGAACTTTTGTTTCATTCATTTGCCACCAAGAAAGCCATGTCCTGGTTGAATATGAACTGGAAGGTGAATCAAAGGAAGAGAGCATTCAGACAGCTTCAGAGAGGTTCAGTGCTGCCCCAGCTCGCCTATGGCAGCCCTGGCAGCTTCTTGTGCCAGAAATGCCTTAGCAAGGACACTGGAAGAGAGGGCTGTGCTTTGTTCCATGTATTTAAAAAACTTGTTCTTTTATCACAATTATTCCTTAAAAATGATGACTTCATCCCTGCTATATGAGTTGAATGTGGATCTAAAAAGAAATCTTACGGTGGACAGCATAATTTTAATACAATTCTAGTAGCAATTTATGAATAGGCTTTACTTTTGAAAAAGTTTTCAACTTTGGAGTATGTTGTTCAAGTACCTAAGACAGCCTACAAACGTCTGTCTGAACCTAAATGCTAGGGGAATTGGTATGCTTCTAAACCCGGGTGACAGAATATCATCTCTGTATTAGGCCACCTATATGCTAGAAAATCTTAAATATGGGACTGAAATGTATGCTAATCTTCAAGCAACACTCACAACTATGTCAATTAGGTAGTTAGGTCCTCTTAAACAGAAAGTAATCCTAGCTAGCTTTGCAAAGGAGGAGGGGACGTTTGAGTGGGTACTATGGAACTATATGAAGGAATGGGTAAAATCCAGGGCTTATTAACCTCAGTCCTGTTGACGTTCTGGGACTGCACAATTATTTGGTGGTGGAGGGTGTACTGTGGGGACTTCACCGTGCAGAGAGAGTGTTTAGCAGCCTCCCTGGCCTCTATACCCTCTGGATGCCTGTAGCATCCTATCTGTGATGACCAAAAATGTCTCCAAGCATTGGTGAATATTCCCTGGAGGCAAAAGCCCCCAGTTAGAAACCATTGGCTTAAGTGATCCAAATGTGAAAGGGCAAGGATCCAACTGAGACACCTGGACATGGTATCTAAGCCTCTGCTAGAAAGCTTCATTTCTAATCCTTGTTTTCTCTGCATCTTAGCTTCAGTTCTGTCACTGCAGTCCTCCAATGAAAACTGGCCACCAGTAGCTCCTGACTTCTGTTAGTTAAAATCTAGACAAAGAATGACTCCCCTAATTCCAAAAAACAAGTCCCACGGAAGGATTCTGATTGGCCCGACTTGAATCTCATACCTTTCTTGGTCTGTGACCTGGAGGGTACAAAATGTTACTTGGGAATGAGGCAGCTTCTGCTGAAACCTACTGGTTAAAATCAGAGGTAGGGTAAGTTCCAAAAGGAAGACACTATTGTGGACAGAGGATGGTTTATAAAATAATAGCTACCCACCACAACCTTGCAATACTGAGTAGTAAACACAGCATACAGAAAACAGCTTGGGCATCAACAGTTCTTCAGGATAATGAACTGGATTTGCTTCCGTACGCCTGAGGCATGTTGTGGGTTCGGTACTCTGAGACACATTTGAGTCCATAAGAGACCCCCATTAACTTTTGGATAAGTGAGGTAACAGAGTACTTAAGATTTACGCTTGGAGGATTTTTTTTCAGATATACTTTAAAGTGAACTTCCAGATGACAAATTTAAGTAATCCACAGATGAAATTTGGAATTGCTATTACATATATTGTTCATAGTCAGACAATGACAAAGGACTGACAGTTGGTATTCTTCGTGGGCTGTTAACAAAATATACTTTTAACATGTGACTCTGCCTCAGTTAACTGAAGGCCGTAATTGAACAACCATTGCCCAATTTGTGGGCTAACAGAAAACCAAATGTTTGCTTTGAAACTTTCCAAATGGATTCAAGAATAAAACTCAAGAATATGACAATACACATATCAAACAGACGTGAATGCATCCAATTCAGAATGAAAAGGGGCAGTCTACATTAAAATTTTAAGATTTCCCAAAGACTAAGACGTGAGAGGAGACAGAAACCCCTTCCCTAGAACTCTCATTAGCAAATCCCAGAAAGTGATGTTCTATGGGAATTAAAGAAGCACCTGTACCTTCAGATGGGGCTCAGAAAGAGGGTGGACCTCCAACCTCAGCTTTGCCAGAGGCACGCCAGAGCCCACAAGGGTTGCCCATTCATCTGCAAACTTCCAACAGAAGGAGACTCAAACAACTGGGAGCAACCTTCTCCCAGAAAAAGCTCCCTTCTATCAAGTAGGGAGTCAATCATAATCAAAGGCAGAGAACAGAGTTTAAAGAAATAAAGGGAATTGTATGAGACTTCAGCCAGCACTGCCATCTCAGTCTGCTTTGTGGGAGCGTTAGGCCTGATGGCCATGGCCCTTACTGCTCTGCTTTGGGATCTGATGGTGTTAAGACTGGTTTTAGGGACCACATTCTTCAGTGGGCAATACAGAGGAACAGTAATATTTTCAAAGTCCATAAATAAATTATTTAAATGTGGAACACTGAAAGTCTCTAAAACTCAAAGCTGGTAAAAATTACATTCCTACATTTTAAACAGACACCCAACAAAAAGGAATGGCTGGAAGGATATAGCTCAGTGGTAGAGTGCTTCCCAAGCATGGACAAGGCCCTGGGTTTGATCTCCAGCAATACACACATAAAAAAGAAGGGAAGGAGGGAGGGAAGAAGGAAGAGAGGGAAGGGGGAGGAAGGGAGGGAGAGAAGGAAGAAAGAAAAGGAATAGTCAATGAGATTTTTAATCCTCCACTGAGTGAAAAGTACACCTGCACTCATATCTTCACAATAAAGCCAGAGGCTAGGGATGTCTCCATGCTAACGTAGCAATAACCTGCCAGTTGATTGTGATCAGGCAACTAAAAGCTTTTCCAAAATAAAAGACTAATGATCAGTCACCGATTTCATAAATGACATGCTTTCTAGAATGTGATAAAGATATTGAGGACATGAGGGGGAAACAGGCCAATATGTGAGAGTCAAACTTTTAAGGGAGAGCTGTGAAATTCCACTTTCTACTGCTGGAGAGAATCCAACCACAAGAAAACATATCAACTCCACTTCAAAATCCAAAAGGTCAGAACTTTTATGTTATGACTTCATTGCATCAAACAGCACTTTTCCAAGCAATAAGTGTTCAATACCGATTATCGATTATTTCTGCAAGACTTCTCTATTGATCAGCAAGACTTGCAGATGTGCAAATCAGAGAAATGTTTCTCAATCTTCGCACTGCAGATGTGGAGGCAGTTGTATAAACATCGTCATAAGCCAAGCGATCAATTTGTCAAGCACAGCAACAGACAGTGCAGCTTCAATGGAAAGCAGAGACTTTGTGAACAAAATTCATTTGTTCTCATGACCATTTAAAAATTTAGCGTGAGAAAGAAAAGTAAAGTTTATCTTTCAGTTACTCTGTTGGCGACAAAGAGAAAGAGAGAGAGGCAGAGCACAAGGGCTTAAGAGTTATGTACACACGATTTCTACCAATTTTTAAGGATTCTTCACTCCCCTTGAAATACTAAGAAATCAATGCACAATCCACTGTCTCTGTTCTGTCAACGAGGGTAGAGAGCCTGCTGCAGGCCAGGCATTGTGTGTGAAGCTAGAAACAATGGGAGAACATGACATCCATCCAGCCTTTGACGTGAAGGAGCTTACTGTCCAGAGGGAACGGCATAAATTGGTTTAATTAACCACTATAAAAATCCAAACCACTAAGGGAGACAGTCACACATTCGGCAATGAAAGTGGGAACTAGAAGACAGCTCTGGTCTGTTAAACAAGGTAGAGATGAGAAGAATGGTGACAGAGGACCCTGGGGGTTTCTCAGGCTCCTAGTTAAGAAGATTAATCTTTTACTTCTTACTAAGAAGTATCCATAAGACTAATTACGACAATAGGTCCACAAAATACAGAGACAGTAAGGAGGTAAAGAAATGATCCTGTGTAGGTGCTCTTGGGCAAGTGTCTCATGGAAACACTGGGCATAGGTACTTGTGGCCCTCGAAAGTTTCATTATCTCCAGACACTTCCCAGAAGGTACATTCATGCAAACAAATAAAACCATTTCACTCCCCAGTGACACAGTCCTTAAACTTTCAAAGGAGAGTGAGACTAAATGGATACAGCTATCAAAAAATAGCATAACATACCAAGAATGGCTGTAACATTTCTGGGAACATTCCTGGTCTAATATACAATGACATTTCCAATAAATACCTCAAATTATTTGTCGTCAACACTAATTGCAATGTGAATGACTGTAAATTCTTATAAATAACAGAAGAAAGGCTGTTAAAACTGTATAGGTGAATCTAACAACTGTGGTCACCTTTTGTCTGTTTTGTGTTATAAGAAAAACTTGAATTGCCGAGGACCTTGAATAAAATATAAAAACCTGGAACTGGCTGAGGCAGTTCAGGACAATTCTCATTCAAAGATTCACTAGACCTTAAATTGACTTTGGTAAGAAATGGTTGAAACAGATTCTAAACGCTATACACTGTATCTTTCACTGGATGACAGTTTGATTAGCAAGTGCAATAAAAATGTGTCCAAAGGGAAACCAAGACACTTGATAACAGAGAGAAGAGCTGTTCCACCAACCTCAAAGTAGTTTTAAAGACATTAAGTAGACAAAGAAAATGAAAATGACCTATAGTTTTCTAAGTTTAAGGGGAAATAAATTATTTTTTTCCTAGCACATAAAAAAAAAAAGTTATAGTCAGCAGCAACACTTTTAAAGACTAGTTTTAAAAAATATTACCCTCGGGTAAAAATCCCTCCCTCTGTCCACACAGTCTTTTCTCCAGCACAAATTATTGATTTGCAGGCAAAAGTTTTCAGAAAACAAATATCTGATTATAGTGTAAGCTACAGCTGACACAAAAGCTTTTGCAATGAGAAAAGGCAGTATATCTCAAAATCTAAAAGGGTAAAACACCAAGTAGCAAAAATGAATCCTTTAAGAACTATCAAACCAAACAAAAAATAAAATTAGATATAAATTTAAGTTTTAGACTGTGGTCAATTGAGGTCTAGACAAAACCCTATGTTTGTTCACTGCCTAGTCTCCAGTCTGCTCCAAGTTTGAAAAGGTAATTGAACACAGTCTATAATTACTGGATTAGACACAGATGGGCTCTGTACATTTCAGGGGGAAAAAAGCACTGTTTTGATTCATTTTATGATTGCCTGTAAGGTCAGACTTTTCAAAATGTACTTTCATCTGTTAAATGGTTTCTCAAATTCCCTAGGGTAGATCTTCAATAACTGTGATGTTTTAAGCAATTTGGGCCTATCAGATCCTGTCTTTGAATGTAACTAGCTGCCCATTTTCTAGTATTAGAAATGTGCATGTAGGTTAATTGCTACATCTCTTACATATTTTCTGAAGTTGCAGTTTTGTAGAAAAAAGTGAAAAACTGTGCTTCTTTTCCAACAGGAATTGGCCGTGTTGGTGAACATTTTCACATGAAAAATGTGAGCTATTTGATAATAAATGATTCAGTGTCATCCAAAGTCCACGAAATAGACTTCCTAGCTGACTTGAGTGAAAAACAGAAATAAGGAAGCATCAACATTGTGGATGTAAGTTGTAAGCAAAATAAATTTAGAGAGCTTCCAACTGAATTATTTATAAAGCATAACACAGTCTTGACTAAAATTCTTAGCATTTTTATTTAAGAACTACAAATGACTAGGGGAAGTATTCAGTCTGTGCTAAAACAAAATAGGCAAAACTATTTCCTAATCTAAAAAAGGAAAACCCCCAAAAATAGCATTCTCTATTACTTACAATAATGATGATGTCATTACATAGCAATGTACTATAAATTCATAGAGGAAAATAATATCTAACTTGGAGAATTCAAGATCTGGTCCCTTCTGTGGAGTGGCTATCCTGTTTCCAAACATCCCATATTAAAACAATTTATTCAATAGCACTCTACATAAAATTTTTAATTATGAAAATCTGTAGCAGACTCAACAGCATTGGCTAAAATGCCACAAAAAAAGTCTTCTTTGCTTAGTCTACTCAGCCCCAGAAAGTGGGTTCTCAGGCTCAAGGTTTGGTCAAAGGACCCCAAGTCTGCCAGACAACCCAGGGAGAAGAGCTGCAGACCGAGGGCAGCTGGGACACAGCCACGGCAGGGGGCTGGTCAACGCACATTCCTCATCTCTCCCCACCAGTCACCACCCTGGGCGCTTTCCTTTTTTGTTTTTGCAATCTCCTTTCCAATTATGGCTTCGTTTGCTATTACCGAAATTCACTTCCGTTGACTACTCTGTGATACTGAGACAATAGAAACACCTCCACCAGAAAAAATAAAAATTGCAAGTATAGAAAAAAGAATGACTGCAAAAAAGCACCGATCTTTTAGGGAGTTGGTTTTGTGTACGTGTTGTGTATTTATACATAACAAGGAATTTATAGTCACATTATAAAACCTAAGTTGATATTCATCATTAAATCATATGCCTGTGGGAAGTACTTATACTTGAAGCAGGAAAAGACATATAGCCATGTTCAAGAAAATCTGGGTATTTTACTGACTCTTTTTACACAATGCAGAAATGTGATCTACTTTTCTCTTCTTGTCACAAAACCAAGGAGTTTCTAAGCCACTGGTACGTTTAAAAACATACTAATTTGAACTGAAAAGAACATTGTGCAAAGATGCATGTTTAGCTCACTATTTATATGAAAATAACTATCACTGTTTCATTTATAAGTGTTTCTATAAAATATTGCTGCAAGCAGAATGAATTCACATGGGCTAAGGAAGTAGCTTTAAAATTAAGTCTTGTGTAAATATATCTTCCTGAAAAACACAGCTACCCGATTTCATAGTTCACATGTATACGGACTGTCTTACAATGACTTGCTAAACGTAAGATATACCTGCACTGAATGACCAGAAGCAAGAGTACCATGTAAATGCTGTAGAAAATCATTAGCAGTTTCCGTCCTTGCTCTCCATAAGGCTCATGCTCAAACCAAGATAATATCAGAATAAGACATCTGTACAGAAAACCATGGTAGAACTTTGGCCTTGCTGTGCTGCTTTATGCTTTCTTCATATGGTGCATAGAAACAGCGCAACGAGCCAAATGGCATGGTAACACTGCCAGGGGAGGAAAGGTTCTTTAGATAAAGCTATTTGTAAATTTAATTGTGAGTTTCATAAGACTCGTTACCAAAAATTACACCTTAATATAGGTTATAAATGCACACTACTTTAAGAGAACATTGAGAATTTTCTAAAAAAGACATTTATGCTATAAATTAACTCCTTTCTTTCTTTCTCATCCCTCTTCCTTCTTTCCCTTCCTTTCTTTCTTAATTTAACTTGGAAGCCACAGAAAGTATACCTGGAAGATTATAATATAATGAAACTGGTATTATGCTGCATTCACACCCAGCAATAACCCAGTTTGACATTGCAACCATCTCTACTTCACACGTGTGTGCTTTACCTTGTAACGCTGATGCTCTAAATAAACTGTGAGCTTACACTCATGGAACTTGCTGTAAGAAATGAAAGCAAGCCTGAAAAGCTTTCTTCTCAGTCGTTCTCAGAGAAGGCCTTTCCCTTTTTAAACAATTTACGTGATGTTTTATGGTCCTTTTAGAAGAGAATTATAGTAAATGGCACTCCAAGTGGGTTGTGTGAACCCACAAACCACTTCTCATAAAAACTGCTATAATTTTCCAGGACAGGGACAATAAAATATCATACACAAGCCAATGCCAAATCACGGTGTGACCACAGTAACAAACACACTATTCTCATGAAAATTAAGCATGATGAAGATGACAAAAAGATGGCAAAGAAAAATCCAACCAGAATTTTTCCACCTATGTAGCACACAGGCATTTACAGAATTTCCCTCCATGTCCTAAGTGGCTTGCCATACAGGTGCTAATCTACTCCCCAAGCTTTTACATGTAGCTCACCTGTCTTCAGTAAGAGAATAAGAAAACAAGTAACTCAAATGTACCTCAAAGAACACTTTAAAGACGAGCAAGCTACCTGAAATTATTAACATTTTTGTTACTGATCAAAAATGAGAAGCTCTATGCAAAGTTCTAAAGACGTTTTCAGGAGGTGCAGTTCCCGTTTCAGACCACTAGGGACCAATAAGTGCCTTCCATACCTAAATCTGTAACTAAATAGTTAACAGAACTAAGGACCAACATGGGGGTGGGGGTGGGGGGGAAGTAATGTATTCTCTCTTTTCTGATACAACTGAATTCATTGTCTGTAAAACGGCTGAGAAGATCCACTGTCCATAGAAAAAGTGGCGTTCAACTAAGATTCCAAAAGATGAAATGTGGTTGTACTGTTGGTAAGTGTTTAATCACCACTTGCTCTGAAACACTTCCCACTTTCCCTTGGTAGAATTAGTGAACATTAAAACAAAAAAATCAATTCTAAAACCATGTGTTTTTAGCCTGGGGAGGAAGGAGCTGCAATACCACACTGATACAAAACTAAAGCCTAGTACAGCCCCTGTGCTGAAGGCAGCGGCTTATTGCTAAGTCAAGCATAATACTGAAATTAGGATCCATGAGGCGAGCCAAAATATCTATAAATGATAGCATTTATAGAGTTATATTCTGATGCAGTAATAATGGCAAAGTGAAACAGCATTTTCTACTTAAATCTGCTAATAATTACGAACTCTGCTTAGAGAGAACTATTTAAATTATTTGCAACACTTCTTTATAGCAAAACACTGGAAGAGAATTGGAGTGAAATAACACAAAGCCTAGAAACAAGCTAACACATACAAATCCTGACACACTAGTTCGTGCTTTCCAGATTCTGAAGTTAAAAATGGCCGGCGCTTTCTAGAGTAACAAATCATAATGCATTTATTTTTTGCACAGAGTTCAGAGTTTTAACCATTTCCAACAGGGTGCTGTCGATTAGCATTTCAAATTTCTAGAATGACAGAGATTTGATTAAACCTACTTAGTCACCATGTGAACACAAAAATTTACCCTCCTTCCTTCCAAACACACAAAATATTAATATGAGTAATTCTAAAACAGCAAGCTAAAGAAAAAAGGTGAAGACTTGAAATAAACACTCATCAAATCTTTTCATATAAAAATGCACTTTAAGTATTTTTGCTCCTGAACCAGACTTTCAGAAACAGGACATCTAAAACACTATTCATACTATTACACAGAAAGAATAAAATAAACAGCCACATTTACGTAGTGTTCTATTAAACTGAATTCACTATTCTTGAAGTCAAGTACAGTTTTGTATCATAAAATACACTGTCCTACTTGTGTAGCAAGGCTTTGTGTTTGCTGAAAATGCTTCCCATATACTATACTTCAGGCCCCAAAGCAGAGCTTCTTAAATAGAATCTACAGAGAAAAAAACAGATTCCCAAAAGAGGACTATACAAACAATACATTTTGGAGAGATAAAGAAATTTATCCAAAGCAAAAAAACTGTTTGTCTAGGTTAGTCAAACACTCCTACCTCGTGAAATACATCTTTCAGAAAACATCAGTTGTTCACTTGTCAAAGACTTAACAACTGAAATGATCTCTAAATTAAAAAAAAAAAAAAAAACTCCACCGGCACAAACACAACAATGCACAACTTTATCTAGTCTTGCAAATCTTTGGAGGAGCAAAATCATTTTAGGATGTCCTTTCACAAAATCCAACCTGATTCCTTCTCAATTTCCCAAAGCCTACCCACCCACCTGATCCACCCTACACTCCACCCAACCCCACTGCCCTTACGAGGCCTTAGCCTAAGAGAATGCAAAGGTCTGCTGTGGCAAAATTCTTATAAGCAAAAAGAATTTACTGAACCTCTTTTTGCTCTACAGCCTGGTTTCTTCTAGGTCCCCTCACTGACATTTCTTTGGCCCCACAGGGTGGGGTACAGGCCGATCTGCATGGCTGGCTAAACAGACGTGTTACGAAGCCTTTACAATTGACCACACAAACACAATACCACAATGTAGGTCAACTTCTGTGCTCAAATGCCAACGCAAAGCTTATGTGGAAGGAAACTACAGACATAAACCTGCAAGGGTAGAATTCCACCCAATGATCCTAAAATTATTTCAAGGAATCAATCTCCAAGAATGCATCATGAAATCAGAAGAGCCCAGCTAAGCTTGAGGAGCGCGGAAAAAGAGAAGAAAGAAAGAAAGAAAATGAAAGGCTTTAGGAGAGGTAGCAAAGGTTTCGCCAATCATCATATCACTTGAGACTGCTCAAACTACAGATGAAGTTAGATACCGAAGATTGTAGAAAGGCTATTTAAAATTATTAACTGATCAAAAATTTGTAGTTGTCATTAAAAAAAATACAACTTAGCAATTCAGTTCAGAAAGAAGAATATCCTCAGGAACATACACATCTGTTTAATATTACAAGCCAACTGTCAACATCCTAAGTGAAGTTTTAATTTAATATTTTTTCTTTCTTGATGTTTTACCTTTAATCAATGCCTCATGAGAGTATCAACTTTCTATAAGAAACTGTTAAATATAAAGAAATGTTATTGTAGCATGTTTATAAAATCATAGTTCGAGAACTTTTTATTTTTCCAAAGCCTGACCACAACTTAATTATCTACAGGACATTCCAGGCTCACAATTGCAAGCTCCAGTTCCCAAGCAATTTTAAACAATATCTACTGTACAGGACAGAGGGTACACGAAAGACCGCAACATGGTTGTGTTTCCAAAAGTCAGCATTAGACCCTTTAGACATGGTTTTTATTTTCATTAAACAGTATTTGTTTCCTCACTAATCATTAAATGGTTTTCATCACTATCGCCTGCTTTCCCTTCTCAGGTCAGTTGTTAGCAACTGTGTTTGTGTTGATAATAAATAAAAAATGACCCACCCAGTTATTTAAAAATAACATACATGATGTCTCATTCAACAGTGCTGAGGATTCAGCAATGTGTTCACACCCTGAATGCTGTTCTATTTTAATCTAAAATAGACCCTAAAAAACTTAATGGAGTAATAGACTCTGTACAATACTCTCCTTTAAATCAGATTTAATCTTCGTGCCTGCTTATGTTATTGTGGGCACACAGATCTAATCAGTGGTTCGAGACATTTACTTGAGAAAACGGAAGAGGAAGAAGAAAAGACAGCAAGTTCAGATTCCTGACCATAATGGAGGAGTTGAACATAATGGCAGTCTCTACAGATGGATGAGGAAAATAGCCCAATTAAAAGCAGCATGCCTGAAACTGACCAAAATGCGGGGGAGCAACTAACAGAGCATTCCATGGTTTTAGGAAGGAAATTTAAAAGGAAAGAAGGAGGGGAGGGAAAAAGAAAGCTGTATGCTAGGACATATTTGGAATAAGTTAAAAATATGTAAAATGTGGAAGAAACAAAGAAAACCATATGTAAGTCAGAGGTAAAATTGATCAGCCAGAGAAAGAAAATACTCCAATAAATAATCTAGAAAACCTTTTAAAAAGTCAGGTACTTGTTGCAATGGAACCACTAGTTTGCAGAGGAGCAAATTATGTAAGTACAAATAAACTAAGTTTGGATTTCAGGTTAACTGTCCAGTGGATATCTGAGCACATCGAAGACAGAAATGTACAAATGCAGGACAATGCGCATATCTATTGGTTTGCCAGGCACTTTCCAAGAGCTTCATTCATTTAATCCTCCAAAATTAGGTGCTTTCTTCACAAAATACAGAAGAGGAAATGGAGTAAGTAATTGGAGCCCAGTATCCCTGCTCTTATCAGCCATGCCAAAACCATCCCAGGTGACAGCACCTTCATTAAAGAAAGAACAAATGTGAAAGTAAGAGGGACCAGGAGCAGGACTCAAGTGGTAGAGTGTTTGCCTAGAAAGAAGAGGCCCTGGGTTCAGTCTCCATTACCAAAAAAAAGAAGGGAAGAAAATAAGGACAAATCTGTTTCTTGAAGGACCCACTCGCCTGACCTCTGTGGTTCTCCAAGCTGCCTCGACTGGCTTTTCACCCTCCCTCACCTCTCAAATGTTGTCTTTCTGGGCCAAGAATTCCTGCAAGGCCTTCTTTTCTTCTTACTTTAAATTCCCTTTGGGCAGCCTCACTCTCCTCACAGTCTCAACCTTCTTTTACACTCTGACGTCTCCAGTCTACAGCTCTGGTATAGAACACCTAATGAATGTATGTCCCTTGTTTGTCAACAGGACCTCAAATAGTAATTATAAAACTTCACCACCCACACCTTGTCACCTAAGATTCAAATCTCAGTGTCATCTGCAAGCCGTGGTTTTCATCCCCTACATTCAACAAGTCCTACTCCCTGTCAAACACACCTTCAACCCACCCACCATCCCTACAGCCACCAGCTTAGTTCAGGCCCTACCTGGGCCTTAACTAGACTTGTTACTGCAATAGCTCAATTGTCATCCTCCTTGCTGCCATTCCTTCTCACCTCAGCTGAGGTCAATGGCCAATGGAATAATCTTTCTATCACACACATCTGGTCAGTCAGAGACCTGTTGAAAACTTTTTGTGGTTCACCATGGTCTTCAGGATAATCCCATTCCTTTCCCATTAGAGAATTCCTTTTTACTCTTCAAAAAGTGGCATCTGCCCTTTAGTCCTCCCACTGAGTTCTTCACTTCCACTCGTGTGTCCGGAAGCACGTATTACAACACGCCTTTCAATCTGTCTTTCACTACACTGCAAGTTTCCCAAATCAGAGATTTTCTCACTCAGGTTTGTACACCGACTACCTAGTCATATGCCAGGCATAGAGTGGATGCTCAAAAACCAGGGAGTGATTCTGAGTAAGGGAATGCAGAATTCACTCTCAGTTCAAAGTGATAATAATGATCTGTCTAAGGCAGGTGAAGGGCACAACTTTGAATGCAATGTACATCTCCTGTTGGCCACCCATAGCATGGTACGCCTCCTTCTGGGGAAGGAGCTCCCCAAATCTCCTTTGGAAACCATCCTTCCCCAATTCTCAGCCATGTGTTACTTGGTAGAAGTGCCACACCGGGCAAAACTGCAGAGACAGATTTTAAGTGGACGTAGCTAAGTGGAATATACTTTTCTTCTGGAGACAGGAATGGATTTTAAGATAGGCATATGGTTCAATTTGAGCCAGTGAGAAAGAATGAACCCCAAGGTCTGCCTGGGTAGACAGGGAGGTGTGCAGGTGCTACAGCTGTTCAGCTACCATAAAGCCAGGGCGTGTGGGTGCATGAAAGCAGATGCCAGTCCTATGAAAGCAAAACAGAGGGAACAAGAAAAACTAGGCATTTGCTGACATTGTTTGGTTCACTGAGTCTACCATGCTGGAGGTAAATTGCAGTATTCAATCTTTCAGTGATATAAATCAATAAATTCCTTTGATCATTGAAGCCAATTTGCATTAGTCTCTGTAACTTGTAAGTCTCCTGATAAAGCAAGTTAGTGTTTGTGGGAGGAAGATCAAGCTACACATTAGAAGTATACAGAAAAAGGAAACAAACATGGAGCGGGTGGGAGTGAATCACAAGTTAAATCTGATAGGCTATGAAGGAAAAAAGCTAGCAGCATACTCCAAAACACAAACAGAAGAACAAGACTCAAGATGTGGAAAGAAAGCCTTTCACTGCAGGGACCTTCAGTCAGATCCTTGTAGGGGCATCGTGCAATACATTTACGAAAAGAATAAAGTTTTATAAAGAACCAGAAAAATAAATTTTAAAACAACAAATGCTTCTTTTTAAAAAGGCCTTGATGTGAAAAAAAGGAAAAGCCTTTGGGATAATTTATTCTGGAGAAAGCAAGTCCTACAGGCAATTGAACTTGTTGAAGGGTTATTTATAAGGAGGTGACCAAACAACCATTCTCCAATTTCCCAGGGGAAGAATGAGAGATTAGTTTAGATTTAGTATGAAGCCAAAGGCAGACAAGGGAGAAGTACCTGAGGGAGAGCTGTTAGTGATGACAAAACCACGAAAACTAGAGTTTCATGGCTTTTAGAAGACAGAAAATTATCTATGTTGGTTCTTTTAGTTTTTGGTGAAACAACTGAACAACTATTTGAGGAATGCTGTCTGTTCATTTACTTCAGTGCTATGTGAGAAAACCTATGGGCCAGGATTTGTGCCAGACGCTAACAAACACAAGTTAAAATATGGGGGCCCATTCTGTTCTAAAGGCTTGTCACTAGATACAAGAGCCACTATAAGCCAGATGTGGTGGTACACATCTGTGATTCCATACTAAGAAGGCTGAGGCAGGTGGATAACTAGTTCAAGGCCAGCCTTAGCTGTCTTAAAATGAAACAAAGAGCCATTATAGGGAATATAATCAAACATCAACACGGAGTCCTATCCTCCTTTTCTATCCATATGCCCCAATGTAATCGATACCATGTAGGATACAAAGCAGTAACACTTTGCCAACAGCACGTGGAAAGTGAAGCTTCATGCAATCATTAAATGGCACAAAGCATTAAGCATGAAGGATGTCAGGGCCATATGTAGTTTCTTACTTACTAATTAGTACAGGCAAAAAAATGGTGGAATCCAGAAGATCAGTAGAGGCTACATGTCTTTAAAGGTAAGTAGAATTTGAGGAAATAAAGGAGAGCCACAGTCATGAGGAGGAAAAGAGCTGAGGGGACTGCTAGCAGAGTATTGGCTAAAGCTCGTGGGACGGCCAGGAAAAGTTTGGAATTTCACACTGGACAAGTGGGACACCTAGCTTTCTAAAGGCCTTTGGACACCAACCTAGTAACTGGGAGTTCACTATGTGGGAAACAGCAGCACTGCAGGCTTCTGAGCTAAAGTAACGTGATGAACACAATGTTTGTTACTCAGTGGCTTGCTAGGGGAGAGACAGAGGGCTCAATGTTATTTCGACAACTCAGGCTCAAGGCGGTCAGGGCCTCAACCCACACAGCCACAGTGGAATGGATGACAACGAGAGAAATACAGGCACTTTTTCACTTCATTTATTTCTAGGTATGTGCTGAATTGTGATCTATTCTGTGAGGGGACTAGGATAAAGTGTCTGTCCCCTTGGGCCTGGTCACGAACTGGCGAATGAGTAAGAGAACTGCAAAAATGAAATTAGTGTGGAGGAGCTGATTCCTAGAATTTTATTTACACAAGTTAGAATAGCATCAGAATGGCAGAATGTAAACGGGAAACTCCGTCCTTCTGAAATGTCACTTCACGTGCATGCGGGAAGACAGTGATTTTACTGACGGTTGGGTCAATGGAGAAGTATCGAAGCAAATATGCCTGTGCTGGCTACACAGCACCAAGCAGTGGATATGAAGAAAGACTTCTAAAAAGAAAGGGAAGGCCTTTTTTTTAGGACTGAAATGTTTCCAGATTTCATCTTCTGACACAACTGAGATATATCCAGATTTCCAATTGCTTACCCACAGGCAGGTATTTAGGAGCTTTCAAAAAATTCATCACCTCCCCTTGATATCTCTTTTTTTCCCTTCCTTCCCTTAATTTAATTTTGATTTAACTTCCTCTTGTCACTGCTTGCTTACAAATCACAGCCTGTGTCTGGAGTCAATTAAGGCTATAAAGTACCCCACCACGCCTTCATCTGGGGACACATTTATATATATATTTTCTTATTTCAAGAGGGAGAGCTAAAAGCTGTAACTCCAAAAGTTTCCAATCAACCATCACATTCTATTCTTTGTGAAAGTCTGCTTCCCTCCACAGTTTAGAGGAAGACATGAAGCTATGCATTTGGCAAGATTACTTCCTTTCTACCTGTGGAAAGATGAATTGTGGTTTGGGAATTCACTTGCAAAAAAGGGTGAGTATGGGTAATAAATGCTTAATAGCAATTACATTAAAATCTTTCTACCATTTAAAATTAAATGTAATTTCCTTATTACTTTAATGAAATCCCTCGGAGTTGAAGTATTTAACTAGTCTCTTTCACATCAAGTATTCATTATATAATTCTCTTTTAATATTGGCTATGTAAACTGTCCACTGACAGAATAAAAACACACATTTCCACTGAAACAGAAACTGGGGAAGGACACAGCAGCTTGATTCAGAATCTGATAATGGCTTACAGATTCCACTTCAGTTTAGATTTGTAGTCACCACGCCACAGAGCCATTCACCACCTCTACCCTTTCAGGTCGTATTTGGAAGACAATAAACTGTCACATCACTGAGGAAAAGTATCTAAGCCTAAAATATTTCACTTCCCCATTGCAATGTTGAGCTAAAAAGGGAGGGAGAGACATAGAGGTCCTACAAAAAACACCTTAAGTAGAAAGGCAGAGAAGAACTGACCAAAGTTCTGGCTGTAGGGAGGATTTCCCTTTTTACTGTATTGCAGGTGCACCCCTGAGTGCGGCTGCAATGCAGCCCTGTTGGTTACTGGCTGGTACCAACTTACTAGCTAAATACATTTTAATCCATAGGACACATGACATACACAGAGGAAAAATTCTACATGGTTGGCAGACAACTAATTTAGTCATGGACTAGGGGTACAAAACTTCTACCCACTTACCAAACCAAACCCTATCTTCCAGTCCTCAATCTCCTGCTGGGAGGGTGGGAGCCCCTTCTGGGGACAGCTGAGGGTCATCACAAGCCAGAGGACACCTCAGTATACAGTACATGAAGAGTAGAAAGGATAGAGAGGACCCTGAAGGGCCAAGGGATACTATACACTGACTTACTTCTCACACTCCTTTTCCAGGTAAGCAGAGCTTACTGTGCATCTTACATCCCATGTTTTCTCACCCTGAGAGCCATTGTCAAGTATTCCTAGCTCATCTCTCCACTCTTCATTCCCACATGTGGAAACTGTATAGTTCTTTAGAGGCCCACTTAAAAGTCACCTCTTTTACAAAGTCTCCTTTCAATCTCACTCAGAAATAATCTCTTTAACCTCTGAATTCCCAAAGCTGTTTTCAAAGATCTCTAATTACTTTTGAGTATGTCTCATGTTTATGAGTTTACTTATGAGCTTCCTTATCACTCTCTGATATAAATATTGCTATGTATACTTGTTCACTATAAGTCCCACTGGACTATAAACCCACAGAAGCAGAGAGTTGGTAGTAACAGCCAATAGCAGATACTCAATATTAACATTTACTTAATGAATGCTCCCTTCCAACTCTCAGCAAGTTGATAGTCAGATGAAAGTCTCATTCATCCTTCTACCCCAACAAGCAATCTAAGTGTCTTCCTTACTCCTAGGTAGGAGATAGCTCATAGCTGAGTGTCTTCTCAAGCCTTGAGAAGGAAGCTGCCTCACCCAAATTGGAGTTCTTCCCTGGAGGAATTCAATTCTCATTTAATGGCTGGCCAATGCAGTAGTTTAAAAGGCCTAGCCCTTTGCTTCGACTAGGCAATTCTTAAAAGCCATCTCAGTCCCAGAGCTCTTCATGGAACTGACATCCAAAGGCGGAAAAGGGAATTATACTTTCACTAATGTCTATAATCTATAAATTCAATCTCCTTCCTTCTCAGTGATTTTATTATCTAAAACCACAAACCTTTTCCCCTTTTCCCCTTTTCCCCAAAAGCAGACCTCAACATTACATATCAAAAATGTACTGTCACCTACACTGAGCAGGGTGTGGTTTTTCATGCCTGTAATCCCAGCACATGGGAGGCTGAGGCAGGAGGATCATGAGTTCAAGATCAGAACTATATAGAGAGAAGCCAATCTCAAAACAAAAATAAAGAAATGTACTGTTGATTTTTTTAAAGAGAGAGAGGGACAGAGAAAAGGGGTTGAGAAAAGGAGGAGAAGGGAGGGAAGAAGGGGTGGCAAAAAAAAGTTGGGTTTGGCAGTAGTTATATTTCCCTGAAATCTATTCAAGCACTTTCAAATACATGTGATTTATGTACCAAACTACATCCCTACAGACAGCAGATGCTGTGATGACACATCCAGAGCAAATCACACAAGACCTGAACCATGGAAGCCCCACACAGTGCAGCTTGGATGGCCCTGGCCCAGGGCAAATCTGTGCAGCCCTGAGAGCCTGTAGGGCAACATGCAAACCTCGGAACATGGTGCATGCACAGCACTGTTACTCCTCTCAAAGCCAGGGACGTCATCTTGGGGGCGCAGGGCTGAGCCTTCTGGGCCTCAGTTTTCTCATGACTTGTGAAGACAGTCAAATAAAGGTGGAGTAGGGGCTCAACAAGTAGAAGGTATTATTATCGTTCCTTATTTTTTTGAACAAAGACTAGAAAGTGAAGGCATCAGTGCAACATTTGTGGATGATTTTCTTGTATAAGTTAAGAACTGAAAATCCAGTGGAATTACAGGAAAATTACTCTTGCAAAAGGTTTTATCACAGATGTCCTTTAAATAGGGTCCTCCACTGAGCATTTTATATATAATTAGATACTGCTTATTCATGACATTTTTCTAATCAAAAGCTATTAATTCTCCAATCCCTACTACAAGGAAAAACTCTCTTGCTAGGGTTTTTTTCTTTTTCTTTTTTTTTTTACTTGTTCTGTTGTGCTTTTTATTTTAAAAGTAGAATGTGCTTATTGAAGAAGTTCTAGGTGACATGAGCAGAAAAACATCTCCCATCATCCAGAAGTTGCCATGCCTGATATTTTGGTGTATTCCCTTCTAGCCAGCATTTCAAGCTTGGAAGGGTTTATACTTAATACCGGTGTGGGTATTTATTCAACCTAACCTGATGACACAGTAGACCCTGTGGTATATGGCTCAAAGAGACCACCCATGAGTGCTCAGGATGTGTTGTTGTTCAGGACTCTAAAATCCCTCAAATTTACCTATTCCACATGCTTGGCACATCTGAGCATCAACACCTTGAAAGTGCATGGAGTAGGCTACATGACTGTCACAAAATGACTACTTTGCATGTTAATACTGCATCTTATTTCATGCAGCTTATCTCCAATACTACAGACACTTGATTCATTTTCCCTAACACTGCCCAACTTACACCAAAGACACGCTACCTCGGAATGAATCTAGAATTTTCACTTGATCAGTTTTACCCTGCTTTGGGGGCATTATTTGCTTTTTGAGAAGCAGATTTTCATAAAACGAAGGGCAGGGAAACACTCAGCAGGTCACTGATGGCAACACGGGACAGATAGAGTATCTCCACATCAACTGACCTGCATAATTCACATGCAGAAATTTAAAATTTTTGTTTGTGAAATTTCTTTTGAGATTTTTAAATTTATTTTTTCAAGCGTGCTCGGTGAAAACCATGTGTGAAAAATGGAGGAATGAGGCAAGTTCACCATAGAAGCAATTCTCCCCAGGCCAGGCCAGGCCATGCTCTTCAGTATGGCATGGGTACTCATTCTTTCTCTGTACCTGGGAACAATGCTGCACCTCTCTCATAAAGCCGCAGTTGTGACAGCCACTGTCACACTCATCACCATTACCATAACTAAGAGTGCTGCTGCCGACCTGAAAACTCAGGCAGACCTCCGTCTTCCAGGAGGCATGCCAACATTCATTTCTCATTTTCCTCTGGTTTGCTTTACAATTAAATCTTTAATCCACTTAGAAATTTATCTAACAAGGATGTTATCTCGTACTACATATACATGAGATAAGCACATGCAGGAATTTAAAATTTTTACATTTTAAATTTTTAATTAAAATTGCTGACCAATTATCCCCTAACATCACTGAATAACCTTTATTTCTACCTGATTCACCATGCCTCCTTTAGCATGGTAACTCCTCTCCCCTTCCCCTCCCCTCCCCTCCCCTCCCCTCTCCTCCTGGTCTAAGAGGCTGCACTGAAAATTCATATGTGTATTTATCAATTTTGGCATTAAAACATTTTCATATCTGATAAGGTAGTGCTCTCACCAGTCTCCCCATCACACTCCTTTCTGCTTCGTTTCAAAAATCAATTAGCTATTCTCACACATCTGTTTTCTAGGTGAATTTCAGAATTACTTTTAGGTTCCTCTCAAAAAAGCTCTATTGATATTTTGATTAAAGCTGTATCAAATTTACAAATTAAATTAAGACTAGTGAATGCCTTTGTAACACTTTTTCTTCCCTCCCAGGTGTATAGTATGTATTTCTTCTTACAAGTCTCCTTCCTATAGCTTTCTACAAGTTTTGCAATTTTGTTCAAGCCAGTCACATTTGTTCTTAAGGATCTCACAAAAAGTTCTTTATGTTACTACCATAAATGTTTTCATCGTATTTTAAGTGGTCATTAAATGGGGTCAGGATCATCATTGATGTTTGCAAGGTTATTTTGTATGGAGGCTCTTGAGGTGTTCTGTAACTGACCATAAACCACCTCCCCGGATGTACTTCCCAGCGCTGACCACCGGCACCCACTCGCCTGGAAAACCAGGGTTCTTCTCCTCACTGAAGCACCCTGAGCTAAGCTGATCAACTACGCAAGCGTACCTACTTTTCAAGGTTCTGTTCCCATGTAAACGTTCTCCGGACTAATCCACCCTAGACGCCTCCTCTCCTAGGCTCATCCAGAACTCACAATAGCTTATGAAGCATTTAATAACTTTTAAATCATTTAGTGAAATTTTCCGCCTATCAGTATTAGGTCATCCAATTTTTTTCTATTTGAGAAAAGATTAAGCAGAAAACAAACTGAATTTATATTTTCTGTCTGTTTATTTTAAGAGGTTATGATAAACTTGAAACAAACTTGGTAAAAATGCACTATTTAAAACAGTGACAAATTGGAAGCAAAGCATCTCTTGATAAGCATTCCGGTAAATCAATGATGTAGCTTTTTTATTTCTTAATTTCTATTTCTTTTATTTTATTGGGTTTTTTTTTTTTTAGAAGCTGGAGATCAAACCTAGGGCTTTGTGCATGCTAGGGCTAGTGCTCTACCACTAAGCCCATTCCCGGCCATGATATCATTTTTAATGGCCACGTAATCAAATAAATTGATAGTATAGAGCAACACATGCTGATACAGAAAAAGTGACGTGAAAATGTCAAGAAAAGGACAGGCGTGAGGAAGAGAGAGAAGGCTTACATGAAAGTATTGTAGAAAATTCCATTTTTGTTTAATAGAAAAAAATTCTGGAAAGTTACTCACCAAAATTCTAACAGTGGTTACTGAATGTAGCCAGTAGTACTGAGTGTGAACTTATTCCCTTTTTTATTCCACTAATGAGTGCTTACTGCTTTTATTATCAGATTTTAAAATAATCAACTTCATGTATCCTGCTATATAGTCCATTTTCAGAGTACACAGTCACTGTTAAATACATTTGTAAAAACATACCAAATGTCAAATTTAGGGGAAAAAACTCCTTTTTTATAACTGGATGAAAATTTCTAAGTCTACAGGAGTTGGGGGAGATATTCCAAGGCAATGTGCTCAAAATAAATTAACAATGGGGAAGACTTACCAGAGAGGTGAGAGGAGCTCTTCAAGATCACATAGTTTAAAAGCTCTAAGAAAACTAGGAATAGAAGGAAAGTTCCTCAACATTATAAAAGCTATATATGACAAACCTACAGCCAGCATTATACTTAACGGAGAAAAACTGAAACCGTTCCCTCTAAAAGCAGGAACCAGACAAGGATGCCCACTATCTCCACTTCTATTCAACATAGTACTGGAATTCCTAGCCAGAGCAATTAGGCAAGAAGAAGGAATAAAAGGAATACAAATAGGTAAAGAAACTGTCAAAATATCCCTATTTGCAGACGACATGATCCTATACCTTAAAGACCCAAAAAACTCTACTCAGAAGCTTCTAGACATCATCAATAGCTACAGCAAGGTAGCAGGATATAAAATCAACATAGAAAAATCATTAGCATTTCTATACACCAACAATGAGCAAACGGAAAAAGAATGTATGAAAACAATTCCATTTACAATAGCCTCAAACAATATCAAATACCTAGGTGTAAACCTAACAAAAGATGTGAAAGACCTCTACAAGGAAAACTATACACTTCTGAAGAAAGAGATTGAGGAAGACTACAGAAAGTGGAGAGATCTCCCATGCTCATGGATTGGTAGAATCAACATAGTAAAAATGTCGATACTCCCAAAAGTAATCTACATGTTTAATGCAATTCCCATCAAAATTCCAATGACATTCATTAAAGAGATTGAAAAATCTACTGTGAAATTTATATGGAAACACAAGAGGCCACGAATAGCCAAGGCAATACTCAGTCAAAAGAACAATGCAGGAGGTATCACAATACCTGACTTCAAACTATATTACAAAGCAATAACAATAAAAACAGCATGGTACTGGCACAAAAACAGACATGAAGACCAGTGGAACAGAATAGAGGATCCAGATATGAAGCCACACAACTAAAAGCAACTTATCTTTGACAAAGGAGCTAAAAATATACGATGGAGAAATAGCAGCCTCTTCAACAAAAACTGCTGGGAAAACTGGTTAGCAGTCTGCAAAAAACTGAAACTAGATCCATGTATATCACCCTATACCAAGATTAACTCAAAATGGATCAAGGATCTTAATATCAGACCCCAAACTCTTAAGTTGATACAAGAAAGAGTAGGAAATACTCTGGAGTTAGTAGGTATAGGTAAGAACTTTCTCAATGAAACCCCAGCAGCACAGCAACTAAAAGATAGCATAGATAAATGGGACCTCATAAAACTAAAAAGCTTCTGTTTATCAAAAGAAATGGTCTCTAAACTGAAGAGAACACCCACAGAGTGGGAGAAAATATTTGCCAACTATACATCAGACAAAGGACTGATAACCAGAATATACAGGGAACTTAAAAAACTAAATTCTCCCAAAACTAATGAACCAATAAAGAAATGGGCACGTGAACTAAACAGAACTTTCTCAAAAGAAGAAATTCAAATGGCCAGAAAACACATGAAAAAATGTTCACCATCTCTAGCAATAAAGGAAATGCAAATTAAAACCACGCTAAGATTCCACCTCACCCCTGTTAGAATAGCCATCATCAGCAACACCACCAACAACAGGTGTTGGCAAGGATGCGGGAAAAAAGGAACCCTCTTACACTGTTGGTGGGAATGTAGACTAGTACAACCACTCTGGAAAAAAATTTGGAGGCTACTTAAAAAGCTAAACATTGATCTACCATTTGATCCAGCAATACCACTCTTGGGGATATACCCAAAAGACTGTTACTCCAGAGGCACCTGCACATCCATGTTTATTTCGGCACTATTCACAATAGCCAAGTTATGGAAACAGCCAAGATGCCCCACCACTGACGAATGGATTAAGAAAATGTGGTATCTATACACAATGGAATTTCATGCAGCCATGAAGAAGAACGAAATGTTATCATTCGCTGGTAAATGGATGGAATTGGAAAACATCATTCTGAGTGAGGTTAGCCTGGCTCAAAAAACCAAAAATCGTATGTTCTCCCTCTTATGTGGACATTAGATCAAGGGCAAACACAACAAGGGGATTGGACTTTGAGCACATGATAAAAGCGAGAGCACACAAGGGAGGGGTGAGGATAGGTAAGACACCTAAAAAACTAGCTAGCATTTGTTGCCCTCAACACAGAGAAACTAAAGCAGATACCTTAAAGCAACTGAGGCCAATAGGAAAAGGGGACCAGGTACTAGAGAAAAGGTTAGATCAAAAAGAATTAACCTAGAAGGTAACACACACTCACAGGAAATCAATGTGAGTCAATGCCCTGTATAGCTATCCTTATCTCAACCAGCAAAAACCCTTGTTCCTTCCTATTATTGCTTATACTCTCTCTTCAACAAAATTAGAGATAAGGGCAAAATAGTTTCTGCTGGGTATTAGGGGGGGAGAGGGAGGGGGCAGAGTGGGTGGTAAGGGAGGGGGTGGGTGCAGGGGGGAGAAATGACCCAAGCCTTGTATGCACATATGAATAATAAAAGAAAAATGAAAAAAAAAAAGATCACATAGTTAATTATTAGTAAAATCCAACAATATTTATAACTCAGAACTTAAACTTTTTAATGTCTTTTTCAATTTCTCTGAATTAGGATATGTTGTCACCTGTCTCTTCTACTTACACTACAGAATTTATTGCTGGAGAGATGTTCAGGAAAAAGCAAATGTTCATTTTATCAGCTTTTTAATCATTTGACTACATGTAGGGTAAACATGTACACAGCACTGTGAAATGAAAAGACTCTTTTGGTTAAACATAGCTTATGAGTTCCATGATAAGATTTTGACAAAGAGACATATGTTAGACTCTGATCAGTAGGAGATGGCAAACTCTGGTGTTTCCAGACTTTGAGAACTGGAAAGAAAAATGTACCACAGTGTTTAAAATTTCAACTGAACTGTAAGCTTCATGGGTGAGCTATTGGGTCTACTTAACAAGTCAGTATTTCACTCCTCTAACTGATTTACTTTCTCTTAGAAGAGTTTTGAAGGGGCCTCTTTTTAAGTCAATTCTAAATCTACTGTGTTCTAAACATAAAACGACACGCATGCCATGAACCATAATTAACATGTGCAGACCTCAGTAATACTTTACTCTCCACAAGGAGCCCATATGAATTCTGACATGACAAAAAACCTCAAACATCAAGTTCCATGAATTCTAGAATATTATTCAGAACACAATCAATATTATAAACTCATTTAGCAATATATTTCTATCCCCTTAAAAAGGGAAAAATTTAATGAGATCAGACACAGAAAGAAAAGACCTTAACAGGGCTCCTGTACAGCAGATGCTCAAAACTTACTGATTTTCCAAAAATTTTTATCATCCTGAGTATTAGTTATTGTGCTCAAAATAAATTAACAAACTGGTATGGTCATCCCTCCAGATCTGCAGGGGATCAATTCCAAGACCCCTATGGATACCAAAATCCAGATACTCAAACCCCTTATATAAAAGGGGACGACATCTGCATGTACCCTATGCATATCATCCTGCATACCTTAAATCTAAATCCCTTAACTTACTTATAATACCTAACACAATGTAAATTGTCATAGTGCATTGTCTAGGGAATAAGAAGAAGAAAAACGTATGTGCATATTCAGTACAAAAGCAATTTTTTTCTAATCTTTTCAATCCTCACTTGGGGGACTCCTCAGATACAGAACATGCAGATATGGAGGGCTGAGTGTATTATGACTTACAGGTTGATGTAAACTTGGCTGATCTGTCCTGATAGATGGTTCTTTTCTCAATATGTAGACAAATCTGCATCTTGAGTCTCTAAAATGAAACCAGACTCCTGGACAGAAAGAAGTTCACTAAAAATGTCACTCTGAGGTCATTACCCTAGGAAGTGATACACTGACCTTCTACTGTCAACCAAGTAAGTGAGACTGTGAACTGCTGGCAACCTGCCTAATAGAAACTGAGGAAAGAGGGAACTCTTTGATCCATTCCAGATTCTTTTTGGAATGAAGAGGAAAATCAACTAACTACCCTGAGAGCCCTGCTTCTACAACATGAGATACAATCATTCCCCCAAGATGAGTTTCTTTCAAGAATAAAGCACCCCTGAGAAGAACAGGAGTGTGTCCAGCATTTACAAAGACCCTTCTGAGTCTCAATCCCCATCTGCACTTGGGTGAGGCTGACTTGCCTAATACTAGTGGGCACCATAAGGCCCAGACCAGTGTTTGCTGGATTTGTGAGGCAGGTCTATCTCCATGCAGTTGACTGGGTATCTCTCTGGTACTCAAGTGTCTCCAGGACTTAAGTATGGAAAAGTTGAAGGACCCCACCAGATTCCAGCCATGCTCTCCAGTCCAGAGTTCTCAGGAAGCACTATTTTGGGGAGTCATCTACCACTGTTGTCTTAATAAAACTCCAGTGTCCATCAGGTTCCTTAGATCTACTGTGTTCTGTTTAGAACTAAGAAGGCAGGAATAACTGTCACCCTATTCTTAAATTTGAAAAACGCTCTTGTGATTTAATGCCATTTAATCTTTCAACAAAAAAGTTAGGAAACTTTCTCTTCCTCTTTCTAACTCTACTAGTTAAATTAATAAGTCTGTTGAGTCTACCTACCAAACACTAAATATAGGTGGGTCATCTCTAATCCAAAAAATCTGAACTCTGAAGCTTTCTGAGCACTGAAAGATGCCACAAGTGGAAGATTTCACACTGGACCCCATGTGACGGGTTGCAGTCAAAATCCAAGTGCACTGAGCCAGCTGCAGTGGCTAAAGCTTGAACCTTAGCTACTCCAGAGACAGATACTAGGACACCTGCAGTTCTAGGCCAACCCAGGCAAAATGCTCATGAGATCACACCTCAGCCACCAGCTAGGCTTTGCGGCACACACCTGTCATTCCAGCTGCTCGGGGAAGCACAACTAGGAAGATTGCCATCCAGTTGGACTAGGCATAAAGCGAGACCCTATCTCAAAAATAACCAAAGCAAAAGGACTGGTGGATGGCTCAAGTGGTAGAGTGCCTGCCTGGGAAGTGCAAGGCCCTGAGATCAAACCCCCATACTGCCAAAAAACAAAACAAAACAAAATATTGTGTACAACAATATTGCATAAAATTACCTTCAGACTATTGTATTTTGTGTTTAGACTTGGGTCCTATCCACAAGCTATCTCATCACGTATATGCAAATATTCCAAAATCCAAAAATTTCAGAAACCCAAAGCATTTCTGGCCCAAGCATTTCAGATAAGGGAGACTCAGCCTGTACTTACTTTGACTGATCCTCTGATAAGTGGCTCCTCAGCTTTCATATGAATTACTGTAACAGTCTCACAATCAGCTCTCCAGCTGCTTATTATTTTAAATTACAAACACTGCCACAGCTGATGGTAAATACTATAGGCTTTGCAGGCCTTTGTGGACTACAGTGCTGCTGATATAGCATGAAAGTATACATAGCCCGTACGTAAACAAATGAACATGACCATACACCAATAAAACTTTATTTACAAAAAACAGGGAGCAGGCTGGATTTGACTTACAGGACACACTGTGTGTCTCTGCTATAACAATCCAGAACAGCCTCATCTCTGGCCACACTGGCCTGGCCTCTGCTCTCCCAACTACTCTGCTGTGTGCATTGCTGCCTTTGCTCACACTCTTCCACCTGCGGGAATGTAACTGCCCCCTCCCCAGGTTCAGTGGAATGGTTCTCAGCCTTCAAGGCCTAGTTGGATTATTTCTGTCTCTCCGAAGTTTCCGTTAATTCTCCCTCCACAGATATTTAGTTATCTTCTACCTGTATTTTCAAAGAGCTGGGACATATGTCTCATAGTTCTCTGTGGCCTCGCAATGTCTGACATTAGATGTTCAGTGCCTAATGGGTCATGGAATAAACTAATCACTGAATAAACATGATTTCCAAAGCTGCAGTCCTCTTAAGTTCTGGGTAAAATTCCGAAGGGCAACCTACACGAAGTGCTCATATCGACATCATGAAACGTCTCCCAACACCAAGCTCTAACAGTACACATTCAGCTGTTGTAATCCATAAAGCTGTTGCATCACAAAGCTAAAAAAGCCACTTTTATAGTTTTTACACTGTTGGTCTCTAAGCCCTAGCTTGATTCTTAAGGGCTTCCTCAAGAAGGGAGAAGGGCAGTAGGAGGGTAGGATGACTAAGAAATGTCTCTTCCCTGCCTCCTCGGCCCAGGTGAACTAATGCTGTTCCTTATTTCATTTGCAAAAGGTTTCTACCACAGATTTTTAAAAAAAATCTGTAAGATTCCATACAGGTGTGCTGTGCTTCCCAATGTATTCCTACAGGTTGGCCTATCTCCTCTTTCTGCTTCTCACTGACCCTTTGCGCCTGGTGCCAGATGCTGCTTCCAGGAACCACATTCCCTGACTGAAATCCCCATTTAACTATGATTGTACTCACCCTTGAGTAAAGCCTACTTCCTTTATTGGGGATAATAATACAGGTGGTCCCAGCTCATTCTTGAGGTCCCTACATTAGGTTAACACTGGGCCTGGGAAGGAAGCCAATATGACATGGGGAATCAGTGCTTGTCACTTCCACCTGAGTGCTGCGCTATCTGTGTCTTCCTCTCCACTAGCCTGTGAACTCCTTCACAGAAGAGCTGAGCTTCAGTGATGTAATCAAAGCTGCTATCTATGGAATACTCAGAGGTGCCAGACTACATGTACATGTCTATTGTTCAGGAATCACATCAAGACCACACACTTTTAGAACTGCAAGGAGCCTTGGATAGAGATCATCTAGTCCCAAACATAGAAGCAAAGAGACATAGTAGGTTAACACTTTATTCACTAATTCTAGAAATACATATTGAGTACCTTGTCCCTGCACTGTTCTAGAAGCTATGAATTCAGTGCAAAGTCTTCATTTTTAGGAAGCATATATTCTAGTGGATAGATGATAAATAAATGGATATACCTGTTAGGTAACAAAACAATAAACAATATAAGGATCAGAAAAAAGATCCCACTTTTATACAAGAAATGCCTCTAAGGCAACATTGGAGCAGAGATCTGAGATTAACAGAGATCAAGCTATGTGGAATCTGGAAGAAAAAGTACTCCGGTAGAGAAAACAACAAATACAAAGGCCCTGGGGTACGTACGTACTCAATATATGTGAGAACAGAGCAAAGAAGATAGCAAGAGTAGAATGAATAGGAGGAAGCTAAGAGGAGATGAGGTCAGAAAAGTACTTGGACCAAGTCATCTGACTGACTCTAAGAACTGTGAATTTTAGCTAGGAACTGAAGACAATCAACTCCTAAGGATAAAAATAAATAAATAAAGTAAATGAAGTTGAGTTTTCACAAAAGCAAGGCATAATAAAGAACAAAATCTCATCTGTGGGCATCATCTGAAAATAGAATTCCCAACAACTCAAGATCACTATAACCTTATTTATAACCAAACATCCTTATTCTACCACAAGTTCCTGTGGCTAGTTAGTCTAAGCTCCCAGATTTGTCAACATGGTAACTGACGCCCAGAAAGATGCTGTGACCAGCCCACCTCATGGCAGACCTGCAGCTAGCACAGCTTTTCTGACTTCTGGTCAGCACTCTCATGGGCCCCTGCTGCCTCTGGACTTGCAGCTGGTATGTCCAAGGATCACACTTAGCTGTGTGGTGGATTCCCCTGGTCTCTGAAACCTTTATAAATCAGTGAGAGAATAGATGAGCTGCCACTAGGCAGCATCTCCACACTCAAAGCCTGTCATTGTAAACTCCCATGATTCTAGGCTTTCATTTCCCATACAGTTGAAGACGACCAGCAGGTAAGGTGAAAGGATGTCGGGCACTGTGCCAGGTACCGTGGGGGATGTTCCTGTTAGTTCTGCCTGTCCACCATCCCTTACTCCCTGCTCCCAGACACAGCACTCCCTTTCCCATGGCTCTGGTGGGACAACGCTCATAAAATCCAAGCTACCATTGACGACAGATTGGGGTGGACATACGATTTGACCAATTAAAGAATCCTTATCCCTTTGATCCTAATGACAGCTACAAGACAGGATGTTCTATGTGTAAGAGCTGGAGAAAGACGCTCCAAGCCTGGACTTCCCAGTCATGTAAGTCAGGACATTTCCATTTTGTTCAGGTTAGTTTATGGTAGGTTACAATTACTTGCAACCAAAAGTATTCAAGCTCATGTAGGCAGCTGCATACCTTATCACGTTTCATCTGCCTGATGACCTTCTAAGGTTGCAATCAATCTATTTTAGAATGAGGAAACTGAGGTTAAGTACCTTGTCCGCATTCAAACAGCCAGTAGGAAATATTCAAATCCAACTCTTTCTGCTCCAAGGGCCATTCAGTATTAACCCAAAAAGAAGGAATTCTGCCATTCAAAAGCTACAGAATTTTCCGTTTAAAACTGTAGTGAATGTAGGAGGATGGGGGGAAAGCATTAAACTGACTCCAAGGGCCTGCCTCCCACCTCTGACTGTGGCTCATCCAGTCGTTCTGACTTTGGACCAGTCACTTCCTTTTTCCTGCTGTTAGTCTTCTCACTTATAAAATGATAAGCCTGAACAAGATAAACTCAAGATACTTTAAAGTGCTTTTTAAAAAGTCATGATTCACCTGGCGCTGGTGGCTCATGCCTGTAATCCTAGCTACTTGGGAGGCAGAGATAGGGAGGATCGTGGTTCGAAACCAGCCTGGGCAAATAGTTCTTTGAGACCCTATCTTGAAAACCTCTTCACAAAAATAGGGTGGAGTGGCTCAAGGTGAAGGCCCTGAGTTCAAACCCCAGTTCTGCGCGCACACGCACACACACACACACACACACACAAAGTCATGATTCTGCTTTAGGAATACAAATCAATTTTAACTGTCAGGTAGATGTTTTTCAACTTAATGTCAGGCCCAACAATTGGTAATGGCTCTGGGGATGCAAAGCTGCAAAGGGTTCTGAAGTACAGGATCCTCTGGGAAACTAGCACTGGCTGCCATGCTCACAGCTGTGTAGGTGCCACACCTATTAACACAGAAAAGCTGCTATCTTTCCAAGTGCAAGCTGTACTTGTAGTGCTCTGGCACTGCTCCCAGCAGTACCTGCACACGATTTTCACTACTTCCTCCTGTACTTGCTTGGCTCTCCTCTGCAAGCAAGCAATGAAACCACAAGACAGCAAAGTGGTTTGGGAAACACACCTGGAGCTTAAAGAGGGCAGACAGAACTGTACAAGCTTTAGGCCCCACATCTACCCTTAGTGTCAAACACACTATACAAGGCAAATATTATCTGTTCCCTTATGAGGTGCCCTTTTTAGGGAGGGGAAACAGGCAATTATCTGTTCGTTTGTTCATTCATTCATTCAAGGAACATTCACTAAGCAATGCCATGAGTCATGCATTCTGAGCCGCAGCCAACCCTGTTCCTGCCCTTAACGAGAGGTTCCTGATCCGGGGAGACAGACGAAACGCCTGCTGTGTTCAGGGAACAGAAAGCAGTTTGGAGGGCTGTCACCCACAGTGATTGTGCAAGATGATCCTCAGTCGGTCTCAGGAGTTACCGAGCCGTACAAGGGGAAGGGAGAGTTCCTCTGAACACGGGATTTGAACTCCATGGGGGCAGGGCAGACAAGGAAACAGAGCAGGCAAAGACAGCGTGGCCAGCGCTGCGACCTGGAGCAAAGGACTGTGGGGAGTTTCCCTGGAGTTCGAGACTGCAGTGACAGAGAGCTCATCCCCTCTCAAGGTAACCCATACACTCCGCGGCGAACATCGGGGCGCCCCCCACCCGGAGAAACGTCCCCCTCCCCAAAACAAGCTCGTCCCTTCCCCAGACGGCTGGCGGCTCCCTAAGGCCAACTCTCCTGTCCCACCGGGACCACTTCCGTCACACAATGCTTAACGGGGACTGGGTTTGATTTGGGATCTGCGGATCCCAGGCATGGGTCAGTCCCCACCCCCACTAGCCCGCTGTTTCTATAGCAACCAGCTCACCACTTCGCGGGCCCGGCTGGAAAAGTCGCCCTTGGGCCGAGGGCTCCGGCGGAATACTTCATCGCGGCTGCCGTCGACCCCGCCGCCTACCGCCACTCCCAGCGCCTTGTTCCGCGTCTTCACTGTCTTGACGCTAGCCCGGAACAGCAACGTAATGTCCACCGCCATTGCGAACTGCACCCGCGGCCCCGCACAGGCCCGTTCCCGTCAGCAGCCGGCGACCCCAGCGCGAACCTGGCCGCCGGAGGACTGTTTCCGGCTTTGCACGCTTCCGTGCGGCAACGGGAACTCGGGAAGAATAGTTCCGGTCTCCGCCTGGAGACCGCGGCGAGAGGAGAAAGGTTCCGGCTTCACCCGGCGTGCTGGATAGACTCAGGACCCCAAGACTCCGTGGTGTGCGGCGCCTGGTCGCCCCTTGCACCTTCCAGCAAACCCTGGCGGATAGCGAAGACCTCCCCGAGCTCCTGTGTGCCCCGGCAGCGAGAGGACCCGGAGACGAAGGCTCGCACCCTGTCGGGGTTCCCTGAGAGCCAGGCGGTTTGGTGGCGAGGATGCGGAGGGTGTCACCCTTGGCCTTTGACTTCAGCGTCGCACCTTGAGCAGGACGGTGACCATGGGTGTCACT
Source organism: Castor canadensis (assembly GCF_047511655.1). NCBI lineage: Eukaryota > Metazoa > Chordata > Mammalia > Rodentia > Castoridae > Castor > Castor canadensis. The sequence goes on from NC_133394.1 coordinate 149,543,090, forward strand.
GCAGCTAGCACTGTACAAGTGTACAAGAAACAGAAGCCAAGGCCTGCCTTCTCCAACCTAAAGCCCCTTGTGTAAAGGGAAGCCGCCCCTTCCTCGGAGTTCACGAGGATTAAGATGCGTGTGAAGACTTAGTGTTAGCTAGCGCTGTGGGTAGCATGGCTGGGGCCAGGCTTGTCGCTTAGGCTGGGGACCGTCTATAGGGCAGGTGTCTCTGAGCAGAGACTTGAAGGTAAGCAGAAATGCATAAGATGCCGACGAAGATGAAAGAATGGCTCCAAGGTACTGGATTCTGTTCATTCTTAATATATAGCTTTCAACGGTGCCATCTTGAGTCGTAGTTATTTAAATAGACCACAAGTCAGCCGATGAGATTTTTCTGCAATTTTGGTTAATCGTTCAATTTTAATTCAAGATCTCATTGAAGGCTTTTTTTTTTCCTTAAAGAAAAGGCATAAATAGAATGTGTATTAATAAACAGTTTTAGTGGTCAGCAAGATGGAAAGTTGCTTTCATAGTAATCCTGAAATGATATTTGCCTTTTCATTCTCATTTTCTCATGAGATGTATGTTGAATTTTCCAGAGACTCTGATCTCGCAACAGTCCAAATGCAGAGCAGCTATCTTCTATTAAGCCACACTTTAGAGATTTGCAAAAATTTTAAAGCATTCTTCTTACCAAGTTTGTTGTTGTTTTGAAGAAAAAAAACATGTTTTTTCGTAAAAGTGTATAATTTATGTTAATATGTAATAGACTTACCCTTTTTAGATGAATAATTAAATACTTACAATTTTTATGTTTAACATGGTAAATATCAATAGATAAAATTCATGTAAATAATTGTTTAGGGGCATGAGTAATTTTTAAGACTATAGGAGTTCCGAGATCAAAAGTTTCAGAAGCACAGTGTTAAATAAGTTTATAAGAAATAGATGTCAAGAAAATTACACATTTTCCAGAAAGAGAGGAGGAGAAGATTTAAAATCCACATTGTGGCCACTTCATCCTTCCTGTACAAGGAGAATAAATTTCCATACATCTAGAGGATGAGAGAAAGAAAAAAGAAATTACAGAATCTCTGCCAATGACTCTGTCTTGCATAAATGGCCCTTTGTTTTGTGGAAACATTAATGAGTCTTTGGCTATGCAAAGGTAAGCCTGGGGCAGAGTAGAAGGAAAGAAAGCTAAATTGCTCTGCATAATAAAGTGAGGGGGATCAAATTTAGGGGAGAGAGGGAAGCCAGAACCTAGGAAGGGGGCAGGAGAGTAGGGGTTTGGGAAGGAATTTTGCACGGGAGCCACACAGGACCTTCAGTTGAGTTGTCTTCTGTATGAATAGTGTGTTTGCTGCCATAGGTTTTTAAGTGGAGAGGTAGAGACAAGACCTCCAAGTTTTCTGTCTGAATCCTTAAGAACAGAGAAGATTGTGGTAGAGATGAAATCCAAGTGAGCTCAAAACATCAGTTTGTGAAGACACAAGTGATCTTGAGTATACACAATTCCTAGAAAAGGCCCCTTACCCTGACCTACTGGCTTGTTCGTCCTACTTTCTGTTTCTCCCACCCTGTAAGGAATTAAATGTTGGCCCTCAAGAGCTCTGTCCACATCCAGAGTCCGTGAATGCTAATCTACTTGGAAAACAGAGTCTTTGCAAATGTGGTTACGTTAAGGATTCTGAGGTGAGCAGATGATTTGGGTTTGCCCATGGGAGCTCTAAAGCCAGTAGCCGCGTCCTTACCAGAGACACACAGATGAAAAGGTCATGTGACGACATAAGCAGATATTAGAGGGATCTAGCCACAAGATCAGAAATGCTGACTGCCATCAGAACCTGAAAGAAGTGAGGGACAATTCTCCACTAGAGCCTCTGAAAGAAGTGTGGCTCTGACACCACTTTAATCTCACACCTCTGCCCTCCAGGACTATGGGAAATAAATTTCTGTTGTTTTAAGTCACAAAGGTTGTTGTCCTCTGTTACTGCAGCCCAAGGAAATAAACACACAATAATTCCCTTCCCTCCCATCCTTCCTGCGTTATCTAATCTCTACGTTCTGGGTCTTTCTCCTTTAATTTGGTCCTCTGCCTCTGTTTGAGCATTCATATCCTTCAGATACACCACCTGCATCTACCTTGTGTCTGTATCTTTCTTTTTGTTGTTGTTATTTATTTTCAGGCAGGCCTTGAACTTGCAATCCTCCTGCCTCAGTCTCCAGAGTCCTGGAATTATAAGTGTGAACCCCATGCCCGACTTGTAATTTTCTTGATACTAATCAAGTCCTGAAGCTGCCTGCCCTTGTGTTCTTTCATTCCCCAGCTCTTCTTTCATCCTTGGAGAGTCATCTGACCAGGTACTCCATCCAACAAGGCACCTACTGTGGTCAAAAGGATGCCAACCAGGTTCCTTTCATCAGATTTGCAGGGAGAGAGTGTCTAAGCCATCAGCATGTGGCACATGCATCACTAGGACATGTGCCTCGGGAGCTGAGGTCGTCAGCTTCTGTTTGCAGCTTCTCTCTTAAGGAGCTGTTGGAATGCAGAAGGGGAGGGCTTGTGTAGAGGCTCCACGGCAGCTTGAGGATCTGGAGTGGTCCCTGCCACCCTGGACAGACACTCCACTCCCAAGAACTTCAGATAAGTGCAGAGAAAAAAAGGAGACACTTGCCACACAGTCCAAACCACCCTGGAGGTCAGTAAATGACAGGTACCACCAGAACCAGGTGGGCAGGAAGTAAGCCAACCAAGGAAGCAGCACGTGCCAAGGAGCCATTTGACAGCAAGAGTCTCAGCACAAGGACAAAACAGGCTAGCTCTGAAGCATTCTCCCTTTGTTGCCCTGGGTTGGGGTGACTACATCTCAGGTAGGGTTAGAAGAAGCATATTTGATGGAGCATTATCTGGTTTGAGTTCTGTCAGTCATATTGCAGAAGTTATCTTTGCTGATTTCCATATGGGAGGACATAAAGGTCAACTCGTCCTCATTGTGGTGCTCCTGCCATCAGCAATGGCCTTGGGAAAAACCCCTTTCCCCTCCCCAGGAGACTCTTGTTGTCTCCTGCTGCAAATGAATCCTCACAAGTCCAAGCCAGGAAGACTCAGTGTGGCGCATACACAGCCAAGCACAACCTGGGGGTCCCACCCTGTTACTGAGACTCATGGCAGCACCTCTCCGACTCTACAGGGTGGTCCTAAGGCTCCACGCATCTTGCTGAAGCCACGAGGCACAACTGAGTGGGAACCACAGGTGCAGGGTTTACTGGTACCCGCTCCACAGAGGTGGGCAGTGGCAAACAAGTCTTCAGGAGAGGCAGTAGGAAGTCACTGCTTCCTCAGTCCTTATCCTCTTGGAACTATGGCCTCTGGATGCTAAGGCCAGGCCAGCTTCCACAGGACCACACATTCACTTTTACCTCTCTGGACAGCAGGAATCTTCAGTATTTAAATACCTAGAAAATTTTTGTAAGGTATCTAAGTGGCGTTTATCAGATCTTTATTTAGCTGAGCCTTTTCTAGTTAAAACTGAAGTCCAGGAAACAATTAACCAGAGGGTGGCTAATGGGGTGGGGGGGATCCACACAAAAGCATGTTGTTTGCTAGTGGAGGGACTTGGATTGGGATTCCAGCTTTCCTACTCACTAGCTCTATGACTGGGCACATTATTACTTGACGCCTCTAAGCCCCCATCTGAACAACGTAGGAACACCTATTAATACTTTGAAGGCAATGAGCAGAGGTTTCCCTAGAACCCCTTTACACCTCCCACCCCAGGAGGCTGTCTTCTGGTTGTTGGATGATACCAGGGAAGCATTTTTCGGTTGGTCGAAGCCCATCTGTCAGCTGTTTGGAGCAGAGGTCCTTAATTCTTTTGCCTTCACTTCTAACCCTGACAGGTGGTGGACAGTATGTGCTGTACAGTCACACTTCACATCAGAGGGAACTGTGAACCAGTACACCACAAGACCTCTGTCTCTTCCTCTCTCTGCCACATATCATTATTACTTCTCAAACCAGCATTTCTGACTCTGTTCCTGTGGCTGAACCCTCCTTAACTCTGAGTTTTTGTTATGCTTCTAGTCACAAAAAGGGCTAATTTGATGCCTCTATCCCAAATCTAAACCCTGAGGATGCAGAACATGACCCGGTTGGAGAAGGACACTTCACATGAACTGGTCAGCTGTGGCTTGGCATCCCGAGCCATGGTTCAAGCATGGCTGTCCAGTTGCTCTCTGTGTTTGGGATGTTGGGGCATATTAGTTTCCTACTGCTGATGTAACAAATTAATACAAATTTAGTGGCTTAACTGCACTTTTGTTATCCTGTAGCTCTAGGGTTCAAAAGTCTAATGTGGGTCTCTCTGGATTCAAGACTGGGTGCTAGTTGGCTGTGTTCCCTTCTGGAGACTCTGGGGGAGCATCCATTTCTTTGTTTTCACCTTGTAGAAGCTGCTCGCTTTCCTTGGCTCATGGCCCCACTCCATCTTAAAAGCCAAGAATGATGGGTTGAGTTTTGCTTTCATGATATCACTTTAACACACATCCTTTTGCCTCTTTTTTCCACATTTCAGAACCTTTGTCACTACATTGGGTCCACCCAGAAAGTCTGGGATAAGCTGCCTCCTGAAGGTAAGCTGCTATAGTTTGGATCTAGATTGTCCCCAGAAGGTCCACGTGGGCAAGGCTTGGTCCCTAGCTTGACACAGTAATCAGGTCACTGTGTGTGGGGGGATGCCCTCAAAGGAAATTTGAAGCCCTGGTCTCTTCCTCTTTCTCTCTCTTCCCTGGCCATGAGGTGAGCAGTTTTTCTCTGCCACACTCTTCCTCAAAGCCAGAAGCAAAAGGGTAGTTGATCATGGACTGAAACCTCCAAAACTGGGAGCCAAAACAACACTTTTCTCTTTATAAGTTGATTATTTCAGTATTTGTTATAGCAGCAGAAAGCTCCTAAGGCACTTGTGATCAACAACCTTAATTCCAGCTACAGCCTCAGTTCCCTCGTGCCATGTAATGTGTATTGAGAAATTGGGACTTGAGCATCTTGGGGGAAATCATTGCTCTGCTATCACAGAACAGTAGCTCCCACACAGAGGAGAATCAAGCTTAAGCTGACCAGGGCCTACTGTGTGTCTTCCTGGGAGAACAGAGATCCACCTATCCTTTTTTCTCCCTCAGCAATGTTTGCGGGCCTGCCCCATGTGACACTCCAGGTTTTATAGAAATTAGGAAAATAGAAAGTCTGCCCTTGAAGCATTTAATCTAGTAGACACTCAGATATCCTAAGTAGAGGGTGACATTCCTCTGAAATGTTCTAGCCCCTTTCTTCCCCTCTTCAGGTACTTACCCACTTTGCTTATCCAGGCTGGGAGGACCCAGCTTCCAACAGTGTAGTAAGCAGCCATCAAAGTTCAAGTCCTCTCTCCTCTGGTCCCCACAGGTTTGGAAGTACATGGACTTCTTCCCAGCCCTTACTTCGTCCACCCCAGGAGTTTCATAAATCACCTCATAAAAACTCATTTACTGGTTTCCCCAACATAATGGCAGAAATAAACTGCTCAATACTCACTTGAAAACTCCCTCCAGAAAACTCATGCGTTGTTTTGCTGGCACGACATCTTGGTTTCCAACTTGAATTTCCAGCACCTTCTCTATGTGACAGTATCTTCCATAATTAGGACGGCTGAGTCCTCTCGTTTCTGCAGGGTTGGACGACTAGTCACACAATAAATGCTTCCCCTTGCACTTTAAAAGGATTTAATAGGAAAATATTTTTCCTACATCCTGTTTCAAGGAGAAAATGTGATTTTAGGGCACATTTTATAGTTCACAACAGGATATTGAAGGGCATTTGGTTTTGCTTAGTTTATTATGACTGGGTTTCTCCAGCATGAAGTAGTGTTTTTTGTGATTATTTAGATAAATCTAGAGATAGTCGTAGAGTGATGGAAACTAGGACTGGGAAGGGCCTTAAATATTATCCGGGCCAACTTTCTCCATCTTTCAGAGGAGAAAATAAGTGACTTGTCCAAGATCACACATTGGGTTAGTTGGAAACATTTCATTCTTCATCTCCTCACTGCCTTACTGTGAGTGCCTTCAAACCAGCCATGCGCTGGAAGTAGGCGTGGGTGGCATCGACACAAAGAGATCCAGATGTATCTGTAAGTACTTTTGAGCTGAGAATTGGAGAGATTTAAAGTATGGATTTGTGTGTTTCCTCCATCCATGCAGGCATCCATTCATCCAAGCAGTCAGTCAGTGAGTCATATTCTAAACATATCTCCAGCATCTACCCAACAGGGGACACGGTGCCAGGTGTAGAAAATATAAAACAAGGCTGAACTTCCTACCCTGAGACAGGCCAAGGACTAGAGGACAGAAAAGTGTACACAAAGATAACTATAATTAAATGTGAGTGTGATGATGGAGTATCTTAGTCCCTTTTCTGTTGTTGTAATAGGATACCTGAGACTGGGTAATTTATAAAGAATAAAGGTTTGTTCTGCTCACAGTTCTCAATGGTGGGAGGTCCAAGATGAAAGGGCCACTTCTGGTGAGGACCTTCTTACATCTGTGGTCTCTGCAGAATCCTGAGGCAGTACATTTGAGAGGGGCATATGTACAAAATAAATAGAGCCAAACTTGCTTTTGTAACAGACCCACTCCTGAAATTATGTTAGCCTGTTAATTCATCAACTCATCAATGGAATAATCCATACATGAGAACAGAGCCCTTGTGACCTAATCTCCTTTTAAAGATCTTGCCTGGTTCCATCTCTTAATACCTTATTATGGGGACTAGATTCCAACATGGCTTTTAGTGGGGACACAGTGAGACAGGGCTTCACTATGTAGCCCAGGCTGGCCTCCTGCCTCAGTCTCCAAAGTACAGGTTTATAAGCCTGTGCCACCTTGCCTGGCTCAAGTTGGTTGTTTTTTTAATGACACTTTTGAAGAATGAAATAAAAAAAGCTTGGGCTAGAGGTGTGGCTCAAATTGTAGAGCATTTGCTTACAGGTACAAGGCCCTGAATTCAAACTCTAGTACCACCAAAAAATAAAAGAAAAAAAGCCTTATGCAAGCCAGTTGCCAGTGCCTCATGCCTGGAATCCTAGCTACTTGGGAGGCTGAGATCAGGAGGATCAGGGTTCCAGGCCAGCCCAGGCAAAAAAAAGTTTGCAGGATCCCATCTCAATGGGATAAAACTGGGCATGGAAGTGTGTGTCTGTCATCCCAGTGGCACTGAGATGCATAAAACAGGAGGATAGAAGTTGAGGTCAGCCTGGGCAAAAGAAAAAAACCCTGCCTCCAAAACAACAACAGCAAAAAGGGCTGGAGATGTGGCTCAAGCATAGAACACCTGCCTAGCAAGTGCAAAGCCCTGAGTTCAAACCCTAGTATCACCAAAAAGAAAAGCTTTATGTAACATTAGTCTGGTGTGGGGGGATAGGAACAGATCGGCAAGACCTAGGAAGAAGCCTCATGGTGGAAGCAGGACTGTAGAGAAGCCATTCTTATGTCTGCTTCTGGCTCTTTCAGCGGTGCTAATTTTGATGGCCCTGTAGAGTGGGAACGAGGTTCTAGCCTGGTGTTGTGGTCAAAGCCTGGGTTCTGTGTCAGACAGCTCTGGGTTTATCTCCTAATCTCTTATTAGTAGTGAGATCTTAAGTCATTTCTTCATCAGTGGATTAAAGATAAAAGCGTCTATCCAAAAGAGCTGTTGCGTTAAATGAGATGGTTTACAGAAGGTGTGTAACACGGTGCCTACTGTGGCATCAGTACTGAATGACACTGCACAGCCATTGTGGTGGCAAGGGTGTGGGGAGTAGTGATGGGCAGCTCAAGGGTCGGGTGTGTGAGGCAGAGACAGCTGGTGGCGGCAGGGGTGAGAAGGAAGCTTGGTTTATTTTCAGGCCTCCACATCACCTCATCCAATGAATGGATGTGATTCAAGAAGGGAGGCTGAGGCAGTAGCTTGGGTCAGTATTTGGAATTAAAGGCAGGGATTGACCCCGTGGCTTTGTAAATCTCAGAGAATGTCCCTGGATTTGGAGTATTTTTCTGGAGAAGATTTAGGGGATGGATGAAATAAAAGTACTTGAGTATATAAGCCAGTGAAGGAGACCAGTCCTTCCCCATTTCTGTTCTGAACAGAATGAGGTTGACATTGAGGGATGAAGGGTTCAGGCTTCGAATTAAGAAGAATTTCCTGACTGTGGTGTTGGTGGGCTTTGGAGTGACTTACCGAGGTGTTTAAATAAGGACACCAGCTCTTCTGAAGCATGAAAGCTTGGATAGGTGGGGCTGGCTATGCTCCCCAGCTCTTTCCAAGCCGGAGTGTCCTGGAGACCAAGGGCGTCTTCGCACTTGAAGCCTGTCTCCAGCATCTGAGCATCCTCCTAAGAAAGGACCCCCACCACCAGCCGGATGATCCCCTCAGGCCATCTGCACTGTGACATTTCACAAATGCCACAGTTGCTGATGTAGACTACTCCTATAACCAACATCTCACAGCTTTGAAATTTATTAGAATTTCTCTGTAGGGCTTCTTTCACCAAAAGCACATTTAATAAAGCTTGGAATTTCCTCACAATGCTCTTATTCTTGTTGATGTACTTTTAGGTCTCGGCTACTTGTCTTTGCCTTTCTTTGCTTTGCAGGCATAGGGTAGGCCAGCACAGCAGGATCCCAGAAGTTGTCACTAACCAGACAGTGACCGCCTTGCTGGCTTCTCTCCTGCCCTCCCAGGTAATTGTTGATACAGGATGGCTTCGAGGCAACTGCAGTTTTCATAAGTGTTCATCAAAAATGCAGACAAATTGCAGCAGCTCTAAGTCCAAACCCAAACCCAAAATTCTCACTGGGAGCACCGTGGAGATTAGTTTTGGGCTCCCCACAAGTAGGCCATGATGAACTAGGTTTTTATTCTAAAATCAATATAAATTTAAATGACTACCATCACTTGTAAGAGGCTTTTAACAAAGAGCCTCTATATTGACAGATAGCAAATATACTGAAAAATGTCTCATTTATTACCATTTTACTTATAAAGCCATTGTTGTAATCAAAGGACTTTCCCATGTTGGCTGCATCCTGAGGACTCATGGGACTTCTGCCGCACCTTGGTGATTATGACTGAGCACAGGTGGCCCTTGATCCCTGCTGTAAGTCCTGCTGCAGAGGACTGACTGACTGATGGTTTCCATGACTGAACAGTCAGAAAAAGTTGCAAGCACTCCTTTTGTTCAGGACCAACCAAGGAAGAGGGCAGGAGCAGATGCTCTGGAAACCCTGCCACTGTCCTAGCCTTCAGCAGACAGTGCAAAACCTTAGCCCTCCCTTCCTAAGGCAAACTCTGTCTGCAGAGAGAGCACCTCCACTCCAACCTTCCTTATCTTCTTCCCTTCCTCCCACGGCCCTACCCTTTCTGGTTGCCATTTGTCTTGGCTTCTGTGGCTGTTCACTGGCTAGGGTCGCCAGGGTGGACTGGGTCAGCCAGTCAGACCTTCCATTCTGCTCCATGTTTAATCTTGGCTGGCTGCTTCTCTGCACAACCGCTTCCTCCTGCTTTCTCTTGACTTGTTTGACTTTTGTCCTGGCCCTTGGTGTTACAGATTCTGGGGAAGTGAGGGTGGGAGTATGTTGGGAAATCCATTCCTGCAGAGAGGTGGACTAACATTTCTAGGTGGGTGACTGCTTGTCATTATGGAGTTAGATAACGACAATAGCAAATCCTCACATGACACTCACCAGGTGTCAAGCACTGCTTTCAGCATTCAGTGGAAAATAACTCAGCCAATCCTATTGGGTAAGACTCCTTTCTCCCCCATTTTACAGATAGGAAAAATCAAGACACTGAATGATTAGGACACTTAAAGTCACACAGCTGGAAAGTAACAGAGCCGAAGTGGTACCCAGGCAGCCTAGCTCCAACATCTGAAAGACCTCTCAGGAGGAATAATCAGGCCAGTGTCTGTGGGACAGCCAGGCAGAAATGTAGAGTAGCTGCAGGGGCTCTGACTTTGAGGCCAGAGGTGATCTGTAGACAAACCTTAGGGACATTCCTCCTTTTGGACTTCTGCCATGGGGCTGCTGTTGTAGCTCTGTCTTGCCAGTTATATCATCCGCTCACTCTTGTCCACATGCCGATCTTATTCGAATTGCCCGCCCTACCCCAGGCACCTCCAGACTTAGTTTACACTTCCTGCCCTCCTGGGGCCAACATCACTGCACTCTGTCCTGGGAACTCACCTTCACACCCAGCATCCTGTGAGGGATTTTATTCAAAGTAGAAAGGCCACACAGGTACCAGGGCCATCTCCTGGGTCAGGAGCACTTTCACAAGGTGGTGGCTTTCCTCCAGCCATCTCTGTGCCAGCTCATGGAGTAGGGAAATGCAAAGGTTCTAGTCAACAAATAAAATTTACATAAAATAGTTTCCAAATTTGTTCAAGGAGCAGACAGCAAAAGGAAACCTGCAATTAAGGAGTTTTTACATGCATTCGCTGTCTTCCCGCTGGCTGAGGTATCATCTTCCTGAATTAATGAGGTCTGGACCAAAGCTGGAGCACAAAATATGCTCACTTTCAAGACTTCAGGGCATTTGTGTCACCTAGCTCTTTCGTCACTGTGACAGTATGCCTGACTTCAATGACATAAGAGAAGGAGGATTCATTTGGGCTCAAGTTTCAGAGGGTTCAGCCCAAGACTGCCTGGCTCCAGGAGCTGAACAGAAGGTCATGGCTGTGGGAGCTTGTGACACGGGAGCTTCTTCCCCTCATTGTGACAGGAAGCAGAGAGAGCCAGTACAACCTTCAAGGGTATGCCTCCAGTGACCCACTTCTTCTAACTAGGCCCCACCTGCCAAGTTCCCACAGTCTCCCTAAATAGTGCCACCATCTGGGGAAACACTTCATATTCAAACCATACCATTCTGCCCCTGGCGCACCAAAGGCTCATGTCCATCTCATACCGTAAAGTGCATTTAGTCCATATCCAAGAGTTCCCAAAGTCTTAAGAGTTCCAACATCGTCCAAAAGTCTTAAGTCCAGAGTTTCCATTGAGACTCAAGGCACTCTCTCAGCTGTGAGCTCCTATAAAATTGAAAAGAAAGTTACATACTTTTTTACAGGTAAGTATTCCTGTTCCAAAAGGGTGCAGTGGGAGCCTAGAAAGAAGGGATGGAAGCAGAGAAAGACAGAAATCCAGCAGGACAAGCATTAAGTCCTCTAGCTCCATGTTAAGCAGCAGGGGATGTGGTCCCAAGGGCTTGGACAGCCCTGCTCCTAAGCCTTGCCAGCTGTAGTCCACTTGACCACTCCCCTGGGCTGGCTGCAGCTTTCTGTGGCAGATGCTCCATGTTCCTGGCATCTCCAACATCTTGGGATCTCCAATACAGCTTAGGCTTCCCCCTCAGCTTCATGCTTAACCCCAGGGGCTGCCTACAGAGACTCTGACCCTATCACAAATTTCCTGGCCTCCAAGGTCTTCCTTTGAAATCTGGATGGAAGCCTCCAAACCTTTGTGACTAGCATTCCGTGAGCCTACAAATCAGCATCACACCAGGCTTCAGTGGCTTACACCTGTAATCCTAGCTACTTGAGATAATCCTAGGCTGAGATAAGGAGCATCCAGGTTTGAGACCAGCCCAGGCAGAAAGACAGACACTATCTCAATAAATAGCTAGGCCTGCCATCTCAAGCTACACAGGAGACTGAGATCAGAGGGATCACAGTTCCGGGCCAGCTAGGGCAAAAAATAAATTTGTGAGACCCTATCCCAATGGAAAAAAGCTGGGTGTGGTGGCCCATGCTTGTCAATCCAGCAAGGCAGGAAGCCTAAAATAGAATGATCACGTCCAGCCTGGCCCAGGCAAAGAGCGAGACCCTATCTCCAAAATAACCACAGCAAGAAGGGCTGTGGTTGTTTGGTCCCAGATATCTGGGCAGGGCATCATGGCAGTGGGAGTGTGTCCCCTTCAAAGTCATGCCCTCAGTTCCTACTTCCTTCAGCTAGGCCCCACCTCTTAAAGCATCCAGAATCTCCCAAAACAGCACCACCAGCTGGGGACCACGTTTCGAACATATTCAAATCAAAACAGTGTCTGCCATGCTATGAGGCAGAAGTGGCAGGGAAGAGTCGGGGGTAGAGCTGAGCTTGTAGGACAAGGGAGGGCTGGAGCTGCAGGTGCAAGCAGGGAAGGAAGTGGACATCCATTGATGCTGCTGTCCACCATCTGCTACTGCTTAAGTCACTTACTTGTTCTTAAAGGCATTTGAAGCAGGTTGCCAGAGGTCTGGACCAAGAACAGCCAGGGGAACAAAGGGTTGAGCTGGTGGCAGGAGACGCCCAGGATGTGCTTTGCTCAACCCAAAGGCCACGGTCCCCCTAATAGCTTCGGACAAAGACAGAGCCCGACTTTGGATTTGGGCAGGGTTTTGAAAACTGACTTCCTCACTTGAATCCTGACTCATTCATTTGACAACAATCGCTAGTTCCTTCATCTTATTTGTCTTTTTTTTTTTTAGTTATTTTTCAAATAGGGTCTTGTGTTTTTGCTCAGGGCCAGTCTCGGACCATGAACCTCCTACCTCTGTAATGCCTCCTGAGTAGCTGGCATTACAGGAGAACATCTCCACACCCAGTTTATTTGTTGAGATAGGGGTCTCACTAACTTTTTGCCTGAGCTGGCCTTAGACTGTGACCCTACCTTCATCTCTCAAGTAGCTGGGATTACAGGCACACCACACCATACCCAACCTTATTTCTTTGTATTTAAGGTCAGAATCACAGTTAACCCTAGGGAGTTGGTGGATTAACTAGCAATGCCATCAGTGTAGTCATTATATGTAATCTGTCATCTAAGCAAATAGTAAATCGTTTATTCATTCTCTAAGTATTTCTGGGCCACCTACTATATGTGACTATAGGGCCTAAGACAGGGAATAGGGGAACTCTGGCCTCATTGAAATTCCTTCAAGTACTCACAGAACTTTGCTCATTAAAGCCCTTGTACAACATCCTAGATCAAAATGTGAGTTGTCTAAACATTGGGTAGCAAAGAAAATAGAGCACGAGGGCCAGAATTAAGGGACAGATTTCATTACCCATCCCCACCCCCCCCAAAAAAAACCAAAACATAGAAAGGAGGCCCACAGAAAGTAACAAGAAGTTTTGTTATTTTTTATTTTTTTAACCAAGCCTATAAACTGTTTATAGAAAAGAAAAAGTAAATATGACCTGATGTTGCAGCTTGAGGCGTTATATCCCAGACATTTTTGAAAGCCACAGGGTAGTCTTCACTTCTCCCGCCTGTCTCCCCCCACCCCAGACTGTCTGGGTTTCTTTTCCCTCCAGTGGTATAACATACACAAACTCTACCTAAGAATAGTGTATGGAATGCATGCCAGCCTAGGAAACACGTCTCTAACACAGTCTAAAGAGTGTCCCATTCATTTGTTCCACAAGTGTTTACTGATGAGTACTGTTTACCAAGTACCGTGCATTAGGGAGCAAATGGTACAAAACAAACAGTCCAGAGACAATTGCTAAGTACCGCAACGAGAGCTGCAAAGAAGGGATGCCGAAAAGTAGGGAGTCCCCCGTCTGGGGTGGGGAGCAGGGAATCAGCTTCAGGGAGCTAAGGCCCCTGCTCCCTCTACTGTCTTCCTCCTTCCTTCTCTCTTTTCACTCTTTCCGCCTCACTTTTCCTTGGAAATCACTAACAAAAGAAAAATGGATGTCTGAGAGATAACACTGAGGTTCTACCAGCTAGTCCTATGGAACAAGATTCCAAGGATTCAACTTGTCAATGTCTGTCCCGTGATCCTCTCTGGACCCTTGGATCTCGCCTAGAGCAATGGCAGAAAGAATTTGTCTACGTTTACTTAAGTACCTCCCATGATGGGGAACTCACTCCTTTATTTCCTTTTTCTTTCTTTTTCTTTTTTTTATTTCCTTGAGACAGGTTCTCACTATGTAGGCCAGGCCAGCCTCAAACTCAGATCCTCTTGCCTCAACTTCTCGAGTGCTGGGATTACAGAAGTGTACCACAGCACCCAGCAGAATGCTCTGCTTTATGGAAAGCTATTTAAACTTTGAGATTCCCTATTGGCTGGTTCAACAAATTATTACAAAGCCTCAAACATGTCCCAGACACCTAGAATACAAGGCAAATCTGACACAGGCCCCCTCAAGCTGCTCCAGCATCCCTGCTCCTCCTCTGGGAGCACCTCCTCCCTTCTGACTGCTTCCATCCCGTGCCTTCTCCTGTCACGTGACTTTGGTTGGGTCACCAGTTGACCTGTGTATCTCTCCAGAACCGAGTCCAGTCTTTAGCATGTCTCCCCAGACCCCCGACTGTCTGGCATTCTTTTTCCTCTGGTCTGACTCATATCCCTGGCAGGTTCCTTGCTCTGAAAACTGGGCTTATATTAATGGACTCAGGCTTGTTACTGGTTTTGGCAGCCAGACCTGTTCCTGAGGCACAAGAGCCAATCATCCACTGACAGCCTCCCCCTCCTCACGTGCCTCGGTGAGGCCCACCTCCACCTCCTCCACCATCACCCTGTGTGGGACAGTTTTTAAACAATGTTCAGAGTCTAACACCTGCCCTTGTTAAATGAAATCTTGTTACATTAGTCCCTTTGTGTTAAGGGAACCACTTGCATCTTGCTTCTGTTACCCGAGAACACCTCCACGTTTCCTCCTGAAGTGTGTGTGCTGGCACGCTTCTGGGTACAGCTCTGAGGAGCCTTCTCATAGGAGTCAGACCACTCTTTCATGAATATAGCTCATTCATAGACACATTTATTCATTCTACAACATCTCTCCAACATTGCTTAACAAAAATTTTGTTCTTTGAGCCCCTTTGCCAATGTATTACAAAGAAAATTGAGGCAAACTGCTTCATACTAAGGGGTGAATGGTTGATAGTAGTCACCTGCTTCTAAATTATCCCAGGAGAGTTCGCTCTTTGACCTGATTGGGTACCTGTCTATCAGCAGGAGTAAGTGGACGTTTGTTTTAAATGGCTTCCGTCAGCTAGCTCTGATGCAGACCTGGAGGACCCCCACCCCCACCCCCTCCAGGATCTGAAAATGGCCATAATCTCCTCAGCACACTTCCTGCCCTTTGCAACTGGACCCCATTGAGCTCAGAAATGCCATGGGACCTCACAACCCCAAGATCCTCAAGCCTTTAGCCTTTCACAACTTTCTCCCTTGTTACTGGAAAGGGCTGGAGGCCCTCAGCTCAAATTTCTGTTTCTTTAGGCAGTTTCTTGTCCAGATGGTACCCAGTGGAGTAAAACTCTTAACTTACTGTGCTTGGGTGGTTACGACTAGATTTGCACCCCAGAAGTTGGATAGAATTTGGATAGCAGAGCCATTAGCAGATCCAACCTCTGGAAAAAATTTTAATGTGGCTATAATACCATTTTCATAGGAGTACTAGAAAGCACAAATGGACTAATGCTGTGAAATGCTTAATAGAGTCCCAGGTTTGCAGTAAGTGCTAGCTATTGTATCAGCGAGGAGCACCAGCTAATACAAAACACAGCGCCTAACACAAAGCCCTCCTTATGTGGCTTGCACAGAGGAGGGGTCATTTTCCTCACAGTGCAGTGTTGAGGTGCCTGTTGCAGGTATCAGTTCAGCAGCTCAAAGATACTGGGCCTCACGTTGCTGAAATGCCTCTGCTTATTCCCTTGTGGATGCAAGAGGGGTGGCATAACTCCAGCAGTTGCATCCTGGCTTGAGCCTGGAGAGGAAAGACTTCTGTAGCCACGTCTAACATTGTTGACCAGGAAGGGAAAAGCTTCCCCAGAAATCTGTGAGAACATTCTGTTTAGGTCTCAAGGTCCGGAACTGGCTCACATAGCTATTCCCTCCCTGCAAAGAGGCCAGGAAAGTAAGAACAGGACAATCACGACTGGCACACCACTCACGAGCCCTCGCCAGGAAAAAGTAAGGGGGTTAGAAACTGAGAGTGATTACCACAGTGATCACTCCCAGCTGGAGCGTGCCCTTTTATCCATCCACTTCCCATGGTAACCAATTATCAAGCAACTTTGTGCCCGTTATAAATAATATTCAATGTACTCACAGCTTCCTGTACTAAACTAGGTTCTCTCTTAACCTCTCCCTGTCCACCTGAATAAGTTCCCTGCTGTTCCTTTTTTCCCCAGGAAGTTTTCTGTACTAGTCAGTACTGCTGACGGTGCTGTGTAACAACCAACCCCTAACCAGCAATCCACATTTCTCTACCTTGCACCAACTTGCAGGTCAGCTGAAGCAGCTCTGGCCCAGGATGTGGGTTCAGGTGTGCCTAAATACCTGTCATTCCAGGACACTGGCCTAAGGAGCACCAACTCCCTAGGAGACTCACTCTTCATAGAGGACCGGGAGTGCACCCAAGACTAAACCATGTAAGAAGGATCTGAAGTTCTGCCTGCATCATGACTGCTCACATTCCATTGGCCCTAGCAAGTCACATGACCAACAAGGAAGATTATCCCTCCCTCTAGAGGGAAGGACAAAGTGAATATTTGCTGTACAAGACTCTAATCTAATCTACTCTAATCTGATCTAGTCACACTTCCTAATCCAAACCTGGTCAAGAGTCTTCCCTGGTCACTGTGGTCCTCAGCACATCCTTCTGTCAATCTTATAATTCTGTGTTGTCCCTTCTTTTTCAGGTCTCTGTCTTCTCAGTAGACTGCAAAAAGATGACTGGGGCTGTGTTGTGCTAGTAGTCTTTTGTGGTTTCTCAGAGGTGAAAAGTGCCGTTGTCATGCTCATGGCAATTATTTACTGGCTTAATTGCAAAATAATAAAGACCCAACATTCCAAAACAAGAACAGGAAAGACAGATTATCTGGAAGCTGTGATGAGACTCTAGTTCTGAGATGTTACTTAAACTTGCTATAGTGCTGCACGTGAGTGTATCAAGAATGAGAGATTGGGTCTTCCATAGGTCACAGCATGGTGTATCTCTAGGTCCTCAGCCACTGCCAGGGTAGCATGCAGTGCTATATGCTACTATTTTCAGGAATAACTCTGTGATTAAAAATATATAAGCTCAAGGACGGGGGGTGCAGCTCCATGATAGAGTGACAACTCAGTATTTGCCACATGCCAGGGTCATTCCCAGTACCAAAAGTAATAAATAAATAAATAGGATCAACAGGTAATTAATTCGATAAACATTTCAGTGCCAAACACTGAAAATTCAGTGATAACTAACACATGGTCACTGTGCTCAGGCAGCTCACAATCTGAGGGGCAGATGGTGGTGGAAATCTGGTAGTTAGCCAATAAAACAAAATGTGTAGGTAGAGCCTGTGGCTCACGCCTGTAGTCCTAGCTACTTGGGAGGTGAGATCAAGAAGACTGTGGTTCAAGGCCAGCCCGGGGAAATAGTTTGTGAACCTCATCTCCAAAATATTCAGAGCAAAATATACTGAAGCTGTGGAGTGCACTAACCTTGGTACCACATACACACATAAAAAGTGTGTAGGTGGAACTCTGGGTCTTTGCTAGTGGGAATGCAAATGGTACAGCCACTTTGTGGTGGGTTATTTTTGTTTTTTGTTTGTTTTTAGTGCTGGGGTTTCAACTCAGGACCTCATGCTTGCCAGGCAGGCACTCTACCACTTGAGCCACTCCAACAGTCCGATATGGCCATATTGGAAAGCAGTTTGGCAGTTTCTTATAAAAATAAACCTACCAGGCAAGGACTTCTTCAGTAGAACTCCAGTAGCCCAGCAATGAAGAGAAAAGATGGACAAATGGGACTACCTGAAATTAAAAAGCTTCTGCACAACAAAAGAAATGGTCTTTAAACTGAAGAGACCACCCATAGAGTGGGAGAAAATATTGGCTAGCTACACATCAGACAAAGGACTGATAACCAGAATGGATAGGGAGCTCAAAAACTAAACTCCCTAAAAATTAATGAACTAATAGAGAAGTGGACAAATAAACTAAACAGAACTTTTTCAAAGGAAGAAATCCAAAGAGCCAAAAAACACATGAAAAAATGCTCACCATCCCTGGTCATAAAAGAATTGCAAATCAAGACCCACTAAAACTCCACCTCACACCTGTTAGAATAGCTAGCACCAAGAACACCACCAACAAGTGTTGGCAAGGATGTGAGGAAAAAGGAACCCTCATATACTCCTGATGGGAGTGCAAGCTAGTACAACCACTCTGGAAAACAATATGGAGTCTTCTTAAAAAAACAAACAAACATAGATCTGCCATATGATCCAGCAACCTTACTCCTGAGGCTATACCCAAAGGACTGTGACACAGGTTACTCCAGAGGCACCTGCACACCCATGTTTATTGCAGCACTATTCACAATAGACAAGTTATGGAAACAGCCAAGATGCCCCAGCACTGACGAATGGATTAAGAAAATGTGGTATCTATACACAATGGAATTTTATGCAGACATGAAGAAGAATGAAATTTTGTCATTCTCAAGTAACTGGATGGAACTGGAGAACATCATCTTTAGCAAAGATAGCCAGGCTCAGAAGGCCAAAAATCATATGTTCTCCCTCATGTGGATTGTAGACCCAAAACAAATGCAGTAATATTATCGGACATGGGCCACACAGTAAGGGGAGAATGTGCACGGGGGGAATAGGGAAAGGGAAGGGAAGCTAAAACTTGAATGTGGTTGATGTGCTCACTGTAGAGGAGTGAATATAGTAATCTGAAACTGGCAAAGGCCACTATGGAAAGGGGACCAGGAAGTAGTGACGAGGACTGACAGAAATGAACCAGTGTGGGTTGTAATACACTTGTGCATGGAAGCAATGCTAGGAATCTCTCTGTGTAGCTATCTATATCTCAAACTAGCAAAAACGCTATGTCTTTCTTATTATCTCTCTGTTTTCTCTTCAACAAAATTGGAGAACAAAGGGGAGGAACAGGTTTTGCCTGCAAGCGGGGCGGTGGGAGGAGGGGGCCCAAGCAATGTATACACATGTGAGTAAATGTAAAAATGATTAAATAAATAAATAAGTATAGATAAATAAACCTACTGATTACTATACAGTCCAGCATAGGCTGCTCCTTGACTCAAAGGAGTTGAACACTTATATTCACACAAAAACCCACATGTCAGTGTTTACAGCCACCTTAGTTATAGTTGAAACAGGGATGCAATCAAGACATCCTAGAGCAGGTGAATATTATTCAGTGCTAAAAATAAATGAGTTGCCAAGACATGAAATGACATGGAGGAACCTTAAAACTGCTATTTCTAAGGGAAAGAAGTCAATCCAAAAGAGATTACCTACTGTGTGGGTTCCACCTCTATGACATTCTGGGAAAGGCAAAACTACAGAGAAGGGAAAACATCAGTGGTTTCCAGTGATTAAGGGAGAGGAAGGGATGACTGGGCAGAGCATGGAGGACTTTTAGGGACATAAGACTACTCTGTGTTTTACGGTATTGGTGGATCTGTGTCCTTACATGCTTCTCAAACCCCTAGAATGAATAACACGAAGGGTGAACACCAAGGTAAACTATGGACTTCAATTCCTAATACTGTATCTGTATCAACTCATCAACTGTAACGAAAAGCCTCACAAACAAAAGACTTGAATAATAAGAAATAAGAATAATATGAATAGTGGAAAGAATAGAAACAAGAAGAAAGTCAGAGTGGCTGGAGGGGTAGATGGCGACTGTGTACTTACTGCTCAGTTTTTTGATAAAGCTGAAACTGCCTCCCCCAGTGATAACAGGGTTCTGACAAAGGGCTGTGAACACAGTGCTGTGACATCACAGAGAAAGCAGTAGTCAGCTTTCCCTGGGCATGATGGGAAACCTGCAGAAGAGGTGGGCTTGGGCTGAATCATGAAGGATTAGGAGAAATTCTTCAGGTAGGGCAATAAGAAAGATGAAGCAACCTGGCACGGGGCACCATCTGTGCAAAAGTCAATGTCAGGCTAATACCTGTTGGGCCCACTAACACTGGGTCCAGGTATTTAGAGCGCTGGCATATGGCCAAGTGTTTAGGTGCTGGATAAATTTTATCGAATGGATGGGTGGTAACCCAACAGGACAAGGCAAGTGGAGCTCCACTTCCCAGCTGGTCACAAAAAATTAGCAGCCATTGTGTCAGATACCTCCCATACTGTCCTCCAGAATGGCTAAAAGGGCACCATGGGTTTCCAGTTGCTCTCCAGCTGGGATAAAACGTCTTTTTGGGTTGGTGTGAATGCTTGAAAGGTAATTTTATGGCAAACAAGGCAGTGGCGTCTTACTGATGACATATATATTTTAGGAGGGTTTTGTGTTTCTCAACATTGAACCAACAGTCTGAGGACTGGATCAGGCTCCCGTGGAACTGGCCGTCCTGGCCAAATGAACAAGCCCACTTATACAAAGGAATTTGGAACAGGAGTTGGGCCTGAGTGAGGAGGAGGAGGAGACACCCTCTGGGATGCTGAGCTCCATCCAGCTGACTGGGAGCAAATCCCAGAGGCAGAACACCAGAGGGACAAACACCATGTTGAGGAATCCAGTCCCTGTCCCTAGAGGTTTCCCCTGCAGGCTTCAGGCAGAGACTGGGCTCTTCCAGATCGGACCTCTGAAAGTCCCTGTTGCTAGACTGGGCTTCACAGTGGTGTTGGACTCTTGGGCTGTGATAAGAACTGCATATTGATTTAAAAGATGATAGAGAACCTGTATAGATGCATATAGATTCAACCTAACCTCAGATTTACTGATAACTTGCAGGTATAGTACAAAGACTTTCTCCCCCTGAATCATCTGAAAGTGACCGTCATGGTACCTATCACTCCTGGATAAGAAGATATGTTTTTCCAACAATCAAGGACCAACTGTCAAGGTTCTGAAGTTCACAGCACGTAGCTGACCCTTGGGCCACATTTAAATTTCATCCTTTGTCTCAGTGACTTTTTTTTAATCACAAAAGGATCCAGTTTTATATTACACCATGCCTTAGGTAACAAGTCCCATCAGTCTCCTTCAGTTCAGAGTGCTTCCCCAGTCTGCCCTTGGTTTTCATGACCTTGACCCTTCTGAAGGTTAACAGGCCACTTTAGCGACTGGCCCTCAGTTTATAAAGGATTTATCTGACATCTTATCCTAGGTAGATTAGGATTGTATCTTTGGCAGAAATATCAAAGATGATACTGTGTTCTCCTTGGTGTACCATCAGGTGATGCAAGAATTCGATGTGCCCCATTACTGTTGATGTTCAGGTAGGTGGCACCTGCCCAGCTCTTCACAGTGAAGTCACTATTTTTACTGTCTTTCTCTCTGTAGTTGAGAATTGTCTTTGTGTAAATATCCTGTTTCCCATCAAAATTTCCATTTATTCAGTTACGTGTAACACTATGATTCCTGGTTTACTACTTTGTAACTCTCCTTATGTTGAAATTTCCCAGAAACGACCAGATATACCTGCATTGTTCTTTTGGTTCATTCCCATTATTGTTTAAACATTTACTTTCTGGATAGCAAGATGCTTCTGGCTCATCACTGCCTCCTCCAAGGGTCCCTTCTTTCCTTTCATTGAAGATGGAGTTTGGAAACCCACATCTGGGCACATCGGAGTGCCACTGCACTCAAGCTCTTTGAGGAGAAATAACTAGGGAATATATGTGTGTCTTTTCATACCCAAGTGCAAGTACACACATATGCACGTGTTTTTCCCATCTGTGCTTATTTCTGTATTTATAAATCAACCACTGTGAGTTCCTACAAACACCTGTAATTGCATCCAGCCTGCACAGGTCTTTCCAGATTTCTCTCTTTCATATGTGTTTTGGTTCTCCAACAGTGAGTCATCTTTGTCCTTCACCTTTAGCCTGCTTATGATCACTCTTCTTTGAATAAACAGTCCTGCAACTCCACTGCCATTCTGCCCTCCATTAAGGCTGACAGCCAGTGCAGGCCTCCTCCCCTGCTCTGACACTTCGATGGGGTCACTCTCTGCCTTGGACTGAGTCCCCTGTACTGAACTGCCCCTTTGGGTGGAGGCTGTCTTCTTTTAGCTGAACTCTGTCCCTTTTGCCAGGTAACCTTCCTGCATGGACGCCCTCTTCAGCTTCTGAAAGCCAGATCCAGACCCCCCTGAGTGGGTGCTTTCCTTCCTCCACCTGTCCCCTGGACCAGCTGAAAGTGGGCAACATGGACCAGATCTGTCCAGGGTCAGCTTAGGCTCCTCCCTTTGAAGGGTGTAACTATGTTTACTGTTTGTGGTGCTCTTTTTCAAAGGTACACTGAAATCCAGGCAGAAAGACAAACCACTCATTTCTTCAGTACTCTCCAAAATCATATCATTACTCGTTTTCCACAAGTTCCTGTGTGATGTTGGAACTCAGCACCTGCTTGCTTCCTTCATGTCTCTCTCTTGTTCTCTCTTGTATCATAGCGAATGATCTTTTTAATATACTGTTGAATTTAGTTTGCTAGTGTTTTGTTGAGGACTTCTGCATTTATGCTCATCAGGGATATTGCCTGGTAACTTTTTGTTGTTGTGCCCTTATCTGGTGTTAGTATTAAGGTGATGATGATCTTATAGAATGAGTTTGTATCTATTTCCTCTTCAATTTTCTTGCACAGTTTGAGAATTGGTATTATTTCTTTAAATGTTGGGTAGATTTCAGCAGTAAAGTCATCAGGCCCTGGGTTTGTCTTTGATGAGAGACTTTTTCTTGCTGATTGAATTTCCTCATTTCTTGTCAGTCTTTTCTAGTTTTCTATTTCTTCATTGTTCGTTCTTGGTAGGTTGTAATGTACAAGAATTCACCCATTTCTTCTAGGCTGTACAATTGCTTGGTGTATAATTGTCCCTACAGGTCACAGAGGATCCTTTGTATTTGGTAGGTATAATATCTCCTTTTTCTCATCTCTGGTTTTATTTATTTATGCCTTCTCTCTTTTTTCTTACTTAGCCTAGCTAAAGGTTTGGTGATTTTATCTTTTCAAAAAGCCAACTTTTCATTCCATTGATCTTTTGCCTTGTTTTTAAAGTCTCTATTTACTTCTGCTCTGATCTTTATTGTTTCCTTCCTTTCACTAATTCTGGGCTTAGTTCTTGTTTTTCGAGGTCCTCGAGCATCATTAAGTTGTTTACTTACAGCCTTTCTTCTTTTTCGATGTCGGCATTTATTACTACAAACTTCCCTGAGTGTTACTTTTACTGTATCTTAAAGGTTCTTCTGGTATGTTGGGTTTCCATTTTCATTTGTTTCCAGAAACTTTTCAATTTCCCTTCTGATTTCTTTACTATCTCTTTGATTGTTAGGAGGTGTTGTTTAACTTCATATGCTTACAAGTTCCAGAATTTTTTCCTGATGTCAAGTTCTAGTTTTCTAACATTGTGGTCAGAAAAGATAGTTGAAATGACTTTCATCTTCTTAAACTTGTTAAGACTTGCTCTGTCACCTCACATATGAGCTGTCCTGGAGAGTGCTCTGTGCCCTGTTGGAAGGCAGGTGTATTCTGCGGCTGGTGGCTAGAATATTCTGTCAATACCTGGTAGGTTGCATCTCTTAGCATTTGCAAAGGCTGTTCCTTCTGCTTGGAACGCTTTTCCCAGGGTTCATAAATCCTCCATTTTAAATATTTTTGACTCTTGGGTCCCTAAACTTGACCTCCAGGATAATAACTTTTCTCTCTGCCCACTGTTGTCACGCTTACCTTTTTCTTTCTATCTAAAATATTGTCCATCTCTCCTACTATGCTGTGAACTCCAAGTTCCGTGAGAGAAGTTCACTCATTCACTTATTCATCCTTCAAGTTATTTATTGAGCTTTCACCACTGTGAGGCTCTGTGCTAAGTACCAAGGATGAAACAGGGAACAAGATCCAGCTCTTTCCCCCAAAGAGCACGCAGTCCAGTAAGGCATTCCAGAAAATCAGCCAGCACTCAATCCCTAGTGCCTGGTGCATGGAGCAGGTTCAGGGAAGCTTGTTGAAATTTACAGGACTGGAGAGCATGGAATATGATACTGATTCCCTGATAGACTCTTTTCTAATGACAATGACAATAGGAATGGTGATAATGACAATAATATTACAACAGCATCCAATAATATTTATCAAGGGTTTTCTGGGTGTTGAACACCAGGCAAAAATGCTTACTGTTGATTCTCTCATACAACCTTTCTGATCACTCTCTGGGATAAGCACAAGTCCATATTGCCTAACTGTAATTTTAAAATCTAAGAGGCTCCACAAACAGTTTATTTATAACTAAAACCAAACCAACCACAGAACTTAAAACACCATCAACATCGTCCTACACAGAAACCTCGCCTACCTTGAGTTCGCTTTACTTGATTTGGTTGGCAAAACCTGCCCCAAAGCAATGTGAGGTAATCTATGGTCCCTAATTTGTTCTTCTTAGTGTAACTATTTGCTGGTCTGATTCACTGCCGACACATGGGTTGCTGCTCCCGTCCCTGCAGGATCAGGCTGAGACTGGGACTTCTGGCAGATGCCCTCGCTTGGCCTCTGCCCCTTTCCTGTTCTGCATCCCACACTTCTCCTGGGTGTAAATCCCACTATCTCAGCTGACAGTGAAGACCCTGCAGCCAAATACTTATCGTCCCTTCTGCCTTGGGCACAGGTTAGGAATGAGGTCCACCCAGATATCTAGCCTGCTGAGTGTGGCTCCAGAGGCCAGTGCATAAAACCAAGAAAGAGGAAGGGACAAAGCAGACATGGGGGAGTTGGGCAGGGACTTGGGGGAGGGCAGGAGTTCATTAAGCAGAAAAGGAAGGGAAGAGCATTTCAAGCCATGCAACAGTGAGCTTATGTGAATGGGAAGGAGGTCAAGGTTGCTGGAAAGGAGTTTGGAAAAGGAATTTGGGGGATGTGGCGTGGACCCCCTCCCCATTACTCTATTTGAGAGTGCCTTTGCCCTCTGACACATGGACACACCCTGAGTCTCAGCTGATCCAGCCAGACCCAAACAAACCTTTGTGCCCGTCACTCCTGGTGGGCTCCCCCCCCCCCCCCCCGCCGTGTGTGTGTGTGTGTGTGTGTGTGTGTGTGTGTGTGTGTGTGTGTGTGTGTAGGTGCGGGAGCTGCTTTATTTTCAAGAAGATTATTACGAAGTGGATTTGAGCTTGAATCCTGGCAGAGTTTCACCCTTGGTCCCTTTTGATGAGGCTCCCACCACCACCAAAGCACCCGAAGTTTACCGCGAGCCCCGACGCCTTGTTGGTGACTAGGCTGCTGCGCTGGTGGCCCCATCTGGGTCGCCTTCCAGAAGGTCGGTCGTGCTCACTTTGAGTGTCTCAGATCAAGGGTCAGTGCCGCCCAGAGCCGCGGGGCAGACGAAGGGCGCAGCCGCCACGCGCGGGACAAAGGCGCAGAAGGACGCGTGGCGGGGACCTGGGGCCACCGCGCTGCTCCCCAGCTCCGGCACCCGGTCCGGATCAGCCTAGTCCAGGGCGGCTCTGCACTGCAATGCGCTCACTGGGCCAGTGTCACGTCCTGGCCTGAACGTCATTTGGGTTATGACCGTGCCACCTTGGCTTAGGCTTACACTGTGTGACGTTCTTGAGCCGTAGCAGTAAGGACGCAGAACGGCTCTGTGTGCTGGTCTAACCCGTTTGGTTGCCATCGACCCCATGTGCTGGTAACCCCATTGCACAGGAGGAGGCTAGGCGCAGACCACCACTCCCTCAAAGCTGTACTGCCAGCCTGGATGGCCTCCCAGCCCCGGGCAGGGTCTGTTTTAGCTTTGGGTATTTCCTTAATCTTGTAGGGTTTTTAATTGTTGCATTTGTTTTATTTAAATAAATATTTCATTAAAACAGCTGTGCGCCATGTAAGTGCATATAGGACGGTGGTCCTGCAAGAACACTGTGGAGCTAGAAAATGCCGGTGGCCTAGTGATGTCTGAGAGCACACCCATGCTGCCAGTGGGATAAAACTATAGCACATAAGGTTGTGTCAGTACAGAATATTGATGACCATACAGACGACCACGTTTGTGTATTTACTACCCTGTGCTTTATCACCTTTTTAGAATGCACTCCTACTAACATTAAGAAAGTTTGGGACACCGGACTCAGTCAAACGACTCCTGGTCACCAAGTCTCCATTGCATGGTGTTCTCTTGTGCTTGATTTTAGCTGTAGTTTTGTTCATCACCGCCCTAGGAGAGTGCGGCTACTTCTACATGTGCCATCTAGTTGGGTAAGCTACAGCATGTGGGTCCTGGCCATCTGGGGGAAGGTGGCTCCCCACAAAGGACCTGAAGTGAATGCAGTGGTGAGTACATTCTAGGATGTGGTGATGAAGTCATCTAGTGACGCGTTTCTCAGAGCGCACACTGGTTGTTCAGTGGCACAGGACGTCTTAGCCCTTTGCTATTGAGTTTTAGTGCCTTTAACTTTTGCATCATGCAGGTTGTGTTAGGCTCCTCACAGCTCCCGCAGGGGGTTACTGACCCCCTGGCTATTTCCCAAGGGAAAAATACAGAAACTCAAGGATGCTAAGTGATGGCCCCTCACTCAGCAGGTTAGGTACTGAATGTGGTAACCTGCAGGCCCTCAGATACTTTGGTTTTGGGGGCCCAGTCCCCAGCCCTCTTCACAGCATAGCAAACTCTTTAAAACACATTACCTACAGCCCCTGTATTACAACATTTCTGAAAGTTTTTTTTTAATGTTTCAATTTTGCTTTTACTTGGCTCCAAGGCATTAATTTACAATGGCTGTGATTTCTTCATAATGATTTGGCGTACTGGGAAATTCCTGCAAAGTGAGAAAATCTTAATCATTTTCACCTGTAATGAGATTTTTAGGAATAATTAATTGAGCAATTTAGTGATGTTGACACGGTGCTACCTTCTGTGGACATTTAATTAAACATTTATTAGTTTTGACTTTGCAGTTTGCTTTTCTCTCAATAGAGCCAAAAAATTACTTTTCCAGGTTTCCAACGTTTTTGTTGGAAAGCCCTCTTAGCAGCTTGGGAGTCCCAGGCACTTGGCTGAGGTTACCCAGCTGTGAGATGGACCTGCCCACCCAAAGCCACACCACACGGTGGGGTAACCTCCTCTCCTTGAAAATTGGCTGTGATGGGATATCTTGGCTCCGCTGCTGCTAAGCTGTGAGCTGCTTCAGAGTGTCTGTTAACTGTAAGCAGGTCCCTCACAGAGCGATGCCACTGATAGAATTGTGCCTTTTTCAGGGGCGTGGGGATATCAGACATAAAGTGTACTGGGAAAGGGGTGAGGAGTGCTGGTGTGTCTCGGTCATCTCTGGCTGCTGTTGGGAAATACCACAGGCTGGGAGGCTTAGGCAACAGGCACTTATTTCTCTCTCTTCTGGAGGCTGAGAAATCCAAGATCAATTGCTGGCAATTGATGTCTGGTGAAGGCTCTCACCCTGCCTTGCAGACAGCTGCCTTCTTGCTGTGTCCTCACACAACAGAGAGAGTAACTCTCTTTTAAAGGCACTAATTCCATCATGAGGATCCGTCCACATGAGGTCATCTAAACCTAGTTACCTCCAAAGGCCCCACTACACACACCTTCTCATGGGATTAGGGCAGCAACATAGGACTTTGGGGAAGATATTAGACCTTCAGTCCATAGCATGGTGCTGCTGGTGCTGTGTGTCCTGCAGGAAGTCTCTGCCCCACTCTGAGCCTAGATTTCCTGTCGGGAAACAAAGATGGACCAGGAGAGTTCTGAACTGATGTCCCTTTCAGTGTTGTGACACTGGCTGCTGAGGGTTCATGGAAAAGGTAGCGAGTGAGCAAGCACTGTAAGAAGAAGGTAAGAGCCTACAGGCCTTCTTTGGCAAATGGGCTTAGCAGACATTTCCAGCAGCAGTTCCTGTGGTTCTCCCTGGCTTTTCTGGGTGCAGTCTCCCTCAGTCCTTTACCTTTCCTTAAATCTGGCCATCACCTTCATGGGCTTGTACCATTGTGACACATGGACCACTGGGCACCAGACTGGCATATAGCAGGTGCTCAATGCAGTTGTCAAAGAGGCATCCTTTCCAGATGGAAAATGGAGGCACAGAGAGGTCTGAGTCATTGCAGACACAGCCCAACTGCTATGATACTCCTGCATGCCCATCCCTGCAAGAGGTCAGATGTCATGTCTGCAGATTGACTGGACTTTCTTTTCACCTGTCCCCAAACCATGACCTGAGTGAGGTCACCAATGGGAGGAGGGCAGAAGACTGAGGACTTTGCGCCTCACTTGGGAAGTGCAGATCCGCTTCACCCAAAGGCTTCTGACTAAGAGCAACAGAGCCTAGGAGCTAGGATCCTCGTTTCTGCTGGGATGCAAGCATGTCTTGCAATTCTGAGTCAGCCCCTCAGCCTCTCTGAAACTTTGTTTCCGTGCCAGGAAACCAGAAGTCTGGATGAGAGCAGAGCTTCTCAAGAAGATCACGGGAGGATCCTGATAAAATGCATGGTCTGAATCAGGTGGGGTGGGGGTGGGGGTGGGAGAAATAGCATTCTGTATTTCCAACAACCTCCCAGGTGAGGCAGCTACTCCTGACTGTCTTATCTTGGCTCATCTTTGAGTAACCAGGACCAAGAGGACTTCTGAGGGGCTTTGAGCCCTGGCAGTGGCACAAGGAGGATGAACAAAAAAAAAAAAAAAAAAAAAAAAGAGTTGCCCAGATTGGGTCAACGAGTGTAGCACAGACAGAATGTGACATGATTTCAGAGAGCTCCTTACAACTACCAGTTACAAAAATTATCGTCACGATGGTTGTCATATCAACAAACATTCATGCAGTGCTTTCTGCTGTCCAGAGCAGCTGAACCCTGATGACCCCATAGGCACCATGGTGGGAGAGGAGGACATGGCTGGGAGTAGTCCCAGCCGGATGGTGTGGACCACAGCACAATAGCCCCTAAACTATTGTTTCCCCCTGGTGAATCCTTTGGACTTTGCAGTCTGTGTCATCTGTCACCTCTGGCCAGTTCTGGTGTTACGATAAAAATTAGGCATGGTTAACACAGAAGCAAATGGGTGGGGCTTTGGGCCAAGGAACTTCATTTATAAAACCAGATGGTGGGCTAGATGTGGCTGACAGACTGCAGTTTGGCTTACTCCTACTACTCATTTTTGGCTTTTCTTCTTTTCTAATAATATTTGTGTTTAAGTTTATAAGTTTCTCTGTATATACTGTATTAGCTGTAACCTACAAGTTGTCATGTGTCATATTTTCATTATTAATTAGCTCAAAATATTTTTAAATTTCCACTTTGACTTCTTTTGGGGACTTATGAATTTTTGGGGTTATATGATAATTTCCAAATGTTTGGGATTTCCAGCTTAATTCCACTGTGGTCAGAGGCTGTATCTGTAGGATAACAAGCCTTTCAAATTTGTGGAGACTTTCTTTATGGGATAGGTGTTTTTTTGGGGGTACTGGGGTTTGAACTCAGGGCTTTGTGCTTGCTAGGCTGAAGTTCTACTGCTTGAGTCACACCTCCAGTCCTTTTTGCTCTGGTTATTTTGAAGATAGGGTCTCGCTTTTTTGCCCAGGTCAGTCTGGACTTTGATCCACCTATTTTGCACTTCCCACTGAAGCTCGGGTGACAGGCCTGCACCACCACTTTCAGCTTTTTTTTTTTCTGTTGAGATGCGGTCTCACAAACATTTTTCGTCAGCTGGCCTGGAATCTCAATCCTCCCAATCTCAGCCTCCTGCATAGCTTGGGATGACAGGTGCAAGCCACAACACCCAGTTTTTTTTCCATTGAGATGAGGTCTCTCAAACTTTTTTACCTGTGCTGGCCTTGAACCACAATCTTCCTGATCTCAGCCTCCCAAGTAGCTAGAATTACAGGCGTGAGTCACCACACCCAGCATCTGTGCTCTTGAAAAAGAGTAAGTACACTACCATTGTTAGTTATATCATCTGTATTTTTGCTGGCCCGTGTTTTTAAATTATGTGCACATCACATATAGCTTCACTAAATTTTGATCTTTTTCTTTTAATAACAGAGCAGTATATTAAATTCTCTACTACGATCATAGATTTGATTATTTTTCCTCTCTCACTCTTTTTGAGGCTATGTTTTTAGCTCCATGCAAATTTAAAAATTTTAAATATTATCTTTAGCAATTAAATATGAAATATCTTCAGTAGTAATGTTACCTTAAAATGCATTATATTTTTGTTGTTAAAACTGCATGTGTTGATCACTGCCTGTTACAGTTATATTGTTATTACATATAAGTGTATACGAGTCAACTTTCCATTACTGTAGCAAAACACCTGACTTCAAAAGAGAAACAGTTTATCTTGGCTCACCCACCGATGCGAAGGTTTCAGTCTATTGTCACCTGTGGTTAGGCACTGCTCATGTGGGGAGGGGGACTGTGGCAAAATAAGTCTGCTTGCCTCATGGCCAGGAATGAGAGCATGCACAAAAGACCAGTCTCACACGCCCCCGGGTCTGACCCCCAATGACCCAGGACCTCCCAGTAAGCCCCAGTTTCTGCTAACTGCTTATAGGGCCACGCTGGGGAACAAGCCTTTAACCCACGGGCCTTTGGGAGACATTCAGATGTAAACTGTAACCATGTTAATACAATGAATCAGCTTTTCCTACGCTTATTTCAATGTTTCAGGTTCCTCATATTTAACGTGCACATTTCTTAAAATCACAATGTCATTGAGTTTTGATGTATGAAATCGTCTGATTAATAAAACAATTTTTGAAAAGTCTTCCATTTTCCCCACCCTGCTGACCTGCAGGCTTTCTATCCTGTTACTGTCCCTGTACTACCACCTTCAACTCACCTCACTATTTTCGTTTTAGCTGTCACCATTCCCTAGACAAGGCAAGAGACTAAGGACACTGTAAGTCACTTATCCGCTCCTGCTGTTTGTGCTATGTGGTCCTGTAGTTAACTCTGCACACATCTTAACCCCAGGACGTCGTTTCCTTTTGTCTTAAGTGGTTGGCACAGTGATCCCCCCTCCCCCCATATCTGTGAGAGACGGGTTTCAGCAGAGTCCTCATCGTGGTGACTTTAGGGTTCGTAGTTTATCAACATTCTGTGTGTGATAACCCTCCTCGTCCTCAGCCCTCACCAGAATCACCTTCTGAGCTCCTTCCGTGGCGATCTTGGCTTTGTCTGGCATGAACTTCAACCTCTTCCAGTCTCTACCATGACCCCAGACTGCTGTCACCCATTCAGGTCTTTGTTACAGCGGCACTCCCACTGTGGGTATCAGTTTCGATCTTCTTCAGTTCAGACTGCTGCAAAGGAACACGTAGACTGAGTGGCTCACGATAGAAATGTACTCCTCTTCCACTTCACCCCTGTTAGAATAGCCAGCATCAGCAACACCACCACCAACAGGTGTTGGCGAGGGTGCGGGGAAAAAGGAACCCTCTTACACTGTTGGTGGGAATGTAGACTAGTACAACCACTCTGGAAAAAAATTTGGAGGCTACTTAAAAAGCTGGACATCGATCTACCATATGATCCAGCAATACCTCTCTTGGGGATATACCCAAAAGACTGTTACTCCAGAGGCACCTGCACATCCATGTTTATTGCGGCACTATTCACAATAGCCAAGTTATGGAAACAACCAAGATGCCCCAGCACTGACGAATGGATTAAGAAAATGTGGTATCTATACACAATGGAATTTTATGCAGCCATGAAGAATTGGAATTTTATGAAGCCATGGATGGAATTGGAGAACATCATTCTGAGTGAGGTTAGCCTGGCCCAAAAGACCAAAAATCGTATGTTCTCCCTCATATGTGGACATTAGATCAAGGGCAAACACAACAAGGGGATTGGACTATGAGCACATGATAAAAGCGAGAGCACACAAGGGAGGGGTGAGGATAGGTAAGACACCTAAAAAACTAGCTAGCATTTGTTGCCCTTAATGCAGAGAAACTAAAGCAGATACCTTAAAGCAACTGAGGCCAATAGGAAAAGGGGACCAGGAACTAGAGAAAAGGTTAGTTCAAAAAGAATTAACCTAGAAGGTAACACCCATGCACAGGAAATCAATGTGAGTCAATGCCCTGTATAGCTATCCTTATCTCAACCAGCAAAAACCCTTGTTCCTTCCTATTATTGCTTATACTCTCTCTTCAACAAAATTAGAAATAAGGGCAAAATAGTTTCTGCTGGGTATTGGGTGGGGGGAGAGGGAGGGGGTGGAGTGGGTGGTAAGGGAGGGGGTGGGGGCAGGGGGGAGAAATGACCCAAGCCTTGTATGCACATATGAATAATAAAATTAAAAAAAGAAAAAAGAAATGTACTCCTCACAGTCCTGGAAGTGTGGGGGCTGGGGGGCAGCATGGTTGGGTTCTGGCGAGGGCATTCTGGGTTGCAGACTGAAGAAGATAGAGTTCAGGAGTAACAAGTAGTCATAAGTTAGAAGACCAGAGGGTGGGGAGCCCCAGAGAAGTGAGTTCTATAATCCACATCCAAATTTCCCCCAAGAAATGTACTGTATCCTAAATTATATTGCAAGCAGAGGCCCAGAGAACCTTACTAGAAAGCGACTGCTAAGAAGCTAAAAGTTGAGCAAAGAATTTGTTAGTCTCAGAGGGCTGGGGAAACAGAACTCGGAGCTCAGGGAAAATGAAGGATGACCTCAGCTTTCTGCTGAAACCCTGAAAGGGAGAACGTATGAGCCAGGCACAGTGGTGCACACCTGTTATTCCAAGCTATGTAGGAGGCTGAGGTGAGGGATCATGATTCCAGCTAGCCTGGGCAAAAAAAATTGTGAGACCCCATCTTTTATTTATTTGTTCATTTTTATGTGCATAATATTGTACTGGAGATACAGAGTAACATTTACAAAAATGCATCCTAGTTAAATTCGTCCCTCCGTCATTACCTTGTTGCTCCCACTCCTTTCTTAGCGTGGTGTCAACAGGTCTCATTTTTCCATTTTCGATCATGAGTACCTAGTATTTCTACCACATTTACTCTCCTTCACCCTTTCCTTATTTCCTTCCTCGTCCCGCTGATACCAACCCCCAGAAGGACTTGTTTTTACCTTCCTGTCTTTCATTTTTGAAAAAAGACATTTTTGTATGTTGAAGATGTTCTACATTGGGTTTCATTATGACATTTCTGGGTATTTATGTATTATACCCTGAATTGGTTCATTCTGTCCATTTTTTCCCTTTTATGATGATTTTAATAGGTTTAAATGTTGTATATTCATTCTCGTATAAAAGATACAGCAACCATATTCGCCCTCTTTACTTCCTTTTTTGGCCCTCTCTCTCCCCCCTCCTTGTTAGTGTCTTTCCTTTAGCATGGCCTGTTTTTCATTCTTATCCTTCATTATTTAGGTATCTGCTCATTGTGCAGTGGAGTTTTGCCATGGTGTACCTGTTAACACATTTGCTCTTCTTTTTTTTTTGGTAGTACTAGAGCTTGAACTCAAGGCCTCATTCTTACTTGCTAACAAATGCTCTGCCATTTGAGCCACATCCCCACCCAGCCTTTGGTGGTTAGTTTGTTTTTCAGATAGGGTCTCCTGCTTTTTGTCCTACTAGGACTTGGACCACAGTCCTCCTACCTCATTCTCTCAAGTAGGTGGAATTACAGGTATGAACCCCTTCTAGGGTTGTTTTCTTATTTTCATTCCAGATTCACAATTTTTCTGAGATTGCATAGAGCTCCTAATTTTCTGTCAGTGACTTAGATCCTACTGTGATTTCTTTTTTCATTAAATGGGCCTTCGGTATATTGTCAGGTTTCTGCAGAGAGATAGGACTAAAAGTAATAAGGTGTGTGTATATGTCTGTGTGAGTGTGTGTGTGTATATATATGAAAGAGACAGACAGACAGACTCATCTTAAAGAATTGGTTCATGTGATTATGGAGGCTGGCATGGTGAGACCCCATCTTAATGGGAAAAAGCTGGTGTGGTGGCACGCTCCTATCATTTAGCTATGACAGGAAGCGTAAATAGGAGGATCAAGTCCAGTCCAGCGTGGGCAAAAGCAATACCTTACCTCCAAAATAACCATAGCAAAAAGGGCAAGAGACATGGCTCAAGCAGTAGAGCACCTGCCTAGCAAGCACAAAGCCCTGAGTTCAAACCCTAGTTATGCAAAGATTAAACTAAAAGCCCTCCAAGCCTCTAAATACATAAAGATAGGTATGCATGTGAGACAACCCAGTCGTGTCTAGATAAAGACGAATGCCCATATTCTGTCTACCAGTAAAAAAAGTAAACACTTTCTGAAGGAATAGGATGACATCTGTAAATGCTACACTTTTTCATATGCAATTTTCAGCATGCAATAAAAAAAATCCCTAGGCATTACAGATAACAAGATTAAGTGCTAAACACAGAGAGGAAGAAGAGATTGTAAAAGAAGATCATGGAGCTGGACATGGTGGTGCATGCCTGTGAAATCTCAGCTATTTAGAAGGCAGGAGGATCTTGAGTTTGAGGGAAGCCTGGGCTACATAGTGAGTTTGAGGACAGCCCAGACTACATAGGGAGACCCTGTTTCAAAAACAAACACCGAAACAAGTAAACAAGTGAGTGAGCTCAGCAGCTATCTTTCTGCCATGTGAGCATACAATAAGTCTGCCCTCTGTAACCCAAGGCGGACCCTCACCAGAGCCCCACCATGCTTCCACTGCTCTGAGACCTCCAGATTCCAGGAAATAAATGCAATATCTACACCTCCCAGCTTCGAGCTCTACTAATGCAGCCCAAACAGACCAAGATGGTCTTTCTTTCCTCGGTAGATGCCGCCTTCCACCCTAGACCATTGCTTTCAGTTTGACCTCCATGACCACTCTGTGAAATGTGCCCCACATGTCTGTCCTACTAGTTTCTGTGTTGGAACAAAATACCTAAGACTAATTTATAAGTAGCAGAAGATTATTTGGCTCACAGTTCTGGAGGCCGGTAGTTCAAGGTCGTGGTGCTTGTATCTCTGCCCAGCACTTACTGTGTCAAGGGCAAGAGATTGAACTCACAGCCTCAAGTAATCATCCATTCACGAGGGGGATCCCTCTTGACTTAACGACCTGCCACACTGGGAACTAGGATTCCACCCATGCTTTTGGGGAACACATTCAAACTCTAGCAGGATAAAACCCACAGGGGGTACAGGATTCACTTCAATGTGTTTCTTTGGGATCTTGGACCCTCAAGTCTAGCCTGCCTGGGATATGTTTTAATACTTTCAAATAGCAAGAAAATTTTTTTCAGATTTGAGCAAGGGTTTTGCAACGTTGCTCAAGTTGGTCTCAAACTTGTGGGCTCAAGCAGTCCACCTACCTTGGCCTCCCAAATGCCTGGCACCATAGGCATGTACCACCGTGCCTGCTGGCATATTCTTCCTTCAGATTTTGTGGGTTTTCTCTGTGTGACGGTTAGTATGACACTACTTAACTTATTAGCCAAAAAAGAAGTCT
Organism: Castor canadensis; assembly: GCF_047511655.1. NCBI lineage: Eukaryota > Metazoa > Chordata > Mammalia > Rodentia > Castoridae > Castor > Castor canadensis. The sequence continues at coordinate 149,578,504 of NC_133394.1, forward strand.
GCACTCAGTTTTGCACAGAAAAATAGAAAGTTTTGGCAAATAGAAAGTTTCCAACACTTTATAAGTCATCTTCCCTGATGGAAAAGGTGTTTGTCTGGATAAAGTGGGGGAGATCTTAGTGTTCTTGGATTGTGTTAATTGACTTTTGGTTACTGCAATAAAATACCTGAGAAAAATCACCTTAAGAAGAGGAAAGGTTTATTCTGGCTCACAGTTTTGGAGGTCTCAGCCCATGGTTGGCCTGGCCCATTACTTTTAGGTCTCTGGAGGGGTGGGAGGCAGCAAATCACGGTGGGAAAAAAATCATTCACCCCACACCTGGGAAGTGCAAGAATAGAGAAGAGGAAGGGGCCAGGGTTCCATGATTCCTTCAAGAACATGCCAGATAATAGGACTCCCAGTAGCCCCACCTATTAAAGATTCACCACCTCCCAATAGCACCACAGCTGGTAACCAGGCTGTCAGCGTATGGGCCTTTTGGGGGAACATTCAAGATTCAGCTATAGCACAGGGTCTTGCCATGGAGCTTAGGCTGGCCTACAACTCACTATGTAGCTCAGACTGACCCCAAATTCTCCTGCCTCAGCCTCCTGAGTGCTGGGATTCCAGGCATGTACCTCCACACCTGGTTCGAAGCATTGGTTTTTTTTTTTTTTTTAAAGACATTCAGTTGTTTCATTGCTGATTGGAAACTCACGTTTGAGAGTGAGTGGACAAGAGTCCTCTATTCCTTCTCAGTCCATCTTGCATAGGACTAGAAACTACTGATAGGAGCTGCAGAGACCGGAGGAGGGGGGGGGGGCGTCTAAGGACCGGCTCACAGATGTGCTGAAATTGCTGATGAAGATAGACTTTACCTGCCTGTGTCCTCACTGGATTCCTAAAGGGCCTCTACACAGAAGGGTGGGAACCAGTGATCCAATTTAAGAAACTGAGGCAGCTCAACCAAGGAAGGTATGCTAGTCTGCCTTCCTGTGTCCTTGCTGTGTCCTGCCTGCCTGGCCTTTTCTCTGCTCACATGTAGAGTGAGTACTTTGGTGTCTCTACCTCCCTCTCCTCCTCCCCCTCCTCCCTCTCATCCTCCTCCATCTCTTCCTCCTCTTCCATCTTCTCCCTCCTCCCTTACCCCCCATCTCCTCCTTTTCCCTCTCCACCCTCTTTTCTCCTCCTCTTCCTCTTCCTTTCTTTCTCCTTCTTCTTCTTCTTCCCTTTTTCTTTTTAGAAAGGGTCTTACTATGTAGCCCAGGCTGGCTGTGAATTCATGATCCTCTGCCTCAGCCTCCTGAGTGCTGGGATTGCAGGCATGTAATCCCAGCGATCTTTCCTTCTCCTCTTGAGTTGGAGCCCCACCCCTTTGATCGCATTGAACCTTCATTTCCTCCTTAAAGGTCCTCTCACAAATTATAGTCATGCCTGAGGCACTGGGGTTTGGACTTCCATGTGATTTCTGGGCTGTACGACATAGGCCATGGCAGAAGGGCTGTGAATACTTATGGTAAGTGGCAGGACTAAGGCTGAAGATGGGCCACCCCCTAGTGCCTCTGGCCCACAGATGAGAGCCCCCTGGGAAGGTGTATTCTCTCATATCGGTAGCTTCCCTGTGTATGCAGTTGGTGCTCAATGAATGTTGTATGGAGTCCAGTAAACCCAGAGATGCTCACTGGCTCTCTTCTTAGTGCATTATATAATGCTTCCTTTCCCTATGTGTAAAAACCGAGGCCCAGAGTGGGCACGGGACTTGCCTGTGGCCACACAGTGAGTTGGTCTCAGTGCTCGCCCCCGTGCCTGGGTGGGCCTCCTGCGCCCCTCGCTCCAATCAGAGAGACAGGAGCAAATGCGTCAGGGAGTCGGCACAGACTCGTTTCCTCTCTTACAGGATATTGGTGTTTAACTCTCTGTGCCAGACCGAGGAAGAGCGACCTAAGCCATGTGTGTGTGGCAGGCTCACGGCGATCTGAGAGGGCTGGGTGGGTTGTGGGCCCATGGCCACGAGACAGGGTCACTTGGGAGGCCTGACTTGCAAGGCTCCCAACTTCCCTGTCCCCCCCATCAGACTTCAATTGCAATGCCGGTGTGTGTGCACATGCATGTGCACAAGCACAGGAAACTTGAACATGTCGGACCCGGTCTCTGCAAGTAACACTGCAGCTTCCAGCCCCAAATCTCCAGTACAAAGGCGGCCAAGTCAGCTCAGGTCTTCACGTCTGAGTTGCAATTGGAAAACAATGAAAGTGAAATGGTCCTGCAGATTCTGAGGAAAAGGCACTCTGTTGGAGGTGAGAGTTGAAAACAATCCTGCCACAAGTCTGCAGTTTCCCGTGGGAAGGCATGGATCGCTCACTGACGGATGAGCTTGCCTAGTCTGGCAAGTCATGGGTAGGCTGTGTGACGCCAGCCACTGTCACTTGGGGCTGTGGTTTGCTCCAGCAGGAGTTTGTGTGGGCTGAGGTCCCCTCGATGTAGTATTTGATCTTCGTGCTTGCCCCGACCTGTAGAGGAGAATTAGGTTTGGAGGATCCTTCAGAGTCCACGGTGGCCTGTGCTCTTCTATGAGCAAGGACTGGTGCATGACCTGGGGCAGAATCTTTACCACTTGTCTACCTCAGTTTCCTTGTCTGCAAATGGCACTGTGGGAGACCAGGCGGCACCTCCCCAGACACGCAGCATCACTGACTGGAAGGCAGTGAGGAAGAGGCAGGTGCAGGGGAGAATCCATTTCTTGATTTCTTGCCCTCTCCAGCTTCTAGAAGCTGCTGCCCTCTTCAGCTCATGGCAACACTTCATCATTCTCTCCTCTCTGACCTATTCCTCCATCCTCACATCTCTGTCTGACTCTGGCCCTCCTGCTTTCCTGTCGCAATCTTTGGGAATACACTGGGCTTTGCGGTTAATCCAGAATCACTCCATCTCAAAACCCTGATTATAACTCCACCTGCAAAGTCCCTTTTGCCAAAAGGAACTTTTTTTTTTTTCACATAGTCTTTAACATATTTGCAGCTTCCTGGGACTCGGCTTGAACCTGCTCGTACTGATTGCAGTGGCTGCTGAGTATTTTAGTTCATAGATCCATTCACCCCTGGCAATGGCCTTGTGGGAATCACAGCACGGGTGCCGAGTTCTATGCCCAGGTTTATAATTCAGCACACTTGGGAAGGAGCCCTCAAATCTGCATTTCTTACAAATTCCAAGGCAAAATGGATGTTGCTGGTTCTGTAATTCTTTCTGGAGACCCACTGGGTTAAGAGGAAGTAGAATTCCTTGACTGGCTTTTCCACATAAACTGTATGTGTTTATAGGAAGAGAAAGTTCCTAAAACGTCATCAGATACAGAAGCTGGGGGAGAAGGAACAATTGCAAGAGAGACGATGATGTCCAGAACCTTAGGGCTCCTGCATCCCGTCCATCCAGGAGGAGGTGAGCTCAAAGAATACAGAGAAGGACACCTAGAGGCTGGTCACTGAGAGATCACAGGGTGATGGGTGCTGAGTGATGGCCAAGTGTCCAGTGTCCCCAAATGCTCCCATGGGATAAGCAGCTCGGTGGGACCCCATACAACGTCGTCCTAGTGGCGCCACTGTGGGGGCAATTTTACCTGGACTGGGAGCCAGAGAACAAGCCAGAGGGAGAATCTGCTTTTAATTCTCAGAAACAAGGAGGCTGATCAAATGACCCATGGGACCAGCTGACTGGCCCAGCCTGGGATCCTCCGCCCTGGAGTCCCAAAGCTGACGATGTCATAGCCCTGGGCTGCTCCGATCCGTGCAGTCAGCTTGATGGGATTAATCAGCTCTTGTTAACATGCTGATGGTCATGAAATAAAGACGACCATTTCAACAGGATCCTCCGGGCCGAGGGACTGGAGCGAAATCATGTGGACTTTTACAGAGGTCATGGTTGAATTATCACAAAACTTCCTTTACTGGAAGCAGATGCTTATTAAGATTAATTTAGTGTGAAAAGTGAACCAGACTGAGGATAAAGGACATTGTCTCCTCAATTATGTAATAAGACACCTCCTCATTGTCCTCTGCTCACTGAGATGATTGTGTGTTTCCTCAGGGATGTTTTAGCACACAGAGCCGAGCCTCTGTGCAATCCCTCTTTGGGGACTGCTCAATGAAACCTCAGTGCTCACACAAAGACAAAATGGCCAGAAACAAAAGACAGCATCACCTGGGAAGGGGAAATGGGGGCTGAAGACAGAACCCGTCATTCTGATGAGGCCATGTATTCAGCAATGTCTAGAGATGTGCCTTGTTGGGGAGATGGGAAACAGATGGGGAGTGGGTGACACTGGTTTCTCGAAAAGGTGTGTTTGGGCAGCTAGAGTCCAGAGGGACTGAACAGCGTGACCTTGTCTAACTTTCTTTCCGTTACAGAATGCTCTGTTTTAAGTCCTTTGCCCCTTGGCTTCAGAGACCTGCCGCTGCCTGGCTCTCCTCCCACCTCTTGGCATCTTGTCTTCTCTGGTCCTTCCCTGGCTCCTCTTCCCAGGACGATGTGTTGACTTAAGGCTCCCCAGGTTCCAGCCCCAGCTCCATTTCTGCACACTGGGAACTCTGTTCCTGGACTTAGTTTGCCCTGTGTCACTTTAAGCCTGGAGACCCCTGGTGGGGGTGAAGAGTGGGTGATATTCCCTCCCTTACTAGAAGGATGCCAGGACTCTCCAGGTCAGTTCGGAGAGAATTTGCTAGCGGGCAGGGCAGGGGCACTAATCCCTCATCAGGGGCATATGGGAAGGGCCTGCTTTTCTCTCTGCTGGTTTTCCTGAGCACAATTGAGGTGGGAAGGAACTGTCTGCCGCACAGGAAGAGGAAGAGCACCAGGGGAGCTCAGAGGTAAGCGACCTGTTCTACCAGGTCTGAGCTGCAGTGCTGTCTGAGTTACCTGTTGCTGCAGAACAAGTTCCCTCAAAGTACAGTGGGTCACACTCCCAGTTTCCCCAGGCCAGGATCTTAGGAGGCCTTGGTTGCCCTTACGTGTGAGTGAGCTGCAGTCACACCTGAAGACTTGACAGGTCTAAAGGATCCACAGAGAAGGTAGCTCTCTCACAGACTAGCAAGTTCTGGCTGGCTGGAGGCTGGGGGGCGGGGAAGGGAGGAGTCTTGCTCCTGTAATTGTGGACCTGTCCTTGGAAGTCCTCATGGCATAGTGGCCTTCCTGAGACTGAGTGACGATTGCAGGGGGGCCAATGCCTTTGATCCAATCTCAGAAGTCACACATTTCCATTTCCTTAATGTCTGATTGGTCACAAGAGGCCACTTCTGATTCTCCTGGTGGAAGACGAGCACACAGGCTGTATACCAGGAGGCATCATGGATCACTGGGTGCCATGTTGGAGGTTGGCTACCATGCAAGCCAACTTGTCTAGGATTTGTGGGACCATCCCACTCCATGAGGAACCTCAGGAAGAGAGGTGTTTCAGAAATCTTTACTTTTTGATTTCACCCCATAGTAAATTATTTTTTTAATGGTATTGGGATTTGAACTCATGGCCTTGGGCTTTCTAAGCAAGTGCTCAACCACTTGGACCATGCCTCCAGCCATTTTTGCTTTAGTTGTTTTTCAAACAAGGTCTTGGGCTTCCTCTATCCTACCCCCAAGGTTGGCCTCAAACCTCAATCCTCCTAATCTCTGCCTCCAGAGTAGCTGGAATTATAGGCATGAGTTACCTCGCCCAGCTTGTGAACTCTTACAATTGTATACGGCATCTATTTTGAACAAACTTAACTTTTCAGGCCCTGGGTTATGGGCACATGCAGAGTATGTAGCAGCAAGGTAGCTCTTCCAGGCACCTTTTACTCCCGGGCTCCAGTCCAAAATGAAGGGACGTCTGCTCATTCCCTCCTGGGGCTCCTGCTCAGGTCTATGGTTTGGGTCGAGTAACATAAAGACAAGAACTCTCCCTTACAGGCCCATCTGCCCAATGTAGCCTAACATGGCATCCTAGTGCCTTCAGAAAACACTATTACTGTCATTCTTTGAGAGGTCACTCCCTCATATCTCCAACTTTATATCTCTATCCCCCACCTCTTACCTGAAGATCAGATCTGTCTATCCCATTACTCTCAATACATCAAAGGCCTCTTAAACTCAACTCACTCTTTGTTTTCATGACCCCATACTGCTCTTTCCAGAATGGTACCTTCAGTCACCTGGCAGTCATCACTGTCGTCATCACCTCCTTTCTCTGCTTCAACTCCATATGGTTCTGCTGCAGTCACCTTCTAAATATCTCTGGGGCCAACAGTCCCCCTCAATCTTATGCTGACATCCTCCTAATCCCCTCTACCCCTGTCTTTACCCTCTGTGTCACTCTTCCTACTGCCTGAGACAACTTTCAGAACTGAAAGCCATCTTCCCTGCTAAAAATCCTGTTACTCCCCATCCTGTGCAGAGTCCAGGATCTGGGTAAGCAGCTCCTGGTAGTCTACCACCAAACAGAAAGCTGAGAGGACATGAACCATGATATTGTCTTAATTTGAATAAGAATCTGAGAAGCCAGAGCCTGTTTTAAATGTATCTCAGGTGACTCAACTATGGAGACTGGGTTGAGAACCAGCACTCTCACCAGTGCTTCTCAAACTTGGTGGTGTGAATGACTCATTGGTGGATGATGGCAAAATGCAAAGTCTGCCTTGGAAGGTCTGCTGCAGGGCTCTGGGACCCTGCACATCTAACAAGCACCAAAGGGATGCCGGTACTGCTGGTCTGTAGAATGAACTTGGAGGGACACAGTTCTAGTTCGTCACAGGGCCTAGCACATGGCCTGAAACAGAGCAGAATGCAAGAAATGCTGTTAAATACATGACAAGTGAGTGAAGCATGCTAGGTGCTCACACATATCACTTCATCCCATTCTCATGTCATTCTGGAATGATAATTGTTCTTTATGGGACCTGTTTTATAGCTGGTACCTGGGCAGGGAAGATGTCTGGAGCACTTGACCTGACTGATCAAGAACAAAGTGGTCCACTCTCTAAGTCTCAGTAGTCATTATGAAAGAGAGATGGTGACAGTCTTTGCATTATGTTAACTGTATGTGACAACATGACTGGGCTAAGAGGTACCCAGATATCTGGTAGGATATTATTTTTGGTAGTGTTTGTGAGGGAGTTTCTGGAAGAGAATAGCATTTGAATCAGTGGACTAAGAAGGAATATTAACCCTCATCCAATCTGTTGAGGCCTGAATAGAATAAAAAGGAGGGAGGCCCATCTCCCTCTTCTTGAGCAGGGATACCTACCTTCTCTTGCCCTAAGACACTGGACTCCTGGTTTTGGGACCTTCAAACCCTAGGTCTTACACCAGCAGCCTTCTAGTTCTCAGGTCTTTGACCTGAGTCTTGGAGTTAAACCACTGGCTTCCTGGGTGCTCCAGCCTGTATATGGCATATCTCAGGATTCCACAGCCTCCATAGTTGTGAGAGCCAATTTCCATCATAAATCTCTTCTGACTTCCCCATCCACTCATCCACCCTTCTATCCGTCCACCCACCTATCCACCCACCCACCCATCCATCCACCCATCCACCCATCCATCCATCCATCTCTCTATCTCCTATTCTGTTTCTATGGAGAATCTGATTCAACCTGCCTCATAGAATTGTTGAAAGGAACAAATCACAACGTACATGGAAATTTCTTGGTACAGTTTCAGGTACTTTGTAAATACTCAGTGGAAGACAATTTAAAAGATAGAGCATGGCCATCTAACTATTCTAGTGGCTCTAACCCATGAGGATGGCTAGAATAAAAAAAAGACAGATAAATGACAAGTGTTGGTGAGCACGTGGAGAAGTCAGAACCCTTGTACCGTGCTGTTGGGAATGTAAAATGGAGCAGTCTCGAAGCTCCTCAAAAAGTCAAACATAAGGACTGGTAGATGGCTCAAGTGGTAGAGTGCCTGCCTGGCAAGCCCAAGGCCCTGAGTTCAAACCCTGGTATTGCTAAAAACAAAAAGTCAAAGAGAGTTTCCACTTGGCTCAGTGATTGCACTGTTGGGTATACACTGAGAAGAAACACAAAAACTTGGGCATTGATATTCACAGCAGCATTGCTCTTTTTCCGGAGCACTGGGGCGCTTTGACAGAGCCCCATCACGGTCCTGTCTCCTTAATGGGAAGTGCTTAGTCCCAGTCCTTGGCTTGGTTGCAGGTCCTTTTTTATTTTTTCATCTTCCCTTTGCATATTGAGCTATGAGAGCCTGTTTGCATTTTAGATAGGAGAGGCCTCCTGACTTTGGATGACTGCAGGAGCCATGGAGGAACTGAAATCAGATCTCATTTGGGCTATCAAAGATCCTAGAAGGTTTTTGTGTATACGATGTTTCTGGGCAAAACCCCATGACTGGGAGGCTTATGGTGCCCATCTTGCAAGAAGACAAGTCCTGCACATATACCTGGGCTTTCAGGCTTCCTGTTCATCCTGAATGTAAAGAACTTTGTTATTTTTTCTAATTACAAAATGAAAACATAGTCATTGGAATTAATTCAGACCATAGGTAAAGCATAAAGGGACAAAAATGACCCTCAATGTCTCCATACCTAACCATTAGTAACACTGTGTCAATGTTTTTCCATTTTTTTCCATGTGCTCATCCACACCCATGTATGTTATGTTTATTTTTATATTAAGAATGACAGCTGGATGTGGTGGTGCATGTTTGTAATCCCAGCTACTGAAGAGGCTGAGGTAGGAGGATCCTGAGTTCAAGGCCAACCTGGGCAAAGTTACTGAGCTGCTGTCTCAAAAAAGAACTAAGGGCTGGGAGTGTGGCTCAAGAACTTGTCTGGCATGCATGAGTCCCTGAGTTCCATCACCAGTTACTGCAAAAAAATAAAAGAAAAAGAGTGATGCTTGCAAGGTACATGCCATTGCATAACCTGCCTTTTGCTTTACAGCATATGTACACATCTTTCCATGTCTATAATTATGGAGCAATATTAACTTTAAATCACTGCATAAGAGCCCATTATTTGGGGTTCCTTTTTTTAATACTCCCCTATTTTTGGGTACCTAGGTTAGGGTGTGTAGGTAGGAAGGACAGAGACTTACCTGGCTGAGGATGGAGGGTAAAATTCCAGCCCTAAACCTGTTAAATTGGTTTTCCTAGGGCTGGGGGTGGGCTTATTGCTGCCGTGCTTGCTCAGCATGCAGAAGGCCCTGGGTTTGATCCTCAGCACTGTAGGGGGCGGGGGAGATTGAATTTTCTTGTGCTGCTTTCCTAGGTGTTAAAGTGTGTAAGGATCCAAGTTTTTGCTTTAATCAGTGAGTGACAACGTGCAGTGGAAATGAGCGTTAGCGTCAGGCGGAATCAAGTGGGTTTTATGTGGAGTTTCCTCCATTAATCATGGCGGGACCTTAGGCAAATGTTAGACGGTCATTTGAAAGTATTGATTTAGAGGGATTCCAAGATGGCGGCTAGAGGGAGGAAGCAGAAAGCGACCCTCCTATAGTGAAATCTTGGAGAGACGCTGGAGACACACTTTGCAGGCATAATCACCGAGAAAAGGCATAACTTTGACCCCTCCACATCTCCAGCCGGCGCAGAGAATCTCCACTTCATGTTAAACGGAGAACCGAGGAGGGCCCCGGGGCTGCCAGTGGCCGGCGCCCATACGGCTTGGGAAGACGCGGACCAGGTGAGCTTCGCGGTACCGCAGTAGCCCCACAGACAAGCCTGGGCCAGAGCAGCATAGCCCCCTGGACAGACTGACCTCCACCCGGGAAAAACAAAAAGAGAAACTGAGTACTAAGCAATAAGAACAGTTAAGACACGCTGGAAAGAGGGTGGGGCGCCCTGAGCGCTGAAGATTGGGGGAAGGGAATCCTTCCTGGGACTGTAAATAAACGAGCCGGGCGGGCCGGAGAGGCTCTGGCGGGAGTGGGGCACGCCCAGCAACCAGGAGCCGGGACGCTTGTGAGAGGAGGGAAGACCCACTTCCCATGTGAGCTGTAAATAAACACGCAGGCCTGACAACGCGGGGCAGTGTCACCTTTCCCAGTGCTTGGAAAGGGGAAAGCCTGTAGCAGAGGCTCCCGCACAGGAGAACTCTGAGCAAACAAAGCCTGTGGGACCAGGTGAGCGCTAAGCTCACCCCAGAGATCTGCATAAATAACGCCGCCAGCTACAGGCTGAGAGCAGCAGGCAGGCAAGCCACAGTTGCAGATACCACTCTCAGAACTGCCTCCAGACGCTTTTTTTTCTTTTTCTCCCTACCTTTGACAAGAGAACAACCGAATTACACCTGCAAGCCGAAAAACTTACTGAAACTGTATTGCATTTGAACTGGGGACACTTGGTGGGGCTTTTTGTGTGTGTGTGTGTGTGTGTGTGTGTGTGTGTGAGTGTGTAGTTTTGTTCTACTTTATGCATCCCCTTTGATGAGACAACTACAGAACAACATCTGAGGCACCAACTCCAGGACTGGAGATTGAGACAGACACCCAAATTATTAAGACTGAAACTGCATTGCATATAAACTTGGAAGTTTTTTGGTTTTTTTTTTTTTTAATTTTCTATTTTCCATTTTATTTTAATTCATTTTTATATATAGATATTACTTTCATTTACTTATTTTTTATTTTTTTTATCTTTGATTTTCAATCCTCTCTCTGTCTCTCTAATGTCTGTTCAGCTTACTGTCGATTAGTACACTAACACTCCCTGTTTATACCTTTGAAACTCTCTTGTCTGATACCTTGTTCTGCTTTCTCCCTCTTGTCTGTATATTTGTTTTCCCCTTTTCTTTAACTTCTTGCTTTCCATCTCAGCTCACTCTTCCATTCTAAATATTACCATTGTTATTATTACAAGCTAGAAAATACTTAATTACACACAGTACAGGGACAGTAACAACACCAAGGACAATGATGGGAAGACAGAAAAAACAGGGAAACCAGTTTCCCCACAGCAAAAAATTAGTACAGGAACCAGAGGGGAATGAAGAGAACAGAAACTCAGATCCAGACTGCAACAAAATGAAGATAAACTATGCCAAAGGACCCAATGAAGCCCACAAGAATAATTTAAAAGAAGACATACTACAAGTACTCAATGAGAATTTTATAGAGATGATACTGGATAGGGTCAACCAAAATGTACAGGAGACACTCAAGAAATTCCAAGACAATAAAAATAGAGAATTTGAAAAAGCAAAAGAAGAAATAAAGGAAACCATAGAAGCACTGTATAAACACCAAAGTGAAAGAGAGAACACAATGAATAAATGGATAAATGAACTCAGGACAAAAATAGACAACCATAAAGAAGAAAACTGCCAGGATATGGAAAACCTCAGAAAAAAGAACGAAACAGAACTGCAAAACAAAATGGAAGGCCAATCCAGCAGAATAGAACAAACAGAAGACAGAATCTCAGAACTTGAAGATGAAATGGTAATTAAAGGAAAAACTGAAGAACTATTAATTAAACAACTCAAGACATGTGAAAAGAAAATGCAAGAACTCACTGACTCCATCAAAAGACCAAACTTGAGAATCATGGGCATCGAAGAAGGAGAAGAGGTGCAAGCGAAGGGAATGCGTAATATATTCAACAAAATAATAACAGAAAATTTCCCAAATCTAGAGAAAGATATTCCCATACAGATGCAAGAGGCCTCCAGGACACCAAACAGACCAGATCAAAATAAAACTACCCCACAACATATCATCATTAAAACAACAAGTTCAGAAACTAAGGAAAGAATATTGAAGGCTGTAAGAGAGAAAAAACAAGTAACATACAAAGGTAAACCCATCAAAATCACAGCAGACTTCTCAACAGAAACATTAAAAGCAAGAAGAGCGTGGGGTGAGATCTTCCGGGCACTGAATGAAAATAACTTCAACCCCAGGATACTCTACCCAGCAAAGCTATCATTCAAAATAGATGGAGCAATAAAAGTCTTCCATGATAAGCAGAAACTAAAACAATATGTGACCACAAAGCCACCATTACAAAAGATTCTGCAAGGGATCCTGCACACAGAAAGTGACACCCAACTTAACCATGAAAAGGCAGGCAGCACCAAACCACAGGATAAGAAAAAGCAAGACAGTAGAGAGTAACATCAAGTTAGGTACACACAATCAAACCTTCAAACAACTAAGACAACTAAATGACAGGAATCACCACATACCTATCAGTACTAACACTTAATGTTAATGGACTTAATTCACCCATCAAAAGACACCGTTTGACAAAATGGATTAAAAAAGAAGATCCAACAATTTGTTGCTTACAGGAGACTCATCTCACCGACAGAAATAAGCATATGCTTAGGATGAAAGGCTGGAAGAAGATTTACCAAGCCAACGGCCCCCGAAAACAAGCAGGAGTAGCAATACTTATCTCTGACAAAGTAGACTTCAAAGCTACATTGATCAAACGAGATAAAGAAGGACATTCCATACTAATAAAAAGGGAAATAGACCAAAAGGAAATAATAATCATCAATCTGTACGCACCCAATGTCAACGCACCCAATTTCATCAAACATGCCCTGAAAGACCTAAAAGCATATATAAACGCCAACACAGTGGTTGTGGGAGACTTTAACACTCCATTATCATCAATAGATAGGTCATCCAAACAAAAACTCAATAAAGAAATCCAAGATCTAAAATATGCAATAGATCAAGTGGACCTAGTAGATGTCTACAGAACATTTCATCCAACCTCTACACAATATACATTCTTCTCAGCAGCCCATGGAACCTTCTCCAAAATAGATCATATCCTAGGGCACAAAGCAAGCCTCAGCAAATATAAGAAAATAGAAATAATACCGTGCATACTATCTGACCACAATGCAGTAAAAGTAGAACTCAACCACAAAAGTAAAGACAAAAAACATGCAAACAGCTGGAAACTAAATAACTCATTACTTAATGAAGAATGGATCATCGATGCAATAAAAGAGGAAATTAAAAAGTTCCTGGAAGTCAATGAAAATGAAAACACAACCTACCGGAACCTATGGGACACAGCTAAGGCAGTCTTGAGAGGAAAGTTTATAGCCATGAGTGCATATATTAAAAAGATTGAAAGATCCCAAATCAATGACCTAATGATACATCTCAAACTCCTAGAAAAACAAGAACAAGCAAATCCCAAAACAAATAGAAGGAGAGAAATAATAAAAATAAGAGCTGAAATCAATGAAATAGAAACCAAAAAAACCATACAAAGAATTAATGAAACAAAAAGTTGGTTCTTTGAAAAAATAAACAAGATCGACAGACCCCTGGCAAACCTGACTAAAATGAGGAGAGAAAAAACCCAAATTAGTAGAATTAGGAATGCAAAAGGGGAGATAACAACAAACACCATGGAAGTCCAGGAAATCATCAGAGACTACTTTGAGAACCTATATTCAAATAAATTCGAAAATCTTAAAGAAATGGACAGATTTCTAGATACACATGATCATCCAAAACTGAACCAAGAGGAAATTAATCACCTGAATAGACCTATAACACAAAATGAAATTGAAGCAGCAATCAAGAGTCTCCCCAAAAAGAAAAGTCCAGGACCTGATGGATTCTCTGCTGAATTCTATCAGACCTTTAAAGAAGAACTGATACCAACCCTCCTTAAACTGTTCCATGAAATAGAAAGGGAAGGAAAACTGCCAAACACATTTTATGAAGCCAGTATTACACTTATCCCAAAACCAGACAAAGACACCTCCAAAAAGGAGAACTATAGGCCAATCTCCTTAGTGAACATTGATGCAAAAATCCTCAACAAAATAATGGCAAACCGAATTCAACAACACATCAAAAAGATCATTCACCATGACCAAGTAGACTTCATCCCAGGAATGCAGGGGTGGTTCAACATATGAAAATCAATAAACGTAATAAACCACATTAACAGAAGCAAAGACAAAAACCACTTGATCATCTCAATAGATGCAGAAAAAGCCTTTGATAAGATCCAACATCATTTCATGATAAAAGCTCTAAGAAAACTAGGAATAGAAGGAAAGTTCCTCAACATTATAAAAGCTATATATGACAAACCTACAGCCAACATTATACTTAACGGAGAAAAATTAAAACCATTCCTTCTAAAAGCAGGAACCAGACAAGGATGCCCACTATCTCCACTCTTATTCAACATAGTACTGGAATTCCTAGCCAGAGCAATTAGGCAAGAAGAAGGAATAAAAGGAATACAAATAGGTAAAGAAACTGTCAAAATATCCCTATTTGCAGATGACATGACCCTATACCTTAAAGACCCAAAAAACTCTACTCAGAAGCTTCTAGACATCATCAATAGCCACAGCAAGGTAACAGGATATAAAATCAACATAGAAAAATCATTAGCATTTCTATACACTAATAATGAACAAACTGAAAAAGAATGTATGAAAACAATTCCATTTACAATAGCCTCAAACAAAATCAAATACCTAGGTGTAAACCTAACAAAAGATGTGAAAGACCTCTACAAGGAAAACTATACACTTCTGAAGAAAGAGACTGAGGAAGACTATAGAAAGTGGAGAGATCTCCCATGCTCATGGATTGGTAGAATCAACATAGTAAAAATGTCGATACTCCCAAAAGTAATCTACATGTTTAGTGCAATTCCCATCAAAATTCCAATGACATTCATTAAAGAGATTGAAAAATCTACTGTTAAATTTATATGGAAACACAAGAGGCCACGAATAGCCAAGGCAATACTCAGTCAAAAGAACAATGCAGGAGGTATCACAATACCTGACTTCAAACTATATTACAAAGCAATAACAATATAAACAGCATGGTACTGGCACAAAAACAGACATGAAGACCAGTGGAACAGAATAGAGGACCCAGATATGAAGCCACACAACTATAAGCAACTTATCTTTGACAAAGGAGCTAAAAATATACGATGGAGAAATAGCAGCCTCTTCAACAAAAACTGCTGGGAAAACTGGTTAGCAGTCTGCAAAAAACTGAAACTAGATCCATGTATATCACCCTATACCAAGATTAACTCAAAATGGATCAAGGATCTTAATATCAGACCCCAAACTCTTAAGTTGATACAAGAAAGAGTAGGAAATACTCTGGAGTTAGTAGGTATAGGTAAGAACTTTTTCAATGAAACCCCAGCAGCACAGCAACTAAGAGATAGCATAGATAAATGGGACCTCACAAAACTAAAAAGCTTCTGTTCATCAAAAGAAATGGTCTCTAAACTGAAGAGAACACCCACAGAGTGGGAGAAAATATTTGCCAACTATACATCAGACAAAGGACTGATAACTAGAATATACAGGGAACTTAAAAAACTAAATTCTCCCAAAACTAATGAACCAATAAAGAAATGGGCATGTGAACTAAACAGAACTTTCTCAAAAGAATAAACTCAAATGGCCAGAAAACACATGAAAAAATGCTCACCATCTCTAGCAATAAAGGAAATGCAAATTAAAACCACGCTAAGATTCCACCTCACCCCTGTTAGAATAGCCATCATCAGCAACACCACCAACAACAGGTGTTGGCGAGGATACGGGGAAAAAGGAACCCTCTTACACTGTTGGTGGGAATGTAGACTAGTACAACCACTCTGGAAAAAAATTTGGAGGCTACTTAAAAAGCTGGACATCGATCTACCATTTGATCCAGCAATACCACTCTTGGGGATAGACCCAAAAGACTGTGACACAGGTTACTCCAGAGGCACCTGCACATCCATGTTTATTGCGGCACTATTCACAATAGCCAAGTTATGGAAACAGCCAAGATGCCCCAGCACTGACGAATGGATTAAGAAAATGTGGTATCTATACACAATGGAATTTTATGCAGCCATGAAGAAGAACGAAATGTTATCATTCGCTGGTAAATGGATGGAATTGGAGAACATCATTCTGAGTGAGGTTAGCCTGGCTCAAAAGACCAAAAATCGTATGTTCTCCCTCATATGTGGACATTAGATCAAGGGCAAACACAACAAGGGGATTGGACTTTGAGCACATGATAAAAGCGAGAGCACACAAGGAAGGGGTGAGGATAGGTAAGACACCTAAAAAACTAGCTAGCATTTGTTGCCCTTAACGCAGAGAAACTAAAGCAGATACCTTAAAGCAACTGAGGCCAATAGGAAAAGGGGACCAGGAACTAGAGAAAAGGTTAGATCAAAAAGAATTAACCTAGAAGGTAACACCCACGCACAGGAAATCAATGTGAGTCAATGCCCTGTATAGCTATCCTTATCTCAACCAGCAAAACCCCTTGTTCCTTCCTATTATTGCTTATACTCTCTCTACAACAAAATTAGAGATAAGGGCAAAATAGTTTCTGCTGGGTATTGAGGGGGGAGAGGGAGGGGGCGGAGTGGGTGGTAAGGGAGGGGGTGGGGGCAGGGGGGAGAAATAAACCAAGCCTTGTATGCACATATGAATAATAAAAGAAAAATGAAAAAAAAATAAAAAAAAAGGAAGTATTGATTTATTACTGATCAAGGTCAAATGTCTAAGTCTATTCTGTCTACTAGTGGGCTGAAGACAGTGTCTGAACCCTGAAGCCTTCTGTCTGGGTTCAAGTCTCAGCTACCTAATACCTGCCAGCTCTGACCTTGGTTTACCTTAGTGTCCCCATGGAATAATTCCCTGCGGCTGCTGACATGAGTGACCACAATCTGGGATGAATGCAAGAGAGATTTATTCTCTCACAGTCCAAGATCAAGGTGTCAAGGGGCCACACCTCCCCTACCCTTTCAGGTCTGGTGGCTGCGGGAACATTGGCTTTCCCTGGTGGGTGGCTACCTGTGTCACTGCAACTTCTGCCTCTGTTGTCATGAGGCTTCCTCCTCTCCATCTCCCTGTGTCCAAATCCTCTTTCTTTTACAAACGCTGAAATCACTGCATTTGGGATCTACTCTGATCTGTGGCTTCCTCTCACCTTAATCCCATCGACCAAGACCCCATTTCGAAAAAGGTCACATTCTGAGGTCTGAGTAGACATAGATGGAGAGAGGTGACATTTATTGAACCCACTACACCTATTCTGTAGGAGTAAATGTAATTAGGGGAATTAATTAAAACATAAAACTCTTAGAACAGCAAGTGGCCCGATGAGACCCTCAAAAGCTCTGGTGTCACATCAAAGAAGTTAGAAAGGACTCAGAGAAAAGGACACGTGTGCACATGCAAGAGCAGCACTCTCCCTGGCCCAGCAAGGTCACCCCCAGGCACCCCCCCTTCTGAGTACTTATGGCTCCTACACCAGAATATCAAGTTTTCCTCTTGCAATCCTTCCATTAAAGAATGATTTATCTGGCCATTTGTTTATGTGTGGAAAATGCATAAAAATTCATAAAATAAACCCATTTACTTCCAGACGTAAGTTAACATTTTGCCTGGAGTGAATTTTTGTGGCTGAGTTATAAAATTCCGAAAATAAGTGTTTCTAATGAAACTGTGCTACTCCTTGTGGACACGCCCGCCCTCGCTGTAATTAGAGTGTACAATATTTGGCTTGATGCACTCTGGAAAAATTGCCTAATATGTAATCTGAGTGATCGCTCCCTTTGTGGGCCAAGTTCTGTTTCCATTTTGTGGGGATAATTCAACTCAAAAAATATTTATTGAGGGCCTACTGAGTCCCAGTCGCTTCTCTGTGCTGGCAAGGGGGTGTAAGGATTGTGTTGGGGGGGTGCAGTTTTGTAAATATAATAAAGTCTTGAACAGACGTGTGCTGGGCACTGTTCTAAGTACCCTGTTTGCATCAATCCAGATAATCCTAACAGGGTCCCAAGGAGGGAGCCCCACTGTGTATCCCCATTTACACACGGGGCATGGAGAGGTCAAAGCAATCTGCCCACCATTATGCAGCCAGCAAATAGAAAGTTGGGGTTTGATCCAGCAGTTGGGGTCCAGAGTTCACATCTGGAAGTGCTGTCTTGGGCCAGGGTCAGCAGGGCTATGGTGCAGGACACAAGTTCAGTGCTACAGGGGTGGGTGCTGAGGCTGTGGAAGCCTGCAGGAGGGGGCCTGCCACACAAAGTCTGGGAGGGCAGACAGGGCTTCTTGGTGGTGTCACTATGGGGAGTTGGAGCTGGGCTGATGACAGAGAGGGGAATGAGTAAGCATGGCCCCTGAGCTTGGAGACAGTGTGGTGTGTGTGCAGACATGGGTATGCACGCTGTGTCTGGTGTCTCTGGATCCTGCATCATGGGTGGAGGACAGATGAGAGATGAATCCACCCATGGAGAGAGAGAAGTAGGCAGGATTCAGCAAGAGGAATGGTGTGGACACTGCTTGTGGAAACATCCAAAGCCCGGGACTTTCAGGAGGAGAGTGGCAGGTGAAGTGAACCTGTTGATTTTTCTGTGGTCACTGGGGAGTTTTGGGAAGCGTGGCCTGACACTTCATTGCAGGGTTGGAGAGAGAAAATGAACAAGAGAAAAAAAGTTATAGTTCTTTTATAGTTTGGACATAAATTATCCCCCACAGTGGCTTGATCCCATTGGTGGACCCCATCACCTAGAGGCAATTGGACCACGAGGGCTCTGCCTTCTTCAGTGGACTGATCACTTGATGACATATAAAAGGCTGGCTTTATTGAGAGGTGGTGAAGAGCAGGAGTTGGGACCTAGTTGGAGGGAGAATGTACTGGGGGTGTGCCCAGGAAAGATTTGTGTGTTCCCTGGCTTCTTCCTCTGTCTCTCTGCTCCCTGGTCTCCATGAGGGGCCCCTATGCCTTTGACCAGGACATTTATTCCTTGCCATGGGTCTAAAAGCCACGGAGCCAGTGACTGTGGGCTGAAACCTCTGAAATCATGAGCCAAAATAAATCCTTCCTCCTTTCCTTGGGGATTTGTCATAGCGATGAAAAGCTAACACAAGATCTCAGAATTTCTTCTCACTTGCCTTTCTCTCCCACGAAATCGAGTGTACCTCACTCTTCTTTTGGTCCCAAAGATTTGCTATGTTTTTTGACCGGTCATTTTGCTAACAGCAAGGTGCTCCTGCTGATAAGGTAATGTGTCAACTCCCACTACAAATGCTTCTTATGGGCATTCCAGCGTGTCACATGCTGCAAGTGTCCGACGTGTTTCAACTCATTTCATCTTTCCAGGACTACAAGGCAGGTGCTACTGGTACTTCCATTTCTAGGTGGGAAAATCTGAGGCACCGAGAGGTCCCCAGCATCAACACACAAGAAGGAGTTGAGCCAGCAAATGGTTCCACCATGCAGCTCCGTCATTCCTCTCCTAATGGAGCTCTTCTGTAGACTGCCACACCACCAGGGGCATCACCAGTGGCTTCGTGGGTGCCACGGGCTGACCCGTGTCCCTCTGAGATCCATGGATAGAAGCCTGGTCCTCACCGTGATGGTATACACAGCAGGCCTTGTGTGGCGAGTAGGGTTTGGACGAGGTCATGGGCGGGGTCCCCTCATGATGGGATTAGCTAACTCTTGGGAAGAGTTAGCTTGCTGTGTCACCACTGTGCGAGGACACAGCAACAAGGTGGCCATCTGGAAGTCACAGGAGAATATCACCCAAACCTGAAATGTGCTGTCACCGTGCCCTTGAACATCCAGCCTTCAGAACTGGAAAAAACAAATTTCTGTTGCTCTAGTCACCCAGCCTGTATGATCACTGGAGGGGATGCTGGGGGGGAGCCTCAGTGAGATTCAGTACCCCACATGTCTTGCTTTACGATAAAGGGTGTTATTGCAACCTGTGAAATATGGACTGTTGGAGACTTGTCCCTTGAGACAGAAACTCAGGGGCTGAGATCCAGCTTTGTCATTCATAGGCATTCTTTTTTTTTTTTTCTGCAGTACTGGCATTTGAACTCAGGACCTCATGCTTGCTGAGCAGGCACTCTACTACTTGAGCCACTCCACCAATCCTGCTTCTTTTATGTTGGGTGTTTTTTGAGATAGGGTCTCGTGAACTGTTTGTCTGGGTTGGCTTTGAACCTCTATCCTCGTGATCTCATTCATGGGTATTTTTTAACTTTCCTGGACCTCGGTCTTCCCATCTGTAAAATGGGGCAGTAGTACTCAGCATTGCTATGACATATATATGAGATACTCTTGGTGAAGTGTTCAGCACCTACGAATAAACAATGGTGGGGTTTCATGTTAATATCATAAAGTTTGAGCTTCCATCCCCAGCTCATGTGTCCTCTCATCTGGAAAGTCTCTCTGGCCCTCTGCTTGGTCCTCACTGTGTCTACGTGGGATGGTGGCCTATCGTATCAGGTTCAGTCTGACTCGCTGACGTGCTCACCTGCCTGCCCAGGTTGCAGACATCCCCTAGTACAACCTACTAGGGTTGTGGAGAGGACACGGAAAAGGGTAGAAGTGTGTGCAGGGAAGGGGGAAGGAAGGTCATCCAGAGAGAGGCAGCGCCCTGCCAGCGGGTGTGTGGGAGAAGAGGAAGGGCGCCTGTGGGAGAGGAAGGGTGGTTTTAGGCTGGGTGGGTGTGGAGAGCTGGGGCTTTGTCCTGTGGGCACACGTGTACTGCTGCGAGACCAGCAAGGATTAGACTAAGGGGCTCTCTTCCGGTTTTTGTGCCCTAATTATTAGGCTTGCTGATCACTAAGGATTATTAATTAAAGGGATAGGGTCTGTGCTTCCAAGGGTGATTAGCATTCCTGTAAATCAGACTTAATGGCTGCAGAAATTCATTAAGGATTCACTTCCTAATGATAATGAATTGGTCTGAGCAGAGACATCAGACATGGCCTTGACCATAATTCTAATTTCAGGCTCAGAGTGGGAGGTGTGGCTCTTCCTAGAGCCTGGGGCCATTCTGAAGGATCAGCGTCCTTCTCTGAACTTTGGGCCACCGTAAGCACCCAGTGCAGGATGGCTACTGGGACGCCTCAGGAAGCTTCAGGCCTTTTCAGGAACCTCACTTCCCTCAGAAGTCTTCCCGCATGGCTTCCAGGCTGGGTCAAGGTCCTGGCTGAGCTGAAGCTCGGAGCACATTGGGGCATCTTTCCTTTCTGTGCACCGTCTTTGAGGCAGGCACTGCTCTACCTCCATCTGTTTGCCTAGCTTCTGGCACACAGTTGGCTCCAGATAATGGCAGGCAGAATCAGTGCATAGGCAAGTGTGGGTGTTTTGCTGAAGGCCTCTCAGAGGACTGAGCCTCCAGCAGCCAACTGACTGACTGTTGAGGATTTGGGAGCCAGGGAGGTCCACCCTGCAACACAGGGTGGTCCCCCAGGTTGCCTAGAACACTGGATGTCAGTTCAATGTGGCCTCCCATGTGGACCCTCAGAGCACACAGATGCCAGGACTGGGATCGTCCTGGGCCTTAGGACACAACAGGCACTGAAGGGTGCCATGCTCTCTGCCGCACCTGGTTCCTTACCTGTGAGTGAGTTACCAGTGGTCACTTTGAGGTCACTTCGAGGTGCAGCTGGATTAACACAAGGACCTGCACAGAGTCAACCATTCTGAGCATTCAATCAATGCCAGCCACTGTTAGGTGTTGTGCTACAGACCTCTCTTTGTCACAGGGCCAGAGGAGCTGGCAACCCACGCAGGCCAGCGTGGTGCACCCGCACTGCTTAGCAGCCCAGAGAGCTTGTAAATATCCTCACCCACAGAACCTCAGCTTCCACACCTGTAAAGTGGAGTTCATCGCCTGTCGACCTCCCAGTGACTCCTGGAGCCCATGTTTCAGTAGGAGGTCCCGTGACTCCATCACCCATTCATCAACCCTTCTGCTCCCTTGGCACTGACACAATGGCTACACGTCTGGGTTGTGGAAATGGCCCAGGAGACTCAGAAATGATGAAGATTCTAGAAACTTGCAGATGTGTCTTCACTGGTCATAGAGCAGAAGGTGGGAGGATGCCGAGACTGAAGTTAGGGAGGGCATCCTGGAGGAGGTGACTCTTCTGCTGGGACTTGAAGGAGGGACTTCTTCCAGGTGGAACATGGGAGATGGATGTTAGGAACAGAGGGAATGGTCACGATGAAGTGGGGTCCTTGAGTCAGTCCAACAGATTCTGGAATCTGGGAGAATCTTGGCATCCCTGGATTTGGGAAATCTTAGGAAATGAGGTAGGAAGGAGACTGGGGCATTGATAATAATAGTAATAACGCTAAAGAGAAGATGAAAGTGCGTTCTCACATCATTCATTGAGCTAGCATTATCCCCTTTGCACAGATGGGGAAACTGAGTCAAAGAAAGATTAAAGTGACTTGCCAAAGGTCAGTTAGTCAGTTTAGGTGCAGAGTGAGAATCCCAACCCAGCCTTGACCCATGGGTGATCTGTCCCCAGGGTTTTTCAATCCTGGTGAGAGCAGCTGCTATACCCACTGTGGGATTTTGGTGGCATCTCTAGAACCTATGGCTGAGCTTGATACCTGGTAGAGACTGGCTCCATTTTCCAGACTTGGAACAATGAGTGACCATTGTGAGATGGAAAGGAAGTACTAAACCACTTAACAGATGAAAAACTGAGACTTTTTTTTTAATTGTTTTATTATTCATATGTGCATACAAGGCTTGGGTCATTTCTCCCCCCTGCCCCCACCCCCTCCCTTACCACCCACTCTGTCCCCTCTCTCTCCCCTCCACCTCCTCAATACCCAGCAGAAACTATTTTGCCCTTATTTCTAATTTTGTTGAAGAGAGAGTATAAGCAATAATAGGAAGGAACAAGGGTTTTTGCTGGTTGAGATAAGGATAGCTATACAGGGCATTGACTCACATTGATTTCCTGTGCGTGTGTGTTACCTTCTAGGTTAATTCTTTTTGATCTAACCTTTTCTCTAGTTCCTGGTCCCCTTTTCCTATTGGCCTCAGTTGCTTTTAAGGTATCTGCTTTAGTTTCTCTGTGTTGAGGGCAACAAATGCTAGCTAATTTTTTAGGTGTCTTACCTATCCTCACCCCTCCCTTGTGTGCTCTTGCTTTTATCATGTGCTCAAAGTCCAATCCCCTTGTTGTGTTTGCCCTTGATCTAATGTCTGCATATGAGGCAGAACATACGATTTTTGGTCTTTTGGGCCAGACTAACCTCACTCAGAATGATGTTTTCCAATTCCATCCATTTACCAGCGAATGATAACATTTCGTTCTTCTTCATGGCTGCATAAAATTCCATTGTGTAGAGATACCACATTTTCTTAATCCATTCGTCAGTGGTGGGGCATCTTGGCTGTTTCCATAACTTGGCTATTGTGAATAGTGCCGCAATAAACATGGATGTGCAGGTGCCTCTGGAGTAACAGTCTTTTGGGTATATCCCCAAGAGTGGTATTGCTGGATCAAATGGTAGATCGATGTCCAGCTTTTTAAGTAGCCTCCAAATTTTTTTCCAGAGTGGTTGTACTAGTCTACATTCCCACCAACAGTGTAAGAGGGTTCCTTTTTCCCCGCATCCTCGCCAACACCTGTTGTTGGTGGTGTTGCTGATGATGGCTATTCTAACAGGGGTGAGGTGGAATCTTAGTGTGGTTTTAATTTGCATTTCCTTTATTGCCAGAGATGGTGAGCATTTTTTCATGTGATTTTTTGCCATTTGAATTTCTTCTTTTGAGAAAGTTCTGTTTAGTTCACTTGCCCATTTCTTTATTGGTTCATTGGTTTTAGGAGAATTTAGATTTTTAAGTTCCCTGTATATTCTGGTTATCAGTCCTTTGTCTGATGTATAGTTGGCAAATATTTTCTCCCACTCTGTGGGTGTTCTCTTTAGTTTAGAGACCATTTCTTTTGATGAATAGAAGCTTTTTAGCTTTATGAGGTCCCATTTATCTATGCTATCTCTTAGTTGCTGTGCTGCTGGGGTTTTGTTGAGAAAGTTCTTTCCTATACCTACTAACTCCAGAGTATTTCCTACTCTTTCCTGTATCAACTTTAGAGTTTGGGGTCTGATATTAAGATCCTTGATCCATTTTGAGTTAATATTGGTATAGGGTGATATACATGGATCTAGTTTCAGTTTTTTGCAGACTGCTAACCAGTTTTCCCAGCAGTTTTTGTTGAAGAGGCTGCTATTTCTTCATTGTATATTTTTAGCTCCTTTGTCAAAGACAAGTTGGTTATAGTTGTGTGGCTTCATATCTGGGTCCTCTAGTCTGTTCCACTGGTCTTCATGTCTGTTTTTGTGCCAGTACCATGCTGTTTTTATTGTTATTGCTTTGTAATATAGTTTGAAGTCAGGTATTGTGATACCTCAGCATTGTTCTTTTGACTGAGTATTGCCTTGGCTGTTCGTGGCCTCTTGTGTTTCCATATAAATTTAACAGTAGATTTTTCAATCTCTTTAATGAATGTCATTGGAATTTTGATGGGAATTGCATTAAACATGTAGATTACTTTGGGGAGTATCGACATTTTTACTATGTTGATTCTACCAATCCATGAACATGGGCGATCTCTCCACTTTCTATAGTCTTCCTCAATCTCTTTCTTCAGAGGATTATAGTTTTCCTTGTAGAGGTCTTTCACATCTTTTGTTAGGTTTGCACCTAGGTATTTGATTTTGTTTGAGGCTATTGTAAATGGAATTGTTTTCGTACATTCTTTTTCAGTTTGTTCATCATTAGTGTATAGAAATGCTAATGATTTTTCTATGTTGATTTTATATCCTGCTACCTTGCTGTGGCTATTGATGATGTCTAGAAGCTTCTGAGTAGAGTTTTTTGGGTCTTTAAGGTATAGGATCATGTCGTCTGCAAATAGGGATATTTTGACAGTTTCTTTACCTATTTGTATTCCTTTTATTCCTTCTTCTTGCCTAATTGCTCTGGCTAGGAATTCCAGTACTATGTTGAATAAGAGTGGAGATAGTGGGCATCCTTGTCTGGTTCCTGCTTTTAGAGGGAACGGTTTCAGTTTTTCTCCGTTAAGTATAATGCTGGCTGTAGGTTTGTCATATATAGCTTTTATAATGTTGAGGAACTTTCCTTCTATTCCTAGTTTTCTTAGAGCTTTTATCATGAAATGGTGTTGGATCTTATCAAAGGCTTTTTCTGCACCTATTGAGATGATCAAGTGGTTTTTGTCTTTGCTTCTGTTAATGTGGTTTATTACGTTTATTGATTTTCGTATGTTGAACCACCCCTGCATTCCTGGGATGAAGTCTACTTGGTCATGGTGAATGATCTTTTTGATGTGTTGTTGAATTCGGTTTGCCATTATTTTGTTGAGGATTTTTGCATCAATGTTCATTAAGGAGATTGGCCTATAGTTCTCCTTTTTGGAGGTGTCTTTGCCTGGTTTTGGGATAAGTGTAATACTGGCTTCATAAAATGTGTTAGGCAGTTTTCCTTCCCTTTCTATTTCATGGAACAGTTTAAGGAGGGTTGGTATCAGTTCTTCTTTAAAGGTCTGATAGAATTCAGCAGAGAATCCATTGGGTCCTGGAGTTTTCTTTTTGGGGAGACTCTTGATTGCTGCTTCAATTTCATTTTGTGTTATAGGTCTATTCAGGTGATTAATTTCCTCTTGGTTCAGTTTTGGATGATCATATGCATCTAAAAATCTGTCCATTTGTTTAAGATTTTCGAATTTATTTGAATATAGGTTCTCAAAGTAGTCTCTGATGATTTCCTGGACTTCCATGGTGTTTGTTGTTATCTCCCCTTTTGCATTCCTGATTCTACTAATTTTAGTTTTTTTTCTCCTCATTTTAGTCAGGTTTGCCAGGGGTCTGTCGATCTTGTTTATTTTTTCAAAGAACCAACTTTTTGTTTCATTAATTCTTTGTATAAAAACCGAGACTTTGGATGGTTACCTGTCAGCCCAAGGTCGCCTGGAGGACATTGCGCAGTCTCGTAGGTCTCACAGCAAGCTCCTGACACCAAGGCGCCCCTCCATCCCGACGGGGAAACGGAGGTTCTGAGAAGTCAGGGGCTAGCTGAGTTTTCATGGTCAAGCGGAGGGACGGAATGGTGAGGTCAGGTCTAGCCTGGTTCTCCCGAGTCCCTCGATCTTGAGACACATCTGGATGTGGTTGGGAAAGGCCCTTGTGTGGCGAGCTGCTCTCTGAGCACCTTTTTGCAGGCTTGTGGTGAAATTCTCCTGCACCCAGCAGAGCCCGTCTTGCTGCTTCGAAGACAGCTTCTTCTCCAGGTGGGAGATGTTGGTTTGTCGTTTGTTTCTATGGCAGCAGTGGGGACAGGTGTGTCTCCCTTAGACATCCCCACAGCGGTTTGAAAGCCAGTCTTTACATGGTCAGAGGCAGGAGGTAACAGCTGGCATAGGGGAAAACTGTGACCTTCTTTAATGCCTCTGACATCTGCTGAGTAGGTATCTTGACAGAAGAGGTCAGTGAGAGTGGGGCTCCTGCCCAAGGGCAGGCACAAAGTCAGGAATAGAGGCAGGTAGGACTTGCTGTTTGAATATGGTCGTCCCCCTTACCCGAGGGGGATATAGTCCCAGGCCCTAGTGGAGCCCCAAAACCACAGACCATACTGTGTACCATGTGTCCCATGTGACTTTGTTCTTTCCTATATGCGAAGACCCGTGATAACATTTCTGTTAGAAACAGTGGGATATGGACAGCCTGGACTAACAAGATAGAACGAGATAGAACTGCTCTCTGCCTTTTGTGTATCTCACTGGACAGTTCTCCTTGTACTGATGTGACATGGGGCAGTGTCCGTGTGAGGACACTGAAGTGAGTGAGTGACAGCCATCACAATGCTACATATGGGCCACTTGAACACAAGCACTGCCATTCTGTGACAGCTGATCTGAGATGACTGCTGTGTGACCCAGCAGGTGGGAGGTGTAGAATGGACGAAGGAGTGCTGGTGACCTGGGCCGGGTGGAATGGAACAGTGAGACTTCTTCCTGGTTCAGGATGTGCACATTTTAAAATGAGTGCATTGTTTATTTCTGGATTTTCCATTTCATATTGTTGGATTGCAGTTGGCCAAAAATAAGTGGAACCATAGAAAGCAAATAGCAGATAAACAGGCACTGCTGTGCACCTCAGATCCGGCCATCCATAGCTGTTTCCTGCCTGCCCAGGGCCTGGGTCCTGGGTCCTTGCTGTTCCTTGTCTGGGCTATTTCATAGTTTGGACTCTGTATCTCAACTTGTGCCCCCTCCACAAAGCCTTCCCCTGGCTGCCTCTAGATCTTTCATCCCCTGGCCTGAAACACCCACTGGCCTAAGAAGGAAATTTGGTTCATCCTCTCTTCTTCCCTCCTGCAGAGTGAGTTTCATAGCAGATGCCTCCTGGGGAGAGGACTTTAGGAGATCAGGCATGACGACAAGTGAGAACAGTAATGATACCAAGGTAGTAAGACAAAACATGAAGCACAAGAGATAGAACCATGGACACCACTCATTCCTCAACCAGATAAAGGGACGGAGCTCTCTGTTTTCTGTAAATGACTACCCTCCACTGCTGAGAAGCTGTGGAAAGAGGAGGTGGGCAGGGCGTCTCAGTCTCTTACACAATCAAAAATCTCCTTAAAGGTGACAGGGTCTCTTTCAGGTGAGTGCTCACACTTGCAAAGGGTCACTTCTGATGGGATAAGGACAGGGGCCAGGCTCCCATGACCCCATGCAGGCGGGGAGACACGAGCAATATCTGAGTAGCTGACCTGTCACTGTCTTCTTGGTTGTTTCCTGGCATGTCCAGTTGGGATGATCTGGTCTCTGTGCCCATATGGAGTCCAGTGAGGGGGCAGCTGGGCCCCACTGGCCTTCTGGGCATCACTTGGACAGTTTCTGCAAGTGGTCTGGCCATTAGCGTCTTCCCTCAGAGTCCCTATGTTCTGTGGCTCCTTCCTTCTGACTTGGGCCCTTGCTGCTCCCTGGTCCCCTCTTTCTTTGCCAGGACATTTGGAAACCTCCAAATGTTTGTGATGGTGGTGAGCAGGCAGCCTCCTCAGAGCCTGAAGGCCTTCCTTCTGCTGATGCAGTGCTGTTGCTCTAGGAGCCATATTGGATATTGCAGTTCATGTAACGTGCATCTTTGCTAAGAGGCCTGCAGCTTCCTTTGGCTTTGCCTGGACAGGCAGGTCATGAGTCAAATGTTCTCCAGTTCCTTCAAATCATTTAGACATTTCTACCACAAGGTCATTTTCTTGGTCTTAGCTGGAGCTTATGTCACTTCCCTGCCCTACTTCCTCTCCCTCCTCTTAGAGAGCCGGATGGATTTTACTTTAAGCTCTAGGAAGGACTTCACTAGGTCAAGCCCTCTGTCCTTCAATTCCCTGAGGCTCTAAGGCAAAGTGGCTGACAGGCAGCAAGCTTTACAGTACGACAGAAGGAACAAATCTACATCTGTGTAATGCACTCAATATTACTGCCACTAAAGTAATTTTGCTTATAAATCTGCATTTTGGATAGGGCTCGGCAAGGACAACTTAATTTTGCTCCAGGCACGAGCTGGGGTAAGTCACCTGGGAGCCAGAAGACTGAATATCAGGATGGATCACTCACGTGGACAGCAAGTCGGTGCTGCCTCTTGGCTGAGAGTTCAACTGGGGCTGTGGACCGAGGTGCAGGCTCCTCCCAGGTGGACCCCTCCCTGGGCTGTTTGGATGTTTGCACAATATGCTGACTCTGTTCTAAGACCAAGTATCCCTTGAAAACCAGGTGGACCAAGCCTTCAGAAGTCACTGTGAATTCTCCCACTATAAACAGAGCCCACCCAAGCTCAAAGCAAAGGATCCTGGACCCCTCACTTTTCAGTGGAAGAGGTGTCAAGTACAGGGGCGCCTTGACGTACGACAGGGCTAGGTCTTCATAAACTCATGGTAAGCTGCAAATATAATTACAAGTTAAAAACACATTTAATGACCGTAACCTACCGAGCATCACAGCCCCATGGCACACGGTGAGGACTGATTGCTACCCTGGTAACATGTCATGTCATCGACTGGTTGCTGTGTCCTACGGCACGTTGCTAGCTAAGAAAATTCAAAGTCTAGCTTCACAGAAAGCTCCTAGCCGTGTGACGCACCATTGTGCGGTTGAAAAAGTTTAAGTTGAACCATCACAGGTGGAAGAAACCTGGCCTGACTATCATCAGAAAAGCATGTAGGACGGGAGGTATACACCGGTGTGACCATTTCTGGGAAATGCAGTCTGCAGTGCAAGCTTACCTCCTAACAAACCCATAACACAACGAAGAGAATGCCAGCTTAGCTCACACTCATCCAGACTTAGCAGAGTGAGAGGGGTAGGGCGTGAGCCCCTAAAGCATTTGCCCGAGAACTGCTCTCCAGTTCTGATGTCATTGGCCATCCAGTTCTAAGCCAAGTCAGTGGACACTCACTGAGAGTCCCCTGTGCAGCCAGGCGGAGCAGGAACGTGTTCTAGAAAGGCTTTGACAAGCTTTGTGACCTTTCTCCAGGACTTTCTGTTCCCATAGTGAGCTCTCTTCCTGGCTTGACTTTCTTTGGGGCCCCAGGCTTCTAACTGGGAGGTGCAGTGAGACCAGCTAGTGTCCAGACGAGCCTTCACCAGTGCTCCCTCGTGCCTGTCTCTTTTCCTCGTAGCTGTTTTCGGGTTTTGGAAATTGGATTAAGCTTCGATCGCATTTCCTCCTATACACGAAAGCCCAAAATGATTAGCACATTTCCGACAGATCTCACTGCAAGCCACACCAAATTAAATAGGATCGCTTTAAAATGGCCCTCCTGTGTCTATCCGGAGCAGCACGGATCGGGAAGGTTTGTGGAGGGAGGTGTTTTTGTAAATACTAGAAAGCTCAAAATTGTTTTGACCTGGTCATATTTGAAGGATGTTCTTGTAAATTGTACTAAACGTGGAATTGAAATCCTGTGGCTTTCCCCCTTTATCCTGCCTCCATATTGCTTTGGAATTTTACTACAAGCTCATTTGACGATGCTTTGCCTTCCTAAACTTTGATGTCATCTGAACTTGCCTGGCCTCAAAGGATGCTGAGGGTAGACGCCTTCTTTGAAAGCTCCTTCTTGGCCACCAGAACACTCCTGTTAGGGATGGATAAATAGAGGCTCAAGTTGGTGGCAGAAATTCATCAAAGACACAGGACAGAGGGGTCTAAGTTGGGGGTCAGAATGGGGGACCGGAATGAAACACACTCTGAAAGTTCCCAGACATGGCAAGGACCATTCTGCACCAGCTGTGTGACCTTGGCTATGTTGCTAACCTCCCCAGCCTCCGTTTTCCCTGCCTCTGTGACCTTTGGCACATGGTGGTAAAAGAGTTAAGCGGGGTCACAGGTGTGACGTGCAGAGCCCAGGTTCCCTGCAGGTGCCAGCCTTAGTCCATTCGGGCTGCCGTAACAAAATGCCATAGACCGGCTAGCTTCTAAGTAGCAAAGTTTTATTTCGCACAGACATTAGGAAGTCCCAGATCAAGGCACTGACTGATCGGGTGTGTGGTGAGGGTCACTTCCTGGTGCATATGGGGTGCTGTCTTGCTGTGACCTCACGCTGAGGTGGGACAGGGAGGCAGCGCCCTGGCGCCTCTTTTATAGGGTGTTCATGCCATCTGTGAGGGCTGCATTCTCATGCCCTGATCACTCCTTAAAGGCTGCCCCTCAGATACCATCACCTAGGGTTAGGATTTCAACATAGGAATTTGGGGACACGGGCAGTTCAGACCATGGCCAACCCCAATTCTGTTCTTCCCTATTCCTGGCAGCTCCTTGTCCCCATGCATACAATGCTGAAATCCCAGAGGCCTGAGAGGAAGTGTGTCCCTAGAAGGTGGGTGTCACACAGACTGTGCATTTGCGTGCAGAAGTGCTGGCACTTGGAGACGGCGTCTCCTCTGTGCTTTGCCTGGGGAAAATCTTTTGACTCCACTCATTTTTGATGGTTCAACCCAACCATGACTCCCCTCTGATAACCCCAAGTAACTTGTGTGGAGTGAGGGACTGTGATTGGCTGCAGGAAACAGAGGACTTTAATCAAGAAGTCTAGAAATGAGCTACCCTGGCTGGTGCGACCACTCAGTGACAATCCAGGGGCTCTGGCTACAGTACTTCTAGTACATGGGATCCGTTAACATGGCCACTTCCTGCTTAGAAGTTGAATATTCCAGCCTGAACCTCCCATTCGAACTCTAGGAAGAGGAAGAAGGAAGCAATGGGGAAGAAGGATATAAATGGTTTCCCCAGAAGCCTACCAAGCTCCAGTTCCATATAATGGTAGAGAAAAGATGGCCACCACTGTCATGGGGTGGGGGGACAAAGCTATGTCCTCTCTCCTTGGGTATGGCTGAGCTCTGTGACTGCTTGGCCAATAGAATTCAGCAGAAGCAATGTTGTATTAGTCAGCTGCACATGACTATAGTGAAATACCTGAGGCAATTAATTTATGAAGAAGAAAGGTTTACTGAGGTCATGGTTCTGGAGGTATTAGTCCAAATCACACAGCTCCATTGTATGGGGCATCTGGACAGCCATGGCGGGGAGGGCACATCAGAGCAAACTGCTCACAGAACAAAGCCAAGAAAAGAGAGAGGAGGGGAGACAAACAGAGAGAGAGAGAGAGACTGGGGCTCTACAATCCCCTTTGAAGGCATGCCCCCAGTGACCTATGGACCTCTCCCTAGGCCCCATCTTTTTTCTTTTTTTGGTGGGACTGGGATTTGAACTCAGGGCTTTGTACTTGCAAAGCAGGCACTTTACCAGTTGAGCTGCTCCTCTAGTCCTTTTTGCTTTGATTGTTTTGGAGATGGGATCTTTCAAACTGTTTGCCTAGGCTGGCCTCAAACCTTGATCCTCCTGATCTCAGCCTCCCAAGTAGCTAGGATTACAGATGTGAGCCACCAGCTTAGGCTCCACCTCTTAAAGGTCCACAGCAGCTTCCAATAACTCCACCCTGGGGACCAAGCCTTTAACACAGGGCCTTTGGGGGACACTAGCTGTAGCAGATATCGTGCAAGCTTCCAGGTTCGGGCTTTAAGAAAACGGTCGCTCCCATCCCCATCTCTTGGAATCCTGTTCTTGGAACTTAGCCACCACAGTGAGGAAGCCCATATGAGGAAGGAACTGAAGCCCCAGCTGACAGCGTCCTGCCTCAGCCTGCCAGCTGTGTGAATGAACATCTCGGAGAGGGCGCCCCCAGCCCGGGGTGAGCAGCCCAGAGGGCACTGCTGCCAAGCCAGGCTGGGCTGTGCCTGCCGAGCCCTGCCACACTCAGACCAGTGACGAAGGGCGTGAACAGTGGCTGTTGTGCTAACTCTCGAGGTTTGGGGCTGCTTTGTTGATTGTAAACGATAACCAGAACACATGTCCTGGTCAGAAGGGTGTCACGTGGTGACCTCTACCTGCAGAGGATGCTGTAGAATGTAGAGTTTCAGCAGGCACATTGATGCCCAGAAAGGAAAACCAGGGCTCTGCCAGTAAAGAAGGGAACAGTGAACAGCAGGCACTGCTCAGAGGACACTTGAACTCTTTATCTATTCATTACTGACGTGTTCTCCATCCTAGTTCTTTTGGCTCCCATTTAAAAAGGTGTTTACCTCATAAAGCCATTTGGTGTGCACCCCATTTATTTATTTATTCAGCTCTTTGTACAAGAGCTACAACTATATTAAGAGTGGTATAAACCTTAAAACAGAAATTTGAAAAATATTGAATAAGATCTTTATAATTTGTATATGTTTGTAACTTATTCATCTCCAGTACTAAAACAAAAATTATTAATGTTTTGGATGCCTTTAAAACACAAGTATTTTATGTCACCTTTACCTGGTGTCTCCAGACACAACATACGATGGTTTGGGGAGATTGTTAGTTGGGAGCGATCTATAAGCCTCTTGTCTTGATGAGTTCTCTCTCTCTCTCTCTCTCTCTCTCTCTCTCACTGTCTCTCTCTCTCTTCCTCCCATGCTCCCTCCTACCTCACCTCTTCCAGACTTCTGTCACCCCATCAAATTGTCAGGGTTTTTACCTAAGGGATGCGCTGAGCTCACAGGTGGAGAAGGAAGCCCAGATCTGCTGTTTTCTTGTTCCCTGAAGCTTCCAGGTTTAGCATTGTCTTCAACCCATGGTTTCTTTGTAGGAATTTTGCTTAGCTGGAGGTCCACGTAGCATTCCTGTAACTACCCACAAGTCCCTTCACTGGAGCCAGGATGATGGGGAGCAGTCCTCACCCCATGTTCCCCAGCCCAGGCAGGGAGCTCTCATTCTTCCTGGCCACATGGACCCACCAGACACACAGGGCTCCTGGACACCAGTGTCAAGTGCATGTTGAGCCCAGCACAGCTTAATTTCTTAACTGCTGCTACTCATGAGAGACGAAGAAATGCAGGCTCTCTGCCTTTTCCCACAACTACGCTGAAGACCGTCGGCCTCTTGGATGCTGTGCTTCTGATGGGCAAATGTTTGTGGTCATCATGTCTGAATCTCCTGTGTTGGGCTCTTCTGACACCGAGAATGGTGCCCTTGGTGTTTGCTGAATGAATGAATGAACGAATGGATGACTGGGACAGGCCCACCCGTAGTGAGCCCAAGTTCTAGGGTGGGGCTCAGGGGCGACATTCAGGGCCCATCAGGCTGTGAATCCAGGGATGTGGGGCTCAACAAAAACCTTTTCGTCACACCTAGTGTCTTCCTCTGTGACCTGAGACTCACGTGATTGTGCCTGCCCCAGCTGTTGTCAGGGGCATCAGGATAGGCACAGGGGAAGGTGAGTAAGGACCCTCCCAGGCCATGGTCCAGTGCCTGCTCAGCAACTGTCCACTCCTTCTGGAGAAATCCAATCAAATACAGTGGCAAGGCCAGGGTCTGGAGGCAGCGGAGGGGCTGTCATGGTCCCTATTGCTGCTGGGACGGGTGACCACAAATTTGACAACTTCAAACAGCACAGTCATCATCACCCAACGCTGGCAGTCAGAAGCCCCACATGGGGCTCACTGGGCGCAGTGTGGACAGGGCCGGGGGCTGGGGCGGGAGTTGTCCCTAGCCTCAGCAACCTCCTCCATCCTCAAGGCTGGCGACTCCACACCAGCCTCTGTGCCTCTCGCCTACCCTGCCTCTGCCTGTGACCTTGCCTCCTTCCAAAGATCCATTTCTCCACGGCCAGCTGAGGCCTGAAAACATCAAGGGGAGAATTGCAGAAATAAACACTTCGTTAGGTTTGGAATAACTTTCGTTATCACATATTGTTATAGTCGTTCGATTTTGTTATTAGTTGTTGTTTAATTATTGTTATTAATTACTGTGCCTAATTTACAAATTAAACTTCATCATAGATATGCATATGCATAGGAAAAAACATAGCCACATAGGGTTTGGTACTGTCTTTGGTTTCTGGTACCCTCAGGGGTCTGGAAATATGTCGTCCTGGGTGAAGGAGGGGCCCCCATATGCTGGGCTCACCTGGGACAGCATCCCCAGGACAGTGTCCCCAACTCAAGATCTTAGTTTAAGCTGGGTGCCTGACTCACACCTACAGTCCTAGCTACTCAGGAGGCAGAAATCAGGAAGATCATGGTTTGAAGCCAGCCTGGGCAAATAGTTTGTGAGACCCTATCTTGAAAAAACTTAACACAAAAAAGGCTGGTGGAGGGGCTCACGGTGTAGACCCTAAGTTCAAGCCCCAGTACTGCAAAAAAAAACAAAAAACAAAAAACAAAAAACTTAGTTTAGTGGTACTCCCTTTGCCATTCAGGGTTCTGGTTGTGGGTGTCCCTGGCAGGCGGAGTGTGCTATTTCTCAACCCATCACAGTGACCAATTAGCCCAGTCTGTCCCCAACTACCATGCTGGCAGTGACCACACAGAAACTGTCACCGCGGCCCACACTGGCAGGCAGCAAAACCTAAATGCTTAATGGACGGGCTGTAGAGTTTAACATGGGTTTATTTCCTGGGTGCAGTGCCCACCTCCAAGGCTTAGCAAACAAGGCCAAGCCCCGGTGGAAATGGTGTCGTGTTTTCATGTGTGCCCTCGCACATCTCCAGGTTGCTCGAGCCCCTGCTGCGATGTTCTGCGGTGTAAACAGTTGCAAGCTGTGCTGGTTAGGGAATGCCAGCATGCTCGGTGCACGCACACTTGTTCTCTGAATGCCTTTGGCCCATGCTTGACTGACTCCACAGATAAGGAACCCACAGGTATGGAGTGGGGGGGCGGTGACCGTATGTGTAATGGTGACATTCACAAAAGTGGCAGCTGCTATTGTTACCTGGAGAGATTCATCACATCCACCATCCCTAAACTCTGGGTTCTGAGCCCCGTTCCCCTGGAGCCCCAGCTTGGCCTAGCTCTGGCTCCCCTATGGTCCTGCACCCATAGAGGACTGGCTCTGTGACCAGGGCTGGACCCTGGTGGTCTTGAGCATCTGCTGCACTGGGCAGAGGGGACAAAAGGGGACAGACCGAAGGAGCTGAACATGGCCTATGACACTGAGCTGAGCCTAGCCCTGTTCCCAGTGGGGGAGCTTGGGGTTTCCTGAGTTGCAAGGCCGCCTACCTCTTGGTCCCTGGTTCTGATGTGGGCAGGGGCCCTGGCAAAGCGTCAGCAAGTTGGGAGCTTTCCTGGGCCTCCTCTCCTGTCCCCAAAAGGAAACGGCATGCAGGTACGGCTGTTTTCTGGTTGGCGTTGGTGACAAGGGTGTTCTGTTTTTGAATTTTGTTAGTATGTGATAGCTATCCAGAGGGTTTCACTGTGACACTTCCATGTGTACTATATTGTACCCCAGTTTGGTTCAGTCCCTCCATTATTCTCCCTCTCTCCCACTCCCCTTCTCGAAATAACTTCGACAGGTTAGGGTGGTCCATGTTCTTACACGTGTACAAAATACGTCCTCCATATTCACCTTCATTGCCCTCTTCATTTGCCCTCCCCGTCCCGCTGGTGTCCCCTTTAACATGACCTGTCTTACACTCCTGTCCTTCCCTGTCCACACGTGTTCTGTGTGAGCCAGTGGGGGGCCTTTTGCCCCATTGGCTCAACAGGAGGAGCCCGTGGGGTCTGACTGTGGATGAGCCATCACCTTCAATTGGAGCTATCCCCTCTCCACCTGACAGCATCTGATTTGCATCCCCTATGGCCTGGCTGGTCCCCGTCCCCCACCCCTGTGCATTCAGGCCTTAGGAATGAGGTTCCTTCCCACAACCTGCCTGAGAGTGAAGGCTTTCACGATGCTGTCTGTCTGTCCAGACCTGCAGGATGGGATACCCAGGGGTGCAGAGGACCCTGGGTAACCTCCCAGGGCTCCTCCCTCCTAGGCGGCTGCCAAGTGTCTCACAAATAATTATATAAAAATCGTAAGTTTACAAAAGCTCTGAAGATAGGATAGGCCTGGGGTTGCATGATAGGCCTCTGGTCTCAGCAGAGGGAGAGTCCTCTTCCCAGCCTCACCTCTGGCTCTTCTGCCCACCCTGGGCTGGGCAGCTCCTCGTACTCTTTGCTTGGGCTGTTTCATACCGGTAGCCTGATAAACTCCTGCCGACCCTTCAAAACCCAACCAGGCACTGTCTCCTCCAGAAATCTCCTGCCCTTCTGCCTCCTACCCTTCAGTGTTCCTCTCCCAGAGCCACCTCCATTGCCCCAGTCACGTGGCTTTGAAACTTCTCATGTTTGCCCTCAGAGCTCATTTTATTGGGATAGAATCCCCACAACATAACATTCACCGTTTTGAAGTATACAGTTCCGGAGTTTGCATATGTTTAATTCAGAATATTTTCATTCTTTTTCCATTGGGTGGTTTGGGAACTCTTGTCAAAAGTAAATTGACCACCAATGGAAGAGGTGATTTCTGGATTCTCAATTCTGTTCCCTTCATATGTCTGCCCTATGTCAAGATCCCACGGTTTGATTGCTGTACGAAAGTTTCCCTTCAATATGGATTGGTTCACCTGTTTTCAATTATGAAATTATAATAATTTCAATTACTATCATAAAGTTTATCATCTTAACCTTTTTTTCTTTTTGATGGTACTGGGAGTTGAACTCAGGGCCTTGCGCACGCTAGGTAGGTACTACCACTTGAGCCACTCTGCCAGCCCTGTCTGCATTGGTTACTTTTAAAATAAGTTCTTGTTTTGTGCCTGAGCCGCCTGGACTACGATCCTCCTATCTGTGCTTCCTTGCATAGCTGGGATGACAGATGTATACTACCATACCCAGCTATCGGTTGAGATGGGGTCTCACTAACTTTTTGCCTGGACTTGTCTTGAATTAAGAACGTCCTTATCTCCCAAGTCACTAAGGTTGCAGGCATGCACCACTGTGCTTGGCTTCCATCTTAAGCATACTGAAGTCCACAGTTCAGTGTCATTAGGTATTAGGTATGACTTCCCTGAGGTGGGGGAGCTACCTTTTCTGGGCTGTGCAGTGTTCCAGGACAATCACAGAACTGGGAAGCCTGTGGGCTCCAGAGCAGACTTCCAGGGTCTGAATAGTGACCTCCCGTTCCTCAGTGGCCAGATGGGGATGGTCCTGGCAGCGCTTGGCTTGTGACATCATCAGGACTAAACAGGGTGACACATGCCCCATGAATGGCACTGGTCTCTATCACACCATCCTCCCTGACTGGACCGTGGGTGCTCGAGGCAGGACCTGGCACACCGTGGGCGCTCAGTCAACATCAGCCAAGTTGAATTAATAATGGCAAAATGAGCAAAGCTACCTCCTCGCTGCTGTCGCTGTGTGTGCCGAGGCCTCCTGCCACAGAGAGCTCTGGGCCACTGTCAAGTCCAGCACAAACGCAAGTGTGCAGCCATTGCTGACAAAGAGTTGGCCCTGGCTGTTTAAGCATTGATTTCCTTCTCCTGGAAGTGGCCTTCTCAAAGGCAGAGCAGAAGTGAGCAGCTTGGGTGAGAATGACAGGAAAGGGTGTCACATTTAGTTGGATGAGCCTGGGACAGAAGAATTTGATCGTGATGCTGACAAGGCCTCTTGCTGCTAAGGTGAGGCTGTTTACATTCCAGGGCCACAGGGGCCTGGGGACCAGAGGCGCTCCCCAGACAGGAGGGGAAAGGTCGGCTTAAATCTAATTGTAGAGAAGCCTGTTCGTCTCTGTTTTCTGATGGAGCAAAAACCTTCCAGAGAAACGGCAACCACCCATTCTTCCCGGACGTCATTCATCATTAAGGGCAGAATTCCTTCTGGGTCTCTCCAGAATGCACCATGGGTCTCAAAGCTGGTCCCTCAGTGCACAGGAAGCTACTGGGTGCTTTGGTGGAGACACAGCTTGTTCTGTGACATCGTTAATAGACTCAGCAGTCTCGACTCCATTGCTGTGTCCATGGCTTAGGGTCTTCTCAGAAAGCCTGGGACCCCAGCATCAAGTCATTTGCCTTCAGAGCTGCAGATCCTATAAAACAGCCCCTCTAGCACCGTCACGTCCAAATGCAAGACCACCTAGCTTCCTCCAGGAGAGGCCTCCTGCTACAAGAGGTGAGAACTAAGCAGCTCAGTTGAGGTGCCTGGGGTGACCCAGGACCCCACTCAGCTGTAGTGGCTCTGGGGGTCTTACACACGCCCCTCTTCCAGAGAATGGATGTCCACCTTTCTCTTAAACAGACCCAGCTAGTGCTGGGCACTCTCCCCTCTGGCTCCTGGCTTACCAGGGAAGACAACGGGGACCTGTTGGTGACAAGAGCCTGTCTCCGTGGACCTCTCACTTTTCAGCGCATCCAGTCATCCACTCAGAAAGTATCTAATGAGTGTCTAGCTCATGTCAGGCATGGTTCCAGCAGACATAATAGACCAAACTCCCCACTGTACAGGTGCTTGTTTTGCAATGGCAGGAAAGGGAAGCAGAAAGTAAACCAAAGCCATGACCACACAGAATATAGCAGGTGGTGGTAAGTGTCACAAAGATAAATGAAGCAGGAGAGGGCTGAAGAGCGAGGGGTGCTCTTGTGGACAGGGGAGGACTTCTCTCTGAAAGATGACATTTGAGTAGAGCCAGGAGTGAAGCAAAAGAGTGAGCCCTGAGGTTACCTGGGGGGAAAGAACACTCCAGGCAGGGAGCACAGCAAGTGCAAAGGCCCTGAGGTGGGTGGTGCCTGGAATAAGGGAGGAAGAGCAAGAAGACAGGTGTGCTGGCTGGGTGGGGGACAGGAAGCTACCCTGGCTAGAGCCAGGTGAAGTCAACAAACATCTGAGGCCAGCCTGGCAAAAGATCAAGACCCCATCTAAAAAAACAAACCCAAAGCAAAAGGATTGGTGGTAGAAGGCTTGCCCTGAGTTCAAACCCCAATATTGCCAAAAATATTTTTTTTAAACTTTAGGACATCAAAGGACACTATCAACAGCAAAAAGTCAGCCCACAGGATGGAAGGAAATACATGCATGCGTGTCTGAAAAAGATCCCGTACCCAGAACATATAAAGAACGTCTACAACTTAACAATAAATACACAAAAAACCCAAGTAAAAAAATGGGCAAATAACCCGGATGGGCATTTCTCCAAAGAAGATGTTCAGATGCCAACAAGTATGTGGAAGGATGCTCGTCATCACTAACCAGCCTGGCCATGCCGGCCAACCATAGTGAGACCACCTTACAACCATTTGGATGTGGATTACCAAAAACACAGAGGACGGCTGGCATTGGTGAGGACCTGGACGTGGACAAACTGGTTTCCTGGGCATTGCTGGTGAGACGCATGGCCGTTCATCCAAAAAATGAGACTTACATGAGATCAGCAGCTCAAGCAGGACTCAAACAGGTGTCTGCACACCCGTGTGTGTCTGCACAATGGCCAACAGGGGGAGAAAGCCGGGTGCCCATCAAAGGATGAATGGAGAGATAAGATATGGTTTGTGTGTACAGTGGAATAGTATTCAGCCTTCAAAAAGAAAGGGAATTCTGGCACACAGACGAATCTTGAGGAGCATTGTGCTGGCTAGATAAGGACAAATGCTCGAAGATCCAACTCAACTTGCCAGAAGGATTTACAGGTCAAGTCACAGGACAGACAGTCGCAGGGTGGTTGCCAGGGGCTGAGGAGGGGCTGGGAAGTCGGTATTTCAGTTGGGAAGAGTTTTGGAGACGAGTGGTAGCCATAGTCAGTTAACAATGAGAAGGGGCTTGGTACCAGTGAACCGGCCACTTAAGTTAGAGTCAGCACTCTCTCACACACAGAAGAGAGACCCACGGCCCTCTGGGGAGGCGCTGGGGAATGTATGATGGGAGCCTGGCCGGGGTAACCTCAACCTCCCTCCTGGGGACTCGGGACCCCATGGGCTCCTGCTGAGGCTCACGGAGGCCAGCACCTATGTCAAAGGCATTGCTGAGATGCCTGCTCGGGAGGGTTCCTCTCCCTGCCACTGGGAAGGGGACAGGACGCTCGGCAGGGTCGGCAGCTCTCGGGGTGAGCTGACCTCTGGAGCTGCCTTCCTCCTGCCGGTGCCGCATGCCATCTGGAACCTCTAAAAACTTCATTTAGTGGAAGGCAGAGGCTGTGGCATTCAGGGTCTGCCCCCTTCGTGGGAAACCACGCCGCCCTTTTAAAAAAGGAATTAATTCAAAATAAGTCCTTCAGATCCAAATCATTAGCAGACATGTTCCACAAATGTCCAAATAATCGCGACTTTGGGGCTCTGAAAACCTCTCTGTGGTAGTGGACGGACTGTCTGGGATGAAAGGGGAAGAACCTGGTGGCAGATTCTACTTTAGACATGCACTGCCTGGGCGTCCCTCCCTCCCTCCTTCCTTCCCTCCTTCCTTCCTTTCTTCCCTCCCTTCCCCCCTCTCTTTTTTTTCTTTCTTTCCTTATGGTGGAAGAGGTGGCTACTGAAGGAATTTTTTGCTCCATTTTCCTTCTTGTGCCTTCAATGAGGGTGGCAAGAGGTTCAACCCTACCAGGGAGTCTGTCATGCTTGTGGTGCAGCTGGTGTCACACTCACTCAGAAGACTGGGCCACTGGGCTGTGTGTCTTACAGACTCACCAAAAGGCTCAGAAAGGCTGAGTGATTTACCCAGTGCCTCCCAGCCATGGACTCCTCTTCTGCTGTCCCTGTATCCTGGCAAGAAAGGCTGGGTGAAGACTGAAGATCAGGTCCTCTTTCAGTGGGAATGTGCTGAGTTGCAATCCCAGAGGCTCCCTGGAGGAGGAGGTTGTGATGACAAGAGCCTGGGGCCTGGCTCTTTGGAAGGCTTAGCTGTTCTCATGGGGTCCCTAGAGCACCCCATTCTTCTTCAAGGGTTTGTTTAGGACATGCTGATGGTATTTTAACCCCAGGGGGGGCTGCAAAGGGGGAAGTCATCATGAATCTGGAGTCCTGGGGTCTTTGCACAGCACAAATCTGCTCTCTCCTCCTCCCAGACACTGCTACCCCTACCCTGGCTCCCTGTAAAGGCCAGCTGGATGTCACGCGGCAGTTTCCACCTCTAATTTAACAGGGACAGTTCTGGGGCCTTCGCTCCTTCTCCCTGGACCCGCCACCCGGGTCCCTGGGGTCCCTGGCGACCCGAAGGCCAGTAGGCTCTTGTCATGAGGTCTGGCTGGAGAAGGCGGAAGGGAGACAGAAGCTGATAAAAGTTCTTTTGATCTCAGATCTGCAGAGCCATGCTGAAAAAATAAATGGGTCAGAGCCCGGGAGCCCCTGCAGCTCAGGGTCCTGGGTTCCCAGCAAGTTAGAGGGAAAAGTGGGGGCTGTGCTGGGGAGGGTCCCCGGCTGAGAGCAGGCCAGGAAGCTAATTAGGCGAAAATCATTCAAGGCATCGTTTGATAAAGCGTTTATCACCCTAAACGCATAATTAGCATCAGGACAAAGGGTTGACAAAAGCTCTCTACTCAGAGTTCTCATTAATCTCGGATATTGCACCCTCGCCAAATGAATGTTATCTTAGAGCCCAAATGCTGCCTTTGATCTTGGGGGACAGCAGGGGGAGAGAGGGAGGAGAGGGGGAAAGAGGGAGAGAGAGGT
The DNA here is from genome assembly GCF_047511655.1 of Castor canadensis. Taxonomy (NCBI): domain Eukaryota; kingdom Metazoa; phylum Chordata; class Mammalia; order Rodentia; family Castoridae; genus Castor; species Castor canadensis. Next base: position 149,620,288 of record NC_133394.1, read on the forward strand.
AGAGAGGGGATGGGGTTGAGAGCGAGAGAGGGAGAGGAAAGAGAGGAGAGAGAGGGAACCTGAGTTCCTTTGGAAATGTCATTTTAGCCATGGGTTCTGAGGACAGCTAAGTTTCCCCCTGCTGCTTCGATTTCTTGTTTAAGGTCCTTTTGCGTTCTGTGGCTCACGGTGGCTCTAAGAGCCCTGTCAGATTTGAGATGAGCTCCACGATTCCCCTATGTGACCTTGGGATCCAGCGTGGCTTCCTTGCCATACTGGCCTATGTCACTAACTAGGAGCAGCGACTGAGTGGGCACACTTCCCAGAACATACTCAAGTCCTACTGCAGCCCAACTGCCGTGCCCACTGGCAGACAAGGCACTGAGGCACAGGAACACTCAGAGACCTTGTCTCCGTCAATTCTGGGGTCCTCCCCAGACAGGTGGCCTGGACCATAGCGCCACACAGCCTGCCACATGGTCCGGAACCCTGCTGCCCCTCAGTTGTGTCCAGGCTTGGCGTGTGGTCTTGAGCTTGTATCTTTGTTTCTGGGGCTCGTGTCCCCACCACTAACTTGGATGGTCCCCAGCTTGCATTCAGGGAAGACTTAGTTGAGTGGTGCGTGCTGTGTCCATGTGACAGATGAGAAAGGAAACTAATGAGGGCCTGCCCAGGGCCACAGGGCTTCGAACTGTACAGAAACTGGGTTTGAATCCAGTGAAGCCTGTGATCCGCGACTCAAAATCAAACTGGGGGTTTTCAGGCTTTAAAGAAAGAGCTGTGAGTCCCAAACCAGGGGTTGGGATGGAGGGGTGGAACTGTAGGGCAGTTGGCTGTGGGGGTTGGTGGGTTCAGGAACCTCAGGGCTGGACAGGCTTTGACACCCAAGTGACTTTGATCTCCCAGTGACTAAGCAAAACTGTTGGTGGACTGTATCCTGGTTGTGGGATTCCACCATGGTTTTGTAGAATGTTACCATTGGGTGAACCACGCAAAGCCTACAAGGGCCTTTTTGCCTTCTTTCACAACTACACATGAGTCTACAAAGATCTCAAAGGATGGTGGCAGTTTTTCAGTGCTGTGACAAATACCTGAAAGAAGCAATTTAAAAAGATAACGGGGAAGGGTTTGTTTTGGCTCAGCGGCCTCAGAGATGTCAGTTTGCTGTGGGCCTTGGGAGACAGAGCCTCATGGCGGGAAGGGGGCAGTGGAGCAGAGCTGCTCACCCAAGGGTGGTGGCCAGGGAGCTGAGAGAGATGAGAAGGGGTCAGGGACAGATCTACCCTTCAAGGACATGCCCACCTCCGGGACAAAGAAGAGGTGGGTGTTCCTTAATTCCCAGGCCATCAGGAACCCAACCCTTGTCAACTTGTGCTGCCAGCTGGGGACCAAGCCTTCAGCACATGGGCCTGTGGGGGACATTTCCTATTCAAATGTGACAAATACCAACTAAAAAACAGCAACCAACTAGAGCAAACAGAAGTCTGTCTGCATGCACGCTGGGTGGGTGGCTCCACTGAGCCTGTGACGTGGGAAGAAGTCATTTACGAGATGTGACTCTTACTTACAGGGCTGTAATGAATTCGTTCTAACCACCACGTGTGCCAGGCCCAGGGTCTGCGCTGCGCTGACCTTATTCACACACTGCATATACACGGCCATCCTAGCTCAGAGAGCTTAGTGACCTCGCCCAAGGTCGCCCAGCATGTAAGCCTGACTCCTGGTCCCACCTGCCACCTCTTCTCAGTCCAGCCAGCTCCCTGGGCCCCACTGTGAGCACCTTATAGAAATCCCTCTCATTCTGTCCTGGAGCTGGGGTAGCAGGCGATGTCACCACCCCAATGACTGATAAGGAGACTGAGGTTCAGAGCAGAAGGGACTTGAGGAGGAGCAGGGACAAGTGTGGACCTCCCGGCCCCAGGGTGTTCTGGGAAAGGGATGTGCTCCAAAGAAGGGGCTGTGCTCCCCCCACCCCGGGGAAGGGCAGGACCCAGATAAGTGTGGTGGGTTTCCAGAGCAGAGCCAGGCTGTTTACTCAGCTTTGAGAGGAAGATTGTGGCGAGGGCTGGCGTGATAAAGATGGCTGTTTTCAAACCAAACACAGCCTGGCCTGGAGCCTGGAGTGTGGGGGGAGGACCGCAGGTCCCTCCTGCAAGGCCATATGGTTCCATCACTACCACAAGGTCCTTCCACTCTTGGGAGAAGTGGAATTGGCTCCCCAGGAAATTTAGATCGGCAGGGGGCTGCAGAGGAGGCTGTCCAAGAAGCCAAAGTTTCAAGAGCCCTGAGGGTCCCTTCAAGGAAATGGCTGGGACTCACGTGGCTGGTGTGGCCCTAATATCTCTTGACCCTGATCAACTGCCTCCTAGGGCTGCAGACATTTCTGCCAGAGGGTGGAGGCCAGAGAGGACAGGAGGGGTGGGGAGGCCAGGGAGGCCTGGGGGTGCTGGCTGTAATTCAGCCCTGGGGCACAGGACTGGACAAGAACCGATCACTGAGCTGCCCCAGGCCCTAGAATGTTCTGCATGTTCTCTGACTTTTAAGACTCACAGCAGTCCTGGGAGAGAGGCAGGCCCGGCGTGTCATCCTGGGGGAAGGAGATCTGAAGATTATTCAAGGTCATGGGCAGTAGGATCTGAGATTTGTCTGACCCCTACTCAGTGTAGCCTACCGGCCTGACCTTGACAGCGATGATGAGGACAACTTCTCATTGTCCTACTGTGACAGTATTTTTCAAAGATGGCTGCACATCTTCTGTTCTACACCCTCTTCTTCTAATGAGACTTTGACCCTCCTCCCACTGAGTGGAGCGTCTGTGTCACCTCCCTTAGAACCTGGGAAGGCTGTGATTGTGGAAGAAGTGACATGATATGGAAAGGCAATTTTTTTTCTTTTGTTGGGACTGGGATTTGAACTCAGGGCTTTGCAAGTACAAAGCAGCCACTCTACCACTTGAACCACACCTCCAATCCATTTTGCTCTGTTTATTTTAGAGATGGGGTCTCTAGAACTATTTGCCCAGACTGGCCTTGAACTGCGATCCTCCTGATCTCAGCCTCCCAAGTAGCTAGGATTACAGGTGGACACCATGTTTGTCCATTTTGCTCTTTTGGGTGACTCTCTGATGCCATGCATCAGGAAACCCAGTGTGGCCCATGTGGAAAGGCTACATGATCCACCCAGCTGAGGTCCCCATGGATGACAGCATCTATTGCTAAACCTGGGAGTGAAGACACCCTTGGGTGTCCTCTTGGATGGCTTGGACCCCATCACCCTGTCCACTGGAGTGTCCTCACTGAGGCTCAGGTGCTAGGGAAGAGAGACAAAGTCTGCACACATTCCTGAGCTGCTGAACGGGAGTTGATCAAATGACTGTGCAATGGCACTACGATTTAGGGAACATTTGTCTCCAGGCAGTGATGGCCAGGACAAACCCAGTACCACGTTGAGGAGAGCTAAGAGTTACGGGGTGTGAGCTACGTGTTCAGCACCTGGGTTGAGTTCACAGTCAGAGACGGGAAGGATATTAGGGGTTCAGCGGGTGATTTGCAGACCCGGGAGGTTAACTGTAGGTTCCCAGATTCCGCCTCAAACCAGCCATGTCATTGGGAAGCCCAATGTGTTCTATCAGCCCAGCCGAGGTCCTGCTGGGACCCGCCCTTCATCCCTACGTCCTTGAGTTCACGCGCCAGGGCAGGGTCAGGCTGAGCCGGGAGAAAGGTCTCATGTCAATTTGATCCAACGTAACACAGCAAATATTACAGATCATCCTCACCATAGCCGGGTGGCTGGATGTCCAGGAAGTCAGTGCTGCAGCAGGGCCTAGGATAGGCAGCCTGGGGCACAGGAGAAGAGGGTGGCCACTTGGGGATGATCTTTAGGGTTTGGGCCCTCTCCAGGGTGCTGGGCACACAGGCTCAGTTCTCTTCCTACAACCCACTCCACTCCTTCCTTGCCCTCCTAGACACCCAAACCTTTCTTCCCCATCCAGCTGGGAGGTGCAAAGCCCACGTCTTCCCCTAGCTCTGGGGCTTCCTGGAGTGAGAGCATAGTGGGAGGCACTGGGAGCCTGGGGGACCAAGCTGCTGTTTCCAGTTCTGGAAGTCTCTCCATTCTTACTGGTGGCCCATTACTATATCCCCCAGCCTTTTTTGCAGCTAGGCTACTGAGCAAACACATTCTGGCTAAGGAGACATAAACAAAAGTCTTGGGGAGTAGTTCTGGAAAGCTTCCAAAAAAAAAAAAAAAAAAGCATATACTCTTGTTCTGATCTCCCTCAAAAATCTCCTGTCAGGAATTCAGATATGATGTCTGGAGCCCTAGCAGCTATCTTAGAACATGAAGATGATGTACACAGCCAGGAAAGGCATGGGAAAGCCAGAAGAAGCCTGGGTCTCCAATGGCTGAAGAGCTACATACTGGTCCCTGGGTTATCTACTTCTGGTCATCTTTCATGCAAGGGAGAAAACGCATCTCTCTTGTTTGTCGATGTTATTTTGAGTCTTTTCCCTCCCAATCGAGGGAGCAACAGAGAGGACTTGGAAGAAGAGAATGAACTTGGGCTGAGTGATAAAGATGGGTAGGACAGAGATGTGGGGTGGGGCAGAAGCTCCATGCAGGCAGGTCCTGGAAGCCAGAGTGAGGAGGGTGCTCGGGTGTGTGTGTGTGTGAAGTATTTGTGACAAGGAACCTTGGGAGCTGTGCTGGCTTCCACTGGGAGCACTGGGGAGCGCAGAAGGCCCTGGGGTGGAAGAGCGATGGAGGGGTCAGCCTGCCTGGGATTGGGGCATTAGGAACAGATCAGAAAGGTTTGGAGAGCAGTGTGTGCCATGACTAGTGGAGTGTGTTGCTGACTGAATAACAGTACTCTCTAATACTCCAAGTAATGTGGCAGCCACTGAAGAGAAGCGTGGTAGCATGGGAAGCCACTTGTATTGTGACAAATACAGGTCCCCAAAACAGTGCGTTCAGATCAGTTACTGAAAATGAAAAAATCTGTCAACTCTCGTTTTTCAAAAAGTGGAGGAGGTTTTTTCTCCCAGCTCCTCACAGCAGTAACCACTGGGTGGGAGGTTTCTGAAGGTGACTCTGTCTCTCTTTCTTGCCCCCTCTTTTTTTTTTCCCTGCTCACTATTTTTTAAATTGTTAGTGGCGATCGTGAGACCCACACGCTCCTGTGGATCACAGAGCTCGGTGACAGCCCCGTTCTCAGCACTAGTTCTTGTCTGGCTCACTAAGTCCCCATGTCACCCCTGAAGGACAGGACAGAACTTTCTTCCTTTCATACCCTAGAAGACCCAGGCTCAGTGGGGAAGGAGCCTCTGTGGAGAGGAGTGGGGGGCTGACCCTGACTGGGTGATGGTGACAGATGAAGTAGTTAGGAGGGGGTTTTCAGGCATGGACCAGCCGTGGGCCCTTGCCAGTAATCCCAGTGCTTGTGTGGCCTTCTCTGTTTGTAGAGTGCTTTGTCTCCCAACAACGTCCTTGCTAGGAAAGGAGCAGAGGCTCAGAGAGGTTAAGTAAATTAACAAGGCGGCAGTCAAGATTTGAACTCAGAGCACCACCAGACTCAAAAGTTCTACCTTTCTCCCTGCTGATTCTACAGGATGGGATATCCCATCCTCTATGTGGCCCTCAGGGCTCTTCTAAGCCCACAGACTGTTCGGGCAGCTACAGCCATAAGAAAAGAGGCCCTGGATGCCTGCGTTGGGTCGTCTTGGCCTTGAACTTTTCACCTGGACTGTCCTGGCCACACCTGATCCTGCTTCACCCACCTCTGTGCGGCCCACCTTCAGCTGCCTTCTCAACCAAAGTCTGAGCTGCCTTGGACTCCTGGGCTCAGGTCCTGCTCCGACCGTACCCTTGGGTCTTTGGGCTCCTTCCTTGGCCAAAGCCCTGGCAGGTGGCACCCCTGGGGCTCTGTCCTTGTCATCCCTCACCTTCACCTCCTTGGCCCAGGGACGATTGGAGCCCTACAAGGCCACCCTGGCAGCCCAGAGGAACTCTGGGCCTCATGTCAGACGGCTCCCTAATTCCTCTGGCTCCATCTTTTGCTGTTTCAGGTTATGGCAAATGATTTTCCAAGCCAGTGGATTTAATTACATTACACTTAGGGAAATTGGTGCCATTTCTTAATTACTTTTATAGTTGAAAAGCAATTACTTAGCGATCACAGGGCAGTGTTCTCGTGTTGCCCGGCTTTGAAGGGGCCGGGTCGCCCTGGGGTGATTGGACCTGGGCTAATTGGGTTTGGGGAGGGTAAGCTGTGTGGGAGAGAGGCAGATAAAGCAAGATGCTTTTGTGTCTTGATCCACGCAGCCAGTCTGCACATCCATCTTCCTTTCTCAGTTGTCACTGGGCAGACGTAGCTATTCATCCCGGTTATGACATTTCTCCTGTGAGGTGCAGCCATCGCGCTCCTGCTCAAGGAAGAAAGCAAGGGGAAGGAGACAGTGCCAGTGACACCTGAGCCTACACTCAGAAAGTCAAAGCTTTTCCAGAAGCTGCCAATGGCTTCTGCTGAGCCAGGGTGGCCAGCCGTGACGTCCAAAGATGCTCACAGCCATATCTCCCTCCCTGCTGCCCCTTGGCATGGTGTCCTGGCCGTGCTCCCATTGAGAGGTGGAGATCTCCATGCTCTTGATCTACCTGTGCTCCAGGGCCAGTGCCAGTGTGGCCCTTAGCTGGCTGGCAGCTTCTGCTGCCGCCTCCCCTGTGTGGATTACCAGTGGCTGCTATGTCCTGGGACAGGAGATGACACGTGGAAAGAGGGCCTTTGGGGCTCTAGTCATGGGGGCAAGGAGGGCTTCCTGGAGGTGGGTCCTTAAGCCCTAGCCACCCATATGCAGCATAGGGTGCCATCCAGCTGGCTTGTTCCAATCACTCGAACCTCAAAACTATCAGTAAAACCAAGTGGCTGTTTCAGGCCACTGAGTTATGGCTTGGGTTGTTACACAGCGATAGGGAACTGGCCAGAGGGGAGTCACTTGTCCACAGCTGGCCTCCAGGGAAGTTATGGACACAAGTATTTTGTTTTCAAGCCCCAAATAAACACAGGCAAAGGGGTCACTTAAGCCAAAGTCACCAGTTGGACTCCTGACCTTTCTTCCTTTTGTGATGGAGCCAAATACCAAAATCCACCACCCTTGGTCCTCACAGTATGCCAGACACACAAGGCTTTGTGCAGGAGGTGAATGGCAATTTTTGTCTCCATTTGTTACCTGAAAAGACCAGGCTTACCAAGTCCAACTGGGATCAGCAGCAGCCCCTGGTCTTGACTGCGATGGTCACCTTGCAGCTATTGCAGTACTGGAGATCAAGTGGGTGACAGGTATGTGTGGGGAACACTAATGTGTCAGAACAGCTGGATGACAGTACTGCAGGGCCACAGGGAGAAGACAGGGCTGGTTCAGGACATGGGGGGAGACCAGGCTGTTCGGAGGCCTCTAAAGCTTGGACTTGACATTGGGGGCAGTAGGGAGCCATTGCAATGCTAATTAAGAGACTGGAATTAGCAATGCAGTTCCATGAAACTAATAAATCCAGGAAGTAGACGATGAAGTCTCTTCAGGGCTCCCACCCCCACTCCCATTCACACCCCAAGTTTTTTGTCACCTTTCAGAGTTGAAGGGAAACAACTGTGACTAAAGATTCTTATTTTCCTTCTTTGCACAAAATATTATGGCTTGTCTGCACCAGGCTTTTTTCATTTAACAGAAGAAAGTTCATCCCTTTTTAAGGATACCATTCAGAGTTTCTAATATATTCCAAAGTTGTGCAGCCATGAGCACGTGAATCTAAAATACTGTCTTTCCCCCATTCTGCAAACACCCCGTCCCACTTACCCCCATCTCATGGCAAGCACTAATCTACTTTCTAACTGTGCGTTTGGGAGGTCTTGCTGGGTCCAAATACAAAACACGGCCTTTTAAAAAAGTAGTAGACAGGGTTTTTGTGCACAGGTGTACAGGTGTACTCACAATCCATGTGGGCAGACACTGGGTTACATTGGTGACATGGTGCCATTTGCCCATCCATAGGCAACATGTAGGATAAATTCCCAGATTCCAAATCTCTGGACAAATGTTTTCTGCTTTTTTTTTTTTTTTTTTTTGGTAGTCCTGGGGTTTTGAACTCAGGGTCTACACCTTGAGTCATTCCACCAGCCCTTTTTTGTGATGGGTGTTTTGGAGATATGGTCTCATGAACTATTTGCCCGGTTAGGCTTCGAATCAAGATCCTCTTGATCTCTGCCTCCTGAGTAGCTAGGATTACAGGCATGAGCTCCAGTGCCCAGCTCATCTCTGGACAATTTTGATGATATGTATTTCCAAACTGCCTGCCTCAGGGTTGTGCCACATGGATACTCAGATGTGGAAGATAAACGGGGAGAGGGAGGCAGGTGTGAATGCAGCAAGTATGGCAGGAGCCCAGGGAGGCAGAGCCTTGCTGAAGGACAAGGACATGGTACCTGTTAGACAGTGTTTGTGAGGAGAGAAGAGTGAGACTTGCTCAGGATGGTCCCTGGGGCCCACTGTCCGGACTGCATTCCGGAAGTTACTGGGCATGCTAGTGACAATCTTCTCAGGCTCCCTTGCAGCCAGGTGTGGCCCATTGACCAGGTTTGAGCCAATGGGCTATGAGCAGACATGGTGTGTGTAACTTCCAGGCACATACTTCCTCTGCCTCCTTTCTTCTTACTGGCTAATGTGGAAATGTGAAGGCAGGAGCTGAAGGCACCATCTTGGGCCATGGTAGAAGTTTTGTGTTAGGCAGAGCTTTGGTCTCTAACTTGAGAGGAACAGGTCCCTGCTTTGTTAAGCTACTAATATTCCAAACCTGAACAACTGGTGGCATTTAGTTTTTGCCATCCAGCCAGTATTTGTCACCAAGCAGGCGCTGGGAGACAGCCAGGCTGTGAATCTTTCTAGCTCTTGAAAACCCAGTCTGTGCCGCGTGTGGTTGGTGCTGGGGGTGGTGGTACAGTGACCAGGGCAGGTAAATGTCACTTCACCTGGGGACTGTCACACACATGATGGGGCTGAGCTGGAGTGGTACTTCACAGCCTCCCCAGGTGTTGGCATTTAACCCTGACCCTGCACAGGAGAAGGGCTGGGGCACAGCGGGGAGGGAGGGATTTCAAGTCAAGGGCACCAAACATGTACACATGCACACACACTAGAAAGCTCTGCGTTCCAGCCATGTATTTCGGGTCTGGCTTAAGCTTAAGCTTGTTCTTTATCTTGGCCTTTCGGGGCATGGCAAGCCCTGTGGGACGTCTTCCTGTTTCTGCTGTGACCTTGGAGGGGCAGGTGAATTTCCTGTGGGGCACATGTCTGGGGAGGATATTGAAATCCACTGTTATTCATTGAGGCATTTATTCATTCAACACACAACCCTAGCACTGAGGGCTGGCAGAGAACTGGCTGCCAGAGGTGGGTGGCTTATGACACCAGCAGTGAGTGTGGTGGTGGGGGGAGGCTGGGGGAGTGGGCCCAGGACCCCCTGCTATGTCAAAATCTGCAGATGCTAAAGTCCCTTATATAAGACGCCTTCTTAGTCTCTTATAACCCACACATGTCCTCCTGTATACCCACGGATCAGGGAACGGTGGAAGAGAAATATCTGCGCAGGCTCAGTACTGGTTTGTCTATCATATGCCCCGCTACTTTGGTTGGTTGACTTGCTGGACATGGAACCCATGGATACCAAGGGTCCTGGGCTGCAAGAGGACAATGACAGTGCAGTGTGACAGGGGCCATGGAAGATGCTGTGGAGACACAGAGGGAACCCTAAGCCAAGGTGGATGAGGAATCTTGGAGCCTTGGATCAAAGAACCTTGCCCTGGGGCTTCTGGGCTGAGTGAGAGCCCACCAGGCAGCAGGGGAGTGTGTGGGTTAGAGGAGGGACAAGTGCCAGGTCACAGGGTGAAGTGACAGGTCAGGGTCCTGCAAAGACTGTAGCTGAGACACAAAGAAAGGGCTTGAGTGGCACCTGTGAGTCCAGGGACTGTGTCCACATGCCCAGCTGGACCCACAAGTGCCTCCCTGCTTGTACTGTGACAGTGGCAAGAACAGGCAGAGCCATGGAAGACATGACACTGTGGGGGGACAGGACATGCTGACCCCAACATGTCATCTTGCAAACAGGAACAGCAGGGGCAGAAGGGCTCCCTCTCAGTTTCTCCCACCTTCTGTGTGTGAGATCCAGGTCTCTTGAAAGCCATTCATCAGGCCCTGGTGTGACAGGTGACCTGTTGTTCACCCAGAGGAAAAGGAGCGAAGACACAAGAAGCTAAACAAAGAGGCACAGTGAAGCCTCCAGTTCCTGACCATTAGGTGAGACCCTTGGTCCAATCCCAGTTCTGCCTGGCCACTAACTCTCCATCACACCTATGCACACAGATGCCTTCCTGCTTCTTTGGTACCCATTCCTGAAGGCTGCCATGTAAAACTTATATTAAATAAATTTGTCATCCATTTCCCTCATTGTTCTGTGTGTGACTACGGGGTGTCAGCCGTGGTCCTTGCCATGGGGGAGGAAATGACATTTTTTCTCCTCTGCCTGTCAGAGTTCAGTTGGGGAAACACGGAGCAGGTGGCTGTCCTCAGCACTTTAGGAGGTGTCTGTTTCCTGTGGCTGCTGTGGGTGGCTTCCAATCACAAAAAATTGATTCCCTGTGTCTCTGGGTCAGAAGTCCCCAGTCAAGGTGTTGGTGGGGCCATGCCTTCTCCACAGGTGTAAGGCGAATCCTCCCTGGCTCTTTGTGCAGTCAGAAGGAATGCGGTCCTTGGTGTTCCTTGGCTTGTGGCCACACCATTCCAGTCTCTGCCTCTGTCTCCATAGCTTTCTTTCCTGTGTGTGTCTGTATCTAAATTTCCCTCTTCTTACAAAGACAGCAGTCATTGGATTAGGGACACCCCAAACTAACGTGACCTGGACCGTCTTGATTATACAGGCAAAGGTTCTATTTGTAAGAAGGTGCTGTCTACAGGGACCGAGGATGAGGATGTGAACCTGTCATTTTAGAGGACAAGAACGATCCTCATAGGGTATAAAATGTAATTAATCATCTCCTCTAAATCCACAGAGCTCAAAGTCCAGAGTCAGGTGGACAGGAGTCACAGTATTGGCTTTGTTGCTGTGAGGGTCACCGTTGTCTGGTGTGTCTTGCGCTGTACCAAGGCTTCCTCTGCTGCACCCCAGTTGGGGAGACTCACCCCCAGCATGAGCCCTCTTTGCAGGAAGGGTGGAGAGGGCCAGGAATGCCACTTTCATGGAACAGCATGGCACCAGGGAAAGGGGCTGCTCTAAGTGATGGTCCCAAGCGACAAGGGTGAAGGTGCTGTGCGCAGCAGGGAAGTTGAACAGGAACAGATGGCCCTATATGGCACCCAAGGGACATCCACAGAGAGGTCTAAGAAGAGGGGTTAAGTTGGGACAGGTCAGCAGGTGCCAGAGAGAGGAGAAGGGTCCTGGGGTCTTGAGAGCAAGTCCCAAGCAGGTAACTGGCTGAGTTGATTGAAAGGACCCAACCACGCCATTTGATCAGTAGCTCATCCAAAATAAAATGGAGCCACCCATGGTCTCCTGGAAACCAAGTCAGCCCTAATTTTAACAGCTTCTGGCCTGGGCTGGGTCTGGATCCTGCAGGCCTCGCCCCAGGGGGCCAACACACTGAAGTAGCACAGGCTTCAAGGTTTGGCTGTTTGCATTTCTTGACAAAGGAAATTCGTTGGGCTTAAGGGTTTGCATCTGGATCCTATGATGCTTGGCTTCGGGAGGGCTGCTTGGGCCTCGCCGCCCCCATGTAATTAACTTAAGTGCTCTGGAGATGAAAGGTTACTTGCCTGATCCCGGATTAGGAGAGCGCCCAGAAGGTAGGCACAGCAGACTGTGTGCGCTGTCCCCCGCCATTGAGGTTCCCAGAGATACCAGCGATGGACAGTGCGAGGCAGGAAGTTTGGGCATGTTGGAATTTATTAAATTTGCAGGGTTTTTTTTTTTTTAGAACCCCAGACTTCTGGATGCCAGCGCAAAAAGGTTAAGTGGAAACATAACTTTACATAATGAAGTGGTTGGCCTTAGAAACGCTGTTCTCACAAATTGGACGCATAGTTTCGCGCTCCCACTTCAACAATAGACAGAGGTGCACAGCTTCACTTCGTGGTTTGGTGTGACTTCTGGGATTTTCCTCCTCCTCCCCACTCCTCCTCCAACTCCTCCTCCTCCTCCATCTCCTTGCTCTCCTCCTCCACCACCTCCATCTCCATCTCTTCCCTCTCTTCTCCTCCCCCTCCTCCTTCTCCCTTTCTCCCTCCCCTCCCCCCCAGCTGGAGTTGAGGAAGATAGCTTTGATCCTAGATGCTCTGGGGCCTGGGGGAGGTGGGAGGGAGGCCGAGGGGAGGGGGAGGGACTCCTACAGGTGATTTTTAGACCTGAATTCCACTGTGACAGCCATGATTTATCTTAACTCCCCGGCCAGGAAAGCAGGCGCCGCTGGGATGAATACGTACACCAGGCCCTAGCAGACTAATTTTACTGCTTATGAGTCACTAATAAGTTTAGGGGGTGGGGAGGAGCACCAGTGCAGATAACAAACAGTCAGACGTTGAGAAAAGACCTCACGGTGCTCAACCAGTCCCACATGGGCACGGTGCCTGCGGATCAGCAGATAGCAAACACATGGGGTCCAGATAGCGACACCCCCCCTTTCTGCCCCCAGGCCCCAACCCAGCCTCCATGGCGGGCAGAGGCTACCGGCAGATGAAACACTTTCATCTCTCCCAGGGAGATAAACAGGCCAGTCTGGATGGGCCTCTTTATTTACAAAAGAAAATTAAATCCGTTTTAACACTTGCACCGTTCATAGGAAACACATGTCGCCTGGTGATTGCTTGGAACTCATTTCGAGCCAGGCTGCTGGGCATCGGGCAGCTCTTGGGGTTTCGCACTGGCTAGGGGTGGCTGTGGAATTTGCAAGGAATTTCTTCTCAATTCCAGAGTCTCCACGAAGGGGGCATTCCTTGGCCAAGCAGGCAGAAGAGCACAGCCCGGCTTCCTGCCCCCTGGAGGGAACCCTTACCCCTTCTTGGGGAAAGCCTGCCCCCAGCGCCCTGGTCCCCCGTCCTTATCGGGAGATTGCAATGGATCAAAGGGACTCACAGTCCTAATTGAGCCTGACAGGCCTCCCTCCGGCCTGGAAGTTTTTGCAGAAAAAGAAATGAAAGGTTGGGTGATTTTCCCAAGAGTTCCTGACGGAATTTTATGGCTGCAAGGTGTCACTCAAAATTTCCATGTCCCCAGCCCTAGGGCTGTGCTTTTCAAATGTTAATATGCCCTGGACCCCCTTGGGGACCTTGTTAAAGGCGGATCTGATTCCTGGGTCCCGGGTGTCCGCGATTCTGTATTTCTAACGTTCTCCCCAGACACCCATGCTGCTTGCCAGCCTGTCCATTGGGTGACAAACGTCAAATGCCCTCTGGCTTCCCAGGGCAACGGTATCACATATGTGGCCCTCAGGCGGCAGCCCCACCCAGTGGGCTCTAATTCCACAGGTCTGGGGTGGGGCCTGAGAAGTTGCACCTCCAGTAAGCCCCCAGGCCACACTAACACTCAAGGTTTGAGGAGGACACTTTCAAAACCATTATGGAAACTGAGGCTGGCAGGATTTCTTCCCCCGATGTTGTGTTGCTCCTGGATGGGTGGCCAGGCCAGCACCCGGGTCCAGTGCTTGTCCTTGTGTCTACTATCACAAGGAAGGACCACAAGAAGTAAGCCCATTCCTCTGTGGGGATCCCTCTGCCCAGGCCCCAGAAATGGGTCTGCTTGAGACAAGAGAAGATGGGGTGTGATCCACGCACTCCAACAGCTGTTTTTTGCAAAGGTGTATTGGCTCTCATGGTTTGGGGGTCCTCAGAAGGTCCTTCTTCCTGTGTCTCAAAATAATGTCCTGATCATTTTCTGGATTCTGGCGTCCCCTCCTCCAGGCAGCCCTCCTGAGTTGTGGTCCTCCAGCATCTGTTGTATTGGCATCTCTGCATCATTGTTGCTCCAGAGAAATCTCCTATTATTTGCAGGCATGAGGTGGTTAAGGTTGGTCCCCTCTGAAATCTCAGAGAACAGGACAAAGTAGTAAGCAACTATTTCTTACAGGACTGAAAAAACATCTCCCAGACTCATCTTTGCTTGCTGTGTGTCCTTGGACAAGTGACTCAACCTCTCTGAGGCTTGGGTTTCCCTGTCTGTAAAGTAAATATGCTAAGTTTATCTCTCACAGTGACTGTGTGTGTGGATCAAGCATATATATGCAAATGAAGTAGTTAAAGGGTAGCTTTTGTTTTCAATATTTTTATTACTGATCATTTTTAGTGCTGTCAGGGTCAATGTTTTCGCTTTTTTACAGTATACATGAAATCTTTGTTTTTTAATCGTACCCGTCTCTGGAGTACAGCGTGACAATCAGTGTGTCAAAGCCATGTATAATGACCTAATCAAGTTATTTACATTTTCAGCTTCTTAAAGCTTTGTGGTTTCTTTGCACTGGGAACCTTCAGGTTCCTCTCTTTCTAGTTTTTTAAAATGTTTTCTTTCATGTCACTCATCTCACTAGATTCTGCCTCCCATGCAGCTCCAAGTGATATGTAGACATATTTTGGGAAAGTTGGTATCTTAAACCACGGTTAAGGGACATGGGTGTGGCAGATTTGCCCAGTCCCTCACAGGTTCCCTGGTCACTTTCCAACAAGTCCAGTCATTTGATACTCCAGAAAACCCAGTCAAGGAAGTAGAATCTAGCAGAGGCTCAGGGCAGTCAGGTACCTGCCCAGGTTCAAGACACATAACCTCACAGCCTCCAAGGGCAGCCGGGAGCCGGTGGGATTAAGCTCACCCCATGTGGCCTCTTTCCTCCAGGACCACAAGTGATGAGGGGACAGCCCCTGCAGAGTAAGGAGGAAACTCTCTTCTGAGGCTCCCACTGTCTTCCTAGGGATCGTTGTCCTGGATGGGCAAAGGTTCTGGGACAGATATGTCTGTCTCCTGAGACTCGGAAGCCCTCCCTACCTGTCAAAACCCACATAAAACCCGTTGATAAGGAGACCTGCGTCATTCCTGCGGGCTCAGCTTGTTCTGGGCTTAGCTGCCGTGGCAGCCTCTGCCATCCATTACACCAGTGAGCATCCCTGCGACCTGGCTCTCTGCCCTCTTCCTCGCCCGTCAGCGGCCACCATTGGCTCTGTCCTTAGATGCTTTTTTCTTCTGTCGTAGGACCTCTCTGCCCAGGTACCTCATCCCAGGTCTTACTCCCTTTATGTCTGTCCTCCAGTCCTCTGATCTGAAAGGCATTGTGGGAAACAGTGGCCCCATTCCTGTATCTGCCACCCTCCTTGCTTTATTTTCCTTCACAGAACTCAGGACTATCCAGGGAACAAAGATCCTGCTGATCTTTCTGCTGTCTGGCTCAGCCTGTGCCCCAAGCTCTTCTTATAAGGAACAGCAGATCAGAAGCCCCAACAAGTCTATTTTAACCTAATTGCCTCTTTAAAAATCTCCAAATACAGTGAAGTCCTGGGGTCAGCACTTCAGCATAGGAGCTGGGGAGATACGATCCAGCCCACGGCAGCCACTAGCTCAGATGCACACCCAGGATCTGTGGCCCCTAAAGAGAGCCTGTGCCTTAGGAACTGAGGTCTAGGCCCAGAATGGCCTGTTCTTGTATGGGGATCCTGCTGTGATTCCCCACTTTCTCCTGACAGCCAGACTTGGGTGGGTGAGGGTTCTGCTTGCTCCCTCCTTCCTCCGGGTCTCCCCTGTGTGTGGAGCCTCCTGTGTCCTCTTGCTGGGCATCTGACACCTTCTTACTGCCACAGCCTCTGGGTCAGTGACCTTCATTAGCCACCTGCAGACTCCTCCCAGGGGTCTTACAGTTAGGGGAGTTCCTATAAATGAACATTTGACTGCTGACTGCCCCCCCTCCCCAATCCTGAGAGGAGAATGGAGTCTCCTGAGCTGTTTGCAAAGGATGACTGAGGGAGATGGAGGAGGGAGACTTTCCTTCCAGGGACTCTGAAGTCTCCTTAATAGAGAGGGAGCCAGGCAGCAAAGCCCTCTGTCACACTCCCCCCACCCCCCAGGGAGGCACTGAGTGTCTGGCTGAGTCCTTCCCCGCTAGTAGCCTAGTAGCGGGGAAACTCATCCCTTAGAGCATCAGGCAAGGGCCAGGGCTAAGGAGAACGGCTAGACCATTGCTGAGGCTGGGCATGTCCCCCAAGTTCATATATTGATGTACTAGTGCCCAACACTCAAAAATGGGCCTGTGTTTGGAGATAAGGCCTTGATGGAGCTCATTAGGTAAAATGAGGTCACTAGGAAGGTCGCTGATCCAGAATGAATGCTGTACTCATAGGAAGAGGTGACCAGGACAGACACCACAGGGAAGGCTGTGGGGACACACTGGGAGAAGATGCTGTCTATAAGCCACAGAGGCCTCAGAGGAACTGACCTGCCAACCTTGATCTGGAGCCTGTGGCCTCCATTTGTGGGACTCAGTGATGGCAATCTAACAAACTCCCACCAACACTGAATTTGGATGTTTCTCTTGTTCTGACTGTCCTTGAGCGCCATTTTACCAGTGAAGACATTGAGGCACCATGAAGACCTTGAGACAGAGGAAGCATGTCTGATTCCCCACCTGGGCCCGAAGCCCACCTCACACTTTTGAAACCCTTGCATCACACAGGGCATTGCTAGATCAGAGTGCAGGAACAACAGAACTGGAACTTCACTGAGAAGTATGACAGGGACGCCAAGCTCAGTGGCTCCTAAGCCCCACCTTGCCAGAGTGCCTCCCTCCCACAGCGAAAGCATCCACCCCCAGAGTGAGCCTGTCTCTCTGGCCAGCTTGGAGGGTGCATGAGGGCTTGCTGTGCACCCTGACTCCAGGAATGGTGGACCTTGAGATCGTTCTGAATCCAGCACTCATCAGAGTGGCTGCAGGAAGAAGTCTTGAAGACGTTTATCCTGAAAATTCCTGGCTTGACTTAAAGGCATCTTAGCTCTGCCAGCCCTTAGGGTCACCTTAAGCAGTGTAGTGCTTCCAGGTCTCAGGAAGTAAATACTGCTGTGCGGGTGGGGATGGGGGAGGGGTGGGGGAGGGCTCCATGCAGGTGGAGGTTGGTGGCTGGGCATCTGCTACCTGCCAGACCCTCCGTATCAGCTCCCTCTGAATGGAACCTAAACCTAGTCACCAGGCCCTGAATTAATTGATTTGTGGGACTGAGAGAACACCCATCAGTAAACCCAATTAGAAGGGTATCTCTCACTTCGGAGATAAGGATGCACAAATGGACAATCCCAGGCACTAAGGTGCCACAAACACGTCTGAATTCCTGGGAAGTTCTCCAGGTTGCTATTTGGGGCACAGAGTGAACTTGGCAGCTGAGGGGGTCTTTCACAGGGACACCTGTGAAGAGAATGGAAGGAGGGGACTGGGCACAACTGGACGTAAGCTGAATACTGGGATGGGCAATAGGCAGGGCATGCAGCCTCTTGCCTCCCAGTGCTCAAGGTCATGGGGTGTGTGTGTCTTACATGCATGGGGAGTGCCAGGCACACAGCAGGTCCTCACGTTGGCAAACCCCTCTTTCCTGGTCCAGCTTTCTTCCTAGAACGCTCATCCTGCTGCCCTCCAAGTGAACGCTGTCACTGGTTGTGTGATGGGTGCATGCATTCATGGACTGATCATCCAATGCGTGGATTTATTTGGTAAAGGGGTGCGGGGTGCCTGTCCGTGTTGTACACCGCACTAGGCTAAGGCAATAGTCTAAGCATCGCCTCCTTTGTCATTTGAATCCTGCTCTTTGGCTCCAGGGAGGACATTGTTGACAGGTATGGTATCTGTTTTGTTCACTGATCCACCCCCAGAACCTGGGGCAGAGCTGACGTAGTGGGCGTTCAGTCACTGTTTGTCCAGTTCATGGACAACGCCATAACTCATGGGCACCTTTTATGGTGCCCAGAAAAGGACCACTTGTCCTTTCTGACCACTGCTCCCTGTCCTGTCCCCATCCTTACAGCACAGGAAGTCCCATGGGCTATTTCAAAATATATTCAGCTCAGAAAAGACACAGACTCCTCTCTGAGTCCTTTTCCTTGAGGAATGTGTTCAGTACTCTGGTTCTGAAGGCCATTTATTTATTTATTGTGATACTGGGGATTGAATTCGGGGACTCACGCTTGCACTCGCTGTGCCACTTGAGCCATACCCAGTCCTTTGGCAATTATTTTGGTTACTTTGAGACAAGGTCTCGCTAACTTTGCCCAGGCTGGCATCGAACTCTTGATCCTTCTGTCTCTGCCTCCTGAGTAGATTACAGGTTTGGGTCACCACACAGGCAAGAGGACACTAGCAAAACCATCCTTTAGGAGTCCTGCGTGGACCACGCCCACCCCTCTTCAGTACAGGCTCACTTCCTGGCCACGCCCACTTCTCCTTTAGGACCGGCTCGGAACCCCCAGAGCCACGCCCCTCCCCCCACGCCACGCCCACCTCCCATTCAGGACCACGCCCACGGCCCCCGGCCTTCCGCCCACTGGCTCCCAGTCCTGCAGGCTCTTCTTGGACCTCTGCCCTCAGTGCTAACTGACACCAAGGTCCTCACCAGGAAGCTGGCTTGCAAATGGCTTCGCTTAAGGAGACAGCACATTCCCCACTCTTCCTCCTCCTGAGGACTCACTTCACTCCACCCAGCATCGCAGGGACACAGGCATATGTATCATGGGAAAATTAGAGAGAGCATGACATTACAAAAATCTGAGAAGCTGCTGTTACCCCCCTACTCGGAGGATTGGAGCTATATTTTGGTCTGTTTTTTTCTTTATGAGTTTATTAATAGTTTGCATTTTATCTTGTTCTTAGAAGTTAGGATTATCTCGCCTACTGCTCATCCCTCTAAACGTTTTGTACGTCTTACTTTCAATGGCTGCAAAATAGCGGCTGGCGTGAGCAAGCCATTATTTTTTAACCAGTTCCTAACGTTTCGACATTTATTCCCATAAGCGACTGAGTGATAAATACAATTGTGCTTAATCTTCCTCTGCATTTTGACACACTTCCTAAAGGTGGATTGTTCTAAGTAGCTTTACAAGAGGTTGGCGAGCACGAATCTTTTTCCTTTTTGTTGTGGTTTTATAGAGATAGATAGACATGTATATTAATATAAATGTTACATAAGCATTTCAAGTGTTACTTCAGAGACATCAAGAACATCACAATGTTGTGTAACCATCACCTCCGTCCATCTCCACACCTGTGTCTTCTTCCCAGCTGAAACTGTCCCCATGAGACACTCCCACCGCCGTCCCCAGCCTCTGGCATTCCCATTCCACTTTCTGTCTGTGGACTGATTATTCTAGGTCCTTGTATGAACGGAGTCCTGAGGCATTTGTCCTTTTGGGACTGGCACCGTTCACTCAGAACAACGTTCTGTTCTCAAGGTTCATCTGTATTGTAGCATGTGTATCAAAAGTGAAGTAAAACACTAGTTTCTCAGCCAAAAGCCAAGTAAGTGGAAAGTGTGCTGTCGTGCAGTTGTGCTCCCTGTTAGAAAAGCAGGCGAGGTGGAAGACCTTGCTGGAGGTTGTGCATCCAGTCAACTGGAGTCGGAATTCACTTCAAACTCAGACATTGATCCTAACGGAGGGGACAGGGGACAGGACTTTTGCACACCTTGGTGGCCTCTTCACCGTCTTCTACAGCAAGCAGCATCCCACTGTCCCCTGGTTTGCTTTGAAGGCAATTCCAGTTTTGGTCCTATGGCACTTAGAATCCTTTTCATCAGATTAGCTTAAGTGCTGGCAGAGTGGCTCAAGTGGTAGACACCTGCCCTCAGCATGAGGCCCTGAGTTCAAATCCCAGTGCTGCCAAAAAAAAAAAATTAGCTTAGGACCAGGCCAAAAATGCTGCCTGTGGGCAAACATGTCACTTCTGGCTGCAGCAGCAGGGAGGTCACTGCTGGCACCTCCAATTCCCAAGAGGAGCCCTTGGTTGATTTTACAAACACTACCTGGCCACCCTGTGTTGCTCCTTTCCTACCTGCTGTCTTGAGGTCAGGTTTTTTGGGCTGCTTCAGTTCTTCAGGATCTCTGGCCAAAACAAAACACGAAAATAAAAATAAATTTAGAGGGGGTGAGTTTGATCGAGGCACATTCTGTATTCACGTGCGGACATACCATGATGCCATCCCTTTGCACAATCAATGCACGCTAATTAAAAGTAAGTTCAGTTCATTAGTATTTTGTGTTTGCCAATGACATCTGCAGAAAAGAGGAGGCATCAGGAAGAGCCAGCGTGGCCGTCCGAGAGACCTCGTCCTTCCCTGGCTCACAGGCAGAGTCTGCTTCCTGGGAACTTTCCAGAGAGGCTCCCAGCTAATCCTTCAGAGGACTCTTGCAGCCACTTCTTCTTAAGGGGAGCAAACTTCATTCCCAGAGCTAAGGTTCTGGGTACCAGTACCACAGCCGTTCTCACACAGGGGACATCCCGAGTGCTGGCCTCCTCTGAGGAAAGGCAGTGCCCTGCACACGCTCTGTGTTGTGCTCAGAATTTTTATATCACTCTCTTCCCTCCTTGTTTTCTATGTCTCTTTGGATTTTTCTAAATTCCTTTTTTCTTCTCTCTCATTTCCTAGTCTTAAGTAGATAACATTTCTGGTAATTATGGATTCCTTATGGCCGGGACTCTATCTGTTTGTCAGAAGTCTTCCCGAGCATCTGGCTTCTTCTGTGCACAGTGAGGCTCTGACATGATAAGACAGTCTTTGGCATTTGGAGCTGGCGACCCTGGGGTGTAAGCAAGCGCTGGGGGGGTGGGCAGCTGCCCGGGGCTCATGATTTACGTCCACCTCGAGTAGGAGAGGCCAGTAACAGGGCCAGGTGCCTTGTCCCCAAAGTTACAAACCTCTTGTGTTGAGATTCGTCCTCTGAGCCACAAATAGTGAAGTCTGCAGAGATGGACTTCAGAGGCAGGAAGCCTCCAGGCCAAGTTCAAATCCCCAGGTAAGCTTCTGAAAACCAAGATGCGAAATGAAATAGAGATTACCACAAAATACCTTTATTCATCCTGAAAAAAGCCTCTCTGTTGAATTCTTTAGATTCTCAGGCCAAAGATGTCCGGGCTACATTAGCAATCCAGCCCCTGCCTCCCCACGGTACCTGATCAGAGCCTCTTGACAAGGGTGTGTCCTCTTTCCGTTAAAAACCCAAGGAGATGGGGGGGGGGTGGCTGACCCCTCCCATAATAATAATAAAACAAAGTAAGATAAAAGTCAAAACCCAAGAGGCTCTTCTTCTTCCTCCTCTGTGCCACTCAAGCCGATGGTCAGGAAAGGCTGATTGCCGAAAGCGTCACATTCCCGTGGACAGGCGAGTGTGACCGTGGGGACCCTCTGAGAGCCCACACCTTCCCCTGACCCTGGATGGCAGAGCCTGCTCAGTAGGACATCTCCAGAACTTTCCAGAACAATACGTTGTTTTGTTCTACAACAATCTTCCTCACTCCTCCCACACCCTTGAAGATCCGTGGTTGATGCCTGTCTTTTAACCATAACTGATTAAAAAACCAAGTGGTTTTAGGAAAACGCCTTGCAAATCATGGGTGCCCTTTTCATGCAGTGGTAAGGGAGGCATTGGGCGTGATGACGGGGCTGGGCTTGCAGTTCTCAGGTTCTACACCAGAGGGCGCTTTGGCACCCCATTGCACAAGACCCTGAGGATTGTAGGATGTTGGGGGTAAATTTCCCTAAAAGTATCTCATACTGAAGGCCTGCCTTTGCTATTACCAAAGTTACTTCTGGCTAAATAATTAAGAAAAAGGACATGCATATTTGTATACATTCCTTGTTTTACTGTGTACCTTATTTGCAAGGATGACTTGTGTTTTTAATCTAGTGCCTTCTAGGGAATGCATGGTGTCCAGCTGGGGTTTTGCAGTTTTATGCCCAGAGTCCACCATGGGTAAAACTAGGAAGTGTTCAGTCTGTCCCCGGAAGTCATTGCGTCTCAAGATGGAAGCAAGTGCTCAAGGTTCCAAAATGAGCTCTGAACTGACTGTTCTTTTCTCATCCACCCATCCCCTATGCCCTGATTTAGTTTCTGAGGTGGAGCTAAGCCAGGTATTGAGGTACAAACCCCCAAAACAATTGAACTAATTCCCACTGAGCTGTGAATTAATTACCCATTTCTGCTTTCACCCTTTAAGAATGAAAAACAAGCACAACATTTAAAAGGGGGCACCACATACACTTATGGTTAATGGAATTCAGATTGATGCTGTTGGTTAGTGATATGGAAAAAGGTTTTTATGTTGGATGGATGTGGGTTTGGGTTCAGATCTTATCACAGGGTGTCTGTAGAACCGTCACTTTTTAATGGTGTGCTCAGCAAATATTTATTGAGGGCTTACTATGTGCAAACACCAGGGATACAATGATAAGCAAAGTCAAACAGGGCCCCCATGCCAGGACCTCCATTGTGGGAGCCGGGCAGACGTCACTGAGCATCACCCAGCGCGTATGAGCGCACATCCAGGGAAGTGCTGTGGCGCAGTTACCAGCACTGTTCTGCAGAGCTCTGTGCCCCATCCCTGCTTGGACACACAGTAGGGCTGCACTTCCTCAACCCTTTCAAGTTTAGGTATGGCCAGCAGACTTGAGCATGAGGTCATGTGTGTTTGTGACATGTGGAAACTTTGTCAACCAGAGTACAGGTGCCACATTCCCTTCCCATGTCTGGGTCCCAGAGTGACTCTGATGTGTTACCCCCACCCTCTGCCTGCCTCCAGCATCACTCAGTAAATGGAGCAGGGAGAAATAAACCTGTGTTAAAACAGAGATCAGGGCTTATTTGTTATTGCAGCAGGGTCTGTCCTGTCCTGACTGATACAGCTACAAAGGCAGCAAGCCACCTGGTGCTGTGAGAGGTGTCCAGGAGGAGTGGGGGAGGGTAGCGGAGGTCAGGGAAATGTCTCTGAAGATGTGACAACTGAGCTGTGGTCTGAAGAAGGTGAGGAGAGGTCCTGGAGGAAGAACATTCCAGATTTTGGACTGGGGTAGCCATGGAGATGGAGAGACTGGATGGATCCTCTTGGGGTTAACCGGCACACTTTGGCTGAGAGGTTTGTTGGAGACAGGCAGTAACAGAGGAAAGGTGCCCAGCTTGCAGCCTGGCACAGTGTGGAACCGTAGCCACAGCACACACCAGCAAGTGTGGAGTGCTGTGCATACGTGGACTCACTTAATCATCACAGATTTAGGATCTAGGTGTGGTTTATCCAGATCAGCAGTTGGGTCACAGAGAGGTTAAGTCACTTGCCCAAAGTCACTCAGCTAGTGAGTGGTAAAGCTTGGATTTGAAATCAGGATCTATGCATTCAGAGGCTCTGCCCCCTTGCTTCTCATTGTTGCTACTTGTGCTCTTACTGTGGTTTGGGGTCCTAAAGGTGAGGGCCTTTCTTCCCTTCTGAAGCCACATGGGGAGCGAATGATCGCCAAGGCAAAGTTGCGTGTGCTGTTGTGCAACCATGATCAAGGCCCTTCATATCATGTATCAGCAGCTACTGCCAGTAACAAACAGCACAAGTGAGCAATCAACTGCTCTTTCCCCTGGGGCCAGGTCTCCTGGGGCCATGTGGTTGGCCCTGCTCCAGGCTCAGAGTCCTGCTGAGCTGTCATGCCCTCTGGGACCCATTTCTGGTCCCCTCTGAAGGGACAGCAGCTACTCAGGGAGTCTCTCCGCAGGAAGTGGCAGAAGTGCCTACAGAGCAGATGGAAGCCCCCGACATCTTCAGGCCTTGGCCGGGGAGGGCCTGCCAGACCCGGATCCCCCTCCCGTGTCTGCTGGACTCCATTGCACATTGCTGTTTGCATATGGAGGAGCTTGACTCACAAGGAGGCATCCAGCCCAAGGTGACATTCATGGGCACCGAGGCTTCCGTACGACTGCTGGGGGTGAAAGTCTCAGGGTTATCTGAGCGGGGGTGTAGTGGGGAGGTACCGGGAGCCGAGTGGAAAGCTCTTGACTGGGGACAGGGTGGAGCTCAGTGGCAGAGCACTTGCCTCAAATGCTCAGCACCCTGGGTTCCATCCACAGCACCGCAAAAACCAAACAACACCCCTCCAAAAGAGCCCACCCAACCAAAGAAAATAAAAACAAGGAAAAATAAAGCTCTCCACTCTTCGTTGGGTTTAGGGGACTGTGCTGCTCTGCCAGGAGATGAAATTTGACCTTGATTTCCTGCTGCACATAGTTCCAAAGACCGGAGCACCCAGGATGACGTCCGCCATTGCTGTCACACCTCTGTGTGACTGTGTCCTCGTCCCCTCTTCTTACAAGACCTCTGGTCTTACTGGATTAGACCCACCCTAGTGACCTCCTGTCTCCAAACACACTTGCATTCTGAGGTGCTGTGGGGGGTAAGGCTTCAGAGCATGAATTTGGGGAGCACATAACTCAGCCCCACTAACAGACAGTGTAAGCTGATGACCCCAGCTCTGTCCTTGAGCTGATCCAATGGGCCTTGGAGGAGGCAGGAGGAAGAGCTGGCATTGGAGAGGCACCCAGAATATTCCTCCAGCAACTCACCCCCTGGGACAGGAGGGGCCACCGTCCTTTCTCCTTTAAGCTTCTGTTGGAACTGCCTCTTCTGCACCCTCTGTCTGAAAAGACCCTCTGGGGTCAGTCAAATAGCCTAGATGACAAGAGAGGGTGGTGGCCTCTTGGTCTCTTTGTGACCCATCAGCTAACATTGTCCTTGCCAACCCAGCTCCAGCCACCTGAGATGACACACCAGGTGAGGATGGAAGTGGAGATGAAGCCACAGATGAGTGCCCAGATGAACAAAACTGAGGTGGGACCCAGTGGCACAAAATAGAGAGTAGAGTGACTCAGAGTGCAGACCATCCAGACAGGTGGGTCTGGGGCTCCCTTTTGCTGGCACCTGTCACTCAGAGTATGGTGTCTGTGCTCGGGTCCCCCAAAGCAGATCTGGAGACAACAACGTGATTGAAGACATTTGTGTGGCGGTGGTGAAGGAAGGTGGAGTGAGACAGAAGAAGAAGGAGAGCCGGAGAGGGAAGATCAGCAGGTCTCTGCTGTGGGCGACAGGTACCATCACTCGGGAGCTCTGGGAGAGGGTGGAACGGACCTGAGTTGCCCCATAGAGAACAGGAGCCTGTGGGATTTGTCCTTCAACCCTTGTGCCTCAGTTGAGGGTCATTCTTAGAGCGTCCACTCATGGGAACTTCTCACTCTCTAGGTGCCAACCCCAACAGGTCCCTGCAGCCAGAGAGAAGGGAGCTGACCACTTGTTTGGGAACTGGCTATAGCGACCTCCAGGCTGAGAGCCCATGGGCAGGACATGGACGAATTTCCTCCAGGGACATCGCTGGCATCTTTGAGTCTGGCTGCCTTCCATTGTGCCACCAACCCATAGGAATGTGTAGGAATGCCTACTCAACCTGGATGGTGGGAGTGACACGTGCACAGCCCTCTCCCTTCAGGCCCTTGAGTGACATCATGTGGATGGTCTGACATGGCTAGCAGCAAGGACAGTGTGGGCAAGAAGGGACTCACTGGTTTGGAGTGACCAGCCATAGATTTAAACTGTGAAATCCACTCTGGACAGTGCATGACTGACCAACTGGCCTCACCGTCAGAGCCCAACTTCTCATGAATTGGGTGGCACTAGCCACAAGCCCACCCTGCAGACCTACTGTGGGCCTGACAATGGGCTCCAGTGGAGCCGCTCTCTCCCTGGGGGTGGCTGGTGAGCAGCACTGGGGATTCTGGGTTCTCAGACTCAGATCTTCCCTCCCATGGCCCGAGGGCTCCCCCAGCTCCAACCTGTCTTTCCTTTGCTTTAGTCCAAAGCAGCCCTTCCAGGTGACAAGTCATTCTGCCTGCACTGGAGGAGTCAGTGTGCCTGTTAGACACAGACATGTCAGAGTCTTTGAAGTTTCCTGACTGGCAGAATCTCCTGCCACAGTGGGGTGGGGCAGGGTGGTTCTCCTTTCTTGGCTGTCTGCATGAGGATCCTGCAGGAGGCCTTGGTGGCCTAGGCAGCTGGGCGGGTGTGTAGACAGCTTCTCATCTTGTTTGAATAAGAGCCAATGGAGCTGCATCTCTGCTCCATGGCCTCTCCTGTGCTGGACAGTTCACAGTCACTACCTGCAGCTGCTTGTGAAGTCCCTCTGCTCCCACAGAGACTTTCAGGTGAGAAGCCCCCAGTGGCCTGGTCAGTAAGCTCCCTGCCCCTCCCCTTTGAATGGCCTCCTCCACACCTCTGTGACAAAGGCATAAGAGTCCCCAGGGTGGCTTCACCTTGGAGATGGTTATCTCTCCCCACCAACCACACTCCTAAAGGACAGAATGACAGGCCATATTAGGACATTAAGAACATTCCTTAAGTTGTATATTCTGCTAGTGGGAGAATTAAGGCAAGCCCCCAATCTAGAAAGCCATAGAGAGCTATAGAGTCCAGGCGAGCGCAGGACTCATCTGAACCACCTTCCTACCTTGTTGAGGATTCGTGAGATGAAGAATGAATGATGTAGCACCATGAGTCCGAGGAGTTCCCTCTCTCCAGGTCTCCCAGGATCCCAAGCATGGGAGGAGGACCTTGCTGGGGTGTCATAATCTACGCTATCTGTTTCGAGTCAAGCAAGCAATAAATGACGTCCGGAAACTTAAGGGAGGACAGGCATCCCTCAGTTTGGGGCTTACCTGTGTGGTCTTGTGTTAGCCTTTCTTATTACTGTGACCAAATACCAGCAAGTAACAACTTAAGGGGGAAAAGATCTATTTTGGCTCACAGTTAAGAGGTTTCAGTTAATAGTCCTTGGTTCTGTTGATTTTGGGCCCACGGTGAGGCAAAACATCACGGTGGCAAATGCTGCTCACCTCATGGGAGACAAGAAGGAGGCAAGGGGGAGACAGGGACAAGATATGGTCTCCTAGAGCAAACACCCAGTGACCCACTTCTTCCAGTTAGGCCCCATGTCCTAGAGTTTCCAGAACTTCCCAAAATAGCTTCACTGGCTGGGGACCAAGACTTCAGTCCATGAGCTTTTTGAGCGGAGACTTCATATCCAAGCCATAACAGATCTTAAGCAAGTCACATCACCACTTCAGACCTCTGCTCACTGGAAGAGGAGGGGGTGGATTGAGCTGACCAGCTCCTAGTAGTTCTGAAATTCCACCCATCCATCCGCCCCTCACTCATCTAGTTATCCACCCAGTCAAGCATCCAGGCATCCATGAATCCATGCATGCATGCATCCATCCATCCATCCATCCATCCATCCATCCATCAATCAATCCATCATCCATGCATGTTTCTATGCATTCATGCAGACAGGTAACTGTTAGTCCGTTAATCTACCCACCCACTCATCTATCTATCTATTTATCCATCCATCCATCCATCCATGTAACTATGCATTCATTCATCTATCTATCTATCCACCCATTTTCCATCCATCCACCCACCCATCATCCATCCATCCATCCATCCATCTGTGCATCATTGCATCTAGCCACCACCCATCCTATGTATCAGATCATGGGCTCAAGTGGTAGAGGTCCTGAGTTCAAACTCCAGTACCACCACAAAAAAAAAAATCCCAAAAAATGGATACCAGATCATTGGCTTTGTACCAGAAAACAGATCAGGAGGTCTATAGCCATGGTCCCCACCATGGAGGAGCTCACAGTTGTGTCCAAGGTCAGGGGGTCAGGGCTTTCACCCCAGGGCTGTCTGGCTCCCAAAGCCACCGGGATTACTGTACATTGACCATGGAACCCTTCCTGTTGGCGTGAGTTGTTAGATCAGCTGTGAGCTGAAACCATCTTCTGCATTTCCTTTGCCAGAACTTGCTGTACCCTCTTAACGGAGAGACAAAGAACTTAGCTCAGGACCTCCTTTGTGACATCTGTCCTGACCTTGTCTCTCCTGTGCCCTGCTACAATTCTGATGCCTGGTTCAGATCCTGGCTCTCCCACCTTGGGAAAGTTTTTTTCCTTCCCCAGTCTGTGTTTCTTCATCTGTGAAATGAGATGGTAATACAACCCCTCACAGGTTTGTTGTGGGCATTTTAGTCAGAGCACGCTACTGGCACAGGCAAACACTCACAGCTTAGACGTTGTTATTGTACGGCATGTGCCAGACAAGGAGAGGGTAAATTTTAAAAGGAGGACTGTCTGCTCAGTAAGCATTGGATGGATGGATGGATAGGTAGATGGAAGGAAGGGAGGAAGGAAGGGAGGGAGGAAGGGAGGGAGACATCTCAAGGTCATGGTTATGGCCAGTATGCTAGGAGCCAGTCCACAAATGTGTGATCAGAGACTCCATCTCCAACGTGGGAGGCGGGCACTGAGGCCACAATTAATTTCTCTTCCCTGGAGTGGCAGGCATCAAGCCTAATCACCCTGATGAGTCCATGAGCTGGGGATTTGTGTAATCTTGTTTTCCCTCCATCCGGCCTCCCGGAGCACCATTGTGCTGGCACTGAAGCCTCACAGCCCATCAACTCCCCTCACTGGGCCAGCAGGGTCCTTGCTTCGCTGCGCCTGACTGGAGCCACTGTAGACTAGTGAAGTCCCGCCAGCCAGAGGCCGCGCATCTCTCAGCCTGATTGCTTTGCTGACAGCCCTGCAGCAGAGTGGACTGAACCCTTTCCCCAAACTTCCTGAGAAACATTCAAGTAAACTGTGTAGCGCTCAAAACCACACAGAATTTAGAAGGCAAGGGGACTCATGTTCCCACCTGCTGTCAACTTTCTATCACCATGGGGCCATCTTTGGGCTATGATGTGACTGTCCTCCTTTGGGAGGACTTCAGAGACTTAGGGGTCACCTGGAACTCTGGAGGATGGAGCAGCAGGTCATGGAGGGATGTTGAGTTTGGGGACACCTTGGAGTTGATTTCAGCCTCCCTGACTTCCCAACCAGGGGACTTTGGGCAGTTTTTTTGTCCCATGAGGCTGTTTTGTCATCTGTCAGCCATACCTTTGCAAAGCAAGATAGGGAGGAGGAAATAGATGACAGCACATTGAATGACTCAACGACAGTCAGTTCCCTCCTTTTTTGTTCTTTCGTTTGTCTGCCAACGTGGAACTTTAGTAGATGCCAGACCTGGGATTGAGGAGTGACCAGGACAGTTGGGGGTGGCTCTTCCTCCCGTGGAACTATCCAGGTGGAGTGACAGAGAGCAAGCAGTGAATTATATGAACACTTCAGTAGTTGTCAAATGATGCATACCGGGAGCGAACACGTACCAGGAGGGGCTTGAAGAGCCACTGACTCCTGGAGTGCAGGGACTGGGGGGATTCTGGGGCAGGTCAGTCCTAACAGAGACTGATCTGCAGGCTGAGATGGGTTGGAGTTGGGCTGGAGAGGAGTGCTCCACAGGGAGCAGCCTGTGCCCCACCCCCTCGCTTAGCGCCGAGAGTGACAGGAGGCTGGTGTGATGTGGAACGGGGACCCACCAACCCCGCTCCCACGTGGCCTGGCTCCATGCCTCCAGGTGGAGCTGTATTTACAAATCACGTCTTCCCGGTACAATCCATCACTATGGGCAAGATCCCCTCAGGCTTTTGGATTTAGACGTTTGCAAATCTCCCTTTTTCTCTACCAGGCTGTGTTGTCAAAACCAGGTGTTTTGTACCTGAAGCTCAAGTGCAGCATAGTCCTGGTGGATTCAGAGTCCACAGCCGATACTTAGAGCCTGGCACGGAGCAGGGCGGAACAGATGGGGTCCTTCCTGAACTATCGTCCCCCTCCCTGGGATGTGATCACACTCATTGACAAGTCGGTCCTCTATGCTCTGAGGCTGCAATCCTGCGGAGTCCTCGGGAACATCACACATCCGGATGTGATTCTCCCCCTTGCAGAGGAGGGAAGAGAGATGGAAGGCTGGCTCACTGCTGAGGATGCTCAGCTGGTTAGAGCTGAAGTCAGGATTTGAATCCAAGTCTTCAAACCTGAGCTTTAAGCATGGCTTTGTGTGCCGGGTCAGCGAATGCGACATCCAGTGGAGCAATGCTGATAACTTAGTACCTTCTCCCATGGCTTGGGCTTTGGGTGTTAAGAGTTACCATGGTGCTGGGAGGCTGAGGTGTGAGGGTTCATCTCACAGAGAAAAGTGGTCCATAGGGTGCCAGTATGTTGGTGTCTCGTGCCCAGCCATGGCATCCTCCCAGGTAGACTTCTTTAATGTGGCATCACTGTGGTCTGCACTCTGCTTCCTTGCAGATGAGGAAACAGATCAGGTAGTCATGGAACCTGCTGGTAGCCCCTGGTTGGAGTCTATATTCCCAAGTCCGTCAGGTGTGCTTCTCCCCATTTACCATGGCAGCACTGCCCTGCAGGGCAGCCCCCCCCCACCAGCTCCCGACACACCCTCCATGCCAGGAGCAGCTGCACAGGTGATCCTGTCAGGCGACGCTCCACTAAATGGCCCTGCTTCCCATGGGCTGCCCTTCAAGAGCACTTGACTGTGCCAAACTCTAGGCTCTTCACACGGCAAGGGTATTTCTCACTGAACCTGAAACCAGGGCAAGATCTGGCAGGCACAAAAGCAGGAGACGTTCAAGTGCAGGTCCAAGTCGGGTCCCCTGTCCTGTGGAGTTGGGGAAGCCACGAATCCCTGCACACCTGTTTATCCATCTATGAAATAAGGGTAAAGAGTTTCCCTCCCCTTGACCTCCTAAATAGCTGAGCCAATTAAACCAATGCACACAGATAGCACGTGTTTAACAGTCATCAGGGCTCTGACGTGCAGAAGGTTTTTCTAAAACAGGATAATCAGGTTACTGTTTTATTCAAATTCTGCAGTGATTTCCAATTATTTCCATTCATTCATTCAACATTTATTGATATGTTGATGTGTGCCCTGCACTGTTTTATGTCCCAGGGACAGAGAAAAGAAACAGATAATTCCCTGTTTTGAGCTCACAGGATAGCAGAGGAAGCAGATAATAAACAAAGTGACCAAGTGAGACTGACATTGACGGTTTTCATGTTTGGGGAGCATAGGGTGCCCTTGGACTTGGAGTGAAGGCAAAGTGAGTGGAAGGTGAGCCGTTACAGGCGGTGTGAGGCTGGGTGACATAAAGTCTTTTGTCAGAGAAGCCTCTGGGGGATTGTGAGCAGGGAGAGACTCATCAGAGTACGTGGTAATGAGGTTGCTCTGGAGGTCGAGGTTGACAGTGCACTGCGGTGAGGACAAAGGTAGAAGTGGTAATCCCAGCTAGATAAGATGGTGGTTTGGTCCAGGTGGGGGTCGAGGGATCTGTTGAGGAACAGTGGAATGTGATCCGTCAGCTACACTGGGTTGTGTCTGCTGACTGTAATTTTGGAGTTTGAGCTCATTTTCAGTGGACATACTTTGCAGCAGGGTTTTAGGGATGCCCTTCCAGGGAGACCTGGCACCAGCTTTTCCCAAGCACTCAGATCCCTACCCTCATCCACAATAAGTGCTCTAAATTTAAGTACAGGTGATGTCTCTTTAAGGTTTGTCATAGTAACAGTAACAGCTTGGTGCCCAAGTTAGTGACATTGGAAGGTGCTGTGGACCTGTAAGAGGTGGGGCCTGGTGGGGGGGTCTTTAGGTCACACCGGACTTGCAAGAGGACTGTTGGACCCTGCTGTCATTTCTCTCTCCTCTGGTTGGAGAGGTGACCACTCATTCCAACACAAGCGCCTACCATTGCTCTCCACTACCCTTGCCAATGGCTAAACCCATGGGGCCCACTGGATCTTGGACTTGAGCCTCCAAGCTGTAAGCTCAATAAACCTTTTCTCTTTATAAAGTTAGTCACCTGGGGCACTGTGTTGTAGTAATGCAAAGCTGACTAATACACTAGGCTGCTAACAATTTCTAAAACAGCTAACAAATCTGAATTCATGATGATAGCCT
This sequence comes from Castor canadensis, assembly GCF_047511655.1. Lineage (NCBI taxonomy): Eukaryota > Metazoa > Chordata > Mammalia > Rodentia > Castoridae > Castor > Castor canadensis. The sequence continues at coordinate 149,652,236 of NC_133394.1, forward strand.
GGCTTTTAAGATTAATGTCTCTGCTCAAACCACACAGAGAGTATATGCTAAACTACATACGAATGCAGACAAGCTATGGGTATGAAATCTTAAAGGGTTATGTGGTTAAGAGAGACAAGCTTGCTGGTTAGATCCTCCATTCCTCTGTGAGGTTGTGGTCTGTAAGGGTCTCTGCTTTATGGTGGGCACCACGCATGGGCCCAAGGCCTTTTCTCCTTCCCCCAGCTCTCTGCTAACACCACAATCTGAGTTACCAAACCTCACTCTCCACCCCTCCCACTTGGGGTGGCCACAGGTCCATTGCTGTGCTTGCCATGTCCTGCCTCTGGCTTGTGCCCTAGAAATGTTCCTTTATTTGATTTTGTGAGCCTAGTTGTGCATTGAATTGACATGTTTATATTTATCTTAATCCCACAGCAGGAGGATTTTCAAGTCTTCTGGTCTATACTGCTGCTAGAAGACCCTGTCGTCACCAGTGTCTCTTAAGGGGACTAATTTAAGGTGTGTCAGTATCAGAGTGGCCTAGGGAACGTGTAATAAACAGAAAGGACATCCCCTACCTTTGCCCAGAGCTCAATTCAGATTTGGAGGTTTTGGCATGGGGAAGTTGCATTTTCCCCAGTACCTGTGGTGATTCTGATGAGCACACGTGTGTGAGAGCCCCTGTCTGGAGGTTCAAGTTCACTAATTAGAGCAGCACATTTGTGAAATACCTGCTGTGTGCTGAGCCCCACCCACCCTTCAAAGGATGCAAAAATAAATGGCACTGTTTCTTTCTCCCAGGGGCTCATAGTTCAGGGGTGAGCAAACTTTTTCTGCAAAGGGACAGAGAGTAAATATGTTACAGCCTCCTTCACAAAATCTACCCTGGACAATATGTAAATGAGGTGGCTGTCTTCCAAATTTTATTCAGAAAAACAGGTGGTGGACTGGCCCGCCATTCCTTGCCCACCCCTGATGAAGTCAGGAGAGAGATATTGCCAAAGAAAGGATCAAAATGCAAGCAAGTGCCACTGTGGAGGTGTGAGAGGCGTGGGGGCAGAAGGAATGCGTCCTGGACCTGTCAGGAGCCTCCGCAGGACCCATGACTAGAACTGAGACCCAGGGGCCCCTGGGCAGGTGGCAGGCTGACACTGGACAGTCGATAAGGTTGTTTCTCTTCTCATCTTCCACCTTCTGGGCTTGTCTGGGTCTTTCCTCAGGATAAGGCACTGTTGAAGGCCTTGACAGTCCATTCCCATGAGGACTTCTGGGAAGTTCCTATGACTTCAACACGTTCCAGAAGTGCACAGGCAGGTCCTCCTCCTTCATCAACACCAGGTTACTAATTTCATTTCCCAAACCACCCACAAACTTCAGTTCATGGTCAGAGTCAGTCTGACAATGAATCGTCATAAAATGAAGACATTCCAGTTTTTGTTTCCTAACCTAGGGTGATGCAGGCTGCGTGTTTTTGGCTCACAGGTTTCCCCTGGTTTGGCATGGCTCTTGATGTCTGACTTAGTGGGAAGGTGGATAGCCATTGTCTTCTCCGCTGTGTGCTTGGTGCAGGATGTAGGGCCACTCTGCTCAGACCCAGCCTTTTCCACCGTGGCTAAACGCACATCCACATCAGGGGAAAGGGGCCCAGGGAGCCCGTTTGATGTCAGAGGAAAGCAGCTCGGGTTGGCATCCTGACATTTGGAAACAGTGAATACAATTACCCATCTGTGGACCAAAAGGGTTTTTCTCCTTTAAGGGATCCGAAGGTATTTTGCCCGTGGTAGTTTCTCTCTGAGGGGCCCCTTCTGACTTGAGTGGTGTGGAGAATCCTCTACCAGATTTAATTCAAAAAAGAGTGCATCCAGGCAGGGGAGGGGCTCCTCTCCCTCTGCAGCTGACCTTTGATCAGGGAAAGCTGGCAGGGACCAGCAGGAGCCCTTGTGCTAGGAGCTTTGCAGGCCACATCCTCTCTGCCCCTCACCTTGATCCTGAAAGCACAGAGGTTAATTTCATTATTGACAGGTGAGGTAGTGAGCTCAGAGAATGTGTGATTGTCTAAGGTCCCCTGCAGAGCAGAAGGCTCAGCTTTCCTAACTTCAAATCCAGTTCTCCCACGTGTTGTGTCCTTCAAAAAAATCATATATTGGGCTGGGTGAGATGGCTCACACCTGTAATCCTAGCTACTCGGGAGGTAAACATTGGCTGGATCACAGTCCAAGGTCAGCTGGGTTAAAAATTTCAAGAGACCCGGCTCCCCCCATCTCAACCAATAGCTGGGCATGGTGGTGCATGACTGTCATCCCAGCTATGCAGAAAGTATAAATAGGAAGATGGAGGTCCAGGCAAAAATGTGAGACTGTAACCCCAAAATAACTAGAGCAAGAAGGGCTGGGGGCATGGCTCAAGTGGTAGAGCTCCTGCCTAGCAAGCATGGGGCCCTGAGTGCAAACCCCAGTTCCACACACACAGACACAACACACGATGGAATACTAACCCTTGTAGCAGTGAACCTGACCTTACTGAGAAGCGGATGTTTCGTGGATGTAATTAGTTAAGATGCGGCCACACTGGAGGAGAGTAGACCATAAATCCAATGACTTATTATTATTATTTTTTAACTCCAGATGGAGAGACAGACACACACAAAGGGAAGGCAATGTAAAGAAACAGGGAAAAGATGGCCACTGTGGAGCACCTGAGGCTACCAGAAGCTGGGAAGAGGCCTGGAAGATTCTCCCCCAAGAAGCCAACCCCACCCACAGCTTGATTTCAGGGTCGCAGACCCCAGAGCTGCGAGACAGCTAGTTTCTGTGGTGTCAGCCCCCTGGTCTACAGTACTTTCTTACCATTGCCCCAAGAAACTAATATATCCTGGCAAAGCAAATTGTAATTCTTGAGAAACAATTTTTTCAGATGATACTGTTCTCCACTATACATTCTCTCTCCTTTTAGTACTAGAAACTGCCTTCCTGATTTGAACAGCCAGAAACTACACTTCCCAGATTCCCTTGCAGGTAGGTGTGGCTATGTGACTGCATTCTCACCAATGGAAGGTGGGTATGCGCCATTTTGCCATGCTTCCCTAATGGAGATTGCTTGCCCTCTATGTTCTCTCCTTCCCTGGGGTGCAGGCTGGATGTTCACAGAAAGCCATGGATGATGAATTTCTGTTGTGTAGGTGTGGACCAGCAGGATGGAAGGAACAGAGATCCCAGCACCCCCTCTGCTTTCCGGCCTGCTTTCCTCTGGACTGTTGAGACAGAGAAAGAAGCTTGTATCTTGTTTGAGAAAGTGTTTTGGGGAACACTGTAAACTTAGCTTACAAACCCTAAAAGGTGTATGTGTTTGCCTTTGGTTGATTTTGGAGGTGGTTAAGTTGAAAGCTGAAAAGTAGCAGCTGCTTTCTTTTTTGGTGGTACTGGGGCTTGAACTCAGGGCCTCATGCTTGCTAGACTCCGCCAGCCCATTAACTGCCTTTTACTGGCTTTACTGGTGATTTATTGACGTATTTAAAGTGTACAGTCTGCTAAATTTTGTATATGTATGCCCAAGAAGCTATAATCACAAGATAGTGGACTTATCACCTGGAAAGTTTGGACTCACCATCCAAACTCTCTTCCCCACCCCCGCCCCCAGAAGCCTAAAATCTTTGATAGGAGGTGAGCAAGACAGTGCTTTTGAAAGCAGATGGAGGAGACAACCCTGGGGCAGAGGGGCAGAGGTAGCTGATTCTCAGAGACTGAGCAGCTAGGCCACCCTCAATGATGGTACCCAAGAGGGGGTGCTTTTGTAGAGTGACACTTCTATGTGTAATGTCTAGTAACACATGTTGTCCTCATAACAGCTCTGAACCTACAGTGGTTCCACTCTGAACTGGAGAGGGGTGGGTGTCGTATCTGCTGGAGTCAGCTCAGGGTTCTAGACACTGAGATATGTCTTCTTCTTGGGTCTGATTAAGGAAAGGCCGGAATAGTTTGCAGTTTATGCCCTTGGTCTTTTACCACCGTGATGAGTTCATCTCTGTCAAGAACTGTGCAGGGTCTGAGGCTTTACCCTACTTGCAGATCACAGGCTAGCCTGCCATGGTTGTAGATGCTGGAAGGAGACGAGAGATGCCCGGGTCAGAGACAAACGACGGGCGTTACTGTCAACAGTAGCACCAGCAGGAGCATCACCATTTTCTTGTGTCATTCTTCAAGCCCCAATTCCCACAAGGCAATATGAGGGGTGCCTGTGCTCGCAGGAGTTGCCTTCCAGGACAGGATTCCTGAACTGAAAATTTCTATAGCGTTCAGTGAATTTGCCTCTTCTTTGTTCTGGAAGGAAATTCTATCTCTGACTTCCAAGTTCAAAAGCCACCTACCCTTGGTTGCAGAAGAAGACAGTCGATCTTGCAAAGCTGTTGGCTCTACCATTGCCAATGACAAGAGTCTGGAACAACAGGATGTCAGCTGCTCACTTTAAGATAATCATGAAGATTGTCTCCCAACAGTCTACCAAAAGAGGGCGGGTGGGGGTGGGATGGGGACTCAGTTGAAAACTGTCGCGCTGGAGAGGAATTGATATTGGGGACCCAGTGCATAGCTGCCCAGGCATTCACCTTCCCCAGAGCTACATATTAATTTATCAGGATCCTGCCAGGAAATGGGAACTCACGAAGCCGTGCAGTTGGTGGAGGGACAGTTTTCAAAGTAGGATTAACGACCTCCTCACGTAACAAAGCATATTGAGACCAGCAACACTGGCAGCTATTCTCGCCTGAGTTAGCAGGCCAGGCTGGGAGCTGTTCCTGGACCTAGGGATCACTGAAGGTAAAATCACAGCCACCAGGCGTGAGCTGTGTCTGTCCTTCTGCACAGGTTGTGGACACGAGGGGAGGAGGAACAGGGTCCCCCACCCCAACATACACACACATCTCCTGCTGGCATTTCCTGTTAGCTGAACCCAAGCAGACCCTGAGGACGTAGGAACTGGATGGGTGCAGACAGTAGAGGTCACCTTCTGGTCTCCAGGACCCAACAAAGCCCAGACAGCCCAGTGTCAGAGGCTTAGCATCTAAAGGCAAGTAGTCACATGTCCCCAGAGGGCTCTGCCACACATTCAGACTTTGACCTGTAGGTGAGAAGGCTCAAGGGACAGTGTTGCTAAGCCCTAATGGAGATGGTGACCTTGAAGGATGGGTTGGCAATCCAGGTACACATGGTTGGCTGAGTGGTAGTGGAAATGTGTGTGGCGGGGGTGCGGGGGGGGGGGAGGGAGGGGGGAAGGGCAGAGAAAGATGGGGGGAATGTGAGAAGCCCACCGAGGGCAAAGGTATGAGAAGACAGGTACACTTAGGTGTCTGGAATGGCTTTACCTAGGGTACGATGAGATACCCAGTGGGTTGGAGCTCTTGAACAAAAAGGTACAATCTAAGAGTCCCCCTTGTATTGTTTCTTTTGTTTCTTTTTTTGTTTTTTGAGACAGGGTCTCACTATGTAGCTCAGGCTGGTCTGGAACTTGAAATTTAGCCCAGGATGGCCTTGAACTCCATATCATCCTGCCTTGGCCTCCTGAGTGCTGGGATTACAGAAGTATACCACTATGCCCAACCCCCATGTGCTTTCTTTCTGATATTTCTCAGATAATAGAACATAAGCTCTCTTGCTAATTCCCCCAGTTAAAGATGCACCATAGCTCATAATTGCTCCTCCAAGAGCCCGGGCACTAGGCTGGGTCATTGCCACCCAAATCTAAATGAAAGGGTTCCACCACCTCCCGGCTAATGGGAGATCTGGAGCCCCTGTGGTAGCCCAGTGAACTCTGACCCTCTTCATTTCATCTTCATTTTCTTGCTGGAACTCTGCTTTGATAATTCAAACTCCAGCCCAGACCCAGGCCTCAAGGACTGCCATATTGGTGGGCTCGCACTAGAACTGCAGTGCGTGAGGGGGCTCCCTGAGCCCAGGCTTCCTCGGTGCTGGGATGTGGACTGGAACTGAAAGGGTTGCTCATAAAAACTCAGAGCTGAGGGTCTTCTATTTGGAGGCTGAGATTCAGAGGGCCAGGGTGGGTCTGGGGATCAGCATTCTTCAGATGGTTTGAAAGTGGTTCTAACCCAGTCAGTTGGGGATGATCTGGTTTTGATCCTTTTGCGGGGAGAGGCTGTGAGCCCAAGGCAAGCCAGGCTTCAGTTCTCTCTTCCACAAGTCCATGTGGCTTTCCCAAACAGACTATTAACTTCATATTGTACAAAGAAAACAAGGAGAAAAACTGTGATTCTTTTAATTAACAGGGCCACACTTGAATTAGCGCCCCTGAATATTAAACTCAGACTTCCTTAGCTCTCTTTTTTGTTTTATTGGGTTGTATGGAGATATTTTAAAAGAAGAAGGCGGGGGTGAGAGTGGAATGGGGGGCCATTTCCACTGCTTGCAGAACGCCAATACTGCTTCCAGAAGATTCGAGTAGACACAGGAGTCCTTCACTCAGTGAAAGTGGTTTTTTCATCCACAGAGTGCTTGGGTGCGCACTTTATAGCAAGCCCCAGGCTCTTCTGGTTCCTTGCTTGGAAGCAGGCTCCTGGCCGCACAGTTCTCACTCGGCAGTTTCCTTCCCACTGCCCGCGGTAGGAATTCTCAGAAGATGGGCCAACATGCACAGGCACTTAAGCTCTGCCACTCTTAAAACGCCATTCCCAGGGAATAACTGAAGGCTGCAGCAGGGCATTTTGTTTTGATTTATCACAGATTGTTGTCCAGGCTCTCTTCCTATTCCAAAGTGAGGGTCTCTCGATGCCGAAGAACAGCCTGGACTCTCCCACGCCTGTGCCAGCACTTGCTCAGGGACATGCTCTGCCCGGGGAGGGGCCTCTGCTGCAGGTGTCTGCCCTGGAGCCATGGCCTTCCAGCAGTCAACACATGGCCTTTTGGGGGACATCCCACAACCACGTGGAGTGCTAATGTGCTTATATTCTGGGCTTGCCTCTACTACTGGCTGCCCTTTCTTGTGCTGGACCCTTGACGCCACATCTTTCTCTTATTCAGTTTATTCCTTTTTTTAAAAAATGTAAATATTCTCGTGGCTTCCTGAGAAAGAAGTGTGTGAGAGATAATAAAATTAAGATCTTGCATATCTTGAAGACACTCCATGCTCACGCCCGGTAGAGAGTTTCCCCGGGTGTAGGATTCTGGGTTAAAGTGACACAGGCCTCACCTGGCTGCTTCCCGGGTGTGCTGGAGTGCAGCTGAAGATTGAGACTCTTGGTCCGAGGTGGGCCATCTGCTGTTTGTCTCTGGAAGATTGTAGGATGTGCTCCCTGGCTCTGTGTTCTGATGATGCCCTAAAGCGGGTCCCTTTTTGTCCGGCTGGGTGGAGTCCACTCAGTGGTAACTCAGTCTAAAAACTCAGGTCTTCAGCTCTGGAAAATATGTTTGAAGGTTTTGTTCTTTGAAGATTTTCTCTCGTATTTGGTTTTTTCCTCTGTATTAACTTTTATTATTCCTACACCGAACTTCCTGGAAAGCGCCTTCATTTTCCATTTTCTCCCACTTTCATCATTTTCTTTGCCATTTTTTCCCACTTTCCCGACTATCTTGTTAACTGTATCTCCGAAATTTTTAATTTTATCATTTCTGTTATTGTAATTTTAAATCCCAAGGAAAGCGTTTGCATTCCTTTCCTGTAACAACCTGCAATAGCCCTCCTCTTTCCTCCACTGTCTCTTTCCCCAGATTCTTGTCCCCCTCGTTCGTGTCTCTGCGTTTCCTCTCAGAGCGTTCGTTAGACGTCTGGTTTCCGTCTACTTACCTGCCATCTCTTGGGCCTGCATGCCTACCATCATGTCTGACCTGATCCCTCAAGGCTTGTCTTTCTCTTCCTCTCGTGCCTGCCGTAACCCTGTGAAGCAGTCCCTATAAAGCATCCAACGGAACATCTTCTGCTGCAGAAAATCCTCCGGTGGCTCCATATTCCCACCCCGTCACACTTTAGCATGTCCTCGTCTATGCAGTCAGGGTATGCACCACACGTCTTGCCTTGGTTTGTCAAAGTTGGAGACTAGTTAATAATAATCCTGGTGCCGCTGAGAGTAGCATTTATCACGGTTTGAATGTGAAATGTCACCCATAGGCTCATGTGTTGAACTCTAGGTCTCCAGCTGGTGGCAAAAGGTGGTCTCCCCCTTTTTGGGAGGTGGTAGAGCCTTTGGGAGGTGGGGCCTGGCTGGAGGAAGTACGTTGATTGGAGTATGTCCTTGGGGACGTATCTTGTCCTGGTCCCTTCCTGAATGTCTCTCTCTGCTTCCTGTTCACCTCTAGTAACTCCACAGGCTCTTGCCACCATGATATTCTGTGTCCCCTGAGCCTGGGCCATGGAACCAAGGGCTGTGGACTGAGACCTCTGATACCATGCACCAAAATGAATGACCTCTGTCTTTCAGTTGCTCTCCCAGGTATTTTGGTCAGAGCTACGAGGAAGCTCACTAACACAGTAATCAAAAGCCATAAAGACACATGCACATTACTGACTTCTCACCCACCTACATCAATGTGCCCATTTCTGGGGAAAGAAATGTTGACTTGAGCAGGACAAGAGGCCAGGTGAAGATAACACACTTGGTAAGCAGCAAAGCATGTCAGTGCTCCACCCACCATGTTGTCTGCTGATTGACTCTGGTGATTCACCTGGGTGATGAGGCTGCTTCAAGGCCACCTGCTGGTAAGTGGCACTGTCAGATCCATGAAGCAGGCTCTCCCGAGTCCGGGCCCCATCTTCTTGCATGGGGATCTGCCTTACACAGCATGTGAAAAGCCTTTGCTGTTCCGTGCCTGTCTACAGGGGCAATCAGACTTGGCCTGCTGCCTTCTTTCCATATAATCCTTAATAAACGAGGATATCTCTCCAAGCACTGCAGACTTCTGGCGTGGACCAAGAAAGCTGGGATTGTTTAAGGGAACAGTAATTTCCTTTGAGCCAGGATTACGGGCAGTGGAGAACCTCTTAATGAACAGCCACACCACCCCGTTTTGAAGTGTTTATTGACTTGCCAACACAAGACTTGAAGGTCACGCTCAGTACTGTGACTTTTCTTTCTGGAAATTAGGGTCCTCTGAAAGCTGACCAGTGATGGAGGCCTGGAGCTCTGTCCTTTCTGCAGTGGGACTTCTGGATGACTTTTTTCACAGCGCTCCCCTGAGTACTTTCTTCTGATGTCTCACTCTTTTATTTTATGGTTTGGGGGAACTGCGATTTTTAAAGACTCAAACCCACCACTTTGTTGAACTCTGCTTTAATTTTCAATTTTTCCTACATTGGACTGGATGAGTGCAAAACCCAAGAGGTCAAGTTGAGACTCGATGCTAATTGTCTGGATGATGGCGAGCAAGGCACAGCTCCCCCAAGCCTCAGTTTCTTGAGGAGTTAAGCTGCGCTCTGATGTTCTGTAAGCAAAGCCTACTGGCTTCTGGCTCCACTGTTTCCACAGAATCAGAGGACCAAACTGACAGCAAGCCTTCCTCGATGTCCCCTGGGTCTCTAAAGTGACAAGGACCATTTTGGGACTCTTTCCATCGCATCTTCTCCAGGGAGGAGAGGTGAAGAATGTTTTGCAAGAGGAGAGACGATTTGACCTCCTGATTTCAAACACACAGCTCCTTAGCTGCATTTTTTTTTTGTTTTTGACGTGAAAATCATTTTGTGAGAAAATGTAAACCAGTGCAATTACACTGAACTTTCATAAGATGAAATGTTAATAAAAACGAATGCTTGACCAATAAAATACTTGATTCCAAATTAAATGGGCCTGAAGGGAATTCTGTTTTGGAGCAAGCTCCATGGGAAACAGGATGAAACAGAAAAATAATATTTGGAGCAAATATATGAATTTCCCGAGAAATAAAAATATATTGCTTACAGCATTTTGGACTTGCCTGGAGGGAAGCTAACCCACTGGCCAGGGATGTGGGTCTAAGATCAGGTTTCTTAGGTTCAACCCCAGCTTCACTGGTTCTGGTCTGCTAGCCTGGGGACAGATTACTTTAGCCCTTTGTGCCGCAGGGTCCTGGTCTGTAATTTGGGGCTAAAAGTCATGTTTTCCCCGTAGTGATGTGAACACTGAGCTTGTAGATGTGGTGGTGGCAGGGCCTGGCTACAGGAGGTGCCCCATCTGCATTAGCCCTTGTTATCAGCACTGAAATGGTTCCTGAAGCTTATATACCCAGGCCTGTTCTACGGCACGGGGTTGGCATCTCTGCCTTACCTCGGAACCCTCAAGGCCTTGAATTTATGAAGGATTTTCCCAAGGTCACATGACTGATCCTCAATAGGCAGAGAGGAATATTGCATTTATCTTGAGTGACCTCCAGAATCCACAATCCCTGCTCCTTGGTGGAGTAACAAAGCAATGATGATCTAGAATGCTCAGGAAGAGACATTCGGGTTTGTTTAATCTCCTGGTAGCCAACTGAAACCTACATCTATCATAGCTGGGAAAGAAAACGAGGGTAATGACTGCAAGAAGATCTGAAAGGAAGATAGCTGGAAGGAAATGAAGCAATTATACCCTCAACTGTCAAAAGCAATTTCAATGAAATTTAGAACATACAAGAATAATGCAAATAAACATCCAAACAACGGAGATGCAGCTAAAGGTATACTTTGAGGGAGAGTCTTAGCACTGTGTGCAATGAATGGGGAAAAAGTAAGGAGGGGAATCCATGCATCTGAAGCAGGTGCTGCACCAGCTGGATCTCCACCCCCTCACCCCCGCCCCCCATTCCTCACTTGCTGGCTGCATAGTAACTGACAGGCCTCAGTTAGATCTCCTTTGGGAAATTGTCCTTGACTGATGAGAGCCTTAGTTAGGCTGCTTCTTCTTCTTAGAGACAGATGGAGAAACAAAAGGCCTGACCCTCTCTCAGTTGTGCCTCCAGGGTTTTAATTTATCAAGTGGCAGTCCAGAAAGGCCAATACTGTCAAAAGATTCTTCTCAATTACCATTTCTGAGGAGTGAGGAGCTGTCATGTATGTTAGTCAGCTTTCTGTTGCTGTAACAAATACCTGAGACAGTCAACTTAAAAAGCAGAAATGTTTATTTTATTTATCTTTTTAAGTTTTACTTTATCTTTGGGTGGTATTGGGATTTGAACTCAGGGCCTGGTGTTTGCTAGGCAGTTGCTGTACTACTTGAGCCACACCTCAAGCACTTTCTGGGGTCTTGCTTTATTCTGAGTCCTTCCTGGACCATAATCCTCACAGTTACACTTCCCTCATAGTGGGATGGCAGGCACATGCCACCATGCTGAGTTTTGTTGGTTGAGATGGAGCCTCTCGAACTTTTTGCCTGGGCTGGCCTGGATGACCTCCATCCTCTCGATCTCTACTTCCCAAGTAGCAGGGATGACAGGCTTGAGCCAGTGCTCCTGGTGGAAGATCTAGTTTTGCTCACTATTTTGGAGGTTTCAGTCCATGGCTGGTTGGTGCTGTTGCTTCTGGATCTGTGGTGAGGCACACATCATGGTGGGAGTGCTTGGTGGAGGAGGTCATTCACTTCATGACTGGAAACTGAGAAAAAGAGAGCAGAGGAGACCAGCATCCCACAATCCCCTTCCAGGGCACATCTGTGATGACCCAACAACTCTTCAAGTTCCCAGGAGTGCCCCTGGTAGCAAGCCTTTAACCATGGGCCTTTGAGGGACTCTTACTCAAACCCTAGCAGCACAGCACACGGGGCCACCTGAGGAAGCACCAGGGAGGTCAGGAGCAGAGTGAGGACAAAGCTAAGCACAGAACTTTTACTGTGTCTGCAGGACAGCAAGGCAGGGCAGAATGGCAACAGCTTAGGATTGGCTACTTTCAACAATCCCGGCAGGCCTTGGGCCCAGGCTAGTCCTGGATGTCTGGAACCTGGCCCTGGTTGATTTAGGATTGGAAATTTTTGTGGGTATGTGAGTTAGATGACGAGGTGGTTCAGAATTGGGCTCTGGATTGCAGGGGAGATGAGCCCGCCTATGATTTATGGGAGCCAAGTGGGCAGATACAGAGCACTGTTTGTCCCAGATGACATCCCAGCTCCAGCACATGGCCCCATGGGATTGGCTGGGGCCCTTTCTGGGTCTGGATTACAGTTCAGCGTTGTCCCCTGGCCAGTCTTGCCTTTCCATTCCCTTACAAAGGCTGAGTCTGAAGTTATTCTATATCCAAACCTCCACCTTGGTTTGTTGGGAGGAACCCGTCCTGCAACAGCAGTCACCAAAAGAAGTTAGTGTCTCAGCCTGTTTGGGCTGTGATGATAGAAGATCTCAGACCAGGAGGCTGAAATACAACAGAAATTTACTGCTCACAGTTTGGAGATTGGGAAAGCTAAGGTCAAGGCCCCAGCAGATTCTAAATCTGGTGAGGGTCCTATGCCAGGGTTATACCCAGCTGTCTTCGCTGTGTCCTCACATGACAGAAGTAAAGGGTGTGTGATCAACCTGGGATCTCTTCTATAAAGACACTAATCCCGTTCACAAGGGCTCCGCACGCCCTCATGACCTCCCAAAAGCCCAGCCTCTTTTTTTTTTTTTATTGGCCTTTGCCTCCATTCTAGGTGTGACTGTGTCTGATCTTTACCGTACCTGCTAGGTCTGCGAAATGATCCTGACGAGCCACAGAAGGGTCAGGGTGGTGGTGATGGGGTGCCTGTAGGTACAGGACCCAGGACCCAGGACTTTTGGGTGGAGGCCCTAGGGTTTGAACTCAGGACCTAGAACTTGATATACAAGCACTCTACACATGAGCCATGGCCCCAGTCCATGGACATTCTTTTTTTCTTTTGTGGGACAGGGTTTGAACTCAGAAGCCCAGCTCCTGACACCATCTTCTTGGGGATTAGACCTCAACACATGAGCTTCGGGGAGACACAAACACTCAGACCGTGCAGTTGAAGGACAGAAAACTAAGCCCAAATAATGTAGAGGGGAAGAAATATGGAGGTAAGGTTAGTAATTACTATAATAGAAAATAAATATGCCAGAGAATCAACAAAGCCGAAAGTTTGTGATTTGAATAGGCTAAGAGAATCAATAACTCTTTAATAGCGCTAATCAACAAAAGAGAAAAAGACATAGATTATTCTCAGAAATATCGACAAATCCTATAAAAAAAGAGATCTCATACAAGAGCACTATTGTGAGATATCGTATGCAAATATCCAGAGTACTGGCATTTATGAATTTGATCAGCAGGAAACTAGTAATGAATGTAATGTGACTGAGTATGTGTTTAAGTTGTCTAGAATTGTAAAATAAATAAACTTGTTTTTGAAAACAAATTCAATTTTCTGATATTTAATCCAGATTTTCTTTCACTTTTTTTTTTTTTTTGAGGTACTGGGGTTTGAACTCAGGGCCTACACCTTGAGCTAGTCCATCAGCCCTTTTTTGTGAAGGGTTTTTCGAGATAGGGACTCTTAGAACTATTTGCCTTGGGTTGGCTTTGAACCTCGCTCGATCCTCCTGATCTCTGCCTCCTGAGTAGCTGGGATTACAGGTGTGAGCTGCCAGTGTCCGGCTTTTCTTGCACTATTAATACCAGCACCCATTTCTGTAATTATTGAGGATAAGACAAAGATGCATTGAACTTCTCGTACATGTTGGCCCTGCTCCTGCGTACCTCCTCGAATGCTCGTAACACGTCTGTGGAACAGGAACTCTGCTTCCATGTAACCACAGGCGTCAGCGGAGACTCGGAGTCAGCCATGGCAAGGAAGAGCTGAGACCTGAACCTCTGGGATCACACCTGGATCCCCGTGTCTACGGATGAAAGCAAATTATACACCTCAGTGACGGCCCACCTCACCGGGGGAGATGGTGAACCAGCCCTCGGGGTTCCTGCCCATGGACAGATGGTAAGCTGGTGGTTCCCACAGGATGGGGCTGACCCCCAGCTGAGGGAGGCAGAGACCTGCTGCCGGTGGCTCTGCTCACTGGGAGACAGTGTCAGGCCTTCCGATCGTGGCAGTTGTCAGGTGTCTGCGGCTGCTGTGACAGTCAGCACAAGCGGTGGGTTATTCAGCAGAGCTGTATTCTCTCGCGGTTCTGGGTGCACAAGTTCAAAGTCAAGGCTGGGCAGGCCGTGCCAGCCATGGGGGCGTCTGTTTCTTGCTTTCTCCAGTGCCGGTGGCTGGTGGTTCTGCATTTGTAGCTGTCCCTCTGATCTCTGCCATCACTGTTTTCATATTATCTCCTGTGGGTGCCTCACATTCCCCCCACCCCGTCTCTCTCATTATGGTCACTTGCCACTGTATTTAGGGTTTACCCAGCTAATCCCACTCTCAAAATCCTCACTCACATTTTTACTGTATAAAGAACATTTTCTCTTTCCACATAAAATAACGCTCACAGGATTAGGATGGGGGCATATTTTTTGGGAGGGAGGGACTGGTACGCAGAGCGGGGAGAGGACCTGACCTGATGGTTAACCATTGCTCACAACCCTGTAAGGGGCAGAGGTGTGGATGGAGATGGCTCCTTCAGATTGCAGGTGACAGAGACCTTGACTCTCTCAAGCCTATGGGGAGGACTTGTTGGGATGGTCGGGGAGGGGAAGGTGTCTCCTGCAAACAGCAAGCAGGAAGCACCTGCTCTGAAAACAGGGCTCACAGCCTAGAAGCTACCAGTCCCCAAGGCTGTGCCTCAAGTTCAGGGGGCTCTTGAATTTGGGTGAAAAAAATGACACCTTTGTTGTTATTAATCTCAAACTGAAAATTAGCATCTCCTTATAAATGTGACAGCAAACGGCAGTACTAGCAATACCTGCAAAGTTGTCACCAACAGAAGCCACAGGTATTTCACGTCACGTGGCTGTTAGCATCTGTGCCTACTGCTGCCTTGAAGCCCGGGTCTTCTTGGGTCTGACGCCAGATGGTGTCCTGTAATTATGAACGAAGCGGTACGCACGTGGCTTTTCGTGAGCGTGCTTTGACATACTAAGGTCATTGTGGTTCCTGGTAGTCCTTTGCATTTTATTTTATGCATTAATTTTTCTCTGAGAAGCATGTCTCCTTTCCCAAGCTGTATGGAGAATTCAGAATGACCACATCACAGGCCGCCCAGGATCCTTGGGGCAAGTCAACTCTGTGGCTTCTTTTCTTTCCTCTCCTCCCCGCCCTTCTTCCTCCTCCTCCTCCTCCTCCTCCTTGTCCGTTTACACAGCATACACACCTGACCCTGACCCTGACACCATAGGAGAGCTGTGCTGAACCCTTTGCTCACCTGTACTGTAATTCCTGCTTCAGCTCTACAAAGTGAGCTCTGCCATCTTCATGCCTTTTTTCAGAGGAGGAACTGAGGGGTCGCATCTACCCCTGGGGTGGGGGTGAAGCCTGCAGGTGGGAGTGGAAATGGTCCCCCAGTCCCAGCCAGAGGACAGGCACAAGCTGTTAAAGCAGTGTAAGGCCGTCCCCTTGCCCACAGCCCAAGAGTTGTCCTGCCTCTGGGGAAAACATGAAGGAGTTTTTATCAGTTGTTGGTCTTGTGTTAGATGCTGGAGTGGAGAGATGAGCCAGCCTGGTCCTTGTGACTGACACAAACACATAAAGCAGTCATGGTCATTGGACCTGTGGCGAGGCAGAGCATCATGGTGGGATGGCTGGGAGAGGAAGCTGTCTACATCATGGTGGAGACCCTAGGAAGCAGAGACAGAGAGGCTGAGGCTCTAGGATCCCCTTCAAGGGTGACCACAGTGACCTCTCTTCCTCCCATTAGGCTTCACCTCCTTCTGATGAGGAAGCTTCTAGCACACCAGCCTTTGAGGCCATTTCAGTTCCAAACCTCTGTCATGAGCCTCCAGTGCAGGGTGGAGCGAGAGTGGCCTGCCTCCCTCGGGACACCCAAGGAACACAGGTCTGCAGGCCACTCCTAGGGCCATGAGGGTCAACAAGAGCCTGGGCAGGGGGTTCCAGATTGGGAGCAAGTCCTTTCTCCTCCCTGGGCCTTCACCCCACATTTGTGAATGAGCAAGTTGACCAGAGGATCGTTGCCTCCCTTCCACGGTCACTCTGGGTGTGCAAGTGGCTATGGCCACTTGTCATGCTGGTCTGAGCCGCAGTTCCCACCTCAGTAAAATGGGAAGACGAGCAGCGGCCTCTGGTGGGGGGTCCAGCACACACTTGCTGCTCTCCTCTCCTCGCTCCCTCTCATCCAGTCGTCCTGACCTCTGCTTCCCACATGCCCCCCCTGGGGCTCCACGCTCCAGGCCCCACACTGCCCGTTCCCTTGGTTGCACACCCTGCGTGACACCCACTGGACCCCTCCTGGTGTGAGTTGAATTGTGTTCTCCTAAAATATACCGACGTCCTAATCCCACAGCCTGGCTGTGATCACTTCTGAAATATGGTCACAGGTGCAGTCAAGCTCTGACAGGTCATACTGGGCCATGGAGGTGGCTTTATAAGAAGACCAGTGAAGAAGAGCGACACAGATACCCAGTGAGAATGGCACATGAGGAAGGAGGCAGAGGATGGAGAGAAGAGGAATGGCCAGGAGAGACAGTCATCCCAAAATGGGGACAGAAGGAACCCACCCTCTGGACATCTTGGTTTCAGACTTCCAGCCTCTGGTAAGGAAATTAATTTCTGTCATTTTAAACCACCAAGTGTTGACACCTTGTAGTCACGCTAGGAAATGACCCCCCCCAAACTCCTGCAGGAGACTGTCCTGAGGCCCTGTGCATCTGTCCATCTGTTCACCAGTCACCTTAGCCATCAGTAAGGGGAAGGCAGCTGACCCTTGGCCACTGCTCTTACCTTGGCCAAGGTCCAGGGTCGTAGCCTAAGCTCTGCCGGCACAGTGGAGTGGGCCCACCACAGAACTGTCAAAGCGTACAGCTACTTAGCGTCTCTGACCTCAGTTTCCTCATCTGGAAAATGGGCAACCATGGTCCCAACTCTTGAGGTGGTCTGTAACTGATGGACCTTGTCTTCAGCACACCATGGGCTCCTAGCAGGGCTGTCACATCTGTGCCCGAGTGTCCTGTGGACAGAGCAGGGTAGGGAGGCATAGTGGATGTGATGGGGGTGCAGGAGTGAGTTAGCCCAGTGTCTGGGGTGATTACAGGAGGAAAAGGGAGAGGACAGTGTAACCCAAGCAGAGGAAATGTGACTGGGCCCCGGCAGATGTGCTGGCTGTGAACTTGTAACGGCTGTTGTAGGAATGACAACAAAGAGGGCGTTCCACCCCCAGCCCCCCAGCTTCTGCTATGACTTAGAGGACGTGTTCTGAAGACTTGCGAAAGGCTGGATAATTGATTTTGAAATATTTGGATTCTGGAACACGAAATGAAACCCGTTCAGCTTTCATTCCTCTTCCTCTCCACCATAACAACATGGAGGGAGCTTGCCTGAAACCCCAGCAAGGACAGAAGGGGCCCAGACCACCCCCTGTGAGCGCGGGGGAGGGAGGGAGGGGGGTCAAATTCACTTTGGGATAGAAAGGCTTTGAGGAACCGGATTTTCCCAGCATCAAAGCAGCTCGACCTGTGGGTTTTCATGAAGTTCGTGGCTTTGCCAAACTTCAGAGGACCGCAGAGGTCAGCATCCATGTGACTAGAGTTGCTCTAAACACTCCCGAGGGTGCTTGAAGTGTTTTAGGACAGTGTAAAGTTCTTGAACGAAATTACTTGTCAGCAAGCCTAGCACAAAAAATTAATGATGGGCTTTGCTTTCCTGAGCAATTTTAGGTCATTAGAAAAACTGAAAAGAACAGACAGCTCCCATGTTCGGGGGACATGTTTGCTTTTTTATTAACACCTTGGGTGACCAGATACATTCATTATTGTTCACTCCAGCTGATAACTGTTGCTTTACCATAACTTAAAGTGCACAGCTTACATCACGGCTTATTCCTGTATTGTACTTTTTTGGGCGGTACTGGGATTTGAGCTCAGGGCCTCCCTTTGGCTAGGCAGGTGCTCCACCACCAAGCGCGCCCCCAGCCCTCCGGGTGCCTGGACAAATGACTACTGATGTGCCCCATAGAGCAGCCCCGTTCCACCTCTTCATCCCTCCCTGCCGGGCAGGGGGTTGTAAGCCAGTAGCAGGTGCACAAGCATCGCGTATAAAGGACTCAGTCAGCACATGTGACATCACTCAGCACTTCTGTTTTACGCCCCCCCAGCACAAGACCAGAAAAAAGGGGAAATGCACCAAGAGCTAAGCAAGTTCCAGTGACTGCCTGCAAGTATATGCTCCTGAATAAAACTTTAATTTAAACAAATTATCTCTTACAGTCGAGGTATGCATTTGTGAGTTCGCACAGCGTCTTTGCCTTCATTTTCTCCTTTTCCTCCTCTTGTGGTGAGGAGAGGATCTGTTCTACTCCATCGCAATGGCAGTTCCTTAGTGGCTTTCCTAGCCTGCCAGCCTGTCTTCTTTCCTCTCCCTTTTCTCTTCTCTTACACTGATGCGCTCAGGAATCGAGTTTTCGTCCCCTGATGTCTTATGACTCTCCAGCTCCAGCGCTGGGGACCGAGGTGTTGGTGCTAATTCGAGGCGAGTCAGTCACCCCTGGGTTAGAGTCCATTGCCTCTGGATTCTCACCTTCCTACCCAATTCTCCCACTACCAGGGCCATACAATTTCTGGGGCTGGGCTTATGTCGTGGTGTCCGGTGTCGGGCCGTCAGTGCCTCTTCTATTCTAAACCTGTGTCTTGTGCTCAGTCCATGTGGAACAGGTGATGGAATGCCCGTGAGGCGGCAGCCCTGGGATGCCGAATGTCCCAAACTGACCTCATGTCTTCCTCCCCTCTCCGGTACTGTCCATCTCTGGTTGGTCAAGTCTGAAATTAGAAGCCACCCTTTGGGAGTCAGTTCCTGGAGTCTTTCCTGTATCGTGGCATCCATCACCTCTTTTAATCCTTGCAAATGTCCGAGCTGTAAAATAAAAACCCACCCTAAGCACCAGCTCACAAAGCTGGAGGGTCGACTGTTTGTGCAGCCTATGGGTTTCCTTCTGAAAACCTGTTTGCACAAATATCCGTGTCTGGCATGGACTTCCTTGTGGGACACTGGAGACCACAGTGGCTCTGCTTACCTTCGTCATAGCTGGGAGATGAGGAGGCAGAAGAACCTTCAGGTGAGGGTTGTAACTCTGTGGTCCAGTTTTTCTGGGATTTCGGCTCAGGGCCTCGAGCTTGCTAGACAAACACTACCACTGGAGCTGCACCTCCTATCTATGGCCTCCCACGTACCCAGGATTACAGACACATGCCACCATGTCCAGTTGTTAATTGAGATGGGTCTTGCTAACTTTTTGCCCAGGCTGGCCTGAGTAGCTGGGATTACAGGCATAAGCCACCACACCTGGCCTGTGGTCCAGTTTAAAAGATGCCTACACACACACAAGTGTCATCTGCCACGGTTCAGGAAAGACCCCAGCTGACAGTATACACACGTGTTTTGCTGGTTATTCCTCAATTCTCTGCCACAAGGGCTGCTGTTGGGAAGGTCAGGGCCCTGCTCTCCTGGACACAGCTATCCAGGATCCACTACTGACACCGGAGAAAGGACAAAGGGATCCTGTAGCTGTCCAGTTTCCACACAAGTCACAGGAACTTGGATCCACAGTGAAAAGCATCTCGAGGGGTCTCACAAAAGGAGAGTCTCAGAAGGTGGAAGGTCAGCGAGGGTTTATTTAGTAAAGCAGGATAGAGTAGGGAGAAGCAGGAAAGAGAGAGAGAGAAACACTGGGAGAAAGAAGACTCAAAATGGTGGTTCTTGTCTGGGGGTCCTTGTACTTTCTGAGCTAGGGCTCTACACCTGCTCATGTCAGCTAGCAGCCCCTAACCATTAGAGACCACGGGTTCCGGGTGGGCCTATCACCCAAAGCATGGCCAAGATGGGTCCTGTTTTCTAGTCAGAACGTGGAGATGTGGTCAAGCCGGCCCCAAGTGCGGGAACAATAGGTGTGAGTCCAGGATACAGGGGCAATGGGTGGGAGTCCAGGATGCAGGGACCAGCCACATTTCTCTCCCTCTTTCTCCATTCCCTTCCTCTGGGCGCTCACTGGGTGTATGGCACAGGACATCGAAAGCACCCTGCTGATCTGGAAATGGGTCTGAAGAATCTTTCCAGCCTCTGTCCTTCCTGTGGCCTCCTAGAGAAGAACGAATGGCCTGTGCTCCAGAAAAGGGACACTCTGGCTTTCCCGAGGTGTCTCAGCTGCAGGCCAGGGGTGGCTGAGGCGGGGACAGCGCACACTGTCTGCTGCGACACTAACATCCCTGGCTTGGCAGAGGAGCCTCCTCTCGGGTTCAGTGTGGCTGGGATGGGCATGGTGGGCACAGTTGAGACCTTGCAAGGGTCCAGGACGGGGGAAAGAGATGGCCAGCCTTGTGTCCAGGTGAGTCTCTGAGTAAGGCATCTGCCACCTTTTAGCTTTTGAGTGTTTTAGAAGGGGCTGTTTCTTTTCTCTCTTTGTTTTTTTATGGTAGGCTTTGGCCCTGCGTTATCATCTCTACCTTAGCAATGTGGAAAAAGCAGATAAGGAAACGCCAAGACAGTAAATGAGCTGGCCAAGATTTCCCATGGTGTTCCAGCCAGGGGCGGCATCTGGGCCTCCAGCTCCCCAGAGCAGCCCTTGCCCCGGCCGACCCCCGGGAACCAGAGGCCGATGGACCACGGAGCTCACAAGGCCCCTGGAACTGCCTCGCTCTACCTCTCGTCCTTACTGAGACTCAGCCACAGTGCCATTAGCAGTGCTGCCTGTCCAGTCTGCGCGAGACAGACCCCAGAGTTGGGACCCAGTCCAAGTGTTTTGCGCTCCCAGATGGACCAAACTCTGAGTTCCCCGTAACGTTCATTCGAGTACAAGAAAGGCAGAACAGAGAAAAATGGTTATTTTCCCCATCTGGAAGAGGTATGGCAATTACGATTTCTGGGCCTGTGTTCATTTTTCATAAAGGAACAAAATGATAAATAAAAAATGTCACTGAGGCTTCGTTTCAGCATTCGGTCGCCCCGTGCTGGAAGCTAACAGCGGGGCATGGCCCAGTGCACACCCCAGAAGCCGTTGTCTTCCTGGCCGAGCGATCCAAAAGTGACTTTAAATGCTTGCAGTGTAGTCTGGCTCCAAGTCGGCTCAAGTAGGCTGAAGATAAGGCACAAATCCAATTTTCGTTTTCTATTAAAAAATCACTTTTTTATTAAAACATTATTATGGGCTGTGAGAGATGTACAGGCTTTGCTGCTGACTGCCACGTGACCTGGAGAAGTGACTGACCTGGTCCTCACCGGCTGAACAGCCCACCTCCACAGAGGGCAGAGGACTCTAGCAGGTGAGCTTGTATACAGAGGGACACTTAGTGGCCTCACGTCCAGTCTGTGGGGCCGGGGTTTGCTGGAGTTGGCCTGGGGTTCTCACCCCTGCGAGATGGAGTCACTCACTCTGAGTGGACTTCTTGGTCCAGAGAAACAGCCTTCAAGGATCTCCTTAGTCGGTAAATTGAAGACAAATGGGCCTCAATAAAACATGGCAGGGACACTACCCTTCTGCATATGGAGTCCAGAGACCCAGACTGAGGGCCCGTGCTCTGAGATGTCCCCCTGCTGGGAAAGACTGGTGTCACCTGACCAAGACCTGCAGGCAGGAAGAGGCACCAGTACCTCCCCGGAGGCTGCAGGAGTGAGGAAAGGCCTCAGCATGGGAGGTGCAGGTATTGGAGCTTCAAAGAAGTGAAAACAAGAGGAGGTGTGCATGTGCGTGTGCGTGCGTGTGTGTGTGTGCGCGCGCGCGCGCGCCTGTTACTCTGGTCTTCAACTGATTAGATGAGGCCCACCCACGTTATAGACACTAATTTGCTTTACTCAAACTCCATTTGGACCTCCATCTCATCCAAAAACACCCTCATAGAAATGTCCAGGATAATGTTTGACCAAATATCTTGGTACCATAGCCAGCCAAGCTGACACAGAATTAACCACCCCAGACAGTTCACAGGGAAGGGACCAGTTCAGTGGAAGCTGAGCCCTATTCTGGACCTGCACAGTGGTTGTCTGGGGGGACAACAGCTCAGTGTGGGAATATGAGGCTGGCACTGCTGGCCAGTGTGGGGCTCCATGACAGCTGGATAGGCAGGAGGAGGCCCCACCACCCGGCATCAGGGGTGGTGTTGTTAGCTAGACTATACCAAGCCTGCTTCAACAGTGACGTCCTGTGGCTGTGACAATGACACTGCAGCAATGGTGGCTGTGGACAGAGATGCTCCAAGTGGACCATGGATGTAGGAGTGGCTCCCTCTGGACCAGGCAGCAAGTGAAGGCCTCCAGCATGGGTTCTGGGTATAGTAGGGGCCCCCCCGACAAGGACTCACACACTTCCTGCCAGTTGGGCACGAGATGCTTCAGTGACTACTGGAAAGATGGAAGGGTGTCCACGCATCCTGAGGGTGCAGGTCCCCTCGCTGGAATGAATGCATGGCAACTTCCCCCCACACTGGTGGCAGGCACAGCAGATGGGGCATCCAGTCACCCCACACTGCAGGGGACCAGAAACATTGGAGCTGCTGCTCCCTGCTCCCCCCTGACTTCCCGCCAGGCAGTTTAGGTTTGGGGCCTGCAGAGTGAGGTAGAGTTTGGCCCCATCTCTCTGGACAAGCTCCTATAGGCTCGTCATTAGGGAACACTCCCTCCTCCTCCCAGGGGCCGGGGGGGGGGTCCCCGGGGGCACGGGAGGGACATGTGCATTGGGAGGCCAGGAGAGTGACATGTGTCAATGACTGCCGCATATGGGACTGTTGCTCACCTCCATGTCTTCAAACTTCATGACCCCAAGAGATGGTGCTTAAGGCCCTTATTTCACATGGAGAAACAGACACACAGTGATAGATCCATGGTCACAAATCCCACAAACGTCAGAATCTGAATGAGGAGCTGAGCGTGGTAGTACAAACCTGTGATCCCAGCTATGAGGGAGGCAGAGGCAGGAGGACCTCCGAAGAGGCCACCTGTGGCAAAAGTGAGACCCTACCTGAGAAATAAACTAAAATAAAAAAGAATGGGAGTGGCTCAAGTGGGAGAGCGATTGCCTAGCAAGTGTGAGGCCCTGAGTTCAAACCTCAGTACTCCCAAAAAGAAAAGAAAAAAATAACTAAATAAAAAGGGGCCTGACTGGATTCTGATCCCGCAACTGCCCTGAAAAGCTGGGTTCTGCAGTGCCCTCACCCCTCAAAACTCCTTGGCACAGGGACAGTGCTTTCTCCTCCCCCGTGATTTGCTCTGATTCTTCCTCTGATTCCAGCAGGATCGTTTTTCATGGCTCAGTTACCCAGCAATCTGCAGTCACAAGATGGTGGGAACACCTTTGCTCACGCTGTGCAAACCCCTGGCTTCTCTCTGAGGACCAGGCTGAGTGGCAGAGCAGCCGATGGACCTCCCTGTCAGTGCCACAGCCCCTCGGAGCAGAACCTACAGAGGGTCTCGTCACAGAGCAGCACAACAGTACCAAAAAGCACTCATGAGGCCTTTGGGAAGGAAACACCTTGCCAGTTTGGGTAGGTCCCTTCTGCTGAAGCCACCTACCTGTTTCCTTCCTACCTGTCATAAATGTTTCTTTCCATACATTTTTCTTATTCTCATGACAACACAGGCTTTGAGTGGAAAGTCTGATGTGGGGATGTCATCTCACCTCTTGAGCCCCAGTCTGCTTATCTCTGAAAGGAACTGTCACTTTTCTGCACCACGTGACTCTGGGGGCTGACTGTGTGATAACTGAAAGGTTGTCAGTCGTCGCCAGCTGAACTCATGCACAGTGTGGTTATTTTCAGAGTTACACTACACTGATCTCAGACACAAGAAGGCATTTGCAGTCTTCTGGGGACTGGCAGAGGGGATCACAGAACTCACCACAGTCCCTGGATCCTCAGATCTGTGCTAAGGGTGACCAAGAGTGGCCCTAGCCAGATCTGATCACCTCCCCCCACCCTGAGCTGGTTGAGGGGTAAGACCACTCCTCGTCCTTCTCCTGGGGACAGTGCCATTTGCCCCACAAAGCAGACGTGTCATCCTGGCCTGTGGTTTCTGGTTATGTGCATCCAGTGGGCTCCCTGCTGTCCTCACTCTGTGCCTCCTGCCCACTGTCCACACCCACGGAGGACAGTGGACATTTGGTCCCACTTAGGCTGCCTGTTCTGGGGAGGCAGCCCCCAACACATCCCCATCCCGCCCCTCCCCCCACTCTGCCCCTTACAGTTCCTTCACCAACCCCATCCCTCTTCCTGGAAACAGGAGTCCTGCCTCAGCAGGGGCTCCATCCTTGCCCTCCTGCGGCCCTGCTATAGGGGATGCATCTCAGCCTTGACCAGGGTGGGCACTCATGCTCTTTCTCAGCTCCCCCCCCCCCGCATCTGCTAAGTGAGGCTGAGCAGGTGCCTAGCTTCCCCTCCCCTTCCCCCTCCCCCTCCAGCACAGCTGCTTCTCAGACATCTTTCAGAGATGGGGTACTGTTTGTCCTTGGTGACCCTGAGGGCTAGTTCCTTCTTGAGAAAAGAAGCAGGGCTGCGACCCATCTTTGGGAACAAGGTCCCATTATTTCAGTGAGGGGCATTCTCTCTCTGATGGTGCTGGTTGGCAGAGAAGGGGTCCAGCAAGCTGCCAAATCTGACTCTGGGCTTCCTCTTGGGAAGTAGCACCAACATCCCAAGAGTGACCAAGTCATTACCTTCTGCCATATTTGAATCTCCACCTCCTCTTGCTCTATATCCAACTGTTCATCAGAGCAACCATGCCTGTCCTTATTCGGTCATTCAATAAACATTGGCACCGATGCCTCATGCCTATGATCCTAGCTACTCTGGAGGCAGAGACCAAAAGATTGCAGTTTGAAGCCAGCCCTGGCAAATAGTTCACAAGACCCTATCTCAAATATACCCAACACAAAGAAAAGGCTGGTGGGGTGTCTCAAGTGGTAGAGCACCTGTCTAGCAAGCGTGAGGCCTGAGCTCAAACTCCAGTACCACCAAAAACCAAAAACAAAACATTGGCTGACCTCAACCATGAGCCCAGTGCTGTGCTGGGCACTGAGAGTACAGCACAGTCCCTGAGCTCATGAACTTGCCATCCAGACAGACTGAGATGCAAAGAAGAGCCCTGAGTTCGGCAGCTTTCCAATACTGTAGCAAAAGCCTGAGAAAACCAACTTATGAAGAAGAAAGGTTGATGTGGACTCACACTTTTTGAGAATTCTGTCTATAATCTAATAGTGCCATTGTTTTGGGCCTGTGTTGAGAAGCATATAGTGGCAGGGACAGGACCAGAGATGAAGAGAAGGACTTGGTGGGGTGTCTCAAATGGTAAGAGCACCTGCCTAGCAAGTGTGAGGCTCTGAGTTCAAACTCCAGTGTTACCAAAAAAAGAAGAAGAAGAAGAAAAGAAGATGTCTGCTTGCTGGGTGCTGGTGGCTCACGCCTGTAATCCTAGCTACTCAGGAGGCAGAGAGCAGGAGGATCACAGTTCAAAGCCAGCCCTGGCAAATAGTTGGCAAGACCCTATCTTGAAAAAAACCCTTCACAAAAAAGGGCTGGTGGAGTGGCTCAAGCTGTAGGCCTTGAGTTCAAGCCTCAGTACTGCAAAACAACAACAACAAAAATGATGAAGAGGGAGGGACCAAGGTCTCCCACGATCCCCTTCAAGGACACTACCTCAGGGACCTGAAAGCCTCCCGCTAGGCCCCACCTCTTACAAGGCCTACCACCTCCCAATTGTGCCACACCAGGGACCAAGCCTTTGCCACATGGACCTGAGAGGACACTTGAGATCCAAACTCCAGCAGTTGTATGTCATGTAGCTTGTATCACGAGAGCCTGGGGCTCATGGAAGCTGCACAGTGCCACAGGCAGCCTTGGTGGAGCCCTGGGTCCAGCCAGACTAGAAAGCATGTCTGTCCCTGGACTGTGGTGGGTCTGGGGGCTTAGCATGGGAACAGGGCTCCTTCCCCAGCTTCAGGGGTGGGCCCAGCTGTCTCAGGGGCTGTTCCAGCCCCAGCATCCTCTGGGTCAGGATTAAATGTTCATTTCTAGTGGGATCTGCTGATGGCAGTGCGGCCTGCCGCCTCCAGGCAGATCACTCTGGGATGTCAGTGGAATGAATCAGAGGCCTGCTTTTGGCAGTTGGCATCTGAGACTTAACCCGGGGAGGATGACAATTTAGGCCCCCTCCATGAGAATGATAGCCTTGTTGTTTTGCTGCCAGGAGAACGCCATGGGACAGGGGCCTGGAGACGGAAATCCGAAGCTGGAGTACTCTTGTTTTTATTTATGAGATTGATTTGTGTATGTTAAGGCCAATTGGTAGAAATTGCTCCATTGCAAACTGGCAGACAGAGAAAAATCTTGATTTAAGAATAAAAGCAATGAAGCTAAAGCAATAAAAAGAGATTCCCTTTCATTAAGTTAAAAAAAAGCAGATGCCTCTTGTTATTTTCCCCAATTCTCAACTTCTGTCGTTGTGAGTTTGAGATAGTTCACAGACACACATTCTGATAGGTTAAGGACTAGGTTAAGAAATCAGGGAGAAGGGTAAGTGGTGTGGAGAAACAGTAAAGCCAGAGAAAAGACAATACACAGAAACACAGTGCTCCAGGGAACACTGAAAACAGTTAAGTTTTAAAGACTCAGAATTGAGGGCTGGCACACGTGTATTAGATACAAACACGCGGAGGGTACATTCAGCTTGATGACTGTTTACACATGAATGTGCTCAGTTAACCATGGCTGAGAAGGACACAGAGCACTTGCTGACCCCCTGGGTGTCCCCTCCCAGTCATTACCACACTGAAAAGGTGAACATGATTTGGACTTGTCCCACTTTTTGTGACTTTGCTGATGTTACTATAAATACTCTTGTGTTTGGTTCACTTCCCTCAGAATTAAAAATCTGTGAGGTCCATTCGCGTTGGTACACATGGCTCTTGCCTCCTCTTTGGCCCTGTGGTGTGGTAGTCTGTCCTGTGAACACGCCATGATGTAAGAATACACCCATTCTACTGGAGAGGGACATTTGTGCCATTTCCTTGTTCTGGCTGGTATACAGAGGCTGCCAGGAGCAATTCTGGGACATGTCTCTCAGGCAGCATAAGCTCTCTTTCTGCTGAGCATAAAGACTGTGGTTAATACCTCCATCACCCTAGTAGAAAATGCCAGCATTTTCCCTTCATTGTACCATTTTAGACATCCATGGTGGTGTGGGAGAGTTCCTTTTGCTCCATGGTCTTGTCAACACCTTGGTGTTGTCAGCCTTTCATTGAGTCATTCCCATGGACGTATGATGCTTCTCGAAGAAATTTCCCCTCCTCAGCATTTATTACCCCTTCTTTGGACAAAGGCATTGATTTCCAATGGAATCCACCATTCACAGGCCTTGGGGAGGATCACATGACTCAGATCTCAGCCAATCAGTGTATTACTTTGCTCTGATTGGCTCAGTGCAAGCCCTTTGGGTGGGTGCCTATGTGGTCCCGTAAGAGTGAATCTTCAGGCTTTGCTGGTTGTTGGGTTCTGCTGGCAGCTATTCCACTCCCTGCACATGGTGAGTAGATCTAAGAACACAGCACAAAGGAGTGAACCAAGAAGACAAGAGCAAAGAGCTTGGAAGACACTGCCTGACCCTGACCCCTGAGTGGAGTTGTGTCTTCATCTACATCCACCCTAAAGACCACACTTTCCCTTTTGTGCTTAAGCCAGGTTAAGTCAGGATTCCAATGACTTGTGACCTGAAGAGTCCTGTTAGTGCCTGACGATCCCTACAAGCCCACGTAATCATTGCTGTGCATTTGTCTCAGGGTGTCCCCACCTGTGGGCCTTGTCTCTGTGCTTAGAACTTGCCTACAGGCCATGCCCTCACCACGGATGTACTTTCTCTGCATGGCTGGATACTTCCTGTTCTTCAGGCTTCCTCCTAAACGTCCTCTCCTCTCATGACACAGTTAATTTCGTTTGTTGCCTATTGACAGACTCCCCCATCTGTCTGTGATTTCCATGAGGTCAGGGAAAAATCTCTTGTCTTGTTCTCACAGGAAACCCTGTGGCCAGCCATCAAAAGCATTCAGTCAGTAGCACTGAGTGAACAAATTTTATGACTATGTCTTCACTTTGGCCTGGATGCCCATGGACCTGGTGCGATGGAATGCTCCAGCTGTCACACTGGTCCTCCAGAAGCATCCTACAAGTCTTGTTTTGGATTTTCCCAGAGGCAGAACCTGAGACAGAGATTTGAAAGGAGACCAGCAGTGAGATGGGTAAGTCAAGGTAGTCAATGAAGAATGGCTTGTGCCTGCTGGGAACTCTGGGAAGATCAAGGGAGAGGGAGCTGGGGTACTCACGCCCCAGTTCTCCTGAGTCACCACTGACTAAGGGCTACTCCAGGGAAGCATGGATTCCTGGCACTTCCAACAACTCACATGGTGGCCAGAGAAAGCCAGCAGGCAGGAAATACCAGTGCTTCTACTGGGCAATGGGACAGTGTGCTCAGCAGTGGGATGAAGTGTGACACTCACAGCCTCTGCCCAGAGTCCTGCTGGGGCTCTTTCCCATTCGCCACTGTCCCAAGGGAGCTACTTTGAGGGACAGCACACCTGCTTTGTACCCTGACTGAAACTCCCACCTCTTTCGTTGCTGTGTGATTTTACCATAATGGCCTCCATTCTCTCTCCTCAGAAATGGGGCCAGCAAGCCACTCCTGCAGGGTTGTAGGCAGGATCACTGCTCAGTACCTGGCCAAGTGTCATTCACAATAGGGGTCTGCCACCGCTGCAGCAGGCTTGGCCTGTGCCTCTTGTGCACTGGATGCAGAAGCTCGGTATGGTACAACAGGTCTCCATGAGTGTTGTTAAGGTGCTATGATTCTATCATGCCAGCCCTGGGCTGTTAAACCCGCTTCCCTGGAGAACACACCTTTCCCACGCATGTGCACTGGGGGACTTGCAGCTCCACGGCTGGTGGCCAAGACAGGACCAACCCCTTTTGAAAAATCCTAGTGCCCCCAAGCCTCTGGAGGAGAACGCCTCCTCAGGCTAATTTCAAACAGCCCCTCTTTGTGGGCCCAGTGCACTGAAGCCCAGGGATGCTTCATAGGCCCCCTTCACGTCCTGGCAGACGATGGTTTAAAATGCCCAGTGACTTTTCCACCCCCCAAGGAGGACAAATGCACCATGACTCATCCCAGGGGTCAAACCCTTCTTTGATCCTGAAATCAGCCCTACTGTGAGCAAGCCCCACTGGGTCCACTTAACAACCACCAAAGAGGCCCAGAGAGGAAGTGCTACAGGAGAGGATCACACAGCAAAGCGACAGCCAGGGTGGGGACCGTCCCTGCTGGCTCCTGGCAGGACTCTTGCTCAGGCATGGTCCTGTGTAGCCTAATATCAAACCCTGAAGTTCCGGAAGGGAAGGAGGCGACGCCAGTCCCTTCCTGCCTTTTAAAGAGACTTCTCTTCTTGTTCCACCCCTCCTTTAGTAAGTAGAACCATTAGTTTTTATTGACGGGACTAATGCTTTTCATTTAGGGCCAATTACAATAGGAAGGGAGATGCTTAAGGGTAACTGGGTGATGAAAGGCTCCCATTAGGGGAACAAGCCCAGGAGCTGCTGTTTCTCATTTGTTTGCTGGTTCCACATGCGAGTCACATTTAAGCCATGGACGGTGGCGCCCAGGGAGCACTCGCCGATCGCCTGGAGAAACCCAATACTTTTATCAAATCGCCAGATGGCCCCATAGTAGAGAAACCATTTATTTCATTTATTCCCTCCCTCTGCCCCCCAGAGCTGCTTAGTCTCAGAAGCCAGCTCTACCTAACTCCATGGACCTGCCAGTAGCATCTCTGACCGTTCCCGCTTGAAGTAATCATCCTTAGGTCTTACTGGCGCCCTGGTGGCTCCTTGTAAACTCTTGCTCATTTCTTTTTCTTTTTTATTCAGTTTTGTGCAACGGATGCAGAAAATGAATAGGTGCTTAGTGTATCCCTAGGCTTGCATGCTGAGTCATTGGGACCCTGCAGGACCCCATCAGATGCACCCGTTTCACAGATGGGAAAACAGAGCTGGCAGTGGCTCCTCAGCTTGCTGAAGCTGGGAACCGGCAGAGCAGGGCTGGCAGTTTGGGGGTTCTGCCTCGTTCCAGGGCTGCAAATAATTTGGAACCTACACTGAAAGTTCCTAATAGCGTGATAGGTTGTATATTTGCATGGTATTTTCCCCCCTTTAAACCAGAGTCTTGGCAGGACCCGTGATTGCATGGAGGATCCCAGATGATTAAGGGGATGATTATGGTGTAGTGTCTGGGCTTTGTGGAAAGTTCTGGCATTTGTGGCTGTTCCCACCCCCTTAAGGTTTGTGAAAGTGAACTGGCGGTTGCCCTAGGGACAGGAGGGGGTGGCAGTGGGCTCTGGAGAGTGGGTTTGGGGAGCGAAGTCTGGGGGAGAGGCAAACACAAGCAGAGAAACAAGGAGCATAAAAGGCAAATCAGGCCAGGCCAGGCCAGCGACAGTCAGGGATAGGCATGAGGGGCATTCTCTCAGAGGTGGGCGGAAAAATGCAGAAGGAAGCTGGAATCTGCTCAAGCCTTCCAATCCCAGGCGAGGGTGACTTCAGGAGGTCCAGAGCCATGGGCAGCTCTGCCTCCTGCTGGGGACCACTCCCAAGGACAGGGCAGGGTCCCCATGCTGTGGTCCAAGGGGACCACACTGAGCCAGGACCTCGAAGACAGACACATTGGTCCTCTGAGGACTCTGGATTCTAGAAACAAGAGTGTGGGTGGATATGTAAGTGAGTCCAGGGTAGCAGGGGGCAGCTAAGAGCAGTCCAGCCTCTGTGGTGCAAGCACCAGGCTCATTTTAGAGATGAGAAAGTTGAGAGGACTTTCCCTCCTGAGTACATAGGGGCTGAGACTCAAACCCCTCCCCAGCTTCCAGGGCCACCTCTCATTATTGTTTCCCTAGTAGCAATGGGCAGGGAATGGAGAAGACACTGGAGTGGGAGGGACAGCTCAGCCTGAGGTCAGGGAGGGCTTCATAGAGGAGGTGGTGCTGGGAACAAGTGTGGCAAACAAGAGGAGAGGACACTCTTGAGTACTCCAGCCAGAAGGGACAGATGGAGCCTAAAAAGGTTGGAGGCCTGGTTCCTCTCAGTGCATTTGGGAACCTGACTGAACTTTGGTGAGATTGGGGCAATGGAAGTTTTATGGAGGTGGAGTGAGAAGAGTAATCCCAAGAAGTCCTGCCTGTCACCAAGGTTGGGTGACATGAGTTCCCAGCGTTACCTCTGAAGGCACAATGGAGTGTGCGTGTGAACAGGGGACACAGACATAATCTGTGTGCATGTGGCCTCATCTGCACATCGCTTCTGTGAGGCCCTGGAGCTCAGAATGAAGACCGATGCTCTGTGGGAATTCAGTGAGACTCAAGTCGACTCTACAGTAACTGCTGTATCTTTGCCTGAGTGAGGGCTCAGGAGACCACCCCACAATTCAGTTAATTCCTTAAGCACACATCATTCATTCATGTCTTTGTGGGGCTCAGGGGACAGTCACTCAAGGTCCCCGTCGTTAAGGAATTGACACTGACACAGAGACATTGACTTTAACCACCACAACTCACATTCACACGTGTTTTGTTGTTCAAAACTCATGTTCGTGATCACGTCCTCGCTCCATGAGAGATGTGAGACAAGTATTCTCCTCTCCCTTTTACAGGTGAGGAAACTGAGTCAGACTGTGAAGTACCCCACACAAAGTGATGCAAACTTACCTGACTACTCATTTGGTCACTTGTTTCTCAGTCACTCAGTTGCACTGGCCAATAAGACAGAGGAGAGGAAACTTAGTGGAAGTATTTTGCTCCTTAGGGGAAAGCAATAGTGGTATGAATACAATCTGCCCCCACCCCAGTCTCTCTCCTTCAGACCCCTACACAGCTATGAACACACAGCCTGCTCCAGACTTCCACTACAGTTGTCACGTCTGGATATATAGCAGCCACCTTGCCACTCTGCCACAAGCAGCAGAATCAAAAGCCAATAAGCTGAGAGAGTCTGGATCCTTTATGACACCTCTTAGTTACTGTTTCACTCCAGACTACCCATCCAGACTTCTTGGAATGGTCTAATAACAACTATAGTCTCTCCTGCTTTAATCAGTACTGGACACTCTGTCACCACAGTCCAACACGTTCATGACTGATCTGAGTGCTGGAAGTGAGTGCATTGTGCCATCTGCTCCATTCTGGATTAAAATCCCTGCGCCTCCCTTCACAGCCATGGGTCTTGACAAGTTTCTAAAACTCTATGCGCCCATGTCTTTCAGAAGGATTGCACCAGTGTTGCATAAAGTTGGTAGGATCGGGTAATTTAATATCTGGAAAACATTTAGACTATCTCAGTAGGCTAGGAATAGATGGGGGAGGGGTCTCAACTTGATCAAAGGCATCTACAGAAGACCCCTGGGTACGTCCTACTTAGAGGAGAAAGAGAAAATGAAGACTTCCCGCTGGGAAAGGAGAAGGGGCGGCAGCTCTCACCGCTCCTGGTCTATGTCCTGCAGCAGATTTCAGCTAGTGCGATAACATAAAAAAAGGAAATGAAGGGCTTTCAGGTCAGAAAGGAAGAATCCAAGCGCACTGTTCTCACATAACACAGTCATCTCTGAGCAAATCCTGTGGTATTAACGCCTAAGTTACTGTTGGAGCTAATACTTGCGCTGGACAAGTTCTCAGGTCACAGGGTGAGTACATATTGATACATTGTATTTCTATATACTAACAATGAACAATGGGACTTAGAAGTTACAAGTTAATACTAAACATCAGGGGTCAGCAAACCTTTGCTGAGAAAGTCCAAATAGTTAAATTTCTAGGTGTGTGGACTACAGAAAGCCTCTATCACAGCCACTCAGCTCTGCTATTCTAAGGCAAAAGTGGCAATGGGTGATATGTAAATGAGTGGTCATGGCTGTGTTCTAATAAAACTTTATTTACAAAAATGGGCAAGGGGCCATTGTTTTCCACCCTCCGCCATGTGCAAGGAGCAAACAACACAGTTATAGCTATTCATTTGACCAAAGATGGGCAGTCCCAGCCATTCAAAGTCACAAAACATTGTCCAGGGAAATGAAAGAGGAGACAAATGAATGTCCATGGATTGTCAGGGCGTCCCTTCCCGAGTTCATGCACAAACTCACTGTACTCCCAGTCAAAATTCCCTTCCCTTTGTAGATGGGACCAGATAGTTCTAAAACTCATATGGAATTGCAAAGGACCTAGACTTGCTAAAACAACTTTTAAAAAAACAAAAACAAAATTCGGGGGCTTATATTACTTGATTTCAAGAAGTAGTATAAAGACACCCTAATGAGGACAGACTAACTGATGGAAGCAAACCAAACCACTGGAATATAGGATCTAGACACGATGTTAATGTCCCCCTCCAAATCCACACGTCAAAGCCCAGACCCGCAGTACGAAGGTGTCTGGAGGTGGGGCCTTTGGCAAGCACCTACGGCCATGAGGCCATGAGCGCCTGGCACTCTCACACATGGCTCTAGGGAGAAGATAACCACACAACCACGCAGGAAGTCAAGACACCCTATTGTGATGGTTTGGATGAGAGTCCCCCAAAGGGCCCCTGTGTAAAGCATGGTCCTTTAAGAGTCAGGGCCTAGTGGGAGGGTCCTAGGTCATTGGAAGTGTCACCGTCTAAGGGGATTCTGGAATGTCCAGCCATCCTCTCTCTGTTTCCTGGCTTGGAATGTGAGCACCTACTCCATGATTTGCTATCTGCACCAGAGACCAACAATGGGGCTGCTCAGTCTTGGACTTGCGCCTACTGTGTTGGGCTGTGCACCAACACAGACCTTTACTTCGTAAGAAGCCTGAGTCGGGCATTTTGTTACAGTGATGGGAAGCTGACTGATACTTGTCCACTTTTTTACCCCTAGGTATGTGCAAAGGCAATCAGGGCTCCTGTCCTCACACAGACTGGTACAGGAGTGTCACAGCACTTTCCGTGTAGCTGTCAGAAAGTGGACCCAACCAGCCATGCCTGGGCAGGGGAGTGCACATGGATGGGAAGCACCCGCAAAGCGGAGGGGTCCTCGGCAAGAAACAACTCAGACATGCAACGTGGCCGGATCCCAGAAGCATTGTGCCCTGTGAAATAAGCCAGATTACAAAGCATGTATGTGTGTGGTGTCATTGAAGTAAAACTCTAGCAAATGATACAAAGCAGACAGGGTGCCTGAGTTGGGGTGGAGAGAAAAAAGTGAGGTAAAGAAAAATTGAAGACATGAGAATGTGAGAGCCAAAGCCCTCAGGTAGACCATGCTCTGGTTCTGCATCATCTATTCATCTCCCCATTCACCCCAGAAACACTCCCTGGGCACCTGCCAGGGACCCACGATCCCAGGTAGGACCCTGGGATGCTCAGGTGGATGACAAGCTATTTCTTGCCTCTCCAGACCTCACAGGGCACAAGTTAATGGTTCTAAATAGGAGGTAACTTCCAGTGTTTCTGGGCCTCAGTGGCCTTGCATGGGACACACACAGGTTGGGGATGTCAGTGAGATCCTGGGGGATCCAAGAGCCAGTCTTCACTTGTCCTGTGCATAGCCACACCACTGTGCAAACTGAGCCTTCTGAAACGCCTTGTGTTGAATGTGGCCTCTTACCAGTTGAAGGCAGTGGGGTGGCGGAGAGCCTAGTGGGGGAGCTGCTTAGCATGCAGAAGGCACTGGGTTCGATCCTCAGCACTGATTGAAGACAGAGACAGTAAAAGTGATGATGGTGGAAGGGAGGAAGGAAGGAAGGGAGGGAAGAAGGAAGGAAGGAAGGAAGCTGTTGTAGAAGTGTATCAGCCAACTACTGCTGTGTGACACATCACCCCTGAAGTCCAGTGACTTCCAATAGCAGTTAAAGGTGGCTGGAGGTTGGCAGAGCGAGGCTGAGACCAGGTGCAGTGCTCCAGGTGAAGGTGACGTCTACTGAAATGGAAAGAATGTGGAAATGACAAGTCTTCAGGGCAGCAAACCTCAGGGGCTGGGTTAAGGACCTGTTAACTCTGAGAAAGTTCCTAGACACCCAGACACAGATGTCAGGCGGGACAACAGAGCCTGGGTCTCGGGAGAGACGAACGTTGAGGTCCAACTTTGGGGGGGCATGTTGGTATTTAAGGCTCTGAACGGGGCAAACTCCACCAGGGAGTGGACCAGAGGAGGAGATACTGAGGCGTATGCTGGGCCAGGAGGTGGGGTGCACTGCAGCTGTGAATTCACCAAATGCCACCCCAAACCTAAGAGACCGAGGGCCAGGAGGAGCGTGGGGTCAGCAAAGCCTCAGTGGGTCTCACAGTAGTGGCTGTAAAATATCCCAGATGTGCTCTGTGGTTGCAAAAAGATTAGACTTGGTGACCGGCATTCAGAAATCAAACAATGTCATCTCAAAGTCTAGATTCGGAGTTTCTCGTGAAAAGTTAGAGGCTCCAGCCACACTGGGCCTGTGTTTCTGTCTGGCAACTCTCAGCAGAGCTGAGAAGTGGAGGCCCTGGAGACAGCCCTGGGCTCCACAGTTCCCCACAGTCCCCACCGCTCCTGCTTGCCTTCTGGCCACCCATTGCCCACCACCGGGCTCAGAGTCTGTACCTCCCTGGCTTGGCCAGTGGACGTCCTCTGTGCTCTCCTATCTCACGGCTCCAGGCTTCCTGTCTTCAAAGAAGACACATGCTTCCAGAACCTGCCCTTCCATGCTTAAGGGCAAAGCCTCTGGGTGTCCCATGACACAGGGAGCCTGGGTTTGCCACAGGGGAGCTGGAGCATGGCTGCCACACGAATGGGGTTTGCCCTGTCGTGCAGGTGGACCACATTTGGGTCACACCCAGAGTTCACCTTATAAGCAAACTCACAGAGGCCTTTGGGGAATGAAGATGGAGCAAGACAAGGAGGAAAGAGGCCTGCTGGCTTTTCTGGGCCACCGGCAGCTCTGTGGCACCAGAGTCTTGAACGACCTCAGCAGAGAAACAGCCATGTAAACATCCCCCAAGTGCTGCCCCTCGGGCCCTGAGCAGTTTTGAGTGGCTCTGGGTCAGTGCAATTGGCAGAATTCGCAGCTCTAAATATAAAACAGACTCCAGCAGCTGCTGCCTCAGAGCCAGTGCCTGTCCTGGGAGCAGAGGCCGCCCAGCCTGTGCAGGACAAATGAGGGGTTCCTGGCGGAAAAGGAGACAGTGGAGGAGATGCGGCTGCCTACAGATCAGATCCAAGGTGGCAAAGTCATTGTGTGGCAGTCACGAGCCCATCGTGTTGCTTTTCTGGGCCTCAGTTTTCTCATCTCTGAAATGGGAGAGGGGTTGCAGTCAGTAATTAGGAATAGCCATGACTCCAGGAAGTTTCTACAAGACAATTCCTGCCTTGGTCCTAAACCCAGCCCTCTGAGACAGTAAGCAGGAGTGTTTAGGAGGGATGTGACACCAGACTGCATGAGACAAGAGGGCTGTCACTGCCACTTCCAGGCTGTGTGACTTTGGGCAAGTTACTTGAACTCTCTGTGCCTCTGCTTCTTCATCTGTAAAACGTCGGCTAGCGTAGTCTCCACCTTATAGACTGGTAGCGAGGACAAATAATGGCGTAGTAATGTGGTCACAGATGCCCGCTGTGTCTCAGGCCATGTCCTCCTTGGTCTGCACAGTTGGTGGGTTCGAGCCTGCTGGCCTGCCAGACCAGAGGTGCTCCCTGCATGCTGGCCATTGTGTTAGGCTGAATAGTGTCCTCTAGAATCAGGGTCCCTGAGGCTGTAATTAGTCAGGACAAAGTCATTTCGGATTCACTGGGTCCCAATCCAGTGACTGGAGTCCTTAAGACACGGCCATGTGAAGGCGTCCACACCCAGGGAGAAGACAGAGGCCTGTGCTGGAGTGAGGCGGCCACAAGCTGAGGAAGGACAGAAGTTCCCAGAAGCTGGAAGAGGAGAGAAGGGTCCTCCCTGGAGTCTCCCTTCCCAGAGAGCCCGGCCCTGCTCGCACTTTGACTCAAACTTGGCCTTCAGCGCTGGCAGACAACACATTTCGATTGTTTAAGGTCACCCGGTGTGTGGTGTTTTGTTACAGTGCAGGACACTCACACAGCCGTGTTCCTCACTTTATGAAGGACAGAGGGACAACAGGGGGGTGGGTTGATTGCGGTGCATCAGCACAGAGGTCACCATTTGCCAGTATTGGGAAGCTTAACAAAGCAGAATCGGGGGAGGAAAGTAGCAGCTACTTTTGTTGTCTCTGAAGCGTCAGGTGTTCTGCTAGATATGATCTGATCCCTGTGACTGGTAAGGAAATCAGAGCTCAGGGAGGCTAAGCAACTTGCTCCTGGCCACACAGCCAAGGGAAGCTTAAGCCAGGCTTCAAACCCTGCCCTGCTGACTCCAGTGCCTGTGTACCTTCACTGCATTGCACACCCCTCTGCCCAGCCGGGATGCAGGCTCCATGTGGAGCAGGACTGGACCAGCACCTGGCACACAGTGGGCCACCTAGAATGCTCTGAGCTCCTCAGTGGCACTGATGTTCTCTGTCCCCAGCCAGGCTCCAACTGTGTCCCTTGGGCTCTGTAGCAGCATTTGCGTTTCAGCTATGGTCCCTCCAAGGGGGTGCTCTACAGTTCTTTTCTTTTTAGAACTGGAAGTCATAAAAAGCCAAATAGATTCTTAGGCAGGGCTCTGGTTAGTCAAAACTAGATGAATGACCTTGTATTCATGGGCAGTGACATTACATACAAGCCATGCAAGGAGGACAATGATGGCTTTGACACAAACAATTAAAACATAAGGTATTCTGTCTGAGACTTGCTCGCCTCCACAATCAATCTATTCCTGATTTCAGAAGTTTGTTTGAATTCACCTTATTGAATAACTCGTTCACAATTGAATGGGTGTGACTGGCTAACACCTTTCAGACATCTTACCTCGCTATCTCAAGAGATTCACTGGCTAAATAGACATGACATAAGAAGTGGCTTTTTATTGGGAGAGGTGAAAAATCTTTTCCTTAGCTGAGCGCCATTGGTTGTACCTGTAATCCGAGCTACTCAGGAGGCAGAGATCAGGAGGATCGCTGTTCAAAGCCAGCCTGGGTCAATAGTTTGCAAGACCTTATCTCGAAAAAAAAAAAAAAATCACAAAAATAGGGCTGGTGGAGTAGCTCAAGGTGTAGGCTCCGAGTTCAAGCCCCAGTACCATCAAAAAAACAAAACCAGACAAAATTCTCTTCCTTAAATCTGAACAAAATGTAGTTAAATTGGCAGTCCAAGTTAAAACAGATTAATGGTGACCTCTGGCGCGTTAAAATCTGGCTCTCTTATCCATCTGAATGTGTGGGGTTTCTCCATTTCTACAAGAGTTAACAACTGTGTGAAAACATTGAAAGCAAGACTGGATGGACCAGGACCCGGGCGGGGAGGCAGACTCAGTTTCTTCAGAGGGAGGAGCGGTGAGGTCTGTGGCAAAGAATGTGGGACAGGCGGGGGTGTGGAAACCAGGGCCATTCGTGCCACCCAGACCACGCTGTCCCGCCCCGATGCCCGTCTTGGCCTGTTACAAGAGGGAAATTCCACCGATCCTTTCAGGGTAAGGGTGCATTTGTCTTCTGGGGTTTCCAGAACAAAGAACCACAGACTGAGCGGCTTAAACAATGGAAATTTATTTTCTTCTAATTCTGGAGGCTCCAAGTTCAAGATCAAGGCGTAGGTGGGGCTGGCACCTCCTACCTGAGGCCTTTCTCCTTGACTCGCAGGTGGACGCCTTCCCCCATGTCTTCTGGTCCTCCAGACCAGGACCAGAAGAAAACTGGATGAGGCTGGAACCTCTCTAGAGCTCTCAGTGTCATTTCAAGCTGAAGGGGGAAAATGCAGCATCCCCAGGACGGCCACCAGGGCTCTGGAGATGGCATGGCTACAGTCTGACTCTTTCATCCCCACCCCTGCACACTGGCCTAATGTTGAGTGCTCCGACACTGATGTCTCTTGGGCAAATGGCTTAGAGCAGTGCCTGTGACAGGGTGAAAAGGAAGGTGGGAAGGGAAGCAGACACTTGGGCTGGGAGGGTTTCATGAACTTTACATTCTATTGTGTTTAGACTTCTGTCTCACACTAGAAAGGATTTGAGACGTGGCACAAGGTGCTTTTAATACACTAGGATGGAGCCAATAGAGCACTGGGAGCAACAGAAGAAGGGGGAGGGGAAGTAGAGCCTAGGCTAAATTGGGCCTCCCTCGGGAAGTCTGCTCGGATTTGCCACAGCTGAATGGCAAGCATGGTGCTACCCAAGCAGGAGGTGGCCATACTCAGGGGTGATGCTCGCTTTTGCTCACAGAAAGAGCACAAGAGCTTCTGGCATGAGTCTGGGAAGAAGTGGTCCCCTACCTATTCCCCCCAGGTGTGGTCCTGTGAGGCGCAGAGCAAGGGGTCTGTATTGCCAGGGGTGCCCAAAGCCCCCTGAGCCAGGCTGGCAGAAATGGTGAGTCTGGGGTTCTTGTCCTCGTCTTGGGAAGAGGTGGTAGCTGAGTGTTTGGTGTCCAGAAAGGCAGCTGGGGAGTTGTTTTCAGCATGCCCTCCCCCCTCCCTGGTGAATCGGAGGCTCACACTTTCAGTCCCCTTGAGATCCCTGGGGGCCTTGGGAACACTGGTTCTGACCAGTGGAGATGGTCAGAAACCACATCAGGTGTGATCCACCTGCTGTGCTCTACCTCCTACCCTGTAGCCCAGCAACCAGCACTTGCCGTTGGCTTTGAGCTGGCCATGCAGGGACATTGTTGGGTCCACTACACTGCTTGAAAGGGCCTCCTGGAGACACCCACAGCTGGGACTGACTCAGAGCCTTTCAGACCTCAGACTTTGTTATTGCCACAGATGCAGTGAGGACCAAGGCAGGAGGAACAGGACAGCTTAGTGCGTCCCACCATCGCGGGAACTAAATGATCAAGATCCATTGCCCTGGAGCCTGTCTGCTCAGCGTCCAGTCTCAGCTCTGCCATCTGCGAGATCTGCATGTAACACTGGCCGAGAAATGGCCCCTCAGTTTCCCCACCTGGATCAGGGTACCAATAGGACCTCCCCAGGAGGCCGGTTGTGTGGACTCACGGGGTGGTGCGTGTTGAGCACCTTGTGCCTGGTGAGCAGTTCTCTGCGCACATGATCATGTTGTCACATGTGGGATGTGCCTGACATACGACAGGACTCCACAGCTGTAGTTCTCTGCTCCCATCCCAAGACCCCACATCTGCTGCCTTCTTCACCCAGCACGAAGAAGGAAAGGCAAAGATTAACAACTAACAGAGCCAGTCCGTGTGTGTTCTGTGCTAAGGGTTCGGCATTGGAGCTCAGAGAAAGAAGCTTCACTGTGACAGGACCCCAGGCAAAATCAGGGCGCCATGAAGTGCTGTGGGACCTTCGTAAGTCACACAGCCTCTCCGTGCATCCCTCATCCCAACTGTGCCTGACTCTAGTGCTCCCTGTGGTGGATGGGAGCTGCATTTCCCACAATTCCTTCCCTTTGGTGGCCCTGGGTTGGAGCTGTCCAGGAAGCACCAGGCATTAGGGAAGACAGAAAGGAAGTGAGGCCTTTGATCTCAGAACGTCACGGTGGCCAGACTTGGTAACAAGCACAGAGCTGGGTGCAGGACCTGGGTTTGTCCCTTATGTCCTGTAATCCACGTCCAGCTCATCTTCCCGAGTGGTGGTCCTGATACCCAAGTCCACCATGAGGTACTTGAAGGTGGCACCCAGCTGAGGCAGTTTCCCAGGCCTCTGTCCCTCGAGGGCAACTCAACAGTGTGCTGGACTTTGCTGCAAGCCATGGTGTGGTCAGCTGTGTTGAGGTGCTGAGTGGTCACCTCGGTTCCCTCCCAGTGTGGCCCTCACAAGTGGGCAGCCTAGTTCCAGCGGGAAGGACCCCGAGTCTATTGGTGTCTCTGTCTTCCTGGCTGAACCCTGGTGGATGCAATGGGAAACCCCTTCCCAAGGGTGTCGTGGAAGCATGGATGAGGTCCTGGGGAGGGGAGGTTAACTCAGTAAACAGTGTAGCCAGGTCCATCCATGCTGGGCACACCTTCCCCAGCACCTGCTCCTGCTGGAGGGTATGGAAGGACCTGAAAGCCATGCCGATTACTCTCATGTGCTTGGTTTGATGAAGTTTTCCTCAAGCTTGGACAGCTCCTTACCTCCCAGGAAGGTTCTGGACCCCACTCCACCTCTTACTGCATGCCTAGGAGCCTTGCCTGACACCTGGGGGCAAAGTTGGACCCAGTCTCAGGTGGGCTGAGCTGCCCTTATGATCCTGGTACTTTGCCCAGCCCCCACGGGGAGGTGATGTGCCCTTATGCTGCTTTCCCCAGCACTGGAGCCTGTTTTCCTCTCATCACCACAAAGATAGTGCCTGGTGGCATGGGGCTGACTGGTGGACTCAGTGTTTAGTCCCCCATAGTTGGACAGCTATGTTATTCCCAACCCTCTAAGGCAATTAACACCAGAGTGGGCACTTTGTCCCTATCTTTCCCCAAATGTCTGATTATTTCCATAAGGTAGAAGTGGAATTCTCAAGGCAAAATTATTTAAAATTTTTTGAAAGCATAGTCAAATTGCTTTTATGGGAATGAACAATTTCTTGTGATAAGGAATACAGAAATGCAGCCCAAAGGAGGGTGAAATTTTCCCCAGTCATGAAGCAAATGCAGGCAGAGCAGAGCAGACAACAGCTCCAGGGCCACCAAACCAGGGAGGGAGGGAGAGAGCCCAGGATTTTGCTGGGCCAGGGGAGATTTGAGGAGATGGCAGGGCCTCATGCTGCCATGGGTGTCCTGAAGACTCCCTAGCACCTGGGCCAGTGCTTCAGGACCAGGAGTGCGTGTGTGTGTTCATTTATTCCAAAGATGGGAAAACAAGCAGATTTGGACCAGGGCCAAGACTTGGAATCACTATTACGTGATACTCTTCTTATGGGGATGAGGACCAAAACCCCTCCTGCCCTGGCACAAGGTCCCTGAATACCTCCCATCCCTCAGGATCGCCATGATGTACCCTTGCCTCTGCTTCCCAGAGCTGGTGAGGGACCCCATTCATGCCAGGTCCTCTCCAGGGCAAGTTTAGGGAAGCCTGGAGCATAGGGAACAGATGCCTACACAGCCCTGGTCAGCTTGGCACATCCTGGTGCAGGCTGACTTCGCCCTTTCCGTTAACACAGCCTCAACCTAAAGACAAACGGCCAGCCTGGATTTATGGGGCTGTCAGCCAGCAGTGCACGAAACACATCCTCCAGGTCCTGCTCTGGGGAGGGCTGCATGTGCTACCTGATTCTGTTAGAGAAATGTATACCTCCCCAGGGCTGCTCCTCCCAGCCGAGTATGCTGGGGGTCTCCAGTCACCCCCAGAGCTTGTTCGGGTGCCCCA
This sequence comes from Castor canadensis, assembly GCF_047511655.1. Taxonomy (NCBI): domain Eukaryota; kingdom Metazoa; phylum Chordata; class Mammalia; order Rodentia; family Castoridae; genus Castor; species Castor canadensis. The sequence goes on from NC_133394.1 coordinate 149,694,627, forward strand.
ACTGCACAGCAGTACTCATGCCTAGGGAGGCTAGGGAGGGAGAGGAGAAAAACAACCAAAGTCACTTGTGCGGAAAAACCAGGGCATGACCGGTTCCCACAGGCCGTATTTTATTTGTATGGCATGCTTCCTTGAAGCCCGAGGCCCAGGCAGCAAGGAGAGGGTGATATATCAGCCCGCTGGTTAACTGGACAGCACGTGAACTTGTAATAAGAACGTGGTAATACACCACGAGGATCTGTAGGCCCATAAAACCTGACCTTATAAATCTCGGAGTGTATCAGTTCCACACAGCAGCCACTCCCTGCAGTGGCTGTCCCAGACTTATAAAGTGGTCGTCGATAACAGGACAGTTGATCCCCACCCCACGGCTCTCCTTTAAAACTCTCCGAGACAGACTAATCAGGGCACGCTGAAAGCTGCTTTTTTTTTAGCCCCGGAATGCCACATCAAAACCCTTAAGACTCAAACTGTTTTCTGGGATCACAGAGATGTGTCCCAAGGGGTTAAATGAGCTCATTAACCACTAGAATAAAATGTCTCCTGGGTCACTGTATGATTCTCTTATTTATTCTTTTTCTAACTTGAGGTGCTGGGATGGAACCCAGGCCTCTTGCGTGCTAGGCATCGAGCCACATTCCCAGCCCCACGATCTCCTTACTATAAATTAGGGGTTGGAAATTCTTTTCTATAAAAAATAAGGCCGGTCTGTAAATATTTCAGGCTTCTTGGGACATGAGGGTTTTTTTTTTTTTTTTTTTTTGTCACAACTAACAACTGTTAGTTGTTACTTAACAACTGCTGTTGTTGCTTAAAACCAGTAAAGATAATACGTAAACCGATGGGTGTGGCTGTGCCAATGAAACTTTATTTACACAAACAGGTGGGCCGGACTTGGCCCTCGCCTTGGTCCTTTTGTAAATAGCGCCTGTCCATCCCAGAGTGTCTCCATGCTGGCACCTGCTGCTGGAGTGATCAGGAGGGGCTCAGCCACAAGCTTGGGAGACAGCTTCCCATACTCCATCTCATCTGTCTCGCCAGCTCTCCCATTCTACAGATGAGAGGACTGAGAACCAGAGAAATTAAGCAAATTCCCAAGCTTGAATAACTAGTATAGGCAAGGGAGGGTTTGAACCAGCAGTCCTGCACTTCTGAGCACAGAAGAGGGCCAGAAAGTTCTAGGCTCTGCAGAGAACTTTCATTAGCTCAGGGCAATATGCTTGTGTATGCAATCACTGCTCTTGTTGCCTGGGTCCTGGCTTCTTGCTGTGTGGCCTTGGGCAAGTTACTACACTTCTCTGATCCTCATCTGTAAAAGGACTCAGAAGAGCCTTCCTGTGGGATTGTCGCAAGGATGAACTAAAACACATGGGAAACTTCTTGGAAGGCTGAAATGCTGAGTAAATGTTATTTTATCTAATTTTCCAAAAGAGTCCAGGTGAAAGACTTTGAGAACCTTTTTTTTTTTTAATTAAAAGGCTCTATGTTGGCATCTCCTTCTGTAGTCTCCAGTTTTGGCACGAGTCTTCCCCAGGTGGAGTCGAATATGAATTTGATTAAAATCCCTGGCTGAAAGTGGACGTGCGATTTGCTGGCCTGCTGGCCCCAAAGCGAAGGGCTTTGAACCCATTGGAACAGACAGGCCGGCCTTTGGAGGAGGCTCCTGCAGCATGGGGTTCTGCTTAGAGAAGCTGGTTCCCTGTCTGGGCAGATGGCCTGCAGGAACGGGGGCTCGCCGATCTGGTTTCAACTAATTCTATTAAGTGAAAAGTTCTGTGGAGCAGATTCCTTCGAGAGCCTCTGTCCACATGGCGATTTAATCCAGTAAATTAAAACATCGTTGCTTTCTGTCCGCCGTGCTGCTTTCTCCCTGGCCTTGTAGGGACCTTGGCGGGGAGGTGGGGAGTCTGGATGAGTAGGGTCTTTAGCGAGAGGGATGTGCTGCCAGCCCCTGGAGACAGAGGCAGGCTCAGGAGGGTGACAAAGGGGGCTGGCAGGAACAGGGCATGAGAGTTGAGAATTAGGATGGCGGGGATCACAGAGTGCTTCAAACCAGCCAGTCCATCTCAGCCCAAGGATGCAGCTGGAGAAACTGAGGGCAGAGAGAGGGACAGTGACTTGATCAAGGCCACCTAGGATGTGGTGTCAGCCAAAATGAAGGCTGGAGACAGGAGATGCAAGAGAGTGTGGACAGAATGAGCAGCTCAGAGCCAGGGACACTTATGTTGCTGTTCTCCCAGGAACCTCAGGGAGTCCGTGTGGCATTGTCACATCCTGGGAAAATGGGGCTTGTTTTTTTTCCCTTTCCAGCAAGATGCAAGAAGCTGCTGCCCCACCCCCCGCACCCCCCACCCACCACCGTGACTGTCCTGCCTGCCCTGCCCAGGGTGATCTAGGAAGTCTGGTCTCCCTGATTCATCCACAGACACTGTGCCATGTTGTGCTATGGCTTTCAGAACCTCTGTTAAGGACTGAAACCTTCCTGTACTGAAACCTTACCATCTGTAGGGCAGAAAACGTAGAGGTGAGCTGGTGGGCCCTAAGCTCTGCCCTCTTGGGCCTCCCTGTCCACCTCCCCCAGTGGGTGACTTCCAGCTGGAGACACACTGTGTTTGGAAGACAGTTCACTGGGATTAACTCTGTCCCATCAGGAGAACCAAAGAAAGCTGTGGCCTTAACTTCTCTAATCCCACAGAATTCCTGATGACATGGCCATTCCTTTGATGTGCACACTTCATAATTTGCACTTCATTCCTTCCCATTGTCTCACTTTCTCCTTTCCACACTCCTGTGAGGCAGCTAGGCTAGCTTTAGGGTCACCCCATTTCATGGATGAGGAAACTGAGTTTTGGAGCAGTGTCCCCACTGGTCAAGGAGCTCAGATTCTCACCTGTCATCTGGGCTGGGTGACCCCAGCCAGGGACAGAGCAGGTTATAATGGGTCAAGGCATGGATGAGCCAGGGATGGGGGGTCAGGATAGAATGGGTTCTAACAAGAGATTTGGGGTTCATTGCCTTTCTCCCTCCTGCCATGCCCTGTTCCCACTATGATGTCTGTGAGTTGGTTGATAACCAGGCTGCAGCCAGACTCCAGAGGGGGCTGGATGCCTAGGCATAAGGGCGCCCCCCTGCTACAGGGCTGGAGAAGCAGCTCTGTCCACGGGGCAGTGTCCACTGAGTGCATCACCTCCTGGCCCCCTTCCTCCTCCTGGTTGCCATGAGAACAGGGAGGAGGGTCAGCAGCTTATCTGGAGCCTCGGAGGTGTGGGAGGGTACCTGTCCTTCTGAGAGCCATTCTGATGGCTGCCTCATGCCCTCCTGATGCGTTTCAGGGACCTGTTGATGAGGTCCTTCTGCCATCAGACCTCTAACGGTGCTTTGATGGGGCTGGCAGGCATCAGAGGTCACCTGGCAGCTATGTGTCTTCTGAGCACACACCAGGTCGCAGCCTGGCGGGCAGCAGCCTTCATCTGCCATACAGTAGCAGGGACTATTCTCCTCAGGTGTAACGTGGAGCTGGCTGACATGTGCGTGGAGCTGGTGTCTCATAGGACAGACCTCGCTGGGCACGTCTGGCTAGTTGTGTGTGAACGGACCCGGGTCCGTGTCTGGGTAGCTAAGGGCCTGCTGAGCAAGAACACATTCTTAAGGAATGGGCAGGGCTCTTTATTTGCTTATGACCCTCAGCAGCAATAACAAAGCCAGTCGTTAGAAAGGGTGATGGGGACTCAAATCCACCCCCTGGACCCGACCCACAAGTGTGTCAGAGAGAGGAGAACTTCTGAAAAGAACAGCATGGCTTCCCCTGTGCCCATGGTGTACAAAATGGAGTGAGGACCCTTCCACCAGGCAGAGGTGCCCTGAGGAACCAGGGACTGGGCCATCACCAGCCCTGGATGTTGAGTGAGCAGATGTGGGAAATGAGTTTGAGCTTCCTAAGAGCCTGGAAAAGAGGACTTGACCCTGGGATCCCCTGAAGGCTCTCAGTGCTGGGGGGGAGGGGAAGGTTCCCCTTTGGAGGCCAAAGGGACGGAACTTTCAGGGGCCTGCTTGATCCAGTGGTACATGGGGATTAATAATGGTATGAGCTTCCCCCGCTCCCCGAAATATCAAGCCTGGAGAAATCCAGCTTCTAGATCACAGAGACCTGGGGATCATGTCTGCATCTGGCATGACGGCTGATCCTCAAACAAGTCCCCACAATTACAGACAAGGGCCCTGAGCTTGTCAGTCCAGGAAGCCCTTCACTGGGGACATCGTTCTATCCTGGACAGTTAAATCATAATACTCATCATTTGTGTCCTGAGCAGCTGCATGAGGTCGGCTTTCTAGACAGAAGAGTGTGGGATTGAGTCTTGGTGGGCCGCTTATTCCTGTGTGGCCTTGAGCGAGTTCCTCAACCTCTCTGAGCATCAGTGGCCTCACCCACAGCAGACGGCTATTGTACAGTGTCTCAGACTTGGCAAAGAGAACAATGCAGCCTTAAACGGTGCCTTAGAAGAGAGGGCTGCAGACCACAAGGCAAGATTTCTAGACCTGCCCTGGGGAGCCCAAGCCGGGCTGGATTCAGCCAGTCTGAGATAATCTTCCTGCTGTTGCCTTGTAGAACCTTCATGTCCTGCTCGTGAATCTGGACACAGTGTCACTTGAAAGTCCTTGGTTACTAGAAGTGCTCAATTCAAACCTCTCTCCTGGGCTAGTGACTGACACTGGTAACCTCGTCCTCTCACTGTCCACACGTAGCCAGGGAGATCCCCTGGGCCCTGGCATGGGGGACTGGGAAGCTGGCACCTTCAAGGCTGCTCTCCAGCTGCCTGACGTCAATGTGTGTTCCATTGCCACGGGAAAACAGGCAAGGGTGCCTTGCCTTTGCTGCACCCTTCCTTCACTCCACTTCCACAGAACCCGGGCACAGCAAGGCTACTTCTGCTATCTGTCACTTGATGGGTGACAGAAAGCGCATAAGCGCTGACAAGGAGCCAAGAAAGTGGAAACAGAGTCAAGATTTTGTCTGCCAATGGCTTCAACCTGCAGAGGCTCCTTTCAGAGCAGCCCCTCGTCCCTTGCCCAAGTCCACGGTCATTTCTAATTGACTCAGTTCTGATCCAGCCTTCCAGAACAGTCCTGGCTGGCCTCTGCCACCAGGGAAGGCTGAGGACACTTTCCAAGGCCCCCTGGAGCTCCGCTTCTGGTGTGAAGAAGCTGGCAGAACTTGGTTTCAGACGTGAACGACACACTGGCCCAGCTCTGGCAACTTTGAAGTTCTGCTCCATGCTGGAAAAACTTCCTTCTGTCTAATTTCAAGCACAAAATTTACTCCACATACTTTGAAAGACTCATGTTTTATCCGTTTTTAATTAACTCATTTTGAAGCTTTCATACTTGCCCTCAAAATATTTTATTGGCATTTCATTACCGCTGTTTTCCTTGGGAAGGCGACAGTGCTGAGGAGGAGGGTCACCCAGCAACATAGTTTGGCATTTGGACACGCTTTTGTTCCTTCTCCCCGCCAGGCTTTGCTGGGGCTCTTGCATTTACTGTTAAATATTACAGAGGCCCCCACCCGAATGCCCATAATCCCTGGCGCTAGACTGTCTCTAATTGATTTAATTATTCATAATTGTTCAGCTGAGTTTACGCATACTTGTGTGTGATTATGGCAAATGGGTGGGTCCGTGGCGGCGAGTGGTGTGTCCTGTCCTGATTAGCAGGACTGTGGAGGCACTGTGGGCCTTTCATGGCCTGTGGCTATTTGCTTAGAAAGTTACGTGGGAGTCCCTTAGGATGGTGGCTCTAACATGGTACTAACTAGATGCCTGCTCACAATGTTGGGGAAATTAGAATTTCGGTGCCAAGGGAACTTAAAAATGAGAGTAGACAGAATCATTGGGGAAGGAAGGGAAGGCAGGGGAGGAGGGTGGTGTGTCACAAGGAAAGGAACACGGAGGAGCAGAGAGAGAACCAATAAACTGGAAGCTCCTCACCCCCAGACCGCCTGTCCCCCACAAGAAGTCTGTCTGCAGAATCACCAAGCCTGTCCTATGCGACAGCTGAACAGCTCTGGAAGAAAACAAACCTGCCAGTATCTGGGGAGGCCAAAGCATGCAGAAGCAAATTCCATCACCAGACGAGATGTCATCGGCCTCAGGGGCTCTAATTGTCCCCATACGAGCCTTTGTAATTAATTCAAGACAAGTAAATGATAGGAGGCCTGGTGTGCTTCATGGGGCGGTTTCCTGGTGACTATATTGAGGCCATGAAAGGAGCAGGGGCATTCTTGCTTCCTAATGGTCCCCAGTCGTCCCGGCCTCCACCTAGCTCAGAGCTGCCCATCCTGCTCCTGCTGGTTCGGAAAACAGCGTGGCCCATGCTTCTGGCATTCAGCCCCTTTGGTAAAGTGCTGTTTGCCTTTTCCTGTGTCTGAGTCTCATGTCAACTCAGGAGATCTGGCAGAGCAGGGAATGAGCCTCATCTCACAGGGAAGGAAACTTGGGTTCTGGGAGGTAGTGACTCGGTGGAGGCTTGCTGAGGGGAGGGAAGTGGGGACTCCATCCTAGGTCCTGAGGTCCTTCCTTCCTCCTGTTGCCTCTCCAAGGAGAACTTGCAAACAGCCCAGAATATCTCCTCCTCTGTGTGTCTTCCTGGGGAAGGAAGGTGGCCTCAGAAACAGGTAAACTATGGAGACAGACTGGAAACAGACCCTGGGGTGGGGGAGGGAGGAGGAGGAGGAAGGGGGTATTTTCCTAAGTCAGAGCTCAATAAATTCTTGTGGATCCAGTAAATGAGCCTCTAGGCTACACTTGGGGAAAGTGAGGCTGAGAAAAGCTAGGTCTCATCACAGGGGAGCCAGGACCCCAGGGCTGCGTCATCTGACATCACGCCCACCCTCTCTACCCCAGAGGATCCAGGGTGCCACAGTTTAATCTGCAGCAAATCCTAAAACAGCCCTCAAGAGATGAGTGGATCCCAGCTTTCATTGCCCTGTGGGTGTCCTGTGGGACCTTTTCTAACAAAAACACAGAAATGGGTTTTCCAATCCATACAGCTCACGGACCTCGCAGAGACGGGCGGGCAGCCTCCATCTCTGCCAACAGAAATGTATTATCAGAAGGATGTAATTACAATTATTATAAACTCTGATTTTTGAACCAGAGAATCGCAGGATGGCGCTGGAACCAAAAAGAAAAAGGAAAAGGGAAGAAAGAAAAGAAAAGAAGAGAAAGAAAGAAAAAAAGGCTTAAAGACTCCTGACAACGAGCAATTCTTCATGGAACAAAACTATTACAATAGCCAGCCTTTGATCTTGCCTTCTCCTGTTGCCAATTGTATTTTGTCACCGTTGCTGTCACCCGCGAGGGAGCACTTTTGAATTAAGCAGTCTACAGCAATTTAGTCTGCATTGGCTTTGAAGTGCTAACATCAGTCAGGCCAGGACTAACTTTTTTCATTAAAAATTTTTCAACTTCTCTAAGGGGGCTTTTTGCCTTTTTTTTTTTTTAAAGCCTGCCAGGGCACTTAGATAAGTTGAACCTCCGAGACATCAAAAGGCACTCAGCGCAGTGATGCTGGAGGCGGCCGTCATTAAGCCCTAATGGAGTGCTTCATTAACACAGCTTCAAAGGCCCCCGTTTACAGACTGGAGATTGACTAATTTACACATTGTGGGAAAATTGCTACCAGCTCTGCCTCGGCCCTGCAGGGGACAGACGCCCTCTTTCTCTGAGAGGCGGGAACTGCACGCGGACCCTCTAACTGCAGAATGGCCTTTTCAAGGCAAAACCCCAGGCAACTGCCCTAAAGTTTGGAGCCGCTGCCTGGGCCAGCAGGGACTGTCTGCTGCTGGCCTTGGGAGCCGGGCACTCCTAAACATTTGAATGTCAACTCCAGCTCTACCAGCACGGGGACTTAATCTTTCTGGGCCTCAGTTTCCCTCACCTGGGTCTCAGCCCTCATAGGCTGCCTCCCAAGTCTGAGATGCAAACATCAAAGGAGGGGGGCGGGGTGCGCCCACCACTCTTCCCTTAGCACTCTTGTAATCATCCTGGAATCTGGAACCCCGCTTCCCAGAAGTCTTCTGGAGATCATTGACCTATGGGAACCTGTTTCCACACATATGGGGCACAAGGGCCCCCAGGGGACGGTGACATTTCCTGCTGTGAATCAGGCTGGTCAGTGTTTTGAGAACCCTTCCACGTGGCCTCCAGAGTGGCCACTTCCTATTGTTGATTCATGTACTTTTTTCTTTGTCATAGAAGAAGAATCTGGATTTATCTATCAGCATGCTTTCCTGTGGCCCTGCCCACTGGCCCACAAACAGACTGGCCAGTTACCAAGAACCTTTCAAGGATGGCATGGAACTGGACGTGAAGGTCACCTTCCCAGGCCAGCTCTGCCTCTGACATGCTGGGCAACGCCAGCCACAATGCCTGTCCTCTCTGGGCAGTAGAATCCTACATAGGCCTAAGAGAGTAAGGACTGGATGTGCCCAAAGCTGGCACTTAGCCTGATGCCTGAAGGTCCTTCCCTTTCTTGGGATACCTGTGTCACTGGGACCTCGTGAGAAATTCCAGTCTCAGGCCACCCTCCCAAATGGGAATCTGCATTTTCAAATGATCTGAACACACAGAATGGGCAGGGCAGCTCTGCCCTCACCCTGCATTTGGCTTGAGGAGGCCCAGGGATTGTCGCTTCCCCAAGGGAAGCCCCCATCTTTGAGACTAACAGGGTGGCCACCTGATGGGGACCCATTGTCATCATGTCTACATCAGGCTGCCTTTACTTTCCAGGGTCATTTGGGAATCTGAGTGAGTGAAAGGAAACATCTGACCTCTTGTTGAGCACCTACTGTGTGTGCACATCCTGCTGGGGCACCCTGTAGTCTGTGATCAGGTTGTTACTGACCTGTTATTTCAGTTGAGTTGGCTGAGCAAGATTGGGTAAGTGACTTGCTCAAGGTCACACCACATATGGGTGGCTCCCTCCAAGGGTCCCAGCATACCCCCCTCCAGGTTGTCCGGAGAAAGCCCAGGGTTCCCCATTGTGGGAGATGCCCCCATGAGGCTGGGTAGGATGGGACCAGTGGGTGGGTGAATTCGCTGGGTTCTTTGCTACAGTCCCACCCCTACCCCCACTTACTATTTGCTGATCTTCCTAATTAAGGGGGAAAAAAATTCTACAGTCACTTCCTCTACTCAACCTTTCACTTAAAAAAAAAAAAAAAGTCAGCTCCCACCCCCTTAGTTCCCAGCCTCTCTGAGGGAAGCGCCCTGGCCTCAGGCAAGCATCGCTCAAACCACTTAGCAAACCGCAAATTTCAGAGGCCTCGTCGCATCTGCGTTTTATCAGCTTTTTCCGGATAGTATTACCCTAGCAATTGTCTGCAGATCGGCCGACAGCTGAGACGTTCAAGCTCTGAATTACGGAGAAAGGGCCGGAGATAAAGCCCAGCACATGTACCTCATCAAAGTAATGAAAGCCGCCTGCCGCCAGGCTGTCCTGCTGCCTCCTTGCCTCCTTCCGAGCTGCCCAGCGGCTCTGCAGGAAGGCTGATTAACCCTTGCAAGGTGGGGGAAGAAGAGCAGGGGTCATTCAATACCCAGGCTAATCACGGCCCCCAAAGACCAGAGTTGGGGGCTGAGGGGCAGGGCCGGAAGGAACGGAGCTGCAGAGGGCCACTCTGACCCCAGGAGCAGTCTGGCTGCATTTCCTGCAGCAGGACTCTGGGGGTGGGGTGAGGGGGGGGGAAGTGAAGCTTCCCAACACATTCAGGAGGACGACTGAGGGCAGCCACCAAAGGGAAATGAATAGAGAACTTGGTGCCCAGGGGGTCCTGGGACACTGCTTGGATATTGGGCAATCCCAGAGACAAAGGCAAGTGGTTTTCCATGTGCAAGAGGCAATCGTGTTTGCAAGACCAGTGTCTAGTGCTTACTAAGCACTTACTATGGTCAGGGCACCTTCCTTCCCCTTGCTTCCTGTCCCACCCATTCGAGTGGTGCACCCAGAGCTCCCTCACTCGGCACTAGTACTTCCTAGAGAAGGGTGGGCACCAGTCCCTGTCCCATGACCAATCCACTTAGACATCTGGGTTCTGCCCCTCTCGGCACCTGAGAGTGGAGTCTCAGAGACATGGGTGCAGCCAAGCCAGCTTCTCTCTGTGCTGGCCATTGCCCATCCAGAAAGACCGTCCCACCAGCAGTGCCTGGGAATGTCCCCACCCCCTCCAGGACCACGGGCAACACCAGCTCATCTGCCGGTGGCTGTGAGGGTCCCTCCTGTCAGCAATGGCCATCACTGTTTGTACAATGAGCTTGACCTTCCCGTTAACCAGTCACTCCTCTTACACCCTTTTCACACCCTGTATCTTTTTCTTTCAGGTCTTCTTTTTCTTCTTGCTTGGTAAGAGGTCCTTGTTTATCCTGAGCAAAACCACTGGTCAATTTCAGTCTTTTCTGTAGTGTTTTAGTGAGCAGGAAGCTCACTAAATTCCAGTGTGCTGGAATTTGAACTCAGAGCTTTGCCCTTGCTAAGCAGGTACCCTACCGCTTGAGCCAGGCCTCCAGCCTGCAGAATCCTTATTTTTGGTGCAAATGCATCCTTTTTTCCCCATCTGTCTTGTGGTTTTAGGGTGTTTTGGAACAGAATCATTCCTTCCTCAGGCACAAAGACACCTTCCTGTGCCTTCTTTGATTAGCTTTTTAGCGTTCATGTCCAAGCTGTGAACCCATCTGGAGCCCACCTTTGGAAAGACTTTAGGGAGAGCTTGACCATGCTTAGGAAGCAGAACATCTCTCTCGGATGCAGTAGGTGGTTAACAGAATCAGAGCCCTGCCTTGCACCCTGAGTTCTGGGTCGACCCCTTGGGAAGGGGAGTGTCGTCACAATTCCCTCTCCTGTCCCCTTCCATGACCTCAAGCTGCCACTCGGACACCTCTGCTTTGCATTAAACCACAATGAACACAAAGAAAGGAGGTCAGGGGGATGGAAATGTGTTGCAGGGGCAGTGTTTTCCAGAGATGCCTTTCCTGGCAGCTCGATGATACCGTGCTCTGTAGGGGACAGATGGCGGGAGCCCTTGTAGGAGCATGTTTGAGATATGCCTCCCACCAGAACCTAGCGGGCTTTGCACTTAGTACTCCTGTGTTCCAGCCCTGTGCTGATTACAGGGGTCTTTCCCCAGGCCAGTGTCCCTTCCATCTGTCCTTCCATCTGACAGGATGCCACCTCCCTCAAGATCCAGTTCATTTACTCACTGGCCTGTGCATCTGTAAATAACATGGGAAAGTCAGGGGTGGTGGCGCACACCTGCAATCCCAGCATTCAGGAGACTGAGGCAGGAGGATCGGGCTACACAGTGAGATCCTGTGTCACCCTGTTTTCCCCCAAAAAGAGCTGTGAACATATGTGCTGCCTCCAGCAGCAATGGAAACAGACTCTGACAAAGTTTATCAGGCTGTTGTTCCAGGACACGAGTAGCTCACAAATGTCAAGGGATCCCCTCAGACAGCATTTGGGGTGGCCCTGGGTTTCTGGGGGAAGCAAGAAGAAATGAAACTTGGTGTCAGCTGTTACCCTACTTTGTGTCCCTCTGTCAACTGACGAGTCCAGCTTAGTCAAATGCTCAGCGTGTGGCCAAATGGCCTCAGACACAATAACTGACCCTCTACCAAGATGGCAGGTGATGAAGAAGGCTAGCACAAAGCCTCTGGCGGGCCAGACCCTGGCCATCGCTGCTGGGCACTATTTCCCAGACACAGCCTCGTAGAGTGCGAGGGACCCTGACAGAATCTCCTGCCACCTGTGCAAGGAACTCACGACCCAGCAGAGGCAGCTGGTCAGATGGAAAGTGCTCAAAGCAGGGTAAAGAGTGCTGTGACCAAGGGGACCCTGAAATCCAGGCGGGCCAGCGGAGAAGCTTCCTCAAAGAGCTGGTGTTGAACTGAGGTTTTGAAGATCTCTAGGGGCTCCTCAATGGAGACAGTGGGGACAGGTATCCTGGGCAGAGGGCTTGTGGACAAAGAGAAGGCCATGAAAAAGCAGCAGTAGAAATGAAACCATTTCTTCCTGAGGGAACAGAGAGCCTGGAATGTTCCACATGGCCATTTGGGCAGTGAGGTGGGCTGGAGAAGCCACAAATGCCTTGTTTCTGATGGCCGGGAAGGCCAGGACTCTGTGGTAAGGCATCGATTGACACCACTGCCCCAAATAGCCCAGATGATGATGGGCAGATCCTCTGCCATGTAAGATTCTGTGAACACAGAAGACAAGTGCCAGTTGGGGCTGAGTCCATCTAAAGTGACACAGCACCTCTGCTCCAGGATGTGAGGAGGGACTGGCACAGTCACACTCTGGTGACCAAGTCGCTGGGCTCCTCTCTGCTGTTTCCACAGGGATCACTTGAGAGGCACAAACCCACAATGGTGTCATGTTACAGGAGGGGAGACTGAGACTTGGTGAGAAAAGACCCTTGGTCCCATTCACCCTGGAGTCTCCTTGTTGAGCTCACAGAGGATCAAGGTTGTGGGATGAATGCTTGTGTTAAAATGTTCTCTTTATTGTCATTTAAAAACCCTACCGTCCTCTGGCCCTCTGGCCGTAATGAAAATGCAAACTCACCTCAGTCAGGATGGCTGTCATCAGGAACACCCACAACAAGTGCTGGCGAGGGGATCCCAGTGGGGATGGAGAACACATTCCCACTGCTGGTGACACTGTGCAGCCACTATGGAAAGCAGTATGCAGGCTCCTGAAAAACCAAAAACCAGAACTTTCTTATGGGCCTGGGCAGATACCTGAAGGAATATGTGTCAGGGGATAGTAAAGCCACTTCTGCACCCATGCTTATTGCAGCACTGCTCACAATTGCAAGCTGTGGAAACAACCCAGATGCCCTACAACTGATGAATGGATGAAGAAAGTGTGGTGTACATACACAATGGAATATTACTCAGCCATAAAGAGGATGAAATTACGTTGTTTGTAGGTAAATGGATGGAACTGGAGAACTTCATGTTCTCAGAAGGATAAAGGTCACACGTTTTCTCTCATATATGGAGGCTAGACCATCTATATGGTCCCTATGTTAAAAAATGGCAATTACCAACATAATAAATATATATATATACACATACATGTAAGTCTGTATGACATGATTGTCACTGTGAGACTCCGAGTGGGATGAGGGGAAAGGGGAGAGAGAAAGAGAATGAGGGGGTGAGCCATGTCAAAATGTTGCGTTTGTCTGTGAGGATGGTATGAGGAACCCCACTGAAAGCTGTTGAAAACTGGGGGGGGAGGAGATGGGAAAAGAGAAAGCAATGAGGGGTTAATGTCATCAAAATACAGTACACACATGTGTGAAACACCACAGTGAAACCCCTTTGTACAATTAATATACACCAATAGAAAATTAAAATTAAATTAAAAAGTAAAAGCTCTGTCATTGCCCATTCACACTGCCCCTCCACCCCAGGATGGGGACATCCTGTTGGGGAGGATGTGGCATGATGGGAACCCTCGTGCACCCTTGGTGGAAAGTCAGAGGGCGCAGCCCTGGGGAAAGCTGTTCAATGCTGGTGTTCCCGTCTGACTTTGTCTTTTCACTTCCAGATGTATCCCCAAGAGAAAGGAAACGAGGGGTCTACACGAAATCCTGGACCTGAATCTTCACAGCAGCACTGGTCACAATTGCCCAGAGGAGACATCCATCAGGGATGACTGGTCTCTGCACATGGAATAATATTCAGCCGTAAAGATAAAGAAGCACCAAAACTTACTGCAGCATAGGGGACTGTGAAGACACCATGCTGAGTGAAACGAGGCACCTACAACAGAATGAGTATCACGTGATCCTGTTTATTTCAAATGTCCTGAGTTTGTCCAGGCAAAGCCAGAGAGATGGGAAGCAAAACAGTGACTGCCAAAAGCTGGGGCGGGGAGAATAGGAGTGACCTGTCAGTGGGCACTGGGTTTCCCTTTGGGGTGGTGGAAATGTTTTGGAACCAAGCAGTGGTATTGGTTGCACAAGCTGGGAATGGACCGGATTGCACACTTTAGAATGGTTCATTTCCTGCTATGTAAGTTTAACCTCAACAACAACAAAACTCTCGTTTATGTCTTAAGGACTTTGGATTAGTGTTTGAATGTGGATCCGTGGACAACGGCGTGAAGTCATGGTGTAGACTTTAGGGTGGGCCCTGCTCTAAATCCCTTACCACCTCTTCTGTCCTCACAGCCCCCCTAGCACTAAGCTGTCCTTGATCCTGCCATTTTATAGAGAAACTGAGGCCCTGAATGGTAGAATGGGTAGCTCAGCATCCTACAAGGAGGACTGGAGCTTGAATTTGAACCCAGGCAGTACCTTCCAGAGCCTGGGTGTTGAAGCCCCACCCTGAGACTCTGGCTTTGGGTAAGGCCTTGGTGACACCTGTTGATGGGATGGCAAGAGGTGAGTTCCCTCAGGAGGCATGCCTGGGCCACGAAGGTGCTCAGCCAGGGCCAGCTCCACCCTCCTCTGAGTGCCTTTATTGCACTCTGTGTGCCCCAAGCAATCATTTTGGAAGCCTCCTATTTTGTCCCCAAGGGTCCCTGGCTATTGCTTTAATGAGAGGACCAGAACAGTATTTGCTCCCGGTCACAGCGACTGGCCCTGTCATTACCCAGTCCCCCTCCTGTCAACCCCGCTAGGGGCGGGCAGCCTATGGATTCCTTTATAAATTATATCAGTAATCATGTAGGAGATGGCCAGATAGAGAGGCTGAATCCCAAAGTGGATTTATTAGTGGAAATCCGGGAACTGGGGGTTGGAGAGCTGACCACATCCACTGCTGAGTCCTGGGTTCCTTAATTTGCGAGGCTAGCTGCTGGTGAAGTTTGCATGATCCACCATGGCCTGAATCTATCTCAACAGCCACCAGCAAAATTGCTTTGGCCAATCAGAGTTTCTGGGGCGGGTGGGCGGGTGGGTTGCTGTTGGACTCATGTGTTTAGACCAATGTGGTCCCTGGCGTGTGCAGTTCTCTTCAACATGAAGTGTTTGTTTTTCCATCCTGTGGGCACCGAGCCTTTCTTGAGCCAAAATGTACGCAGCTCACCCATAAAACTCACAATCTGGAGGAAGGAATGCTGAAAACTTCCACTGACCAGCCATCCGCCTCCCTCCCTGCACTGCCCGAGGCAGGCCCATGTAGGGTTGTCACGGGAATCTGGAAACTGTGTATTTTTGCAGGTGAGGCCCTGGGAGGTGGGGTGCATGTACAGGGTTCACAGAGAAAGTTGGGGGGAGATCAGAAAACCAGCTCTGTCCTGTGAGCCTGAGAAACAAGTTCCTTCCATCTACCCAGAGTTCTGGGTCAAGGGCTGCTGGTTTCCTCTGAGCATGGCAAGCCACTTCCATGGGTAAGCAATGATTCCTGGATGACGACTGATCACCCTCCTGTGTGTCAGTTGGACAATCCTAGCCAAAATGCAAATTTGTTTAAAAGAACCCTTCCTGCACTGGAGGGCAAAACACTGCAAAGGGCATTATTAGGACGACTGGTAACATGACTAGCACTGTGGTTTGGGTAGCCACGTTGGGCCGGTGTTGATTTCCTGACTTGATAACCATTCTGTGGTTGTATAAATGTCCTTGTGCTTTGGAAATGCATGCAGAAGTGATTGGGGATTGTGCCATGTGTTATCACAGGACACAGTGACTTAACAGAGCAGACATTTATTATTCCTCACGAAGTTGTGGGCTGCTGCAAGCTGGCGAGGCTCAGCCGGATGGCTCTGATGCTCGTGGGTTCGCTGGGGATGCCCATGTGTCTGCATTCAGTTGGCAGCCAGCGTGGTCCAGGAGGCCTCATGCACATGTCAGGGTGACTGGGCCTCCCCCTTTCCACATGGCCTTCCCACCCCATAGACTAGCCAGAGCTTCTCTACATGGTGGTCAGATCCCAGGAGGGACAAACAGAAGCTACCAGCTCTCTTAAAGCTGGGCCCGAGAGCTGGCCAGTGCCACATTCTTTTGGCCAAAGCAGAGGAGAAGGAAGTAGTTGTCACATCTTAAGGGCACATGTGAAAATCCCAGGAGGAATGGATGCCGGCAATCTTTACAATCTACCACAGGGTCCTGGGGTAAGAGGGCAAAATGCCCGCCACTTAATCTCAAATTGCTCCAAAGAGTGACAGGAATGTGAAAAATGACATACTAGTGTCACCTGTCAAAGCCTCACCCATCAAATCTGGCAGAAGGGTGTGACATAATTTTTATATCACTCCCAAGGTTTTCTGCAAGCTTGAAATTACTTTAGGATAAAAAATTACAATCAGGCTTTACCACTTTCAGATTTGTGTGGCTTCTCAGTTAGTAATGACTGGAGAACATCCACCACGTAGGGCCCTGGCTTCTAACCAGGAAGGCGAGGACTCACCTGTCTTTCTCTGGGCTCTGCTTTTTTCTATGCATTGCTGCAGGTCATCCTTACTCAATTCAGTGTGGACTCTGTTGCCCCATTTTAAAGACTGGAACCCAGAGCAGAGGGGCCAGAAGTGCTTGCCCAAAGATGCCATGCTAGCAGTGACGATGCCAGGGCATGGAGCTAGGTGCTCTGGCCCAAGAGCCTGAACCCTGTCTGCTCCTCTCAGGCTCCAGATGACTTCTGTCATCAGGTGCTGTGTACCAAAGATAGAGCTGCTACTTCCTCCCGGGGTCTTCTGATGCCTGGCTCCTTCTGAACCCTCACAGGTCACAGGGAGAGCCTAAAATCTCTTGGATTCAGAACATGTTCTCCCCACAATGTCTTACACCTGCATGTCAGCCCCAAGCTCCTGAACCCACAAAGAGTTTTGGAGGAGACACCTGGAGTCACATCCAGGCTTGGCTATTCCCCAGCTGTGCGCCCTTGGGAAAGCCTCTCAGCCTCTTTGAGCTGTTTCCTTCCTTCTATAAACTGGACACAGTACAACAACCTTGAAGTCATTACCTCTCATCCAATGTGGTGACAACTTTATTAGGGCACTCAGCACAGTTCTGTGCATACACTGTTCAAAATAAAATGGTTGTCACCATCACTATAGCGACCAGTGTCATCATTTCCCTTCCATCACAGTCAGCATCCTTCTCCTCTTCCTCACCATCACCATCACTGATACCTCCCCCCCCGACCATATCCCCATCGCCAGGTGGGCAGTGGGTGTCTTCCCATGATACATCTGCCCCCGGGAAGTCTGCTGAATGGTTTAGTTCTTGAAGCTGGTTTTCTCTGGTTTGTCATAGTTAAAACCACCACCCTGGCATTCTTTCCACTGTTTATTGTTTTAGAAAATCAGCTAGAAAATCACTCTCTTCCCAATATGGATCTCAAGCAATGTGCACGAGGGTTTTCCTTGGAATGTTCTCATCAGAATCTCTTCGGAGGCAGGCCCTGAGCTGGGAGCAGCGCCCAAAAGCCAGCAAGGGCATGGGGACACGCTGTCTGGTGCTGCCCAGCTCTGTCACCCACAAAGGCCTCATCACTCAAGCCAACGCACAAGGCCCAGGCGGAGAGCAGCGCAGGGATTGCATCCTCTGCTCCAGATGCCACAGCCATCCGCAGAAGGGGTGACTTCACATGACCTGCCCTGCCCACTCTCTCCGTTCTGGAGGGTGAAAGTCCAGGGGCAAATTGGGGCAGATTCCGCTCTGGGAAGGGCTGTCACCCTCACTTGTGGATGGTAGATGCTGCTGTCCTCTTGCTGTGTCTTTTGTGCTCTTGTTATGAGAGAGAGAGGCAGAGACAGACAGAGAGAGGGAAAGAGAGAACACTGGCCACCGGTGCTTCTTCTTTTTATAAGGCATCAGCTCTATTGCGTTAGATGCAATAGAACGCACTAGGGCTTGGAGCTTCGACACACGAATTTCGATCCATTATAGAGGGGAAGTACATATGCAGCAGCTACTATGTGCCAGGAGCTGTCCCAAGCATTTCCATGATGTCCCTCCATTTGAGTCTCAAGATGACTGTGAGCAGATAATGTCATCCTTATTTTATGGATGAGGAAATGGGCTCAGAGAGGTTAAGCCAGTGGCTCAATGTCACACAGCTAATATGATGTGGGATTCCAGCTCAGATCCATCTGATGTCAAATGCCACACTCTTTAATATCAGTGATTCTCAAAGAATGGTCCACAACCCTTGGGGGTCTCCTGTGGTCTGCCAGGTGAAGTCTGTGCTCACAATTGTGCTACTGCTAAAGTCTGATACTGTGTTGGTACAAATACCAACCTGTGTTCCACCTGGTTGACACTCAGGGTTGGGCAAAAGCAAAAGGGGCAAAACTTGAATGGAGGCGCTGGTCCCAAGCTGTACCAAGAGTCACTGTGCCACTGACTGCTGTGCACTCATGCACTTGAAGGAGCAGTAAGTCATTCATTTTGATTAAATCTCAACCCTTCTGCATGGATCTTCTTAATACTCTGGATGACAAGAAGGCACATGTTCACACAGCAGTTCTGCTGCAGAGTCTTGTTTCAGGTCATCTTGAGGAAAAGCCATTGCGCGACTGTTTGAGATGTGCTGTGATTTGGATGTGGTTTGGTTGTGGCCCCCAAAGGCACAAGTGCCAGAAGCTTAGTCCCCTTTGGGTGAGGTTGAGAAGTTGCGGTGGGTGGGGAGGGTGGTTGACATCTTTAAGAGGTGGGACCTAGGGGGAAGGTGGTTAGGGCATTGGGGGCCCTGCTCTTGGAAGGGATTAATGTCATTCTTGAGGTACCCTGGTTAGTTCTCATAAGAGCTAATTGTCACAGAAAGGCAGGTCTGGCTCCTGCACCTGCCTGGCTTCTTGTCTCACCGTGTGATCTTTCTGCATGTGTGCATTACACACACGAATCATTGTAATGATGCCATCTACCTTCAGGTCCTCACCAGAGGTCAAATAGACAATACCGCCTGACCTGAGACTGTCAGCCTCCAATACTGGGCGCTAAATAAGCCTCTTTTCTTCCTAAAGTACTCGACCCTGGGAATTTTGTTAGGACAACAGAAAACAGATATGTACTAGTGGTAAGCCGAGGTAACCACTTTTTTCATGGAGCGATGCTTCTGTCTGAAAGGATGACTGGCAGGTGAACCATGGTTGCTCACATGTTGTGAACATGGTTGTTTTGTACAGACATTTTTCAACAAAGCGAGCTTCGCATTTGAGGTGAACAACCAACACTACCCCTTGCCAATGAGACTTCAGCTTTTGACAAAACCTAGAAATTCAGAAGACTTGAATCCATCTTTATGAACTTGCTCCCCCAAGTCTAAAGCTTTTAAAAACTATTTTAAAATTTGTTTGTGGTGCTGGGAACTGAACCCAGAGCCTCATACATGCTAGGCCTGTGCTGTCTCTCGGCCACACCCCCAGTCCAGTGCCGAGGTCACAGTACTAGAAAATCACCCACCATGATGCTGGCCGCCAGGGCAGTGCTGCCCCCATCCTCAGCTGGAAGGTGAGTCTTTGCCATCTGTCCTCCTTGGTGATTTCCTCACTAAAGGTTACTGGTGTCCTCCAAGGTCATGCCCTTTTCCAATTTGATCCTCATCCAGTGCCTGACCAAAGGGCAACCAGTTCCTGCTTCCTCCACCCCAAAAAAGGGTCACCCTGTTAACAGCACCAGTGAGTTTATTAAACGTTAGGGAGGGAACTACAAAGGGATGCATGGTGGGAGCAGGTGGAATCTGAAGGCAGAGAAAGAGTGCTTTTTTTCCTCTGGTACTTTTAAAACTCACACTAATCTATGGGAAGGGAGGAACCAGGTGATTCCAATCCAGTAATCCATGAGTGGGACGGGGCATGGGTGGTTCCCGGCCAGGTGAGCGTGGTCTGGGCCATCCCTGGGCAACCAACATACGAGTCCCAAACTTTCCCTGCTTCTAGCCTGCCTCAACCCCAGCTCCAGAGCCCCGTGAGGCACCTGCACTGAGGTTTAAGTCTTTCTCTGCCCCACAGCTCCTCCCCACCCACCCCTAAGAACTTCTCAAACACCAGTGAGTCCCCACTTGGCTTCCTGCAACACTCTTGAGCACACAGACTGGTAACCTTGGACCCCAGCCCAAGTCTCTGCCATGCACCAGGCGGTCCTCCCTTATCTCTGGGAAGGTCTCACGACATTGGCATAATATCTCTGCCCCACCGGAGTCACAGCAACCACAGGAAGTTGGCACCACTGCTCGGAAGATTGATCCAAGGGGGTAGAGGAAGTTATGCAAAGTTCTCCATCCGACCCACTGATGGGTGATTTCAGGAAATTAGAGTCCTGTTTGCTTAAAGGGAACAGAGTCACCAGGACCTTCTTTGCTGGTGTACTCTGTGCCAAATGTTGGCAGGGCCCGGGATGAGGGGCTCCGGACCCCAGGGAGGGACAGGCAAGAGGGGAGGGTTTCTGAAGCTACCTTCTCTGCTTGGTTCTGTGGCCAGGTCTTAAGGATCTTTAGCCTAGAGTTTGGTGTGTGGCTTCAGAATCCAGACTCTGGGTTTCGAACATAGTTTTGCCAATTAACCTATTCGCCTTGTTTTCCCCACTTGTTAGATTGGACTAATAGAGCGCCTACATTCCGAGGTCGTTGTGGGGAGTCCAGAGCACACAGTAAGTTTCTCAATAATGCCAGCTACTATTATAACTTCTCCATCCAGCCCAAGTGCCGGCCCGTGTGGGTGAGATTTCAGCTTGTCTGTATAAAGCATGGGGAAGAGTGTTCTGGAATGAGGGACCAGCATAATTGAAGGCCCAGAGGTGGGCACTGCACCCCAATTTTCCTGCAGCACTGTTCTGCGTGTGGTCACACACCTGTCCCTGGCAGGAAGGAGGTGTGGCCCTGGCCCCATGATGCTCACAGAGATATGTTGAAGAAAATCACTGCAGTGACCACAGGGCTATCTGGAAAGCAAAGGGGAGGGACTGATGGAACTGAGCTTGGGCTTACGTGGAGGTTATGGGGGTGTGGACGGAGGAGGCTACAGAGGGACCAGGGACAGCCAAGGTCACCCTGGATACAGGTGGAGAAATTTAGACGCAATTCTCCAATGGCACCTTGCAGCTCCATCAAGACCATAGCTCACCTCTGTCTGGGTTTGAGAGAGTTCAGGGTTAAGAACAGAGACTCTCCAGCTCAGATCAGCCTGGAGCCTGCTTCCAGACCTCCTCCCCCACCCCTGCCGAGCACATGGCAGACACAGGCCTTCAGAAACGGTGAGCTAGGTACCTCCCCAGATGCTTCCCTGCTTCTCTGGTTGCTCGGCCTATTCTCCCGTCCAGCCGGGAGCTTCCCCTGGCAGAAGGTCTTTCTCTTCTGCCTCTTGCTTTCTATGCAGCACATTTCCTCTGCCAGCTTGCTTCTCTGTTGTCATTTCACTCTTCCTGCCTCATCTTTGCTGGCGTCCCCAGTCTTTCTTCCTTAGGAGCCCTCCTCAGACCTAACCCCTGGAGTCCCACTCCCTGGCCACTCCTGAGCCTCTTTTGTACCAGCCTTGGGAATAGGTAGGTGTTGAACTCCACCCTTTCCCGTGTGACACTCCAGAGGGGCCTGACCATGCTACATGTGCAGTGTGAGAACAGAGGGAAGACACCGTTCACCAATCTCTCCCAATCCAGAGACTGGTCCTGTGGCTCTGAATGAACACAGAATTTAAGGCCAGGCCTTCCAGCATGTGAACAAACCCCGTATACCCCCCTCCAGGCCATGTGTACCAGGGACTGCACGGTCTAGGTCTCAGTTTCCACATCTGGAAAGTAGGTATGGTGTGCTCCCCCTGTCTGGCCTACATGAGAATAAAATGCAATTCTATGCAGGAGTCCCCGGGATGAAGTAGGTGACCAGTCCCAGTCAAACCCCACAGTCTCTTGGAGCAGCTCCTGTGTTCCAGCACCTGGCAAATGGCCAGCGGGTCGGATTAGGGACTTATGGTAGCCACTTTCACATCTGCAGAGGTCTGCCAGCAATTGGCCCTGCCAGGGGCCAGACTTCCCTTAACTGACGCAGACACTAGGACCAAGTGGTCCGGGAGTACTTGACCATTTCTCCCTTAAGCCATGCTGTCAGGTGTTCCAGGGAGGTGACCAGCCTAAGCGAGTGGATGGACTGTGGGCTTGAGCGATAGTAGGCCAGCGCTGTCTCTTTCCTTCCTTCCTCTGTGGCTCTGTAGGCCTCACTGCCCGGGAGGCCATGCCTGGGCTCTGGTTCTGCTCTGGTTTGAAGGTGCCATAAACCACATGGAGCAATTTCAGCCCATGGTGAGGTATTAAGAGGGTAGAAACTTAATCTGACTACTGTATTTGAAGAGGGGACCTTTGGAGGTAATTTGAGGTTAAATTAGACCCTAAGGTCTGATCGCATGGGTGGCTTTATAAGAAGAACAGAGACCTTGCTGTCTTCCACGTGACACACCACAGTCTTGAGACTCTGCAGGACTCCCAGGAGCAGGAAGGACCTCACCAGGTGCAGCCCCTTGACCTTGGATCTTCAGAACCATGATCCCATTTAACCTTTATTCTGTATGAATCACTCGGCCAGTGGGACTCACTGACAGCACCAGAAAGTAGACAAAGACAGCACTGCACCCACCTGGATTTGGACCCTTGCTGTTACTGTCCCTTTGGGAGTCATGCCACACCTCTATTCTCTAAAATGAAGCAACATGAACTGCTGTGAGGATGAAACAGGGTACAGGGTACAGGACACTGGGTACTGCATGGGTGGTCTGAGAAAAGCTATTTCTGGTGATTTTTCCCATGACAGTCACTGCCAGGGACAGCCCTGAAGAGAATCGGGTGTCCCCCATCACAGGAAGTACCAAACACGGAGCACGACCTATAAACCAAGAGTCAAGGGGAGGTGTGCGTGGATGGTGGGCTTGGCTCGGTGACGATCAGGCTGGGTGATGGCTCGGCACATTTGTTAAAAGGATCAAGAAGCCCCTTGGGAGGAGCTTGTCCCCACTTTCAAATCTAGGGAAGAAGGGACAGCCGGTTGCTCCACCGGGGGCTAAGAGACCATCAGGAGGTGTGGGGTCCCCCCCCGGGTGGGCACTTCATCTCTGTGAAGTCCAAGCCCAGAGCCTTGGCCCTGCATGAAGCTTCTCTTTAAACTCCTCAATCAGGATGTAGTCCTAATGCTGCAGCCGGCAGCTGCTCCCGTCCCCGAACACTATGAAGTGTGCTCCTTGGCCACAACAGCTCAGCACAGGTGCTGGCCGCAGCCTCCTCCAGGCAGTAGCTCGGGCTCCTCCCATCTTGCCACTTCACTTCCTAGTGTCCAAACTCTGCAGCCTCTGCAGTTGGCCGAACACTGGAGAAGAAGGAGGTAAGGGGTTGCACGGAAGGTGTCTGAGGAGGGGTGTGCATGGTGTCTCTCCAGATCCCATGTGTCAGAACTGTGGGGTAAGACTAGAAAATACAGCCAGCTGAGTGCCCTGAGGCAGAGGCGTGGGCTGGATGAGCATGAGTGGGTCCCTGCCACAGGACTCCAGGGGCTCGGCCTGTACCACTGTTCACTCACTCAATCATTCAGGAGGGGCTGAGGAGCACAAACTAAGGGACACTGAGTCATTGCAGCCCTTGGCAAATCTATCTTCTCAGTTTGCTTTCTGTGAAGGGGGGATAATGGCAGGTGACTTGGAGGTGTATTTTATCATCACCTGTATGTCACCTGTACATAGATGATGTTGGCTCCTAATGGTTTGTTAAGCAGTCCACTCTTTGCAAATGGATAAGAAGGTGACATAGACCAGACTTTTGAATGCTGCTTCATGATGTCTGGAAAACAGCCCTGTAGCCCTGGCTCCAGAAGGCTGCTCAGTTGAGTTAAAACTGAGCCCAGGAACCCAAGTCCTTATTTTACACAGGGGGGAAACTAAGGCCCAGAAAGGAGAGAAGGTTCCCCTACAAGCCTCTGGCACACACTGTGCTTTAGGAAGCAGCACGAAGCTTGTGTTGCTCTGGCTGTGCCAGGCTTGGGCGGATTCTCACACAAGTCTCTTGGCTTCTCTCGCCCCTCTCAGATCAAGGCAAGAGCACCAGAGAATGTAGCCTGCTCCTTGCAGCCCATCTCGGTGACACAGGTATTTATCAGGCACTGGGTCTCGCTAAGAGGATCCAGCAGTCAATGAAAAGTACACGTTTCTGGGCTCACAGTCACACTTGGAGATGGCCATGAAACAGAGTCACCAACAGGCCTCCGCCTGAGCCCAGCCCTGCAACGAGGCTGTGTGACTTCGAGCAAGTTACCCCTGGAGCCTCAGTTTCCCCATCTGTAAAACAGGACAGATGACACGGACTTTGTAGGGAGACACACCAGGTAGCAACAGCATCTACCAGTGGGTAGCCATCCTAGCCTTGGAGTTAGCGATCAAAGGATTGTGCTTGACTTTCTAAGTCTCCCGGCAGAGCCAAAGAAAAGGAGAAAAAGAAAAATAAGTAGGAGGGCGTTTGGGCAGGGCGGCTCTCCCAGCGTGGTAATTCCATTAGGAGGAAGTTGAAAGCCAAGGTTATTGGCTGATAATTCACCGCCCAGCCCCGCCCCCTCCGGATAATCCAGTCTGTGTGTCTGATAAAATGGATGGAAATGAGGAACACATTTCCAAACGCAGCTGGAAACAGCTGCTCCTTCCTCCACAGGCTTTGACAGCTGCAAAATCACTGGGATTTACCCATGTTTCCCATGCCTGACCCCCAAACAGCAGCGACAGCCCCATTCTGCTGCCACCCACGGTGGACTCCGCCCCCCACCGCCACCACCACCCACGGGCTTGGTGGCTGCACCAGCAGGCACCACTTCGGGGGGCTCCAGTTTCCTCGTGGGTGAAAATGGACAGATTCCCAGGGCTGAGTGACACGGACAACACCTGGCGGAGCGGCGAGCAGGGTGGGGGTGTGTGGGGGGGGTGATTTGAGAACAGGAGGGACTTTGTCGCTTTCATTGAGAGTGCTTAAGTGTAAGAGGTGCCCTGCTAAAGTTCCTTGTGTGAGCAGCACACAGCAGGTGCACAAAAGATACGTGTGCGGAATGACTGACTGAACAAACGTTAAACATGGACTCATTCTTTCCTGCCTCCCAAACCTCCTGGAGGGTTTTGTCGGGAAAGGTGTTTGTAGTTGAGTCACTTAGACTAAGAAAGTTTAGGTAAAGTACCCTGACTCCATGGCAAATTAGAGACTGCCTCGTGTGTTTGGACCCAGTTGAGTTTAGTCCCAGGTGCTGTAGATGTTCCCCTGTGTCTGGAAATTTCTTAGGAAGGCGTAGCTTAAGCAATGAAGACACTTGCTTCTCTCCCACAGGGAGCAGCGGGAGGTGGCTCAGGACTGGGGCAGCAGCTGAATGTTGGCATGTTGGTAACAGGGAACCAGACTCCTCCTGCCTCTCTGCTCAGCTATCCCCAGCTAGTTGGCTTTCTGTCCTAACACTTGCTGCTTTATGGTCACAAATGGCTGCTATAGCTCCAGGCATCACAACCAAGTTCAAAGGCAGGAAACAGGAAGGAAGAGGGGGGCATTTCCTGAAATACATTCTTCTTATATCACATAGTAAAAAGGACCAGAAGCAGATGTCACAGAAAACTCCCCCTTAAACCTCACTGGTTAGACTGATGGGTCACATGGCTAACCCTGGCTGCAAAGGAAGCCGGGAAGTAGGCATCTAGCAAAGGCTGATGGGACGGCTAGGCTGATCCTGGCCAATTGTGGTTGACCGTGCAGATGGCTGCCTGGAGCAAAGTCAGGGTTTGGCTAGTGAGGGGATGGGAGGGGACTGTTGGGGGAAAGCTCAGATCCACCTGAAAGAGACAGCTGTGGTCTCCCTTGAGTGAGGAGCCAGAGGCCTCTGGGACACCCCAAGAACAGGCACTGGGGACTATCTACTTTGGTGCTAGCTTTTAGATGCAATAGCAGAGGACAGGGCTGCTGGGAAGGTGCCACTCACCAGCGATGCTTCTCTCTGGTCCCTGTCACAGCATTCTGCCATAAGGCAGAGGTTCCCAGTTCACTGAGCTTTCAGCTCTTCTGGGCACAGTGTGGTGAAGTGACAAATGATGCAGCAAGGGGCCCTTGACTGTGCCCTGGATTCACAAAGGACAAAAGTGCTAAAGGGAATTACTGGGGAGAAATTTGAATGCGGAATAAGAACTAGACAATGGAGTTGAATTTCCTGATCGTGATATGGATTACTGATTATTCAGGAGTCCGCCCTTGTTGAAGAAGACACAAGCTGGAGTATTTAGGGGACAAATGATACGACATTTGTAGGTGGTTCTCAAAAATATATATACATGTGTATACATATACTATATATCACATACTATATGGAGAGAGAGAGAGAGAGAGAGAGAGAGAGAGAGGGAGCGCGTTAACACCTGGTGGGTCCATACTATAAATGAAGATACATGGGTGCTCACATATTATTCTGCAATTTTTAAGTAGGTTGAAAAATTTCAAAACAAAAAGTTTAGAAGAATAAAACATTAAAATTTTTACAGAAGAAAGAATTTTTTTTAAAAAAAGTAAAGCAAACAGACCATATGTTGACAGATGTCAAACCAACAGGCAAAATCTGTCGGGGGGTGGGGGGGCTAGGGGCCAGTGTGGGGCGCTCGGAGATAGCTTCGAGGGCACCGAGGGGACCCAAGCTGAGCCCCCTCCTGCGTGACATGAGGAGGACGCTGGTAGTCATTGCAGGGCTGCGGGGAAGATGGTGGGAGGGGTCTGTGCAGAGCCGGCGCACAAGCAGGTCACCTGGAGGCTGCTGTGCTGGATGTCCCTGCACGCTAGGAACCCTAACTTGTGACTTTGCCTGAGTCCTTCCTGAATGGGACATCTGGGGGCTGAAGGCACAGAAGACCCCCCGGTGAACCCTGCAAAACACACCACACACCACACACACGAGTTAAAGTAGCTGACTGCAGGGGGATGGCGCTTGTCCCCTTTTCCCATCCCCGTGTCCATCCACAGGCTTCCAGGCTTGGCAGCTTGGAGCTACCCTTGGGCAGGCTCTCCACTCCCCACCCCCCAGACTCTGCCATGGCACACTAATCCCATTACCCGAAAATGAAGATGTAATCCCAGCCCTTCAAAGGCTCTTTTCTCTTTGGAAGAGAAAAGAAAGTGCAATTGTCCAAGCCACTGACTTCTGGTGCTCCACTTGGATGAGGGGACTGGGACAGGGCATGCAAAAGTCATTTGTCACCTACCTCCCAGCTGGTCGGGAGCTGAAGTGGCGGTCAGGGCCAGACAACCTGAGTGGGCAGCCACATTGGGGCCAGGTGGCACGGCGGGCTGTGCAAGGGACCAGGCTCTCTGCCCCGCCTGGCTGGCACCTAAACAACTCTGAAGCCTCGGCAGCCTCCCATGAGCGTGAGTTTCCCTGAATGCACTTCTCCAGCAGCTGTGCACATGGTGACACAGGTGCACACATGGGACAAGGTCTGTGTTAGCTGCAGGCTGTGCTAAAAGCAGCCGTTTCCTGAGCACTTCCTTTGTGACAGTTGCTTTTCTAACTCTGCTGTCACCCCATTTTACAGAGCGGCCAAGTGACTGGTTCAAGGTCATAAGACTAGAGAGTGGTGACCAATTTCAGTGGCCAGGTAAACTCAAAGCCACCATCTGTTTGAAGCTATGACACTTCTGGATGGGAGCAGTGGTGTTTGACCAATAGCAAAGAATCCATCTATTTTCGCACTAGAATGGAATCCCCTATCCTTTGGCTGTGCCCTTTGAGGCCAGCAGAGGCTCGAAGAAGATGAAGGGGTTTATCCACGCCCTGGAGTGCAGGCTGTAACACTGGGGCTACACATAGCCTCAGTGTCCCAGGCCTGGGCGCCAATGGGACCCCACTGCCCTCTAATAATCACAACTGTAATGATGACTTTGTGGGAGTGCCTTATACCAGTGCTGTGTTACGAACATCAAATACTATATCCAGAAGTGTCCTGGTAAATGTCCAGTGACCATCTCTCTGGAGGAGAACCCCTGATCCATGGCATTTTCCAGTTTCTGTAGTGTGAATTCCTCCACCTCCCACCACAGCTGGTCCAGGCTGTCAAGGGGTCCCTGGCAGGTTCTTATGGCTGGCTCCAGCACGACAGCGTTCCCAACTCAAAACTGGAGGTGATATTACAGTTTTGCAGATTAGGAAACTAAGGCACAGAGAGGTTAAAACAGGGGCCTCTGGGGACCACCTGCCAACCAAACCCTGGCTCTGACATCCTTGTTTCAGGGGACCCAGGAGAGACCCTCCCTGAGCTTCACCTGTGCCCAATATCTATCCTCCTGCTTCTCCAAGGCCAAGTCCATCTCCAACTGGACCATGGTCCCTTCAAGAGCAAGAAGCACACCCTACTGAGGGACCAGGAAATAGTCCCAGGTAGAACCAAATGACTGATTTCCGATCAATTAACTACCTCAACCAAGGTCACCCACGTACCAGCAGCAGAGCACGTGATGAACTCCTGGCTGTCAGTTTTGGTGTCACACCTCAGTTATGGCTTTCTCACCATATCTGAACTTGGGACTGGAGTCCTGTGACTCCTGGGAGGGAGCAGAGGAATGTGGGTCACACCCTGTGTTTTCAGTTAAACTTTGCCCCTTGGTTTTGCTTCTCCCATCTGGAGAAGCAGCCCGCACCTCCTGTGTGCTGGAGACAGGATGAGACCAAGAACTCCAAGAATGAGGGGCCCATCCAAGATTTGTGGACCATCTGATCAGTGCCAAGGATTTGTCACCTGTGTGATGCTGCCACTAAAGATTTGTGACCTCTTGAAATCTCCGAAAATCCCCAAACCCAGTGGGATGGCACTTGGAGGAGGGACTGGTGGGAGGCAGTGAGGCTGGATGAAGTCATGGAGGGGGCCCACAAGGGGGACATGAAAACCCCCTCTCTGTTTGTTGAGCCCACAACCCAAAAGGTCATCTGCAGACCAAGAAGAGGTCCTTGCCAGACAAGTGAACCTGCCAGTCCCATGATCTTTGAGTTCCCAGCCTCCGGAACTGTGAGCAATAACCTTTTGCTGTCTTAAGTACCCAGCCTGTGGTGTTTTCTTACAGCAGCTGGAACTGACTAGGATATCAGTGTTTCCTAAGGATGATGAGATTAGTACATGAGTAGGTCTTTTAAAATGTTAATCTGTATGCATTTATTTTAATACACATTCAAAGATGTTTCTAGCTCATTATGTTTGGAGCAGGTTCATTGCAAATGCAAAACAAAACATAAAAGAAAATAGTAACAAAAAAGCAGCAGCAGCAACAAAGTGTTTATTTCTCCTTTGGTGAAACTCAAGGTCTGGTATCCATGCCACAAGATCAAGTCCCTGTCTTTTCCCTTCTGGTTGTTCTGGGACACAGGGTTTCCATTCTAAAGATCACCTCATGGTCTACTGGTGCTGCTGTAGCTCCAGCCATCATGCCCACATTCTAGAAAGCTGTAAAGAGGACAGGAAAGCAGAAAGACGCATTTCTGTCCTTTAACTCACACTTACTTTCTGTTGGTCAGGATAAGTTGTAAAACTACTCTTTGTCTCAACAGAAGCCAGACAAGAAGTCCTAAGTTCAGCCTGTGCTCTGTCTGGCAATGAAACCAGGGAACGGGAGGGTGGTCACTGGAACAGATACCACTGCACACTCCCAATGTGTGACTTTGCCAATACCATTGCTTGGGATGAGATGAAAGTGTTTAGAAGGAGATTCTTAAGGAAATGAAGTCCAGGTGGGAGGTGGGCTGGGAAGTCAGGAAGCCTGAGGGGCAGTGGGTTTGGAGCAGGGGGGTGGGCTTGGAGCAAGGCAGGAGGCTCTCGCTGGGGGCGGGGTTGGAGAGGGTGGAGTAGGCAGCATGGCTTCCTTCCCCTTTCCAAGGAGCAGATCCAGGCTGGGCTCCAGCCCAGGCCAGGGCTGCACTCACAGCTCCTCTCAGGGGCTTTTGCAGAGTCTGGCAGTCACTGACTGATGCCACCCCCCCCCACCTCCACCGGCCACCGCATGGCACCTGAATCTTCCCCCTACCCCCCCAAGCTGTGAAGATGGCAAACCCCAGCTGTGGCTCCACACCTCCCAGTTAAAGTTTCATGGTCACTGTAACTTTACGGGGTGATCAGGCCATGGGTGCTGCTCCCACTGTCTCAGGAGTGGATTAGTTAAATAAAAAGGCTGACTCGGGCTTCCAGAGCTGTGAGCCAAACAAACCTCTGATGTTCACAGACTGCCCAGCCTCAGGTATGCTGTTATATAGCAACACAGACAGAACTCCCTTTTTTCACTCTGACAGCTGAGGGCTGAGGCCCCAGGGACCCAGTTCCTACCAATGAGACTTAGCATAAAACAAGGGAACTCCATGGGTGTCTGCCACAGTCATTGATGTTGCTGTTGACTCTGGGGTCCAGCTGAGTTCAGGGCCACACAGGCCTGAGCAAGTAGCCACAGGCTGCCCCACCAGCAGCAGGGGCGAGGTGCCAGGTGCAGTGCCCAGCACACAGCAAGCACTTAGCAAACCCTCACTTTGACTAACAAGTTCCCTCAAATACATCCTGTCTTGAAATGCACTCAATGCATGGGGAGGCTTTGTTTTTTTTTTTTTTTCATTTTTCTTTTATTACTCATATGTGCATACAAGGCTTGGTTCATTTCTCCCCCCTGCCCCCACCCCCTCCCTTACCACCCACTCCGCCCCCTCCCGCTCCCCCCCCTCAATACCCAGCAGAAACTATTTTGCCCTTATTTCTAATTTTGTTGAAGAGAGAGTATAAGCAATAACAGGAAGGAACAAGGGTTTTTGCTGGTTGAGATAAGGATAGCTATACAGGGCATTGACTCATTGATTTCCTGTGCGTGGGTGTTACCTTCTAGGTTAATTCTTTTTGATCTCACCTTTTCTCTAGTTCCTGTTCCCCTTTTCCTCTTGGCCTCAGTTGCTTTTAAGGTATCTGCTTTAGTTTCTCTGCATTAAGGGCAACAAATGCTAGCTAGTTTTTTAGGTGTCTTACCTATCCTCACCCCTTCCTTGTGTGCTCTCGCTTTTATCATGTGCTCATAGTCCAATCATGGGGAGGCTTTGAATGGGTATTGTTATACTGTGGTAGGGTGGGTAGTGTCATCACTTATTCAGTCACCAAACACCTATGGCACCCTCCTGGGTGCTAGACACCGTGTTGGCATTGTGGAGCCAGCAGTAAAAGGCAGTGCTTCTGTCCTGCTGGGAAGACAGACCCCAAACAACTCCTCCTACGCTCAATGAGTTAGGGCTTTGATTCTGACCAAGCTCAGTAGAAGTATAGGGCCTTGAGTTTAGCCAGGGGATCCCCAGTAACGGCCATCAGAAGTGGGGTGCTTAGGAGCAAACTGGAATCAACCCAGCTCAGAGCAGGGAAGAAGTGTCCCAGCACTAAGGCGTGCCCTGGTCTGTCCAGCAAACCGGACCTGAAGGCCACAGATGCTCTGCACTGCTGGCGTTCGCCAGCTCCCAGCCCAGAGTTTGGGCCAGGGCCAGGCTGGCTCTGAGCAGGGAGGCACGGGCGGTGCCTGTGGGCTGAGGGCTGGTAGCGCTGCCTGGCTGCCTCCCCAGACCTCCCTGGGGATCTCCTTTGTGTGCCATCGTCCCCCGTGCCAAGCCCTTGGGATCCGTTTCTGTGGAGGCTGCCTTGCAAACCCCAGTGTATTGTCCCAAGAGCAGCAGGGTCTGGGGTGTGCCTCATGGAACCGGAGGCCTGCGTGTCTTGCTATTCCAACCTGAAAAGAATTCCCTTCCATCAATAGACGGCACCATTGTGTGCCAGCATCCAAGGTCTTAATTGACTCGGGCTTAATTAATGATTTGGAGACCATCCATGGTGAGCGGCAGCCTCCAAGAGCAAGGGCCGGGGACTGGATGAATTACACAAAGGACTTCATTAGTCCACTCTGTTCAAGCCGCAGAGCCCTGCGTGGGGCAGCCTTGGCTAGTGACAACGTGACATGAACAGGAACTTGTGTGATGAGCGAATCCGCCTTGCGCCCCTGGTTCCTGAGTCAGAAGTGGCTGCTTGAGCCCCGTGCCCTGCCTGCCTTGGCACTGAGTTATGGAAAGATGCTCTGTTCTCACATCCTGTGCCACAGTGACCCCGGGGACAGGACCTGCCTTGTCCTTGCTAGCTGTAAGACTTAGTTTGTACTCCCAGGAAATTCTGCCTGGGTTCTTGGAGTCCTTCCTGCAGTTCTAAGATAATTTGATGCAATTCCTGTAACGTTTCGTGGGAATTTTGTTAGCATGCCATGAGGGTTAGTGAAGAGCTCGTGGAGGTTGAGGGAGTGTCCCGTGTAAGAATTCCATGATTTTTCTGTGAGAATTCATCGAGGATCCCATGTCAGCTCTGGGAGCTTTTCATGAAAATTCATTGAGAATTCCACAAGTCTTTTGTGAACATTCCAGAAGATTTGTGAAAAGGTCCCTGAGAAAGCGACAGCGCTGCCATGGAAATCCTGGGAGGTGCCAGAGAAAGTGCAGCGGGACCTCGGGAGGCTCAGAAACTCCTCCACGAGCATCCTCTGCAAAACTCCTGCAAAGGGGGTGCGTGGGAGTTCTTCAGGGGGTCAGAATTTTAACAACACCCCTGGCAGAGCTTTCTGTGGGGGACCCTGCTGCTTTTCCTCTGTGACCACACACATCACATCTCCAGCTGCTAGTCAATGCTCTTGAGGAAAATGGTTCCTGGTATGTCTTTTTCTTTCTTCATTTCATTTTTAAACTTTCTTCCCATCTTAAACAAAAATCAGTTTATTAGAAACATCTTACTCTGGGTACCTGCAGGGGGTCGGGAAGCAACAGGTGACTGACCTCAGAAACACATCTGGAAGAATCTCTTTCCACTCTCTGGAGCCCTGAAAAGAATTGGGTTGCACACAGGATTTCCCACACAGGCTGGTGTCCAGGCAAGGACACTGGACCAGGGCCAGGAATCCCTGATCGAGTTCCAGCTCTGTATCATGTCCCCATGTGAACTCGGGTGAGTCTCTGGATCACAGATTCCCCTTAAAAAATTAGAGTCAGGGAACTGCCAGGGGCTCCTACATGTGATAATGATGTGTTAATGATGGTGGTGGTGATGGTGATGGTGGTGGTGATGGTGATGGTGGTGAGATGGTTGGTGGTAGCAGTAACAGTGGTGGTGAGGATGCTGGTAAGATAGTGGCAGTGGTGTTGATGGCCATGATGGTGATGGTGGAGGTGGTGATGATGGTGGTGGTGGTGATGACAATGGTGGTGATGGTGGAGGTGGTGATCGTGGTGGAGGTGATGGTGGTAGAGGTGGAGGAGATGGTGATGGTGGAGTGTTGATGATGGTGGTGCAGGTGATAGTGGTTGTGATAGCAGTGACTTCTGTCACTGAGCACTTACACCATCGAGCACTTCTATTGTTTTGTAATGCCTATGTCAACCCTTTGATATATGAGCTATATTATCTCTTTTCCTGGACAGGTGAGGAAGTTGAAGTCCCCAGACATTTGATCAGGGTCTCATGGCCTGATGTCTGCAGTAGGCTCAGCTTCCAATCCACAACCGTCATCCTTCCCAGCCTTCTCTGAGGCACACATAGTTCCTTCTACTGCTTGCTCCCCCAGTCTTGAAATTCCAAAGAAAGTTCTGGAATATATCATGCAAATGACCTCACAACCCTCAATGTGCTCTCACTTCCATCCCTGTTACCTCTCACCCTGCCCCCTCACTTTGGTGTGATTCCTTAGTTTGCTCATTTTGCTCCAACCTCCCCCATGTGCTCCCTCCTGCACACAGGTGAGTTCCCTGAAATCCATCCTTACTCACCACCGTGCGTTTGTGCTCAGAAATTTCCCCTGACCCTACTAGTGACTCATAAATTAGACTAAACTCTTGAGAGCATTTAGTGTGTCCTTCTAAAACTCCAGCTTCTGGATGCTCTTACCCAATCAGTCCCCGTCCCTGTGATGCCTCCTCAACACCGGGGACCAAACTGCATCTCTGCGCTTTGCTCTTGCAGAGCCTTCTGCTAGGGTGCCTCCTCCTCTTTCTTCCTGCCTTCTCCAGCAATGAGGTTCCTAGACTACTCTGATCTGCTTTGTTCATACATAGCCCAGTCGGCTTGAGGTAGAGCTCGGTGAACAGGCTAAGTCACCAAAGGCAAGGATCACAGGGTGTCAGAGCCACACAGACCTGGCCCTGAAATCGACCAGCTGCGTGACTCAGCGAGTGACTTTACCTCTCCCAGCCATTTTCCTCATCTATTAAAATGTGGAATGAAATAATAAATCCTAGCAATCCGTAAGATAGAACAGAAGGAGCTCTCTGGTACACTTCAGGAGTTCTAAGGACCCCACGAGCAGCACTGCCTGGCTTGGGAAAGGACTTCAGGAAGCGAGTCCACTCTCTCTCTGCACACTGCGAGACCACCGTCGTACACCCAGTATTTTAACAGTGTCACTTACAGTTTCCAGTGCTCCAGGCTTTATGTCAAAGCTATGCCTTCCTGGGCTCCTTTAATTCTCTTATTTCCTCTACTCGTCCTGATTCTTCTCAGGAAACGTCTGCCATTACACCTGGGTTGCAGCTGAGGTACCAAGGCTTAGGCACAGGACTCATAGCCAGTTTGGGTCGCCAGGCTTGTTTGGGCCAATCTCCCCGCAACCCCCAGTAGCACACCGAAACAGCTGTGTGCTCCTCACAGAGTCACCACCTGTCCCCATCCTGGAGTCCCTCCTTGCATGCCAAGGGCTGCATCCTTTTCCTCAGGAGAGCCATGGTTCTAACTTGCACAGGAAGTGGTTCCCAACCCACCCAGGTGTGGAGGAGGCTGACCTGCAGGTTAAGTTTAAGAGCCTTGCTATGGAAGGGATACCCGTGAAGCCCACCTGGCTTCATAGGGAGAGGGTAAATCAATACCAAGACCCCTGGAATTGCCATGTTGAGGTTGAAGAAGAGTTTAGCCTTTTCATGAGAGAAGGGGCTTTTTGCTGAAGCTAGAGGCGCAGTTAGGAGGAGACTCTGGGGCCGGATTCCCTCTGCACATGTCTCAGCTGTTCTCTCCCAGCTCCCACCCCCTGAAAGCTAGCCTCTCTGCTTGGACCAACCGGACAAGTTCATGTTTTGATGAAGTCCTCTTCTGTTTCTACCTTGTCCTTCCCTCTGTGAGTCACCGAGCAATGCAGGAGACAGTCACTGTCCTCCACAAGGGATTCAGACAGATGTTCCTCTCTGAACCTCACAGGGGCACAAGCCAAGTAGGACTCACTTTTCTCTGATACCAGAATTCTGGAAAGAGCCAGACCAGGACTAACGGTTACCAGGACCCAGGGCTTGTCAGAGCTCTAGGCTTCTGCCCTCATCAGATCAGCTTCCTGCAGCCTTCAGTGCCTGTCCTCAGGGTCCCAGCACGGCCCCTCCCCACCCCCACCTCGCCTCCCTCCTTCTTTTTGAGCAGGAAGAAGGGTCAGCAAATGATAGGGGTGAAAACGTGCATGACGACAAATTCATTCCTTTCTAAGGTCTTTGCTGGAAAGCTCTTCCCACATACCCATCGACCCTGCCTGCGTGGGAGGCTGCGCAGTAGGGCTGGTACTTGAGTTGCTGCATGGCTGCCTCCCAAGGAAACTGGAATTTTCCTAGAAAGAAAGGACATGGATGTTGACTAGACACTTGCCGTCTCTGCCACAATGGTGTCAAAGAGTTCCTGAAATCAGAGCAAAACAAGGCCTAGATGCACATGATTTTCAGAAGAGTCCATTGCCTTCTTTACATGTTCAACAGGAGCCATGAGGTCGGATCGCTGTGGTCCAAATCAATACACAGAGCAGCAATTCTCACAGCTTAGCTCTGGCTCTCCATGGCCACGCCCAACCCATTCCCTCAGGGTTATGGGTTTCCCCATCACAGCTGTGTGACCATGGGAAATCCCACAACCCCTGAACTTTAAGGGGTTTTGTTTGTATGTTTAAGGGGTTTTTAAAATGTGAAACCCTTCACAAATTTGCATGGCATCCTTGCACAGGGCCCTTGATAATTCTCTGCATTGTTCAGTTTTAGTACCTGTGCTGCCGAAGCAAGCACGAAAAAACCTTAGATTTTGTTTGCTTTCATTTTTGTGTGTGTGCGTGTTAAAGACAAAACCTACCTCAAAAGAGTGTAAGAATTTCTATTTCTTACATAGAAGGACTAACAGAAGTACTAATGGAAGTTCTTACAAAGAAGTACTACTTACTTATTCCTGAATCAACTAAAATCATAGACAAAATACGTAAACTAGTACTTTTCAGACCTTGGACATCAGGTGGCACAAGACAGTGACCCTGACAAAGGGAAAACAAACAAGGTGGTCCCTAAAAGTGCTCCTGCTTATTGCCTGGAGACCATTTCCTGGGAAGAGAGCAGGGAGGTGGAACCCAGGCAGCCTCTGTGAGGCAAGGAGGCAGATTGGGAGTCTGAGGAGTCTGAGAGGGTAAAACCCATGCAGAGCACAGAGAATAGCACAGAGGCCTGCAAAGCACCCCTCTTGGGTCTTCATGAGCACTGCTCGATGCCTGCATGTGAGGGAACTCCTGTCCTTCCAAGAGAGAGAAGGTGCAGTGACTACAACCCAAATGAGCCTGGAACCATTAAGTTTTCATCAGCCAGAGTAGAAAATCTCATGATTGGAGGCCATCGAGCAGAGCACACAGAGTATGTATTGCCTGAGGAGTGGGTAAAATTCATCCTAGACTAAAGGCTGTCTTGATACCATGTAACAGAGATTTAAAACAAACCTCGAAAGGAACAAACATTTCCAAAGTACTTAATTGCATTGCAGAAAAAGCCTAAGAGTAATTAACAGAATATAAAAATACCCAGCACACAAGAAAAGAAGTTATAATACTGGTGTAAAAATTACCAGGCATGTGAAGTAGCAGTGAAATAAAATGCATGATAAGAAAATCAGTCACTAGAAACAGAACAAAAAAATGACACGTGACAGACAAGAGCCTGGGGCCAGGCGTGGAGGCCGTCCTGTGATGGCAGCTGCTTAGGAGATGGAGGAAGGAGTGCTGAGGCCTGAGGCTGACTCAGGCCTTAGCGAGCTTGAAGACACAGTAATAGAAACTATTTGGAACTAAAACACAGAGGTGGGGGGCGGAGCATCAGTGGGTTATGGAAAAACTTCCAGAGTCTGAATATTTAGGGGCACGTGTTATGCTAATATGCAGCAACTTCCTATATGCTAATATTTGTGTCCACAAGGAAGTGCAGAGAAAGGAAAGAATACAAATAATATCAGAATTCATAGCTTAAAATTTCCCAAATTTGGTGGAAACTTTAACCCACAGAGTTAAAGGGCTCAATGAACCCCAAAATACAAGAAGTATGAAGAAAATTTCACCAAGACACATCATAATGGAATTGTTTAAAAACAAGGCTTAAAGAGAAAAATCTTGAAAGCAGTCCAAAATAAAAAACCAAAAGACAGATTATGTACAGAGGAACAATGATAAGAATAATAGCCAGTTTCTCAGAAATGATGCAAAAGTGGAGCAAAATCTTTAAAGTAGGAAAAGACACTGCCAAGAAAAATTTTACACCCAGAGAAAACAAATCTTTGAAATGAAATGTAATCTAAAAAATGAAAGGAGCCAAGCACCAGTGTCTCACACCTATAATCCCAGTTACTTGGGAGGCTGAGATGGG
Organism: Castor canadensis; assembly: GCF_047511655.1. Taxonomy (NCBI): domain Eukaryota; kingdom Metazoa; phylum Chordata; class Mammalia; order Rodentia; family Castoridae; genus Castor; species Castor canadensis. Next base: position 149,732,273 of record NC_133394.1, read on the forward strand.
GAGGATCAAGCCTTGAGGCCAGCCCAGGCAAAATAGTTCACAAGACCCCATCTCCAAAATAACCAGAGCAAAATGGACTGGAGGAGTGGCTCAAGCAGTAGAGCACTTGCTTTGCAAGCATGAAGTCCTGAGTTCAAACCTCTGTTTCACAAAAAAAATCCCACCTCCCCAAACAAACAACAATAACAACAGCAAAACAAAAAAGATGAAAGATTTAAACCCAAATGTATAAATAACTGCATTAAGCATTAATGGTCTAAATTCTCTAATTACATGAAACCCACTATAAGGACAGATACACAAATTGGTTTTTTTTTTTTACAAAAAGGATGGAGGTGACAGTAAGCAAAAAGAAAGCTAGAATGGACTATCAGAGGACATGGAATCAGAGCAAAGATAGCAAGTATGGGACAGTCATTTGAAAATGGCCAAGAAATCATTGGAAATGTCATAATAATCTTCCACTTATCCAGTCTGTCGGTAGAGTTACACAGTGAAAACTGAGAGAACTGAGAGGAAAAATACACAAAGGCACCATTAGTCACTCATTTGAAAACTCTCAGAGACGTTGTAACAATAGAAGACAACCTGCTATCTCAGCACACCCCGCTGGTATCTCTGGAATATTTCAAACAGCAGCAAAAGCAACAAACTCACATTTAAGTGCACATGAAAACATGTAGCAAAATAGATCAAATTCTTGGTCATAAAACAAATCTCTATAAATTTAAAAGGATTTGGATCATATAAAGCATGCTCTCTGACCACAAGGGAATTAAAGTAGAAATCAGTAACAGAAGGGTGTTTAGAAACTAAAGAACACTCTTTTAAATAACCAATAGGTCAAAAAAAAAAATCAAGGAAGACATTAGAAAGTGTCTTCAAAAGACTGAAAACCTAAAACACAGCTTGCCAGAATTTGTGAAGTGCAACCAAAGCAGTGTGAGGAGGAAATTTTGTAGCAATAAAAAAAAAATGAGAATTTTATTTTTTGGTGGTACTGAGGTTTGAACCCAGGGCTTCACACTTGCAAAGCAGGTGCTGTATTTCTTGAGCCATGCCTCTAGTCCAGAAAATGAGAATTTCAGGAAAAAGAAGAGTCTCTTATCAATAACCTCGGGTCCTAGTGAGTTATTTCCATGCTCTTCAGGTGCGTCCCTTCTGTGCTCCACCTATGGTTCGCACGGATCAGCTTAGGCCGTAGGTGGTGGTCACCAAGTTCACAAAGAGCTCTCTGGAGTCACTTTGCAAGGTTCCTCCCTCTCCATGATTTTCCAGTTCCCTGGGCTTCCCTTTGAAGTCCCCTGGCCAGAAAGCCAACACTTAACTCATCTGCTCTGCCTCATGTTTGCACAACTGCACCCACTCCTGGGGCCAAATGACAGAAGAACAGAGGCGGAGGGGAGCAATGAGGATGGACCCCACCCTTGGGACCAGAGTTCCCCACACTTTTGGATCCTTAGGTTGGGTGGCCATATGCAAAAAAAATGAACTTGACATTTGCCTCAAAGCACAAGCATAAACTCACTTGAAATAGACCATAGCTCCCAAGTGTAAGAGCTAAAACTCAGAGGCAAGCATAGGAGACAGTCCTATTGATTTTGGTCACACAAGCCTCATGCCATAAAGAAAACCAAATGGCATTTCATCAAAATTGAAATTTTCTGCTTTTCAAAAGTGGACTGGAGCCATGGCTCAAGTGGTAGAGCACCTGCTTTGCAAATACGAAGTCCTGAGTTCAAACCCCAGTCCCACCAGAGAGGGAGAAAAAGAGAGAGAGAGAGAGAGAGAGAGAGAGAGAGAGAGAGAGAGGTGGGATGAGAAAGAAATTCTATGCAGATATGTAAATATCACAATGAAACCCCGGACATTGTGTGGTTGCTATGTGTTTATAAAATACGGAAAAATAAATTAAACATATATGCAGATGGCAATTTTTCACATGAAAAATGCCCAAATCATTAATCATTAGAAAGCCAAACTGAGGAAGAGACACAACTAGAATTGCTCAGAGTAAGAAGTGGGACATTGAAGGACATTGGTAATGGAAGGCTGTTTGGGGACACTGTAAAACAACTTAGGCAGACTGAATGATTCCATTTACTTAAAATCCCAAAACATCTGTAGGAATCAAAGGAAGAGCAGGGTGGGGCGGGGCAGGGGAAGCATGGAGGGAGGCCCAGGAAGGATTATAGAGATGGAGAGGGGAATGGGGTGGCTTTGATGTTGATTGACTTCATGTGATGATAGACTTTTGTCCATCTATGTTAATATCCTATTAAATTGATTTGGAATAAATGCAGTGTATTGCATGTCAATTACATCTAAATAAAGCTGCTGAAAAAGAAAAGAAAAAGTAGGAAGAGAAACGGAAGCAATGGATGAGAAGGCTGTCACATGAGGCATGGCTCAAAACATGCTGTTCTCCTGAGTAGGAAGATAATGGTCCAGAAGGGAAATGAGGTCCTTAGAGAGCCAGAAAGACTTCCCTGCCACCTTGGCCTTAGAGGGCAAGAAGGACCCATCGCGATCTCAAGCCCATGGATGCCAGCCTGGGCTCCCACCTGTGACCCTAAGCTGCTCCCCTCCCCCTCCCTCCCTCCCTCTCCTTGCCTCCCTCCTGCTTTCTCTTCCTTCCTCCCTTTCTCTGTTTCTTTCTCCCTTCCTCCCTCCCTCTCTCTCTTCCTCCCTCTTTCTCTCTCTCCCCCCTCCTTCCTGCTCTCTTTTACCCTCCCTCCTTCTCTCCTCTCAGTCCTGCCCTCCCTCTCTTTCTCTTCCTCCCTCCCTTTCTCTCTGTCTGTCTGTCTGTCTCTTCCTCCCTCCCTCCCCACCCCTGCTCCTTTACAGGGAGCTGAAAGCAGCTGCCATGTTACTGTCACAGGCAGGTCCTCTGTGTGAAGCCCTGTGGTTACGCCCCGAGCCGTAGTCTACTTTCCTTCCTTTTCTTTCCCAGCCTCCCCTCACTACTATGGCACCCCTTTGGGATCACTGAGTTCCAGAACCTTCCCGAATCTTCCAGGCAGTTTCATGACTCTGTGCCAGTATGCTTGTGACTGTCCTGCTTGATATGCCCCTTTCTTTGCCAGCGGGGTCAGCTGGTCTGTGCAGGCCCACGGTTGAAAGTGTAATTTGCAATTGTGAAACAGTTTATCTTGTATTTCATAGCAGTCAGTCTATTAAAATGATGTACTGATTCCTGGACCTGTCAAGAGGTGAGACTTGGTTCTCCTGGCAGTCCTGGCCAATAGTAGGATGACATGACAGGAGCCCCTTGGGGTGGGATATTCCCGTCATTTCCCGGGGTGCTCCTGAGCAGGCGTCATGGCCGTTTCTGTGTTTTTCATCTCATGTTCACTGATTTAACTCTACAGGACCCTTGTGTGTCACCAACTTTGCTTGTGACAGAAGAAAAATGGCAGGAAGAAGAACAAAGGATGCCAAAGATGTCCAGGTCCAAACCCTTAGGAACAAGTCCCCTTCCATGACAAGGACAATTTGCAGGGATGTGGAAGGAAGGTAAGGATCAAGAGTGGCAGGTCATCCTGGACTGTCTGGGGGCTCTGATCATCATAGGCTCTCAGGAGGGCAATGTCAGATAAACCAGCGTGATGAGTGGCCAAGAGGCAGAAAGGACACACTTCAAAGAGGAAGAAGGAAATGCAGGTGGCTCTCAAAGCAGGGAAGAGCAAAGTAGGTAACTGTTCACTAGAAGGAAACAATTTTTAGCCCCTGTGATACCCAGTTCAGATTTCTGAATTCCAGAAATGCAACATGATAACTTTCTGTTTTTTAAGTGACCAAGCTTGTGGCAATTTGTTACAGCAAGGAACACTAATACAAATCTTTGTCATGTCTACAAAATGGGTGCATCTCTGAGAACTCTGCAGTTTTCTTTGCAATCTTGCTGAAGCTAGGTGCTCTGGTGTTCCACCCCCAGCCTCCTACACCCCACCCGGGGCCCTCGTTGGCTCCCCCAGGAACTGGGTCAGCAGAAGACAGCAGCTCACTCTCGGTTAGACCCCTTCCCTGGGGCAGCCTGCATCTCTGGTTAACACCGGAGGACACAACCCAGTCTGATGCAGGACAGTTCCGAAGCCCAATCCCAGATTCAGGGCCTCAGGTGCTCAGCTGTGACCCAGCGCTGCTCCCTCACTCCCTTTCCTGTCTTTGGTCTGAGCTCGCCCCAGTGAATTCCCCTCCTGCCAAGAGGATCTCAGAGACTTCTCAGCAAGCTCAAGGGAAAACAGCAATTATTGGACTGTAACTCAAGGCCAGTGGCTTCAGGGACACACCTGGGGAGCAGAGAGGTGCAGACCTGGGGTTTTCACAAGGCGTGTGCTGGAGTTGAGTGGGATGGCCAGCTGCCTGCAGATGTCCCTAAGTGACCCCCACCAAAGCCACATGCACCATAAGGCTCACTCTGGTGAACCCGTGATCGTGACCTGGTACAGTGTTTTGAGCCATTGAGTTTCTTACACAACAATAGACAATTATACCCTGCTGCCCTGGCCTTTGGACAGTCACTCACTCAAATGCCACAGCAGGAAGAGGGGGGAGGCCCCTTCCATCAGAAGGGTAAGAAGAACAGGTGTTGAGACTCCCCTCTCTCATTCCCAGGCGCCTCCCAATCAGTGGGCAAGGTAGGAAGGCCTCTCCCTGTTCTTCACTGGGGCACCTGGAAGCCTGGAGAGGGGGAGGGCAGCTCACTCATCGCTAGTTACTGGCATTCAAGTACTCACCCATACAATCATGCATTCATTCAACAAACATCTTTTGCACATCTGCCATAGCCAGGCTCCTGCAAGAAGCTGCAGAGGCATGATAAAACAAAGAGTGGGTGACAGGGATTGGGAGTGTGCATATGTGGAGGGGAGAGGCCTGCAGACTTAATTATGGTGATCAGGCTGGACCTCTTTGGGGGGGAGGGGAGACTGGAGCCCATATGGAAAGGGGCGAGTGGGAGGAGGTAGTTGGTGCAAGCTTCCCCTCCAGCTTTGTGGCCCAAGTCTGAAGCCTGCAGGGGACAGGCCGGTGCCTGCTGAGGTCCCCAACACACCTTGGGAACTCATCCAGCCATGGTAGCTCTCACTGGACCCTCTGTCAGGGCAGGGCGGGGCAGGCGACCTGGCACCAGATAATGATGCCTCTTGTCGCCCACGCGGCCACGCCAGCTGCGAACACCATCCCCAGGCTCCAGCGTTAATTGCTCGGGAGCACAGGGGCCATATAATTTGGATCAAAAGGCCCCTTTCGGTGAAGACTTAATTGAGGCACTTGGTGCTGCCCTGGGGCACGCTAAGCTGAGCAGTAGCAGCGCTGCCTCCTGGGTTTGTGTCTGCCCTCAGCTGTGTCACTGCCCCATGTGTCCTAAGCCTTTGCAGCCTCAGTTTCCCCATTGCCCCTGTGTGTCCTAAACCTTACCTACAGGATGGAGTGAGAAACTGCGCCTGCCTACTGCTGGGCACCAAAAGTGAGCATGGAGCCAGGTCTGTATTTGGGTCCTAATCCAAGTTCTAACTGATGGACCTGACAGTTCTCCCTGTAGTGTACACATGCTGCTTTGTGCCAGACATGGGCCCCAGGGCCACAGAAGTGACTAAGGCCCAGTCACTGGCCTGTAGGAGCTGCCTGTGTGGAGAGGACACAGGCAAGGAAACAGAAAGGATATATGCAGCACACACCTATTTGGGGTTAGGGGGCTCTTTGGACTGGGCTTTGACACTTCAATAGGAGTCTGCTACTTGAAACTCCGGAGGACACCGAGCAGCGAGAACTGCATGTGCTTTGGTTCCATATATCGGTGGGGACAATCAACCTGGTGGGGCTGAGGTATCGGAGGTTTTGTGGGCTGGCAGGAGAGTCTGGACCCAATCCTGTGGCTACTGGGACCCATGGAGAAGAGATATATTCAGCATCAAGTGGTGAGTGGTGGGTGTAGAGAGACCGGTAGCAGTCAGTGGCTTGGTTCAAAGGACACATCACTCATCCACTTCATGCCAGGCATGGGCTGGGTTCTGGGAAATGGCGGAGGAGGCAGTGGCAGAAACAGGTGAGGCAGTGGCAGGCTGGCGGGGTGGCGCAGAGCCTGAAGCAGACAGAGGGCGGGATGCTCTCGGCTGGCCACGCAGCCCTGCCCAAGGGACACTGACGCCTCCCTTTCCAGACGTCCTTGCAGCACTGGATTGCGTGCGAGTTGCAAGTGCATTGAGTCCCCGTGTCCACGCAGCTGGAGTCCTGCAAGGCAAAGGCTGCTTCCTGCTGACAGCCTGGCCCTGTTTCTGAGCAAGCATGGAGTCTGGAGTCCTGCAAGGCTGCCGGGGGCAGGGCAGCAGGGTCAGGTGGTGGCTGAACTCTGTACTCCTGGTCCATTCTCTGTCCTCATGGCAGTGGACAGGCAGGGACGGTGGTGGTGGTGAGCTTCTGGTGGCGTGTTTTAATCCCGATGCAACCTGCTGCAGGAAGCTCACAGTGTTTACCTGACATCCAAGTGACCCAAGTCTCCCAGAAAACACTTCCACCTGTCCCATGCTGTGTGCTTTTGACCTCAATGTCCCAGGGTGCTCTCTGGTTCTCCATCCTTTTGATGACTTGATGGAAGACATGGGGCCAACTCCAGGAGACTCAGCCTCCATCCCCATCCTCAGCTGTCCCTGTCTGGGTCTCTTGGGAAAGAGATTCATGTGCCTGAGATTTTAGTGATGAGGAGGAAGGAGTTGGGGAAGGGCTCCAGAGTGAGCAAGGGCTCTGGCGGGGGTGACCAATTGTGGGATGGTGATGCCCGTCTAAGCCTGAACCTCCAGGTTGTGTGGGGACAAAGAGCAAGTCTGAAGAGGGACACAGGTGACACGGCAGGGATCCCTAGTCGCCAATGTGCTCTTCCCTGCCACTGGGAGCTAAGGTCTCCCTCCTGAGGCCCCTCATTAGCTAGTTTCCCTGTACCCATGAACCTTGGGAGTCAAGTGTCAGTGCATTTGCAAACCCCGACTAACCTATCCTCTCAGGTGTGGGTGAAGGAGGCAGAACCCATGGGTGAAAACACCCTGGTCCCACATTCCAGACAGTGCCTTAACTGTGAGCAAGCAGACCTTCCGGTGTGCTAGGATGCAATGCCAAGGACACAGCCGGGTGGCTGGGGTTGTCTTGGACTTGTTCATGCTTCTCAAATGAATAAGTTACGCACCGTGTACTTCTCCACTTAAAATAAACCCAATTTCCCCAGTGAACGTAAACTGCAGCTTAGCATTTCTGGCAATCAGTGGTTCCCAAGATTTCATGCAGGTTAAAAATGAAAATGTAAAGCCTTGTGATAATCTGTCCTTTTCTCCTGGCACATTCCTGTTTGGGAAGTATTTTCCCCAGCAGTCTTTCACTGCAGGTCCCCATAACAATCCCTGGAGGCTGACTGCTTTTCTCGTAGTGACAGAAGAGGGAACCGAGACAGAGAGCACCTCTGTGAGCAGAATAAGGCCACCGGGGCTCAGCCACACCGCTGCTCCACGTCAAGCGTCTTCCATTCTGCAACTTGTCTCTATTAAGAAGCGAGGCAGGCCAGGAGCCGGTGCCTCACGCCTGTAATCCTAGCTACTCGGAAAGCAGAGTACAGGAGGATCAAGTCTCAGAACCAGCCAAGACAAAAAATGAGACCCTATCTCAACAAAAAAGGAATGGCAGAGTAGCTCAAGCAGTGGAGTGTCTGAGCCCTGAATTCAAACCCCAAAACCCTGCCCCCTGAAAGCTCCCCTCTGCAAAAAAGAAAAAAGAAAAGAAAACAATGGGGCCTTGGATCCCCAAAACAAACTGTCAGGGTGAAGTGTTTTGTCAATGTACTGGGTGACATTGGGAAGATGTTAAACTTCCAGTCACTGAAACCAGGGCTCATTTTCCAGTCCACATCTTTCCTGGTATTATTCCAGTCAGGGGACAGCATTTTCCTTTTTTCTTATGATACTGGAGTTTGGACTCGGAGTCTGGTGCTCGCTAGGGCAGGTGCTCTACCACTGAGCCCCAGCCCCAGCTCTTTCTTGCTGTAGTTCTTTTTCAGACAGGCTCTCACACTTTTGCCCCAGCCAGCCTTGGACTATGGACTTCCTGCTTTCACCTCCTGAGTAGCTAGGGTTACAGGCTTGTACCATCGTGCCCGGTTCAAGAGGGTATTTTCAAGTGCAGTCATTTGAAGAGGATTTGGTAACAGGGATCTGCCTGGACCCTGGAGACTGAGGAGGGAGAGCAGAGGGCTTGTGAGCTGGGGAAGACTGGAGTTTTCTTACTGTTGACCAACACTGTGTGGCCTGGGGTTGGGAGACTGAGGTCCCAGGCTGGAGGACAGATGGGCTCAGGTCTCTGGAAATGGTGACTTGAAAAAAGGCTTCTCCCACAGGTGGGACCCAGCTGAAAATGGGGGGTGCGGCAGGGGAGGTACTTGTGTCCGTCGCTGCTAGGAGTTCATAGAGGCCCCAGGTCTGACCATCTCATCTGTGGTGAGGCTCTCACCATCTGCTCTACCACTCTAAGCTGTGAGGCTGTGCACATATTTACTCAACCTCTCTGAGCCCCAGGTTGCTAATCTATAGCCATGTACTTGGTGCCTGTGGGGGTTTTTTTGTTTTGCTTTTGTGAAAGTGAGGTATGCCTGAAGTGGGCTCTTGAGGTCATCTTCTAAGAAGGAAATGCCATGAAAATACATGGTGGGGTGGCACCATTGAGCTTAGCCACACCAGGACACAAGATAATCTCCGCTACCTCTTCCAGGAAGTCTTCCCAAAATGGTGCCACTCTCCAGCTGGGTTAAGCAACTGTACTGGTTCCCACACTCCCTATGCCTATGTCATGGCATAGATGAGGCCAGCCTTAAGGGTCCCTCTGTCTATCATCCCTTGACACTGTGATCCCACTGAGGACAGGGGCCTTGTCTTTTTCTCCCCTGTAGCCCCGCCCTTGGTTCAGCATTCTTCCTGGCACGTAGGAAATGTCCCCCCAAATTTGTATGCTGAAATCTTAATCCCCAATGCACTGGTGTTAGGAAGTGGGCCTTTGGGAAGTGATCGGGCCGTAAGGGTAAAGCCTCATGAATGGAATTAGTGCCCTGATACAAGAGGCCCCAGTGAGCTGCGTCCCCCTTCTACCATGTGAGGACACAGTGAGAAGGTGCCATCTATGAACCAGAAGTGGTCGTCCTGAGGCACCGAGTCTGCTGGCACCTTGGTCTTGGACTTCCAGCCTCCAGCTCCATGAGAAATACGTTATTTCTGAAGCCCCCAGTCCCTGGTGTTAGCAGCATGACAAGAAGACTGGCTGTCGGGCAACAGTTGCCAAATGAATGACCCACTGGGTGACTGAATGAATGGACACATTCTCCAGAAGTGCTGTGGAGCAGATAGCATGGAAATTGTTGCCCCATGTTACAGAAAGGGACACAGACATTCTGAGAACCAGTTTGACTCACCTAAGAACATGGAGGTTGGTGGTTGACTTTGGGTGTCAAGGTTTCAAGGGCTGTTGTGGGATGATGGGTCCTGGTCTCGGCTTGCCTTGCATTTTCTACCAAGACCCTGGAGAATTCCCTCTGCCTGCCAAAGCCTACAGGGCCTGCCACAGGTCATGGAGCAAGAAAGGGCCATTTCCCACTCAGAAAATAATGGTGCCCAAATCCCTGTTCACCTTCTTTAATGCTCCAACTTTTCTGAGAGGCCTAATTGAACATTCCTCTGTGGAACCCTCTCGGTGGGACAATTAAGAGGGCTCTTAGCAGCTCCCTGGGCAGGTCTCAGATTTATGTCTCCTGGGGAGGCAGCCTATTAGCTGTGGCCATAAATCTTGGGGCCTTGGCTGGCAAGGTGGATTTTAATAAAATCATAGGGGACGGAGCCAGGCTGGGGCAGCAGATTTCCGGGGGGAGAGCCAACATTCGCCCATAATTAATCGGGACGCCTTTGAGCTCTGGGGAAATGCCCAGGATTTTAATGAAAATTCAGGAGCTGGAAGCAGTGACCAGTTGGCAGTCACACCAGTGTCCCAGCTGGGATGGGGATGCAAAGAAGCTGGGGGAGCTTTGTCACCTCTGCCAAAAGGTCTCAAAATTGGGGCACTATTCAGTGGACAGTGGGAGAATGATTCTGGTTGTGTAACTAGCAGGAGACTTTCATGCTAGCTGGTAAATTGCTTCTCCAACTCCCCATAGCCATCCACTTTGTAGGGACCTTGTCCAGTAATCCCTGAGCTTCCCCATAATCCTAAAACAAAAGGGTGAATGCCTGGCCCAGCAAGGGTCTTCTTCATCCTTCAGTCCTCCTTAGTCAGTGCTCAGGGCTTTCCATTGAGTTTGGTCATCCCTTTAGCCAGAGGCCACATGTTAGAAGGCCCTGGAGGTCCACCCAAACTCCAGACTTTCTTTCCCTCCCTTCTCCTCCCCTCCCCTCTCCTTCCCGTCCCTCCCCTCCCCTCCTCATTCTCTGCCACTGAACTGCAGGAACTTCAGATCAACCTCTTCTTTAATTCTCCTTTAACTCTCTCCGAGGTCTCCTCTCTAACAGTGCAACACTGAAGCTTCCTCCCCAAATTCCTTCCTTGCTGCAACCTCCTCCTGGTCCTCCATTCATCTCAACAAACTCCACTGTTCAGACCAAACACTCAGGCTTCGTCATGTCAGCTCCACTACCTCCCGCAAGCACATCCTGCCAGCTCTTCCTGCAGAGCCCTGTGGATGTCCTCCCCAATTCTTCCCTGGTCCCTGCCACCATTGGCTCCCGCTTGGACCACAGCAGCCCACTCCTGCTTGGTCTCCAGCTTCCATTCCTGCCACCCGTCTCCCCACACAACAGCCCAAGAGAGCTCAAATGTCACTTCTAAGTGTGGGACATTTTCCCATGTGTTTCACACACTCTTTGTCAACCCTCTAGATGAGTATGACAGTATGCACTCCTGTTGCTACCACTTTCTCACTGGCTTCTCCATCCCAGCCTCCTCTAGTTCTGGCCTCTTTCCCAGTCCCAGTTCTCATCACATTACCTGAGTGTCCCCTGCTTGCTGTTGTCACTGTTCAAAGGCATCATCTTCTTGTGTTTGTGCACTCCAAGGCCGGTAATCCCGAGAGTGAGACCTTGACTTTCTGCTCACTAGCAGGAGATACACCATAAAAGTGTGTTACCTCAAACCCAGTTTGTTCTCAGAAGACCATGGATGGGAAACCATTTTGGAATCACATGGTCCCCATACCAGTCTGAGATTAGCCAGAGGGTTTTCCTCCCTGGGAAAAGATCAGCTTTTGTTCTGCATGGACAGATTCCCTGGAATCCCACCCAGGAGCTGCACACTTTTTATATCTCCTACGGTGGTGGTGGTGCGTGTTGGAGGCTGCACCCTGTCAGGGATAAGGTGAGGGATGTGAATTTGAGTGAAAACTCAAATGCTAGGGAGAACTGGGTCATAAGAACTGGATCTTAAACACCATCTAACCATTATTTCATCCAATTATTAAGCAGGGACCTGTGACCCCTAGACAGTAAGTGGCTTGCCTGGGGTCACAGAAGTCCTGGTTACACTAAGAGTGGCTAGAAACCAGGAGTCTGGACTTGGAGTCCAGAATACTCTGCACGTGGCAGGGAGCTCTTCTAATGCTCCACACAGAAACTCAATGTCTGGATTTTTCCTGGCGCTGGGTAAGAATTGTACCCTGGTGACCCAGGCTCCGCCCTGGGGAGGGCGTTTTGCACAGAGTCATTGAAAACTAACAACGTATAGTCAAATCTAAATAGAGTAGACTGCCTTGCAAGTGTGAAACCCTGAGTTCAAACCCCCAGTTTCACCAAAAATAAGCAAACAAACAAATAAGCAAATAAATGCATAAGTACTTACGTAAATGAATGGACTAAGCCCAAATGGCACAAGTTCAGGTTCAGGCTAAAGTCCCTCCAACTAAAAATATTTCCTTTATGTTTACTGTAGCCCCAACCTGGTTATCCAGAACAAATCCTTGATTCCACAAGACTTGATCCATTTCTTGTTAAAGCACTTGGAAGGCAAAAACTTTTAATAAAGTCAAACTGGGTTTAAACATCTGTTACAAGGTGTTTTCTTGATTATAACTTTTGACAGGAGTAGGAAAGAAGCCCTTGAAAGCAAGGCCAGGCACACAGGACAGTAAGCAAAGAATTCAGGATGAAAAAATAGAGCAGGTTGAAGGCAAATGTCACTACTGCACGAGGACAAAGCTCTTGTTTCCCTGCACACACCTGAAGGAATTTGACTCCACAGAGAAGCTCAGGTTGGAGGAGCGTGTGGCTTGAAACGGGCCATGGAGCTGTGATGTGAAAACAGTGTGTTGACACTGTTAAAAGTTGTAAAAAGGAAAGGGGAAGGGAAGTAAGGAAGTCACAGAGGGTGAATAAGACCCAAGAATGCCATTTGCATGGGCGGAAATGTCACAGTGAGGCCCTGTGGACGATCGATATATGCTAATAAGTTTTTCATGAAAAAATTACTGCAGGAAAAATTAGTTTCTGGGAGGTGAGTTTCTGGGAGGTGAGTGTGTGCAGAGCAGCCATCCCAACCAGCTAGGGGCTTCTGCACCCAGGCATTGGGGTTCTGGGAAAGCCTTCCTTAGAGGCAGACCCCTCCTCCAGATAGGGGCTTTTGCTAAAGCCTGATAGAAAATTCCCACAAGGAGCTCTGGCTGGGCCTGGGGCACAGGACGGACAGTCCAGTAGGAAAGAGCTGGACGGACCTCCCTGCTGACCCCCGACCTCAGCCGCCTGTCTGTGAAAGGGGAACAGACCCCACCTCTATGAGATGCAGAGGTCATTAAGGAGGACGCTGTAGGGCCTGGCCCCATGGGTTGAGCGGGAACAGTCTCATTACCGTGAGCCCAGCAGCACAGCCAGGCCAGGCCGTCTTCAGGGCAGCGTTGGCTCGTCCTGCCCGGTTGTTATGGTGTCTGGGTGTTCATTCTGTTGAATCGGTGGACGTCCCCAACTCCTCCATGGTACTCTGAGACCTCAGCCTTGTCCAACCTGCCTGTTTCTCCTGCAACCCCTGGTCTAGTTTCCTGCACCAGTAGCTCACGAGGCAGTGGGTGCAAAATGGTAGAAGGGGAGGAGGCCAGGCTTTAAATCCTGACTCAGCCTCTACCAGCCTCAGTCTCCTCCTTCTGCAAAGTGGGGCCCGCGCCTCTCAGGAACATGGCTGCATTAGGAGACATTACAGCAGGGCTTCACGGAGTGATGGCACCAGGTAAGGATGCAGCATGAATCCCCCGAGTGCTCATCGTGAATCTGTTCTATTGCTTCCCTAGACCCAGGTCACATCCCCTCAGCCTCAGTCTTTCCATGATGGCCTCATGGCTCTGCACCCTCCACCCACCACTCCAATTGCTTTGTCTCCAAGGGAACGGCCATATTGATCGGGCCTGGGCCTTTGCTCACGTGGCCTGCCTGCCCTGCCCTCCTCTCCACTGAACACTTTTGACTCTCAAGTGTCACTGTTACTAACAAAGCTGGTGTGACCACTCCAGTGGTGGACCTGGCCACCCCACAGGTGGCTCCAACCACCCTACAGGTGGGTATTCACACTATAGGTACATCTGACCATCCCACAAGCAGTGGTCACTCCCCCCACCCCAGGTGGACTGGTGGAAGTGCCCTTATTTGTAACCCCTGGTCTGTACTTCCATCTGTCTCTGTGTCTGTCAGTCTGGGCCCGTGACGGCTGTGTCTCTAGGACAGAGGCCAGGCCAGGCACACAGACAGGTCCTCAGCAGTGTCTGCTCTGTAGAACACATCCTGTGGATCAAATAGTTTCCAGAAAAGTAAGGTCATCCCCCAGCTCCCTACTGCCATTGTGCCCCTAAACTCAACAGAGCCCCCCATCAACAAGGAAGAATCATGGCTTTAACCAGCTTCTCGGGATGCCCAAGAGCAAAGCAGCTTAATTATATCTTAATAACTGTTTTGCAACATAGGATTTATAATTACTAAATGTGTGATAACTGCTTCTTAAATGCCCATGCTCTTTAAAAAACCTAATTTATAATTTAAAAAGCTGACACTTCTCAGAGTGCTTTATTTTATCTTGTCGGGAGAAATGGAAGAGTAAGTTATTGAAAACCTTTATTTTTCATTAGCCTTAAATTCAACGACAATTAATGTGCCCAATTTGATTATAAACTGCACAAATTAAACAATAAAGAGCTGTCTAATGAGAAATTAATTATGAGGAAGGGAAGGGGAGCCAGGCTGGATAAAAGCAATAACTTACGGCCCACGGCAGCATGTGTCAGCCTTTAAAGGAGATGAAGCGCCCTTTCCTCAATGTGTGTCTTTGCTGATAGGACCCGTCACAGATCAGTTGATCCAGAAGCCATAACAGGCCAGTAATTGAAACTGCCGAAATCAATAGTGCTGACAGCCTTAATTAAATTAAATATGGCCACGATGGGCTCCCAGCGCCCGGCGGCAGCGGGCCACTTGACCCTCTGGCGGGGCGCTCCTGATGGAGTGCAGCGGCATGATGGATCTGACCCCAGGGGACAGTTGGGGACCCGGCTCCTGCAGAAAGAGGCTCTGAGCAAGCAGAGTGGGCGCTGCCCCACCCCCTGCAGCCCGCCCAGCAGGTCTGGTGACTGAGCAGGACTCACTTGGCCGGATGTCAGCTCTGTTCTCTCAGTAGTTAGTAAGTCTGTGTCCTGGGGTGTCTGGTCTGGGGGTGCAGGGGAGCCCCTGAGTAGAGCAGGGAAGGCAGGAGGGGAAAGCCAAAAGCACTGGTGAAGCCCTTCCTGACAATCATCGCTGCCTACCATGCCCCTGGGTGAGAGGCAGAAATGGCAGGAGAAACTGCTTCAATTTCCAGATCTACCACTGAGGACTCGAGGGCCAAGCCTCAATTTCCTCCTCTGTGAAGTGGGTATGTGTGTTCAGAGACTTGTATAAGCTATAGACACAAAATGCATGGTCCCAGAGGCAGAGCCCAGCTGCAGGGAGACAGTTGACAGTGAACAGACACCAATGCAGAGCCATCCTGTCTCTGCCATCCCATAGTGCTCTGAGCAAACAGTACTGGGCGGGTGGTACCATGAATCATTCCAACTGCAAACGCAGAGCTTAGAACCCTCTGACCTGAGTCTGTTCTTCCCCGGGGGTGGTATGACCATGAATGAAATACGCTCAGTGTTTCCACACATGAGCCTGCCCTGTAAGAAAAGTAAAAGACTAACCAACTCCTTTTAACAGATGAGAAAACTGAGGTTCAGAGTGGTTTAGGCAACGTGACTTGGTCACAGAGTGGGCTAGTGTGGGAGCTAGACACAACTTTTCTACCCAATCAGAAAGGGATCAAAAGGTAAAACCCCAGACCCTGGCCTGGGAAGCTCTGGTGACCAACCAGGCTCTGTTGAGCTCCTAGAGTCTGGACCCTTCCCTCTTCCCCAGAGCCCTGATAAAGGGATCTAGTTTATTTTATTTCTTTTTGGCAGTATTTAGGTTTGAACTCAGGGCCTCACACTTGCTAGGCAGGCACTCTATCACTTGAGCCACACTGCCAGCCCGAGGGGTCTAGTTTAGAAGAAGAAACATGAAACTTACAGCCTCTCTCTAAGATTTGTATTTGTGACTGCTCTTCCTGCTCTTATTTCTCCCTCTCCCCAATCCAATTAATTTTTTTAGGTACATAGAAAGATCTAGAACACGTGCTCCCCTCCTGACACTATTATGACTTTGGGTTAGCACACTGATACCAGAAGGGTGCTCTACCACCCCACAAGGAAGCAGAAGATGCTGGCATTTGACAGAGAGCACTGGTTGGATGCAAACCCTGGTTCCACAATATATTAGCTGTGTGACTGTGGACATGTCACTAAGCCAGATCTGCTTTCTTTCTCCACATCTGACCATTGGGACCAGAGATGCCTTCCTCTCAGAACCAGCGTGCCACTGGAGCAAGCCCAAGAGTGGTACGAATGGTGGCACCTTGGTCACGATCAGACAGTGGCACCCTCTTGCCTCGGCCCCAGGTTGAGCAAAGGGAAGAAAATTCAAGGCATGTGATCAGGTTCTGAGATCCTGTTCCTTCCTTACTGAGGAAAAAAAAAAAAATCAGTGCCTACAAAAAATGCTGGCCTCGTAAACATTGGTTTTCACCATAGGGAGCTGAACAAATAAATATCTTCACACTTTGCCGGGCTGTTGGCGGTTCGAGCTGACTTCTTAAATGACATGAACGAGGCAGCGCGAGTTCCCCGGTGTTTATGTCAGCGCTAACAAACTGTCCCTTCATTACAGCCTGCCTGAGATCAGAGGACCAGGTTATTGAAGGAGACGCCTTTGAGATGCCCAAGTTGTTGCTGTGACAACTCCACCAGAGGGCGGGAGGCAGCGAGGGTGACTCTTGGACAGGGCCAGGCTCCAGGCTGCAGCGCCAGAGATCAGATAATCCCAGCCTGGGGTCCCCAGACCCCTATCTCAAGGCCTTAGGGAAGGGGTATCTTAGAGGGCAGTGGGAAAGCCAGCAAGCCACACGGCTCAACACAGTTTTCTTACAGTCAAGATGGTAACAAGATAACTGCCAGGACCCCTGTGAGGGCCAAGAGCTAAGCTGTTGCCTTGGGGTGAACTGTACTGAATTCCCATTCAGCTGTGTGACCTTGAGCAAAGTCACTCACCCTCTCTGAGTGTCTGGTATCCCTGGTGACCATGGGCATGGTTCGCCTTGTAGGTTTCCTGGGGAGTCCAGGGCGCTCCAGTCCCAAGCCCCACACAGGGCTCCAGCACTGGATTTCAGCACTCAACACTCCAGAGGTGTCACTCTACCTGCATGAACTCGGACAAGTCACTAACCTTGTGACCCTCATCTTCAGAATGGAGACAATGCCTCAAACTCAAACCCAAATGAGTGAGAGGAGGGAAAGTCCTGTTGTAGTTAGAAAATGAGTTTTTTTGTTTGTTTGTTTGGTGGTACTGGGGTTTGCACTCTGGGTCTTGAACTTGCTAGGCTGCAGCTCTGCACTTGAGTCACACAGCTCAAATGTTCATTGTTCATGAATGTCCTCAGAGATGTCAGGCTAGGAGGGTCTTGGTGCCTTGGTCCAGGAGGACACTGAGGTTTACAGAGACTGGGAACCTCTTCCAGGCAGGTGCTCACCTCAGGGAACAGTGCATCACACACGTGTGCACGTGCACACTCCTCCATAGACCACAAATTGCTGGTGGAATTATGGTCACCCTGTGAAAAAATTACAACAGAGAAAAACAAACACTCTTTCAATCTGAGCCCTTCACTGGAGTGCCGCCCTGACCACCTATGTGGGGCCCAGGCCGCCTGCTGCTGCTCTATCCTGGAGTCCCCACACTGCCGAGATGATGGCAGGAAATGGGTCTGCTCTGCCCACCTGGGGCTGTGTCCACTGCAGCATGGAAATGCAGAGGACGGAGTACCAGGATCAGGAGGCAGGTTCTACCTTCATTCAAGTTTCTTCCACTAGCTCCTCCACTATTCACTTGTTCATTCAGCCATCCTCACTGGGCTCCTGCTCCTTGTGGCATCATGCCAGGGCTGTGATGTGGGTCAATCAAGCAGGATTCCTTCCTCCTTCCATAATCCTTTAACCCCATCCATACTTCTACCTGCCCACCCCGCATGTGTGTATGCACGTGTGGAAGTTGATCTTCACTGCCAACTTGATTGAGAAGGGCTTGGGAGATTAGTGTGCACAGCTGGGGTGAGGGCGTTTCCAGAGAGGATTCATCCTGAATGTGGATGGCACCTCCCATGG
Organism: Castor canadensis; assembly: GCF_047511655.1. Lineage (NCBI taxonomy): Eukaryota > Metazoa > Chordata > Mammalia > Rodentia > Castoridae > Castor > Castor canadensis. The sequence continues at coordinate 149,750,028 of NC_133394.1, forward strand.
GCTGGGACCCAGATGGAACAGAACATGAGGAGAAGAAGGAAGCCTGTTAACACGCTAACACAGGTATTCTCCCTACCTCCCTCTCTCCTTTCCCTTTCCTCCCTCCCTGCCTCTCTCTCTCTCTCTCTCTCTCTCTCTCTCTTCCCTTCTCCCTCCCTCCTCACTCCTTCCCTCTTTCTCTCTCTCTCTCTCTTTCTCTCTCTTCCCTTCTTCCTCCCTCCTCACTCCTTCCCTCTTTCTCTCTCTCTCTCTCTCTACTTCCTGGCCACAATGAACTGAAACCTCTAAAACCTCCTCCCTTAAATTGTTGTGTTCAGGTATTTTTCATAGTGATGAAAAGTCTCACCAACACAGCATGCATCCATCTGTCATCCATCCATCTACCATCATTTGTCCATGTATCAACTATCCATCAGCCCACCCACACATACATTTGTGATGCACTTCATTGGCACCTGTATGTCTATCCATCCATCCATCCATCCATCCACCTACCCATCCACCCATCCACCCACCCATCCATCCACCCATCCACCCATCCACCCATCCATCTATCCATCCATCCATCCATCCATTTGTCCATCCATTCATACATCCATTCACCCATCCATCCATCCACCCATCCATCCACCCATCCATCCATCCATCCATCCATCCATCCACCCATCCATCTATCCACCCATCCATCCACCCATCCATCCATCCACCCATCCATCCATCCACCCATCCATCCATCCATCCATCCATCCATCCATCCATCCATCCACCCATCCATCTATCCACCCATCCATCCACCCATCCATCCATCCACCCATCCATCTATCCACCCATCCATCCATCCATCCATCCACCCATCCATCCATATATCTATCCATCCATCCATCCAACCATCCATTCACCCATCCATCCATCCACCCATCCATCTATCCATCCATCCATCCATCCATCCACCCATCCATCCATATATCTATCTATCCATCCATCCATCCATCCATCCAACCATCCATTCACCCATCCGTCCATCCACCCATCCATCCATCCATCCATCCACCCATGTATCTACCCATCTACTTAGCCATCCATGTGTGTGTTGAATACACACACACACACACACACACACAAAGCACACATTCAACTCTCTCTTTCTCCTCCTCCTTATCTATCTATCTAGCAACCAAAATCTACACACTAGCCAGGTGTGGTAATACACACCTGCAATCCCAGCACTCAGGAGGCTGAGGCAGAGGAAGTATTTGAGGCTGGCCTGGTCTACATAGTGAGTTCAAGGTCACTTGGAATTTTGGTAAAACTCTGTCTCAAAAAAAAAAAAAAAAAAAAAGAGGCTAGAAAGAGATTTTAAGTACCTGGTCCATACCATGGTGGGGCTGGAAAGTCTCAAATCAGTGAAGCAGGCAAGCAGTGGGAAATTCTGAAAAGAGTTCACGTCATAGTCTTGAGCTCAAACTCTGCAGGCTGGGAATTCAGCAGGGGGTGGGGGTGGGGATAGAGTGTGCAGGGGTTCTGCACTGAAGTCTGGGGAGAATCTTCTCGAGAATCCCCAGTCTTTGTCCTTTAGGTCTTCAACTGATTGGATGAGGCCCACCTGCATCACAGAGGGTCACCAGCTTCCCTCAGAGTCCCCTGATTCTAGATACTGATCTCCTCTACAGATACCTTGACCACAATATCTAGACCAGTATGCTACCAAGTAAGCAGGCACCATCACCTCACCAAGTTGGCTGGCGAGCTTGGCAATCCCTTGAGCTCCTCTGGCCTTCAGCACCTGCCTCTCTGAAAAGAGGAAGACTTTTCAGTGGCAGTGGTGTTTAAGACTTCAGTCAAAAGTGAAGGTGAAGTGTTGAGCCCAGTGCTCCTCACACAGCAGGTAAGCAACGGACATCCAGGCCTCCCAGCCTCCTCAAGAAGACTGGGCTTGGAACCAGGTCACCATGAATGATCACACGTCCCCCTGAGTTTGGGGAACCCACAATGGTCTTGGATAGAATCAGTCTGAGGCTGACAAAGCTAGGTAGAGGTCTTCTATGGGGCCAGAGCAGGGGCCTCGCTGTCCTCCAGTAACTGGCCTCTGAAGGAAGAAGAATACCAGCCCCAGGCACCACAAAGGAGCTGCCTCTGGTCTGGCCTCATTTCTCTGCCATAATTGCTGCAGAGAAAGAAGTCTGCAGAGAGTCAGAGGCTCAGACATGGCAGCAAGGATAAGGTGGGAGCCTACAGGGCCCCGCAAATTCAGGCAGACCTTTGAAGATCAAAATCTAATGCTCACCTCTGTTTTGCAAGGGACTCTGCTGGGACTTGGCCCAGTGCTGTGGAAGGTGACATTTTTTCATTGCTTTTGCTCTCAGCTCCAAACTCTGTGTGGCCTTTCAGGTCCCCCACAAGCTGGCTCCTTCCCACCACTTCCAGCTCATCTCTGGCCAGCACCTGTCCCTGAGCTGCCCAGTGTGTGTTGGGTTGAGTGGGTCCTCCCCCTCCCCGCCCTCCGCAAACCTCATGTTCACCTGCGACCTATGAATGTGAGGTTATTTGGAAATAGATCTCTGCAGATAACAATAAAATGTGGTCATATCAGATTAGTGCAGGTCCCAATTCCACGTGACTGGTGTCCTTTTCCGAAAAGACACACAGACACACAGGGAAAAGATGGTTGGGTACAGGGGAAGGCAGAGGTTGGAGGGATGCATCTGCCAGCCAGAAGTTAGAAGAGGCAGGAAGGATTCTCCCCAGAGCCTTCTGAGGGCTCGAGGTCCTGCTGACCCTGGATTTTGTACTTCAGCCTCCTGATGGCGAGAAAATGAATTTCTGCCACTTGAAGCCCTCTGGTTTGTAGTTATTGTTTCAAGAGTGACTTTGTTACAGGAAGCGAATATACAGTTCATCACAGATCTCAGTGCCCCCCATTCCAGTCCTCAGCAGGGATGTCACCCCTCTGGGAAGACCTCCTCTGGGTCCCCAGCCCTGAGCACACCTCCCTGGTATCAGCACTGATAACATCTGGTGACATTGCTGTCTTGCTGGTATCTGTGTGCCTCCCCAGGGACTAGGGACCCCCAGGAGATGCACTCACCCTCAAGCCTCAACACTGCCTGGCACATAGCAGGGGCTCGGAAATGTCTGTCCTCCCTGACATGACCTGGAGTCCAGAGGCACACACAGCACAGCACAGCGCCTTTCTGGGGCCTGGGCTCAGCTCTGAGGCCATGGCAAAGTGTTTATTTCTGGCATCGCTGACCTGGAGGTGTAAATACATACCCAGTCGAGACACAGCCATTTCTATCTTGGACTTAAAATAAACTCATCTCTGTAATGTGTAGTCTGAGAGTTTCCCAGGCTTTTATTAAGCCTGGCAGGACCTCTGAAGGCAGTAAAGCTCGCCCAAGGGCATGGAAGAAACTTTGACTTCACTGGGCAGGGTCCCAGGCCCTATGGCACCCCCTACTCCTCCCTCTCCCTCTTCTCCCTTCCTTTTCCCTCCCCTTCCCTTCTTCTTCTCCTCCTCCTCCCTTCCTCTTCTTTGCCTCTCTTCCTCCTCCCCTCCCTCCTCTCCTTTCTTCATCTTTGCTCGGCTTAATGGAACCACCTTTGTGCAACCACTCTTCCCTAAAACTCAGGCCTCCTTCCCTCCCCTCCTACATCCAACTCCTCCATCTGCTCAGCCCTCCCTGTTACAAAGCAGCTTTTCCATGAGCTCTTCCTTCCCCCCTCTCTCCACACCCTTTCTCTTCAATGAGCCACAGGTGGGCTCTGTGTGGGGACATCTGACCCAGTGCCTGCCCCTGCAGAGCCCCTCAACGGCTCCCCATTGCCTTCGGAGGAAAGATCACCTACAAAGCCAGGTAAATAGTTCACGAGACCCTGTCTTGAAAAAAACCATCATGAAAAAGGGCTGGTGGAGTGGCTCAAGCCTTCAGAGTGCCTGCCTAGCAAGTGTGAGGCCCTGAGTTCAAACCTTAGTGCCACCAAAAAGAAGCTCTTTAAGAAGTGGTTCCTGGGAGGGGGTGGGGGCAGGGGGGAGAAATGACCCAGGCCTTGTATGCACATATGAATAATAAAATAAAAAAAAAAAAAGAAGTGGTTCCTGAGTCTGCTTACCCCACCCCTTAGTCATTTCCAAGTGCCACTCTACTGTCCAATGTCCCAGTCCATCTAGAACCAGCCACACTGCACACCGTAGGCCCATACCCCCAGGTCTCTTCTTCCTGCATTTTCCTGGGTGACCAGCCTCTCCACGCCCTTCCAGAGCCCTGTCTGCCCCTTCCAGCGCCCTCTGACCTCTGACACCTGCAGCGTCCCCAGCTCCCTTGGTGAGGCAGCACATGGGGTCCATATCTTGCAGTGGAGGTTCACATACCAGCCCCTAACTGAGTCTCACCTGCTGGGCCACTTGAGGGTCTCCTCCTTGGGGTACCTGAGTGCTCATGTTGTCCTGACAGTGAGAAAAGGTTGGTCCTGGGAGCCCTGGCCTATGCCTGGCTCATCCGGGACCTTTCCTTGCCCATTTACCCTTTTGTCCTCTGAAGCTGGTCTGAGCCTGGAACAAAATGTGTCAATGCTCACGAGATGAATGAGAGAAAGAGTGAGGTAAAGTGTAAACAGCAGGTGGACACGGAAAGGGGCAGGTAGAGAAAGGTGCCCAGTGAGTGCTCCAGGCATGCTCCCCAGCCATCCATGTGGTACCCATGTTACAGTTGTGAAAACCAAGGCCCAAGGAACTGTCCCCAGCTGCCCATCTGTTTGAATGCACATCTGTCTTGTTCTTTCACCTGTTCACCATCAACTTCAGGGACATCTGCCTAGCCAAGTGCAGCTTTTGTCATTGCTGTGCAACTGAGTTTCCAGTGCTGATGCTAATGTGTAAATGGCAGTGTTTTTCATTGTAAAAGTCATTTTAGAGAATCAGGGAACTAAAAGCAGCAAATGGAATATCTGATAATTCCATCACTCCAGGACAACCTTTGTTACAATTGTCACGTTCTCTCATCTTTTCTCTGTGGTATGTATACGGTACAAGGGTTTAGAGTCACAATCTGACGTCGTATTAAGTTGTTTTCACTTGCTACTGTACCTTCAGCATTCCTCCTCACCAGAACTTCCCGCCTTCTTTATTAAGCACTTATTCAATGTCAGGCCCTGTCACAAATGTGGATTTGCATTCATGTTATCTAGGTGCACCAAGCATTATTACCTCTCCTAGTGAGGCGTTTAAGTGGTTTTGATTTTTCACTATGATAATTCTGCCGTATGTTTTTACGGGCAAAATTTTCTTCCTGCACTTGAGTAAGCAATTAGGCTTTAAAAGTTAAATATCACAGGGCTGAGGATGTAGCTCAGTGGTAGCATATTTGTACAATACCCACGAGGCCTGAGTTCCATCCTCAGGACTCAAAAAAAAAGTATATTGTTTAGTGCTTAATTCGGAACACATATATTACAATTGGAATGATGCAAAGAAGCTAGCATGGCCCCGGGGCCCGGATGGTGTGGAAGCTGGTGGAGAGGGCCATGTGTGTAAAGCCTGCTCACTGTCTCTCTCAGAGCAGAAGGGCGGAAAGACAGAGCTACCTGCCATGCCTAGCCAGCCCCATATGGTAATGGGTTCTCCTTGGCAGCTGTGTCTGGAGTTTGGAGGTTGTTTTGTAAAGAGGTTAAATAAAATTTTGTAGAAAGACAAAAAAATAAAGTGAAATATTGCTATGCACTGAGTTTTGTCCCCTCCCAAAGTCACACCTTGAGGCCCTAACTCCCAAGTCACCGTGTTTGGAAAGTGGGCATTTAGGAGGCACCCAAGCTTAAGTGAGGTCAGCAGCGTGGCCTGTGAGTCTAGTGTCCTTGTGAGGATCGAGAAGAAATTGCAAGAGAAGGCCATGTGACCTGCAGGAAGGAGGTGGCCATCTGTAAGCGAGGATGAGAGCCCTTCCAGGGGAAGAACCCTGCGGGGCCTCGATCTCGGACGTCAGCCTCCATGACTGCGTGAAAGTACTCTTCTGTGGTTTAAGCCCCGGGTCGGTGCTGCTTGATCCTGACAGCCTGACCAAAACCAAAGATTTGGATGATGGGGAAAGTTGAAAGGGGCAGGTGTATTTGTCAAGACCGAACAAATGGTACACTTTAAATAGGTATTGCTAATTTTGGTTACCTCTCAATAAAGCTGTTTATGTAAAATAAATATCACTGTTCAGAATATATATTCTGCACCATATTTCTTCTTGATAAGCCCCTTCCGGTCACAGAATGTCTGGGGACCCCTGTAGGACTTCACACCAGACTGTCCTCTTTGTATCGGTGGCGTTCGTGAGCTGCTCCCTCTTTATTCAGTCTCAGTGCTCAGCATGGAGCTTCCCAGAGGCTCTGTCATCCCCGCTGGTGTGCTTGGCCAGGTCCCAGCCCTCTCTGAGCCTGTCCTCATCTGTGGGATAGGATGAGGATTGCTGCGTGAGACCTATTAGCCACTGAGGCAAAGACCTTGGTGTGTGGGAAGAGCTTGAATACTTTTGGTAAGATTATTGTGAGGAAATCATCAGGCCCTGTCAAGTTCAAGTTAAATACAAGCAGACCAAGCCTCCCACCCTCCCTCACCTGACCGCCCCCACCAACCGTGTCCCCAGGAAGGACTGACAGCTTCCTCAAAGTGCGGCCTCTGCATCACAATCACCTGGCTTAAAGTGAGGCTTAAGCCAGGCATGGTAGTGCCTGCCTATAAACCCAGCCCCCAGGAAGCTAGCCCGATTATGTAGTGAGAAATCGCTCCAAAAAAAGATGAAACAAAAAGACTTTAACAATTTAAAATAAAGTGCAGATTTAAGGGTTCTGAATTAGATTGAGGATTGGGGACCTGATATAGCATTGTGACATCACCTGCAGAGATGCTGAGGACCCCCTCCCCAGTCACATTGTTACAGTTGAATACGAACCGCCCCCACTCATGAGTTAGCCTAGCCCTCCAGGTGGGAGGTTCTGGAAAGTTTAGATGGTGGGGCTTAGCTGGAGGAAGCAGTAACTGGCGGCGGTCCTTGGTACGATCTTATTCCCAGCCCCTCTCTGACTCTTTCTCTCTGCTTCCTGTCCACCTTGAAGTGGGATGCGTCTCTGCCACACACTCCCACCGCCATGTTGTCCTGTCCAAGTGACCGTGGACTGAAACGTGAGCCAAATAAATCATGTCTCCCTTACTTGTTTCTGTCAGGTATTTTGTCACAGCAAGAAAAGTAACCGAGACACACGCATTAACCACTTTACTGGGAATCGCCTCAACTCCTGTTAGAGTTTACCCAGCCCTCCTCACCCAGCCAAGGCACAGGGCTGAGAAGTCCTGAATGAAGATCCAGTGTAGAACATCCCTGTCATATCCACTTGAGGTGGGTCTCATGGCGTCTCCATCGTGCAGGGGATAAAGATGTCACAGTGTGCAGCTGGGCTTCTAACCTGGGTCTGTCTTGTTTTGAAAGGCAGCGCCATTACTCTCTACACTGTTGTATGCATGCATTCCTTAACAGAGTTTTACTTAGTATTCTCTAAGTATCAAGCATTTGCTAAGTGCCAAAATTAAACCTGTTGTGCTAGAAACCAACAGCACAAAACAGGCGTAGTCCACACACACACACACACACACACACACACACACAGAAGAACCAGAATGTACAGTAAGCCTCAGGATACAGGGTTAATATGCAAAGGCCCGATGTCTCCTTCTGTACCACAAATGAACAGGTAGAACGTGAAATTATAAACACAGTGCCATTTATGCAACCATCCTCTAAAATAAAATACACAAGTATAAGTAAATCTAACAAGACATGTATAAGGTCTGTGAGTGAAAAACTACAAAACCCTGATGAAAGAAATCAAAGAAGAGCTAAATAAATGGAGAGAGGTCCCTCGTGCATGGGTCAGAAGACTCGAGATCGACCAGGTGCCAGACCCTCCCAACTTACTCTAGACATTCAATGACATCCCAATCAAAATCCCAGACACTTGTTTTGTAGATCCCGACAAACTGTGTCAAGTTTGTGTGGGAAAGAAAAAGACCCAAAAGAGCCAGCACAATATTGGAGAAGACCAAAGTTGGAGGAGACACCTACCTCACTTCAGGACTTGGCATAAAGCCACAGTAACCAAGACTGGTGTCAGCATGGTAGGACATTGGCAAATAGACCACGGATAAATAGACACGAAGATCAACGGGACAGAAGAGAGCCCAGCAACACATCCACAAAAATGTACTGAACCCATCTTTGACTGAAAATACATGCAGAAGGATGGAAGGAAGGAAGGAGGGAAGGCTGGAAGGGAGGGAGGGAGGGAAGAAATAGAGGGAGGGAGGGAAGAAGGGAGGAAGGAATGGGGGGGAAGGAAGGAATGAAGGAATGAGGGAGGGAAGGAAGAAATGGAGGGAGGGAGGAAGGAATGGGGGGAAGAAAGGAATGAAGGAATGAGGGAGGGAAGGAAAGAAGGAAGGGAGGAGGGAAGGAGGGAGGGAGGGAGGAAGGACAAAAGGAAGGAAGGAAGGAAAAAATCTACACACAGAACTTACTTGCTTCATAAAAACTAAATCAAAATGCACTACAGACATAAAAGAAAAATGCAACACTATAAAATTCCTTGAAGATAACAGGAGAAGACCTGGATGCACCTTCTCCATCATGCATTCTTCACTACATCAAACATGAACACCACCAAGCGTGAATGCTAGTGTGAATTACTGACTTAGCTAATGATGGGTCTGTGTAGGTTCATCAGTTGTGACAATACCACTGATTATCATGGGTGCTGATAAGGTGGAGGCGGTGATATGTGGGGTGTAGTGGTGTACAGGATATCTCCGCACCTTCCTTTCAATTTACTCTGCATCTCAAACCAAAAGAGTGTATCAGTCAGGATAGGACAGGTTGAGCTGCAGTAACAAACAACCCCTCAATCTCCCTGCTTAAAACAACAAAAGTGCTTTTCTTGCTCATGGTGCATGTCCACCATGGGTAGACCAGACTGCTCTGGCCAGATTGATGAAAGAGCCATTTCTCAAGTGTTGTTGGTCACCAGACCTTCCTTCAGGAAACAGAACATTCTGGAGACTTGCAATAGACATTAACTCTTTTACCTGGAAGTGACACAGTTATTGCTGCTTACTGTCACATGACTACATCCACCCTTGAAGGCCAAGGAGAGCCATTCTCCTCTTTGTCTGTTCAGGCATGCCTGGGTCTGGATGACTTTTAGATTTACGAGGCTCATGGTTCTGGAGGCTGGGGTGGGGTGGTCCAAGCGTGTGGTGCCAGCATTCTGGAAAGCCTTCTTGCTTTGTCATCTGATGGGGTGGAGGGCAGGAGAGCATGGGCACAAGAAGGGAAAGGGGCCAAACTTGTCCTTGGTTGTTTTGGTTTGTTTCATTTGAAGTGGGGTCTCACTATGTAGCCCAGGCTGGCCTTGAACTCACATCCTCCTGCCTCAGCCTCCCCAGGAACTGGGAATACAGGCTCACACCACCACACCCAGATATGAACTGACTTTTTTTTTCTCATGGTTCTGAGGTTTGAACTCAGCCTCATGCTTGTAAGGCAGGCACTCTATCACTTGAGCCATGCCCCCAACCCTTTTTGTTTTAATTATTTTTCAAATAGGGTCTCCCATCTTTGCCTGGTCTGGACCCTCACTCTCCTATTTATGCCTCCTGCATATCTGGGATGACAGAACAGTAGCAGCTTATTAGCTGAAGTGGGGTCTTGATAACTTTGCCAGGGCTGACCTAGAACCAAGGTCCTTCCAGTCTCTGCCTCTTCCAGTAGCTGGGATTGTAGTCAAGAGGCACCACGCCCAACCTAAACTCATCCTTTTGATCACAACCCACTTCCATGAAAACTAACCCACTGCTGCGACATTGGGTGGCTGCCCTCACGGCCTTATCACCTCCCACCAGGCCCTCTCAGCACTGTTGCCTGGACAATCAAATTCCAGCTCCAGTTCTCAAACCACAGCACTTTTAGACACAGAGAACAGCACTGCCCCTACAGAAGGAAACCCCTACACTCATGATAACCGCTCTGGAAACACTGAAGCAGGCTTGTGGGACAGGAGACAGGGTGCAAAGGGCAGGGGGCCCTTTCCATGGCCGATCTGTGTGGCATTTGAGCACTTGGAGTGCTCACTTTGGATTAAGGAGGATGACTGCTCTGATTACCTTTCCTTCTTTCTCTGATGAATAAGGTAGACTTGTAAGGCTAATCCTGAAGGATCGTGTCAACATTCTCCTCAGCACCCCTGGGAACGATGCTTTCCCTTCTGGATCTCAGTTTTCCTGCCTGTGAAATGGGCCTACTGACCCTGCTAAGCAGTCCTAAATTGGCTGTCCTCGTCTTATAAAGCCTCTAATGCCACCACGGGGGCCCTGCCCTCATGACATCAGCTTATCCCACTTACCTCCCAAAGGCCCATCTTCAAATTCTACCCACATAGGAATCTGGGGTTAAGTTTCCAACACATGAACTTTGGGGACACATCACCCCACAGCACTATCACATCCCACTAAACTCAACAGTCTAGCTGCAGAGAGCTACCCCTCCCCACCCAGGAACAAAGGAGTTGGGGGGAGGATGAGAGGAGGAAGGGGAAGGAGAGAAGGACACGGATAGCTTGGTCCCTGCAGTGAGCACAGCTCTGGCCGCCCGGTCACATGGAGCACTCCTGCATGCAGTGACTGCAGATGCCCAGGAGCAAAGCTGCCTTGTGGATACTGGAGGTTACTCGCAGCCTCGAGCCGAGAAGCCATTCTTCAATTTCTAATAAACTCCCTGAAGTAGAGATGACACACAGTAAATCAGCCTTCCATGAGCCCGTCTCGAGGTAATCTTTTCAATTATCTGCTGTGCAAGGCATGCCCTATGGTCAGCAAACACAGGGGACGCCAGCCAGACCAGCAGACACACAGATACGTGCAGCCGATGGCCCCGTGTGCCCAAGACCAGACCCACTAGCCAGTGTCAAAGGCAGTGGAGCGGGGAGAAGGAGTGTGTGACACCCCTAAGAAGAGGACTGTGGGAGCTGGGAAGGAGGTCAGGGACCAGGGACTGTGCACCCATGGCATCCCAGGAAAGATCCTCTGAGCACCCAACACCTTCCTGACAGTATGCAGGAGCGGGGCAGGGCCTGGCGTTCCAGTGGGGGAGGGACAAGAGACCCAGATAAGACAGGGTGGGACAGAAAGTAACTGAGTGAGACATATGGAAGGTCCAGAAAGGCCTTTCTGAGGAGCTGACATACGAACTTCTCAAGTAAGCCCTACCACTTTCCACCCAGGTGTCTTGGAGGAAGTTACTTGACTTCTCTGAACCCATATTAGGACCCCACAAAGGGGAGAAGATATCAGCACATGATACAGGCCATGGAGGAGTGAGGTACTTCCCAACTGCATCTTCACTCAACTCATGTGACCAAATTCTCCTCCTCCAAGAAACCTCCTTCTGCTGGCACTGCCCCCAGGATCCCTCCTGGTTCCAAACAGAGCGTCCTTTCTCTTTCCTCTGCAGGCCTCCCATCGTCCCATCTCTAAGGAGACCGTGCATGCTCTTGTGAGTCATGTGGTCTCTTTAAATTGAGTGAGAACTCCTTAGGACCAGACTCCCAGTGTCTCACTTGACCTGTGGACCCCTTGCATCAAGCACAGGATATGCTACTCATTGTCTGCTGCCTTGTTGGTGGAGGAGTGGGCAAATAGGAACATGCGTGGAGGGAGGGCTGGATGTGTGGGTAGGTAAAGGAATTGATAAAGAGATGGAGGGAGGGAGATAGGGAGGGAGGGAGGGGTAGGTGCATGGTAGATGGAGAATGAACTGGTAGGTAGGTAAAGTGACAGATGGATAGATGGATGGATTCATACATGCATGGATGGGTGAAAGGATGGAGGGATGGATGGATGACGAATGGGTGGGTAGATAAAGTGATGAATGGATCTATGCACATATAGATGGATAGATGGCTGGGTGAGTGAATAAACAACTGATGGATTGGAGGATGGGTGGATGGACAGATAGATTGGGGTGCATGCATGAGTGATGGATGGGGGGATGGCAGTAGGGTGGATGGATGGGTACAGGGATGGATGGGTAGATAGGTGTATGGGTAGGTGGGTAAATGGGTGAGTAGGGCAGTGGGTGAATGAAAGCCAAGACTTAGGGAAATGTGAGGTTTGGAATCAAGGGCCTGGGACAGGTAGCTATGCAGAGGAGAAGAGCAATTTCTTCTTCAAAGACAGGAGAAATTTTTTTCTGAGGACCAGAGGGGAATCAGGAAAACACTTTCTCTTGTCCCTTCACTAGTCAAGCATATATTCAACCATAGGCTGGCTCTGGGGACCTAGCTAAATGAGGAAGGGGACAAGTGAATGGATGGGACTGAGCTGTGGTCAGCACTATGTGAGCAGAACATTTTGGGAGATGCAGAGGAAGAGCCGCTACCCCTCCTGCTGGTTGGCATGAGGAAGGCCACCAACAGAGCTCCTCATGGCTTGTGATCCTGCATTCTAAGCAGCCTTGGCACTTGGCAGCGGGTGACTTGACATCTTTTCCTTGCCACCTCTGGGCAGGCCTGTCCATGCCCGAGCTCAGCTTGGGAACTCATGCCTGCCTGGGGAGCCCTGAGGACAATACTTGGCAGATGCTAGCAGAGATGGGGGTTTCTTTTTGTTGTGCTACTCCATCCACTCAGGGCTGGGGTCATTCTCCCCATTTTGTAAGTGAGGAATAGGAAGCTCAGACGGGGAGATGTCTTCCCCAACATCACTCAGCTGCACAGCCTAGGGACCAGATTTGGTAACCAGGATGGGCAACCCTGGACCCCATTCCCTTCCAACCAGGCTGTGTACCTGCTCAGCATGGATGTCCCATCTCTGTTGCCAGGGTAACCTCCCTCTGTGCCCAGCATTCACCTCCTGGAGCGTGACTCCTGCACCTGACATCATAATCTTCTGTGACATCTTAATCAGCTCCCAGGCAACACCAGTGCAGTGGCATCAACACTGCTGTGAGTGGATGGGCCACCTGCCCCGCCTCACCTCCACCCCGCCTGCCCACCCCCACCCGGGGTTGGTTTGGAATTCGGACAGCTGCCACTGCAGACCCAAGTTTTGCTAATGAGAGACTTTAACTTCTTCCTTTGTAAAGTGGGGTAACAATGCCAGTCAGCTAATGTACAAAACTGGATGAAGGCTTGGCCACGGGAGGTGAGTACTAGGTCACCTCCAGGGACTGTGGAGCCTGGGAGCTGTCATTATCTCCTTCACCTTGGTCCTGGCTACTCTACAGAGCTCCCTGTGGGGAGGAAGAGGAGACATGTGCCCTGTGGTAGGTTGAACTGTAGCCCCCAAAATGACATAATAAAGGGCTAACTCCAGGTCCTGGTGGAAATGAGCTCTCTGCAAATGCAACCAAGTTAAGACGAGGTCACACAAGTAGGGAGGCACTTCATCCAATGTCACTGGTGTCCTTACCGGAAGACAGAAGAATGGACATAGAGGGAAACTGATGTGAAGATATGTAGAGGAACACCATGGACACAGGCAGTGCTCCAGTGATGGGGCTACAAGCTAAGGGATGGCAAGATGGCCTCCACCATGAGGCTAAGAGAGGCAAGGAGGGTTTCTCCACAGTCTCAGAGGGAGCCTGGCCCTGCCGCCATCTTGGTTCTAGATGTCCAGTCTATTGAACGTGAAGACTGAGTCTTTGCATTAAGTCATCCAGTTAGTGGGACTTGGTTACAGTTGCCCTAGGCAACACCTCTTAACAGGCCAGCTGTAGTCATACCACAGCTCGGCCTCCACACGTTGAATGTGAAGCAAGTGTGTGAAGCCAGCACGGCTGATAGGATTATGTGCTGTGTGGAGTGACCACAAGCATTGGCTTCGAGTTCTCACTGGGAAGCCTGAGTTGGCCATCAGGGCCCTCTGTCCAGCAGAAGGCTCAATTCGAAAGTCTGCCTGATGCTCCCTCAACACATGAGCTCTGATAGCCCTCCCAACCTCTCCTCTCGCTCACTGCCCCCTCACCTGCTCCCTCAGGTGAAAGTCCAGACCCAGTTGGGACTCCAGGGTGGCTCTGTCCACCCACATGGACTTGTGACCTCAAAAAAGGTGGGTGGGGCAGCCCCAGACCTCTCCCTGATAGTGAAAAAGGCAATAGAAAACATGCTTTTCCTTCCATTTTGGTTTCATTTGCCTCCCTCTCCAGGCTTCCTCCCAAAGTGACAGGGAACCTTTGCCAAATCCTTCCTTGTCTCCAGGATCTGAATGACCTTGGGCAATTACTACCTGCCCTCACCATCTTCCTCACCTGTCAGATGGAGCCTGGAAAGGCCAGAAGGTTGAACTGTGCAAAGAACCTTCACATAGTAGGTGCTGTGCACAGTCAGTGGTGGTGAGGGTTACACCACTCGTCGTCTCCTCGTGCCTCACGTCAGAAGCAAACAGTGCACTGAGCCCCTTGCCATAGACAACAGCCTTCCTGCCTCTGGTTCCTTACCCATTCTGTGACATGGTGAAGAGCAACTAGGAGGGTTATGAGAGAAATTGAAGTGCTGGACCAGAGCCAGCAAGTCCCATGTCTCCTCCCCTCCTCACTGCCTTCCTTGTATGGGAAGGGCAAATTCCACCCCATCCCCTGCAACCAACAGGCAACTGAATGCTACAAAAATGGCTGGCTAGCCAGGGAGAACCACAGGCAGGGTCTCCCCCTCTGTGCTCAGAAAGGAGAACCCCCCACACACACCCGTGAAGTGGGGAGGGCAGGGCTTACTTTTGTTTGGGGAAGGTTGTAAACACCAGGTAATGAGGGCTTAGAAAGGCAGCTGTAATGTTTGTGATTCTTGGAAGATGGTCCATGGAAGCCGGAATCTGCCCAGGACCCCTCTCACTAAACACTCAGAGCATCTAGAGACATCCAAGGCAGAGCTCCCATCCCCCTGCCTGTGCCCTGCTGCTTCATCCCTCCTCCACCACCACCATCACCCTGCCTGCCTTATTCTCCACTTGGCCTGCCCAAACCCTCTCTGCTCTTTTAGGCTCGCTCTTCCCAGGTTTTCTCTGCAGGAAACCCCAGCACCAGCCTGAGATAGAGCCTATGCAGAGCTGCCCTCCCAAACAGCACACCAGGGTAAGCCCAAGGATGTCAACCACGGCCTCCAGCTCCTGGTCAGGGATTAGAGCTCTTAGCAATATGAAGGAGCCCCCTAGCTGTGTGACCACTGGGTGGCCATCTTGACCTCTCTTGTCCTTGCCCCAAACACCTTCTGGTCAGCTCAGATTGCTGTCATGTGGCATGGATGGAATGTTCAGATGGAAGTGGCTTAATCCCGTGGGTGTGCTATAAAGACCGAGACCGAAGGCTGCTGTGACCACATCACTCCTTAAAACCAGGAATCTTCTGAAAGGCCCACTGTCCTGTTTTGAGCAGAAGAAACATTTTCCATAGGCTTCCTCAGAGCTAGGCCTGGGCCAGGCTCTTCCTGTGCTCTGTCTAGTTTGTTCCTCACAGTAGTATAAGGTGGGTGGACTTAATTGGCCCTTTTTGCACAGAAAACTGAGACAAAGTGGTCAGCAGTTTTCCTAAAATCACAGTGTGCAGGGGAGAACTTTACCAGTCACTCAAAAGTATTTACTGTGCATGTACTCTGTGCTGGGCTGTGTGCTAGGAGCTAGCCATGTGCCAAACAAGATGCTGCCCCTGGGGGGGCTGAAGTTCCAGTGAGGAGAGAGACAACAAGTTAACTGGATAATCAAATGACTGGGTGGCAAGGCACACTGTGAAAAAATAAAGCAGGAGGGAGAGATGGTCTGAGAAGGCCAGAGAGAGAGGCCTTCTCTGAGAAGGTGACATCTGAGCAGAGACCCCGAAAGAAGTGAGGCATCTTCAGGATATCTAAGAGAATGGCATTTCAGGCAAAGGGAACAGCCAGTGCGAGTGTCCTGAGGTAGGAGAAAGCAAGATGTTGGATGGAGACAGATTTAGTGGGGGAGAGGGGGAATCTGAGATAATATTGGGAAACCTGGAAGATGGGAGGGCAGGGTAGAG
Source organism: Castor canadensis (assembly GCF_047511655.1). NCBI lineage: Eukaryota > Metazoa > Chordata > Mammalia > Rodentia > Castoridae > Castor > Castor canadensis. The sequence goes on from NC_133394.1 coordinate 149,766,095, forward strand.
AGGTCCCTGCAGGCCTTGGCCTGGACTTTGGGAGTAGGAAGATGAGGATCTTGCTGATTTACAGCCCCCAAGTGCACAGAGCTCTGTCCTTCCCTACACTGATGCTGCCCCACCTCTGATCTGAGCTAGGAGTTCTCCACACAGGGCCTGGTGGACTGACCACAGGGGGCCACAAGGCTGGGGTGGGATGCACCCAGGCTAAGGCATTTGACATCCCTGAACCCTGGCTGTCTCCCTGCACACCGCCCTTCCCCACCAAACCAGCACAGTAGTGTGGGGCTCACTCAGCAGGCGTTTTGTAAAGGGCAGAAACTCTGGGCATCTCAGTTCTTGCTCACTGAGACCCTGGGCTGGGCACAGGGCTCCAAGAACTTCAGAGTTGCTCTTATTTACTTAACCCTCATCACAACAAACTTCAGTGACCTGTCAGAGGCCACAAAGTTGAAAGGCTGGAGCCTGGATCTGAACCCACTGCACAAGCTCTGGAAGATCCTCTTGCTCTCAAGGTGTCCCTTTCAGCCCCTTTCTCTCTTCTCTCTCTGTTGTCCTCCCCCCAAAAGCTAGCATCTGGACCAAGGTTCCTTACCTGGCAATTATGCTCCACACTGCTCAGGTTACTGAAGGCGCTGGGGGTCTGTTTAAACAAGTGTGTCTGAGCAGGAAAATCAAACAGACAGGGCCCCTCCCCAGCCACCGCAGGACCACCCCGGGGACTCCCGCCTAAACCTGATAAGGCCAGATCTATTTTCACTTAATTGGACTGTGGCCAAGGGCTCACCATTTAATCAGATAGGGGGGCTCTTGGCAATGGAATGGGTTCCCTGCAGGTGGGGTGGTCCTGCAGCCCTGGCAGAACAGGGACACCAAGGAGGGTTGGGGGCACCCCACAGCGGGGGACAAGGGAGGGAGGGAACAGGAGGGGAAGGACAATGGCTCTTTCTCCTCTGCCTCCCCAGAAGTATGGGGGAAAGTTTCCAGGCCACCTGGCCTTGCTTCCCCCAGCCAGCCTCCTCAGTCGCCACAGTCAGCCACTGGTCTTGAAGGTCACTTTGAGTGACACAGAGCACCTGTCTATTTGCTCTGGGCCTTGGCCTCATCTGTGACAGAGGAGGAGGTAGCTAGAACCCATCTTCTAGTTCAAAGGAGATAGAAAACCAAGAAGACAGAGTCAGCAACTGAGATGGGTGGCTTCAGCTTTCTTTAAAAACTGTTGTTCAATCTTCTGTCCTCATATATAAAAATGGCAAAATAAGTCCTGTTGAAACTATTCTAAGAGTGGGGGAAGGGGATAAATAGGAGAATGATGGTCAGGGTGAATTTAACTAAGGTATATTGTAAGAACTTTTGGAAATGTCAAAATATGTACCACAGTACAACAATAATATAATTTAAATTATTTTAAATGTCATTCTTTTTTAGCTAGCCATATGGCACACTGGAAGTCTGAGAGCTGAAGAGATGCAGGAGGAAGACAGGGAGATTGTAAGCTTGAGACTAGTTTGGGGAAGGAAGGAAGGGAGGGAGTGATATATAAGGGAAAAAGGGAAGGAAAGAAAAGAAGGAAGAAAAAAGGAAGGAGGGAAAGAGGGAGGGAGAAAAGGAAGGAGGAAAGGAAGGAAGGAAGGAAGGGAAAGGAAGAAAGGAAAAAAGGAAGGAAGGAAGGAAGAAAAGAAAGAAAGAAAGAGAAAGAAGGAAGGAAAGAAAGAAAGAAAGAAAGAAAGAGAAAAAGAAAGAAAGAAAGAAAGAAAAAGAAAGAAAGAAAAAGAAAGAAAGAAAGAAAGAAAGAAAGAAAGAAAGAAAGAAAGAAAGAAAGAAAGAAGGAAAAGAAAGAAAGATCTGGTCAACATTTCACTGAGCTGTCCTCATCCTTGACCTCAAGGTTCTGCTCTCTAGCTGTGATGTCCACCCCAAGGCAGTTGGCCCATAGGGTTCTGGACCAAGGGTGGGCAGGGGCCTGGCGGGGCTGCACATTTGACCTTGCCTGGTGCATCCATTCATGAACCCTCTGTTGCCCCCTCTCTGTGCCAAGGTCTGAGCTGGTCTCCTCCGGTGGCTAATGATGGCAGGAGATGGCCCAGCCACTCCATGGCCTTGCACAGAGACCAGCGAATGGCAGCCACAGCACCAGGACCCCAGGCTTGCAGCCATCTCTGCCTGGCCCCGTCAGCGCAAGCACCTGTCCCTAAAGACATCCGGTGCTGGGAGACTTCTTAGAATGCTTACTTTTGATGTTTGCTTTTGGAAGTGTAAACTGTTTCACTGCCAAGATTAAGACACGTAAGAGCGATAGTAAGTGTTCAGTCGTGTTAGCTATCGTTAACGGATCGGCGTTCAGGTCTCAGAGTTCAGGTCTCCTGAGACTCAGCTCCACCTCACCTCACACAGCCTCTGGGAGGACGACCGCGGGACTCAGCACGAGGTACGTCGGTTCACGGATGCAGCAATTGAGGTCCCTTGCGGCACTTGCGATCACTTGCCCAAGTTTAGGGCTCTGAGGCCCGGGACTCCGCCCCACCCAGGGGGCGTGGCTCCGCAGGGAGCCCCGCCCCGAGCCCCGCCCCGTCCGCGCGCACCTGGACCTGATCCGCAGAGAGCCGCTCCCGGACATGTGTGACTGGAGGAGTCCCAGCGGCCTCCACCTTCCAGAGCCAGAGCTGCTCTCTGGGGTGGGGTGGGCTGGGGAGGAGAGACAGAATCGAACCGACGCCATGGCCCACCCACTCCATGCAGAGGCCAAAAGGCGAACAAGCAGAGCCCGCTCCGGAGCGCGTGTAGTGGAATAGTGGAAGCTGCCCAAGGCCCAAGGCGCGGACGGTTACCCGTCTTGGTTTTCCCCGGGCCCAGCTGCGCAGCGGGATCCCTGCTTCGACTTTTTTATCTGGAAAGTGGGTGCCCACCTCTGGGACTGCTGTGAGAATTAGCTGGTGTGGTGTGTTTGTTGCTCTAGCCCTGATATGTGCTCAGTGAAAGGGTCCCCTCTAGGCTCCCCTAGCTCCAAGAAGGGCGCACCTAACCCCTCACCAGGACGTCGGAGCCTACCAGGCTCTCTGAACTCGCCAGCCAGGCCAAAGTGCTCTAGGGTGTCCGCATATCAGTCTTTTTGCACCCCCATCGTCCTGCATGGGCGTGATCCTCTTACAGGTCACAAAGGTGCAAGCCACTGGTCACAGATGGACACGGTTTAGAGGCCATGGAAGGCCCAATGATGGAACGCCCTAGCTTCCCCACCACCACCACCACCGCGTTCTGCAGATGTGGATGAGCACTGATTAGGTGCGCGGAACAGCCTGCGTTTTAACACCAGTTCTGCCAGTTTCTTGCTCAGCGATGATCTGGGAGAATGACTCCTGTTTGGGCCTCACTTTTCCTGTCCGTGGAACCCAAATTTCTAGTTTCTTGCAGCTTTTGAGTCCACCCCACCCCCACCCCGCCTAGAGAGAAGCTGGTGGTATGCTAGCATTCGTCTCTCTGCCTCAATCCTTCAACTGAGTCTTGGCTACTTCCGTGGCTGGTGCACTAACCAGGGACAAACAAGGGTGACACAGTACCTCTCATGCCACTAGAACAGGGACGTCCTTTCCCCCAGAGTGACCCCGTTAGGAGTAGGAGGCCTTGGTGAACAAGAGGCATTGCTTGGGGAAGGAGGCCAGGGTTGAGAAGGGACTGGTCCACAGTCTCTTCCAGGTCACTGGGCCCCTGATCCTGCTCTCTCCAACTTTCCCACTAAATCACTATTGATTTTCTGACTATTCATACTCATGGAGCACTGATTGAGTGCTTACTGCATGCAGGAGGCTTCTGGACAAAGTCTCCTTTGATCTACGCAGGAAGGCACAAAGTGGAGTGAACAACCATCACTCCCTGTGTGAGCACCTCTAGTTTGTGCTCAAAATCAGGCCCAAGGATGGCAGAGGCCCCAGGGAGGTTGGGGTGCAGGGCACAGTTGGTCAGAGCCTTTTCTAGACACACCAAGGTCTGGAGAGTTGGTGCCAGAGGGTGGAGACTGGGCAGCAGATTATAGAGCCTTCTCCCAGCCCTGAATAGGGGGAGCAAGTCCTCAGGAGGGAAGTGGCTGGGGTCTAAGCCTGGGTGCCTGTCCTGGGAGTGGGCCATCAGCCTCTCCAGGAAAACTGCTTGACTGCTGTCTCAGTCCCTCCCTTCCAGGTCACCCTCAGTACCTCCGGCATGCTCTGCATTTACCAGCCATTTCTATCCTAGGGTTCTGAGACTGTCCCTCCTAGGGCTGTCAGGCTTACTGTGACCTTTGCTACTTCCTTTTGGGTCTTCTTGAGCACCCTACTGGTAGGTGCAGGGTGCAGCTTGGAGGGGAAATGACTTGGTGGAGGCCACACAGGAGCAGCAGGCCAGCAGGAGGGGCACTTCCTGCATTCTGAGGGTCACCCATTGCTTAACAAATTGCCTTGTGATCTCCAAAAAGAACTGGAGTTGCACTACCTTCAGAGTGATTTGAGGGGAGAGGTTCACACTGAATCACTGGGCTTGGAGCAGGGGAGGCCAGAGGAAAGGGCAGGGAGGGAAAACGAAATGGTGACCAGAAGAGAGCAGACTAGACTGGAAGAGAGTCAGTGTCCAGGGACAAAGATACCAACTTTGAGCTCCACTCACAGAGACCCACAGAGACACTGAGATAGAGACTCGGGCAGAGATCGACGGACAGATTGGAGAAGAACCTCAAAAGTGGGAACCCATGGGGGACTGAAAGTGGGGAGAGCAGGGTGAAAGTCCTAATGAGAGGGTCCCATAGGACTTCCCTGTCCACCCTGTCTGGGTCCCAGACACCTGGGTTGTCAAGCTCAGCACAGCCCCACCCCCAGGCAGTGACGTGGGCATATTTTTAAGGGACACACTCTCCCTGGGCTCCTCTTGCACCCCTATTTCCCAGCCTCAGCTTTGGCCTTTCTGGGTGGCCCACTCACCTCCAATCCCACCCCCAAGCCCTGCTGGGGGAAGGCTCTGGCTCTCCAGTCCCTTCCCACTGTCTGGGCTCCTTGCCTCTTTTGCCGGAGCTGCATGGTCCCTGTTCCTGCCAGTCTCTGCCCATTTTAAAGCCACAAACCAAGGCTGGGGGTCGGTGGGGCTGCAGTCTGGGCCTGTTTTCTTCCCACACAGATCTGAGATCCCAGACATTTGATAAATTCATGGAAAACCTCGACAGTGCTTCTGACTCTCCGGAAGAGGGTAGATGGATGGTGGGAGCGGGGGAAAGGAGCAGAGAGGATAGCAAGTGCAGGACGGAAGACCCATTTCCTGGAGGGGGTTCCACAGAATACTGTATTTTTTAATGCATTTCAGCTTTGGAAAACTCCATAGAGACAGCTCCTGGGGTGGAAAAAGTGGACTTCTATGGTTCTGACCCACCAGCATCCAGATCCCTGCGCCACCTCTAAACAGCTGTGTGACCCTTAGCAAGACACTTAACCTCTGATTCTGTTCTTTCATCTGGGGGCAGGGAGCCGGTAGTAATGCCCGTCTTCCAGGGTAATGTTCAGGAAATCTCGGACAAGAGGACTGACACCCAACTCAAAGTGTCAGTTGTCTTCCTCCCTCCCCTCCAGCCCCCCCACCCTTCTGGACCTTGCTGGACCTAAGTGGGGCAGAGCCTGAGGAGCCCCGGCGGGCAGAGCCACGGTGGAAGACGTTTGTTCGGGCCCCCGGAGCCTCCGGGTCTGCCTGACAACTCCAGGCTTAAATAACCATGCGCCTTTGTTATTCGTCGGCAGCAAAGTGGTTCGTTACGCCTGATTGGTCTAATTGCTTTGAAATGGGATATATTATCTATAATTATAGAGCTCGAGGAGGAGCCGGCCGGCCTCGCTTTCATCTTCCTCAAGCGCACCCTCGTGTCGCGATCACATTCATTTGGGCCATTTGAAGGAGAGGCTCTCTCTTCCGCGAATCCTGCCCCCCGCCCCTCCTGAATTTAAAGACACAAGGAAGCCGCGGCCTGGGCAGGAAGGGGGCAGGAAGGCAGTGGGGAAAGGGCGCCAAGGGGGCAAAAATTCCTCCCCCGCACGAGGTGAACTCTCCTGGACTTGGGGCCACTCCGCCGCTTCGAGGAGGAGTTAGCAAGAAGGGAAACAAAACAAAACAAAACAAAAACTACTTTCTTTTCTGAATAGTTTTTCTCTTGACGTCGCCCTAATGAAGGGTATTAAAACTGTTTAAATGGTTCAAGTTCTGTGCAGAACCCAGGAGCGCAGAAAGCATTTTGCTTTGGGGAACCTGTGCTGTGGATTTCAGTAGCTGAAGACTCCCGGGACAGAGTCTTTATCTCTTTGGGATTTTTCCCTGGAAAGCTGTGGAATCTTCCCGGTGTGAACGACTCTCAGACAGTTTCTCAAACATAACTCCCAGCCTCTCACTCCTAGGCGACAGAGGCCAAAAGATGAGCTGCCAGGGTCGGAAGGTCCCCTCCGCAGGTTAGAGGATCCCGTGACGAAGCTTTATGTCTACCCGTCAACCCCCACCCCCACCCCGGGACAAAATACCTCTTCTCTCACCCCCCTCTGCCGCCCTCCTGGCGATTGGTGAATTCCCACCAAAATAAATCGTTCCGGGTAATCGGTTTTCATAGCACATTCATTCTATTAAAGAGGACTGTTTGGGGCTCGCTAATTGCCGGGGGATCCCACTGAGCTGCACATTTTAAAAAATGCATGCGGGATTCCTGGGCTGAGACCACAAAATGCATTGGAAAAAGCGGGGGAGGGGGTGTAAACAAAAACCCGACGGAGCCTACAAGGAATGCCGCAATGAAGGGCCAGCCTGCGGGCTTTTCCAATCCACGGTGCAATACTCAGATAGTGACCCTTTTTTAAGATTGGGGTCCTTCTAAAAGTTAATCTTTGCCCCCCCAAGTTTCCAAGGGGGAAACTTCTAGGAATAACGTCATTCTTTGCCTGCTATCATACACCCCAGTAAAACCGTGTCTTTTGGGGGAGAAAACCCACCGCCATTTACTTGCCCATAAATGGAATCAGAACAATCAGTGTTTAGGATCTGAAGTGCAGGGGCTCTTTGTCGCGGCGCGGGGGGGGGGTGCGGGGGGGGAGTGCTTCAGGATGCGGGAGACTGAGGGGACGCGGAACGAGGGGGAGGGGAGGGCAGTCGGCAAGGATGCGTGCGGACCTCCAGTCCCGAGCTTTATCTGCGGCGGGCCAGCCCTGCCCTTGCCAGGCGTGAATTACAGCCGGCTTTCTCCGCTGGAAAATGTAGCGGCCGCGCGGAGAAATGCCGGGACGAAGCGCCTGGCCTCGGGTTAGCGCGGGCTGAGCGATAACAGGCGCAGTCCCCCCACCTCCGGCCCCCGGCTTGGCCTGCCAGCTCGCCGAACCCACCAACTGGGAAAATCGGCAAAGGCCAGACAAAAATAAACTCAGGGAATGCTCCCTCTCCCTGCCATACACGCGTGCCTTTCCTCCCGCGGGAACCAACCACACGCCCAGGGAGAAAGATGTCTTCTTTCTTTTCTCTAAGTGCCTTTTCGGAGACCGCGGACACCTTTCCCTGGTAGCCCCGGGGCGGATCCGTGGAGGATCCGTGGAGGGGCCCTGCGCTAGCTATTCTGCCGCGCCATCGAGTACAACCCGCTTCGCTCTGCAGACGCTCTCTCCACGCCTTGCAACGTTTGCACGCGGCTAAGCCGCCGCGCGGGACAACTGCAGGCACAAATGCACCCCGAACCTGAAAAGATACGGTGGGGTTCGGGAAGCCGAGGGGCCAGTTGCAGGACCCTGGGCTGCTGGAGCAGGCGGTTTGCTCCCTGGAGGCAAGGGCGCGACTTCAAGGGCCCCTGCGCCGACTGCAGCCTTTGATCCGGCCGCCGCTGGCGCCTAAAAACAACATCCTCGTCTGCCTATTAGACGCGCTGAGGGATCGTGACAGATTGTTTATCCCCGCAATTAGCGATGCGGCCCTTCTCAGGCCGCCCGGCCCCCCGGCCTGCGGCCAGGCCTCTCTGCGCTGGTCGCCCGTGTCCGCAGTGAATTTCGCTGGAGTCCCTTCTGCGCCGTGGGGCTCCACTCTGGGGTTCGAGTCCCCCTCAGTCCTAAAGCAGGAGCTCTTAACTGGCAGACTCCAAGCGGATACAGAGCCCTTGAAGTTGTGTGAGCATTTGCGTGCAATGCGTTTTTGCTGATGTATCCTTTCCCAGGGAGAAAGTTCAGAGCTATATCTGATTCTTAAAGCGATCTGGAAGCCAAACATTTTGAGATGGGGGGACGAAAGCAAATCAAAGAAAGACACGAACCGAAAGACACACTATTCGCTTTAAAAAATGTTGATCTAGGAAGCTTGTGGGTCTGTTTCCTTTCCCTCTCTAAGCAGAGTGCAGAGCGAAATTTTGCCTGAGCTGCGGAGTCCCTTGATCTGGCGACAGATTAATTAGAAGTTCGCCCGTCCCCACTGGGCTGCAAGCAAGGTGTTCGGCCTACACCCTTGTCGAGTTTCTGTCTGCTCAGCTTAAATGTAGGGTGGCCTTTTACCCATATACACTTGGGCAAATCTCAGGGATCCTCAGTGCCCAGCGTCCAGCCCGACACGAATCGAACTAGCGGCCCCAAGCTCTGCCCAGTGCCTGCGCTGCAGTGTCGGATCCGTAAAAACCCGGAGGGGCGGTGTAAATGTCACAGAAGCGAGTATTCCCGAACCCGCCCCAAGGCCTCAACGTTTCTCTGGGGCCTGTGCGCAGATGTAAGGCTGCAGATCTCTCTGGCGTCCGCAGCCCGACCCCTCCCGCTAGACCCGGACGCCATCCGGGAAATAAAGTTCCTGTTCTAGTAAGTAATTCATTTTCCCTAATCTGGTCGCCCCTAATCTACAGCTTTTATTGAGCCCGTTAAAAGACGAGGGAATTTGCTGTCCCTCCGCGCTCGGATAATTACCCCTAAATGGCCGCAGCAGCCCCTTGTGTTTCCTGGAGATTAGAACCCTGCAGTCATCAATGGCGGGTCCGGGTGAGCCGCCAATCACCTCCGCTAGCTCCCCGGGAACCGCCGGCCTGGGCCCCGGGATAAGACGCCATACAAGAGGAGGCACAGAAAACGGTCGGGCCCAAACCCCAGTTTACGTATTTTATGTCTCCCCTCCACCCAACCCACTTTGCTTTTTTCTGTTAACCCCAAAATAAAGCCTCGTTTCTTCCGAAATTGACAAAAGAAAAGTTCTCAAGTCTAGCACTGAGAAGTCCTCCTTCTCCTGCCCCCTCCCCGAAAGGTGCCTCCGCTTCGAGACGAGCGACCCAGAGACCGGGAAGTGTTAATGTTCCGCGGACGCATTGTCTGAGGTCACGTTAAGGCCAGATTGGCGTTTTGTTGACGTTTCTCTTGGTTTTATTTCAATAAATTTCCTATCAAAAGGATCCAGCGTCTCCTTTCCCCGGCCGGTCGCTGGTGGAGGTGCAATCCTCCCAGGAAAAGTTGCGTGTGAGGTACACGTTTATGTTCGAGAGCAGTCCGGATTCGGACTAATGCTACATTCTGTTACAGCCCTAGAATTAACAGGAACGGGACTTGCCTTGGCAAACTTTAGTCCACCTCTTAAGTAGAAACAAAAGACCTACTTTTGCCTCAAAGTAAAAGTTCTAAAGATTCAAACGAGAAGAAAATGACAGTATTTTAAAAAAGAAAATTAGTTTATGTCTTTCCAAAGGACAAGTAATCATGAGTATTTTCAAAAACAAAAAAAGGAAATTGCAAGAAATGAGCTGAAGTAAGTTAAATTATTGAGAAAGGGGGCAGAGAATGAAGAGGGGAGACCGAGAAACAACAGACTGAAGAGAACAACTGTACGAGAAGGTATTAGGGGAGAGAAGCTAGGGAAAATGGGAGGAGTGGGAAAAGGGCGATAAGGAAAGGGGAGGAGAGAGGAGGGCAGAAGAGTGAGAACACGGAGAAGTCCCTCAGGAAGGGACACTGTAAGCTAGAGACCCTGGAGGCCCAAGACAGATGCCGCCAGCGCTTTAGCGCGTAGCAATTTCTCCCAGGCACCTCCTCCCCTTTTCTGCTCTCCAGGGCCTGGCCCTGCCCAGCGCGCCCTTAGGCCCTGCGCGCCTCGGGGCTAGTCCCCAGGAGCGCGGTCCAATGGATCGCTCCGGGCCCGCCCCCTCGCGCGCTGATTGGCCGCCGTCGCGCCGGCCGCGCCTTATTAACAAGTTCTCTGGGGAGCCGGGGCCGGACCCGGAGCCGGCCAGTGCTCCCGGGAACTCGGCCTGCGCGGCGGTGGCGGCGGGAGCCAGGCCCAGCGAGCCAGAGCTGGCCTTCTGGGGAGCGGCGGGAGGCGCGCGCGGGAGGACCCGCCCGACCAGGGCCCTGGGCGCTCCCAGAGGCCGGCGGCGCTCCCAGCCTTCCCGAAGCCCATGCCCGGCGGCTGGCCTGTGCTGCGGCTGGAGGAGGGGCCCGGCTCTGCATGGCCCCGGCTGCTGATATGACTTCTTTGCCACTCGGTGTCAAAGTGGAGGACTCCGCCTTCGGCAAGCCCGCGGGGGGAGGCGCGGGCCAGGCCCCCACTACTGCAGCGACCACGGCGGCCGCCATGGGCGCAGATGAGGAGGGGGCCAAGCCCAAAGTGTCCCCTTCGCTCTTGCCCTTCAGCGTGGAGGCGCTCATGGCCGATCACAGGAAACCCGGGGCCAAGGAGAGTGCCGCAGCGGCCTCCGAGGGCGCGCAGGCGACGGGCGGCTCGGTGCAGCCCCTGGGCGCGCGGCCCGGGTCACTGGGCGCCCCGGACGCGCCCGCCTCGCCGCGGCCGCTCGGCCATTTCTCGGTGGGAGGACTCCTCAAGCTGCCAGAAGATGCGCTCGTCAAAGCCGAGAGCCCCGAGAAGCCCGAGAGGACCCCGTGGATGCAGAGCCCCCGCTTCTCCCCGCCCCCGGCCCGTGAGTAGCCAGAGCTCCGGCGGCGAGGGAGGGGACCTGGAGGGGGTGTGGGTCCCGTGGGCGCCAGGCCGCGCGCCGGCGCCTGCTTGTCTCGGGCGTCGGCGTACCTGCAGTTGGGTACCTGGATGCCGGGCGGCCGTTGCGTTGGCGGGGAGGCCAGGGCTTTGAACCTCTTCCCACTCCCACCCAGGAAGGGAGTTCGAGACCCGGCGGAGGCCCAGCTCGAGGTCCTTTTTCGCGGGCTCCCAGTCTGGGCGCGGTGTCGCTGCGGGTGATAGTTCATTTGCAGGACGCTGGCGCTGGGCACCCTCCTTTCCTGCCCCTACACACGACGCCCGGAGTCCCTTCTGCCCGATCTGACCCTGCAAGCCCTGTTACTTTGCATTGCCCCAGCGTTTGAGTCAGACTGGCGCGGGTGGCCTCCGCGTGTGCGGAGTTTCACTTTCTCAGTAGAAGCTCTCCCCGCCCCCACCCCATTTAAAGCACATTTAAAGTTAAAAGGTTCTGAAGCTTTTCCAAACCTCCCCACCCCCTTCAAGTTTGAGGCAGCTTCTTGGTGCTCTTGGGGGTTGGGAGGGTTATGGATGACTTAGGGGGAAGGGGCACTCACGATCCGGTGGAGGGGGGCGGGGCAACAAATCAGGGGACTCAGCGCCCCCTCTAATCTTGTGAGATGCTCCTGAACGTCTCCGACGCGGCCTTGGAAGAGGACCCCAGACGCCCACCTCTCGTTCCAAGGTAGTTCCAAGGCCTCGCGGCCCCCTGGCTGCTTTGCCCAGCGAGCACTCGGAGATATTTCAGGAGCACGGGAAATTCCCAAGTTTTCCTCGTTTCCTCCGATTATTTTGCTCTGCATAATAGCAGCATGAATTCAATGGTGTGATGCTGAGGAACGATTTTTATCTGGGGATTAAACGCCTTTGAAAAGTCAACCACTCCCTGGGCCTAATGGCCAGAGTAGGTGGCCCAGCGCTGTGCTGTCGCTGCTGAAGAGCTTGACATTTCCCCTGGGTCGGCCTTGGTGGAAAGCAAATCCAGGGCCAACTGCTTCCCAACTCACAGTGGCCTGGAGGGGGATGTTAAATCGAGATTTCATTTGACATCCTGCTGGTCTGAAAGTCCAAATGATCTTTTTTTTTTTTTAAAGCGGGAAAAACACATAAGCAAAACCCGCATGGTGAAGCATCTTCAGTTTCAATTCACAGTCCGGGAGAAAAGCTACTGCGTAGGCAAAGCTTCCTCCCGAGATAAAGAATTTAGTTTACGGCCTTGGGCCCAGTGGCCCCAAGTCATTGGGTTCCCTGGTATCCTGGGAATCATTTGTTCGTGTTTTATCTGGTTACAGCGATCATCTTAGCAGTCAGTGAAGGCTCACAGCGGCCCAATCCCAGACCTATGCTGGTATGTCCCCTCCGTTGGCACTCTCTGCAGTACATGAGGTTTATTTGGAAGCCAAAAGAAAAAGACAGTTGGGCTCGTTGGGCTCTGGTCAGGAAACCATCGCATTCCTCATCCCCCTCCCTCAAAAAAAAATACATGTTTGAATGTGACCCAAGGGCCAAGGCGCTGGTGAGTGGGCGGGAGAGACCCAAGAGAAAAGACAATCGAGCAGGGCCCAGTTAAAATTCGCCACAGTGCGACCTCTAAGATGGTCTGATTCCAACACCTTTGGTTTCCCTGAGTGTCCCTAGAATCCTGTAGGAACAGGCTGTCTAAGAGGTGATTCTGTGCCACACAAAGGCCTAGCAGGCGCTGACCACCTGGTGGGCACAGAAAAATGTTTGGCCAACACGTAAAACTCAATGGGCCTTTGGGCTCAGGGCCTCTTTCTGCATGTTTCACCACCCCACTCCACCCCCACCCGTATTAGCATCCCTCTGTGAGCAGCCGTGGGAGGACCCCGCAGTGAGAGGCCTTCCTAAGCCGCTGCCATCCAGCATAAAGGTGGTTGCACCTCTGCCCAGTTGTGTTCCCGTCTTGGGCCTGGGGCGGGAACATGCGAATGTTTCTGTGAAATCTTACTTTACTGGTTTGCAAACAAACAAACAAAAAGCAGTCAAGAACGTCTTCCTTGCAGGTTTGCGGTTGGAATCCGAGAAATTATTTTTTTTAAGTGTCTCCTCTCGTGCCCAGCACCGAGGCGCATGATGAAAGTCAATGGCCAGCATTGCTACTGACGATTATTACTACTTTGGGGGGCTGGTTTCGCCCCAGCGCGGCTCTTAACTCCCTTTTTTCTTCTCTCACGGTTCTCTAGGGCGACTGAGCCCCCCGGCCTGCACCCTGCGCAAACACAAGAGCAACCGTAAGCCGCGGACGCCCTTCACCACCGCGCAGCTGCTGGCGCTGGAGCGCAAGTTCCGCCAGAAGCAGTACCTGTCCATCGCCGAGCGCGCGGAGTTCTCCAGCTCTCTCAGCCTCACCGAGACGCAGGTGAAGATCTGGTTCCAGAACCGCCGCGCCAAGGCCAAGAGACTGCAGGAGGCCGAGCTGGAGAAGCTGAAGATGGCGGCTAAGCCTATGCTGCCACCGGCGGCCTTCGGCCTCTCCTTCCCTCTTGGCGGCCCGGCAGCTGTAGCCGCGGCCGCGGGCGCCTCGCTGTACAGTGCCTCTGGCCCCTTCCAGCGCGCTACACTGCCCGTGGCGCCCGTGGGACTCTACACGGCCCATGTAGGCTACAGCATGTACCACCTAACATAGGTGACCCCAGAGTCGCCCACCTGTGGTGTCAGCCTGTTCCTCCAGCCTGCCTCTTATAGGAGTGTCTTATGGTGACGCTCCCCTGCTCGGTGCCGTCTGGCCCCTTCTTTTTAACCCCCTGCTCCTGTCCTCACGATTGCTCTCCCAAGTCAGATCCCCTCCCCAAAAGTGGCTGGAAGGGTCCCGTAGTACGCTTCTAAAATCTAGATGTGCACCCTCAAGTTACAGATGGGAGAAACTGAGGCCAGAGAGGATAAGAGATTTATCCAAGGTCCCCAACGGATTTAGTGGTTAAACGGGACTAGAAGACTAGAGGCCATAGTCTTCCGTATAGCTGCTCTTTAAAGTGACACCAGGCAAGAAACGCACAGAGAAATTCAGGTTGGATGCTTCTGGAAATGAGGACTGTCTACAGAACAAGAAGAGCGTGAAGAGAAGATGGATCCCACCGCCTTCCATTGGAAAACTAACAGCTTCAGCCGCAAAACATTGCTGTGGGGGCAGGGCACACGCGTATGTGTTGCAAAGGTAGGATGAAGGGAATTCTCTCTTACCAGGACCAGAAAAAAATGTGTAAAATAAAAAAGATGGGTTTCTATTTAACAGGACCTTTTCGTGGCTTTCAAGCATCCCTTTGGAAGGGATTGTGTGTACTATGTAATATACTGTATATTTGAAATTTTATTATCATTTATATAATAGCTATATTTGTTAAATAAATTAATTTTAAGCTACAAAAGTGATCTCCACTGATTTAGCATTGTATTTTAATTTTACTCCTTGCTGTCTCTTCAGTTACGTGGTTGTTCTCTAACTTTTCAAAGGTAATCAGAAGGAATAGAGGAGCTGTCTTGGACAGATTTGCATTAGCAAAGTCAAGTGGAGAATTGAAGCAATTACCTGGGATAATTAGGCTCAATTTTCCAATTCACTTTAAGCTGAAATCCACACTGCTCAGGCGACCCGTAACTGACTCTTTCTTTTCTCTCCCCTTTTAACCTGTCTATGAAAACAAAGTGGATCGCCCAAATGGTTTGATGACTGTAGACAGCCAATCCAGACAGTTCCCACCTCCGCAAACCTGCTTTTCCCACAGGAGGCCCAGTGGGGGAGAGAAGTGATTGCTTTGGCTCTCTAAATTGCTGCTAGTGTAGACACAGTTTGTGGAACTAACTTTGAACTCCCAGAATATGCATAGATAGCCCCTACCACAACCCCTATGATAACACACAAGCACACACAACACAAGTACATTAAACTTACAGAAAACGGGAAGCAAATACATACTGCACTGCGGGGGGTCCTGCTTCCCAGCCCTCATTAAACATCGTTTTTCTTTTATGTAGCCAGTCAAGTTCAGGCTTCCAAGGAAAATCTATTTGAACAAGTGCCAAGTTTAGTCTTCTGGGAGAATTCTGCAAAGGATGTTGAAGACAGAAATGATCACTTAGTAAATCACACCTATTACGCTCCCTGCATCTCTCCGTTCTCTTTTGTTTGGGGACTGCCCCTCCTCCGTAATTCTCACCAAAATGGGTTTCCCTCTTTCCCAGCCTCTGTCCCGTGGTGGCCTGTGTGTCCAAATTCCATGCAGGAGGACCCTGGGCAAGCTTTGTCCACAGCCTAAGAAGGGGAAGACAGTACACCAAGGCTTGTTAGAGCTCTAGAACTCTAGTACCTGGGTTTGGCTGTGTGAAGGGTGAACATCTTCACAGGCAAAGTTAAAATAGTCTAGAGCACCCCGCCCCTTTCCAGCCCCAGGGCTGAAGGTCAGCCTGGGAATTCCCAAAGGCCAGGATTTGCCACACAGCCCAAATGGGCTCCAGGAGGCTCCAGGCAAGTTCCAGGCTACCGGCCTTGGACCTGCTAGTCCAGATAGTTTGAGTTAAATGCTGACTCTCCAGGCTGGGCTGCAGTCTGAACTTGCCACAGCTCCATCCTTTAGAGGAGAAAGACAGGATAGCCGCAGCTTAGCACAGTGTGGCCACACCAGACTTTGAAAGGGGCCCTGCCTTGGCCTTCATCCTCTGGGCTTCCAAAGTACTGTCCAGAACCCCAGTCTTGGCTCCTTCATCCTCAGGAGTGAGGAGCTACACCAGCAGGGCCACCACACTAGGTGGCCTTTAAAGGCGCTTCAAGGATGAGGTGTCTGCATAAAGGACTTCCCTTTTTTTTTCTCTATAAATTAAGCAATGCAGGGATGACAGCGCACAGTACACCCCGAACCTCAGAACAAATCTTCTGGGTCCCTTCCTGGAACACCACTGGCGACGGTTCTGATGATAACGGCATTGAGCTTGAAGTCAGTTTAGTAGATATGGTCAAGCCGGCGGCTTACTTGCCCTTGGATAGGCAAGCTCACGCCGTCTGTCTGTACCTCAGTCTTCTCACCCTTGAAGTGGGCCTGGTAATTCTCTCGGTCCCCACCCCTAGGATATGCGTAAGTATCAACGAGGGACTCACGCAGCGGAGGGCGCCGGGGGAATACCGGGTGGGTCTCAGCGCTGGAGTCCTTTCTGCTCATCCGGGATAAATGAATGGCAGGACAGGATCGGGTGTCTCCTCCAGCCCAGACTCCCGGACCTCCTGGCTCCTCCGACTTTGGCAATTTAGGGTCGAGGCAAATTTAGAGCAACATAATTGCCGTAATGAGCAACGGTTCGCGCTCTGCAGACTCGCCGCGGCTCCAGCAAGGCGGTAGCTGCAGGCGAGGCGGGTGCGCCTCCCGCCCCCCTTCCCGCTCCCTGAGCCTCCGCCGGGGAGAAAGGGGCCCACCGCCCTGCGACCCCCGCCCGCTCGCCTCTGCCTCTGGCTGCCAGCCCTGGGTAGGGGTTTCCCTGCACTTGTGGGCTCCTTCTTTTCCCCAGTTTTACTTCTTTTCGTCTAGCTCTTTCTTTGTCCCTCTTCTCGTTTCCGAATTCCCTTTCTCGACGGGGCGTGTACACAGAAGGTGCTCAATAAGTGTTTAATGAATCAGAGTAGAGTGAAGACCTCCAGCCACACTGAGCCCGGGAATTCGCGACAGGGCTTTGGGCGTGGTATCTTACCCACTCCAGTCCACCAAGCTTAGTTCACTGTTCCTGGCCGGGTTCTTTTAGGGATCAATTTCCCGCTCTGGTAAGAAACATCGGATCGATCACGCGAGGTCATCACTCACGGCGCTGAGGGGCTGCCATCGAAAAGGGACCATACTTAGTTCTACTGTGTTCTGCGAGTTACCGCGGGCGCCACACACCTCCCCACAAACCTAGATTTCTACAACCGGGAGAGGACTGCGACCCAAGGAGGTGACGTGGTTTTTCCAGGGTCACTCAGTTAATTAAGGGGCAGAGCAGGGATTCGGACTGATCACACTGGAGACCCATATTGTTCGGGTCCCCGAATCCTGGGAACCTCTCTTTCACGAGAGGAACGCAGCCGCCTGGGTATGCGCCCTAGGTCTGAGTTAACTCTTTTGAGCTCTGACCGCGAGAAAGCACTGTCCCTTGAGTAGTGAGATGCGCATCCTCTCCGCTGCCTTGCACGCCATCTGTGCCGGCGTTTTCATTTTGTTGGGGAGGACACAGAGCCTGTCTGCAAATCTGCTTGGGACCATGCCGAAGCCCAGAGCCGCCCACGGCGTGGAAGCCAGGGCGGCGATGACCTTGGCCAGAGGCGCGGGACTTGGGGCGCCCGAGTTCTGGGCGCAGGTTGGCCGGACCCTGGAGGTTGGGTGGGGCTGCATGGCTCGCGTTCCGGTTCCTTGCTTTGGGTTCGTTTCTTCGCTCACTAACTCTGGGGCCGATGGCCCGCCCCGCGCAGGAGGCCCCTAGACCCGCGAGGCAGGGGAGGCCAGCGCGCGGCCCGCTGCTGGGGGCCCGTTAGTGACCCGAGGCCGGAGGTGAGCCCAGCTGGGTCCAGGCCTGCGCCCCGCCCGAACCCTCGGGGGCGCAATGGGAAGCAGCGAGGAAAGGCCGCGGCCGCCTTTCAACTTGGCGGCTGGCGCCTGGCTGGCCGGGCCCCCGGGGCCGCGCGGCCTCCCCGGCTCGGTCCCGCCTTCCCAGTCCCTCGCACCGCAGTACAGCTGGGACAGTCCCAGGCCCGGACGCCGGGCGCCTGGGAAGTACTAGACCCCTACCTGCCACCGCCGAGTATCCACTCTTAGGACCCCCTGACCCTCAACCTAGACCCGCAAAATTCCTTCAGCTCTACTCGACAGCTCCAGCTCCCGGGCGCACGCGGGCGCACACGCAGCCCTGGAAGGACCCTGCCCGCACACTGGCCGCCTCCGACACAGCGCCGCCCCGCGGCCCCAGCCCGGCTGTCTACAGCCTCTGCTCCTCCAAGTCCTGGGGGACTGGCTCTACGCTCAGCTCTAAGACAGACAGAGCCTCAAGTGCATACACACAGGATCAGCACGTCATCAACGCAACAAGGCACACCGCGACAAACACTCAAAACCAACACAAGCAACACATACCTGTGATTCATACACGGACACCGATACACATTAAACCAACAAACACACCACGCACAGAATCAGCACACAGCACCAAACTACACACACAGCCCACAAATACACAACACCGTACACACAACCAACATATACCACCAACAGTCACCCAACCCCACAAACCAACATAGACTGTATACACAAAACCAACACACAGGTAACCAACACACAGCCACAGACACACCAACTCCTATCCACATGCACAATCAATACCCAAATTCCAACACGCACACCCTAGCTTATAGAAGACACCTCCCACTGTCCCTATGGAGTTCTGAGATCGAAGACCTTGGTGAGATTGAGAGAGACACAAATGATCTTGGGCGGGGGAGAGGGAGACCCAGAGATAGACACAAATGGAGCGGGATAAACCCGAGAAATAATGTGTGACAGACTTCCAGACTCAGAGACCCCAAGAGGAGGAGCAAAACCATGCGGAGAGCTGGTATAAAGAGTCCGTGTGGGGGCTCAGAGCGCGCTGGGGGCAAGTAGGAGAGATTGGTCGCCTGCAGAACAGGAACCTGTGTTCATGCGCGCGAGAGCGCAGATTTTGACTTCCAGGTACACGGATGCGCAGGGTCAATTCCAGGATGCAGAGCAGAGCTTTTACCAGGAAGCATCAAGAATCACTGGAGGGAACACTGGGAGCCCCCTTTCCAGATGCTTACTGTCTGCTCTCCTCCCAGGGCTACGTCTCTGGGCCCCGCCTCCTCCACACACAGGCCCTCTGGATGTGAGCAGGGGCTCTGGACGCCTAGGTTCCCAGGAAGCAGAGCTGACGTCCCCGCAGTTGCTCAAGATCTGAAATGTGGGTCCAGTCTTCCCAGTCAAGAAGTGCCTCTAGGAGCAGCCAGCAGACCCCCAGATAGGGTAATGTGGAACGGTCCTTGTAGTATGTATCTCAGCTTTGACATTGCGTTGGTTGTGTGATTTGAGACAAGTTTCCCTGAATACAAAATGCGGAATTGTAACAATGTTTTCCTATTGTTGTAGGAATAAAATGAAGTGCTCTGTGAGGGCTGGAGGAGGGGCCCAAGAGGTACCAAGAGTGAGGCCCTGAGTTCAAGCTCCCCCTTTACAATTTTGGTTCTTAAAGGAGCCGAACTTCGAGTGGGTTTGTGCCTGCTAGGAGACTCCAAAGATTCCCAGCGGGGATGCTGATCCCTACCTACTCAGCAGCAAGTTCCTGCACCTCTCCCCCAGGCCTTGGAATCTGCCCCCAATGCCTTCTCAGGGACTAGCACACAGAGGCCGGTGCCATAAAGAGTTGCCTTATGGGCAGAAGTTCCAAGAGAATCCAAAAGCTGCTGTCAACTCAGGGTCAGATTGAAGCAGACGAAAGAAAAGGCCCTGGACCCACGATCTGAACTTGCCCATGCAGCAGCCCCGCGTGGCGGAGTTTGCTACCCATTTTTTGTATTGTGGCTGGATTCAAACCCATGATCGTGGGAGATAGCACGGGAAGCCTTTCCCCACAGGCATCGAGAGGCCTTGGGCTGCGGTGCGGCTGGGGGTCTCTCTGTTTGCAGCTGTGGGTGGGTAAAGGTGGGAGCGCTTGCACCTGCTGTGAGCAGTTTGCTGTGTTTACGGAGAGGAAGGGGAACCCACCACTCAAGACTTAACCTTTGTGAGGCCGCTTCCCTGTCTTCACCCAAGGCTTGTCGATTCTTTGGACTGGGCTCTTGTGCTCTGCATCACCCACCGTCTTCCTGATGGACGATGCTACTTTAAAAAGGATGCCCCCATTTTCCCTCCAATGCTCTCCCCTCAGGTCCAGGAGGCATGGGGGATGACTCTTGCACTGTGAAAAGGCCAGAATCTTGAAGCCAATGTTTAGGGCAAGCCTAGACCTTAGGTAGGTTCCCCCTCCATCTCCCTCCCCCCCACCCCCCACCCACGCTCCGCCTCAGGTTTTCAGAAACTCTAGTTCCTTCTCTGTTAAGTGGGCGCTATGATGACCCCTGGCGGGATTTGAGAGAATGGAAGGGAACAGGGACTCCCACAGGCTCTGCCATCATCTGCTTTCCAGTTTGGTGGTGGTAGTGGGAGAGTCGTCTCAGCTGTCCCCACGACCTGTACTGAACGCTTGCTGCAAGACCTTTGTGGATTCATTCGGATTACACCAAGGACTCCTCCAGGTGGGCATAGGCCATTGAGTCAGGCCAGATCACACCGCTGTCCAGGGCTCTCAGAACTTGCTTCTGCCTACTCTCCTGGAGAGCTCTACACTGGCTGCCTCTGCTGTCCCCTGCACAGCTGAAAGCCGGTTGGTCCTTCCTTGGAGGGCATGAAGGGAGAGTGTCTGAGGCTTGGTTTGGAAGCATAGGCATGTTCTTGTCTTTGGATGGTGGTAGAAAGAGTGGAAGATCCTTGTCTGAATTAAGACACTTCTTTTCATCTCCCTATGGTGCAGACACTTCAGGTGAGGAAACTGAGGCAGAGAAAGTGGCTCTCTCATCAGATGCCTTAAGACCAGCTGGTTTTCCCCACTCATTGGGAGTGCAGATGGTTTGCAATGCTGTCTGCCCAGGCCCAGCCTGCTTCTGCCCTCTGCAGACTCCCTCCTTGTCCAAGGCCAGGTTTGCCTCACTCCAGGTTCTGGGTGGAGAAGCCCGTCTGGTCTCCACCTGGGAGATGCAGCATTGTCATCAATCAGCCAACTCCTCATTTACAGATGAGAAAAGGAGGCTGGGAGAGGTCTTGCAATTTGATTAAGGCCATGCAGTAGGTCAGGGGAGGCCAGGGAGCCCAGTCTTTTTTCATTAATTCTTCCAAGGCTTTGAACAAGAGCCACACATTCACAGCTAAATATGAATTCCAGGTAGAGATGAATGCTGAGAAACCAAGGGGGCACTGATGGCAAGCCCAGTCTGTGGTGATCAACCCATCTCTGCAGAGGCAACTTGGGAGCTCAATCCTGAAGGATGAAAAGAGGTGTGAGAACTGGGCGAAGAGACAAGAGAAGATATCTTGGGAGAGGAGGGACCCCCCCAAGTGCAAAGACATTGAGCAAAACCTGCCAGGCAGGATCTGGCCACTGGTGTTTGGAGCAAGAGGGGCCCATGCATTTTTGTGGATACTGTGAGGAGAGAGATGGGGACTCATCCGGAAGGTCCCTTAGCACCAGATAGAGGGGAAGTGGTGACTGCAGGGACTTTGGGTGGTAGCTGGAGAGGTGCCTCTTCTTCTGTGAGCCCTTTGTGTCCCCTCCCCCAAGGATTCCAAGAAACCTCATAGCCTCTCAGAGTGAAGCAGACCCCAGACTCTCGGATGCTTCTCTCCTGTTGGGATCTCATGCAGCTCCAAGACCCAGAACCCAGGCCTCCAGCTCTTGCCCCAGAATCTGGCTGGAGGTGGGCGGGGGGGGGGGCTGGTGCCCAGCTGGGCCTCAGCTGTGGGGAGGAGTCTGTTGCGGACACCCCTGGTCAACCACAGCTCCCAACTTCGCTCACTTTCCCCTCCCTCTTATATCCCCATGCTGCTCCCTGGCCCAGCTGTGTGACAGCTGTGTGGCCAGGCGGTTTGCCTCCCAGAGCTCAGGTCCTCATCCAGGCCCTGTCTGGCGCCCACAAGGGAGTTAGAAGCACGATAGGCTTGTTATCATCCCACAGGTGCAATCACATTACTGCTCAGGGAGGTGAACATCCTTGCCTGGATTTGGACTCTAGAAGGCAAGGGAGTAGCCTAGGGAGCAATTATTAAGCTCTGGCAGCACTGAGGTTTGGACTCAGGGCTTCACACTTGCTAGGCAAGTAATGAATGGCTTGAGTCACACCCCCAGCCCTTTTTTTCTCTGGTTATTTTGGAGATAGAGTCTCACTTTTTGCCCAGGCCAGCCTGGACCATGGTCCTCCTATTTAAGCTTCCTGCAGTAGCTGGGATGACATATGTGACCTGCCTTGGTCAGCTTTTTCCATCGAGATGGGGGAGGTGGTCTCATGAGTCAATCCCCAAGGTTGGCCTGGAATGGCAGTCCTTCTGATCTTAACCTCCCAAGTAGCTTGAAATAACAGGTGCCCACTGAGCTCAGCTATTGGTTGAGATGGGGGTCTTGCTAACTTTTTTGCCTCATTGGGCATTGAACCCACTCTTGGGATTTCATCCTCCCAAGTAGCTAGGATTACAGGTATGAGCCATCTGTGCTCCTAAAGAGCACTCTAGAAGGAGGCACCCACTCAGAGTTGTATAAGTGAAGAGCAGGATGGACATCTGCAGAGGAGGGACGAAGTGTCCAGGGTGGAAGGCCCAGCCCTAGTTCTCTGAGTAATTGTCTCCATTCTGCTCAGTTCCTCTCATTACTGTGTCCATTTCACAGAAGCAGGGCTAGAGTCTCAGATTCTTCCCTGCTCCACAATCAGCCGTCTGTCGCCCTGCCCCCACCCCCAGCATCCAGGATTTTGTTCATGCTTCAATTCTTGCACTGTCCATCCCTCTCCTCCTGTGTGCTACCCAGGACAGGCTGTGACTGATACAGTGTTTTAATTCTTTTATGCCAGCCCCTAGTACAGCCTCTGTTGGGGAGTCCAGAGCCCCATCTGTGTGAGGGCTTACTCTGAGCCTGGTGCTTTGCAGGCGATATCCACACCATGGCCTCTAATGGAAATATTGCCTAGATTCCCTGCTCCAGAGGAGTCATCAGTGGTCCAGAGAGGTCAAACATGCCCAAGACCACCAAGCAGTGACCTCAGCAAGCCTGGATTTCTGCTTCCTGGGAAGGACTTCCTGAAGAGGGGACATAGGGAACGTTTGAGAAGAATAAAAGAAACTCAGGCCAAACGACCAGCAAGTGTAAACTGCTCCCACCCTACGACATGAAGCTGTGACCGTCCGTCAGCTATGGAAAGACAGTGCAGTGGTTTGTCTTCCTAAAGGCATTTCTGCTTTAGAACCAAATTCGCAGATCTTGCCTTCCCTAGTCTTTGTCTTGTAGCGGGCAATGGGGGTAGGGAGGTTCTCCCTGTACCCATTTTACAGATGAGAGAAATGAGACCATGTAGCCAGCCAGCATTCACTCAGTGGAATGAGAAGGCAGGCCTGTCATCGTCACCCCACAACGCTCAACAGACTACAGATGATCTGTTGACAGGACAGTCCCTAAATTTATGCCTACACTCATCTAAAGGAGGCCTGGGATGGTGGTTTGGATGGGTACCACCAGTGTGGAGCAGAAGGAGACATGACTGCCTGTTGAGAAAGAGGTCCTCGGAGAGGCTCAGGAAATGGTGTTTTCTGAACATCTAGAGTGTGAAGGTATTCATTGACCTTGGGAAGGTCTTCATTTTCCCACGTGAATTCTGTCCCTCCCAGGCAGAATTCTAAAGACGCTTAGGTTCTTGGTCTTATTTGGGAGGGTGCGCCTGCCACCGGTGTCTGTCTGCAGCCAGAGAGCTCAGCATGAACTCAGCCAGGCTCACTAGGACTGAGTTGTGGCTCCTGCTTGGTGAGCTGTGGTCCATTCCTCCCATGTTGGGCTGGCGTCACAGGTACGTGGCCATGTGTTTGTGCAGGAACTTGCACTCAGAAGGACCCCCACCCTCTGGGTCCATGCAGCAGTCACCATCTCAAAGTTCTTAGCAAATTTATCTTTGAGTTTGTGAGGTGAATGACATCTGATGGGGTGATAGACCATGCTCTGGGGCCTTGGACCTGTCTCCTGATGCCTTCCTAGCACAGTTCTGGGCTGCCTGCTCCCTGTCCCTTGGGGGACCCAGGTCTAGCAGTGGCTGCTATTGTCTTCTACAATGGTGGAGGCTGGAGTGCAAGTATGTACGTGAGAGTCAGGACTGGGCATAGACACCTTATGGCATTTCCAGGTGGGGCACAGTGGATGGTAACTGTCTTCACCTTGAACTGGCAGTAAAGCATGTTCAGTGGGCTGCTGGGTTAGGAAGAGCCTCTCTCCAGGTGGCTGGCACTTCCTATCACAGAGACTACAATACCATTGGTGGTTACCTGTCTGCCATGAGTTGGGGCAGTGTCCCGAGGGAAGAGGAAACACCTGACTCTATCTCCCCTCCCTGGTCAGATTTGCAGATGGCAGGAGGGGGAGCTAAGAGTGACAGCTCACATGGCAAATCACTGTTAGACCCCACGGTTAACTAGTACCTCAATAACCCTGGGAAGGGACCACAAGGGATACAAAAGCTTTATAGGAGAGCTCCTTTTAGTAGCGCTTTCTCCTGGGGTTTGAGCCAGGGCCCTACACCTTCATTTTGCACTGGACCCACCATAACTGTCCTGTTACCATGCACTCGGCTTGTGAGTATTCCTTCCTGGAGGCTTGGGTACCACTGACGGAATGGAGGGGAGGGCAGCTGGGCTGAGCCAGTCAGGGTGCAGGTAAGAGCAACCTTCAGATAAGAGACAAATCTTTGTAGAGTGAGATGCCCTCTTCCTGGCAGACCCCAGTTTTACAGGAGAGTAACTGCTTTTGATAGCCAGCCAGTAGGAACTTCTGCCCCTTCAGGGCTCACAGGTCTGCAGCAAGGCCTCTGGAACCCAGCTTGGAATCAGAGATGGCAGGACCACCTAGACAGTCATGGCCGTGTGCTCTGATGGGCCCCTGGAGGAAACTGAGACCTATTTGTTTTCTACTTTTGCCCCATGGTCATGTAAGCTGGGACTTGCCAGTTTTGCTCATGGCTGTGACCTTGATGCATGCATGGGGCCTGGTATACTTACGCTGTGGGCAGCAAGCAACATTTGATGAATGAATGAATAAATGAACAAATGAATACAGCCAACCTCTGTTCCTACATTTCCATGTATGTTCCCAGGATCAAGGCACTCACTGCCTCAGGAAACACTTCATCCATCCATCAATCTACCCATCACTTAGCATGTATTTTATCTGTTCTGGGTACCAATTATTTATTGAGCATCAGCTGTGTACCAGGAAATGGGCTAGTGATGAGAACACACTGGCAAAGAAGAACAAAGACTGGGTCTCTGCCCTTATGGTGCCCAGATCCTAGGGGCATTAAAGGTGACATAAATGCACGGGAAGTAATCGTTTTAATGAGTCTGACTGTGCTGAGAGACAGTTTGACATACCCCATGCTTGTTAATAACCACCGTTAACATAAGGTCACTGCTGCACATGGAGGCATTGGTAACCCTCTCTTATGGAAAGGAATGTCAAGTTCAGAGGAAATGGAAGCTTGGGAAAGGCGGGTCACACAGAGGGAACTGAGCTGCAGAGTAGGATTCAGACTCAGTTTCTAGTTGCTCTGATGGGGCTCTTCCACTGGCTGCTGACTGAGGCCTCCTCATCTCTGCCTTCTCAGACCCTTGCCCAGGGTGGTTAGTGCGACTTGGCTGCACCTGGGTGGAGTTTAGTGGCAGTGATTGGGAGTGAGGTAGTAAGCCTTGGGCATTCACCTGTCCTGGGTTGCACCCTTGGGAGCATCTGTTCATCCGAGGTGACCATAATCGACTCTATTTTCCTTGTGATGAGCTCATCATAGGAGGTTACCTCCATAGGAGGAAGTTTGGTCAACTTCCTTGCCAAATTCACACGACTGGTATCGGCAGAATCAGAGCCCCAGGTTCAAATCCCAGTTCTGTCACTTACTGAGCAGGTAGCCCTGGGCAATTGACTTTTCTGTTTGAGTTGTCAGTTTCTTGTGTCTGCAGTAGGATGAACAGGCACCATCTTGGCTTTTGGTGGTTAGAGGGTCACTAGAGGTCATGGATGCTAAGTGACCTCTCCAGTGAAGGTGGCAAGAAGGCCTTGACATGCCACGTGTCATACACTGTGATGAGAACTTTGTCATTTCGCTGAATCAGGTGCCCTGCCATTTGAGCCACGGCCTTAGCCCTTTTTGCTTTAGTTATTTTTCAAACAGGGTCTCAATTTTATGCCTGGGCTGACCTCCTATCTCTGTACTGAAAGGCACAGGCAGGTGCCACCTCATTGGCTTTTATTGGTTGAGATGAGGTCTCAAGAACTTTTTGCCCAATCTGTCTTTGAACTTTGATCCTCCAGATCTCTACCTCCTGAGTAGCTAGGATTATAGGTAGGAGCCACTGTGCCTGGCCTCACTTGACCATTTTAAAGACATGGAAACAGAGACTCAGAGAGGTTAAGGAACTCTTTTGAGGCCACATGTTATTAAATGTAGGTGCTGCACCTTGATCCCATATGGGCTAACTTTCGAGCCAATGCTCTATCTTCTATCTCTCTCCATCCTAAGTCCTTTCTTTTGCTTAGTGTCTCCCTTCCCAATATAATGGTATCTGAGACTCTTCCCTTTCAGGGTGGTGGGTCCTGCTCAGTCCTTTACAGCTGCAGGAGGGATCTTGACACTTGAAATCAGATCATTTCATTTACCTGTTCCCAACCCTTCAGTGGCTTCCGTTTTCACTCACTATACAATGCAGAGTCCTTACCCCTCTCCCCTTCCACAAGGCCTTCTAGGATCTCACTCCATCCCAAGAGTTCGCCCTAGTATCTTCTTCGGCCTCTGGCTGTCTGTCAAGTACAGCAAACATAGCTGCCTCAGGGCCTTTGTACTTGCATGCCTGGAATGATGTCCCCTTTGGCTATTTGTAGTTTCTCTCTCTCTCTCTCATACTTCTCTCATACTTCTGCTGTAATGTCGCAGAATGTCTTCTCCATCCCTCTTGTTTAAAACTGAGGTCCATCTGTCACTTCTAACTTTGCTTTGTCACTTGTTATATAAGTGAGTGCATGGCAGAAGAGGATGTGCTTCTGTCTGTCCATTTATCCTGTCCTCACTAGATTCTTGACATTTGTTAATTAAATTACCTCCTTCTACCCAGAAGCAGTGTGAGCTTGGGAGGGCCCATGGGGTGCTGAGAGCAGCTTGGGGCTTTCTTCAGCTGTCCATCTCTCCCAGGAGACTTGGGGGGCCCATGAGGAAGCAGCTCCCCGCCAACTTCCAACAGCTCCTGGATACCTTGAGATCCAAAGGAGGGATCAGCTCAGATTGAGGCTTCCCAGGCTGGAGGTGGTCAGGAAATGCCATTCTCAGAGGACTTGGATAAGCCCTCACAATGCACCAAGAATCAGCCCCCTTTCCCCGGGCCCCCACTGCTCTAAGACAGTGTAGACAGGTTCCTCGTCTTTTCTGTTCATTTGGAAAAAACTCTTTACTTTTTCCTAATGGCTTAGGTCTTAAGACATAAGAAGAAGCATGGCAACAGGAATTGGTTGAGTCTGGGGCCCTGGACCCAGGAATCTGGGTTCAAATTCTAGCCCCTCACTACTGGCTGTGTGACCTTGGACAAGTTTATTAACCAGTGGGGCTTATGAGAATTTCTGCCTTACAGGATTGTCAGGATGCATGTGACAGACTTAGAATAGTGCTGGGGACTTAGTGAGGTCTCAATTAGCTATCACCAAGTTCAGAGGACTCAGAAGTCAGAAGCCCAGAGGCCTCTGCTGTTTTGTCCCTTTCCACTCCTCCAACACCAGCCATGTGGGAGCAGGAAGTAAGGGGGTGGGGAAGAGTGGGAAGAAAGGCACAGGTGGGAATCCTTTCTCCCGAAGCAGAAACCACCAGAAAGGGTAAAGGATGGGCCCATGGTCTGGGCCAGGGCTAAAGGCAGACATTGGGATTCCTGGACTACTGGTGGGTTCTGATCACTTTCACACAAGCACTGCTGTTCCAAGGCTTACATCCCACCAGCTGACGTCTTTTTCATTCATGACTTGGTGAGCCAGAGCCTTCAGACATGCAGGGAGTCACTGCTAACCCTAGGGTAGATCCTAGCTGTGACACTTTCAGTCACTTCTAGGAGTTTTCACCAGGCTTGATCAGTCTGTGAGATAATTATGGACCAGGGTCTCCAAAAATTGCTCAAAATGCAGGAAAGCCAGCTTGGATGCAAGGATGGTAAAAGCCACTCAGCTCGTTAGCATCTGAGAACTCTTCTGTGTGTGGTGGAGGGAAGAAAGGTCCATCTCCGTGAGCTGGGTGCCCACTCTGTTCCCCAGTCTCCTCACATCAGCAGCCCAGTGATGTGGGTGGGTGTCCCAGTCCTGTTTTTTGGGGGGAATCCTGTATTCCAGAATGGCTGAGCTCAAGATCTGAATCTGGAATTCAGATTAATTTCTGTGTGGCTCCAAAGCACAGCTCTTTCAACATGGTCATGCTGAGGCCGAGGGACCAAAACACCCTGGAAACTGGATGCAAAAAATGAATCAAGGAAGAAGAGAGAATGTTTAAAAAAATTAAAATGCAAACAACAAACCAGTCTTTCTGGGGCGTTGATGGTTTTTGCTGGCAATCACAAAGGAACAGAAACTTAAAATTGCCCTTGGCCTTGTTAATAGTGGGCTGGTGAGAGAATGCTAATGAAATGTTAAGAGTTTTTTTCTTGTTAAAATTTCATTTCAAATAATTCCATTCGTCAGCCATTTTTTTTTAAATGAGGAATGAAAACAAATGTTTTCCAAAGCTTCAAACTAAAATCTTGGTGTGATTGTCTTGTTTTCAGCCAAATGTCCCATGTCTTTTCCCAGCTTGGGTTTCCCTCCCTCCTCTCTCTTTTGGTTCAAGCCCTCCCTGTTCTCTTTGTCCAAGTTCCTCCTCGACAGTCCTCAGATGGCAACACCTTCCCCACAGGTGGTCAGAGTCTTGGGTTCAAGTTGGGAATACTTGTTTTTTAACCATTAAAAATTAGTTTTTGTTTTAATATAGACCACACTTAAGCCCATTTCCGCTGTAAAATAAACAAGCAATATGTAAGACTACAAAGCATACTTCCACTCTTCTCCCAAAAGGTGGTCCACTTTTAAAATTATTTTTTGTGAAATTAATTTAGATTTTTTTTAAATTAAGAAAGCCATACATAGTTTCAAAAGTCAAATGGTTCTAAAAGAATTATAATAAAAAGGAGCAGCGCCCTCCCCACCCCCAACACTGTGGTCTTTCCTGGCCCAAATCTTTTATCCAAATATGACCATTTTCAACTTGCAGTTCTTGACCAGCATTGTCCTATCTCTTTCTAAGTGACATCTCTACACAGATAATACTTGATTTTTTGGTATAAAGTTTTATTGGTAGATTTACTCTTACACTGATTCCTCTCATTTTCCTCTTGTCATTCTAATTAGAATATCATTTTTTGGGTTAGATCAGTATTCAGCATTTGCTATTATGAACATTAAAATAATGGTCACAGCCTTGCCAATTTTAGTTACGTTGTCTCTCCTGTATAACTTTTTGTTTTTTTCTGGAGTTGATAGTTGCCTTTATATTTTATTTATTTTCCTATATACCTGTCATTGGTTTATCTCCTTACTCTCATAAATGGAGAAATATTCTGACAAAAAGGGAGATCTGTTCCTGCACACACCAGGTTATCTCCAGGTATTATTTCCCTTTTGGAATAATTTCTCCTAGAGAATATTACCTTCCTACCTCTGGTTGCTCACAAGGCTGTTGTATAGCTGTCAACCTTGAATTTCTTTTCTTCATTATCACTGACATTCCTTACCCTTCTTGCCTCAGTTGAACTCCTCATTTATTGCGTTCCACCTTTTTGTTCATCTCCTCTCTTGATGGAGCATCTTCTTCAGTAGCTTCCTGACACAGGCTGCTTGGGAAGTAAAATTCTCAAAAGTTTGCGCGTCCCACAGTCTTCACCTGCCCTTACGCTCCAATGATGTTTGCTCGAGTGTGGAATGATAGCTCTTTCAACCTTGGAGCCACTTCTCTGTATCTGACTTCCAGCTATTGATGATCTGATGTCCTTTTGACTCCTTTTTTTCTCTTTGTAGGTTTTTGGAGTCTTCGTCTTATTCCTGTAGTTCAGAAATTTCATCACCACATAACTTGTGTGGTTCTTTTTGTTGTTTGTGTTTGGCCACATAAATTCTTTCAATCCTGAGGCTCGTATGGCCTTTGGCTGTAAGAAAACACCCTGAATTGCTAATTCAATATTTCTTTTCAGAATTCTTATTCTGTCCTGTTATTTGGATACTATGCTCTTTAGATTGATCCTTTAACTTCTTCTTGTTTTTTTTCTTTAAGGTGGGGTCTCACTGTGCAGCTGAGGCTGACCTTGAACTTGTTATGTAACCCAGGTTGGCCTCTTAATCCTCCTGCTTCTGTGTTTGGAGTGCTAAAATTAAAAATGTGTGCCATCACAGCTGGTAATCTTTTAACTAAAAAGAGCCTTTTAAAATCTTTCCTCACTTCTTTTCTATCCTGTATTTCCTCCCTTTCATTTTGCACTTTTTCCCTCATGTTGTAAGGGCTCTTCTAAATCCTCTGAGTTCCGTTTTTATAGCATCCTGGTCTTATAAAACCACCAACACTAATATTTTACATCTTTAAGGCTTAGAATTATAGATTGAAATTTCCTCCTTCCTCCATGGCCTTGTCTGTCTTTCTGTCTTCCCTGTTTTGTCCTCCCTCCTGTCAAGAGGTGTCCCCTGAAGGGCTGGCAATCTTTGCAACAAAGCCACACAGGAGGTCCTCGGGCAGGTGATAGACTTATGGCCAGGTGGGTTATCTGGTCAGGAAATGAGGCAACCCCAAGTATAGTGAAACTAGAATTTGAACTCGTGGTAGTGGCTGGATGTCTTAACCCCAAACTCCCAGTTTTTTTTGGATATTCATCTCTGAGACCTGGAAATGCAATGGGGGATCTGTTCACAGGCCAAGGCCATGTGGCTAAATTCCATACAGTTATAACCCCATAGAACCATTAGACAAAGAGAGACAGAGGAAAAGGTGCCCATTTTAATAAAGAAGAAATTTCTTGTGTCTCTTCTTTGCCTGGCACCACACTGGGGTGCTGGGGTTAGAGGAGCAAATGCTCTTTGCTAAGCTGGGCATGGTGGTCATGCCTGTAATCCCAGCACTCATGAAGGAAAGGAAGGGGAAGTCAAAGGTTCAAGGCCAGCCTGAACTTTTCACTCTATCACCAAGAAAAAAAAAAAAAGGGACTAGCTGAAGAAGGGGAAAGGAAGACCAGTCTGCTGAGCCAAACTCAATCAGTTGCAAGCATCAGAGGTTGGCTGGGAAGGTCTTGCTGGGCTGATTTCCCATGTCTCTTTCTTGGGCCTGGCAAGTTCCCTGAGAAGGGACCTGAGCAGGTGGGTGGCAAGCAGGCAGCTTTCCCATGTGGCTGGCCTGTCCTGCTGCCCTCAGTCTGCAAGCAGAGGGCCTGGCGTTGTGTGTTGTAGACATGGGGTGAGGTGTACCTGGCTCTGGGCACCCTGTGTGACACCTAAATGTCTCTAAGCTTCAGAATAACAACCAAGTATAACTCGATAACACCTGCCTGGCCAGTTTGTTTAGATTAAAAATGACAGTGGATAGGAACATGTCTTATAAAAACGCCAACACCAAATATCAGATTTCCCTGTCCCAAAATACTTGATTCCACTGGCTCACTGTCACTTTTTGCTTGCTTTTAATTGGCCTGTATGAAGTTGTATGTACAGGGATTTCACCATGACATCTCCATGCTTGCATAGACTGCCACCACTGTTGTCGTTAAATGCTTCTGTCATCAGGATGAAAGCTACATGCTGACAGTGGGCTCAGGTTCACCTTTACCTGGCAAAGTCTCAGAGCTAGCAGGGCCTGGCACACAGGGGCATCACACATATTAGCTAAATAAATATGTTGATATTGTTACTAAGACTGCATGAAATAAAGTTAAAACACCTTTTGTCTTGTGAATACAATACCTGCTGGTGGAGAACACTATATATGCAGGCTCTGCCCTGCCAACCAAAGTTTTACAATTCTTCACATTGTATACTAAATTTCATCTTGTGTATCTATAGGAATTCTTTGTCCCCTATCCCATCTGTCTGTCTCTTTGCTGTCTGTTTCTCTCTTTTCCATAGCATTTTCAGGCCCAGGCCTGTCAAGGTCAGGCTTTCTGGACCTGTGGCCCTCTGGAGCCTCACATCTAGGCTTTGGTATAACCCAATGACAGAACTGAGTCATCATAGGCTGAGGCTGGGCACAAACCTCATGATCTGCATGAAAAAGATGTCAGGAATCTGAAAAAATATATGTTTTGGCTGAAGCTCCACCTTAACCACTCTTGAACGGTCTTAATGGAAGGATTTCTTTTTCTTTCTCTTTTCTTCTTTTTTTGCCTACAGATTATCTGAGAACTGCTTGGCACTTGGGAATTTTCCATTGGCGCAAGCCGAGATGACTGGTGCCAAGAAAGGAGAAGAAAATCCGACAAAAAGCCCTGCTCCCTGCCAGTCTCAATTTGGGAGACTTTTTCCATCCTTGGGGCCATTTGTGAGAAATTAAGCTCTGAGGCCTTCTAGGGAAATTCTTTGGACATTTTATTCCCCTGTGTGGAAATTCTGCAATTTGAATATTAAGTAGTGACTTGAGAGGGGTGTGGGGTAGCAAGGCCAGAAACATGGTTTGGGCTTTTGTCTTTTTTTCCCTTTTGTCATAGGGAGGGAGTGTAGTTTCTACAGTCTGAAAGACTTCATCAAAATGTGGCCTCACTGCCTAGTGTGAGGACTGGAGAAATCACATCATCTCCAGAGCCTCAGTTTCCTGCCCTGTAAAAAGAGCTCACTTCATTGACTTATCACGAGATGTCATTGTGTGTTCTATGTATATACTATGATGTCTTCTTCTGGTCTTTTGTGTGCGTGTGTGTGTCTTTTATGAATTAAGGAGTTAGTAGAAACAGTGTTTGCCTGTAGTGACCTCTATGGTCACCTGCCTAGTCATCTCTAGAGAGCTTTTCTGTCAGTCAAATAAAGAGGTCTGGGTCCTCATGGGGAAGCTGGGCCCTGGGCTGGCAGGATGGGGCCTGCTCATGTAGCATTCAAGGACAAGTGCATCTGGCAGGGTAGACTAAGATAAGGGTTAGAAGCCAGGTTGGCGTAGCCTGCTGTGAGGCTGCTGTTTTGTGCTTTCCTCCTCATTCCCAGCCATTCTGAAACTCCTTGGCCTTTAGACAGAAAACAAAAACAAAAAACTTGATAGAAAAATTGAGTCACGTCTCAACCGTCTTACGGGAATTAAAGGGCAGAAACTGTAAACAGAGTAAAAACATGGGAGCTCTGAGCAGGCTAACATCTTGCCCTTCAAGAAGATGTTGACCTACCCACAGAGTGGGAGAAAATATTTGCCAATTATACATCAGACAAAGGACTGATAACCAGAATATACAGGGAACTTAAAAAACTAAATTCTCCCAAAACTAATGAACCAATAAAGAAATGGGCATGTGAACTAAACAGAACTTTCTCAAAAGAAGAAATTCAAATGGCCAGAAAACACATGAAAAAATGCTCACCATCTCTAGCAATAAAGGAAATGCAAATTAAAACCACACTAAGATTCCACCTCACCCCTGTTAGAATAGCCATCATCAGCAACACCACCACCAACAGGTGTTGGCGAGGATGCGGGGAAAAAGGAACCCTCTTA
Organism: Castor canadensis; assembly: GCF_047511655.1. Lineage (NCBI taxonomy): Eukaryota > Metazoa > Chordata > Mammalia > Rodentia > Castoridae > Castor > Castor canadensis. Next base: position 149,799,582 of record NC_133394.1, read on the forward strand.
CACTGTTGGTGGGAATGTAGACTAGTACAACCACTCTGGAAAAAAATTTGGAGGCTACTTAAAAAGCTGGACATCGATCTACCATTTGATCCAGCAATACCACTCTTGGGGATATACCCAAAAGACTGTTACTCCAGAGGCACCTGCACACCCATGTTTATTGCGGCACTATTCACAATAGCCAAGTTATGGAAACAGCCAAGATGCCCCAGCACTGACGAATGGATTAAGAAAATGTGGTATCTATACACAATGGAATTTTATGCAGCCATGAAGAAGAATGAAATGTTATCATTCGCTGGTAAATGGATGGAATTGGAGAACATCATTCTGAGTGAGGTTAGCCTGGCCCAAAAGACCAAAAATCGTATGTTCTCCCTCTTATGTGGACATTAGATCAAGGGCAAACACAACAAGGGGATTGGACTATGAGCACATGATAAAAGCGAGAGCACACAAGGGAGGGGTGAGGATAGGTAAGACACCTAAAAAACTAGCTAGCATTTGTTGCCCTTAATGCAGAGAAACTAAAGCAGATACCTTAAAGCAATTGAGGCCAATAGGAAAAGGGGACCAGGAACTAGAGAAAAGGTTAGATCAAAAAGAATTAACCTAGAAGGTAACACCCACGCACAGGAAATCAATGTGAGTCAATGCCCTGTATAGCTATCCTTATCTCAACCAGCAAAAACCCTTGTTCCTTCCTATTATTGCTTATACTCTCTCTACAACAAAATTAGAGATAAGGGCAAAATAGTTTCTGCTGGGTATTGAGGGGGGGGAGCGGGAGGGGGTGGAGTGGGTGGTAAGGGAGGGGGTGGGGGCAGGGGGGAGAAATGAACCAAGCCTTGTATGCACATATGAATAATAAAAGAAAAATGAAAAAAAAAAAAAAAGAAGATGTTGACCTTATCTTCATGCTGGAGAGGAGTGAGGGTGGCAGGTGTGGAGAAGGAGGACCCTCAGTGGCTGTCCCTAGATCATCTTTGCTGTAGGAACAATTCCACTCTGGCTCAAACATGCAGGCTTCACAGAGTACAAGAAAACTCCTGCAACTGAGTTCTCCCTATCTGCTGACCTTCAAGCTGCCTTTGGGGGTCTGATTTCCTCATCCCATGGGGCCCCTTGCAGAATTCTTTCCAGCTCTCATATCCTGGAAAGAAGCTTTATGATTCTTCTACTTTCTGTCCTTGGCATGACTTGGATCCCCTCCTATGCTGGTTTCGGGGATGCCCACCTGCTGGACCTTAATCTTGCTGTGCAAGGCCATCTATGGGCTGAACTGCTCCACTCAACCTCTCGCAGACCAGAGGGGTGGATCATGGTAGGAGCAGACAGCAGCATGAAGCCCATGGAGTTAAGGGAGTTGGGACTGTGAGAGCCCTGGCCCAAACCTCAGTGGACATTCTCCAGTTTGAACTTGAAAGTTAAAGCTTTCTTTATATTTGAAGAAACAGAGCATGGACTTGGCACACAGTCAGCATTTTATATGAAGCATTGTGTTGCAGCATCTATGAGAATGGGCTTTAGATTCAGACCTTCTGGTTTCACATATGACCACTATTTACTGTGTGACCCAGGGAAACACGCCAAGTCTGCTTTACTCATTTCTCATCTGCAAAACAGGGATTATAACAGTACTCACCTTATCTGCTGCTGTGAGAATTAAATGAGATAATACTTTAAAAATACTAGCGCTGGGTGTGGTGCCCTGTGGTCAGCAGAATAATGGCCCCAAGGGAAACCCACATCCGAATCCCAGAACTTGTGACTGTTAGGTTGCGTGGCAGGTGGGGCCCACCGGCGTCTGTGAGATGAAGACACTGTCCTGAGTGGTCTCTGTAACCTCACGTAATCAAAGGATCCTTGTGAGTGGAGGAAGAAGGCAGGAGGAAGAGGGAGAGTGAGAGAGAGAGAGAGAGAGAGAGAGAGAGAGAGAGCAAGTGCAATGTGGCACCCTGGTTTTAGTGCAGCAAGACTCTTGTGGAACTTCTGACCCTTAAGGACATCTATTTCTGATGATTGAAGCTACTAAGTTTGTGGCGTGTTGCAGGAACAAGAGAAAACCAATAAACAGACGAGATACGAACTTGGAACTTCCGCTTCACAGCTGTCCAGATGTTTCCTCTCTCAGGCCCCGGCAGGCAGGAATCAGATGGTGTCTGCAATGACAAACACGTGCCAAGCATGCTCTAGAATGGATGAATGAATAAAGTAATTAATGTGAAAGTCTTGGGAAATCAGCATTGGCCGTATCCCAATGTGTGATCATGAGTAGACTGAAGAATGCGCCTCCCCCAGGTGTCTGTATGTTAATCCCTGGAATTTGTGACTATGTTACCTTATATGCAAAGGGCATTTGCATGTCATTAAATTAAGGGTCTCGGGAGAGAGTGATGGCTAATTTTAAGCATCAACTTGATTGGGTTAAAGATACCCAGATAGCTAGGAAGACATTATTTCTGGGAGTATCTCTGAAGATGTCTCTGGACGAGATTAGCGTTTGAGTGGTGGATGGCACATTTGCTTCTGCTCAATCTAGGACATCAGTCTGATGCCCTGGGACATCACATTTCTGATTCTTAGGCTGCTGGAGTCTAGGACTTACACCAGCCAGTTCTCCCCCTCCGCCCATCAGCTCTGAGCCTCTGGCCTCTGACTGGAAATGACACCATCTGCAACCCTGGTTCTCAGGCCTCTGAACTCAGCCACCACAGGCTTGCCTGGCCTTATAGCTTACACGTGGCACCCCATGGGCCTGCTCAGCCTCCATCACCTCACAAGCTGGTTGCCACAGTAAATTCCTTCTTATGGATCTGTGTGTATCCTACTGGTTCTGTTTATCTGAGAACTCTAAAACAGACTGTCCCCGACTTAACAATGTTTCAACTTAGGACTTTTTGACTTTATCATGATGAGAGAGTCACGTGCACTTAGAATTTTGAATTTTGATCTTTTCTCAAGCCAGCAGCAAGAAGTGTGATTCATTCTCTCTCCCCTTCCCCTCTGTCTCTCTGTCTCTGTCTCTCTCTCTTTCCCTCTCCCTCCCTCCTCCCCCTTAATGCTGCTGCAGTTCTCAGTAAGTCAGCTGATCACAGGGTGTATGGGAACCACTGATACTGCAGTGTGCTGTGTTGCTAAGCTGTGATGTTTGGTAGGTAAGGAGGATTATGGGCTTATTTTATTTATGGATGGCTTCCTGAAGGCCAAGCATTCCTCTGAAAGATGATTTATTTTACCCTTTCCAGAGGAGGAAACCAGACTCTATTGCTTATGCTTGGCTGTGCAACAATGTACCACACACTTGGCAGTTTACACAATCCATGTTTATGGTCTCATAATTTCTGGGGCTGGATTGGGGCTGGGTTGGGGCTGGGTTGGTTGACCCTCTGTTTCCGGTCCCTGATGGCTGTTAGCCAGGTATTGGTTGGAGGTGTGGTCTTACCTGGCTTTGCCTGGAGAGGGATCCACTTCAGAGCTCACAGGTTTGGGCTGTTCCTCACAGAATGCTGGCCTGAGGACCTTCTTTTTGTTTTTGGCTGGAGGTGGAGGATGCTTTGGTCTTGGGAAATCAGCATTGGTAGTATCCCAATGTCTGGCCTACTCCATAGCACAGCTTACAACATGGCGACTTGGTTCTTGACACCCAGCAAGATGACACAGATACACCCTTATGTAAGGTAATCAAAAATGTCCCATCATAAGCCCTGCCCACTCCCAAGGGGAAGGGACCACACAAAAATATGCGCCTATCTGTTTTTTCCTAGAGAGATAGGGTAAGCGGCAGAGGCAGGAATTCTGTGGCTTCAGGACAGCAATCTGATGTGGCATCCAGGAAGGCTGGGTTTGGCGATGGCTCTTTGGGTCACATTCCAATTATGGCTTATCCTGGCCTTGGGAACATTACTCAGCCTTCAGCGCCTCAGTTTCCTCATCTGTATAATGGGAACGAAACAGCACCAGCCTCATGGGATTGGTCTGAGGTTTCTAGCTGATCCTGGTCCTCCCAGGAGGGTTTTGATCAATGACACTGGTGTTCACAGTGCCCCCATCAAGCTCTTTGGTTTGGCTTTACCAGGGGGTATCTGTAGCTGTGGATTCCAGGGAGCAGCAGTGATTGCTCTTCTCTCCCAGTACCTACCCTCTGTGTTTCCCCTTCAGTAAGGGCCGGGGACAAGGCCATCTGCTCAAACCAGTTTTATGAATTCTCTTTGCAGGAGGAGCCATGCTGGGACCAGATTCTGGTGAAGGCTGTGTGAGCAGAAGTCCTTAAACAAGTCCCCCTGCCTGCCACCAGCAGGAAAGTGGCAGGAGCGCTCTGTGACACAGGTCCTTTTGGCAGAGAATGAGATGGAAGCACATGCCTTCCGCCTCCACCCCAGCCCTGGACTGTTCACCCAGGCTCTCATGTAAGCAAAGCACAAACTTCTGCCTTTTGAAGTCGCTGCGCTGCAGCATGGCGGTTAGAATGACCTCATCTGGATCTTATTTCACACGTGGTGCTTCCCTGGTCACAGCTGGGAGGAACATCACTGGCAGCCAGGTGGAGAGATGAGTAAAAGAACCATGTGTGCCCTGCCTGGGTCCCAGAGAGCAGAGCCTGGCATGGCACTTCAGCAGGGCATGTGGCCCCAAGCAGTAACAGAGGCAGTGGGAAAAGCTGGAGGAAGACGCTGACCCCACTGCAGGTGACCACTCCCCTGGATCTCCTCCAACCATCCTACCAGAACCTTCTCAGAGTGACCGTTCAGGGGAAACAGAGCAGTGGTTGTTCCATTGGCTACCAGTCCCTTGTTGGCTAAAGGTTAATCCACATGGTGCTTGGTGCTCACAGTTCCGGGAAGTCATGGTGGGCATCAGAAGGTTTCCTGTAGCATCCCGAGCCCAGCATTGACAGAAATGCCAGGGCAAGTTGCTGTCAGGTCACAACTGCTGGAAGCCAGGCAGAGCCTCTGTGGCCCTGGTCACTGCAGCCAGGACTGGGATCTGTGGTTAGTGAGAATGAGAGGGTGGCAGGTAGGGCCCAAAGGGCTCTGGTGCTTCCTCAGAGGCCATGGGTCCAAGAACCAAAGCTGTCCTCCTGCCATTCTCCCTTTGCCCTGAAATCAAGGTTTTACAGGGGTTGTGCCACCTCTGAATGCTTGGGGTGGGGATGGAGGCCTTCCTGCCCCTTCCACCTTCCTGGTTCCAGATGCTCCTTGTCTTAAGGTTGCCTCTCTCCAACCTCTGCCTCCAACATCCCAGGGCATCTCTGATCCCTGTCTCTGTGTTTCCTTTTTTTTTTTTTTTTTTTGCCTCTTATGAGGACTTTTCATTGGATTTAGGGCCTAACCTGATCCAGAATGGTCTCATTTCAAGATCCAAAGCTTAATCACACTTGCAAATCCTTTATTCCAAGCAAGATCACATTTTGAGATCTGGACATATCTTTTGGAGGCTGCCATTCAACCCACCACATCCAAAAGTCCATCTGGACATTTTCCCTTTTAAAACAACAACAGCCATATATCAACAGGGTTAATTTTCCCATTTGCCATTGGAAACTGACAAATCAGATAAGTCCTTGCTCCCGCCTGCAATTTGCACATACCCTTCCTCTGCCCACTGCTCATTCCCAAATGAGCAGATGGACCGCTGGGGCATTGTAAGCTCTGCTGACTGGGAGGCCCTGTTGTATTCTCTGTCTCTCAGGACCACCCTTGAGTGGGTCTCAGCAATGTATTGGACTGGCCTCCATCCAAGTAGGGAATCCCGTCAACAGTAAGTGTGAGCTGAAGGAGAGGTGTTGGTGCAGTAGCGTGAGTGATGTGTGTGTCTGTGCTGTGGCTCTGCTTGTTCAGCATTCTTATACCCTCTGGACTTGCTTCTGCCCTGTGTCAGCTGTGTCCCTTCCATCTCACAGTGGATCACTGCTGACCTCATGGACTGGTGACAGCAGCAAGCATGTGGTGAGCACTTCTGCTTCCGTGTCAGACACTGTCCCTCAGGAGCTGTTGACGTGCTGGTGTCTACTGTCCAAAAGGTCTCTGCTATCTACCGCAGATGGCGGGGGCTTGCTCCAGACAGAGCCTTGTGGGTCTGCACTGTGACTTTCATTGGGATCTGCAGGTACCCTATGTAGCATCTCCTCCTTAATGCATAGGTCCTCTGGCTCCTGCAGCCACTGGGTTGGGGCTGCTGGACATGCTACTGAGCTGTTTCTGGATCCAGATTCCACTCCAAATTAGCAGCTTTTTGCAGTGCCTGAGAAGTAGGTCAAGTAGAATTTCCAAGTGTGGAAGACCCCCTTCCAAGGTCCAAGTGTCCTACTAAGAGCTGTGCTTCTTTCTTAGTGGGAGGAGGCCAAAACCATAATCACTTGTCCTTTAGTTTGAGGGGATATCCCAGCATACTCTGTACCAGTGACTTTTCAAAACTTCACTTACAGGGTGGCAGTTCCTACCCTTTGGAGCTCATGCATGGTAGCAAGGAATCAGGGCCAATGAACTTGAACTTGAACTTCAGTATGGGAGACCAATATAATGTTCTGTGACATGCCCAGATGGTCCAGGTTCCATCAACCTATGCTATGACTGAAGGTGGGAAAATGACCCTGAACTTGGGAACGGACTGTGAATGTATACCACAGTCCCTTCCATATGAATGCATTCTGGTATTTTCCTAACAGATATAAAATAATGGATCCTGTGCATCAAAGGCTCTATGGGACACATCAGAAGCTGTGCTGAACTTACTCTAGAAAAGATACAATGGGTGGCTCAGCAGCTGCAGTTGGTCAATTAACTGGTTACACTTGTGGTAATTCACTGTCGCCTGCCATGATTCACCCAGTTTATTCCACAGCCATCTGCAAGATAAGAGGAGCCATCTGCAAACAGAAAGGGGGACCTTCCCTGGAATAGAACTGACTGGTGCCTTAACCTGGGACTTCCTAGCCTTCATAACTGTGAAAAAGAAATTCTTTTTTCTAAGCCACCCAGTTTGCAGTATTTTTGTTACAGCAGCCTGAAGTGCCTAAGACGAGAGGTGCAGGAGAAATATTAGTGACAAGACTTGTGGGGTTGAGTGACTGTTGCTGAACACCATTGACAAGTAAAAGGAGGAACACCAGCTCAGAATGAGGAATCACCAATGAAAAGCCAGCTGTGAGAATAAGAGGACCCCTTGGCAGGTTCAGGGACTTCTGTCTCTGCACCGAAGTCACACTAAGCTGGAGACCAGACACAAGACTTAACTGGAAGGTGGTAGAATGTCATGGAAGGCTCAGTTCTTAGCCTGGCTGAGTCTCCTGTGCCAATGTCAGGCAATGATAAAGACAGACAGAACCCTGAGATTTGGACTAGAGGGATCTGAGCACTGAGAACTTTGAAATTCCCTTGACTCCTCTGATCCTGCAGAGTGGTGCATGCCGCCCCCAGTTAGAAGGTAGTAGGAGACTGTTGTTTAAAGACCATGCAGAGTGTATGAAAGTAGAACAATTAAACCTGTTGAAATTATTTTAAGAAGTGGGGAGGAGGAATGAGGGAGAAGGATGGAGGGGTGAATCTAACCAAGATACATTGTAAGCATATATGGAAATGTCAAAATGAAAACCCTCTGTATAAGTAATATATGCTAATAAAATGTTTTTAAAAATAATAATAATAATAATAAGACCATACAGAAGCCTCAAGTGAGGTGTATGTCCTCCAAGACAATACTTGTCCCCACACCCTGAATCTTCCTCACCATCTGACCCATAGATCATGTCCAAACCTCAACATGACCCAACTCAGGAAGCACTAAGTCATCTAAAGGATGAGAGGAGTAAAATGTCCCCGAAAAGGTGCAGAGCTAACTGAGACACCCCTGCAGCAAGTTGAGAGTCTTCTTGGGGGTGGCTGTGAAAGTGCTGGCTCAAGGAGATGGAATATTGGCTATGGTAAGGGGAATGGGGACATGAGAACCCGCTCCCATTTTGTAGAATTTAGTATCTTGGCAAGAGTGGTTTTATCATCCTGCTCTTGGAAGCTTATAGGAGATGCCAGAACTGTGATGGAAGATTCTGGAAGGAGATTTCTCCAGATTAAGGGAAGTGCACATGCGATGTGGTGTATAGAAGACCAGGGCACTCACTAACTGGCTCTGTTCTTCAGGAAGACTTGAAGGACATGCCATTTACCAAGACCAAGGGACACGCACAGCATGTCTGAGAAGCTCCTTAGTGTCTCTCTTCTGCAATCTGGGGCTGATGGTGGGAAAGACGGTCATAAACTGCGGTGGGGATGATAACATTCCAAAATAGCAGAGGAGAGATGTCAGCACTTAACTGTCAGAAATGAGGTAGGAATGACTGCCCTGAACAGGCAAACAGGGGTCTCTAACCCACAAACATCTATGGGTATATTTAATAGGACCTGGTGTTCCTAAGGTAAGATGACTAAAAAGCTAAGAAAAGAACCAATTAACAGATAATTAGAGTAGGTCAAGAATGGATGGGCTACCACAATGGAAAGTTGCAATCCCTTGCCCATTTTTAAGGATGGATTTGCCAAAAGCCTGCATTCCCATGGTCAAGACCACGTAACATCAAAGTGTTCTCAGAGACAATTCTCTGTGTTCTTTCAAAAAAAAGAGCCTATGGACATTTGTTTAGCTAATCACATGGGAGAGAAAGGAAACACCCAAACCTGGGAACTACTGAGTGCATGGTCCAAGTGGATAGTGAACAGTGTCAAGGCACCAGTGTAGCATTGAGGGTCAGGTGCAAGTGTAGTCTGGATGCACATCCATATCTCGGGAGACCCACGGTGTGGTTCCCGAGTATAATTAGAATAGAATAGGGGAAGGGTCAGAGCCCTGCCACTGGTTCTGACTTGCGGAGTAACTACTGTAGTAGGAAAAGCCTTCGAAACAGCTCCTGCTTTGGGGCAGGAGTGTAAATGAAAACCACTTGCAGGTGCAGAGGGATTAGTACCACCCTCAAAGACTTCATGAAGAAGCAGATGGTCGTTCCTATCATGGCTCCGTTGAAGCTGTGGCTTCAACTTCCAAATGGCCCCACTTCCAAATTCCAGTCCACTGGCAGTTAGGACTTCAACATTGAAATGGAGGGAATTAATCCATTGTACTTCCTAAGTTTCAGAGACATCGCACAGGTGAATGTCTGTCTTTTACCTGTCTATTGCCTCAGTGAAGACAGGTGATGTTTTTAGCCCCTGTGCTGCCACAACATGCCAGGGGACCCTCTCCCCTCCCCAGTGATGGCTCCCCGTTGTCATCTGGCTGGTGGGGGATCTAACTCCAGATTCCTTGGGGGCTGATTCTCAGAACAATTCTGGCACCAAGTGTATTGGATTGGGTTCCCCAGGATCAGAGACCAAGATAGGGACACTTGTGAAATTGAGATACGGAGGGAATGGTTCCAGATGAAACCAGGAAGACAGAGAGGGCTGGAGAAGGGTTGGGCAAAGCTGGGGGCTCAGCTAACGTCTCACTGCACCTCACAGGGAGCTCTGGACTGTCTCATTGTAAGGCACGGTGAGCCAAATTCTGTATCTACAAGGCAATCAGGTGTTGGCTACAGAAAGACTCTGGCCAGTGTCGGGTCAGGGAGGAGCTCCTTAAATAAATTCCAGAGGGCAAAGGGTAGTGCTCCAGAGAGGAGCAGGTGAGTCATCTGCAGTGTGAGGGTGGTGCCCAGCCTGGGAAATGAGGTCTGGCTGGGTGTGGTCAACACCACACCTGTTTCAATTCGTCTTTGGATCAGTATCTTTGGTTCTCTTATCTTTCAAAGTCAGCATCTTCCTTAGCACTTTTGCTCTTTATTCCCGATACCTGAAAATGAATGGAAACAAATGAAACGATGGCATAGGACAGAAGATCAAGGAAGAATTGAATTTGACCAATGAAAATGCTGCAGCTCAAAAGCTGTTTCTACTTGTTAACCAAGCATCACTGTTCAGTTTACAAAATGCTTAAATGTTTGTGACTGGGAGGACCACACAGCAAGTGTATGTGATGGGGGGAGGGTGTCTTACTGTTCCCAGAGGAGTGAAGTGACAATTCCAAGGGCTTGGAGCGGGCTGGGGGCAAAGCTAGAGGGAGAAGCCAGGCTCTGGCATTTCCCACTGGAGGTGCCCACGGCTGTCGACTACACACTTGACCTCTCATATGGACTTCTCCCTTCACTGAGAGCAAAACCCACGTGAGTGTGGTGTAGGATGCTCACTGCAGTTTCGGAGTGGCAGATGTGAATTTGTTTCTGTGTTTGTAAGCACGCAATGGGGGGAGAGGTAGTCAAACAATGGTCTGCTTATCTGTCTCCTATCTATCCATCCCTTTCTGGGCTTCTGTCAAGGTTTGCTTCGCTCTGTATTTGAGAAACAGGCTGATTTTTTTTTTTTTTTTTTGATGCATGGAAACATTTGGTTTCATTACCAGCCGACAGCTGTCTGGCAGCCCAGGGCCGTGATGGGTTCTGCACACAGTAGGCAGGTTTTTCAAAGTTCTCAGTGTGGAGTGCAGAAGACGGTGTATCCAAGAAGCTGTCTTGAGGGTGCTTCATCCTCTGCAGCTGCTAATCACTACAGTGTGTCATTGACATTCTCCACTCAGAACTGTGCCAGTGACTGTATTTCCCCCCCGTTGCAGACGATAGCAAATTACAGCCTTTCACATCCGCGCCAGTGAGCCTCCCTCCCACCCTGGCTGAAGAATCTCTCCTCTCAGAGGCCTCTTTTTGCAACCTGGACCAGGGCTTGCAGTTCCTTTCTAGGCATCCCCCAGAACCAGCTCCTCTGGAAGCTTACAACCCTGAAATGTGAGCATCTGCCTGTTCAATATCATAGCAACCATGTGAATTCTGCCTTGCCCTGCCACCATCATTTGTTATAGGCTAAGGATTTCTTTAAAGTCCGTTCCCTCTGCTTAGAGTAAAAGCTCCATGGCAGAAGAGCTGGGCCTGTCCTGCTTATTTCTGCCTCCCTAGGGCCCTGCCACACAGCAGGTGCTCAAAAAACACTTACAGGAGGCAATGTCCCCTGCCTCACATCCCTGTATCCCCAAATCCTTCTTACTTCCTCTCCCTCCCAGGTGGGAGATGGGGAGCCAGGTTGGGACAGGAGGTGACTCTTTCAGAATGGCATGGCTGGTTCCCTTACAATGTCCACAGAGCTCACAGAAGCGGGACTCACAGTCCCCATCAGATGCTGCTTCTTACTGGTCACACATAGCTATCGCCTCCTGGGAGCTCTGACTCATCATTGCTCTGGGTGATCAAAGAACAGAAGGTCAGCAATGTGGATACTCCACAGTGGACAAAAGGTCATCTAGGAGAGGTGGGCATAAACAGGACAGTGTCAGCACAGATGCTACATCCTCTGGGATGTCCCAGGATGACACCCGATGAAGCCAGGGCAGGATGATTTAGGGGGCATGAGCAGGACTTGCCTAAAGACAAACCCGATCCTTGGTCTGCAGAAGGAAAATGGTTTGTACATCTCATCTGCTAGTGTGGCTCTTGCATCATACAGGACAGGGGACCTTGTTACTGACAGAGTGTGTCCCTCAGATGATGGCATTAAGAGGTGGGGTCTTGGGAGGTGATTAGGTCATGAGGGTGGAGCCCTCAGAGATGGTGTTAGTGCCCTTATAAGGAAAGGCCAGAGAGCCAGCTACCTCTCTTCCTATTATATGTGGTTATAACTGGGTGTCAATCAATTACAGCTCAGAACAAGGCTCTCATCAGAACCCAAGCATGCTGAGACCTGTTTCAGCCGTCTAGCCTCCAGAACTGTGAGAAATAAAGTCCTATTGTTTACAAGCTACCCAGTTTTGGGGTCTTTGTTATAGCAGCTAGGCAGAGACAGGCAGGGACCACACTCATTTCAGCACACACTGGGTGACCTCTACTGGATGACACTTAGAGTACTGACTTCTCTTCTCCATCTCCAACTTTGCCTTCAGAAGATCTAACGTGTTAATGACAAGTTGAGAAGAAAAAAAATCAAGTCAAAAGGAAATAAGGGTAGGAAGTAAATCAAAGGCAAGAGGGGTAAAGTTGATCCACAAATTTTGGACAGTGAGGTCAGAAACTGGGCAGAGCTGGGTCCTACCTTCTGTTCTGACCTGCCCAGCAGTCAGTGCCGTGAAATGTGTGATCAGACACAGGATGTCAAGGTAACACTCAAGCAGGTGCTCAGAGCCTGCACTGGGCTGAGAGAAACTTTTCCCACTGTCAGAGCTCAGAGAAATTCTTCCACAGGTCTTCTTAAGTGTGATATGGAGAAGCAGAAAGCAGTGTCCTTCCCAGAACCTGCAATGGGCCGCTTCTTACTGCATGTCTGGGCACAGGCAAGTAGCATCACACCGGAATGGAAAACTGGTGACATTTTCTTTTTGGGGGATTGGGCAGGTTAAAGTTTGTAATGCTTAGGGGATGGCTTGACTCTAAGCTCTAGGAACTCCTCCATCAATACTTGATTATCTAACTGAGCTTCTGATACTATTGGTGGTGATCCTGGGAACTCTATTTTATGCCCACCTGTATGTTGTATATCTTCCATGTTGACCTGCAGCCACCATCATGCCAACCCTGTGAACTAAGTATTACTGTCTCCATTTCCAGAGGGACCAAGAGGACCACTATGGTTTCACTGTGGTGAGTCCCCACCAGAACCTATGTGGAGTTAGCCCTGGAGCAGCAGAGCTGGGAGGTGGGGCCGAGGGGGAGGTATCTGGGTTGTAGGGACACAGATCCAGAATGGCTTTCTCTCTAGTGAGTTCTTGCTCTTCTGGGGCTGGATTGGCTGTCATGAGAGCAGGTTGCTGGAAGGAAGGCTGTCCCTCGTGTGCTGTCTCTTCCCATGTGCACCTGCTTGCCCTTCTTTTCTCCACCATGAGTTGAAGCAGCAGGAAGCCCTCATCAGATGCAACCCTCTGATCTTGGACTTTGCAGCCTCCAGAACCCTGAGCCCAGATAAACCTCTATTCTTTATAAATAACTGAGTTTTGGGTGTTCTGTTACAGCAACAAAAATGGACCAAGTAACTGACCTGCTTACCCAACTAGTAAGTAGCACCCCTAGTCCCAAGCCCAGTGGATCTGATTCCCAAGCTGCAGTCCTCTCCTGCCCTGTACCTAGTGCTGCTCCTCCAGGTGAGCAGGCTTGGTAAAGTAGGAGCTGAAAACTTTTGTTGACCCTACAAAATGGCGGCCAGCTGAGCCACTTCTACTCGGACTATGGGGCCTACTCTCTCACTCCCATGTAGACCTTGGGAACCAAAGAACAGCCTGTTCTTTTGCCTGGAAGGCAACCAGGATGAATTTCAATGTTTTCTAACCAGGCCTCACCCCCTCATCCTTGCAACTCTCTAGCTTTCCAGACCCAAACCCCTGATTGACAGTGGGCAGCTGCCAAACACATCTCAGAGGAAGTCCAGAACAGCCAGTCATCCAGGTGTTGGGGAGACCCAGCCAGTGGGTCACCCACGGTCAGTGTGCAGCCCTCTGATTGGCCCAGGCCTGCCCCCCTTATCTGTGGAAACTTCCTCCTGAGGACAGGCGGTGAGGGGGGAGGCAAAGTTGGAGGGATTGGGCCAAACATTTGGAAATGCTTGCCTTGCAAAGACTCAGCCAAGAAAGGATATTCAAACATTTCTTCTACCCACACAATTCAGGAAAGCTTAGCTTGGAATTTCCTAATTTTTATGCTTAATTAAGATAAAGGGTCTTTATCTTTTTATGTGTGGAAGAACTTCCTTTCAGTGTGAGAGGTTAAGACTCACCATGGACCCTGGCACTGGGAGCTGTTGGAAGCCGGGGAAGCTCCAGGGTGAACTCCTCTTATACGGACATGAAAATAGCCCAGAGAGGACAAGGGACCTGATCATCATCACACAGAGTGGTCACATGGGAATTTGAACCTGGACCTCAAGAAAGCCAGTTCTGTGCTCATTCATCTTACTCCTGCTTGTCAAAATGAAAGGGGTGGCCAGACAGAGGGCCCAGGTGGAGCTGGAGTCAGGGCACAGAGTCCATGGTCTTGTTTAGTAATCTATAGTCTGATGATTGCTGGCCATTCCTTCCCAGGAAACACCGTTGTTTTGCAAATGTTTAAACTGAGGTCCCAGGCAAGCAAGTTGGAGCATCCTTGGCTGGGTGGCACCTATCATGAGTAGTCTTGTCTGTTGGCCCCGTGCTGGTATAGATGAGGAAACCAAGGATAGAAAGATAGAAAGATGTGATGCCACTGTGGGGCCCACTCTCTCCCTTTTGCCTCCTCTGGACTCCTCTAGGCTTTCAACAACCAAGCATAACGTTGTGTGCGACCAGTTTTCATAGGAAGCACAGCTGTGCCCAAAAGGGCCCACGGAGGCAAGTTTTAACCAAGGGGTCAGGTACAGGACTGGGAAGGCAAGGAAACCAGGAAGTGATGCAGAGGTGCTCAGTACTAGCACTATAGGAAATCATTCTGTCTGCAGTGGGGACCTGGGGCCGCCCTGGTATCAGCCACTGCTGGGCTGTGCTGGACCCTGGGGATGTGTGACTTCGTTTCCTGGTCATCAGAAAGCAAATCTCTATCCCCACCTCCAGCACCTGCCAGAGCTGTCACTGGCTGACCCACCAAGAGAATGAGGCAGGCTGCTTTGAACCATATGGTGTTTTCTTAAAAACAAGCTTAATTGCCAACATTTAAAAGTTGGAGCCATCGCAAAAAAATCTGCACTTCTGGCTTCTTTTGAAAGAGGGGAACACTTGATACCATGGACCCGAGTTCTGTTTGGCAGCAAGGCTGGTGCCTAGCCATTGCGTTGGGCTGCTGTGTGTTCAGCCAGCTCTCCAGGCCCTCCTTGCCCAGTCCACTGTTGTTACCTGCCTGGGCCTCGGGATTTGTCCTGTGCTCAGAGGACAAGGATGGCAGGGAACACAGAGCCAGGGAGAACTTCTTCACCGGGCTAAGCAGAGCCAGGTAGAACCGCCCTGCCCCTTCCTACCCCTGGTTCTGTTTTTTAAGGCACGTGCTGTAGTCGCATGGGGCTTTGTCTCTCACAGCACTACCCCAGATTCCAGCTGGGTCTGGAATGCTGGCCTGTGGCATGGGGCAGAGACCCCTGCAGAATCCGGACTCCTCTGAGAGCCCTTGTCAGAGATGAGGCCTCACTTTGGGGTCAGTGCCTTCCAGTTGTGCAGCCAGCAAAGAGGGCCACCATCCCTGCCAAAACCTGGGCTCTGTCCTGAGGGGTCAACAGTGACGACCCCTCCCTTTCGTTCTGGTGTTTCCTGCCTCCAGGTATTGAGTCAGGGCCAGATGGAGAAGGAGGCCAGTGGGGACTAGCTGAGGGACACACACTGGGGTGGGTCTCTTCTGGAAAGTGGATGGACCAATTTTGGCTAGGTAGAGGTGACTGATTTTGGCTTTTAGATCTCACCAGATTGGCTGCACATCTGTGCCAGGTTAGCTGAGTGACAGCAAGCTGTACCCCTCTCAGAAAATCTGAGTTCACACCTCTGTCATGCCTGTGGATGCTACCCTGCCTGCCCCTTGCCTGGTAGGCTGGGTTTTGCCTATCCAGGTCTCCTACCCGCAACTGGACATTGTTACCTTAAGTGCCATCCTGCTGGGCAGGTAGGGTTGTTCTGCCTCATCAGACCCCCATCCCCCAGGACCTTCTTCCTGCGTTCCTGGTCCAGGGTTCCACTTTCCCTTCTCAGGCCCCTCAACCTGGAAATTTTCCCATTTCCAGGTTCAGTGAGGGTTGGTGGCTAAGATCCAGTGCACACTTCCACAGCCAAGGATGGGAGGAAAGATGTTCTTCCAGGTCATGGGTTCCAGGTTCCTGGAGAGTGGAGGGTTGGAGTGAAGGCCAGGGCTCTGCCTTGTGCCACCCCTGCACAGCTTCACTGGTCTTCCCAGCCTTGTCACCATTTGTAATGCAATAGGTTGCTTTGCGTCTGCTTGCTTTTTTCCTCTCTACAAAGTATCAACTTTAAGCTGGCATGGTGTCTTCTCCTGTCCCCATAGGGACCACCCCCCACTCTGAGCTGTCAGTCATGCTCTCCCCTCTGGCTGTTCATCTACACTGAACTTAGTCCCAGAGCTGCCAGACCTCCAATTTCGGTCACTGCTGCCTTCTGAAATTCTGGACTTCTTACTCCCTGCTGGATTGGGCCAATGTGGACTTTAAAACCTGGATTCATTAATGAATGCAGTCAACCTAAATAACAATGAAGAGACTGGCTCTGCAAGAAGAGATGCACATGATAAAAGCGAGAGCACACAAGGGAGGGGTGAGGATAGGTAAGACACCTAAAAAACTAGCTAGCATTTGTTGCCCTTAATGCAGAGAAACTAAAGCAGATACCTTAAAAGCAACTGAGGCCAATAGGAAAAGGGGACCAAGAACTAGAGAAAAGGTTAGATCAAGAAGAATTAACCTAGAAGGTAACACCCACACACAGGAAATCAATGTGAGTCAATGCCCTATATAGCTATCCTTATTTCAACCAGCAAAAACCCTTGTTCCTTCCTATTATTGCTTATTCTCTCTCTTCAACAAAATTAGAGGTAAGGGCAAAATAGTTTCTGCTGGGTATTGAGGGGGTAGGGGGGAGAGGGAGGGGGCGGAGTGGGTGGTAATGGAGGGGGTGGGGGCAGGGGGGAGAAATGACCCAAGCCTTGTATGCACATATGAATAATAAAATTAAAAAAAAAAGAAGAGAGTTTAATCAAAAATGGCCAGGCATTGTGCCACAGAGTGCATGCACCATGGGTGTGTTCAGGAAGGTAAAGGAAGACAAGAGTTTTGATATTTATTTCCTTGCTGTGCTGGGAATCAAACCCAGAGCCTTGTGTGTGCAATTCAGATGCTCTTCCACTAAGCTACCCCCACCCCAGCCTGACATGGTTTTTAAAGCTAAAGTGATGAGAGTTACATAAGTTGTCTTGCAACAATTATTCTTGGGTTTGAGGATCAGTAACAAGGGTGGCGTCAGTCCATCTGGACAGTTGCGGAACAGAGAGGGCCTTGCAGAAGCTCATACTGTGTGAGGCTGCATTGGCCTTGGGCATGGCTGTGGCTCTGACAGTTTCCTGTGATAGCTCATGTTATCAGACACGCACACATGACAGTGTCACCTTCATGGCCTTCTCTGGCTCCATTTTGTCAAGGTGTCACTCAAGGGACTCCATTTTGGTACGGACAACTTTCGCAGTGCAGTAAACATTGCACCGGCCTCCAAGGGTTAGGTCTACCCTCTAAGCTTACCATCAGGGAGGGGGAGGCAGAAAAACAAGCAGACAAATGCGAAGGGTTTGCACTGTTCTAGACATGGACATCAGGCCCAGGAGCTGCTCTGCAGAGGCCATCGGCACCACACCATCAAGGATGGATCCTGGCTGGGTGCTGTGGGTTAGGCTGTGTCTCTGTGTATGGGGGCAGAAGCCAAACAACCAGCCTAAGTTCAAGAGGAACATCTACTGGTTCAAGTCTCAACTATGGGAAGAATCAAGCAGAGGCAGCTGAAGGCCAAGCATAGCCAGAAACTCTGAATCTCCTTTTCCGCCAGAGTGTCTGCTTCTCCTTGTGCAGGTCTTATGTCTCCTGCTCCTCCCTGGTGAATCCTGACCATCCTTGTGGTCAGCTCAGCTGGGTCATCACTGTGATCTAGATGGGCTTCTCCTTGCCTTGGTGGCCAGTGCTGAGGAATCCCTCCTGCCCTGCTGCTGAAACTGTGCACGCCACTGCCCTGTGCCGTAGGCATGTGAGCTCCCATCTTGTCATGGAGTCTAGTGCTTTGTCACACCTGTGGAGGTGTGCACTGTCGCATATGCCCTACCCACAGCCCCGTCAAGCAAATCCTTACTACTGCTCTGTAGGACTTGGCGCAAGGTCAGCAGCTCCTTATTTCCCAAACAGTGTTCTGGGTTCTCACTGCACCTGTGCAGCGGGCTGTGCACCTAAAGGGCAGGACCAGTTCTGAGGTGTGCAATCACTCTTTGGGCTGAGCAGGACCAGCTCAAGACTTGGGTCTGCACTGGGACTCTCTCCTTCTTCCCTCCCCTGATGTGTCTCGCCTGTCTGCCCGTATGTAAGGGAAGTCAGGGAAGGACACAGAAGTTTAAATGATGTACAGAACCCAGCTAGCTAGAGCGATAGGAGAGGTTCTTGGGGCATGGAAGATGGGGTCAGACACATCCCCACTGCCCGCTCTCCTTGGAGCATTTCTGGAGCAGTTTTACTAAACAGTTTGGCTTTGTCAACCAGGTCCTGGTGTCCCACACTTTTCAGAGAGTGAATGAGCTTGAGGATGGGGCTTCAAGGGCAGCCTGAATTTATTTCATAGAAGATAGCCTTAGATTTTTAGGTGGAGAAGGTGGAAAGACCGGCACTCAAAGCAGACAGACTGCCACAGGAGGCCTGGCTAGAGAAGAAACTATTCGGCACCTACTACAGCCAGGTGTCCAGAGAGCACACTCCATGCTCAGGAGCCCACAGGCAAATGGCCAGCTTGGCTGTCAAAGTCTGGTGACTCACTTGCTCCTGTCCAGCTCGTCCAAATCATAGCACTCTGGTTGCTGAAGCCAGGTCCCCGGCCACCTCCCCACACAGCTGGGTAACATTAATAGCTTGGCACCTCTTGCTCATCCTCAGCTCCTCTGGGCTTCTCTTGCCGTCATTGCCAGATGCTGATGGACTTTGGGAAGTGAGTGAGAAATGGGTTCACTCTGGGCCAGATTGAAACTGGGCTGCAGGGCCAGGTCAGCTGAGTCAAGAACCTCTGGACAGTGGGTCTATCCCCAGGTGGCAGGCTCTGGGTGTCAGCTCAAAGTTGTGGGACCCTGAGTGCATTCATGGGTTTCTCCAAGTTCATGTCCCCATTTACTAAAGGGGACTCCAGGGGACCCACCTCTCAGGCCCCTGAGGGGCAGGGTGACCACATACAGAGAGATTATGAAGAACGGTGCTGCTCAGCAACCCCTTGTCATCCTTGGTGCCTCAGTCTTCCCTTTGGGCCTCTTTCTCTTCCCTCTGCCCTCCTCCTCTGTCACCCTATTCAGTTTGAGGACATCCACATTCTCATAAGGACCCCTTGGTCCATGCTATTATCTCTGGCCCTTCTTTCACAAAGCTCTTCCCAATATCCAAGGCAGGCTCTGGAACTCCAGAACATTCTATGTTCTAGAACATAGAATTCTAGGCCCCAGCAGAGACAATGGGCATGTCCCACCAGGCTCCCCATCTACACATGCCAGTGACAGTCCTCAGCTCAAATTAAACCACCTCCTCTGTGAAGCCCTCCCAAACCTTGCCCCTCCCCAAGAGACTTCTGTGCCCCATGGAGACATGGACACCTCCCCTCCCACAACAGCCCATCTCATTGCTTCTAGGTGCCTCCCTCAGCAGGAGCAGAGGGCAGGCCTACAGGGGGCGTCTTCACACTAAATGATGGAGTACAGAAGGTTGGTAACCAGGAAAGCAAAGCTCCCACCCACTCAGTCTTCCCTACCCACCTCATCAGGCCTCACTCTCTATTTGAGGAGCCTGGAGCTCTGAGAAGACCCAAATCACACCCCGCTCAGCAAGGAGCTGAAAACCTCCAGCCATCAAAGACCACTAGATGTGACCTGTTGCAACTGTATGTAGGTAGTAGGACCTGAGAGATGGAATGCAGAAGACAGCTGAGGTCAGGATCATGAAGTTTCAGCTAATAAAATCTGAGTCCTGTGTTGGGGTGCATTTGTCAGGAGGTATGGGAGTGAGGTGAGCAGGAGGTCAGGGGAGGAGGTGAGATGCCCCAAATGCTGCTGACCATCTAAGATTCTTCTAGGTTAATTCTTTTCTTTCTTAAGGATGGTACAGAGACCGGATTCATGGAAATGGGGACAGGGTTGGTTCTCAGGAACTTATCACCAGCTCTATCCCAGTCAGACAGACCTTGCTCCTTACAAGGCTGCCAGGCCCCCTGGGAGCCTGTGTGCCAGCTACTGGGAGCCCCCGCCCAGTCAGAGCAGACTAGGGACCCTCGATCCAGGCTCCATTTCTTTCTCTCCAC
Source organism: Castor canadensis (assembly GCF_047511655.1). Lineage (NCBI taxonomy): Eukaryota > Metazoa > Chordata > Mammalia > Rodentia > Castoridae > Castor > Castor canadensis. The sequence goes on from NC_133394.1 coordinate 149,819,616, forward strand.
TGTCCTTTGATTGTCTTGGTCCTTTGTGGCTGTGAGGGTGGCCTTAGCAAAATGATGCCAGACTTCAGCTTCCTGTCTCTAGACAGGAAAGTAGCTCCCTCCACCTTCTTCACAGGGATGCGGGGGGAGACAACATGAGTTCAAGTGTGAGAAAGATTTTCTGACTAAATGTAAGATGGCAAGTGGCGCAGAGGCAGGGACCTGGGAGCTGGGACTCGCTGATCTGTGTCTGGCTTCTGGACTCCATTATGGGACTGGCTGTGAGTCGCTCTCCCTCTTGGGTCTCCCGTTCCCTGATTTATGAATACGAGTCTCAGACAGGCTGATTTCATGAACTCTTCCAGAAGCCCGCACAGGATCTCTTCTGGACTCAGGATGGCAGGGGAGTAGAGGCGAGGAGGATCTTCTCAACCGATGTGGTTGTGAATTATGGGCAGAGGCCAGGCCTCCTGTTCTCCCAGCCTGTGGACTCTGAGTGGCCTGGCTTTCCTGGCAGCTGGAGTGGCCATTCTGGCTGGTCCATATGGGTGATGCTCTGTTTGAGGTAGAATCTCCTTCAGGGGGCTCTCTGGCCAGTGCCACTGAGAGAGCTGTGGGGCCAGAGCCTGGGAGTGACTGTGATGCAGATGAGGATTTGCCTTCCAGTCCCCTGTTAGTTCTCCATCTCTAGCTGTGTTGCCTTAGGAGAAGTCACTTGATATCTCCAAGTGACTCTCCAGGTGAGGTCCCTGCCCACCTCACAGGGTGGAGTGAGACCAGAGGAGACAGTGGTGGGAGGGTGCTTTACAACTCATGAGGGGGTGGGCCCTGTGCCAATGATGCTTTGTTGTCATGGTTACCTAGTAATGGTAATGATAGCACTAGGCTGTGACAAGTCCCCATGATGCTAAAAGAGAAATGACTAAGGCGGGGCAACCTGCACCCTGCCACACAGTGGAGAGACCCCAGGAACAGACAGCAGGCTTGGCTTCCAGCTTTGCCCTCATTTTTCAGCTCTGCAAACAAGGGGGACCCCCAGATCTGGTGGACGCCCCCTCCACAAAGCAGGGTGCTTATCTACCAGCTGTGGTCACTCTTAGGAAATTAATGACTCAGGCTTACCTGCTGCCCAGACTGGGCCAAGAGCACCCTCCAGCAGCGAGGTGCAAGCACCTGTGGCTATGTTTGAGAGATGAGGGCAAGTGAGGACTATGGGTCAGGCACTGACATCAGGAACCACATGGCCTCACCAGCTGTCATGAGGGGAGGAGCAGTGGTGTAGCGTTTAGCTTGGTATTTCCTCCAGCCCCACAAAACCCCAAGGCTGTTCCCACAGCAGCCTTCTCCCTGAGGCCATGGTCAATTCAGGAGGGGGCCTCCAGCCCAGCTCCAAGGCTGGGGACCTGGCTGACTCGGCTCATCACGGGTGCCCAGGTGTGAACTTGAGATGCCTTCCTGGTCGGTCATCGGACATAAGGACCAGTCAGCTCACTCATCAGAGATGCCCCAGCAGAGTGTCTCAGGAGAGCTTCATAGCGTTCCTGTGCCTGGGGTCACTTCTGGGTCCTGTTAGAGCCCAGGTGGCCTCTACTGGGTCTAGAACCTTCTTCGGGGAGGACTAGAACTCAGATTTAGCTCTGGGATCAGCTTCCCAGAGACAATACCCACACGTTTCCTTCTTAAAACACAAAACAAAACAAGACAAGAATGTGCTGGCATCTTTCCTACAGTGCTGTCTTCTCTGTTTCAAATTTACAGTCACTGCGTGAGTCACCGTGTGTGTCTCCTGTTCTAACCTCTGGAGGCTGGCATGGAAGAGAGGAGGGCACTCACTTGTGGAAGAAGGGAGAAGGCTGGACAAAGCTTCCAGAAGCTTCCACGTTCCTGCCAATACAGACCTCTGAGCTCTGTGCTGAGCTGCAGCCCACACATTTCAGCTCCTTCTGGGAGGCAGTGAAGTCACTGGGTTGTGAAGCAATTGACTTGGAATGAGTGGTGAATGTTTTTCCTTCCACGAAGACATACCAGCACAGATCTGGCTTGCTTTTTTTTTGGTAATGAACTTGAGGAAGCACTCTTGAATGCAATCAAGGTGAGGACAGACAAGGTCATACTTGGGGCAGTCTCAGAGCTGCAGAACCGAACCAAGCAACGTCCATAACAAACAAGGGGTTGGAGGAGGTTCAGGACTGACCAAGACCTTGACTGTGCTGGAAGGGCATGGGGACACTGAGGGCTCCCTCAGACTTGGGAATGTGGGGAGCCCAGAGGCTGGGAGGTTTCTCTAGTCCATCCCTACGGAGTGATGCACCAGGGAGAAAGCCCTTCACTATGCTGCTTTGCAGCTGCCTGTTCAGAGCCTCCTGGTAAACTGAGGCACTGGCGTTATAAGATAGGAGGACAGACAACGGGGGGTGACAGTAATCATATCAGCAATAATGATGGTGGTGGCTGCTTTGCATGGCACTTTTTCCTACTGCTCTGCTGCCAGGGAGACATTGTGACACCTATTTTTGTACATGAGGAAATTGACACTACAGGACTTGGAGTAACTTGGCTGGGGTCGTGTGTTGGAAGTAGGGTGACCCAGGGTCCAGGTTCACTTTTTTAGCACTGAAATTTCCACATCCTTGGAACTGGATTGTTTGGTCACCCTAGAGGGGTCAGAGCCAAGATCAAAGCCAGTGCCATCTGGTCCTCAAGCCTCACAGCCACTGACTTCTACCCCTTGAGAGCCTCATGAGCAAAGGGACATAGACAGCGCCAATAGGAAGTGGGAGAGGATGAATTTGAACCCAGGACTACTTTTCTCTGGAGTCTATGTTTTGCTGATCAGACCACTTCTACAGAAGTACCTTATTGTTTATACACAACAATGGAAGGTTCCAGAAGACTGTTAGCCCATGGTGCTGGGAACAGAAAGGCAGCTTAGTGATTACATCTTTCTGGGGACAGGAAGAAGCTTGGGTCTCTGCAATGTCCACATCCTTTCCTGGCCTGGAGCAGGCGCTGGCTCCCACCTCCTGCATGGAGCACAGGGAAGAGGCGATCCCACAGCGGGGCTGCTTTCATTTAAATAGTGACACAAATGTTCAGCTGCCCCGTAATTGGCAGACATAAATACAGACATAAAACAAGGGCTGATTTTAACAGAACTACAAACACATAAAGTACAACGTGGTAACTTTTCTCATTAAAATCAACCCCCATCTCTCCTCGTGTGACATAATCTAAGTCTGATGTTCTTCCACGGCTAGGCAAAGCGGGAGGCACTCTCTCCTGCCTCTGTCTGTCTGTCTGTCTCTACACACACACACACACACACACACACACACACACAGAATATATTTACATTCACAGAAGTCTTTCAAGATGTCACTCCTTCATGAAGCTGTTTTGAATTTATGAGCAATTGCAGTGGAAAACTTGCTCTTTCATTGAGACTGGCGTTAAACATCACATTTAGCTGCTTGTCCTAATTATTCCAAGATTCTGTTCTGCTACTCCCCAGCATCCTCAGTCTTTCCAGCCGTCCTGGTCCCAGGCCCCTACGTCCTCATTGCTCATAGCACAACAGAGCCCAGAGGGAGGGTAGCCTGCTGAGTGGACTCTGAGTGACTGTCACATCTGGCTGTCAGCAGGCTTCTGCTGTGTCCCTATGTCCTTTGTCCTCTCTTTCCATGACAGAGAAGCCTGGCATTTGGCTGAACACATGGCTGCCCTCAAAGTGAAGACTACATTTCCCAGCATTCTTTGCAGCAAGCTGTGGCAAGTTGGCTAAGTTTTGGCCACAGGGCCTGATATGACTTGTAGAAGCTCTGAGTTGGACCCCTTGAGGGCTTAGGCTCTCCCTTTCCTTCCTTCTGGTTGGAATGCAGATGCAGCATTGGTGGGATTCATTCCGTTAACTAATGTAACCAAACAAACAAGGAAATAAGACTCTATAAGAGGTGACCAGCAGAAAGAACAGAGCATAGACACAGTCGAACAAAGACATCAGATACTGGAAAGATCAGAGAAAGACTAAAAAACAACACTGCAGAGAAGACAGAGCAACCAGCTAGGAGACGCAAGGACCCCAGTGCCATGGGGCTGCCTGGCTGGCCTCATGTCTGAGAGGGAACTAGAGTCAGTCTCAGGCCTCCGTCATGGTAACTGAGTCCACATCCCATAATGCATGGCCCCAGGGACTTTCTGAAGCAGTGATTTTCACTCATGAGATGTCTTCCAGTATATAATATCAGACTTACCAGCACATTGTGCCAGCTTTCCATTACTGTAACAAATACTCAAGACAAATCAACTTAAAAGAAGGGGAAAGTTTACTTTAGTTCCCAGCTATGGAGGTTTCATTCCTTGGTGAGTTGGCCCCATTGTTTTTGGGCCTGTGGCAAGGCCACACATCATGACAGGAGCACATGGTGGAGGCTGGGGAATGAAAGAAAAAGAGAAGAAGAGGAAGGTGTCCACAGTCCTCCTTACGGGCACACTCTCAATGACCTAAAATCTACCACTGGGCCCCACCTCTTAAACATTCCACCATCTCCCAATGGCAGTCAGGGAGACCAAGCTCTTCACATTCAGGCCTAGATGGGGACATTCCATATAGCTGACATTGCCAGGAAATGACTTTAGCTGACATCAAACAAAACCTCTAACTTTTAGGGATTTGGGGGTCAGATTTTTTTTATCAGAATCTGAGCCCCCTTTCATAAGTAGAGGCAATTAAGAGGTCATTTCAAGGGTCCCGAGGGAGGATATTGAATTAGTTGGAAGAGTAGAAAAAGGGAGGGAGATGGTGATGGTGGAGAAGAGGAGGTATGGTAGCATTGACCTGTCCTGGGCACTAGCTGTGCACAGCTTTATACTGAATGGCCACAGGTCCTGCCTTCCTCATTCTCCCTGGTACTTTGCTCCCTCCTGTGACCAGGTTTTTCATATGCTGTTCCCTCTGTCCTGAATACCTTTCTACTCCAGCAAAACAACAAAGTAAAAACAAAAAACAGAAGGGGAGTTAAATTTGAATATCTGGTAAACCATATATATACTATGCACAACGAGAGTGTTATACTAAATGTTATTCAGTTTTCTGAAATTCAAGTTTCACTGGGTGTCCTGAGATTTATCTGGCAACCCTGCTTCTATCCCAAGTCCCTTAGTTCATCTGGACATTTCCTACTTATCCTTCCAGCCTCAGTCTCATGGTCCAGGTTGGGCCCCTTTGTGATAACTTCTCCCAGGCTGTTCTTTGCACTCTGTGTTAGTCAGTTTTCTGTTACTCTACCAAAATTCCTGAGATAGTCAACTTAAAAAGAAGAAAGGTTTAATGTGGCTCACAGTTTCAGAGGTTTCAGTCCATGATTCATTGCTTTGGGGCCTTCAGGACATCATGCAGGGTCTTGTAGCAGAGGAAGTTGGTCTGCTCATGGCAAAGACAGAGAGGAAGGGGTCGGGTCTGATATTCCCTCCAATGACACGCCTCCAGCAACCTAACTACCTCCCACTAGGCAAGGTTCCACCACCGCCTAATAATCCAGGCTGGAGACCAGGCCTGCAACACAGGAGCTTGGGGAACACTGCAGATCCAAACCCCAGCATCCCTCAGGCCTTACCTCAGTGTGACTGCTTGATCTCACTTCTTTCCTTCAGTGGCTGTGATGACCTTGGTGGCAAGGCACATGGGCTCATCTGCCTCTCCCTGTCCTTAGCACTGTGCCTGACACAGGTAGGTGCACAGTGTTGGTGTGATGGAGTGAAGAGTGGTCCAGTCACTTGTCTAAAACTACCCGCTGAGCAAGGAGAAGAATTGGGATTCAAATTGAAGGGGCCCAGGCAAGAGATGTCTTAAAGGGAAACATGAATTAACACAGGCGCTGGGGCCTTGTTTGTCCCCACAGCCCCTGGGGAAGGCATCCCAGTGGTTAGGCTCTGGCACAAGACTTCCTTCCGGCAGGAATCACCAACCCAGGATTCTCCGGGTGGCGCTGGGCTAGCCACCGACCTCTCTGGATTCAGCCTCTCCCTCTGTACAACGGTGAGAGAAAGTTCGTTCCTCTCGTAGGGCTGTTGGGAGGACTGAGTCAGATGCTGCGAGGCTGTAGGTGGAGCAGCACCTGTCACATTGTGAGTGCCCAGTGAATGAAAACTGCTGTTGTGCCCCCTCCACGTGCAGACCCACATGGCTCTTCCTTACCCCAAGGCCTTTGCACGAGCTGTTTCCTTTGTTCTTGAAGCACTTCTCAGGTTTCTTGCCTGGGCAGCTTCTTCTCATTACATAGCTCCAGACTCTTCTGAAAAGAGACAACCCTTCTTTCCTCCCACCCACTGGCATTTCACACTTCCTCCCTCGTCCTTCTGTCCCAACAGAGTCCTGGTATAGTTGGTGTGTATTCATTAAGGTCTGTTTGCTTCCACCAGACTGTAAGTTCCATGAGAGCAGCTTTTTTTTTTGGAGGTACTAAGGTTTGAACTCAGGGCCTCTTACTAGGCAGGCACTCCACCTCTTGAGTCACACCACCAGCCCTTGCTTTGTTTTCCCTTTGGATACCTCATGTTTTTACCTGGGGCTGGCCTTCGACTGTAGTCTTATCTATGCCTCCATGCATCTGGAATGACAGCTGTGCACCACCACACCTGGCTGAGCTGATTTGAGATGGGGTCTCGATAGATAACTTTCTGCTCAGACTGATCTTGAACCTCAAGACTCGCTGTCTCTGCCTCCTGAGTAACTGGAATTACAGGCATTACCACCGTGCCTGCCCTGCTGTGGGACCTCTTCTGATTTGTCCCCTTGATGGGGCCGGCTCAGTTCCTGTTACAAGGGGCACTCGGTAAGTACTTGGGGAAAGGCAAGGGTCAGGAGGGGCCTGGGAAGTGGGAAACAGATGGGCCTTTAATGGGCACCAGGAGTGAGGGCGGGACCTGGATCCCGTTGGTTCAGTAAGTGTTTATTGGGTGTCCGCCCGTTCTCCTCTTTCCCCATCGTTAGCCACAGCGCTGAGCATGAAAACCAGCTGGGCCAAGTCATGCAGAAGAAGCTCAGAGGCCTGGCTGCTACTTCCCCTCACAGGGGCTGCCTGAAGATGCCATGTAGGTCCAGAGGTGGCTGGAAATAAGGTAACTCATTGAGGCCAGGAATCATCAATGAAAAATACACTTTGGATAAAATAATTTAATTTAATTTATTTGTTTGATGGTACTGTGGCTTGAACTCAGGGCCTCACACTTGCTAGGCAGGCATTCTTTTGCTTGAGCCACTCTGCCAGCCATTTATCGTGTTGGGTATTTTTGAGATAATGTTTCATGAACTGTTTGCTGCGGCTGGGCTTTGAACTGAGATCCTCCTGATCTGCCTCCTGAGTAGCTAGGATACAGGCATGATACACCAGCTGCCAGCTGGATAAAATAATGTTTCAATGCCCCATAAGGCGTGTGTATGTAAACTTCCTGCTTTAAAGACATAACTGTGTTCTACAGGGAACAAGCAATCTGTCCCAAGTCAAAGAATGTGACTGCACTGCTAGGATTTGAACCTCTGTACCTGGCGCTAAAGCTGGTGTCTTGCTCTGTCCACCCAACAGCTTCTGAAAGCTGGACCTGGTGGTTGGTCTGGTTGCCAGTCCTGGTGCCCCAATGAGACAGGAGTGGGGTATCATGGTCCCTGCACTCAGCACTGACAGCCTGTGCTCCCCACAACCTAAACCTGTGCGGGGCAAACTCAGCAGCTGTCATTCAGCTCTTGAGTTCTTTCATCTTTGATCCACTGGTCACTGTGCTCATTCATTCTTCATTCACTCATGCATTCATCAATGCAGCAGACAGCATAGGTGGACAGATAAATACAAACTTGCAGGAAGACTTCCTGGACTCCCCAGGAAGTGCAGGAAGTTGCAGGTGTTGGGGAAGGTCGACCTTTGTGCAGCCAGGGTTCCTGGCATTTAGGGACCAGCCTAGCGCTTGACTCTCTAGGACAGTGTCCAAAAATGAAATCCATAGGTGACATTAAGTGAGGTGGCTCCTGCCAGATCCCTGGGTGTGTGTAGGGGGGAACCAAACACAAGTTATCGTTTGCTAATCTCCATGTGCTTGTGGCTTCAATAAAATACAGTTGCAGTGTGTGTGCGTGTGTGTTTCTGTGTGTGTGTCCCAAGAGGGATTTACTGCAGAGCAGATACCTAGAAGTGAGCATCACACTGGGAGAGGGGGAGCAAGAGAAGGCATGAGGCAGGCAGTGAGGCCACTGTAAACAGTTTGGGCTATAACCGGAGTCTGAACCTGGGTGGGACCCAGGGATGGAAGGACAGGTTCATTTGAGGGGGAATTAAGAGGGACCACCAAGAGGACTTGTGTGCAGTCCAGTGGAAGTGGGAAAGGCAGGAGGACACTGAGGGCAAGCTCTGGGTAGTTCTGCTCTGACTTCTGAACTTGTAGGACCTGGAGATCCCGCCAGGCTGACAGACCTCTGAAAACCCCATTCCTACACCTCCGACTGCAAATCCCTCCTCTCTCTCCTGCTCAGACAGGGCACTTCAGCAAGAAAGGGAAAACACTGCACAGGGCATGTGATTTTTTAGAAAATTCATAATGCAAATAAAAATCCTATTATTTCAAGGTTTTGTTTATTTGTAAGGAAGAGGCCATGTCTGTGAACACTCCTGGGTGATAAATAATAGTGCTGGTGTTAAATCCCCTCACGAGGATCCTGGCATGAGCATGCCATGATTTCAGAAGTCTCTTGGGCAGTAGTGTATGTGTCTCGAATTCCAAGAGATAGGGATGACTGCTTGTGGTTTCAGGGCAGTTAATCTGGGGGAAGATGGAGAGGAATGTTGGTGCCAACAGAAACTTGTTGTTATTTATTTTTTAGGTCAGAAGCCCTGTCCTTTCCTTACACTTGTAACATACACTCCCTCATGTTATGTGACTTTCCTCATACTTCTGGAGGGAGGCTAAGATCATGTCACAGGTGAGAAGGTCCAGGCTCCTGGAGGCTGGGGACTTGCACAGAGCCACAGTCAGAAAACAGTAAGCCTTGCACCAGTGGCTCACACCTATATTCCCAGCTTCTTGGGAGGCTGAGATTGGGAGGATCTTTGTTCCAGGCCAGCCCAGGGAAAAAGTTCAGGAGACACCACCTTAACCAATAGCTGGGCACAATGGTATGTACCTGTCACCCCAAGCTCCAGGTGGGAGGCTGAGATCTGGAGGACTGTGGTTCCAGGCCAACCTTGGCAAAAAAATTCTTGAAACCCCATCTCCATGGAAAAGAACTCAGCTTCACAGCTGTCATCCCAGTTACGGTAGGAAGTGTAATATAGGAGGATGGCTGGCCAAAAAGGAAGACCCTATCTTCAAAATAACCAGAGCAAAAAAGGGCTGGAGGCCTTGGTTCAAGCAGTCAAGGGCCTGCCTTACAAGCAGGAAGCTCTGCACCCAAATCCTCGTACCCCCAAAAACCGAACAAACTGAACAGTAGAACTTTCTCCAGCAATCTTGGTCCATGTGTTCATTAGACCAGGGCCTCATTTTCCCACAGAAGTGTTTTTGTCAAGGAGCCAGGCCATCGTGGGCTCTGGGATGCAAGTTTACAGCAGAGTCCTCTAATGAGGAAAATGTACTTGAAGTCCAGTGTCTTCTCTTACTTCACGCACACTTTGCATTTTGCTGTGAGTTATAACCAGCTATGTTCTTAACTTATCCGGTAATGCAGATGTCCGAGAATGTGTGTCACATTCATCCTTGGTCTCAGCCACTGGGGAATGGTTTATAACCTCATGTGTCACCGTGGCCTAAAAACAAGGAGTTGAAATGTCACCACGTGACAAACGAGCCTAGGATTCCAGCAGCATAGAACAAGAGCAAGTATTCTGCTCTCAGGTCCACTGGAGCTTGGCCTGTGTTCTCAACCAGGTGCACAGGGCTAGCTCAGCTCTGCTCCACGTGTCCCTCATCCTCCTGCAGGGGACCAGCACCCTAACCAGACTGCTTTTCTCCTGACCATGGCACAGGAGCTCAACTGTCCAAACTCACCCAAGTCACTTGGCATGTCAGATCTGTCCACACTCCACTGAACCCAAAGTCAAGGTTGGAGAAAGCTTGTTTGCTTGAGTGGAAAGAACTGAAAAGCTCCATGGTGGAGTGTGTGGGTACAGGGAAGGGGGAGGACCTGGGGCCATTAGCCAAGCTTTCCACGCTCCTGAGCTAATCAGCCAGGGTATTTTGCTTCACCCTCAAGCCTGCAGCAGGGACTGAGGGTTTAATGACGGCTCACCTCTCTCCTAGCCCTGTGCCCCCAACAAAATCCTGGCTCTCACTGAGCATTATTTTTGTCATCTGTGCAATAGAAGCAATGATCTCTTCCTCAGAGGAGCACTGCCAGGATTAAATAGGAGCTTCTGTGGAAAGGCCCCGAGTGAGAAAGCATCTGGAAGGTGATCTTGCTACCATTGTATCTCAGCTTAGTGCAGAGAACTTTCTGTTTCATGTTATCAGAGAAAGGGAAGGCATAGCTTGGACCTGTATTTGTTTATCCTTCTTTTTTTTGATACATTTTTATTAGCATGCATTACTTGTACAGGTGTTTCATTGTGATCTTTACATATGTGCTTAAAATGTACCTTGATTAGCTGGGTGCCAGTGGCTCATGCCTGTAATCTTAGCTACTTAGAGGCTGAGTTTGGGAGGATTGAGTTTCAGGGCCGGTTTGGGCAAATAGTTTGAGAGACTCTGTCTCCAAAATAACCAGGGCAAAACAGACTGGAGGAGTGCTCAAATGGTGGAGCACCTGTCTAGCAAGCATGAGGCCCTGAATTCAAACCCCAGTACTGCCAAAATAATAAAATAAGATGCAAGCAGAAGAGAAAAAAAAGGGAGGTTTCACCTTGGCATTTCAGACATGTACATATCGTACATATCGTACATATCGCTTTGATCAGATTAAGCACCTCTGTTACTTCCCCTTTCTCTCTCGCCCTGCCCCCCCATTATTCAGCTGCTCTCAGTGCATTGTGTTACACTGTCTTTATACACAGATGCGTTGCGTTTCAGTATTACTCACTCTGTCGTCCTCTTTTCCTCTCCTGCCTGCCCCAGTCCCCTCAGATAGACCACCATTACAGTCATGCTCCCTCTCTCTCTGTCTCTCTCTGTGTATGTGTGTAAGATCATGTCTGCATTTATGTGCACACTCATCTTTTAGGTCTAGCTTCCACATGTGACCTTGCTCCTGAGCCTGGCTTACTTCATCTAACATGATGGTCTCTAGTTCCATCCATTTTCCTGAAAACAGCATTTCATTCTTCTTTATAGCTGAATAATACTCCATTGTGCATATACACCACATTTTCTCAATCCATTCATCAGTTGTGGGGCATCTGGGTTGCTTGCAAAGCTTGGCTATTGTGAATAGTGCTGCAATAAACATGGGTGTGCAGGTGCCTCTATTGTATTGTGGCTTACATTCCTTTGGGAGTGGTATGGCTGGATTGCATGGAGGTCTATTTTTAGTTTTTGAGGGACCTCCATACTGCTCTCCATGGCGGTTGCACTAATTTACATGCTCACCAACAGGTCATAACAGTTCCTTTTCACCCACTTCCTTTTCCCCTCACCCTCGTCAGCATAATAACCAGAATACACAAACCGGAAAAATAAACCCTGCAAAGAATGAACAACCCAACGAGTGAGGGGGCAAATGAACTGAACAGGCAGTTCCCAAAAGAAGTCCAAATGGCCCATAAATGCATGAAGAGTGCTCAGCATCCCTGGAAGGAGATGCAAAATCAAACTGACTTTGGGATCTCACCTCATTTCAGTCAGAAAGGCTATCATCAATGCAAAGGATTTTTTTTTACACTTTAGGGCAGGAACTTCATCATCAAAATGAAAGCAGCCACCATGGCACAGGGATAAAATGACAAAAGCAGGAATTGTTATGCTTACACTGCATTTCCTGGGATTTCAATTACTAAGTCACACTTACCCCAATGAGTGACACATGAATGAATGACCAATAGCGATATATCTTAAAACCACTTATCTGGTTCTACAATTAGTTTCCACAGAGGAAGTGTGGAAAAATATTTAGGTGAGGAGGTGCCCAGGTAAGCCAGAACTGCACCTGCTTTGAGAAGGACTGCTCCTCCCTGTGGATGCATTGTAACTGTTTGCTCCAACAATCCCAGCCCACACTTAGAGCCACATTCAGTATTTGTCCTTTTTCTTCTGCTGAGTAAGACAAACCTTCAAGCCAAAAGCCCCTATCTGTTTTCCCCGGGATATAGTCAAGTCCCCAAACCCTGACAATCTCAGGGAAGAGAAATTTGCACATTCCTCCTGGTCACAGATGTGTGTCTGCCATTTCCAAATGTCAACTCCTATGACTGTCACAAGCTCTGGGGGAAGTGTTGGGATCCACAACTCCCAGCTCAGAGAGATTGTGGGATTTGAACTCAGGGACCGGCTTAAGCAGGTTACAGCACCTTCTGTGACCAACCAATGCTGGTGTGTTATCAGTTGAGGTAATAGCGATTTCTACGGAGCTGATAAGAGGTGATGACTTTCTGTCCCCTGGCTCTCAGGGCCACACCAGCTTCCAGCTGGGCCCAGATCTGACTGCTCATGCTGACGATGACAGTGCCTTTTGGAATAGAATTATCTTCTGTCATGCCCAGGACCTTAAATGAGGGACACACTTCCAGAAGTTTCTAGGACTCTTCTGAGTCTGAAAATACGAAGTTCAAACCTGGTTTTCCAGATGAGAAAAACTGAGCTCCAAAAATGTGAGTGACTATTTAGGGTCTCCCAGCTAGTTAGGGGCAGAGTTTGAGTTTGTCAGGAAGTTCTCTGTGGCTGTGTCTCTGCCTGTCTCTGTCACACACACACACACACACACACACACACACACACACACAAAGCCCATTGTCACCTCTGCCTGCGGAGGGTATTGAGCAGCTGCTGAAGGCTGAGGGCCTGGCCCAGGAGGCCCAGGACATCTGTGAGCACTTTGCACACTCAGACATCAGCTGTCCTGGACTGAGTCCCCACCACAGGCTCCTTGTTAAAATGGTGGCTGAGCTCCGGGAGCATCACAGCAGGCAGAGGAGGACCAGCTCTAGAGCAGGCACCAGCTGGACTGTGGAGCTTGAAACAGGAAATGCACTGGCCATGGCTATCTCAGCCTGGCTGACTGGAGTGCGAGGGAACCCACCCTGGCAGGGCGGTGTGCTCTGGGCTGCACAGCGGGGCTGAGTCCGCACTTCTGTCTCGAGTGGCCCAGAAGGCAGCTCCTTCTGCCCCATGATGAACAGTGAATGAGCTGATTCTGCCCAACCACTGGCTCTGCTTCCTGAGAGTCAGGGCTCAGAGTTGGAGGCTTTCCTGCTCTCTGCTGTGTGACATTGGGTAAATCACTTAATCTCTCTATGAGTGGTTAACTTCACCTCCTTCCTCTTTAAAACAGGGACTAGAGTAGGAGAGATTAAATGTGATGCATAAATAACTCATTCTCTTGTATTAGTGGATATTAAAATACACCATTTAAACCACAGTTAAATAACTCATCCACTCATATTATGGAGATTAAATTAAGCAAGCTAGAATTTAGAGCTATGCAGACAAAAGGCATCTGAAGGTTACCTGATGCCCTCACTCGAACTTTCTAACCTGGATGATAAAGAAAGGGAGCTTTGGCTACTTCGGCTCTGTTCTGGGACCTCTACCCTTTCCTACTTTCTTCCTAATGTTGACCTCTGCCACTCATTGTACACGAATGGCTTGCCTGGCATGGAGTTAGGTACAAACTCATTTGATTGTGCAGAATTCTATAAAATAATACCCAAAATAAAAATAGCCAGAAGCCTTATTTGAACACTGAAACAATTGCAAGCACTTCACACGCACCAAATGTCAATTAGGCTGGAGGTTTTATCTTGAACCTGAAGCTAGGAGAAGTGACCTGAACAGATCAGGCTGCTGTTCCCAGACACTGAAGATCTCAGAGAGCCTCTCAGTCAGTTTCCTGTTACTGTAACAGGACACTCGAGCCTGGGTGACTTATAAAGAAGAGAGTGGTTTATTTGGCTCAGGGTTCTGGAGGCTGGGAAGCCTGAGTGCATGGTGTCCACCTGCTCACTCCTGGCAAAGCCTCGTGCTGCTCCAGCTGCTGGTGGGAAGTGGAAGGGTAGGTGGGTGTGACAGGAGAGCTAAGCAGGAGAGGCTGGGCATGCTTTACAATGACCCACCCTCGCAGTAACTGATGATCTGGTCCCCTGAGCGAAGGGGACCTCAGCAGCTCTCAAAGGCCCCAGCACCAGCACAGCAGTGACCAAATTTCAACATGGGCTTCTGAGGGGATGAGCTATCTTCCAGTCACAGCAGAGGCCTTAATTTCTGGACAAAAGCACACACACACATGAATACCTTCACATATGTGTGCATGGAAATCTCGTTATCTGAAGGGGAGGCAGGGGCTCCAGTTAGCCTCAAGCTCTCTCTCCCAGAGCCCAGTAGATCTGGGGTGGGAGTGGGGATGGGAACAAGGCCCCTCAAGCAGCTGAACAGAGCTGCACTGCAGTGGGATGGGCTGGAGTTTGGAAGCACAGTTTAAAGACAGGGGACCACGGCTGGACATCTAGCTGGGGCACGGCTTGCCAGGTTTCTTGGCACTAGGAGGATGGAGAGGTAGCATCGAGGTGCCTGGTGAGCCCCAGGCTGTTTCCCTGTCAAGAGTGCCTGTTGGCTGTCCTTTCCCCTGAGCACACATCCCCAGCTCCCATTCTCCCTAGGGAGCAAATTCCTGTTCACTGTTTCTGCCAATGTTGGGGGACCCTCCTTCACAAAGAGTTCCTCCATCATTGAGACAGTGGTTCCAGACCCTTACATCTGAATACTGTTTTCGTCTGAGTTCCCCTCTTGTCTGAAGGAACCCTCAGAGCCTCTTGGTTTTGCTCAGCCCAGCCACAGGGTCTGGTGCATGATGGGAGATGAGTAAAAGTTGTTTGGCTGTTGGTGTTGTGATGCACACTTGTAATTCCAGCACCTGGTAGGTGGAGGCAGGACAATCTTGAGTTCAAGGCCAATAGGAGCTACATGGTGATAATCTGTCTCAAAAAATCAATAAAAGGAATTGAAGTGCAGTTCAGTGGTAGAGTGCCTACCTCGCATGCACCAGCAAAGCAAGAGGGGGAGAAAAGTGTTTGAGGAAAGTATGAAGTCTGGGCAGGACCCACAAGGAGTTTTTAGTCAAGTAAAGAGAAGAGGGAAAGAATAGGACCCCATCACAAGATTGGGAGTCAGGGTTTGCTAAGTGTCGTTGGCTGCCCCTCCCCCCCAATTCATGTGCTGTAATCCTAACATTGTATTTGAAGATAGAGTCTTTGAAGAGAAAGTTCAGATAAAATGAGGTCACTAGGGTGGCCCTAATCCAATATGACTAGTGTCCTCATGAAAAGGAGACATTTGGACACAGACCTACAGAGAAGGATGGCGTGAAGACAGAGGGAACAAGTACCATCCAGAAGCCAAGAAGAGAGGACAGGATGAGGTCCTTCCCTAACACAGTCAGAAGGAACCAGTCCGGTCCACACCTTCATCTTGGACATCTGGCCTCCGGAAGTGTGAGGAAGTACTTTTCTGATGTTGAAGCCATCAAGTGTGTGGTACTTTGTTACACAGCCATGGCTGACTAGCACAAGTGGAAGGTGCTTGCTTATTGCCAGAGGCTTGGTAGCAGAGTCAGAATTTGAACCCATGTCTTCCTACTCCAAAGTTCAAGTATTTGTTTCCTCACTCTGGGCATCTTGGTTGGGAGAAGGGCCATATGGAAGAAGGATGGTGAGAGGAAGAGTCAGGTTCAAGGACCATCACAGCTGCTTTCTATCTTCTGTCAATGAGATTTTTATTGTAAAAGGCATGAAACTACTTTGACCTTTCCAGTGATCTCATGTAGGGTTGAGAGCTTTACTGACGCAATGGAACAGACGTCCCTGCATTGGTTCCTTTGCACATAGACCAAGGAGCCCAGAAGACACACTACTGGGGTTGTAACTCCAGACCTGGAGCCAAACATCCCAGACCAGATAGCCAAGAATGTGAGTGAGAAGATAGACTGCCTGGGTTCAAATCCCATCTTCTCTGGTTAACCTCAGGCATGCTGTTCAATTTCTTTGCACTCTAATTCCCTCATTCTCAATGCAGGGACCAAACTATTTATTGCACTTCCTTCTTTGTTCCTGGAGGGATTAAGCAAGGTGGATGGTCCAAACTCTTGGCTCACAGCTGTGCTGGGCAGGTACTGAGCACTGCGCCCAAGTAGGTTATAAGAATATACATAAACTCTTGTTTTTATTGTGATTAGAAGTTCTTGAATGTCTCAACAGGTCCTAAAGTGTTACAAGAACATAAAATAATTTAAACATAGCTTCTGATTTCATCACAGAAGGTATTTGATTTTGTATGTTGGTGTCAAGCCTTGTTTATACATGAGTGCAGACATTGTGAATGGTCTTCTCACTCTCCTTGTCATACCACAGGCTGTGGACCACTCCTCAACACCCCCACCTGCCTGTGTGGAAGTTCCCCTGGAAGCCTCACAGCAGTCCTGTGCACTGGGCAAGTGCAGTCCCACAGCTGGAGAAGGCAGGACACGCGCCTACCACTCATCTGGGTTAGGAGGCAGAGCCCAGCGGCTAAGCGGGTCCTAGAGATCCCCAAAGCCCTCCTTTGGGGTAATTTCAGTAGGGTCTAATTCTCAGAGCCCATTTTCCAAGTTCTGTGGTCCTTCTTGGAGCTCTGAGAACACTGTAATTCCTCAAATCCCAGTGTCTGGATTGAATTAATGAATGAAAAAAAGTAACAAAGCAACAGGTCTAATTGGTGCCCTGCCAGTGGACTGGGATGTCATGTGTGGGGGTGGGGACATCATGCTTTTAATTACCCAGCCAAGCTGTGGGAGGTTCTGCACTCTGGCTGAGCATGCCAGTTCTGGTTCTGATCCACTGGCTCTGCTTAGGTGAGCCCCGGGAATTTGGACTCCACCTTGGAAGGCTGCTGTTGGCATTTGGCTCACAGAAGGGAGTCACAATTTCACCTGCAGGGAGTGCTCTTTGTGGGAAAGGTTAGGTGAAGGCCCCAAGGTGTTTCTTTCTCCCTACACGTTTTCCTCCACCTCTGCTGCCCTTTAGCCAGAGCCTTGAAGCCTCCATTTTCCAGGTACAGCTTGGGGGTCTGACCACCTCCAGTGGCTGAGAGAACAGAGAAATGGTGGGTCCCTCGTGGGCACCTGCAGAGGGAGGAAGGGAGGGAGGAGATGTACTAATTCTCCAGAGTTCCTAGGAACTGAAGTGTGCGCCTTACAGGAATGAGGGAGGATCTGAACCAACACTGGCTATAAAGCCATCATGAACACCAGTCACGGCTCGTAAATAGTGATGATTGCTGTAAATAAGATGATGCTATGGCCAAGAGAGACACTAGATGAAGGCATTCGGAGTGCCAGGCTCTAAGTGCAGCAATAACCAGGAAGACCAACTTCTCTCAGCTTAGTTGAAAAACTGAGAGCCTTGTGGGCTGGGAAGCACACCAGCACCAGGGCAAGCTGGCACGGTGAGTCACCCCGAGGATAATAACCATCTCAGATAACTTGAGCTCATTAATGTAACTCATTCAGTTACATTAAAGAGAGCTTAGAAACATTCTTTAAAAAATGGCTAAAACGCATTTTATATATATATATATATATATATATATATATATATCTCACACATATACCCAGAACATGTTTCCAAAAGTGGGGCTGTTAGAGAAGGCTAACAGAGGAGGAAAAGAAGAAAGGAATGATAGGAAGTTAATATTGAAATATATCCCATCTGTGTAGCAAGACACAGGGCAAGGAAAAGGATAATGAAGAGTAATAGAGGGTTTGACTTATTTAAGCAAATACCAAGACAAAAACCCATTGAGAAATGAACAGAAACAAAAACAATGAAGGATAAAGAATGCAAAACAGGCTATGTTAAGGGGAGTAGCAGGAAGGGGAGGGTAAAGGAGGGTGAATATGATGGATGTATTTCCTACACATGTATGAATGTGGAACATTGAAACCTGTTGAAGTTATTTCAAGAAGGGGAGTGGGAGAAGAGAGAGAATATGGAGGGAATGAACCAAACCAGGGTGTATATATATATATATAAATGTCACAATGAAACCCCTGTATAACTATCATATATTAATAAAAACATTTAAAAATTGCTAAAATGCATGGTACTGAGATGTTTCTGGAAGGGCAACTTGCAGGCCCCAGGTGACAGTGCCATTGTGAGACTCAGAAAACCTCAGCTGCCTGAAGGCTATGCCCCTTAGATCAGCCTCTCCAGATCCTTTAGCCCTGACCCATGCCCTGAGACCTCAGGACTCTCCAGAAACCCAGACACCCCCCTCACAACCCCTTGCCACCTGCATGCACAGGGATTTCTCACCTGCTTCTCCATTCAGGCTTCAGCAGCTAAGGCAGAATGGCAGGCATACTCAACCCCACCTTTCGGATTAGCAAATCAAGAGCCAGAGAAGTTAAACCACTTGCCCAAGGGCTCAAAGCAGGTGGGTGACCAATCCAGGACTGAGCGCCACATCTAGCTGACAAAGAAGTCTATAGTCTTTTCCCTGTCATGTCTTCCATTCCTCTGAGGAATTCACGCAGATGAGAAGCCAAGGTCTCAACTGCTCAGGGCCAAGACTGCCTGTACTCAAGAGCATCTGGAAAGCACCAGGCTGTGGCAATTCCTACCAGTGCCGAGCCATGGGGACGGGGTACATTTCCCAGGAGCTTCAGCCTCTCCTGGGGCAATCAGATTTTCACAACACTGCCAACTATGTGGTTGGGAGAAAAGCTTGGGAGAATAAAATGTGATTACATTAACCTTGCAGGGGGTGGTGAGAAGTAAGTGGGTTGTTATTTATTTAAAAAACAGAACCTACTATGCTCAATGCCCAGGGTTCAATCCCCAGCACTGCAAAAGAGAAAAAAAATGTGCACACAGGAGTCTGTATATTGAAAAATATCACCCTTGAGGAAGACATGGCTTCAGGCTCTCGGATGCATGAAGGAATTTAGGCTGAGTGGTCCCTCAACAGGGAGAAGATGGTCAATGCAGGTCAGAAGAGACGGGCTGGAGCAGGTGCCAGACAGAATATTTTAGTCTAAGTGTATTTCATGTAGGCTGAACAATTATTTGTCATTTATCTGAAATTTGAATTTAACCAGGCACTTGTTTTTCTCTTTGTTAAATCTATAACCTTGGGACTGTCGCCAATAACACCAAAATGTGAGACTCACCTGTGCGATTCCTTGGAGGTTGAAAATGAGCCGGAGGTTGAAAGTCTTACCCTTAAATGTGCAGAGCAGGGCAGCCATGGGAAGGAAGGCTGTCCACCTCCCCCTGCCTTCCCATCATTGCCCTTCTCCTGTGATGTTGGCCCTTCTGATGTTCCAAAGGGATCATCAGCAAATTGCTCACTTTGCTTAAATTTGTTCCTCCAGTTTTCTAGAAGTGCCCTTGAAATTACTTGTAAAGCCCCTGCGCTCATCCAGCTGTCATATTTGGTGAAGTGATTCATTCATTGGAATCCCCGCTCCTCTTGTTTTTGATGCCAATCACTGAACTGCCTCACCCGCCCCCCCCCCCCACATTTTTCCTGCCTTCCCCATGCCCCAAACATTCAGAATAAGGAAAAGAATTATGTCCTGAGAAATGTTTTAGGCCAGTGTGGTCCTAAAACACATGATGCATGAAAGCATCGTGTACCCCATAAACATGTAATTTTTTTTTGGCAGTACTGGGGTTTGAACTAGGTCCTTCTACTTGCTTGGCATGCACTCTACTACTTGAGTCACTCCACCAACCCAATGCATAATGCTTTTATGCATCAGTTACAAGTAAGTTTTAAAAATTTGTTCAAAAGGAGCATGAGGAAGCTTGGGGCTGATGGATCTGTTTGTCCTCATGATCAGGATGATTCATTAGCCAGCTTCCTCTTCACTGTGACAAACACAAACAGGGAGGAAGGATTTGCTTTGGCTCATGGTTTCAGAGGGTTTAGTCCAAGGCCACATGGCTCCATTGCTTCTGAGCCATGGTGAGGCAGAGCATCAAGTCAGAGAGGAGCAAAGCTGCTCACCTCATGGTGGCCCAGAAGCAGAGCCAGGGGGAGGTCCAGGACAAAATATAGTTCCCTAGAACACGCCTGCAGGTGACCTACTTCCTCCAGCAAGGCTTCTTCTAAAGCTTTCAGAATCTTCTAAAATAATGTCACCACGTGGGGACCAAGCCTTCAACATGTGAGCCTGTTGGAGGATACTTCATATCCAAACCATACAGATGGCTTCAAGAGCGCTTGCCTTTGTCAAAGTTATCAGATCGTGTTTGATGTGTAGCTTATCATATGTCAATCATATCCAATAAAACTGTGTGAAAATACCTTGTCTTATGAAACATTCCCTCTGGTGATGTGTAAAACAGAAAGCATGAATGAAGGGGCACCAACCAAATGCAGGCCCACTGGCTTTTGTCACCACCTGACAAGTTTTATGACTATGCATTTGCATAGGTTCTTCTGGCAATGTGTAAGTGTTCAGAGGACACAGACTGTCGGTTCTCACTGATGTCATACAAAATGAGGGAAAGTTCCTTCTCCTGCAATGGAGTTCCTCTAGAGAGAAGTCACCCTTGCTAGGAAAGTGGATCCATAACATGAATGGGGAGACCCCCGAAGGACCCCATGAGAGCTCGTGCCGACTCCAGAGGCCTGGAGAAGCTTCATGTGACAAGATGGGGACACAGAGTGAAGAGCTACAATCCCAACCTCCCCTACCAGGTTTGTTTTGTATTGTTTTGAGACAGTGTCTCACTATGTAGCTCAGGCTGGCCTGGAACTCGCAGTCTTCCTGCCTCCCAAGTGCTTGTATTACAGGCGTGCACCACCATGCCTGGCTCCTGATTTTATCAGTAAATGCTGCACAAGTGTTGAATGCTAGGGCTGTGGGTTTCTTTTGTCCTGTGGGCTGAGCTTCATGCTGCAGGTGACAACAGGAGAATGAGGACTCAAGGTGGGGAGGTGTGAGGTTTCTTCCAGGAATCCCAGACTTGGGGCTGGAGGCTCTCTGACCCCATGTTTTCACCTGCTGGGGAGCAGCAGAGAGCCCCACATACAGGTGCCCCATGAGCCTCAGGGGGGCTGAGAGGATTGGAAATTGCATAGGTTACAGTGGGATGGATTGAGGCTCTCGTTTTCTCTACCTCCCTCTTTTCTCTCAAAAGCTCTGTGCCCACAAGAAAGAAATCATTACATTCTCCTCTTCATGGTGAGATATCAATGTTGGAAATAACCAGAATGGAATAAAACAAGCTCCTCCCCCCATCCCAATTAGCCACAGAGAGAAGCCGGCTTTTCCTGGGGCTGTGTGAGTGCCCCTGGCCTGCATGGCCTCCGGGACTCCTGGGAGTGAATGGCTCCAGATTCGGGGAACGGCCCCCCGAGTGGTGACTCCCCAAGGAGTCTGGGGGAGAACTGGCCAAATAATCAGGGCATTCACTTGAGGGCTTTGTTTGCTGTTCCAGTGCAAATTAGCAATTAGCAGAGGCTGGCACTGGGCCACCTCCCTTGCAAGGCCAAGTGACTGCACGTGCCAGTTTTGTTCTTGGCTGGGGACCCACAGACTGGGTGGCAGGGAGTAGGCCGTGTCGAGGCCGAGACCCAAAGCATCATGGTCTTCTACCTGCAGGCTGCTCCCACTTTGTGGGGTGGGATGGCCAGGGACTCCCACCCCAGCAGGCTGCTTTCTTTGGCAGGGAGGACAAAAAACAGAGAGGACAGTACAGTACTGGGCTCCACAGTTCCTCAGTGCCCTCAACAAAAGGAAACAGCAGGAGAGTAAGAGCTGTGCATATGCTCTGCCACCTACAGGACTGGACTCTCACCTCCGGATGCAAGGTGCAAGGCTACTTCCCCGAACCAGAGATCCTCAGGCTGGAGCAGCTTCCCCATGCCCTGCCCTGTGGGACTGGAGGACACAGATCGCTGGGCCACACCCCAGTTTCCCATCATTTGCATTTCTAACAAGTTCCTGGGGGAACTTGTGTAATGACCAAATCAGGGTATCTATATCTACCTTCTCAAATACTTATCTTGTTTTGTGTGTGGTGAAATCATTCAGAAGCTTTTGTTGCTGGCTTTTTTTTGAAGTATACAGTACACCATCATTATCTATAGTCACCCTCGTGTGCATTACGACATTAGAACTCATTTCTCCTGTCTCACTATAGGACTGTCCTCAGGGACCAGGCTTTCCCCACTCCTTCTCCTCTACCCTCCCCCACCTCTCCTAACCACCATTCTGCGCTCAGCTTCTATGAGCTCAGAATCTTTATGAGATTCCACTTTAAAACCCCTCCCTCTGCTCCTCCTGTCTCCTCCCCATTCCCTTCCCCCAGACATTTGTTCGTCATTAAAGATTATGCTGCATCTTTGCAAATTTCATCTGAACGAATCCTATTCATTCATTCATGTCTGGTCTCTTCCCCTCAATGTGCGTGTTTTGATTTTCATCTCTGTGGTGCGATCATCAATAATCCATTCCTTTTTATTTCTGATCTTCATCCATTTCATGGAGACATCATGGCTTCTTTCTCCATCTACCTGTTGATGGCTATTTGCCTTGCTCCATTTCTTACTCTTAAGAACACAGCTGCCTTGAATATTTATGTAAGTATTTGCATGGATACAGAGTTTCACTTCTCATAGGCAAATACTTAGGAGTGCAACAGTTGTATCATATGTGTATTTAACTTTTTTAAAGCCTGCTAAACTGTTTCTCAAAGCAATTGTGCCATGTTACCTCCCAGCCATGCATGACAGTTTCATTTGCTCCTATAGCAGCCCAACCTTGGTGCTAATAAACTGTTTTAGTTTCTCTGTTAGGATGTAGTGAAATCTCATTGCTGTGTAATTTGCATTGCATAATGGTTAATAAGGTTGAGAAGCTGGTCATGTTCTTACTTGCCATCCAAATATCATCTTGGGTGAAGTGCCTAGTCAAGTACTTTGACTATTTTTAAAGCCGGGTTGCTTATTTTCATTGTTTTGATATTTCTTTATGCAAGGCCTTTATTGGAGATTCACTTTGCAAAGATTCTTTCCCCCATCTGTGGTTTGTTTTTCTTCTCTTTAACAGTGTCATGTGAAGAACAGAAGCTTTAAACTTTGGTGAAGACCTTTCTATCATTTTTTTCTTTTGTGGATCATGCTCTTAGTGTCATATCTAGAAAATGTTTGCCTAGCTGTAGCTCAAGATTTTCTCCAGTGTTTCCTTTTAGATGCTTAACGAGTTTAATTACTGCATTCAGGTCTATGGTCTGTTTTAGTTCATCGTTGTATGTTGTACAAAGTAGAGATTAAAGTTCATTTTGTTCCACAAGGATAGCACTCTTTGTTAAAAGACTACCATGCTTCAAGGAACCACCTTTGTTGAAGATCAATTGACCATATATGTACACCTCTATTTCTGGACTCTGTGTTCTGTTCCATTGGTTTGTTTGTCTTTCTGGATTCTGTGTTCTGTTCCATCGGTTGGTTTGTCTGTCTTGACACCAATAATGCATTCCTAACTGGTGAAGATTTATAGTAAGTCCTGAAGTCAAGTAGTATTAATCCTTTAACTTCATTCTTTTTTTTTTCCCCCAATTTTTGTTTTGGTATTTTAGATTGTCTGCATTGATATATAAATTTTAGAATCAGTTGGTCAATTTCTACAAGAGTCTTTTTTGGGAATAGATTAGGGGAGTGTCAACTCTATAAATCAGTTTGAGGGAAATTCACATGTAAGCAATGTGGAGTCTTTTCATCTATTTAGATTTTTCTTTATCTCAGCAATGATTGTAGTTTTCAAAACTTCGATGCTTTTGACAGACCCATCCCCCATAAGTATTTATATGTTTGGTGCTATTGTAAGTGGTACTTTTAGTATTCATTTTTTTATGGCAGTACTGGAGTTTGAATTCAGGACCTCATGCTTGCTAGGCAGAAGGTCTACCACTTGAGCCACTTTGCCAGCACTGTAACTGGTACTTTTAATTTAAATTTCTGATTGATGTAGAGATACAACTGGATTTTGTATGTTTTTCTATCCCACAATCTTGTTAAACTCATTTATTAGCTTTCATTGCTTTTTTGGTAGACTTGATCATATTTTTTATGCAGAGGATCATGTAATCTGTAAGTCAAGATTTCCCACCTAGGTGTTTTATTTCCTTTTCTTGCCTTATTGCACTGGTTGCAACCTCCAGGGTAATGTTAAATGTGAATGTTAAAAGTGAAACCAGACATCCTTGTCTTGTTCTTGATCTTAGAAGAAAAGCATTGGGCTTTCACTATGGATTATGATATGAACTATAGATTTTAAAAGTTATTATCAGGTTGAGGTCATTCTCATATTCTGAGCTTGCTGATATTTTAAGAAATGAGAACTGGGTGCTGTATTTGATGAAATGTGTGTTTTGAATTTATGATAGTGATTACGTGTTTTCTTACTTGTTCTGTTAATAATGTGAATAACGTTGTTTTTAATGCTAAACCAACTTGTATTCCTAAGATAACCCCATTTGGTCATAATATGTTACTGGATTCTGAAATTTTAGTAAGATTTTTGCATCTCTATTCATAGGGATGTTGGTCTATGTTTTTCTTTGCTTGCATTGTCTTTGACTATTGTTGGTCTTAGGGCAGCTTTGGCTGTAGAGGATGAGCCAGGGAATGTTCCTGCCTGCTGACTTTTCTGGAAGAGCACAAATAGAATCAATTTTACTTCCTTCTTTTGCTTTGATCACAGACGCACATCACAACGTCCAGCCTTTTCCATTGAGATTAGGGCTTGCAATCCTCCTGCTGTCAGCCTCCTGATTACAGGCTAGGATTAAAAGCATGAGCACTGGCACCCAGCTTCTATTTCTTCTTGAGAGAATTTTGGTAATTTGTGTCTTACACTGGATTTGTTCATTTCATCTAAATTGTTGAAATCATGGGAATAAATCTAGTTATAATAGTTCTTATTTTCTTTTTACTATCTGTAGAATCTGTAGTGAAGTTATCCCTCTCGTTCCTGATGCTGGAAATTTATAGAATTATCTTTTTTGTTCTGATCAGCCTGGTGAGGAGCTTATCAATAATATTGAACATCTCAAAGAACTAGCTTTTGGATCCACATTTTTTTAATCTTTTATTTTTCACTTTTTGCTTCCTTGATTCGATTCTGATTTTTATTATTTCCTTCTCTTTACTTTGGTTTTCTTTTGTCTTTTCTTTCTTTTTTTTTCTAGTTTCTTCAGGTGGAAGTAGAGATCCCTTATTTGAGACCCCACTTCTTTTTAAATACAGCCATTTGTGCTATTCATACTCCTTTAAGTCTGCTTTAGCTGCATTCTAGAAATTTTGATATGTTGTGTTTTCATTTTCATTCAGTTCAAAACATCAAAATTTCTATTTTGATTCCTACAGTTGCTTATTGATTTCTTTAATCACTGTATTCTTTAGTTTCCAAGTATTTAGGGGTTTTCCAGATATCTTTGTTATTGACTAGTTCTGTTATGATCCAAGAACATACTTTGCGTAATTTGAATTTTACATTGAATAAGTTTCTTATTAAAACTTATTTTATGTCTAGAAATATGCACTCTCTTGGTGTTCTTTTATTTATTTATTTGTGTGTGTGTGTGTGTGTGTGTGGTGCTCAGTATTGAACCAGCTTGCACATGCTGGGTGGGTACTCCACCACCAAGGCCCATCCCCAGCCCTTGGCATATGTTTTGTGTGCCCAGTTGACTTTGCCCCATGGCCTTCTGTCCTCATTATTTGTGGCTAGCCATTTGCCACCATCCTCAGCATGTTTCTGCTATATGTGGCACCTGTCCTGTCCTCTGATTGCTTGGATGTTTCATCTTTATTCTAGTTATAGAAATCAGTTTTCATGTCCCTCAGTGTTTTTTCTTCTGTTTATGCTGTGTTGGGTGACTTTAGAGTTTTAACTAGTTTTGGAAAATTTTGACTATTTCTTCAAATTTTTTTTCTTCCCATCCCTTGTCTGTTTTCATGATTCCAGACACACATATCTGCTGGCTGTCTTTTGGTTTTTTCCTCTCTTTGTGTCACTTTTGAGTAGTTTCTATTGTCCTATCATAAATTTCATTAATTGTTGCTTTCACAACATCAAATCTGACATTAACACCATGTCGCGTATTTTTAAATCTTGGCATGAGGTTTTCATCTTTAGAAATTCAATCTGGCCCTTTCTTTTTAGCATCTGTGTTGATTCTTAAAATGTTCAGTCTCTCATCTAGATTTTTGAATGTGTGGAATATGTTTACAATCATAGTTTTGATGTCCTAATCTACTAATTCTTTTATCCATGTAATTTCTGGATATATTTCTATTGAACATTTCTCCTCATGATATGCTATATTCCTCTGCTCTTTTGTGTGCCTAGTAATTTTTCATTTGATGCTGGACTTTATACGTTTTACCCTCTTGGGTGCAGGGTATTTTTTGTGTCCTCATACATTTTCTGAGCTTTCTTTTGGGACATAGGTAAGTTACTTGAAAACAGTTTCATTCTTTTGGGTATTTCTGATGGCTTGGATAGGTGGTAACAGAACATCATTTAGTCTAGGGAAAAACTCCTACTTCCAGGGCAGGTATGGCAAACAGGTAATTACCCCCTAAAGACTTCAGTCCCAGTTCCCAGAGCCCATGAATAGATTATAAGATCTGGTAAAGGGAATTCAGGCTGCAGGTTGCCAACCAGTCCACCTTCAAAAGAGGAGATTTTTCTGGATTATCTGGATGGCCCCTGAGGACAGAGGTGGGCATGCTAGAATTAGAGAAGTGGCAATAAGAAAAGGACTTGGTCCAAGTCCACGGGTCATGATCCACGACACATGGGTAGTCTGTACAAGCAGGAGAAGGCAAGGCAAAGATTCTCCCCCACAGCCCTTGAAGGCAACACAGTCCTGCAGCACCTTGAGACCTATTTTGTGTGACTGACCTCTTGAGCTGTTGGATAATTAATGGGCACTAATATTGTAATGTCTCACAATAGCAGTAGGTAATGACACCACAAGTGGGTGACTAAGATGGTGAAAGTGGTTTGGAATTTATCAAACTGCAGAACTTGAAAGAATTTTCAGGAGCATTGTAGGAAAGGCCTAAGTTTCCCTAAACAACTTAGTGAAAAAAGAGACATTAGCAACTCTGCTGGTAAATATTTAGGATCAAGAGACATGAGAGAGAAAACCTATACCACCTTAAAGGATCCCTAAGTTGTCATAAGTAGACTGTTAGGGGAATAAGAATTTTTAAGTTGTTGCTGGTGAGGCCTCAAGAGGAAATGAGGGACATGTCAGAGAACAGGACAAGGAACTCTTCTTGTGTAGTGGTGGAAGACTTTGTGGAATTGTGGTCTCTTTTTTTGAAAAGCTGGACTTTTAACCTTCACAAAAGTGAACATTGAGCTAAGAAGATTTCCAATCAAAGAACTGAAGATCTGAACATCATCCCCAAAACATTGTTCCTTGAGGCAACTCTGATTTCCTGTTCACATCAGAGTTGCCTGTCTGGAACTTCACCTAAAGGAGCCATGCCACACACATTCCTTTGTGTACGGCACATCCCACACATCAGATTTTGAGATTGTCTGCATTTGGTGAGTGTATCAGCAGTTAATTTTTTATTAAAATCATCACATGCATACCACATCTTGTTTATCTGCTTTCCTCTTATGGGCTGCTTCTTATTTGGACCATTGTGAATAAACCTCTAAGCAGGATCTCTCATTCCTGGCATTTTATGCATTGCTTGGAAACAAGAGGGGTCTGAGGATTGGAGCACAGACATAAGGCAGAACAGAAAGTCTGACCCGCTTGCACAGGCAGCACAGGGACAATGACCTGGAGCACCACACTTCCCCAGGTTCATTTACAACCTGAGCTGTCACTTCAGAGCACTTCTTGATGGAAAGCTTGGGATGTTGATCGCCAAGTATCAGCCTGGACCAAGCTGTAGTGACTCATGGGAGTGCAGGCCAGACCCCACCCTGGGAGCCTGTCAGTGTGACTCAGGGCACACAAATTTTGGCCCATGTCCTGTGGGTCGGAATCAACCACTGACCTGGGTGGGGCTCCTTGCAGAGATTGTTTGGAAGAAAAAGTCAGCATGGCTGTAAGGTTTGGCAAGTCCCGGAGATCTGAAGGGAGATCTCTCGCACAACAGGGAGAAGACTTGGGTCAGGTCCCCTGACCCTTATGCTGTGTGACTCTGGGATGGCCACTGTCTTTTTACTTTCTTTAAAATGACCCAAGCAGAATAATTAGCATATCTATCAATATTCATCATTTTTTGTGATAAAGCCACTGAAATCTGTTCTTCTACCTTTTGTGAAATACAGATTACATTATTGTGAACTGTGGTGGCTCTGCTGTGTGACACACCTGGGAGCGTATCTTTCCTATCTAATTGCAATTTTATATATCTCCTTATCCCCACCCCCATCTCTGGTGACTACTGTTTCATTCTTTTCTTGTCACTCATCTACAGCTGAGTGGGGTCATGAGGACTTGTCTCTCTGTGTCTGGTTTACGCCACTTAACATAATCTCCAGGCTCAAGTTTTAAGTCTGCAGTATGAGAAGTGTTACTTGCTGTAAGTGGTTGGCCACTCACTTTCTTACGTTAGAGATGTCCTGGGCTTTGACATCTAACTCGACAGAGGAAGGTCATGGATGAAGACAATATCCACAGACACTTGATTTTCCTCTTCGTATTTGGTAAGTAGATGGGATAAGAGATAATTAATTAGCTGAATAACATAAACAACCCACAAAGTGATATTTGCTGAGTGGCCTGGATGGACCAGGGGCTTCAGCCATTAGTCTATGTCCCCTCACCACAATGTTTCAGAGGAGGAAGCTGAGGCTAGAGAGAGGACATCAACAGGCCACTTAACATTCACTTCACGTCCCTCCAGCTGGACCTCATGTGCAGGTCTCGGTTTTCTTCCATGGGGCGTTAGGCTTCATGCTGACCCGAGGGGGTTGAAAGTCCAGGAGCAGGATCCCAAACACCACTGAGGGCCTTTCTTTGCCTTTTGTTCTTAATTGAAAGTGTTCAAACATCCTAAAAAGTGCCAAACGGACACAACCCACAACTAGAAGGTTTGAATGCTATCATTTTCCCTATTTGCTCAGAATTTTATTTTAGAAAGAAATGAAACCCTACAGATATTGTTGGGGTTACCTCCACTCTCCTCTGAGCTGATGCTTCTGAACTGCCCCAGCAACCCTGTGTCTGCAGAGGAGGGTGCTTCACCCTCCAGGTTTTCATACAGTGATGGTGTTTGCAAGGGTCACAAACAATGTGTGATAATATTTCCTGGGCTTCAAATTTTACAGATTTCTGGCTGAACACATCTCTGTGTAATTTGTCTTTTCCTGCCCAGCCTTGTTCTTGTGCTCCAGCCTCTATCCAGATGAATCTGGCTGGTCTGTTATATGGTCCCATCATGCAAATCTCGGCACTTTGTTGACGGGTGACATGTTGCTTTTGATGTTCTGACACTATAAATAACGCTGCAATGAACATCTTTGTGTTTTGTGGGAAAAGGTTTCTCTAGCATACAGACCAAAGAGTGTAGATGATGTGTCACTCAGGAGTTCATTGTCTACCTACTGTCTTCCCTTCTCTTGCTTCTTCTTTTATTAGTGCACAGAACTAAACTACTTATTATTCTTGATTCACAACAAATTCTCATTATTGGCCATTGCATGGCCTACTTGTTTGTTTGTTGATTCTATCTATCTATCTATCTATCTATCTATCTATCTATCTATCTATCATCTATCTATCTATCATCTATCTATCTATCTATCTATCTATCTATCTATCTATCTATCATCTATCTGTCTATCTCCCATTCATCCATCCATTCTGGTCCATTCAAGTATATATATTGACACTTAATCTCTAATGTTCTAGTGTTTGGAAGTGGGGCCTTTAGGAGGTGATTAAGTCATGCACTTCCTGGATGAGATTAGGGCCCTTAAAAAAGGGAGTGGTTTGCCCTCTTTCATCTCTTCTACAATGTGAGCTATAGAGCTTGCTCTTTTTGTTCTTTTGTCACTTGCCATAAGAGGATGCAGCAACAAGGCTCCATGTTGGGAGCAGGGAACATGTCCTCACCAGACTATGAACCTTGACCTTGTACTTCCAAACTCCACCACTGTGAGAAATAATGTCTATTATTTATTCATTTCTTAGTTTTAGGTATTTTTCTATAGCAGCACAAATTGACCAAGACAGTACCAATTATCCATTAATTATTTTAAATAATTTAACTAGCACTGACTCCATCACTGAAACTCAACCTATACCGTACTTAGCCATATGGCTCTGTCTTCTCCTGCCTGAAGAATACATCAGCTGCAGGAGAGGGACTTGCTGGTGCTTTCTGGTGGCCATAGGCTTCTGGAACCATCTGAGGTAGCTATAATTCAGCCTTGCATGGCTTGGGGCACTGCTGAAGAGCTCTTTATACACTTTGGACACCAATTCTTTGTCAGTCTTTTATGTCACCACTACCTTCCCCAGACAGTGTGGTTTCCAGTTCTTCTAGCCTTGGCTGACCTGCTCCCTGCGGGCATTGTGTGGCACTTCCATCTGCCCACACCTCAATGTCAGCATTAACTGACTTCAATATTGTTGCCTGCCTGGTCACAGCAATACATGATCACTACTGTTTACCGCACTCTGTGAATCCCAGCATGAATGAGCACCTTCTGTTACGTGTTTGGAGACCATGTGGATTTTCTCTTCTGTGAATTGTTCATGTATTTTGTTCTTTTATTTTCCATTACATTGTTTGAGTTTTTTCTTATTGATTTAAAAGCATTTTAATTTGTTGTCTATTTTAAAAGTTTCTATTATTTTTTCTCAGCCTGGGTTTTGTCTTTTGATTTTTTTTTGTGGTGATTTCTGTCATATAGGCATAAATTTCTAAGTTACATATTTATTCATATGTTCATGGTTTGTGTCTTTTGTGGTTTTTATTGTTATAAAAATATATGTCACATGAAATTCACCACCTTAAATACTTTAAACTCAGTCATTAAACACAGCTCCATTGTTTTGCAGCTGTCACCATTATCAACTCCAGAATTTACTCATCTTCCTTAACTAAAAACAAAGTGTTTTTTGCAAACCAAAATAAAACTTACCCATTTCCCCATCCCATCAGCTCCTGATAGCCACCATTTTTTCTTTCTGCGTCTGTGAATTGGTTCTGCAGGTATTGCAGGTTAAGGTGCATAATATATCTTTTTGTGACTGGCTTGTTGCTCTTAGTATAATGTCTTCAGAGCTCACCCACATGGCAGCGTATGTCAGAACTGCCTTTCATTCTAGGCTGGTTCCTCTTTGTAGAGCGATAGGTACACACACGTGCACACACACCTGTGAACACACACATGTACACACGTTTTGCATGTCCGTTCACTCATTGATGAATAGTCACTTTTAAGCTTTTGGCTCTTGGCAATAACTATGAAGAACACAGGTGTGCAATAGCTATTAAGTCCATGCTCACTGCTAGGTTGGAAAACCAAACTGTCTACCTGATTTCCCTCTTCAATCACACTACAGCCAACACAGGGACTTCTGTGCCGCTAAAAGCGTAGGGATTTCTCCCCATCAGGAGGGAGCTATCATGCAGCAACAGACACCAGCAGAGTATCCTCCAATTCAGCTGGTTCTGACAGATCCCAGGTTGAGTGATCAGTCCCAAGACTGTAATCCACTTTCCCAAGTCTAGATGCCAGACACAAGTTCTAAGCTGTGACCCATACTTTGGACAGCTAACTAAATGGAGGTTCCCACAAACTCCTCCTTGAGTTTGATTAGTTAGCTATTGGCTATGAACACTTTCTCTTGCTTACTGGTTCATGATAAAGATAGTAGCAAGGATACAGATGGAGGATGCATAGGCTCAGGTCTGCGAGAAAGGGCAAGGAGCATCCCTGTCCTGTCATGGGGTGGCACCCTCCAGGACCCTCCACATGTTCAGCCCTGAAAACTCTCTGACCCCTGTCGTTTTGGGTTTTTTAATGGAGGCTTCATTATGTAGGGCTGAGTGATTAAAACCCTAGCCATTAGGGATCAACTGCACCTTCAGCCTCTCACCCCTCCTGGGATGTTGGGGAGTGCAGTTGAAAGTTCCAACTCAAACCACGACTTATTGTTTCTGGTGACCAGCCACCATCCTGAAGTAACCCAGGGAGCAGCCATTGATCAGCTCATTAGCATACAAAGAAACTGTCACTTTGATGAGTGCAAGAGTTGCATGCCAGGAAAGGAAAGGAAGGTCAAATATGTATTTCACAGTATCATGTACTCAGAAGAGGAATGGTTAGATCATATTTTTAATTTTTTTGAGCAATTGCTATACTGTTTTCTACAGTGACCACATCATTTTAGATCCTCACCAGCAACGTCCAGTTGTTCCAGGTTCTCTGCATTCTCAGAACACTTGTTATTTCTGTTTTTCCAAAAACGTATGCAAAAGGCAGCCTACTGGGTGTGAAGCGCTATTCTGTGGTACTTTTATCTCACTTTCGTAATGATTGGTGAGATCAAACTCTTTTCATATTTTTATTGGCCATTTGTATGTCTTCTGTGGACAAATATCTATTCAAGTCTTTGTTGCTCATTTTTTTATTGTTGAGTTTTAGGAGTTCTTTACATATTCTGGAAGTCAATCCCTTATCACACAGACAATTTGTAATTTTCTTTCCAATTCTGGGGATTTCTTTTCACTCTGTTGATAGTGTCCCTTAAATTTACATATTCATTAAAATTAGTTTTTTGGGTTTTTTTTTTTTTTTTTTTGCAGGGGTTGAACTCAGAACCTCACACTTGCTAGGCAGGCACTCTACCACTTGGGCCACCCCATCAGCCCTGGTTCATTTTTCGTATTGTGGTATCTTATTGAGATAGACTATATTTTAACGAATGGAATGAGAAAGGGTTCTAACTTCATTTGTAAATGGCTGAGTTTTACAAAACCACTTCCTTAATAACACGCTCCTTGTCTAATGACTTGTCATGCCATCTTTGTGACCACTGAGGAGTGGAAGAGTAGACTTACGGTATGCTTTCTCCATCCTCTCCCACTGCACGTATCTTGTCCCTGGGCCAGTACTACACTGTGTTACTTAGTACAGTGTTGAAATATGCTCTGCTATCTTCAAAATTATGTTCCTTTTTGTGCAGAAAAAAGTTCATACAGAGACAAATGTCTGCCTGCAAAGCTGGTCCTGAGCTGGAAACTGGATTTCAGGAGGGCTGCCACCATTGGCCATTTGTACAAATGACAGGTTCATGTTAACTAACTGATTTTTCTGGGAGTTTGGACCCTTGGCACATGCCAGGCAGGATAGCTATGGAACCAGCCTCCAGTACAAACTTTGGATGATGGATCTTGAATTTGTCCATTTTCTATTACTGTGAGACAATACTAGAAATGGGGCAATATATAAAGAAAATAAGTTCATTTAGCTCACAGTTCTGGAGATTCGAGAGGAAGGCTCTGGCACTGCTTAGCTCTGGTGCAAGACACCACAGTGGTGAGAGAATGATCACATGGTGAGCCAAGAAGCCAGAGATCAGGAAGGACCTGTCTTGTTCTTTTTTATAACAACCTGTTCTCCTGGAAACCAACTGGGGTCCCGTGAGATAAGAAGTACATTAGTCCTTCCAAGGGGAGTCCCCCCCCAACATCCCACCTCTTAAAAGTTCTACCACCTCTCAGTGGGGGATGCAACCCCAACACATGACCCTTTGGGGTGCAAAGTACACCCAAACCATACATGTCACCCTGGTTCACAGGGCTCATGTCCTTCCCATAATGCAAAACGGTCCTTCCATCCTCAACAGTCCCCAGCTCTTACCTGGTTCAGCATTGCAAAAGTCCAAGTTTCATCTGAGACTCAAGGCAAATGCTCTGTGACTGTGAGCCTGGAAATATAAAAACCCAGTTATCTACTTCCAGGATGCAAGGATGAGATGGGGGTGGGTAGCCCTCTCTGCTCCAAAGGTGAAGACAGCACGGAGTAATAGGTCCAAAACAAGACTGAAACCCAAAGACAGACTTTATACCTCAGCGCTCCATGTCCACATCCTGGATGCAGTGTGACAGGGCTGGGCCCCCACCATGGCTTTGCTGGCTGCTGCCCACATGTCGCTCTCTCAGATCAGCTTTGTTTACTGGTACATTGCTTACAGATTTCCCATGTTGGTGGTCACTCCTCCTTTCTGGGGTCCTGGCTGCAGCTTCATACATAGTATCATGACTCCACTGGTCATCATCTGCTCAGCCTCTCAGAGTTTCCTTTGAAATCTTGGGGGAAGCCACCATGACTCCACATCTCTCTGTATTCTGGTACCTGCAGAATCAACACCGCATGGATGCCACCATCTGCTACTTCCTCCTTTTGAGTGGTGGTGTCATGAGCCACACCTGGGCTCACTTGAACCACAGCAGTCATGGACCCAGATCATCACTGGAAAGCAGGAAGCAG
The DNA here is from genome assembly GCF_047511655.1 of Castor canadensis. NCBI lineage: Eukaryota > Metazoa > Chordata > Mammalia > Rodentia > Castoridae > Castor > Castor canadensis. Next base: position 149,854,258 of record NC_133394.1, read on the forward strand.
AATCCCCTTGGTGTCCTTGGGCAGCAAAGCAGAGAACAGCACTCTGGGCTGTTTCCTGACACAAACCTGCCTTCCTAGCCTCTGGTCTCTGGTAGAAGGTGTGGCCTGGAAGATCCGCCTGAGGCCTGGTTGTTGTCCTGACAATTAGCACTGGGTTCCCCTTTATCCTCCCTTATCTCTCGAAAGCAGTCACTTGGCTGCACTTTTCCTCACTCCTTCCCTGGACAGAGTGCAAAATTTCCAAATCTTTCTGCTCTATTTCCTTTTTGCTCCTGAATGTGAGCACAAGCAGTTAAAATAACCAAGAAGCAGCTACGCGCCTAGCTCTTCAGACAGTTCTGCCAACTTTTCGTCACACTTACATTTGGTCTTCTGTAAAGTCCTGCGGTATGGACACAGTTCAGCCGAGTTCTTTGCTGCTTCATAACAAGGATGACTTTTCCCGTTTCCGAAAGATTCCTTCTTTCCAGCTGAGACGACTGCCTTGGTTTCCTTGTCTTCTGAGCCCTCCAAAAGATCACCTGCAACTCAACGCACAGCAATATTGGCTTTGCTAGCTAGTCTGCTCCTTCAGACTCCCCCACAGTTCTACAGCCACGTCTGCATTTCAGGCACAGTTATAGTAATGACACCACTTCTCACAACTAATTTTCTGTTTTAATCTGTGGGGTTTTGTTGTTGTTATCATATAACACAAAGTACCTTGGGCTAGGTATTTTATGAAGAGAAAGGTTTGCTTGGCTCATGGTTTTGGAGGCTAAAATCCCAAGGTTAGGCAGCCCATCTGTCCAGCCTCTGATGAGTCCCCTCCCCATGGTGGAGGAGCAGGTAAGAAAACAGCCAGTGAAGATCGCATGTGAGACCTGAAGCCAGGGGGTCAGCAGAGGCCAGACTTACTCTTATGACACCCACTTTCTCAGACACTAGCTGGGTCCCACTATACCTACACTAATTCCTTCTCAGGCTGGTGCTTCAATGACCCAATCCTTTCCCACTGGTGGTTCCACCACCTCTCATATCACACTGGAGACCAAGCATCTGACTCTTGAACCCTTGGCTGACAAACCACACACAAACCATAGTGAGTCCCAAACGGCCTGCCATGGCAGATTTGTTGACGTAGTGGACAGAACTAGATGGGTCCTCTGTGACTCCACTGGGACAGGACCCTTAGAAGCTCATGACAGGACTCCTCTGGATTTGCTCCTGTGCTTTTGCCATTGCTAATTTTGCTTTGCTCCCTTTGCTGTAATAAGTTATCGCCATAAGGGTGACACATGCCAAGTCTTGTGAATTCTCCTAGTGAATCACTGATCTCGGGATGGTCTGGAGAACCTGACACGCTCTTCTTTCTGCCCTAGTTTCTTGTTCTCCTTTTTCTTCAATAAGTTTTGTTTATCCTTGAATCTTTACTCATTATTATGAAGCTTGTAGTTATTGAGGCCTTAATTGGCACCTCTTTGCATTTGTAGTTAAATCCGGGGGAGGGAACATCTGTGACTATGTTAAGAACTGAGTGTTCATTGTCAGTGGCAGCCTTGCCATCCTGAGCTCCTCCCTGTTCTGCAGGACAATGGGGCTTACAACTCCCTTTGCCCACAGGCCCAGTGAGAGCCCACCATTGGGAGGTTCTGGAGGAAGGAGGGGAAGGCATCAGAGGGAATAGACAGGGAGTTTTGAAGGCAGCTATTATCAGCCTCCGAGAAGTGCTGACATCGGGGCCCAAGTTTCTCTGTGATTCCTGGTCCTGCACAGTTCTGGACAGTGCTCTGCTGGGCTTTGCTTTCTCAGTTCCCCAATTTTCTGTGGCAAGTTCTAATTCCTGAGTCACACCTCTTTCTACATAAGGTAACTAGGGCAGTTTCTTTTTTCACAATCAGACTCTGACAGGATGTAATACCATGGCAGGTGTTTCCCTACGTCTACTTGCTCTCTTGCTTCACTTACTCAGGTCTGTTGGATTTCCTTTGATAAAGGTTTCTAATATTATCTGTAAAGTCTACTGGCAGAATTGCCCTTGCACACAGCAGTGCCTATGATGATATCTAAGTTCTGAGTATCTGCGTGCTCTTATGTTCACGTGTTGAAAGTGAATCACCAATGCCACTGCATCTGGAGAGTAGGCCATGAGGGGTCCACATGAATGGGAACAGAGAGACTGAGATCTCCTCCCCCCACAGTGGAACCCAGCAAGAAGTGCCATCCATGGACCAGGGAGCAGCCCTCACTGGACACTGACCCTGTCCTTGCCTTCATCATAAACTTCCAGCCTCTAGAACTGTGGCAGACAAATATCCACATTTTCCAACCACCCTGTCTATGGTGTTTTTTATAGCAGTTTGAAAAGACTAAGACAATAATATGCATTTATTTTCTTTCCTTTCCTTCTTCTTTGTCTTTTTATTCCTGCTTCCTGACTCATCTTTCCCAGTAAGCCCTACATTCCCAAATCCTTGCTTTGCTTGGGGGCACTCAAACTAACACACATCTACTCAGGAGTGATTTTAACAGTAGTTACTGTGTGTTGGACTGAACAACTACCTCTTCCATTCTGTCCCAAATTCCCACCATCAGCTGCTCTGATACCTATCGTAAGGACAAGGAGACCAAAGCACAGAGTTGAGGAAACTTGCTTGAGGTCAGAAAGCAAGAAACTGGCAGAGCCTGAGGTTAAAAGCCAGCACTGTCTGACTCCATGTCTTGGATCTTGCTTCCCCTTTGGATGTCAAAGTCCGGATCTTTCTGTGAACGTGTTGTGTGACCATGTCATTTTACATCTCTTAATTTGTCAGATTGGAGTTGAACTTGAACGATGGTCACACCTCTGCCTGGCACTGGTAGCTCTAGCCCGGAAGGCAGAGTTCCAGGATGCTGATTCCTTCTCCAGTTATTAGAAGGGACTGAGGACCAGTTCCGCCTCTCGCTCCACAGCCCCCACCCTCACCTACACCATGGCTACCCCTTGAAAAAGACCAGATCCTGTCTGGAAACCCGTAGCCCATGCAGAAAGATGGAATGAGGCTGGGAAGAGGGGATGAATGTCCTTCTGGCGTCAGAGGCACTGGAAGCCTAACCACCCGGCTCCCACGTGGGTTGGCTGTGAGATTTCCTCAGAGGGCAGACTTGCAATGTGCACAGTTAAACGCAGCTCAGTGTTTATTACCATGCAAAGGGTTGGGAGGGCTGTTTTATATGTCTCTGTTTGCACGGCTCTAGCATCACACAGGTTGAAATTAATTCCATGAGAGAGACAGGCTGCTCGCAAGCTGAGCCAAGAATTCCTTGCAAAGGGGTTAGGTCTGAGTTTAGCAGCCACCCTGGGCAGTGATAAAGGCCTTGCAGACAGTCTCACTCAGCCAGGGGCATCCAGGCTGTTGTATTCTTTGGTCCCTGAGGGCTATTTTTCCTGTTTCCAGAAAACTGGGTGTGGAGTGTGGGCTTTGAGTCAAGGCTGATCACAGATGGGAAGCGGACCCTGGCATTCTCCCCTGTCCCACTAGATCATTTGATGGGTGAGGCTGGTGAGCCCCAAACAGGTCAGCTACTCCCCCTGACCCAGAATGCCAGAGCCATTGGGCCTGACCATTGGTTGGATTTCCTGTTCAGATGCCAGACTACTGCCCATGACAGACATGTCTCTGTCCCCACCCCCCATTATGTCCCTGTTTCTGGTCCCCTGCTTTACAAAGAACTTTCCAGTGCTTTGTCTTATTTGAGGCTCCCCAGAGCCCTGGAAAGTAGGCTAGGTGATGCCATAATTCATGCTAATAGTTATAAGGGCAACAGCCAGCCCTGTACCAGTTCCCCAGCAGCACTCCCCGTCCATGACTTCATGGTTCTGCCAGGCCAAGTGGAGAAAGAGATGACTGAGGGCGGCCACTTTCCCTGAGCCTTGAGTGCATGCCAACTTCCCTCCTCCCCAGGAGTTTTGCAATCCAGAATTATTGCAAAGTTGTGGCTTGTCATGAGCATGTGCTGTGTGCACCTTTGTCATCTTGCTTAGGCTCTTCCACTTGCCTGGCATCCCCTGGAAAACGCCTATGCATTCCTCAAAACCCAGCGTTGGTGAGCCCTCTGGATTTCCCCTGGCTGACCATATCATCCATTCAACAGCATGTACTGGGGAGATTTCAGGATGAGAAAAGTACCCCCATTGGCATATAAGCTTAGTTTAGAGGCTGTTGAGTGATACCTGCCTCCCTCTTCTGGACCATTCCTGCTTTGCCTTGGGAACAGGGATCTGACTGTCTCTGCTGAGTCCTCTCCCTCTGACTTCCATTGAGAGACATCAGCAGGAGATCCAAGGAGAGAGGAGAGTGGGGATGGGTCCTGGCTCCTTGGATGCTTCTTTGGGACGGTATTCATTATATCTTGTATTCTTTGTCTCTGACGATTTGACCTGTTGGTTCTGAGGTCTGCCCTTCTCAGTGTAGCCAGTTCCTAGAGACAGTGAGCAGCTTACTCTGAGCACCCTTTCCAAATGCAAACCACCTACTCTAGAGGCCACACCCTCCACACACCTTCTGTGTGTGGCTTTCACATTCCTGTTTCTGTGTACCTGCCCAAATCATCCAGAGCCAGGAACCAGCCACTAGCGACAGCCATATGCCCTTAGAGTCTGGTGAAATTAACCCTACCAGCCAACCTCAAGCCTTCTTACCCTGCCTGGCCTGGCCCTTGCCATGAAACTACAAAAAAGACTGTCCTACAGATCCCCCATCTCTCTGCCTCCCGACCTACGGGAGCTTTCCTGTGTGGCCCTCCATGGTATGGTCTGCCCGTTTCTTTTGCCATCAGTAAGTATAACAAACCACCTTTTCAAGACAGTTGGCCCCTTATCTGTTGGTCCTCCCAAGCCTAAGTCACTATTGAATGTATGTTACAGTGTGGTTGCTGGGGCTGGTTGCCTCCCTCTGCTGGAGACCTCAGCAGTTCCTCTCTGCCCTGCATGTGTCTTCCATGGATCCAGAGAGTCACTCTTGTGACTCTCTTCCAGGACTAGGAGCAATGATAGCTCCCTCTGCTGTCAGCCTATGGACTCTGCACTGTCCCTTCTGGGGTACTCAAACCTTGTCTACACCTGTATAAGTCTTCGTGTGAAAAGAGTCTCAGTTACATAGTTCAAGATGTAACTTTCTTGTGAAGTCCCTGTCTGGTACATGGGAGGACGACCTAGGAGAAAATAAGACAAACTGTTCCTCTTGGTCTACCCCAACACTGTAAGAACAGCTTCACGTGGTCCCTCTCATCAGCACTGTCCCTTTAGCTATTCAGGCACTGCTTGGCTAGTGATTTTTTCAGCCTAGAGATCTCCCTCACCCATCTGGGCATCCCTGTGCACCAATGTGTGTCACCCTGTGAGAAGCTAAGGCAAGAGCACCAAAACCAAGCACCAGGTGGGCAGGGTGACAACTTGGCGGCTGGTTTGACGGTGGGGAGGGGTATAAATGAGGATTCAGATGACTCCCAGCTCTCTAATGTTATTAGTGGTTGTGTGAGGCATGGAAGTGAACCTGGAGGCAGAAGAAGGTGAATTTGTTGAGGGTCTAATTGTTTGAAGGCCTGTAGCGTCCACATGGCCCATGGGCAGGGGAGAGGAAATCATGGTGTGCAGAGAGACACAAGGGTGGGCCCATGGGAGCCAGGCCTACATTTGGAGGCAGAAGTGAGAGTGCATTGCTGGGGGAGTGGAGAGCCAAGAGGGGAGACTGAGGCATGGAGCCAGCCAAGATGAGCAAGACAAGTTCTGATGGTGCAGGCCCAGGGTGCTGACCTAAAAGGGGTTTGGGGTTTTGCCCACTGAAGGTCATAGGAACCTACGGATTTTGTGGCCAGGCAGAAGCAGAAGGGGAAAGTAAGTCCTGACTTCTGCGTGCTCAGTAGACAGATGCAGATATGCGTGTGTGCAAGGGAAACTTCTGCCAAGCAGGCAGAAGGGCCGCAATAAACTGAAATTGTGTCCTCCTAAATTCCTATGATGGAGCCCACACCCCCAATGTGAACCATAACTAGAGAAGGTACCCTGACGGAGGTAAGGTTAAATGAGTCCTAAGGGTGGGTCCCAATTGATAGGGCTGATGTCCTGATGAAAAGAGGAAGAGATACTGGTGCTCCCTCCTGTGAGCCGCACATGGCAAAGGCCATGGAGGATGCAGAAGTCTGCTGTCCACAAGCCGGAAGAGTGGCCTCACCTGTCATGCGTTTACCTCAGACCTGTGGGAAAAGATATTTTTGCTGTCTAAGCCACCCTGTCTGTGACATTCCCTTATGCCAACCAAGCCAACTGAATACAGTGTGTGAGGCCATCTGACCCTGTGGGGCAGGTGTGGGAATAACAGGAGATAGAAGGGGCAGAGAGCTGAGTGTTAAGGGGTGGAAACAATTGTGGGCTTGTGCGTGTGGTGTGTGTATGTGTGTGTGTGTTGTGTGTTGTGTGTGTTGTGTGTGGTGTGTATGGTGTGTTGCGTGTGTAGTGTGGCATGTATGATATGTGTTGTGTGTGGTGTGTATGTTGTATTGTGTGTGGAGTGTGTATGAACTGTGTTGTGTATGGTGTGTGTTGTTTGTAGTGTGTGTTGTGTATGATGTGTGTTGTGTGTGGTGTGTGTTTAGTTTTTCCTTACTGCTTCTTTCTCGTTGGAGCTCAGATGCAGAGGCTGAGGTGGCTGCGCCTGCTTTTCCAAGTACCTTATCCATGTCTGGCTGGGGAGCATTTCTTTTCACGTCCTCCTTTTCATCTCTACGTCATCTCTGTTCCTCCCACAGGCAACTGTTCTGTGCTTTCAACAGAACACAAAATACATGCTGCTATTTGTATGGATGCATTTGTCATTTTTTGTAAGATGTACTGGGTTTGTCTGGGTCACAAATCTGGTTTTCCTCCTCCCTCCCTTCCTTCCTTTCCCCCTTCTCTCCCTCTTCCTTTCTCCTCCCAGCCCTGTGTGTGGTCTTAAGCCCCACCATGTTGCTATGCAGTCGTGGCTGGCATCACTTCCTCCCTTCCATTTGCCCAGCGATAGACACCCAGTCTGTCTTCCTCTCCCTGTCCTGGCGGTAATGTGCACAGTGTCTGATGAGGAGGGGAGGGAGCAGGATGCTGGAATCCCCAGGGGATCCCAGGATGCAGTGGGGGTGTCTTGTTTAGGTCAGGGGAAAAGGAGCTGCTGTACCCCCATGGGATTTCTACAGGGACAGCATGAGAGGGTGCAGTTCCCCAGGGCTGGGACCAGCCAAGGCTTCCACGATTACACGGAGGGGAGCAGATGCTGACCTTCCGGAGCCCCCTTTCATCTCACCTGTGAGCAGGGGCAGCCAAGTGGCTCTGCCCCATTGCCCTGGCCAGTTGACCAGCTGGCATCCCCTTAACAGATCCTCCTCAAATACTTGCTGGCTGCTTATTTGGTGGGGTACAGAGAGGAACTTATTCTTATTAATAAAAATTGCACGCTTCCTTGTGTTCAGAATTAGGGGTTTACTATGCACGTGCAGTATAGGTGATTTTCTAAACCAGACAGCGTCTTGGGAGGCATATTAAAGAGTTGAAAGTGTAGATAATGAAATCAAGCCCTCATCTGGGCTGAAGCAGCCTCACATAATACCTCATTCTGTTTCTGATTCTCCACTGGCTGGGATGCGAAGCTTCATATTTCATCTTGTTGGCTGAGGCTGAGTCTCTCTCTGCAGCCTGCTGATCCTGGAGCAGAAGCACCCCCAAACATGGGTCACCCAGGACCAGCGCTCGAGCTCCTGTGTGCCAGCTCTCTAAACCATCATGTGTGGAGGCGTGGCTACCTGACAAGGCACTTGTGGTTCCTGCTTGCCATGTTTTCATGTCCTTTTTGATTGGTGCCCCAGGCAGACATCTGGCCGGCCCCTCTCACTGTGCAGTCAGGTGGCTACTGCCATCCTCATCTTGCAACTGAGATGCCAACTAACTTGTTAAACCTCACACAGTTTGCAAGCCATGGTGTGGGATTTGACCATGGCAAATCTTAGAGCCCATTGTTTTCTTTTCTTTCTTTTTTTTTTTTTTGCATGGGGCTTCATGGTTTATATATTAGTTACTTTTCTCATTGCTGTGACAAAATACCTGACATTAGCAACTTAAAGGAGCAAAGATTATTTTTGGCTCATGGTTTCAGTCCTAAGTCCTCGGCACTGTTGATTCTGGGTCTGTGGTATGGTAGAACATTGTAGCATTGGGGCTGTGTGGCGGAGGCTGCTCCCTCATGGTGGACAGGAAGGGGAGGAGAGGGAAGAAAAGGAGGGGGAGGGGGAGAGAGAGAGAGAGAAAGAGAGAAGAAGAGGGAGGGAGAGAGAGAGGAAGGGAAGGCTGGGACAGGCTGCAGCCCCTAAAACCTGTCCCAGTGATTTACTTCTTCCAGCTAGGCCCTATTTCCTAAAGTTCTCATGACCTCCCAAAATAGTACCACCAGCTGGAGACCAAGTGTCTCACACATGAGACTGTGGGGGACATTTCAGATTCAAACCATCACAGTGTACTAACTAGGCTGTGACCTCTGGGCCCTGCTGACCTGGGAGGGAGCACCTTCCCAGTCTATAGATTGTAACTTTCAGATGAAAGGTGGCCAGTCTCGAGCCCACACCCTGACCACTTCCTCAATAAGGCCCCACATTCTGAATCACCTCTCCTGCCCTAATTTCCAGGAACCTGGAACCTGGCATCAAGGGACAGCTCCTATGTCCCAGAGTCTGCTGAAATGGTTCAGACTATCCAATTCTTAGCTTACTCACCCTGCCTCTCCTGTTTCTTCCCAAGGAAACCACAATAAAGGCTCTCGCCCATGCTTTCCTGTCTCTGTGTGCCTCTTGCTAACTCTGGAGCATCCCCATGTGGTCTTGTGAGGAGAGCTGTGCCTCCTGATCTTCGAGGTGTGTGGGTATAGAAACTTTCCATTCATGACTGCCCTTTCTGGTATCCACGTCTCACTAGACCCAGCCACCACTGGTTACCCTAAGAACACCTGGATTCCCCAATGTCAGCAGTCACTGAAGGTGGCTTTCACTCCACCTTTTCCTGTTCTTTTTGGGATAATGGCTATGGTGAACACAACAGGTTTTATCTTTGTTGGTCCCAGCACCGCCGTTCCTTATTTTTATTTTACCCACAAGGGCACTGGAGGCTGAGTGACTTGCATACTTTATTAGTTATTGAAGGCACAAAACAAGAGGAAGAACCACACTGATGTCCAGTCATTCCACCAAATCTTTGTGCAGAGATGGGGAATCGCCCTCATTACACACCTTATGTCAGACCCAACACTAGAGGGAGTCAGTCCTAACTTCCCCCAAAACCACCTGCTCGTGGTTCACTTACTGTCATGACTCTGTGCCTTGCCTGGTACTTGGCACTCAGGCCACCGAGCAATGATTAGGATGAAGTCGTTGTTCTCCACGTCCTCCAGGCAGGGTGGACCACGCAGGACAGCTATGAGACAAGCCAGGATCTGCCTGTGCCCCTTGGGTAGAGCTCTCCTCCCTGCTCTTGCTGTAAGCAGCGCACTCAGTACCATTCACACCTGAAGTTGCTGCCATACTCCTTTTGCCAGGCCTCTCTGACTTGCTCCCTCCTTTGCGCTCATGTCCCTCCTCCCCTCTCTGCTACTGTCATCTTTCTCATCCCTTCGTTCCTGGAGATGGGCTCTGTAGCTAGGTTCTCTCCGGGAAGCTCTGCAAAGAGATCCCAAAATGTGGCATGGTGGAGTTTCACCCTCACCCAACAGGCAAAGGGAGCACTGCACATTCAGGAACTGAGACTTGTGCTGTGCACAGCGGTAGGGAAAGGGGACCAGACTGTGGCACTCTTGTGAACACAGAATCTGGTGAATTGTTCTTATTTCTTGGACACTTCATTTCGCTGGGCTTCCTACTTCACTGTCTGCACTTAAAGCGTTCTTCAAGATGATGACCTGCACCTCAGTTAGGAGGAACTCGGCCTTCTATATCATTGCAAAATATTGGAAGCAACCTGAGTGTCCAACTCTAGGGGAGTAGTTAGAAAAGGCGTCTGCTGCCTTACAAATACTGTTCGAGAATACTGACTGACTGGGAACACTGGCCTTCATAGTTGATTTCAGTAGGAGCTTGTGAAATGGAGGGTGCATCGTGGTCCCCTCTGGCTAAACATTTGGAGATGTATGCAACCACGTCCCGTCCACGGATGCAGTGGGTTCAAATGTTCTCTGGACTCACCTGCCATTTACAAGCATTGTGTGAAACTTTTAAAATGGTCTTTTCCTGCCTTCTAAGTCTGTGCTCTTGGGTACAGTGACAGAGATAAGTGGGACTGTGCTGGGGTCTGGGAATGGGACCCTCTCCTCCCAGGCCCCAGGCTGGGCTGAGCACTCTATGTGCTGCCTTCTTGGGTATGTGGTATGCCCATACCAAGGCATAGAAATCCCATAGAGGATTTTCTGTAGAACAGAGGTACTGGTTGCCACCCTGTGTGTACGTTGATGGCTTCACGTATACACAGCACCAGGCCTGTGCTTGGCACATCGTCAGTGCCCTGTGTTCATTCTGATTTGTGTTTTCTCCAGTTACCCTTGTGTTTCTCCCTCTGTCTTCCATATTTTACCACACTGTCATTTCCACCCTTTAGTCTCTAGTTCTTACTCCCACAACACACCATTGCATCTCTCTCTGGGTAGGAAGGGAGGGACCCCCTGTTGTCAGGCCCCCGGCATGGGGCCTGTCATCTGGGAGCCCCGCACACAAAACTCCATAACCTCCCAGTGAAATAGGTAGCACTACGCTCCCTGCACAGTAGGGAAACCGAGGCCCTGTGTGATGAGTCGAATGTTGGGATCCACTCTGGGTGTCTGTCTCAAGTCTCCAGGATCCTACATGTGCTGAGGGTAAGGACCGTGTCCCCTTCCCATGTGTGCTTCCACCTGAGCCCAGCCAGGAGTGCAGCAGAGGCTACCTGTGACTGTGCCTGGCTCTGGGGTGCAGGCGCCCAGCCCCATGGCCCTATGAACCCCCATGGCGGTGGTGGAAGAATTTCTCACAGTGGAGACAGAATACCTAGGCTCAGACTTCTGACCTCTGGCTCAGGTGGCCTTGAGCCACTTCCCTGGCCTCTACCTGGGCCAACAGTCTCCACACCCCACAGGTAACAGTGCACCAAATGGCAGGCAGAAGAGCAGGACAGTGGAGTACGGGGGCACCGGTGCCTGCGTGGTAGGTGCAGCTGGGGACCACCATGTGCCTGTGCTAGGGGCTCAACTTCCTCCCCCAGGGCCATGACCTCTCAGTGACATTTCCAGTTTGCATTCTGGGCTCTACTGCGGGCCTCACAGCAAAGTCATTTCCAGCCAGCAGACCATCACCCACCCCTGTCTGACCAGGACCTGGGAAAACCTGGCTGCGTTTTCCCTTTGCTCCTGATGAACCAATAACCTTGAAAATTTGAAAATAAAATGTCTGTAGCTCCCACAGCCTTCTAAGGAAGCATGGCCTTGCAGACATTATAAAATATCAAATTAGATGGAAAGTTGCCCAAGGTCCCTATAAACGAAAATTACTCTTTTTTATAAGGGGAAAAAATGGCCCTTATAACAGCAGCAAACAATGTGGGCTCTTCCTTTCATGAGCTGGCTGGCCTGGTTCACAGTATTTGTTCATTCCTCTGCTTTGGGCCCAGTCAATGATTTTACTGCATTTTGCACTGCACATTCTCACAGCATTGTAACTTGAAAATGAGGCTCCATCCTGTCTTTGGTTCTTGTAGGAAGAGAACTCTTTTCTCCTCTGAAGTGAGGCTAGATGCAGGTTTGGTGTGAGGCTCTGAATAACTAAACTCCCTCTTTGACTTCAGGCTGGTTGCTTGACTTCTCTGAGCTGCACTTTCTTCCTCCACAGAAGGAGAGGGTTGGGATGGATCCAGCATGGCACACTCTATGCCTCTTGGTGCTAAGGAGATGATGTCTGTGTCTGATGACCATGACAAATGCCCCCTCCCCCTGCAGAGCCAAGCCAGGTCACATGCCCATCCACTAGTGAATGTATTCCAACAGAAAATCTTGAAAATGTATTTTTGTCCCTGTTCTGGGACTGCATGAGAACATTTTGTAAACAAGGTAATAAAGAAAGATGCCATTCGCTCTAGCTTAGTGCTTCTCATTGCGTTCTGATTTGTAACAGACACTTACACACCCCCCGCCAGGAGAGATGTTTTGATTGTCATGGCTGCGTGGTCACCTAGGGCTGCTGCCAGCCTCTAATGGGTAGAGGCCAGCCATGTTGCATTCCACAGGGCCCAGATCACCTCACAGAGAAGGACCAACCAGATCCAAGTGTGCGCAGTGCTGAAGCTGAGGCAAGGCTGTGTAGTAGGACAGAACTGGATGCGGGAGTCAAGACTAGGTTGTCCCCCCCCACCACCCCGGCCTGGCTCCCAGGATGCAAAGCAGAGCCCCTGGGACCTGGGAGCACTGACCAGCAATCCCATGAGCCACCTCCATGACGTTGGTGCAGACTGACATTTGCTGGGGACAGAAGAACCTCAGCAGGCACTGCCAGGGCCCAGGCAAGTCTAAGAACATGGGGGGAGTCATGGGGACAGGACATGGATGAAGATGCGTGACTGAGATGGGTCTGGGTGTCCTAGGGCTGAGTTTAATGGAGACCGGCCTCTGTCTCAGCCCCAGCTTTGACATGGGAAGGAATTTGCTCTTGCTTAAATGGAAACAACCCAGTCAGTCTCCCCTATATTTTCTGTCTAGTGATTAAGAGGAAAAACAGCCTTTTAAAATATCAGAAGTGGAGCCCATGGCCTGGATGTCAGGGGTCTAAGTCAGACCCTGTCAGCACGAAGAAGCTGTGTGTGGCATGTCCACCTTGCCCCTGGCCCCTGTTTTCCAGTTTGTACCATGGGGCAGGTGGGCACAGGCTCCTCAGGGCCTGAGCTCTATCAGTGCAGTGTGAACCAGACAAGGCAGACAGTGCATTCCTCCAAGCCACCTTTCTCTGGCCATTTGAGTCTCAAGGCTGTGAATTTTCAGTGAGGAAATGTTCAAGAGTGAGCTTGTCCAGAAATGCCCTCCACTTTCTTCCTAAGAGGTGACGCCTTGCCTCTTCCACGCAGCACCTGGGGAGATGGGCAATCATGCGTGTCAACCTAATTGGGTGGGAAAGGCCTGGGAGATCAGTAAAACACACATCTGAGTGTGTCTGAGGGCATTCCCAGAGAACTCAGAACCCCCTGAAATCATGAGCCAAAAATGACTGTTTTCCTCCTTTAAGTTGTTTTGCCCAGGTATTTGTTACAGCAATAAAAAACTACCTAACACACCTGGGATGGGAGCTCACCCCAGGCCCAGTTTCATTAGCAGACAACTCTGCCTGATGGGTGGTCTTTCACAGTGATCTCCTCTGCACCTCCAAACTTCCCTGGGTGCTCTTGCTAGGCTTATTTCTGGTGGTGCTGGGGATGGAACCCAGGGTCTTGTGCATGCTAGGCAAGTGATGAACCAGTGAACCACATCTCTTTGTGCTCTTAATTCTTCATTTTGGCACCAACCAGAACAAAGCTAATAGTCACTTCCAGCCCCAAAAGGAAGGTGAGGTGTGTAGCACAGAGAGCTCTGTGTACTCTGTCCACTCTGACTCTTCCTGTTTTTAGGTTCAGATCCTTCATCTGACCCTCTTAGCAGCTCTCTGGATGTGTGTGTTGTTGTTGGGAGCACAGCATGTCAGTGTTCACTTTGGGCGGGTTGCATGCTGGGATAGGTGTCTAGCTGCATCCAGTAACTCTCACCTCCTTCATTCTGACCACTCTGCTTCTATTGATGTGGGCCCTGGTGGTGGTGGTGGTGATATCAGCACCATTCAATGCATTTACAGTGGTATGGTGCAACCCGGTGGAATAAAACAGATGTTCTGTGTTCTTGAATCACACCAGTGGCTAATGATCCAGAAAACCATGAGGAATTGCTGCAGAAAAGAAGTGACTCAGGACACAGGGTGTGTGCATGTGTGTGTGTGAGGAGGGGGGTAGGGGAGATGTGTCACTTCTAACCTACTCATTCAGATCACAATCACTGAAGATCCCGGAGTCATGCCTGTCACTCTGCTGTCTGTCCCTTATTGATCAGGTCTGTTAGCTTCATGTCCCCTACCTGTCACTTTATCTCCAGACCCTACTGCTATCTTAGAGCAGCCTCATGGTCCCTCTCTGTCCCAGTTCTGTCTGGCTCACCACCCTCCATGGAAGCAGCCACAGTGACCTTTCTAGAACACCCAGTGGCCACATACCTCTTTGCTGCAAGCTCTTGCCCACTCCCAGCGTATAGGACAATGTGGCATGGAAAGCCTTTTGTCATGTGACTTACTTACTGCCGCCTCCTTTTCCCTCTTGGATCCCTGGCCCACCATCTGGGTACCAGGCACTCTGGTCACCAACAATTTCTCCATCTGTGTCCTCTCAATTTGTGGTTTCCTCTGCTGTGCCTGGACCTGATCTGACCTGACCTGGGCAAACTCTTGCTTATTCCCAAACCTGATTTCTATGTCACCTCCTCTGGGAGCCTAAGAAGGATGCCATGTTAGGACACCCCTCAATTTGTCATTTGAATAGACTTTGGCTAGGAGTAACAATACCAGGAGCTGAGATCTGCCCCACCCAGGTTTAACCCATTCCATACTAACCCAGATTCTTCTTGCATATTCTTTTGCTAACTTATTTGACAAATACCTGGAATGAACTTGGTACTATGTAACAGATGCCGGGGACACAGCAGGGGACTCGACACACAGAATTCCCTGTCCCTGTGGAGTTGGCATCCTAGATCTCAGGCAGCCCTTAGATGAAATGAGTAATAAAATTCATATTGTAATAGTAACAGGGGTCACAGAGAGGAATGATGTCAGGAGGGAGATGGAGATTGGGGTAAGGGCTGCAATTGGAAACACAAGGGCTGAGATGAGGTGGGGGAGCCCTGAAGGAGGTGAGGGAGACAGGTGCCTTCTCCCTGGTGGCAGTGCTTGTCCCATGAAGGCTGGCATGTGGCAGAACCTGGACAGCAGGAGAGAGGTAGGCATGGAAGTCTGGGAGGAGGTAGCTCATATCTCTTGGCAGCCAGGGCTGGGACTTTGGCTTATACTCTGAGCAGGAAGGAAAATTACTGGAGGACAGTAGGCAGAGGACTGGCATGGTCCAGCTGCAGAGGGATTTGGCAGGACTCTGGCTGCTGTGGGTAGAAGGGGTTGGCATGGAGAGAGGGAAGGCACAGGGTCGGGGGCAGGCAGAGGTGCTGGCGGCTTGGCCCAGGTGGAAGCAGTAGGGATGGGCAGAGGGCCTGGATTTGGGGCAAAGGTAGACAGATGGCAAACTGCAGCCAGGGGTTCATTTGGTGTCAGCCCTGTGGTAATGATGAAGCAGGGAAACCGCAGAGGTAAGAAATTTGCGAGTGCCCACAGCTAAAGGTGCCTCTTAGGGTGCCTGTGTGGCTCACTCACCTGTGCTCCTCAGAGTTAGGGTGTGCCTGGTTAACGCTAGGCCCCACCCCGGCACACAGTAGGGTCTCAACGACAGTAAAAGTGGGGTTTACTGTGTCTGAGGGGCAGCCTAGGGTCATTCTGGTCTGTGGCCACTAGAGGGCAGTAGTGCCTTTCCCGCTGTGAAGTTTGAGGTCACCACCTCAGCTGTCAGTTCCCATTTCACCAAGGGCAGTGCAGTTTAGGACTGATGGGTCCTCTCCACCCACCCAGACCTCTGCCCAAACCAGAGGAAAAGAACCTGTTTTGAGACCCGGGAGGGAGGGAGGCTGGACAGGACCATCGAGACCCACAGTACCATCCACCCCCCGCCCTATACCTGAGCAAGTGACGCTGAATAATAATGAGGTACTTGTCAAGGTCACATGGCATGTAACAGTGGTACTGTTGCTCAGTCATCAGGCTGGCTCCAGTCTTCTCCCAGGTGACTCTCCTGTGAACCCAGGGGTGTCCATCATGGCAGCAGACACCTGGAGGCTATGGGTGCACCAGGCTGTGTGCAGGTCACAGGAGGGCCCTGCTTGCTGCCTGGGGTGGGGGGCAGATGGGGGAGCCCTGTGTGCAGACATGGAGGAGCCCAGCTGGAGCCGATCGTTGACTGGGTCAGGTCTGTATTTTATGCCCAGACTGGGAGGAATAATTATAAAAGCCAAACAGGCTTAAGTTTTTTGGCTTCAGTTATTGGTGGCATTAATAAGAGTGGGTTGATTTGTAAACATCTTACACCCACTGCAATTTGATCATCAAGAATCTTCATTCACTTTGGAAACGTACACCCGAAGGTCACTTTGGAGAGTCCCTGCATAAATACTTGCTAGCTGAGAACCTTGTTTGCATGTGCAAATCTGTTTATAATTAATTACATTTGTCAGAGCCTCTACTCCACAGCCACAGGCAGCTTCTCTGTCTTTTCCTGTTGCTGGTCAGCATGTCCAGGCCAAGCTTTTGGACTTCTCCAAGCTGCACCCCATTTGCCTGACTCATTTCACCAGAGGCTACCCTGCTCAGGCTCCATCCCACCCTGCCCTGCCCTTTGACTCTGTCTGTCCTGCTGCCTCGGTGCATCCATCCTGGAATGGCATAGTAATCCCTGTGCCCTTGGTGATGGCTGAAAGCCAGTTCTGCACCCAAGCATTCGCGATGTACTCACACCAACTTCAGGCAACTCTGTTCAGCAGGTGTTACTATGAACCCTTCCTACAGAAGTGGAAACTGAGGCTGAGGTGCTTGTAAGGGACAGAATTAGGGTTTGATCCCATGTACCCTGGTACTGTGCTATGCTGTTCACAGTACCCTGGGCACTGAAGTGGGTCATGTGCCCAACCTCTGCTCCACTGTATTAACCCCTACCATCACCCACACACCCATCCTCTCTCTGCCCGGAAACTCCAAGAGTCTTTGATCCCCTCCTCCTGAAAGTCTTCTACCATCAGGCCCTGCTGGCACCTGTAAGGACTAATCAGTTTGCACCCGCGGTCCTTATGCCAGCTGAGAAAGGCAGTGTTTCATCACTGCTTCCTGCTGCTGGCTGCATCCACCAGCACTTCCCTTGGTCTTTGCAAGGCCAATGTGCACCTCTGTTGATGTGCCACTCCATCCCTGCGTGGCACCACTGCAGGACGATGGGTTCATCCTGTTTGCTTTTCCCTCCTCCTCTTCCTCCTCCTTCTTCTTTTTTTTCTAGAGTAACCAGCAACCTAAGGGTTGGCCCCAAGGTCAAAACAAACACTACTTTGTACACAAAACATCTTAGGCAGTCAGAACATTTACTGTGAATCCCTTTAAGGGTCCCCAGCACCACCTCCTGCCCCTCCCATCCTTACCCAGTGTGTGAGTGGTAATGTTTAACCATTCCACTCCCGAAACACTGGACACAAGAGAGCTTTGTATAGTGATAGGTAAAAAACTGCAGATGTGTGGGAGGAGGTCACTCTGCAGCTGTGAGTCCACAGGTGCCAGCAGGAAGATCCTCTGGTGGCCTCAAGCTATTGGAGTTTGTCCAAGGCTCATTTTTGCCAAACGGCTGGTGCTTCACCTTCTGAAGGCTCCACTTTGTCATCTGTAAGGTAGGAAAAGACTTCCCTGCTCTGGATGCTTCTCAGGGTTGTTATGAAACACAAAACACAACATGGGCCACTGTGTCTTTGTGCCCATGAGCTACAGAATGCTCTAGAAAGAAACAGAGGAACAGCAGTGATGGAAATGACTGGCAGGCTCCATGCGGGAAGACAGGTTGACCCTTCTTCCTTGCCTGGTCCCTGGGCTGCCGTGCTTGGAAGGGGCCACTTATTCCTGGGGATCAGTCTCCTTGGAGGAGGGAAGGGAGCACCCTGTGGCCAGAGATAAACAGGGCTGTAAATCCACTTACTAAGGCCAGAATGGCTGTGCTCCCAGGGGCCATGTGTGGTTTTATGGCACAGACTCTGCTACAAAAGCCAGTCTATAAGGAGGCTTATCAGCACTTTCAGGAGGTCTGTGACACTGATAAAAGAGAAACAGAACTCATGACTGCTCAGGAAACTGCAGAGCTCTATGGTGAGAGCTTTGAAGAGCCAACTAGTGACAGGGAAGAATCGCTGGCTGGGGCTCAAGCCAGCAGGAGTCAAGGGCAACTTGCTCCTCACCCTGTGCAGTGATTCTATTCAGAATAGGGTTTGAACAGGCCCTTCAATTTGTGGCAATGGTACTATGGCTACAAATAAATTTTCCTTTATCAAAACTTCATCCAAATTAATTTTCTTTGCTCTGTAAGTGTCTTCACCATGATATTGTGTCTTCCAGAAAAGGAACTGTTGTATTTGATTAATTTTACAGTAATGAGTCCTTATTGTTTCCCCACTTTTAATCAAAAGAACAGCATTTTCTTATAAAATACATTGCTCCAGGGTATGGGATGGACCTGCTCTTGGTCTGACAGTGAGCAGAGGGGAATGTTTGGGAAGGAGGATGGGGAACAGGGTGCTGCCTTGGGTGTCTCACAGGGAGAGACTGGGGACCATGGCCTCTCAGGGTTCAGTGCAGAGGGATTGGTCTAGACTTGTGGGTCATGAATGGGGAAGGCAGAGAAGCAGAGGCAGGCAGGGAGGGAAGACAGGTGACCTCGTCTTCTGGTGGGACTGTCCAATTAGGGCGGTGGGCTTGAGCAGGGAATTTTCACACTGTCAGTTGTGAGAAGATGCCAACATGGAGGGAACAGAGTAGTCTGTGTGGAACAGCACAGCACAAAGAGCCAGAGGCTTGGAAAGGATGCTCTAGTGAAGAAGGACAAGGCTTTCAGGCCCGAGGCCCTCTGCCTGTCTTTTTTCCCTTCTTCACAGAGCAGCAGAGTCACCAAACTGTGATGCTCATCTGTTGTGGGCAGAGATCCCTCAAAGATGTCAGATACTGTCCTCCCCTCAGGGACCAGGATAGCTGTGGCATCTTCTGGAATCTGAAACACTTCAGCCCAGGAATCCTGCTGTGCCCAGTGGTGCTGAAGCCTCTGCCAGGTCCTGACAAACAGGGAAGGGCGGCAGAGCTGGGTAGCTGGAAAGAGTGGGGGTGTGGGGCTGCAGGACAGAGGTGGGCATGCAGGCTTTGCAGTTTCTGCCTCTGAGCTACTTTGCAGCTCAGCCACACTCTTACCTCTCTGAGCCTCTTAAACAACTGCTTTAACCTTGAACTCCTTCAGGCACAGTACCTATCCCCAGGAGTCTCTGTGTCTATTGGCCTTCTTGCACCATGACAGAATACCTGACAAAATAACTTGAAGGAGGAAAGATGTGTTTTGGCCCCCAGCTTCCGAGGTCTCAGTCCATGGTCACTTGGTCCATGCATGTGAGCAGAATATCATGGCAGCTGGAGCTTGTGGCAGAGGCGCTCCCTCCCCTCATGAGGGACAGGAAGCAGAGACTTTGAAGGGAGGGGCTGGGGACCACTATAAACTTCAAAGCCCTGCCCCAAGCCCTAACTCCTAATTTCCACAGCCTCCCAAAATAGTGCAACCAGCTGGGGACCAAGCATCCACTATAACACAACTAACAAGCAGAAATGCAAATTAAAACCACAATAAGACACCGCCTCACACCCATCAGAGTGACTTGCCAGCTTTGTGAGGGTGCAGAGACAGAGGAGCCTTCTGAGGGTGCAGAGGCGATGAGGATGTGAATTAGCACAGCCATCATGAAAAGCAGTGGAAAAAAAACATTAAAAGTAGAAGAACCATGTGAGTCAACAATCCCACTTATAGGTACATCCCAAAGGAAATGAATCAGTATGTCAGAGAGCCATCTGCACTGTCTTCACAGCACTATTCACAATGGATGAAAAAGGGATCAACTTAAGTGTCAATCAGTGCATGAATGAATAAAGAAAATGTAGTACATAAACAATGAAACACTACTCAGCCTTTAAAAAAGAAGGCTTCATGTTCCTGTAACAAAATATGTGAAGCAATTAGCTTACCAAGAGAAAAGCTTTACTTAGCTGATGGTGCTGGAGGCTCCATCAGGCAGCCCCACTGTTTTAGGTCCCTTGTGAAGGCCACACGTCATGACAGGAGTGTTGGAACAAAGCACTTACATCACAAGCAGAGAGACAGGAAGAGACTTGCATCTCATAATCCTCTTCAAGGAACCACCCCCAATGACATAAGGACCTCCCATAAGGCCTGCCTCTTAAAGGTCCACCACACCTCCTGGTTGCATCACCATGGGGACAAAGCCTTCAACATATGGACTTTTAAGGGACACTGTCCATATTCAAACCATAAATAGGAGGAAATCCTGTCATTTGTAACAACATGAGTGAACCTAGAGGACCTTATGAGACGAAGTAAGACAGGCACAGACAGACAAATTTTGCACAACTTCATTCATATGTGGGAGCTAAAAATGTTGATGCTATAAATTTAGGAGCAGAATGGTGGTTACCAGAGGCTGGAGGGTTTGAGGGGCATTTGCTAAAGGCTACAAAATTTCATTTAGATACAAAGTGTAAATTCAAGAGATCTTGGTAGAACACAGTGACTACAGTTGGTAACATTGTATTGAATGCTTGAAAATTGTTGCAAGAGTAGATTTAAAATGTTCTCACCACCAAAAATGCTAAGTGTGAGAGGGGATGAGTATGTTTATCAGATTGATTTAGTCCTTCTACAATGTACACATAGTTCAAAACATTCTACAATGCACACCCCAAGTATATACAAGTTCGTCAACTGAAAATCGATACCATTTTTAAACTTTGTATCATTTTGCACTTTCAGAGTGAGTTCCTCTCCCCTCCTCCTTACTAACAGTTGGTTTTAGGATACTTTCCCCCATTTGATGGCCATGGCATTTCATCACATTGCTTTAAAGTGCGTCTTTGGTTATGAGAAGATTCAACAGCTTCCTGTGTATTTAAATGACCATTGCAATTTCCTCTTCTACAGTATCCAGTTCATACCCTGCCTGTTTTGCTGTCTCTTCCTTGATTTGTAGGCAACTTAGATAAAAACAGTTGTCAGTTAACACATTAGTTTTTCCATCTCTGGGGTTTTTCTTCAGTTTTGCTTATTGTGGCTTTTTAAAAATCTTTTTATATGGTGTTTTTATGTTGTATTTATCAATGTTTATCAAATATCATGCTTTTCTGTAACTGGATGCATTCTTTGGAATTTATTTATGTTAAGAGCAAAACCAGGCAAACATATCCTTATTCTAATAGAACCAAGACAGTCTATACATTTGAAAACATTGCTTTGCTTGTTAAATCTGTCATATCGAATTTATTTCTATGTGTTGCATAAGGTAGAGATCAGATTGTAGCTTTTTCCTGAATGCATCGTCTCCATCTTAGCACCATTTGCTGTTTTGTCTATGTTTTCCCCTGGCTTGTCCTGGTCATGCGTTGGAGGCCCTTTGCTGAGTCTCCATGGGTCTGTTTCTGGGCTCTGGCTTTGACTTCACTGCCAACTTGTCACCTCTGCACCAGTGCCCCTCACTACAACTTGATGAGAAGTCTCAATACCTCGTTGGACACCTGGCTACTATAGACTCTCCCTCCCACTCTTTTTTTTCAAGATGTATTGATCCTCTCCATTTTTCTATAAATTCAGGCTCAACATGTAGATAGCCATCCTGTTGAGATGTTTGCTGGATATGCAGAATTTGTGTTCATTTGGAATCATAAATGTGACTTGTCTGCTTTATATCTGACATTATTTTATGTTTTTAAATAAAGTTTTTAACTTTCTCTGTAAGATTTGTACATAGAATTTTCTTATAGTGACTTTCAGGGACCTTATAAATTCTTGCTACTATTGTAAATACAATTTACTTTGTTTCTAAGTAGTTTTTGATGTTTTATGTCAGTGCTGTTCATTTTGATATTAAATATTAGCTAATATAAAACCCCCAATGATCCCCTGGGCTCCCCCTCACTCTCTCCATATTGTTCTCTCTTAGACTATCTCCCTTTGCTCCTGAATTTTGTTTTAATCACATTCTCAAAGTCCTTTAAAGTTTGATGTCACATGCTTGTATACACAAAAGATGTTTCATGTTTTTCCTGGTTTTGCTCTTTATGTAAATGTTGCATTCTGCAACTTTACATTTCCTCTCTTAATATTCTACATGGCAATTCAGCTATATTATTCAGTATTTGATCACATGCCACTGTAACGTCATTGTCATTGTGTGACTGCAATGAAAGATTTCTTCATTCTGTCACTGATGGGCATTTAGATCGAGTCCAGTCATATACATTGGTAAGCCTTCTCCCCCCACTATCCTTTGTCAGGTTTGCTGGTGCTTATGGAAAATAATTTCTTTTGGGTATATTTTAGGATTAAAATTTTCTGGGTCCTAAGACATACATGTCTTCAAATTTGCTAGGTATTACCAAAGAGTTTTTCCAAGTAACTATGAGTGTCCTGACTATCTTGTGTCCTAACCAACACTTGATATTGCCAGATTTTAAAAGTATGTAAGCATGAAAAGATATTTAATTGAAGCTTTGCTTTTAGTCTAGAAATAGAGATAAACTTTCTTAATCCCATTCTCCAACATTAGCATAGCAGCCTAAGTTAACAAAAGGGTAATGAGACATGAAACTGTTTCGTGCACCGTGAGTTGCCACATGGTGATATGGGATCATCAGCAGTGAAGAAAGAGGGCCCCAGTGCCAATGGGCAATGTTACAGCCCAGCCTCAGACCTTTTCCCTCCCAACAGAGATGATTTCCAAGCCCTGAATAGCACATCCTGCAACTGCGGAGGAAGGGTGCACATGGCTGCCTTGGTGACGCTTACCCGGCCCTATCATCTGAGCTGGGCATGTCCTGGGCTGGGCCGATGGTGCTCAACTGGGTGGAGTTGAAAAGCAGTGGTTCCAGAGTAAGTTTCCTTGTCTTTGTCTAGCAGCCAGAAAACTCTTGAAAAGTAGAGCTACATTTCAGAAACTAGATTGAAAATGTCTCAGAAATGTGTATGTAGTGCCCATCTGTTTCCTGGGATGCCTTACCATGACGGACATGAATCTGAGTTATTACTGCTGACACAGTTTCCACATTACAGCACTCTGGTTTTCTATTATTTCCCTTTTTATTCGCCACCATTTAATTGGTGTCAGGACAGTCCCTCCTCTGTCTCATGAGTTCTTGATCTGCAGACCTGAGCATTCTGCAAGCACACAAGGCAATTCTGCATGCTTAGCACTTTTGCACACCAGCTAAGCTTAGACCATGGGGATTTTTGCTTAATAATTCTCAGTTGGTTTAAATCACCCCTGGGTGTGAAGGTGCAGTGCTGATTTCAGCAGAAAAAGTGCTGCACAACAACCTTGAAGTCTTAGATGTGCTCAGGAAGGGAAGATAAGAGCACTGTCCCTGTCTCTGCTGCTGGCTGTGGTCCAGACAGCAGTGTTTATGAAGGAACTCAGAGCACTGTTTTCTCAGAGCACACACAAGATAGTGTGTGTGTGCACATGTAGTTATCCACACACATGCATGCACAAAATAATGAAGTTGACCAAACTAAGTTACAGTTGCGCCCCCACAACACACAGTTAATAAACAGCAGAGCCGGGCCAGGGAGCCTTTCTTTATAAGCTCTGTGCTCACTGCCTGTGGGCCTCTGTTCACTAGGTAATTAAATCAGTTGAAGAAATAAAACATCAGCTCTAACAACTAACAAGTCCATGAAAAAAAAAAAAATCCCCCTTCCTAGGAGATGTCTCCTATAAGGGAGAAGGACCAATGATTGGCAGACTCTTACTTGGGACCAAAAGCTAAGACCCATCAGAAGATTGAGGCTGGGCACAGACTGGATGATGTGTGTGTTCTGAGAAGTTTCTGAGTGGGTGTCAAGGCAGGAAAGAGCAAATAGAGAAGTCAAGAGATGCAGGAAGACAAGGTTGACCAGTTGGCTCTGGAGAAAGATGGAAAGGGAGATCAGGACGGTGGTGTCAAACATTCAGTGTGGCTATGGGCTGGGACCCAGGTGAAAGAGCAGTATCCTCTTTAGTTTTAACGGGGTCCTCTCTGGGACCCCTTTAAACAGTCCTCAATCAGGACTGTTGGGTCCCAATCTTTCTGTTAGAAAGAATTCCCCTTTATGGGATCCTGGTCATGCAACTGGGGTGGGGACAGGGGCACTGCCTGGAAGGTTCTACCATAGTCATGTTCACATTCTGACTCATGATTGGATCCAATCACTTCTGCTGGATGCCTCTGTGTCTTTGCCTGTGTTACACCTTCCACCTGCCTGCTTCCAGATCCTCAAGTTCAAATTCAAATTCCTCTAAGCATTCTTCCCAGCTTGTCTCACAATTACTGACCCTTCCTCTGCTGTCACCTAGTTTTTGCAGATATCTTCTTGGGTAACATATGAAGAGGAATTCTTTACTTTTCATCACAGTATTTCCAGAGTTCATAATAAGCACTTTGATAAATATGGAAAAAATGAAGGAAAAAAAAAAAAAGCTAAAATTAGTCCCTATCTCCAAGGACTAATTTGCTACCTAGAAATAGCAAAGGGTCTGAGTTTCTGGAAACCCTTTGCCACCATCCATCAGCTGCCTGGGAAATCACTTAACCTCTGACTTGAGGGTGTTCCTCTGCTGTAGATCAGGGTTCATTACACCCATTCACTGTGTGGGGTCATGATGGAAACTCGAGGAGCTGGTGTGGGCCATATGCCAGACGGAGATAGATGATGGGTGTAATGAAATGGCCAGTCTGTGGCAGAATTTTCCTTTGGGAAGGGTTGTTTCTTGAAAGAGTGCTTATTATTGGTTGAATTGGATCTCCCCCAAAATACATTGAAGTCCTGATCCATCGCACCTGTGGATGTGACCTTATTTGGGTTATAGGGTGTGTGTAGATTTTATCAAATTGAGATGAGGTCAAGGGATGGGGTGTAACTCAGTGGTAGAGCACTTGCCTAGTGTATGAAGGCCCTGGGTTTGATCCTCAGCACTGGGGAAAAACAAAGACAAGGTCATACTGGATTCAGGTAGGCCCTAACTCAATAACTGGTGTCTCTGTAAGAAGGAAGGTTGGACACAAAGACATACAGACACAGTGAGAGCATTGTGAGTTGATGGGCGATTGAAGTGATTTGTCTAAATGCCAAGGAATTCCAGTGATTGCTGACAGGCACTAGAGGTCATAAGAGGAAGCCCCAGGGAAGTGATGAAATGATTCTAAAGACCGTGTTCCTAACTAGTAAATAAAAGCCTAATTGATCCTTCTCTTGGGGAGTCAGAGGACTCTAATTCAGGGAGGAAAAGCCTGGCCTGCATATGAATAGGGGAGTGAAAGAAACACAAAGACCCTGATGTAATGTGGAATTTAACGGCATCAACATTTGAAATATTTTTCTACACTTTGGTTACTCACCTGAGATTTTATTGTCGGGTTCACAAATTAACTAAACAAGTGTGTTTCACCTGCAGGGGACCAGGACGGGGACACACAGATTGGGCTGGAATGAGGCTTTCCACTGACCAGCTGGTGACTTTGGGCAAGTCAAGTCACTTAACCTACCTAAGCCTCAGCTTCCTAGGATGCTGGCCTCTGGGTTTGTTGTGTGGGGTCAAAGGACAGGGACTTGTGGGAAATGCAGGGCACAGCGCCGCGTGTGAGAAGAGTTCCCAACCACTACACCTGCAGCAGAAGTTGGAGCATCTCCCAGCAATTTAGGAGCAGACATTCATACAGGTGGGGTAAGGCAGACCCAGACACCTGTGCTCGATGGAGAGGAGAGGAAGGGGAGCAGGAAGTTAGACGGAAAGTACGCCATGAGGCCTCTGTCATCACCCTGGGCAGACACAGTAGACGTGTGCTTCTCACCATGAAGATAGTCTGTATTTGATTTTCGTCACCTTCCAATGAAAGAGTACTTCTGTCAGCAATATGCAAGAGCCTAGCAAATACATCTCAAAAGCTGCAAAATGTCTTTAAAAATGAAAGGAAGGGAGGAAGGTTTGTCGGAGAAAATATAAAGCAAGAGCTTGGTTAAGTGTAAGCAGACTCCTTTCAAGAAAGAAAAGTGGTACCATTATTCCATTAAAACAGCCATAAAAGCATGCCATCTTGCTTTCACAAGCTACTTGTTTTAAAAGAGCAGGTGAGTTCTTCTTTGCATGGGGATTGAACACCCCTACAAGACGTAGCCGAGCTGGGCTTCTCACTCTAGGCCCACAGCATGCTCCTGGTGGCAGTGCCAGCCCTGCTTTCCAGGAGGTGGAGGGTTGTGGCACCAGCTCAGATGCAAAGGGAGACCTGTGGGGCCAAGGCTCTGGCCTCTTGAGTCTGGCAGCTGACACAGCTTTGGTCCTCTTGGGTTTCTTCTCTGGTCTGTTTTCCTAGCTCTGATGGTTTGGGGGACCCATGGTCACTGGGACTGGGTATTCCAAGGCGTCGCAGTCATCTGAGAGGAAGACCAAGTCCTGGAAAAGACAAGCAATGAGGAAGAGTGCTATTGAAGGTGGCCGGGGAGCAACAATAGGACTCATGATCATCCTCGAAGACCTTTCAAGCACATGGGAGACCTGCCCCAAGGACATCTGGTCCCTTTCTTCACATCCCACAGGATCTGCTATGTAATATCATTATTACTTATGAATTCACTCACATGTTGACCAACCTGATGGACAGATGGCTGACGAGGTGAAGGAAGCAGGGAATGAGTGCACCATGAATACCGAGCAAAACCTCTGGGCCAGGCCTTGGGAATATTTTGCAGAACAACACCAGCTGTCACCTCCAACTACTTGACAGTCAGTGCACCCCACTTACCAGATAGCATCAAGCTTATATCATCTTCCTGTCACCCCCCGGGACCCAGGGAAGGGGGATGAGGGGGGACTGACGGTGTTCAGCATCCATAACAGATCCTTGGTACATGGACGAGAATATGATAACTTACTCGCTAATTGTGAGGGCCTCGTAGCACCAGTCTTGGGCTAGTTGTCCTACATTAGTCACTCGGGTGTCTTAGGGCTGAGGCAAGGAACGCTAGTGCTGGCGTGTTGTAAGGGTGTAATTATTATTTTCCATCGGGTGTTGTCATAAGATGGGCATGGAGTTCCCAGTTGGCCCATGAGGAAACTGCCCCAGAGGCATGAAGTGGGCTGCCTTTGGGAAGGGAAAGACGAATGCCCAGCTCAGAGCTGTCTGGAGCTGGAGTCTGTGGCTTGGGATTGCAAGGCTTTCTGTCCCCTTCTGCTCTCCTACCACAGCCTCCTATCACAGGGTACATCTGGAGTCCCCCTCCAGGAAGCTCCCCACCCCTGCACCACCCCATTAGGCTTCCAGCTGGCACTGTGTCTCAGGTGGCTAGGGAGTGCCCCTGGGTGTGGCCCCAGTGTCAAGGTGCATCTCATGGAGGTGAGGGACCTTGTCCCAAGTTTTGATCATTTAACAGGGTGACTTTGGTTACGGAAGGCTGTGTAGAATGGAAGCCCCTGTTCCCCCAAAGCCTCCCTACTTCTCCTTGCATCCCCCACCCCAGCCCTCATCCTTGAGCAGCTCCTGGTTGACAGCAAGCAGAAAAGGGCTGAGGGTGGTGTCTCTCACCCTTCTGCAGAACGAGTTCATGATGGTGTACAGCTTCCGCACTTTCTCCTTCAGGCCATCCACCTGGGCCACTTTCCAACACTGGGTGGAGGCCGCAAAGTCCCTCAGCTTGGCCAGCATGCAATAGTTCTGGGTGTGGGAACAGGAGGAGTTTATGGAGAAGCAGTAGCTGGAAGGTGGGAGCTGAGTTCCTGTCCTCCCACGTGAGACCTAGCCCTACTGCCAGCTGGTAGGACCACGTAGTCAGCAGCAGAAGTTGGCTCAGAACACTCCTGCCCCCACTCCGTCCCTGCCCCGACCAGGATGGGCCCCCTTACGTGAATATCCAGGTACAAGCCGGGCAGGTATCTCACGCATGGCTCCTGAAGAAAGAAAACGGGAAAACGGATCCTGAGAGGTCTTTCTTTTCTTTTCTCCTTCTTTTTTTTTTTTTTTTTAACAGTATCAGGGTTTGAACTCAGGGCCTTGCACTTGTCAGGCAGGAGGTCTGCCACTTGAGCCATGAACCCTGGCTCTTCTTTTGCTTTAGCTTATTTTTCCAGGAAGTGTCTTGCACTTTTTGCCTAGGCAGGCCTGAACTGTGATCCTACTACCTATGCCTCCCACGTAGCTGGGATTACAGACATGCCCCAATATACCCAGCTTGTTCATTGAGGTGGGTCTTACTCACTTGTTGCCCAGACTTCCCTCAAATTATGATCTGCTTAATCTCTGAACAGAGCTTTCTTGCAATGTATGCCACACATCCTCACATCAGTAATTGTTCTTCTAGAACTCAACTTCTAGAAGAAGTTTTAACATTTCCCACAA
The DNA here is from genome assembly GCF_047511655.1 of Castor canadensis. Taxonomy (NCBI): domain Eukaryota; kingdom Metazoa; phylum Chordata; class Mammalia; order Rodentia; family Castoridae; genus Castor; species Castor canadensis. The sequence goes on from NC_133394.1 coordinate 149,882,629, forward strand.
GTCAGGGCCCTGTTTTACACACACACAAACACACACACACACACACAATCACATATAAATAGGCATGTATATTTACATATATGTAAAATGGTTTTATAGCTAGTTGTAGGACAGTTCTGTAACTATATATAGACATACACAATTATATACAAATGATATATAAGTAAGTGTACACATACATGTATGAAAACAGACATGTGCATGTGTTATGTGTAATTATGTTAGTGACAGCAGTTTTAACTGTAACAGGAATACAATAACACACACCATACGTGATATAGTAACCTACACCTCTATGCATATGTGTGTACTTTTAAATGTTGTACTGCACTTTTGTGTCTGTGCAGTCCTGAAGGCCAAAAGACCTAGATTCCAACTTCATTAATTCCAAGAGTGAACTTGAGCTAGTGTGATCCTCTGTGACTCAGTTTCTCAAAGTTAGACTATCTCTTCACTTCCTTCACCTCTGCAGTTCTGAGCCTTTGATTTTTTTTTTAATCTTCTAAAACCAGATTTCTGAATATTCTATGGCAAGGAATTTGTGGATAAATTGTTGTGCAACCAGACAACAAAATGACATGCAAAGAACATTAACTTATTTGACAGTGCTGCAAAACCACATATCCATCTGATTTGTGGACAGGAACAAATCCCGTCCTCCACAATGCGGTGGTGGCCGTGGCTGTGACCTCTAGGTAGTAGAGTTACAAGAAATATTGATTTTCTTCTTTGTTCTTTGTGTTCTACAGAGTGTATTGCTTTTATAGTGAGACATAAATGTGTATGATTTAACTTTTCAAAAGAAAATATGAAAAGACTGTCAGAGTTCTGAAATGCTCAACACCTAAGAAATGTTAGCTTCTGTTTGAAGCATTCACAAACAGCCAAGGGACACCTTAAATCTTATCAAAGCTCTTAGTTAGTCTAACATATGGACAAGCAGTCAGAGGCTGGGGTTCTCCTCCCAGTGCCTCTGTGGGACGCCCCCTCTGAGTTCCTGGGTCTTCCTCCCAAACCAGCTGCGGAGCGCTGTATGCCTGCACTGCTTAGGTTCACTCTCATAAGCCCTGTGCACCCTAGACGATGCCTATTGTCACCCTGTCCCTCAGCAGGTAAGGGATGGGGGTCAGTCTGTGTCACCTCTTTGGCACACACAGATCACCAGGCTACTGACGGGACTAAAATAAGCTTAATCTTTGGTCCTTTTTAACTCTGAGGTTCTAGACTCTACAGGGACCTGTTTTTGTTTGTTTTGTCCAAAGGCAAGAATGTGAGAGCTGGGCCTGGGTCAGTAGTGACTTCCAGACATGGAGGCAGACAGAGGGACCAACCTGAGGGGGGTAGGGGAGGAAGGCAGAGGGTCCCACCTGGGCTATAGGGGAGGCAGGCAGAGGGACTCACCTCAGGCTCCGCAGCTTGCAGGCTCTGGAAGTCCCCAGTGATCTCCCGGCTCAGGGTCAGCATCCTGGAATAGCAGGTTGGGGGCACGGGCTGCACAGCTGGGGGCCCGGATAGCAGCAGCAGAAGGAACAGACTCAGCTTCCAGGCCATCATGGTGCTCGGCTCACCACAGCTGTGCCGGCTGCTCCTTTAAACAACTGCTCTGGAGGGTGGTCCTGGGCCAGATCCATCCACGCCTCTTTCCTGTGGGGCCCTGCCAGAGGGTCCAGTGACGGTGGGGGAGAGGATGTGACACACCCACCTGGGCTGGGACCTCACCCTTTCAGAAGGATGCAATGTTGAGAGGAGGGGCGGGGGCACACGGAAGGCAAGCAGGCTTACACTTTCCATCAGTGTTTTCTTGCTCTGCGGGGACTCTTCCCGAAATGGCAGGAGCAGCACACAGGGGCAGAGGGGGAAGAGATGCAAGAACAGAACATTGGTGACAGATACCAGGAGGGAGAGGGGCCCTCTCCAGAGTGGGGCTGTTTTGTTTCTCCTGCAGGAGAATTGGGGTGGGGGGAGGACTCCAGTGAGCCGCTGGAGCCCCATTCTCTCCAGCCTGCTGGGGCAGGACAATGATGCAAGACTGGGCTCAGGAAGTCTGGGTGTCAGTGTTCATGGACCACTAACCAGGCAGGTTTGTTGGTGGGGCTGTCAGTTACACCCCAAGCAGCTACTGGTGCAGAGATTGGGCTTGGGTGCCCCTCTGGCCTGGGCTGTGTGGGCATTGCTGAATCCCTAGTGCAGGAAGTGAGCATCTCTTTTAGGGTCCAAACAGCAAAATAAAAGAAAGCTCCCCACTTAGATGTGGGCTTGCAGAGCAGGGCTACCCTCTCTGGCTACGGCCTTGGGCCAGTTTCATGCATCTCCCTTCTTCTGTGAGCAACGGGGCAATAGTGTCCCCAGCTCAGATGGCCACAGTGAGGAATAAACCAGACACTGCACACACAGAGCAGAGCTCATGCCAGGTGTATTGCGACTTTCCAAGCATTCTGAGCAAATATCACTGTCTGTTAAATCCTATATGTGTCTCTGAGAGGCAGGTACCACAGAATACAGCCCCATTTTCCATGTGGGAAAATTGAGGCTGAACAAACTCCTGCAAGTTGCCTGAGTTCACAAAGCTGGAGGCATGGTGGTCCAGAGGAGATAACATGCCTCTCTCTGTCCTTCCAGCTCTCCTCACAGAATCAGGAAGGAGCAGGACTCTGCAGGCAGGGATGAGGGTGAGTCCTCAGCTGCCCACGATCAGAGGACAAGGACAGAACAGGAGCTGTGAGAAGAGGGAGTTGGTGCTCACCTCACCTCACTGAGCATGACTTACACACCAGCAGCGACCAGGGCAGCAGCACCCATGCCAAGTGCTTCACAGCAAACCAGTGCAGTGAGCAGCTTCCTTCCCTCTTCCCAGGCATGGAAACTGAGGGGCTATGAACTAGGGAGGGACAGAGAGCTCTGGACCTGTGTGTGCCTCGCTCCAAAGCCTCCTGCTACAAGGGAGGGCAGAGAAGGAGCCCTGGAGAGTCACACATTCCTGAGACTAAACAACCAAAGGTGAGGACCACAGTGATGAGGTACACAGAGCATGGCATCCCAGACATGAGCAGGACTGAACTCCTGGCTTCAGTGTCTCCCTGCATCAGTCTGGAGAAATCCCTTTCTGGACTGGCATCTGCCCCTGTCTGTAAACAGATAGCACCACCCTGGGCCATGTCTGCCGCCCCTTCCAGTCCTCAAGATGTGTTTGCCTAGTCTCTGGCATTCAGAGCCCTGGGCAGGGACCAGAGCTGCCCCTTCCTGTTTTGTAGGCACCAGTATGTTCCCTAAACACTGTCAGCCAGCTGACCAGGGATGCGTGTTGGGCAGCTGCTCAGACAGGCAGAACTGTGGTGCTGGAGGTGGCACCAGGCAAAGAGCATGTTTTCCTCTGAGTGCAGGAGTCTGTGCTCTCCCTCTGTGGTGGTGCCCAGGGCACTGGGGGTGTGGGACTTCCTGGCAGACAAGTGAGCAGCCCAGCCAGGGACCACAGGTCCATTTTAAATGTTCCAAGGCTTCTGGACACCTTCATGGATGGCCTTAAAGTCAGGACAGGGAAGAAAACTGGTTCTGGAAACAAGCAAATCCTCCTCCATTTAGACGCAGAGATGTCACAGGGCTGGAAAACAGGATCCCGTGTGTTCAAAGTTGAAGCAAATGTGTCACTGAGATAGCACGCAGGGGTGTTGCTGGCACTTCCAGGCCTCATGCTGAGAGTTCATGGCACCTCTTTTTGGAATGAACGAGTGAGAGGCTGGACCCTCAGCTGCTCCTGGTTCTGACTGAGGCCTGGTGGATGCTGGGGCCCCCAGGAGTCACCATCCATTAGCAGACAAGGGATCAGAGTCAGGGCACTCAGCCAGGCCCACAAGGAGCCCCACATCAAGTTCCATAAAGTGGGGTGCACAGAGGTGAGGAATCCTGAAGAAGAGGTGCCTGAGTGGATCCCCAGTATGTGAAACAAGGACTACAGCCTGTGTGGACCCGATGCTTGCAAGTGTGTGTCCCGGTGGCTGTCTCCTCTCTGGTCCTCTGGTCCCTGTGTGTGCTGAGCAAGAAACACTGGCTTCATCATCTGCCTCATCACTGCTGATGGCCCCTCCTCCAGGACAGAGGCCTGGTCTTTTTCCTTTCGACGTGCCACACCTGACTCTGACCTAGGTAGCACAGCAGGTGCTGTCCTTGCTGCTCAGAGATTGGGACACAAGTTCATTAAGAAACACACACAGCATAGATGCCTTAGACTCCCCAAGAGAGTCTGAACGCAGCCTGGCTGCTGGGAGCGGGCAGAGCTATGCACACGTGCCCTTTTTCCCTCTCCACTTGCCCTTCGTGTCCCCATCCCAGAGCCTCCTCTGACCCTTTCAGTACACAGGCTGCTCTACTGTTAAAGCCCAGGTGGGACTGTCCCCGCAGGAAAGCAAGTCTTTTGTCTTCCCCAAGACTTCTCCTGCCCCCTCAGCCATGGCTGAAGCATTGCACAGCCAGAGCAAGTGAATTCAAGCTTTCCAATAGATATCAGCCATTTTCTTGAAAGAACTCTTCCTTCATTTGCTGGACATGTCTGTTTATTGACAGTCTGCTGTGCACCAGGCACTGAGGTAAGGACAGGGACAAACAGAGATAAGAGAGAGGCATTCCTGTCCTTATGGAGGGCAACTGACATACCAGGTAGCAGATGTGATAACAGAAGCCCCAAATTCTTCCCATCACCCCCACTCCAGCAGCTCCATCCTAGGTGAGACCTAAGAGCTGAGGAAAGGTGCGGAAGTGGAGTGGACTTGTGTGTGTGTGTGTGTGTGTGTGTGTGTGTGTGTGTGTGTGTGTGTGTAAGACAGACAGACAGATGCTATGCTGCTAACTTTGAGGGTGGAGGAAGAGGCTCCGAGTCAGGAATCCAGGAGGACTCTAGAAACTAGAAAATGCAAAGAAATATTCTTTCCTAGAACCTCCAAAAAGGAATGTAGCTCTACTCTATCTTGTCTTCACCCCGTTGGATCCATACTAGACTTCTGACTTCCAGAACTGTAAGATCGTAAGCTCGTGGGGGGTTATTTTATTTTATTTTTGTTTAATTTTCTTGTGGTTCTAGGGATTGAATACACTAGGTAAACACTCTATCACTTGAACCACACCCCTGACCTCTTTTTTTAAAAAAATTATTATTTCGTTTTTGAGACAGGGTCTTTAACTTTGCCTCAACTGGCCTTGAACCTGCAATCCTCTTGCCTCTACTTCCTGTATAGCTGGGATTACAGGCATACACCACCATGCCTATCAAGTTCATGTTGTTTTAAGCCTCTTAGCTTGTGGTGGTTTATTACTGCATCCATGTGAAGCTAATACACCATCTCTGAGGAGTTCAATGGAACAGCAGAAGTTACATTGGTGAGTTGGAGGTGGATTGAGTGTGTTCACGTGTTGGAAGCTTGGCACCCAATGTGTCAAGATTAAGATGAGTGAAACCTTTAAGTAAGAAGTGAGGCCCAGTGGCGAGTCAGGATAGATAGACAGGAGGCAGGGAAGTTGTATTATTTTTAATAAATCTTTGTTAAAACTTTACCTGTGAGACTTCTTGTCATGAGACACCTTGAAATGATTTCATGCGTGGATCTCAAGTTCTTGTGATTTTTTGTGGAAATTGGGGAGCTGGGAACCTGCTCCCCCTCCTCCAGTCACAGTGGGAGGCAGCTGGATCACTGGGAGCTGTTAGAAACACCTTTTCAAAACAGTGAGCAAAGAAACACGCGGGAGCCGCTCAGCAAGGCAAAAAGTAGTCTTACCTCTGCAGAAGGGAGCAGCCACCGACCAGAGTCTGATAGGAAGAACACATTGAGCAGGGAATCTGCTCAGTTTTTATCTCTTTGCTCCTCATCCTGATGGACTGGTTTGGGTTCACAATCTTCATGATTGGTTACTCAGAAAAGGGGCACGTGGGGTAAGGGGGACCTCAAAGCAGGGAGAACAAGAAAATACTTTTGGGCAATATTCATCTTTAAGCAAGCAGTTTGAGATTAGGACATCTGGCGATAAACAGCTCTTTGTTTGACTGCAAGAATGTTGCAAGGTCAAGCAAGGTTTCCCAAAGTACATAGGCAGCAATTTGGGGAGGTTAGCTGGCAGCTACACAATGATAGCTGTACGTTAACACCTTTGACAGAAAAGACCTAACTTTAGTTGATTCTCACAGGGCATCACCCATGGAAGGGATTAATACAGGTCTCATGGAGTAAGTCTGTTCCCATGAGAGTGGGTTGTTATAAAAACAGGGAGATTGACTCCTTCCCAGTCCTTCTCTGGCTTCCTGTGTTGCCATGGGACCTATTTCCAAAGCACCCCTGCCATTGTGGTGTCATCTGCATAGTGTGACATGGCCAAAAGGAACCTCCCTGGAGGCTGAACTGATAAGGCTATTGATCTCAGACTTTCAGCCAAAACTCTGAACTTAATAAACCTATTTTCTATACACTCCCAGCCTTGGGTATTTTGTTTCATGGTCTGCTTTTGGGAAAACCCAAATGAAGACTTTGGTACTGACCTTGCAGAGGGGTCCACTCTGAGCCATGGCAAGATAGATGTGGTCATGTCCAATAATGGGCCACAGAATGGAGACACACTTCGGCCAGGTGGAGGGTGGAAACCAAAGGGTCTCCACAGTGTCCACTACACTCATCTTTCCCTAACACAGCCCACGGCCATCCAGGATACCATGTTCCCTGGCTGACACCTCTCTAGCTTCTACACTGCCTCCTCATGCAGGCCAATCTCAGCTGCAGTCACACACAGAAAGAAACCATTCTGGCAGAGCTCAGATCAACTTCTGATGTGGCTTGAACACCCCTCTATACCTCATGGTGAGATGTAACTGCCACTGTGGCAGAAGTAAAAGTGGGATTTCAGAGGTGGCTAGGTCACGAGGGCTCTGTCCTCATGAATGGATTAAAGTTGTTATTGAGGGAGTGGGTTAGCTACCTGGAGATAGGTAGGTTTGTTACAAGTTCACCCTCTTCTGGGCTCTCCGCCTTGTGCATGCTCACTTGCCCTTCTGTCTTCCATCATGGAAGACCCTTATAGATGGTGTTACTAGCCTGTTGTTGGACTTCCCAGCCTCTTGAACTTGCCCACTTCCAGACCCATGAGCCAACTAAACTTCTATTGTTTATACATAGCCCAGACTCAGGCATTCTGTAATAGGAGTAGAAAGCAGACAGTGACAGTCTCTCTGTGTTCTCTGTGACCTAGTATTCTCAGGGTTTGGGACTCCTTTTCTGGAGAAAGAACATTAAGCCTTTTCCTTCTGTCTGTTCAGACTGAAGCCCTCTGTCAGTGATGCAAGTGGCCAGGGAGCGCTCTTTGTTTTTAGCCCCAAGGGATTGTGGGAGAATCTCAAGAAGACAGTAACAAGACAGTAACAAACAGGAGCTTCGAGTTTGCTCCAGCAGATGTAACTGGTGAAACACAGACTAGCATCTTTCCCATGATGTACCCATGTTCCCATCAATGGCTGCATTCTCTGGCAGCCAAGGCTGAAGTGGTCATGACAACCTCTGTGCTCCTTAGTTGCCCAACCCCAACACAACAGCCATCTTTGTCAGTAATACAAGAGGTGTGGTACGGCCTGTTTTCTGCAGGAGGCAGCACTGGATGGCACACAGTCTGGGGCACGAGCATGAAAGCCAGCCCTGGAGACCATCTCTGCAGCAAAGATGTGTCTCCAGGTCTCTCCACTTCTGCCTGCCTTTGGTATCAGGAGTGACGTGTGGGCTGCCCCAGCTCAGGGGGGACAGCCAGAGGTACAGGGCAGAGGAGCAGGCTCTGCTACCAGCCAATATATTGCCTCCAGGGTTCCTGTTGACGACAGTACCCTGTGGTGAAAGGCGTCCTGTTTATAGGACGTGCTTTGGAGCTTGTTAAATTCACTCTTGGCAAAGCCAAGTGGAAAGTTGGCCCACCCAGTCCCTAGTGAAGGAATGAAGACAAACACTGAAACTGGGCTCTGCCTTGGGGCAGGGATTATGAAGGAGCCCCGTGTTTTAGAAGAGAGACCTCCAGAAACCCCAAACACAGATTGGAGCTTTAGCAGGAAGCAGCACACAGGAGGAGCATGGTCCAAACATTGTTCAGTCAACTAGGCTCTACTCAGCTCGGCAGAAACCATGGCCAGGGGAGGTGCGGGCTGGATTTCAGCCCAAGTCTCACTTCTGCTTCCCTGGACCCTGTGGATCGTGTCATCACTCCATTTCCCCAGACACACAGGGTTTATAAAGTTTACTGCACAGAGTCTTTGCGAAAAGGAAACAAACATGAAACAGCTGGAGTGACTGCCAGAGCTATGGCTTCATACTTTCCCTTCCCTCTACTCCCTCCCTCTCTCCCTCTCTCCCTGCCTTCTTCCTCCCCTCCCTCCCCTCCCTCCTCTCCCTCCTGCCTTCCTTTCCTTCATTCCTTCCTTCTCTTTTACAGATCGTATTCCTGGTCCATCTTGGACCAGTTCTTGCTCCCCAGGTATAGGAATGGTGTTGGACATACAGACTAGGCTGGATCAATCACCCTAGTCTATATGGATTAGGATTAGCAAGGCAGAGGAGTGGAGTGCTGTCACTCCACTGAGGTGGCTATGCTGCTGGTGCCAGCAGTGTGTCTCCTGCCCTGAAGCAGGAGTGAGTGTGGTTGATCCAGGCTCCAGGCTCCAGTCTTAGAGGCTGAAGCTGCATGTCCTCCTCAGACTCTGCCAGTTGCCCTGCGTCACTTCAAGCCACAGAGCTGGTTCCAGAGAGTGTTCTTTCTGTTCCTTGCAAATGAAAGAGTCTGACCAATCCAGTGCCTGCAGAACGCTTAGACAGAGTTGTGGCTCCAGTGCTTCCTTTCTGGACAATTCCTTGTTTGTGCCAACTGCTGGTCACCAAATATGGTGACCTCTTTCCTACACCCAGGTCAGGACTGAGCATCCTTGGCCTTCTGAAGTTGCATACAGCCATGTGGGTTATTTTACACAATGAGATGGGAGAGGAGGTGATGGGTTGACAGCCAGGCAGAGGCATGGGTAGTCTGCCATGTTTTGCCATGTGCCTCCCTTGTTCTCTTCCTCTTTGCCGGGGAACTCCCAAGTGCGAGATGCTGGCTGCTCTATCAGCCTTGTGCTGAAGGAAGTTGACCCAGAGCCATGTCCCAGTCAGCCTAGTGTGCTCCAAGGGCTTTTTATGACTGTGGCAAAACCTGGCCGATCTTGACCAAGATAGGCAGAGGTCTACGATGGCACCCATGACCTTTGTAAACCCCTCTCCCCTTGGGTATGGCAGAGACCGTGAATAGGACAAGATTTCCTCCCTGTGTTTGGGCTATTCATAGGTGGTTAGAGCAAAGATGACTTTGAGTTTATCAAAAGAGATTATCCAATACTTCTGCCCCAAGCAGGAGGGTTTTGCAGGCTGGCAGCAGATGGCGGAATCAGACAGACTCCAGGTATGGAAAGAATTCAACCTGCTCTTTCTGACCCCACAGCAGAGGGATGTGGAAGAAAAGAATGCAGGCAGCCATTAGGAGTGGACAGTGGCCCCCTACTGGCAGCCAGGGAGGAAATTTGGAACTTCAGACTTACAGCTGTAGGAAACTGGCCCTGTGACTATCTGAGTGAGCCTGGAAAGCAGCTTCTGCCTCCGAGCTCCCAGATCTGAGCCCAGGTCCATGTCTCTGCCATCTTGATTGTGGCCTTGTGAGAATCAGAGCCCAGAACCCAGGCGACTCTACCCAGACATCTGGCGTCACCCATGGGTGTTCTTTAGGCCTTTAAGTGTGTGTTAATTTGTTACAGAGCAATAGGAAATGAATACTCTGACCAGCACGGTATTGTTTAGGGTTGCTCTTTGAGGATTATAATTTTCTGACCTAGTGTCCACGGAGAGAGTAATACCCCCACACTGCCTCACCAGAGCTCATTTGGGATTCCCTGATGGTGAGAGTTTTAATGGTCCAGTTCTCTTCCCTTCTCCCCCATCCCTTGCAGCCCAGCACAGAGATGGATATTCTAAGAAGAGCTGACACTGGGAAATTGTGACAAGGACGAAATTTTTCTGCCAGGCTGAAAATGGCTTGGAAATGACTAACAGCTCACATGGGTACAGTGCGACGTGGGCACCTGGTGTCTTTGTTAGTACCCCAGGCACCATAATCAGGTGAAACTGGTGAAAACCTTGAGGCAGCTGCTATCACGTCCCCACCTCACAGAGGACTTGGAGGGCAAGAAGAGAAGTAAACTTGCTCAAGGTCACACAATGAAACACGGAGTCCAGGTTCACTCCCAGATGGCCTGGTCCAGTAAGAGTTCCTAACCAGCCACTGTCCTGGGCTTACGACAAGGGACTCAGTATATCCTCAGACAAGGGAAGAAGGAAGGGAGGGACTTACACAGATGCTCACAAGTGGTGGGCACCAGGGCACTCCAGGGAAACAGAACCAATTGTGTGAGTGAGCGTGTATGAATGTATGTCTGTGTGTTTTTATCTATGTGTCCATTTGAGCACATTACGTGCGTGACTATGTATTAAAGTATGTATCTGTGTCTCTCTCTCTCATTTGTCCATCATCTATTAATTATCTATCAATCATCTATCTACCGATCTATCTGTCATCTATCTGAGAGAGATTGATTTTAAAGAATGGGCTTTTGTGATGTAGACAAAGTCTGCAGGACAGGCTGAAGACCAGAGAAGAGCTGATGCTGCAGTTCGTGTCCATTTAAATGTTAATATCATCTAAAAACACCTTTGTGGAAACTTCTCAATGTTTGACCAAGGACCAGGGAACTGATTTGAAATTAACCTTCACACAGTGGGATTCTGGGCAAGTCCTAGTTGTATCTTTGAACTTCATTGCCTGGGAGAATGAGAGGGGACTTTACTTATGGTGGTGGTTGGTGCTCTTCTTATTCTGATGTGGTGATTGCTTTTAGAGAGTCACGATCCCCCCACACCTATGAAAGCATGCTTAAATACATCACTTAGCCATTGTCAGGTCTCAGTGACACTGAGCACTCAGCACCCTCCATCACCCTGCTCACCACCAACCCTTCAGTCCCCATGCCTGATCCCTGTCACCCATGCTTCCAGTTTTCACCTTTCAGTGACTCTGCTTAATTTAAAGGGTTGCACTCTGACTGGAGAGCCAAACTGTCACTTTCTGGCTGTGCGATTTTATTTCCTCATCCATAGGATGGAGACAGTGTGGTACTTCCCACACAGGGCTGGAGGGGGTGGATTTTAAATTTTTTATTTGATTTATGGTTGACACACAAGAGTTACACATATTCCTGGGGTCCAATGTGCTACTTCAGTGGATGCACACACAGGTAGTGATCCAGTCAGGATTATCAGCGTATCCTTGACTTTGAACTTGTATCATTTCTTTGTGATGAGAACACCAGAGAGAATTAAATGGTCCACATATGCAAATCCCCAGACCAGTGCCTGTGGGACAAGCACTGCAGGGTAAATGCTGTACTGTTTATTGCACCTGCAGCCCCATAAACTCAGTTCCTAGCTGCCACACGTGTAAATACACACCAGACAGGGGCTTGGGGCTGGGGGCTTAGCACGCCAGCCCAGGATGTGGGGCCCAGCTTGGAGAAGAGAAGGCCAGAGGACTGAATGAATGAATGAATGAATGGTGCCTTTTGTTGCCTTCACTCCATCATGCAGAGGGCCACGTGGAGTCCACAGCTGCAACATTAGCCCCTTGCACAAGCTTCCTCCACTGGGCCCCAGCCGGGACCCCTTCTACCTGCAGCTCCAAGTCAGTCCAGCTTCTGTGGAGCTTGGCTTCCTCCCTTGGGAAGCATTTTGGGTGTTTTGGCCTCTGTCTTTACAGGAAGCCCTGTAGCCAACACATACCCAGGGCAGGAAGTGGTGAGAATAACTTAAACTTTGGACAGAGAACGGCTCGGCTTGGGCAGAAACCATTTCAGAAATTGGCTCAGTCTCTAAAGTTTGTTGGCACAGCCAGCCACATTAAGTGCAACCTCCAGCTTTTCCAAATATTTTATTAGGATAGATTCTTTTTTTCCTCTGCAAAGAAGACATAGTTTCTGAGGGTAGGGATTGCTTATGGCATAAATAAGAAAGTCAAGAAGGAAGGAGACATTATTGAACACCACAGCTGCCACTCTCAGCACTTTCTCTACAACTAGCCTGAGAAATGATAGAAAAAATCCAGGCAACACTGGAAGCTCTAAGCTGGAAAAGGTGGCAAGACCCACCAAAGCTATGCTACTGGCCACTGGCAATTGACTTGGGTTCTGTGGACCCCAGAGCTAAAGCTTTTCATGGCTTGGGAGTCCCCAGCCCATCTTTGCTCTCTGGGGTTGTCCAAGCGCACAGAAGCTCACGTGGGCTGTGCTCACTCACCACCACCGTTCAGAAGGCATTTTGTGAATGGACTTCACTCACTGCTGCATTTGAGCTATGAACCTCTACACATATAACAGTATGCCATCAAAACATTTCAAAACAAAGAAGGAATGGATGAAAAGCAGACAAGGAAAACTCACACTCCTTTCTGAGCAGGTCACTGTGTAGGTGACACGCGACATCATGGAGCTCTTTCTAGTTCCATCTCACCTCCATGGAGCTTTGGAGTCTAAATATTTAAAGTGTGTATTTACTTGTTCAGCAGAGTTTCTTTAAGCACACACTGTGACCCTTACAACTACAGAAGTAGCTTTTGAAAAATGAAGCAGAAAATGTATAGAAGTGAGTCGTGTCTTTCTCACCAGGCTCTCTATAATAACAGCCTCTTAACGTGGGCATCAAACATTTACAAAACATGTGCCCTGGGTGGGTCAATTTCCTCTGGTCCTCTGAATACAGTGCTCCCCTGCTGGGACTCTCTAAAATTGTTCTCTGTGCTCCCCTCACCCCACATGGTTGGTGAAGGAGTGGCAGAGGGAGCCAGTTCTAGCCATGGTTTTCATGAGCTCTTCAGGACACTGTACAGGGCCACCTGCCATCACAGTCTCCTTTTCACAATGGATGTTGCTGGGTCTTGACAGATGCTTCAGATCTTAACACCTGAAATCCACCTGGCCTACCATGCACTTGTCAGGTGTTTTCCAGAGCTAGCCTTACATTTTCCTGCTTGAGCTGTCACTCGAGAGTAAGCGCATTGTGGTGATCTCAGCCTTCGAACCCATGCACAGGTGGCTTGGAGGGACATTCTGCCTCTCCTCCATCCACAGACCCCGGAACTCAGTGAATGTCCATGGTGGCCTCTTCAGAGAAGACCTACAGGCTGGTCCAGGCGAGGTTTAATTTTTCCCTGTTGGTGTCTGCACCGCCATTCTGCAGCCCCAACAGCCATCAGCAAATGTCTCCGACAATGTTTTCATTGTCATGGTGGGATGTTGTTACAGTCTGGCTGTTGGTCCCCAGGGAGGTGCTACTGGGAGGCGCTCAGACCTTTGGGAGGAGGGGCATGCCACTGGGGGCAGGTCTATGAAGGAGACAGTTGGACCTGGTCCCATTTCTTCTTCTTTTGCTGCCTGTGAGGCAAAATAAACCTTTTCATCAGTTACTTGTCTCGGGCATTTTGTTGTAGTGACAGAAAGAGGTGACAAACATCCGTGCAGATATGGCCACAGACTCCTGAAAGCAGCTGCACAGAGGTCCACAAACCTCCTCCCCAGTGTAGACCCAGAGGTCAGAGGTGGTATTTTGTTCATCAGGCCAGAGGAGGAGGGATCTGTAAAAGGGAGCAAGTACATTTAATGGCACTTGGCCCTGGTATTTTTGGGGATTATGCCCCTCACAAACACCCACTTAACCACGTGATGGCCAGAGTGCTGCCCAGCCTAGGAATCTCTGCGTGCTGGCAGAGGTGGGATAACAGCAGGACTGCCCTCAGGATGTGATGGCTGAGCGTGGCTGGGATGGGAGGTTGTACTGGGTCCTCCAGGCAGGAAAGGGGTGGTAGGTCTTCTCAGCAGACACCTGGGTTCATACTTGGTGAGCAAAAAAATCTTACAACATTCGCATTCAAAGCCAACCAAAATTGAATGTATTCTTTAATCAGAAATGCAAATTAAAGTGTTAAAATATTTTGAATGGCTTCTCGAGGTTTTTTTTTTTTTTTCAAAAAGTGCAACATTCTCACCTGTAGAAAGTACCTTCCTCCTATCCCAAAGGTTTATGTAAAGAAAGCATAATAATGAAGGCTGGGTGTGGTGGTACATACCTGCAATCCCAGCTACTCAGGGTTCTGGGTCAGCCCCAGCAAAAGTTAGGGAGACCCTATATCAAAAACAAGCTGGGGGTGATGGTGCACATCTGTAATCCCAGTAACTACAGAGGCGGAGGTTGAAGGCCTGCCTAAGCAAGAGTGTAAGAATCTATTTTGAAAACAAACTAAAAGCAAAAAAGGACTGGGTATGACTCAAGTGGTAGAGTGCTTGTCTAGTAGGTCTGAGGCCTGAATTCAGACCCCAGTATTGCCAAAAACAACAGAAAAAAAGTATAATAATGGAGGATAAAGCCAATGAGTGCAATGAGCATGGGGACTGCATTTGTCTCATTGCCCAACAAGCGTCCCACACTTAGCACAGCCATGGAACACAGAAGCTCAGCGAATATTGACTGAAAAATCCCCCCAAAAGGCTGCAGTTCCTTGCAACCCTGGAATTCACCATCACCAACGCCTCCCTCCTCTCACATTGGGGCTCCGTGAACAGATTATGCAAATTGGGTCCAGGTGTGTCGGAAGCCAGAGGATAAACTCCACAGGTGCAGGCAGGCTAGAAAGTGGGGTGCTTCCTGGTGTGCGATCAGATGGACCTGGGAAGCCAGGGTTGGGTCCCGCCAGCCACGGGTCACACACGGATGGAGCTAAAAGCTTGTGCTGCGGGATTTGGAGTACACTGGTTTTAATTCGGTACTAAATGGGTCGTAGATTAAGGCAGGAGTGGGTCTCAGGGGAGGTGGAACATGGTGTTGAAGTTGGAGCTGAGGGAGGCTTCTCAGCACCGATGTGGCTGACGTCCTGGGAGAGGGGTTTTGCCATTGGGTGGGCCTGTGCATTATGGGATATTGGGCAGCATCCTCCAGCTCCATCCACTAGATGGCCAGAGCACTGTTTTGCCCCCACTTCAGTCATGACAATCAAAAATGTCCCCAGGCATTGCCAAATGTCGCCTGGGTAGGGGACCACCCTATTGAGAACGACTGGGCTAGAGCAGTTTTCCTCACACTGCCAGCCCAACATTCTCTCATGGCTGTTGAGCCCTTGGCAGGCTCTGTGTTGGGTGCTTTGACTACAAGCTCATAACATTGAAGGGTCCTGCAGTGTAGACCTGGAGGGTCAGAGTGCTCCTCGTACACTGACAGCAGGCAGGTGGACAAGAAATGAAGAAGCAAGTTCACTCATTCCTAAGCACAGGAAGCACACAGAACTGTTACCCAACCACCCAACGAGACTCAGAAGCTTGTATCTCCTTCTTCATAGGGGACAGGGAGGTGGGGTGTACTCATTTTAGAGGGGGACTAAGTGGTGTTTAGGGTGAATGAATGGGCCTGCTCCTCTGGGGACAGAAAAGGTGGAACTGCTCTGAGGTCAGAGGTGAGACCTAGGTAATCTTTGGAGCTGCCCTTGGAGGATGAAAGTCTGGGCCAGGTAAAAACGTCCCACCTCTTGTCTCATCTGGTGATGGATAGACCTGAGTTATT
The DNA here is from genome assembly GCF_047511655.1 of Castor canadensis. Lineage (NCBI taxonomy): Eukaryota > Metazoa > Chordata > Mammalia > Rodentia > Castoridae > Castor > Castor canadensis. The sequence continues at coordinate 149,898,315 of NC_133394.1, forward strand.
CGAGGGGATTCCTAGAGGTGACTTCATGACAACTGTATTTCTTTTGGAAGATGTTCTGTCAGTCAGATGAGGGAACTTCCCAGAAAGCCGCTCTCTGTGCTTGAGGAGGCAAAGAGGAAAGGTCAGAGAAAGCTTGGTTCTGAGACCACTTCTCCAGCTCAGCCTGTGACAGCAACACACTTTGGGGGATCATTTTTTGAGTCTAAACATTAGGAAAATGACCCTCATTTTACAAATGAAGAAACTGACAGACAGGCTTTGCTCAAGTCAGTGACGGAGGAAGGGGACGACTGTCTGGCAGCCAGGGGAGGTGTCCATAGTGCAGTGGGCCCCTCAGAGCCTCTCCATAGCCTGGCTCATTGCTAGTAGACATTACGTGCTCTGTGGGCAGAGGAAGTCACCCAGGTAGAAGACAGCAAGGGCCTGAGAGTCAGTTCCGTCCCACAGCTGAGCTTCCCCATGCAAATTGAGCACCCTGGCTGTCTTAAAAGTCGGTGGAGGTAAAGATGGCTTTTCTCTGGCAAGCAGCTCAGGGAGCCTCTGAAGGCCCAAAAATGAAAACGTCACGATGTTTTGCCTATCTCGGCTTCCACTAAGCACTGCTTTTATTTACCATTGTGCCATTTCCTTCAGTGACAGGAGAAAGCTGGCATGAGGGTTCGTTATTCATCTCTGCACTGGCGGGGGCCTGGCACAGAATAGGCACACATTTGTGGAGTGAATGAGTGAATAACTGATGGTGCAGGAGGAGGCAAGGCGTGTACTCCATCTCTTTGCTCCCTCTGAGCCCTCCCCACTCTCCACCCTTTCTTTGGAAGACACGGGGCAAAGACAATGTTGATCACCACAGTGTCCCAAGTGACCCTCAGTTCTGAGAAACAAAATGACAGAATTTTAGTATTGGGAGAATTCTGAGACAAGACCAAGCTGGTTTGTGATACACCCACAGCGTTCCTCATGTGCCCATTAAAACCATTCAGCTGTTCTTTGATGAGCTCTTCTCATTCTTTCTTCTGTTGGTTGAACATCTGTCAGGTGCCATTGTCATTCCAGATGTAAGGGAGGACCAGTGATGACCTTGCCTCATCCAGTCTACCTTAGTTAAGGCATGGGCTAAGCTGCTCCACCAGAGGAATCCCTAAATTCAAAGCTCAGGGTGTTCCCAAGACAGTGGATTACTCTCTCTTAATGATCAGAGGTAGGTGGGGTGTTCAAGTCCAGTGGGGTCTTCTGCCCCAGGGGATTGTCCTGGACCATGACTCCTTCTGTCTGACTGCTCTGTCACTCCCTGGGGTGTTGGTCTCTGAGGCTGGCTGAAGCTGGCACACACTGTTCTGTGGACATCAGAGCCTTAGGCAGGGCAGGAGAGTGCAGTCAGAGTGCAGAAAACTTCTCACATCCTATTGGCTGAAACTAGTCACATGGCTATGCCCCTCTGCAAAGGAAGCTGGGACCTGCATGCAGTAGATAGCCAGAACTGGATGCTCAGCTAGAACTGGCTGTGTGTTGTCTGTAAAAAAAAGATGGAAGGAGCAAATGGATACCAAAGAGCAAGCAGCAGTTCCCGCCCCACAGTTCAGCTCCTCCATGTTTTCAGTTTATAGATTGAGAAGCTGCATCCCAGGGAGAGGAAGTAATTTATCTGAGGTCACACAGTGAGGCAGTGGCAGGAGGACTTTTAAGGCCCCTGCTTTGTAGGTCACACACTTTCCACCTCAATATATGGTCTCCTTCAGCAAGTCGTTGTTTTTCCTCTGCTAGGGCTGTATCTGCCTCCTCCAAGAGGAAGCTCTTGTCTCTCACACGGTGTTCTTGAAATAAGAGCTCTTAGTCGTCTTCTTCAGGGAGATCCAGGCAGCTCTGAAAGAACTGGGAAAGATTTTGACTTTACTCCCTATAAAAACACTTAAATGCACACTCGTGTACACACACACACACACACACACACACACACACACACACACACACCCACCCACCACCACCACCACCACCAAGTTCAAGTGCAGTTTCAGCTTATTCTTGATGACTCCCTTAAGCCGCTGAGACGCTATAAACCGGGCAGGAAGACAGGGAAAAACACTCAGTAGATGTTGCATTTGGCAGCATAGGATCCTTTCCTCTACCCCAGCCTGGTTTGCATTACAGCTGGAGTTCTCCACAAACAATTTGAGGTGACACGGAGCTGCTACGCAAGTTGTTTTAATCCAAGAATGAGAAACTCAGATTTGCTGGGCTACCAAGTTCCAAACTATGAAAATACCTCTAGGGGACAGTCACAATGCCAAGAAACTCAGACACACCACATTTTAGCAGTTTATGGACCCTCACTTTGAGTACATATACGCACAGAGAAAATGTTGCTTTGGAATCTACTGGTTTTTAGTCATTAGGGACAATTGGCTATCTGAGCAGGATGACTCTCAATGACAGAACTGCATGCACAAACTACCCCTTATCTTGATGTGCCATGAAACAGCCTTATCAGCTTTTTTCTTTGTCATGTGCAACACTGCCAAACAGAATGAATTGAAGCAGAGTGCAAGCAGACAGTATTTACTCTAAGCAAACCAGACTCAAGTTTTAAATAAAACAGGCTTAATAAAAAAGATAACAAAATCTGATCTAGCAGACTCTAAAACGGCTTGGCACAGAAGCCACCCTGCCCCAGGGAATCACGCTAGCCTCTACAGCAAGACCATGTTCCCTGAAACTAAATGTTACTGCCGTTGGTATGAGAGCCCCAAGGCCAAGGGCAGTGGATACAGGACCATGTTCTCAGCGGTGGAAGAGCAGCTGCGAGACTTCTCATTGCCAACCTAAGTCAGAAAAATAAATACAGCTCTTACTTCTGCGTCTGCCTTTGGGATTGAAGGAGTCACAGGGAAACATGAATTCAGTCCCTAGTCAGATGCAGGAGAACCCCAAACCAGAGCTTCTGTGACCTCTCCATCCTGAAAGCCCAACAGGCTCTGTGCAGAGAAATCCATGGATGGTATTTTATTTTTCTATTTTTTTCTTGTGCAGAGTTAGAAGACCACCCAAAACTTAAGCAGCTGTGAGCCAGGCACATGAAGGCTGGATCTGGAGCAGGCTTCATGTGCAATACAGCTGAAGTCAAATTCAGACAACTGACAACATTTTTTGGGCCTGGGTTGACTTGGAACCTCGATCCTCCCAATCTCAGCTTCTTTCATAGTTTGGGATGACAGGCGTGCCACCATGCTCAGCTGCTGATTGTGTTGATTGAGATGGTGGTCTTGCAAACTTTTTACTGGGATGGTCTTGAACCATGATCCTCCTGGTCCCAGCTTCCCAAGTAGCTAGGATTTCAGGCATGAGCTACTTGTCCTGGCTTCTAACTGGGGTTGGATGAGCTATACTTCTTGAGTCCTCCTCATGGCCTGTTAACCATGCATTGGTGATTGGCAATGTGCAGGTGCTGTTCTGCACACTTTCCCTGCACGACCATGTTTAATTCTCACCCGAGGGGCAGCAGCTCCTTCATTGGATGCAGTTGACTTGACATCCTTCCTCGTGTGGCTTCCTCTACCACCCCAGCTGCTGGTTCTGTTGCCAAGCCTCTTTCTGTTGGAGCCCCCTGATGTAGGCCTCATGTCTCTAAGATGACCACCTCCACCCTGAGGGCCTCGAACACCATCTTAGGACTGTGCAGTGCAATTTCCCATGTCAACTTCTTCCTGACCCTTAGTCCCATTTGCCCAGGGGCTGCTGCACCACCCAACAGACCCCTGAAATTTGACATGTCCCAAACTCTACTATTGATCTCCTCCTCGATTCTCCTTCCCCACTACACCCAAATATTCATGGTCCCCCCATAGTTATTGCTCCAGTTATTCAAGCCCAAAACTGTCAGTCGTCCCTGACTCCTCTTTCTGTCTCCTTCCCCCACCCACAAGGAAATCCTACCAGCTCTGTCTTTGAATACATCTAGGACCTGATCGCTTCCCACCGCCTCTTGTCCCTGGTGAGCTACATCATCTCCGCCTTGCACTGTCAGTCCTCAAAGCCAGCACTCATGCCCTCCACAGTGCCTTGCCCAGTGTCTCCTCGCAGAGCAGGTGGGCTCCTTTCACGTGTCAGCCACACCATTCTCCACTCAAAACTTCCCGTTATTGTGGGTTATCCAGGCCGGTCCTAGATCCAATGAGACAGAGAAGATGACACAGGAGACAGGATTCACGACACAGGAGTCAGCAAAGTTGGCAGCAGAGAATGGAGTCCAGCAGTTCAAGTTGAGGACTGCCTGGAGCTGGCAGAATCTGGAAGAAGCAGGGAGTAGATCCTTTCTCGGGACGTCCAGTGGGAACCAGCCATGCTGACATCTTGATACCCAGTCTCCAGGACAGTGACAAAATAAGTTTCTATTCTTTCATGCCGCTAAGTTTGTGGTAACTTGTTACACAGCCTAGGAAACAGATAGCCTTAAGGACAGGCCACTGGACTCCCCGAGCCTCCCTTTCTCCATCTGTAAAATGGGACTACAATTGTACATCACTTAGTAACTGTAGCAGTAAACTGTGACACATATTTTACAAAATTGAGGGGGTGGTTAGTGTTCAAAAGAGATTTGTTCAGGACCTGGTGTAATGCTACAAGCCTGTAATCCCAGCTACTCAGGAGGCAGCAGTAGGAAGGTCAAGGTCTGAGGCCTGCCCAGGCAAAAGTTGGCATGAAACCCTCTACGAAAAACAAAATAAAGCAAAAAGGAGTGGGGTGTGTGGCTTAAGCACAAGGTCCCAAGTTCAATCCCTATGATCACCAAGACATTTCTTTTCCACGTGAAAGAATTTAGCATTGTCTTCAGTTATTATCAAAATATGGTAAAATAATATAAAAGTACTCAGAAGGGAAATTTAAAAAATCTGAATTTTACAACTCTAGAAATAGCCACTTGCATTTTGGATGCTGTGATATATGTTTCATTTCTAGATTTGAGTCTTAGGTCTCCACTTTCCAGTCTTTGACCTTGCCTCAGCCTCCTTGTGCCTCAGCCTCCTCAGTCTGAGGATAATATCAACTCTTGTCTTCCAGGGTTGTTGTGAAGGTGAAAAGGGGCACCCTGTAGAAAGCAGCAGAAGTCCCAGGCCTGGCTTATTGTCTGTAAGTAGGGAGGAGAGGGTGAGGAGTTACTGGTCCTGAGCATCCCACCAAACGTTGGCACACAGGTGTCCTTACTGACGCTCCAGCATGGCACCCTTTTCTCTCGGCCTGAGGGTTTGCTCAGGAGTCCTTCTCTTATTGCCATCGGACTCATTTTACCCAAGCCTCATCTCTCCTGGGAAGGCCCCCATTGACTTGGAGTGCCATTCGGTGCCTTCCCTTGACCCTTCCAGCCCTGAGCTCACCCATCCCCATCAAAGCCACCCCACGCTTCTAGACAGCTCAGAACTTCTGAACTTAACTTCCACAAAAGCAGACCCCGACTCACTCACCTCCGTGTTCACCGCTCCTGACCCATGATAACTGTCCAGAAAATGCTGGCTGAATAGCAGAGGAAGAGGAAGGAACAGATGCTCGGGACACACGTCTGGAGACCCTCTGCCTTCCTGGCCCCTCAGGGCTTGGGCAAGTGCTTCTGCTGTCCCCAGACCTCCTGGGGTTCCTTCTACTACAGCAGAACTCAGTCATAGTCTTTGTTGGCATGCGTGAGTGATTATATGATGTACCTATGTCTACACTGATACACCAGCCATTCTGGGCTAATACTTCAGAACAACACCCTCCAACGGAAGGGGCTTATCAGAGCACATATTTCTCTTGCTTGTAAACCTGCAGCTCTGCTTCCAGAAGCGAAGGGGTTAAGGCCTGTAGCTTGGCCTCTCATTCTTGGTAGAGAGACTACCCAGGACAAGTGCTTCTTGTGCGGATGGTAGAAAAACAAGAGAGAGGACATGTGTGGCATTTCTTAGGGCCCTCAAGCACAAGTGGTGCTGTCCTTTCCCCCCTAAGTACCACAGCAACTGCAGGGAGAGAAAGACTGAGTAAATTGTATAATTCACAAACAGTCCATTGTTGAGTACATACAAGTTCTGTTCACCATGCTCCAAGGACCAAAATCAGTTCACTTACTCCTCATAACACCCGTGGAAGGGGAGGGGTATTATCAGCCCATTTTATAAATGAAGGAACCAAGGCCCACCAGGTTAAGCGATCTATCCAAGTTCACCTGTTAGGATGGAAGAAAGACCCCAGGCTGTGCCTGAGTTCATTGCCTCCCCCTCCTCCTGGAGGCTTCTCCTTTCCCTGCATTTGCACTTAGCCTGGCAGACAGTCCACATCACCGAAAATGGCAGAGTGAAAGGCGGTCATATTTATTCATCAGTCATTTACTTTATTCCAGGCAATGTCGCCTACTTTTATAAACAGTATTTCAAAACATCCCTTACAGCAACCCGGGAAATTAAGATCAAACACCTCATTTCACGGGTGAGAACTCCAGAGGAGACTTACACTTAGTAGGTGGACAGCCAGCTCTGGAATTAAGGCCGTCAGGGCCAACACACTAGCTGGAAGCTGCTTTCTGTGGTCCCTGGAAGGGTTGGCTGCATCAACCCCACCACTCAAGAACGCCAGGAGGGGCGATGGGAGGGGGAAGGAGATGGGGCGGGAGACAGAACCATCACCTCACTTTCCGCCAACGCGCACACAGTGGCTCCTGGCGTCCAGCAGATGGCAGGACGTGGCCAGAGAATGCGCGGCCGGGAGGGCGGGGCGCTCAGGGGCGAGCGCTGGTCCTTAGGTGCCCCATCCCTGGCACATCTTCCCCACCCAGGGTCCCCAGCTCTCGCCCAGGGACCCAGATGGGAGCCCCACTCCCAAATCGGTGGCCGAGGTCGCCCAGTTTGGGTGAATCCTGAGGCCCACGCCCGGCTCTGCCCAGGGGGTTAGATTCTGGGCCAACCACCGCTGTCTCCTGGGCCTCAGTTTCCCTATGTACAATGAGGGCGCAGATTACGCTCCGCGGGGTCTAGATTCTACTTTCATTCATTAAACATCTAGGAAAACACAGCAGAGGCGCCTCTGTTGGAGACAGAACGGTCCCAGCCCGCACTGTTCAGCGGGGCCAGGTGGCACAGCGGGGGCCCCTCGCAGCCTGGATGGACGACGAGTCTCGGAAGAGCGCAGGGACCGGCGACCCTCAGCCTGCCTCACTCAGAAACCCCCAGCAATGGGATTTCACTCCAGGGCTGCGGCGAGCGGCGTGGCCCACGCCCCCTCCTCCCGCCGCGCCCCTCTCCGCGCCGTAATCGCCGGGTCCCTCCTCCTCCTCCTCTTTCCCCTCCTCCTCCTCCTCGCCCTCCTCCTCCTCCTTCTCGTCCCCGCCACCACCCGTCCCTCCCCTCCACCCCGCTGCAGCGGGCGACAGCGCGCGCGGTGGCCCCGGCGCCGGGACTCCCCGGCTTCCTACGGGCGGCGGCGCGAGGCGAGGGGGCGTGGGCCCGCGAGCGCAGCCCGGGGGGCGCCCGGGAGGAGGGGGCGGCGGCTCGGTCCCCGCCCCTGCACCGCGCTCGGCTCCGGCAGGCTCCGCGCGGCTACAACCTGGGCTGGGCGCTCGCTCCCACCGCACCCCGCACCCCGCGCCGCGCATCGCGCACCCCGCATCCCCGCGGCCGGGCATGTAGCAGCGGCAGCAGCGGCGGAATATGGGCGGGAACCACTCCCACAAGCCCCCCGTGTTTGACGAGAACGAGGAAGGTAAGAGGGCCGGGGCTCCCGCCACTCCCGCCACTCCCGCCCGCGCAGCCCCCATCGGGCGTCGGCCGGGCATCCCTGCCTTCCGCCATCCTGTGCCGAGCCCTGCTGCGTTTCGCGCGCCGCCAGGAGCGGGGACCCGGGAACAGCCCGATCGCCCAGAACCGCGGGCTGCGGGGACGGCGCCAAGCGCGGGGGTTCCACCGCGGCAACTCTCACATCGCGTGCTCTTTAAGGGACAGGACGGTGCCGGGCGCGGGGCTGGGGCGGTCGATTCCGGGACAAGCGTGGAGCCCCAGGCTTCACTTGGGTGGAGCAGGGGACAGCAGGCTTCGCAGGCGAGCGAGGCTGCTGCTCAGGCTCCGCTGCGGGAAACGAGGTCGCCTTCAGAGCTCGAGGCTGGGGAGGGGACCCGGGCGGGCAGACCGCACCGTGTGTGCGTGTGCGTGTGTGTGCACGCGCGCCCACCGCCCATTTGGTCTCGCGCACGGGCAGGTGACATGCTGCCCTCTCCAAGTCGCCCAGGACAGCTTAAGGAAACTTTCTTGGCTAAACTCGGTGGCTCTGAGGAGGGCATCCTGCCCCTCCCTGGCGGCTGAGTGGTGGAGGCTGTCCAGCTTCACCCACACTCCAGGGCTGGGGGTCTTTGCGGCTCAGGTGGCCTTACAGAACCCTACTTCGAGCGCTGTGTGTCCATCTGTAACTTACTCAACCTCTCTGAAACATTGCCTATGAGAGGAGAGTTACAATGTCCTCCAGCCTTTATAGGGTTGTTCCAAGCTAGCTACTAGCAATCCATGTCTACAGTACCTTGTAAACACCAGCGGTCCAGAGTTGAACCAATAATAATCTTCTGCCTCCAAATGCTGGCTTCCTGCCCTGCTGACTCCTATCTGACCTGTGCCCAGAATGAGAGTGAGGACATACTGGGCCTTCCTCAGTGCTAGGCACCGTTCTGGGTGTCCACTCAGCCCTCACAGCTCCCCAGGAAGTAAGTACAGTTGAAGAAAGGGGCTGAATAGTCACAGACAGTAAGGGGAAGGGCTGGCTCCCAGGCAGGGTAACACCATTGAAGCTGTGATTGCCACCACTGCTTGGGGTACAGGTTTGGTGTGCATGAACCATGATTTCTAGAACTACCAAGGCAGGGGGTGCTACTTAGATGTCTGCCAGGACAGCCTCTCTCAAAAGGCTGGGTGAACACAGATGGACAGTGAAGCCAGTACCTGCCGTGCCAGCCTGGAGGACCTTCCTTAAAGATACTCATGGTCTGGTGGCCTTGAATGACCGCCGACGTTCAGAAGGGCCAGCGCTGGCCTGGGGGTACTGGGTGGTCTCAGCTCTTCCTGGTCTTCAGTCTGGAGCACTGAAGGGTTGGTAGAAGCTAGGTGGGGACAGAAGAAAGTGGGGAGGGTCGTGTGTGTCCCAGTAGGAGCTGAGCTGAGACACTGCAGCATCACCTCTGATTTGTAGGAGTTCGTGGTTCTATCTTGGGTCAAGGTCATGCTTTAGGTAATTTTCTTAGTGTTTTTTTTTCTTTCATTCTCTTTTATTTGCAGAGGAAATTTATCACCATTATATCAACAACTTTCTCTGCACTTTATCCCAGAAATGTGCTTTACAATATTTATTGACAAAATAGTTCTCTCTAGGGTAGTTAGCCTTGTGGTGTTACCGCTGGGGTCCGTCATTTTGAAAGCAGATCAGATCTCAGGTTAACTACCTGTTTTGGTGCCGGTTGAAATATAAGGTCAAGGCTCTCTGGTCCAGTGACACATTAACTTTTTGATTATGCCAGCATATTCCACACAGATTTTCCTGTGTAAGTAAAACAATGTTATTTGCCACTAACAGGTTCACTGATTTCTTTTCTGCATCCATCCCTGTGCTGGACGCCAGGAGCAGAGGCAAGATGGAGGGTCCCTAACCCAGAAAGCAGGAGGAGGGGCAGAGAATTCCCCCTTCGCCACTTCCCTGTTAGGCTTGAATGTAGCAGAAATGGCACCATTGTCCAGAGAAGGACATTTCAGAGGGATGGAAGAGAATGTGCAAAGACAGATGTTAACACTTTTGCAGTGTGGAGGGTGAGAGTGGGGGACCCCAGAGGTGACCCCTGAATGCTCCAGCCTTAGAGTGCCTGTGATGGTGCTTGGTCTTGATCTTACAGGCATTCTGGAATCACTAGAAGGGTTCAGGAAGGGACGTGACACAATCCAGTGAAGACATGTTCTCCCAAATCAGAGTAGTCATGTGGCTAAAGGAGCAAACTCCTGCCTGGGCAGAACAAGTGTGCTTTTTAGACTTTGATGCTAAACCACTGGAAATGTGCTGCTGCCTAATCATGCCAAACTCATCTCTGTTCTCGTGGCAGAAGCTGAACTTCCTGTGTGCAGGTGATCAGAGCTGTTCATGCTGTCAGAATCACGTCATAGATGAATGGGATGCATTTCTTTTTTTGCAGTGATGCATCCAAGGTCAGGAGGGAGATGGCATGTTTACTGAGCCTTCTTGAGTTGCAAGTGTCAGAAAAGCAACTGGAAGTGCCACTTCTTACCATCTTCACAGCTACTACTCTGTTTCAGAAGATGGTCACAGCTGTTGCTTAGGTTGTGGCCCTCTTATGCTCTCCTTACCTCTGCTCTTATCTCTTCAATGTCACCTCAGTGCAGCAGCCAAAGTGACCCTGTTACAATGTGTGTCAGGCCATGTCAGTCCTTTGCTTAATCCTCTCCTCCTTATAGATGCCCATTAGGCTTTACCCTCTGGGACTTTGCCTCCTCCTTTGTGCTCAGCCCACCTGCCTCCCTCCTGTTCCTCAGACAGGCCTGGCACCCTCCACCTTGGCCCTGGCCTCTGCTCCACTAACCTGAGGACTTCTCCCCCAGTGTCCCCTCCCTCACCTCCTTCAAGTTCCAATGCCCTTCCTGGCTTCATTTTCCTTGTAGCAATTATCACCACCTAGCATACTATTTATCTTACTTATTTTTTGTCACCTTTTTGTGTCACTGTAAAATGTGCGAGATAAGCAACTTATTGGGAGGAAGGATTTATTTTTGCTTGTGGCTTCAGGTTTCAGTGTATGGTTGGTTGGCTTTGTTGCTTTTGGGCCTGTACTGAGGCAGCACATCATGGTGAGAGCACATGGCAAGGTGGCACACTTGCCACCTGTGACAGAGGAAGCTGTTCACCTCATGGCAGCTGGGAGGCAAAGAGAGATACTGAGGCTGGGGCCTCAGTATCCTTACACAGGATCCCCAGTGACCTAACTTCCTTCTGTTTCTGAACCCAAGTCCATTACTTGTCACTTGAAAAGGGCCCAATGATTATAGGACAAATTATTGGGATAATAGTAAAGATTTATTTGGAAAACCAGCAAGATGGAGAAGATGGGGACTGTTGTCTAGATGGGTCATCTTAAAACACAGGTTTTAGGATTCTTTTATTTTTGGAAGGAAATGTCTGGGAAAATGTGGTGGCTGGCACTCTCTTGATTTGCATCAGTCTTGAAGGGGGAGGAGAGAGATGAGGGAAGTTTTGCATAAATCAACCTTATGTTGCTGGTTTAAATGATTAAGGAAAGCCATGTGCTCAAGGAGGCCCAGGCTTTTTCTAGCAGAAGATAACCATAGGTGCAGCTACATCCCATGTACTGAAGTTTCCACCACCTCCTGGTGGAACACAGGCTGGTGACAAAGTCTTTAGTACATGGGACTTTGGGGGACATTCAAAGTCCATACTTGAACCCCCTGTGTCTTCATCTACTCAGTTACAAGTGCCTTAAAAGAAGGAACTGTGGGATTGTCTCTTCCTAATGAGTTAGAAGCTCTGTAAAGAGAGGAAATTTAGGAGGTTTATTCAGTATTACAGACACAAGGCATAAAACCATACTTGGAACGTAAGAGATGCCCAGTAAATTTTTGGCAAGTAAATGAATGAGTACATCAGTCTCTTCAGACATGGCTAGAAGTAGGTTTCCAAGTAATATCAGGAATCTGCTTTCATTGGTGGTACCAGGGTTTGAACTCAAGATTTTGCATTTGTGAGGTAGGTGCTCTACCACTTGAACCAGAGCTCCAGTCTTTTCTGCTCTGGTTATTTTGGAGATAGGATCTCACTTTTTTGCCCAGGCCAGCCTGGACCACGACCCTCCTATTTTATACTTCCCACCATCGCTGGACTGACACGTACAAACCACCATGGCCAGCTAGTGGTTGAAATAGGATCTCGTAAACTTTTATTTTGCCTGGGCTGATTTGGAACCACAATCCTCCCAATCTCAGCCTCCTAAGTAGCCTGGGATAAGAAGTGTGCCACCTTGCCCAGCTATTGTTTGGGATCAGGTCTTATGAATATCTTGCCCAGGCTGGCCTGTGTGTCATTCTCCCAATTTCAACCTCTCAAATAGCTAGGATTACATGTGTGAGCCACTGCCACCTGGTAGTCTTGGGCCATTCTTGAGTGAAATACTGCACCCAGGGAGAGAGGAGGCTCTAATTAGCCAGGCTGGGCCACAGGTTCATGCTTGAATTCAAGTGATGGAGTCAGAGCTATACAACATGGTATATATTCCCAAGGAGTGCTGGAATAGCAACAGAAGTGGGATGCTGCTGGGCAGGAGAGTAAAAGAAGAGGAAAAGAAACCCAAAGCACCTACTCCAGACCCTCTTACCATTGTGTTCCTTGGGACACCGTGGCTTATCTCACTCAATTATTAATTCCATGTTGGTGTTAGTCAGTTTTCTCTTACTATGACAAAATACCTGAAGTAATCAACTTATAAAGAAAAAGGTTTATTTTGGATCACTTTTGCAGGTTTCAGTCCATAATCAATTAACCCCCTTGCTTTGGGCCTGTGGTAAGGCAGCCCATTGTGGCAGAAGCATGTGGCAGAGGAAACTGTTTACCCCAGGGCCAGGAAGGAAAAGAGAGTGAGACAGTGTCCCCCTTCAGGGGACACCCACAGTGATTGACGACCTCCCACCAGCCCTCACCTCTTAAAGGTTCCACCACTTCCCATGGCATCATCCAGGGGACCAGCCCTTTAACACATGGGCTTTTGAGGAATACTCAGTGTTCAAACCATGGCACACACCCACCTTCTGCACTAGAGTGAGGTCTTGTAAGAGCAGCAATTGCTTTGTTTTCACCTTTGCATCTGTGATGCATACAGGGCCTGTGAGAGCACATGGCAGATACTTTTTGAATGAATGATGAAAAACATCACTTATTGGGGCCCCCTTTCCTATATTCCTGGGTTCTAAACTACTCAAGAAAAACACCCAGACACTTCAGATTCATTACCTGTGAAGTTTGTAAATCATGCTTTGGATCTGAAAGCAGACTAGCCTTCTGCTCTGTCCCTCATTTTTGGTGTTGAGATGCACTGGGGCAGAGGTTTGAGCCTGTAGAATGAACTCTCCACTGCCAGAAGCATGGTGGCTCCCACCACGGTTCACAGAGAACATGTGCATGCCGGAATGACAACCTGCAATGGTTCATGGATATCAGGACCTTGCATCTCGTGACTTGGATTATCAGTTCTCTTCCCCTTGAAGGATAGCATAGAGCCTTTTCCCATTTCTGGGTAAGAGAAAACTCTCACTTTAAGGGATAGCAAAAGAGGGAAGATGGCTCTTCCACAGGGAGTGAATTGTGTTGGAATGGAGGCAGGATTTAAATTGAGTCTTGAGGGAAGGGTTTAAATGCATTGAGAGAAAAAGGATCAGTTTTTCAGGAGATTTAGACAGCATAAGATAGCACTAAGCCTAAGCATTTTCCTGAGGGAATTAAAAGGATGGATATTTTTAAGCACTACCCAGTTCTCTACAACTGGAGTTTTTGGGCAATCACAGGTAGAGATGAAGAAACCATTCTATAAAAGGAGTTGAGGGTCCTATCACCCTATTTCAGATGTTAATGAGGATGAGCAGTGTTAGATAACAGAGGGGAACCAGCAGACCTAAACTACCTGAGAAACAGGTCATTTGAGCCAGAACCAGCTAGGGAAAACATGGAAGTCAATGCTGCTGCCAATCCTGGAATTGTTCTCCTCTAAGTCCTTGGTTTTTGTGACCTCCCTGGAGTATTCTTGACTCCATCAGTGAAGTCACTGATACAAATAACCCTCCACTCAATGTACGATGTCACACTTTTCATCAATATTCTGCTCCCCCTTACTTCCACACAAACAAAAATAATATCTCCTTCTTCCCTGGAAATTTTGTGGGGCCACCTGACTGTGGCTTTGGCCACAGTGACTAGGGGTGACTTGCATCCTATCTTGGACAAAGTATTCAGGAAATTGTGGATATATCGCTACATATCTCTGTCTTGGGACAGTCACAATGATCCAAATGATGGAACTTATTTCAGCCTGATTCCCAGAGTGAGAACAATAGAGACCAGAGGCCACCCCCTCCCCCAGTCACCCTGTTGTGGTACATGGCATGGGTGAGGCAGATACAACTCAGCCTATCGTGGCACACACCAACCAACACTAGCCCTTCCTCAAGCAGAAAGCATTCACTATTTTCCAGTGCTGTCATTGTGTATATGTTTTATCATGCTAGGAATTTCCTTCTATCCCAATTTGTTAAGAGATTTTATTATCAGTAGGGGAGGGGAGTATGTTCAATTTTGCAAATGCTCTTCTCTATTTGTTGAGAAGATGTGAAATCTCTTCTTTTTCTGGTCAAATAGAAAATGATATTAACTGATTTTTTGAATGTTGAATCAACTTTTCATTATCAGGAGAGACCCCACTTGCCATGATATAATATGTCCTTGGATTTTATTTACTAATATTTTGTTTATAACTTTTTCATAGAAAGATTAACATCTTAGCCATTATGCTAATATATTTGAAACATAAAATAACTACTCAGTAAAAAGTACAACTTACCAAAAGTAACACAAGGAGAATTTAAATGCCAGAAAAGTTCTATATCTATTGAATTTGTAGGAAAACTTTCTTGTGAAGAAAAGTCTAGGCCAGATTCATTGGTGAATTCTCCAGATATAAGAAATAAAAATAACCCTTCACAAATGCTTCCAGAGAACAGGAAGAGTACATTTTTTAATGGCTTTATTAGATTATTGTATCACTGTTGTCAGTTTTTTTGGAGAGGTTATATTGGCCTCACCAGAATTGGTAAATAGACATTTTTTGCTATTTTCTAGAAGAATTTGCAAAGGACTGTTATTATTTGAAAGTTTCAAATGCATTGGTGCAATGCTACTCAAAGTACTTGCTCCTTATCTTTCCCTTGTATGTCAGATCTGTAGTGATGTCTCCATTTTCAATTTTGATTATTGCAATTTGCACTTTTTTCTCAATTATTTTTCTTCATTGATCTTGTTCAGTTATCAGCTTTCATAAGTTTTAAAATAAGCTTTTGGCTTCAATTTTTATTTGAGAACGGACTTACTGATTTCTGTTGTAGTTTCAACTATTTCTTCTGTATACTTTTTGTTGACTTTCTGTTCTTTTTCTAGGTTTTTGAGGTAGTCTTAGATCATGAGTTAATGTTTGTTCATATATCCCATTCTTTATTCTTAGTTTCCACTGAAATTATTTTCCTTTGACCAAAGTATTTTCCTTAGCATTTCTTTTAGGGTATGACTGTTGGTAATAAGTTTTCTCAATTTCTAGGTGTCTTAAATGTAGACTTTTTCAGACTTTGTGAGTACTTGTTTGTCTGGCTGTCAAATTCAAATTCTACATTGATAGTTTATTCCTTCAGCCATTTGAAATTGACTCTATTGTCTTTTGTCCTCCATTGTTTCAGAGTGAAAGACAGCTGTCAGTGCCATTCTTATTCCTTTTAAGCTAGTATGTTTTCCTTTGTCAGGCTGTTTATGAAGTTTTAGATTTCACTGTCAGAAACATAACCTGATGTGCACAGATCTAGGTGTTCTGGCTGCTTTCTTCCTGTGGTGTGTGATTCTTGAATCTGTGACTTAGTGACTGTGTTAGTTTTGGAAGATTTTAACTTTGCCTTCTAAAATTGTTTCCAGCATTGTCTTTTTCTCCTAACATTATCAAACACAAACTGCAAGGCAAGAGACCTTGTCACTCTGCCCCATATGCCCATATCCTGTGGATGCAGAATGGAGAGGCAGTGTGAGCTTAGCTGATCTGAGAATTGCATAGGGTGCTGGTACTTGAGCAGAGCTCTGAGTTTCTCAACATTAAAAGTGGTGCTGTTACTGGAGCCATCTTGACAAGGCCACCCCAAGCCTGCTGCTTTGAGAAACACAAGTCCCTATATTTTTCTTTTCCTTGGAGCTCAGAAAATATATTTCCACAAATTATTTTATTCTCTCTCTCCTTCCCTCTTTCTTTTAAAATTATAACCTTAACTTTCTGCCTTTCTCCTGCTTTCTCCCTTTTCATCTTTTGAATATTCTAAATTTTGCTTTCTATTTCCCAACTGTATCCTTACCACCATTTAAAACTTTTTGGTTTGTATTATTTCTGCCTCCATCATTTCCATAAAAGTTTTGAATATGGTAGTTAGCACTTGGTTTTTACTTTATTTATGTATCTGGTTCATTGTTTTTGTTGCTGTTACTACTTTTTGTTTTCTCTTTTCTGTGTGGTGCTAGGTATCAAATATGACACTTTGAGCACTCCTTATCAATTCTATGAGCCTGAGTACATCCTAAATCCAGCAAAAAGTCAGTGCACTTTGCTTTATAAACAATCAATCCCCACTTGAACTTTGAGTAATATTTTAACTCAAAGAATAGGAGAAGTAAAACCCTCCATCCAGTGACAGGACCCAAGTAGACAAGGCCAAGGAGTCTGGAAGAGCCACTTCTGGATATCTACTCTCACAGCAATAGCAGAACGAAACAATGAAATGACTGCAGATACCACAGCTATGACAGGCTTCAACATAGGTCACTCTCACAGCCTTTCAGACAACACATTGTTGACCAGACTATGGGAGTAACCACAGAAGACATTATCCAATAGACACTGCTGTGCACAGCCCTTTGCCTAATCCTCTAGAAGTTTCCACTCTTGTGAAATCTAGAGAGAAAGCAGAACCCTCAGGCTCTGTCATAGTATGTACTGTGTTAGATTACACTAGTCACCCCAAAGTAACAGGGAAACTATATTACAAAATTCAATTGGGAATGTATTCAACACTTCACAACAATCTGATACCCCAGAACACATTGTCAAGCAAATGCTGTGTCTCAAAAAGGAGATAACTGTCCTAAAATATGCACAAATATTAGTGTAGAAATACAATAAAAACAAAAAACAAGGCAACATAAACACTCCAAAATTTCTTAATTATCTAGTGACTGACTCCAAAGATACTGAAATGGATGAAATGACAGATAAGGAATTCAAAAGAATGACTTAATAGATTAATGCATTGTAAGAAAATAAAGAAAAACAACAATGTGTTAAAGGAGACAATACAAGATGTTAATGAAAAATTTAATAAAGAGAAATTTTTGAGAAAGAGAAAAAAAAAAGTCTTGTAAGAGATGGGAACATGGCTGAAGTGGTAGAGTGTCTGTCTGGCAAGCATGTGGCCCTAAGTTCAAAACCCCAGCCCAACAAAAATATAAATCTTGGAAATAAGAAACTCAATAAGGGTTGGTGTGTGGCACAAATGATAGAGCATATGCTGGGCTCTGGATTCAAACCACGGTACTGTGTGTGTGTGAGAGAGAGGAAAAGTGAGAAGGAGACAGAGAGGAGGAGGGGAAGGGGAGAGGAAGTGGAAAGAAGAGAGAGAGAGAGAGAGAGAGAGAGAGAGAGAGAGAGAGAGAGAGAGAGAAGAGAGAATCAAAGGGAAAAGAAGAAAGCTCAATATGTCAAATAAAAAACTCAGTAAAAAGCCTCATCAGCAGATGAGACCAAGCAGAGGAGAGAATTTCAGGGCTTGAAGACAAGGTTGATGAAATAGAACATTCATACAGTAATAAAGAAAAAATCAAAAATTATCAACAGAACATTCAAAATGTCTGGGATGTGATTAAAAGACCAAACTTTCAGGACGAGAAAACTTATTTGGTAGAATAATAATAGAGCACTAACTAAGTCTTGGGAGAGATATGGACATCCAGGTTCAGGAGACATTTGGAACCCCAAACAGACATGACCACCCCATATTTAGTTATTATAACAAGAGTATAGAAGAACAAAAGGATAGAGACAGCTGTGAGAGAAAAGTGCAACTCACTTATAAATGCAAACACATTAGAATTACAGATATCTCAACAGAAACTCTAAAGATCAGGAGAGCATAAAATTACTTATTTTCAAGACCTGAAAGAAAACAACTACCAATCTACGTTACTATATTCAGTAAAGCTATTCTTTAGAAACAAAGGAGAAATAAAGACTCCCAAGAAAAGCAAAAACTAGGAATTCATGAACACTAAACCAGAATTACAGAAGAATCCTACACACTGAGGAAGAAGAGAAACAAAAATCATGAGAGCACAAGAAGAAATAAATAACTACTAGAATAGCAGGTAAACAAATGATAAGTGATTAGAATTAGTTCATAATCTTTCAATTATAATTCAATGTAAATGATCTTAATTCTTAAATTAAAAGACATAGACTGGATTAAAAAACAAGAGCTATGTTTGTTGCCTGCAAGAAACACAACTTACTGGCAAAAACATACAGATGGAAAATGAAAGGGAGGAAAATTATAAGTAAACAAAATCTGAAAGCAAGCAGGAGTAGCTATACCAACAAAGCAGTTTTCAAGTCAAAATTAATCAGAACAGACAAAGAAGGTCTTCATAGATCTTCTTCATAGATTGAAGAAATTGTAGTAATTGTATATATGTACATATATATGTGTGTATATACATATTGATATACATATATATGTATAAAACATTGGTGCACTTAGTTTCAAATACTATTGGACATAAAGGGACAGATAAACCTCAATACAATAATAGTGGTTGGCTTCAATACCTTACTCTCACAAATAGATAGGTCATCCAGACAAAAAAATCAACAAAGAAACTTCAGGACTAAACTACAGTATAGATCAAAGGGGTTTGACAGACATCTTCAGAATATTCCACCCAATATCTGAAGAATACATATTCTTTTTAGCAGCCCGTGGAACTTTTCCTAAGAAAGATCATATTTTATGTCACAGAGCAAGTCCTAATAAAACTATTGGAATAAATTTTTGCATCTTATCCGATCATAATGGCACAGACTGGAAATCAATAGCGAGAGAAACTACAGAAGCTATACAAACACATAGAGATTGAACAACACACTTTTGAATGATCAGTGGATTATTAAAGAAATTTGGGGGAAATTTAAAAAATTTTAGAATCAAATGAAAATAGAAACACAACATATCAGAATATGTGGAATACAGCAAAAGCAATTCTAAGAGAGAAGCTTACAGCTATGATTTCTTACATTAAAAATCAGAAAGATCTCAAATAAATAACTGAATGAAACAACTCAACGTCTTAGAAAAGCACAAACAAATCAAACCCCAAACCAGTAGACTGAAATAATAAAGATCAGAACTGAAATTAATGAAATAATCTTAAAGACCAATAAAAAGGGTTAATGAAACAAAGAGTTATTTGAAAAATTAAAATATGGATAAACCCTTAGCCAGACCAACCAAAAGAAAGAAGATGCAAGTCAATAAACTTAGGATAAAAAGTAGGACATTACACCAGGCATTTCTGCAATCCAGAGGATCAACCAGGGATGGTCTTGAAAGCCAATAATCCAATTAGTTAGAAGTATAGATGAAATGGATAATTTTCTAGGCACACATGACCTACCAAATTTGAACCAAAAGGATATGAAACATCTAAATGGCTCTATAATGAGAAAAACTCAGGACTGGAAGGATTCACTGCTGAATTCTACCAGATCTTAAAAGAAGAACACCAATGCTCCTCAAACTGTTCCATAAAATAAATAGAAAGGGAAAAATGCCTCCAAACTCAGTCTATGAAGTCAGTATTGCCCCCAAACCAAAACAAGATTAGGACACAATAAAAAAGAAAACTATAGACCAATATCCTTGATCAAGATAGATGCAAAAATCTTCAATAAAATACTTGCAAACTGAATTCAACAACACATTTAAAGAATCATATGCCATGATCGAGTTTGTTTCATTCCAGAGATTCAAGGATGATTCAACATGTACAAGCCAATAAATGAAATACAGCACATAAACAAAATTGAGGACAAAAATCGATTACCATTTCAATGGATGCAGCAAAAGCATTTGGTAAAATTCAACATCTAAACATGATAAAAGCCCTGAAGGAACAAGGCATAAAAAAACCCAACCTCAACATAATACAGGCTATATCTGACAAACCTTTAGAAAACATCATACGAATGGTGAAAAAATGAAAGTGTTTGCTCTAAAGTCAGGAATGAGACAAGAATGTCCACTTTCACTAATTTTATTCAATATAGTACTTAAATTTTTAGCCAGGGAAATAAGACAAAAAAAAATGAAAGAAACCTGAATAGGAAAGGCAGAAATCAGATTGTCCCTATTTGCAGATCCCACATCTTATACTTAGAAGACTCCAAAAACTCCTCTCAAAAACTTTTAGACCTGAAAAACAATTTTAATGAAAGAGCAGGATATAAGTCAACATACAAAAATTTGTATCATTTTAATACATTAACAATAGATCTGTTGAGGAAGAAATCAAGTAAACAATTCTGTTCACAATAGCCTCAAAAAGAATAAAATACCCAGGAATAAATCTAACTAAGGAAGTGAAAGACAATGCTAATGAAACTCTGTAACACTTAAGAAAGAAATCAAAGAAGACAGTAGAAGATGGAAAGACATCCCATATTCATGGGTTAGCAGAAGAAATTTTGCTAACATGGCTACATTACTGAAAGCTATCTATAGATTCAGTGTAAGCCCCATCAACAGACCAATGACATTCTTCACAGAATGAGAAAAAAAATCTTAAAATTAATATCAGGCACAAAAGACCCCAAGGAGCTAAATGAATCCTGAGCAAAAAGAGCAATCAATGGTAGAGGTATCACAATATCTAATTTAAAATTATTCTACAGAGCCATGTGATAAAAACATGATTTTGGCATAAAACAGACACATAAACCAAAATGGAATAGAATAGAGGACTCAGAAATAAACCCAAGCATATCTAGCCATCTGATTCCCCACAAAGGTGCCAAAAACATACATTGGTAAAAAGACAGCCTCTTCAACAAATGGTGCTGGGAAAACTGGATAGCTACACATAAAAGATTGAAACTAGACTTCAGTACATGACCCTGTATGAAAACCAACTCAAAAGGTACCTTAATATAAGACCTAGAACTCTGAAACTACTACAGGAAAACATGGAGGAAACCCATCAAGAAAAGCATAGGCAATGACTTCCCAAATAGCACTCAAATAGCTCAGGAAAGTAGGAGCAAGAGTTGACAGATGAGATTCCATCAAACTAAAAAGATTCTGCACAGCAAGGGAAACAACCAGTATACCAAAGAGCAGCCTACAGAATGGGACGGAATCTCTTCCAGCTCTTCATCTGACCGATGAAGATCTCAAGTTCGTCACTGTCACTGTGGGTGTGCTAACAACACCAGCCTTGTGGACTTGATGCATGAAACTTCACAGGAGCAGCTAAGAATTTTGTGCACAAGATTCTTCATGTTCTCAGTCATGTTCCTGAATATGCAACAAATAGAAAATATGCAGAATAGATGGCACGTGAGAAGTTGGGGATGGGTAAAATGGAGCCAGAGGTTTAAAATTTAGAACCACTGCAGGATGGCCAAACAGGGAAGGCAGAAAATAAACTAAATCTGGCAAGAAAAATGGTGCAATGGAAGCCATGGGAGCCATCAGTGGAAAAGCCTCCTACTAACCAGTACAAACGGCCAATGTAACCATCATTAAGTGTCATTGAGGGACTGATCAAAACTGATATAATTAAATGTGCTGTAATATTTTTAAAAAGAACTCAAAAACTTGAACACTAAAAGAACAAGTAATTCAATCAACAATGGATAAATGAACTAAACAGCACTTTCTAAAAGAGGTATGAATGGCCAATAAATATGTGAAAGAATGGTCTACATTCTTAGTCATCAGGGAAATGCAAAGCAAGACTTCAGATAGTCCAGCTCATTCAGTCAGAATGGCTGCCATCAAGAAAACAAGCAGGAACTGTGCTAGCAGGATGAAGGGGAAAGGAACATTTATACACTGTTGGTAGGAATATATATTAGTGCAGCTGCTATCAAAATCAGTCATCAAAAACCAAAAAACAGACCTAGCTATGCTATACCACTCTTGGGCATAAATCTGAAACAGTCTAAGTCAATATAAAGAGAGACACCTGCACACCCATGTTTATTGCAGTGCTATTCACAACAGCCAAGCTATGGAATTAGCCTAGGTACCTGTCAAGAGTTGAATGGATAAAGAAAATGTGGCATATGTACATGATGGAGTATTATCCAGCCATAAAGAAGAACAAAAATTTATCATCTGTAGGAAAATGGATGGAACTTGAGATCATGATATTAAGCAAAATAAGCCAGACTCAGAAAGACACATGTCACATGTTTTCTCTCATATGTAGAATCTAGAGGAAAAAAGGTATGACAGTAGAAGGGGACTTTCAGGGGTGACTAGGGGACCAGGGGATGAGGGACAATATGATCAAGGTATGTTACATATATGTATGAAAGCATCATAATGAATATTATATAATCAATACACACTTGGTAAAAATATTTGGAAAGAAATAAAGGAGATACCCAGGGAAAGGACAACAAAGTTGCATTTAAAATACTGTTGTATAGTAAATATTCTGTGTAAGTACTTATTACACAGTGTTGTCTGGTCTTGGGAGCTGCAGTGTAAGAGAGGTCTGCTTAGCTCCCTTTGATTCCTCAGAACATTGGTGCTTGCTACATTGTGTCAGGTGATAAAATGGTAGCGCTTGGTCTCACTTCTCTCTGGACAACTGAAGAGTCTTTCCTGCATGCCCATCTCTCTCAAGGCTTAATATTTGCATATTGCCTGGAGAATTTTTTTTGCCACAGCTATTTACTACCTATATTTGTTATTTAATGCTTTTATCTGTCTAGACTGATATTACTTTAATACAGCTTTTTGCAATGGAATTTTTTGCTTCTGCTTCAAATTAGAAATGGATTGAAACTTTTATCTACAGCAAGCAAGAAACCATCTGATTCTCGACACAGGTGCCACACACATACATTGTAGAAAAGATAGCTGAAACCATTAACAAATGGTGCTGAAAACTGGGTATCCATGTAGAGAAGACAGAAACTAGATTCTTAGCTCTCACCCTGTACAAAAGTCAATTCAAAATGGATCAAAGACTTTAATGGAAGTACTGAAACTTTGAAATGACTACAGGAAAACAGAGAGAGAGAGAGCACTTCATGACATAGGCATAGACAAGGGCTTCTGAATAGAACTGCAATTGCTCAGGAAATAGAGCAAGAATTGACAAGTGGGATTGTATCACACAAAAAGCTTCTGCACAGAAAAGCTTTGCTGGAGTGAAGAGACAGCCCAGAGAATGAGATGAAATCCTTGCCAACTATTCATCTGGCTAGGGACTAGAGTAGGAATATGTAAGTCAATAAAAAATTAAGCACCAAAGGACAAATAACCTGATCAATAAGTGGACAAATGAATTGGACAGACAGTTCTCAAAAGAAATCAATAAATACTTGAAAAAAGTTCAACTTCCTTAGCCATGAAGGAAATGCAAACCAAAAGCACAGTGAGTCTCACTGTGGCAGATGGCAGAATGGCTGTCATCAAGGAAACAACCAACAACAAATACAGATGAGGACGAGGAGAAGGCATCTCACATGCTGCTGGTGGGAGCGTAAGTTAGTGCAGCCACTGTGGAAATTAGTATGGAGTCTCCCCAAGACTCTAAAAATAGAACTCCCATATGATTCAGCAGTACCACTCCTGTGTATGTACCCAAAGGAATCACAGGCAGCCCACAAAAGAGACACCTGCACACCCACGTTTGTTGCAGCACTGTTTACAACAGCTGAGCTGTGGAATCACCTAGGTGCCCATCTGCTGATGAACAGATACAGAAAATGTGCCACTGATACACATGGAGTATTACTTAGCTATAAAGAAGAATGATATTACGTCACTTGCAGGAAAATGAATAGAACAGGAGATTTTCATGCTAAGCAACATAAACCAGACTCGAAAGACAAACATTATATGCTTTCTCTCATATGTGGAATCTAGATTTAAAAAAACAAATACACATGAAAGCAGGAGAGGGAGGACAAGAGGTGTGAGAGGGTGAGAGGGTGAGAGCCTATGGGGAGGTGAACATGATCCAAGTATAGAGTGTGCCAGTGTAAGCATGTCATAATGAACCACATTGTTTTGTATAATTAATAAAAATAAAAATGTTACAGAAGATAAATGTGGGTGCAAAACAATGATATTCAGTCTAATATAATTTGTTTCTAATTCACATCACCTTACATAGTGTGTGTGTCGGGGGCGGGTAGGAACACCTGAGATAGTCTTGACAGAGTTAAAAAATACAGAGTATTATTACCAACCATAGTGATCAATGAGATGTTAATGATATGTTTGGAGACCCTTGGCTTATGGATAGCTGGTGGGGATATTTGAATGGCTTTGTGAGTGAATGGACCATCCATAGTGCTGGGTTGTGCATGGACCATGCAGGCTGAAGCTGGGGTGAGGTCTGCAGGGTCTGTCCCTTAGGCATCTGTGTATGGGTTCAGAGTACTAGCAGGTCCCTGAAGGGGACATCGTGCTTTCTTCCCAGCAGCAGCACAAGGATCTTCTGATCAGCATTCTTTTCCTCCAAAACCACACACCACCTTCCAGTTCAACTTAGAGATGTGATGTGCTGTGGGCCTTGGACTTGTGTGTACCTGGGATGTGGTAGAATTGCTTGCCTAGGCCCACCATGGGATCTTCCAGTGGGTATGTCCCTTACACAACATGGTGGTTAAGAACACAGCTCCCAGAGCCACACGGCCTGGGATCCAGTGATGGTACTGCCATCCACTAGCTGGGCGTTCTTTAGTAGGTTTCTCAACTTCTCTGAACCTCAGTCTCCTCATCTGTTCAATAGAGGAGAAGGAGTATTTACTTCATAAATTATTGGGAGTTGTAAATGAGGCTCTATGTGTAAAATGCTGACATAGCCTGGGCTTACTAAGTGCTGTATAAGTATTATTAAAATTAAATTTTGTGATTTAAATCCTGTAATTAAAAACACAGGATTTGGTCTGGCTTCAAATCTTGCTTTTTCTACACACTGGCTATGCCATTTTGGGCTGTTTACCTCCCAGAGCCTCAGTTCCTTCCTCTGGAACCCGGGATGCCCTGTGACAATGGTGGTTGGGAGGAAAGAGTGAGTAATGTATACTGAGTGCTTCATGGCCCAACCTAGAGGCAAAACACACAGAAAAGCCAGGCGATGGGCAGCGGTTTATTCATGGTGAAGAAGGTGGCTGTAGGTTCCTCTCAACCAGCTTGCACTGGCTGTCAGGTGGTGCGTTCTCACTTCCATTCTCCTAGGAAACAGGATTGGAGACTCTGTCCTCAAGCTGGGGCCTCACTGTGCCTGGCAGCAAGGTAGAGGCCTCTTTGCAGAAGCCACACTCTGGCTAGTCCTGTGGGGCCACCAATGGGAACGGCCACCCTCCTGCCAATGGGCTACTGACGCCACCCCCCCTCCAACTTTCCAGCAGATCTGAAGCTTGTTCTTGCTGAATTTCTTTGCAGCCTGTAGGTGAGACCCAGGGCTGGAGGGCAAGCTTTAGGAGGGTCAGACACTGAGCCCCTGTCCCTTAAAACATCTGTCATCTTAAAGAAAGGTTTTGATCTAATGTAGGTTGACTTGTGTCTCTCAAAGGAAGATATATTGAAGCCGTAGGCATCCCCATTCCTTTAGGCTATGGCCTCGTTTAGAGACAAGGTGTTAATCAAGTTAAAATGAGCCCATTAGGGTGGCTGCTCTGTGTATGAATAGAAGTTTAGACAAAGGCAGACCCTAGGAAGAAAGGATGCAGTAGGGTTCCCTGGCCATCCAGGTTATCACATCCCATGGCCTGTGTCCTGTGTCCGAAGCAGGTTGGGACAGAATGCAGCCCCACAGGGTGGACGCTGTTGTTGGTTACTCAGTTGTGAATGACACCACCATACCTTGGGTCTTGCCAAGTCTCCACACATCAGGGTCTACAGGATCTGGGCCCCTCAGGGACCCATGCGTGCACCACCATGCTTCCCAAGCAGAATTGCAAAGACACAAGAGCAGCCTTGGTGGACCCAAGCACTGGGCCCTTTGTGCCCTGTGTGCTGGCACTGGTTGCCAGCCATGAAGCTGGCTTTTGACAATTATGATATGAGTAGACATGATGACTTCATCTGGGGATTGATCACCAAGATGTCATTTTAGAACAGTCACGCATGCTACAGACCAAAGGATGGGTTGGTAGAGGGAACAATTTGGTGGCCAGAAAACATCATAAAAATCTAACAGCTATGTCGAAGGTGGAGATTGGGAGGGTTGGGTCAGAGGCCAGCTAGGCAAAAGCATGAGACCCTATCTAAAAAAATCACTAAAGCAGGGGCTGGGTGAGTGGCTGAAAGGTTAAAGGCTCTAGTATGACCTCAAAAAAAAAAATCCAAGAAAAAGGGAGGAGGGTCATTAACGCCTACACTGTTGGCTGTGTCTGAGTGAATATGTGTAGTTCTCTTGACACGTTGACACGATGAACACACTAACCAAATGCACCTGCAGCTGCGTCCCAGCCCCTCGATCCTGAGGAAATGCCAGCAAAGCTCTCACTTGTAGGCAACCGAACTTATTAAGCGCCACAAAATTCTGCCACAGCAGAATTCTCTGCTGATCATTTTAGCGGTATAAGATATTTATAAATTCCATTAAAAATGTAATTATTTTAAAGCACACTTTTCAAACAAAATCGAAGTCACGGCATGTCATGTTTAATAAGTTCCAGCTCCGTTTCTTCACTCTTCTCTCCAGAGTGCAATTACTCCATCACTCTTTCAAGGGAATCAAAGGAGCTTCGTAGAACACACCTTTCGCGCGTTAACCAGAATAATGCTCGCTTCAAATTTGCATTTGAAAGTGATTTGCACTGGCATTTTATTTCTTCCAGAAAATAACACGTTTCTGATCTTTCTGAGGTATCATGGTCTTAAACTCTGGGTTTACATCTTGCAGGAGTTCTATTTTACCAGTTCCTTTCACTTCTGTCACGTGAAGGGTAAGGAAAGAAACAAAAGTATAATTCATGATTCTTTTTCTTTCTTGTTCAGTAAAATGACCCAAGATCAGGCTGTGGTATGCAATTGGTAGTTTGGTTGGTTTCTTGGCTTACACCTTCCTGAGGGAGACTGCATTCTGGAGGCATTTATTAATTACATTTCTTTGTAATTAATGAGACTAGATTCTGATATAAATTTATGGCTCATGTCTATAGGACAGAGATTCTTAAATATCATATTGTCTTGAGATGAGTTGAAAGCAGTATAGATTTTAAAAGCCACAAGTGTATGATGTGCTGACACTCTTCCACTTTCATAAGATATTTCAGGCTTAGCCTGTCACCTGCAAGCTCAAATTTTGAATCAGCGGTCATACATTTGTATGTGGCCATCTAGTGGGAAGTCATATTTAATGTCCTTCAATTGTACACTCTCCTCTCTCCCTTGTCCCCAGATCTACTGCTTCCCCAGGCTCCCCTACCTCGCAAATAGCACTTCCTGAGTCCACCTTAGCTTCTCTTGGCGTATTGCACACACTTGTGTCCTGTACTCCCAGTACTCCTGTCCCTGGACTCTTTCCCCATGCCTTTTGATACCAAAACTGGAAAACCTAGAACAAAGGTCTCATTTGTCTGAGAACCCCACTCCCAAGTCTCTTTATTTTCAGTCCTTTGAGTGTATTGAGACTTAGGCTCAGCTTTTGATACACCGGGTAAACAGACCATGCATGCTGGAAAGAATGTGTACCCTACAGCTATTGTTGCAGCGTTTAACAAATGTCACTGCTTATTCAAGGTGTCTATGTCCTTGTTGAGTTTTGTTGCTTTTAAAAATTAATTACTGAGAGGAGTGTCTTAACATTTTTCTGTACGATCGTGAATTTTCTGTCGTCTTCAGTTTTGTTGGCTTTTTATGTATTTTCAGTGTTTATAGTTACCTGCACATTTGCGATGATTATTTGGTCAGCTAACACTATAGAGATAAGAATGCTTTGTCTCAGGAAAAGCAGCTGCTGTGAGTGTGGTCACAGCAGCTCTTACAAACATCTGTACCTTTTAATTTCAGCATCACTTGAAGTAGCACATGGTTGCATCTTTGGTATTTTGGCTGCAAAACTGTTTTTTTGGGGAGTTTAGTAGTTAGGGTTAACATAGTCACTGACGTGGCTGGGTTTAATTCTACCACCTTTGGATTTATTTTCTCTGTTCTTTGCTCTTCTTTTTTCTCTTTTGTATTTTTGTTAGGTTAATAACTTTGGCTTTCTGTTCTTTCTCCAGTATTGGCCTTTTAGCTAAATCTCTTTGTATTTTAAGTGGTAGCTGCGGGGATTGAAATATACTGCCTTAACTCACCAGTCTGATTTGCAGGCTCCACTTCTACCTGTGAAAGCAAAGAGACTACAACGGTTTTGTTCCATTCTCCATCTGTGTCCTGTTTCCTCATGTACTTTAATCTTTACATGTGATATAAAATTCATGGTATATGGGTATTTTAACATGATTGTTTTTCAAAAAGTGTTTTTCATCAGTGGACAAATGTAAATATTTCCAGTGCTCTTAATTACTTCTTGTAGATTCAATTTTTTCTTATATATCTTTCCTTCAGTCTAAAAAGTTCCTTTACCCTTTCTGGTAATGCAAACTTGCCGGTAACAAATAATTCCAGCTTCTGTGGATGTAAGATGTCTTTATTTCACTTTGGTTTGGAAGAGCATTTTTATTGGACACAGGATTGTAAGTTGACAAATATTTTTTCCAGCACTTTAAAGATCCATTCCTGCATCTTCACTTTGCTGTTATGATGAGAGCCAGCCACCATGAAATCCTTCTTCTCTGTGTAATGTGTCTTTTTATCCTGGCTGCTTTGATGATTTTGCTTGAAGTTTTGCTTTTATCAATTTGCCTCTGATCTGTCCAGGTATGTTTTGTTGTTGTTGTTTTTCGGCTTAGGCATTGTAGAGCCTCTTCAGTAGTGGATTGATGGTTTGGAAAACTTTTCGGCAATATTTTTCTATTTTGTGTCACATTCTCTCTTCTCTCCTTCTCCCAGCACTCCTATAATATGTATGTCAGACTGTTTATACATTCTGCATGTTATGGAGATAGAGTGACAGCAAGGCAGGGGCAGGAGCAGAGAGAAAGAAAGAGGGAGAGGGACAGGGAGGGGGAGGGGGAGAGGGAGAGAGATTGAGAGAGAGAGAGAGAGAGAGAGAGAGAGAGAGAGAGAGAGAGATTTTGTCACCCTGCTTTAGTTTGGATACTTTTCTATTGAATGTCTTCAAGTTTACAGAGCCTCTCTTCTATTGCTCTTTCTATTCAATGAATTCTCAGATTTGAGATATTGTATATTTTAGATTTAGGATTTTCATTTATTTTTTTCTTTCAAAATTTCCTTCTCTCTCCTAAAATCCCTCAAGTCACCATCCAGTGTACTCATTTTCTCTCTATCAATCTTTTGAGTTCTGCTAATTTCAACTTCATAACTGTGTTGTCAGTTTCTGTGGGTTCTTCTTCAGGTGTCTAGAAACTTTCTTTGTGTGCGAGGTATCGTGGAAGATGTCGCTGTTTATAGCACTACAAGACGCCTAGCATGATAAACGTTAGCGCCCATTTTCATTGGAGAATGTTCTGACAAATTCTGGGCCATCTTTCTCATTGGAGTTTTAACTTCAGATATTTCTCGGTTTAGTGTGGATACTTACTTATTATCTTCCTCTGCAGAGAGCTGAGAT
The DNA here is from genome assembly GCF_047511655.1 of Castor canadensis. Lineage (NCBI taxonomy): Eukaryota > Metazoa > Chordata > Mammalia > Rodentia > Castoridae > Castor > Castor canadensis. The sequence continues at coordinate 149,928,093 of NC_133394.1, forward strand.
TTTTCCAGTAGGAGTAGAAAGTACTGGCTGTCTATTTTGATCACTAGGCTTTTGGGTTCAGACTTTGGTAGGACGGGTTTCTTTTGGTTTTGGTTTTCATTCTCCACCGCAGCCTTTGCTTGCAGGACCTGGCACTTACTCCTGCTGGACTTGGCATCTCCAGCACCGCTGTAATCTCTGCTCTGCTCTTTTCATTTTTTATTTGTTGTGAAGGATTCCTTGGAGTCTCATTTCAGGAGCTACCCAAGGACCTAAAGGAGTTTGTGTGCACATTTTGAGACATGAAAATTAATTTTTGTGTCCTATTTTTTTCTTTAGTATAAATTCCAGCAGTGTGATTATTTCATAAAGAGGGAAAATCTTCTTAGAATTTATTTAAATAAGATGCTGACATTTCAGAACTTTGTACTGTTTTGTTGCCACCAGAAAAGCGCAAGTATAACAATTCTACCATGACTTCATTTAAAAAAGTGTTAGCAAAATAAGCTGGGTGTGGTGGCACACTCCTTTAATGCCATGTATTGCAGGAGGAAGAGATCTGGAAGATTGCTGATCAAAAAAGTTAGCAAGAGTCTAGCTAAAAACCAAGCCAGGTATGGTAGTTCATGTCTGTAATCCCAACTACACAGCAGACAGAGGTAGAACGGTCATAGTCAGAGCCCAGCCTGGGAAGAAAAAGTGAGACCCTATCTGAACAATAAGTACAACCCAAGCAGGGCCAGGGGTATGGCTCGAGTGTAGAGCGCTTGCCTGGCAAGCGTACTGCCCCAAGTTCAAACCCCATTGCCACAAAAAAAAAAAAAAAAAAAGGGTAAGTATTATGGAATTTGTTTTCTTTTTTTAATAGATTTGAAATGGAATTTGAGAGTTTCACGAGTTTCCATGACATTCATCCACAGTGTAAATTTTATTCACATTTGTATAACCTCTGTAAAAATCACTGTTAAATGCTTTCCTTTTCTTCTGTAGTGTTTTTAAAATTAAAATATATCTTGAAATCAGATCTTTTTCCATCTCAGCTATGGACCCTGTGCTCACCTGGTGTCAAGGTTTATTTTCTCCTCCTTTTAAGATTAATTTATCTGCAAAAAAATTATATATTAATCAAAATCTGTCAAGTATTTTAATTCTTTATACTGTTATTACATGCTTTTTTCATAGAAAAATTGAAAATTCAGAAACTTGAAAAAAATTACCCAGTGATCTTCATTTAAATGGATTTCTCAGGGTTCCTTTTCCAAGCCTAGGGCTTGTTTTGTTTTTGTTTTTTTTTTCCTTAACATTGCAGGTGCAATTTTTGTCCCACTTCCCACTTAACAAGTGTCAGAGAAACAGTTTCCTGTTCTTTGAGCTGCTTGTGTAATGCAGGGGTCCATGTGGGTACATATTTTCTTTTTTTTTTTTTGTGATACTGGGGTTTGAACTCAGGGATTTGCACTTGCTAGGCATGTGCTCTACCCCTTGAGGCACACTTCACCCCTTTATGGCTTGACTTTTTTGGTTTATGGTTTTTGAGACAGGGTCTTGCTTTTGCCTGTGGCCTGGCCTGCGATCCTTCTAAATTCCTGCCATAGCTGGGATGACAGGCACGAACCACTACATCCATCTACTTATGTTAAGACGGGGTCTCCTGAGCCTTTTGCCCAGGCTGGCCTTGAACCACAGTCCTCCCAGTCTCAGCCTCTGAAGTAGCTGCCACACGTCACTCACATTCTTCTAATTTTATCAGTCATTTTATTGCATATCAACCTAATATCCAGTAATAAACAATAAGCACTTGTTTCTTGCTCATACTTCTGAGGGCCTGGAACCCGAGCTGAAGATGTGGAGGAAACACGGGTCAGTCCATCTCGGGGCAGGGGCAGAGGGCCAGGCAAAGCCCAGCCTTACGGGCACATCTCACACTTCTGCTTGGTCGTGTCTGTTTCCGTGCCATTGGCTGAAGTCAGTCACATGACAAAGCCCAAAGTCAAGGTGTCAGAGGAAGGTGTGCTCTGACCTGAGGTGGTCCTACTCCCGTGAGCGGACAGAACTCCTGGGGTAAGAATAAGAAGCCACTCTACACAGCAGTGGCTCAATGTCGCATTGTAACCACTGCATGTTAATCCACTGGGATGCACTGTTGCTTTCTATCTTGTCCCCTATTTGGGGACATTTAGCTTACCCTTGTTTCTTTTACAAATGATGCTAAATTGATATCTTTGTTAAGAAATTTTCGCCTGCATTAAGGATCATTTTCTTATAATCGTTAACTCCCCTAGGGTAGAATTACTGAGCCAAAGCCTAGGGACATTTCTTAGCATCTTATGAGTCACAGCGTCACTCTGGGTTGCTGACAAGCATTTTTCTTTAAATCGTTTTTCACTGATGGGTAAGTACTGCATATTCATCAGGTTGATCGATGGTGACATATCTGCATTTTGCATCTTCTCAACATGCCGGAAACACGTTGAATTGTAAGCTGGTGGACTGCGCACGTGGTAATTACAGGTTACAGAATGGTAGTGGTGACAACGTATACATGTGTAAATCTTTGCCGTGGTTACAGTGGCCACGATGATAGGACATACTGATATCATAAGGTACTTGGGCTTTTTTTTTTATGATATCATAAAGTCTGGGCCAGAGAGGGACTCTTCATTCCTTCCTTGTAAAATCTTACTAGGCAGTAAGTTTTCTTTCTCTGAATTATTATGGGCAGGCTAGGTCACTGGAGAAGAAGGTCAAAGAGAGAAGACAAAGGCTTTGTTTGTTGGTTGTTGGTTGGGTCACTATCTGCAGGGACACCCAGATGGGCTTCTGGTCATCTGGAGGCCCTGGCAGTACTGAGCTGCCTCCGTGCTCTGTCAACTGTCTGTGAGCAGGCACCTTGTTTGCCATGTTTCCTTAGGTGTAGTCAACAAACTAGAAGGTGTGTCACACAGTGGTTCCATGTAACATCAATTGAACGAGTATGTGTTCTCAAGGGGACACTGTCCAAAACAGGAGCACAGGAGCCTTTTCTTCTCTTCCTTCTCTTACTAGTGGGCGCAGTACTTCCTGGAAGCTACCTGTGGACTTTCCCTTGCAGCTCATTGGTCACATGTCCCTGCCCTGGACCAATCACTGGCCAAAATACACAACTACTCTGTGTCCTGGATCCATAAGGATTTACTCCTCTGGAGCCTTCAGCCAGAAAGATGGCAGAATGGCTTTAGGGTGGACAAACTCTAGTGTCTGTTACAGTCTAAAAAAACAAAAAAACCCAAAAATAAATTACCACAATGTGAAAAGTGGAAGATAAAAATTCATCTGAGTACAATGTAAGGTCACATTTCAGTGACATTAATGATGCAGCCTGTGTGAGCCTTTGCCCCAAGGGTGGAGAATTCTGGGGATTTGGTTGCAAAGTCCTCATTTGATCAAAGTTGATCCCATCTGGCACCTCCAGTGGCTTTGTCCACTCTGGGTTAAACACCACCCAGGATGCCCCTTGTTGAATTCAGAGACAACAGTGACACTTGGGGAGCTGCCCACCACCACCTCACTTGCCAGGTCATTGTCCCCAGATTTCCATGTCTGGCCTCAACCTCCCCATCACCACTGTCTTTTCCCAAATGTTCCCAACCCCACACCCACTTTTCTCAGAAGATCAGTGTCTCTGCCACTGAGAAGAGGGCCTGCCTGGGGGAGAGTGTTACGGTGGAATTGGTGCCACCTCAGCTTTCAGTCTGTTTCATTTTGTGCAACAACATGTGAGATCAGAATAACTATGTGCATTAAAACAAAATCATTTTTATCGTAAAACTGAAACAAAGATGCTGAAAATGCTACAGTTAAGAGAGGAAAGAATTCTTGTCACCCAGAGACAATTATAGGCAGTAGTGACTCCTCCCCCAGCATTTTTTAAGTGTACACTGTTTATTTTACATTGTAGCTATACCATTTCATATTCCGTATTGACAACTTTTTTTAAACCGTGTTCCGAATTCTTAATGAAACATTGTAATGGCTGCACCGTGCTCCATCGTGAGGACATACAAGAACGTGTTTTAACTGCTCCCACTGGACGTCTGGGCTCTCTCCAGGTTTTTATTTTTGGGAGTATGAATGTATAAGATGGAACCTAAACTTGTCCATAAACTTGTCCACACTTTCTGCTCGTTCCTCAGAATGGATTACTTGAAGGGAAATTAAAGAGGTGAAATTTATGAACGTTGTGAGAGTCTTGAGTTTTACTCTTGAATTAATTTGCATAAAATTTATGTCAGTGCTTGACTTTCCATACCCTAGGCTGCTGCTACAGAACATTTTTAACTATTTGCTAATTAAAAAGGCAACAATTTCATCCACTTGTTTTAGGGGCTTGCTGTTGCTTAGTGAGTTAATAGTTCTACACATGGTAATTGCTATGCACAGAAAATCGAACTCTTGATCTAAGTTATTACTAAACAGCTCCTTCCTGCAGCCAGTGGAAACTCCATCCTTCCAGATGCCCAGAACAAAACTTTGGGGTTGTCTTTGACTCCTCATTCCTCACCCGGTCTACAACAGCTTCCTCTGCATGAAGCCACTGTTCCTTCCAGGCTCAGGCCACTGTCACCTTTGCGTCTCTGCAGCAGCCTGTAGTGTTCACCCCATGTCAGATAGCAACCCAGCACAGCAGCCAGGACATCGCAGTGAGCTGCTGCTCAGATCAGGTGCTCCAGTGTACGCGGTGGCTCCCCAGGGCATTTTGTGCAAAAGTCAAAGGATGGAATTCTGGGAGTCTCTCTGTGAGCAAGCCCCGCCCCTCGCAAGCCCCACCCCTCTCAGACATGGTCTTCTACTTTCACCTTTACTTTCTCACTGGTTCTTGGGTATCATATCCATGGTGACCTCAGGACCTTTGATCTTACCGTCTGCTCCTGTTACACGCACTTTCTTGCTTGCTATGCTTTGCACACTGCAGCACTGCCACAGGACATCTGCACAGCCTCTCCATCTGCCTGAGCCGTTCTTCCTCGGGTACACCTGCAGCTGGTTTCCTTGCTTCCATTAGGGTCTTTCCTGAAATGTGGCTGTTTTCTCAGTGAGGTCTTCTCTGGCCTTCTTGTTTCATCTTTCTACCCCTACTGTCATCTCCCCACACTCTCATTGCTATCTAATGGCCAGGTGTTTTGTTTATTTATCTTAATTGTTTGCACTTCCACTAAAATTATCGTAAGGCAGAGATTTTTTCCCTCAACTTTTGGAGATGACTGACACATCAAGTTACATATGTTTAAGGTGTATGATGTGATGTTTTCATGTACACATGCACTATGAAATGATCACCACAAATGAGGTATTGGACATGTCTGTCACCTCGCGGGAGTCCCTGTGTGTGTAGGAAGAATACATGAAGTCGACTGACTTACAGAACCTCAAATATGTGATATGTGCTTACCAACTCGTCTCACCAAGCTGTACATCAGGTCTCCAGACTCTGCAATCCTGGTTCTGAACATTTTCCCCGTTTCCAACTTCTCCCTGTTTTCCCCACGCCATAGCCCTGAACCTATGAGTGCAATCAACACACCGCCCTACGCTGATTCCGTACGAGTTCAAGTGCTTCAGATCCTACACGTGCGAGATCACACGGCATCTCTGCGTCTGGCTCGCCGCACTTTGCATGTCGTCCGGCTTCATCCGTGTCATTGCAAATGGCAGGCCTTCACCGCTTAAAAGCTGAATCATATGGTATGAAAACAGACCCTATTTTCCTGATTCACTCGTCCATCAGCAAACACTTAGGTCATGTGCACATCGTGGCATTGTAGAGAAGGCTGCAAGGAACCTATTCCTTATATTCCCTTGGCTACACGGCTATACCTGGGAGTGGAATTGCTGGATCATAAAGTAATTCTATTTTAATTTTTTTGCAGTGCTGGGGATCAAACCTAGGACTTTGCATATACCAGGCAACTGCTTTTTCACTGAGACACACCTCATCCCTTTGTTTTTTTGGGGAACAGGGCTTGGATATGTATCTTAGGTTGGCTTTAAACCTAATGTAGCTCAGGCTTACCTCAAACTCATGATCTGTTTACCTCACCTTCCTGGGTGCTGGTATTACAGGGGTGCACTACCATGCCCGGCTTAGTCTTAATTATTCAAGGAACCTCCATACTGACGATAATAATTTATATACCACCAATGGATCATTCTTGCCAAAACTTGTCTTTCGTCTTTTTAATAAAAGCCATTCTAGCAGGTGTGAAATGCTATCAGACTGTGGTTATAACTTATGTTATATGCCTGTTGGAGATTTCTGTCTTCTTTCAAGAAATGACTTTTGGGTCTTCTGCCTTTGTTTTCTTGCTACTAAGTAAAGTTCTTTACATATTTCGGGTATTAACCCCTTATCAGACCTATAGTTTACAAATATCTTCTCCTTCTATAGCTTGTCTCCGTTGATCCTTTGCTGTACAGAAGCTTTTGGTTCGATGCTGTGGGTCTCACACCCCGAAGCGCCTAAGTTCCCATGCTTCCCCCAGCCTGGCGGAGTCAGCCCAGCTGTCTGCGTGTGCTGGGAGACATTTGGCAGAGGCTCACCCTTGCAGTCCCTGGAGTGTGCACAGGTAGCCATCCTGGGACAGAAGGAGAGGGGCGAGGTACGCAGTGTTGGGGGCACCCATGGGCTAGCTGGGGAGAGTCACAGGTGAAGTGTTCCAAGGTCATCTCAGGCTTGCAAGAGGACTTCCTCATGCAGTCTGCAGATCAGTTAGTAGGAATCCCAGCCCTTTGTGGAGGAAGAACCCCTTTGGGGTGGGGATTTTTGACTGCTTGGTCCACTCCTGTGTCCTGAGCATCAAGTGCTCAGGGCAGTAGCAGCTCTTGAGCATTTGAGAGTGAATGAGTACGTGTGTCTTGCCTTCCACTGCATGTCTACCCAGAGCATTCTGCATTTGTCCATTTGGTATACCCATCACAATTTCTTTCCATCATAGAAATAACGTGCCAGGCACCTGTAGTCCCAGCTACTCAGGAGGCAGAGATCAGGAAGATCATGGTTTGAAGCCAGCCCGGGCAAATGATTCATGAGACCCTATCTTGAAAAAACCCATCACAGACATAGGGCTGGCAAGTGGCTCAAGGTGTAGACACTGAGTTCAAACCCCAGTACCATCCCAAAAAAGAAAAAAAATAATGTGTGTTCATAGTAAAAAAATATAAAAGGTCAAAAAATCACAGAGGATAAAAATCACTACTGTTGCTTATTCTGAGTGGAAACCATGTTAAATTTTGCTGAGGTTCCCAGGAGTGGTTTGCACGTCCATGCATAGTTCTTCTTAAATGCACTCATTGCTCAGTGCACTTTCGCATTCATCTTTCCACCTTCTGACAACCACGGGTATTTACTTTCCACGTTACGATAACCAAGTTTACATTAAATCTTCAATTACTTAACTTTACCTTAGCTCTTATTTCAGGCTGCTTGTGTTGTTTGCATTTGTTTGTCACTCTACATGACGTTGTGACAAGCAGCCTGGTGCAGGTCGGCATACGTCCCTGTCTCTGTTGTGGAGATGATGTTCTCGAACTAGAGTCTCTAAAGTAGAAGAGTTGGTGAATGTGTTCAGCCTCTAACATTTTGTCAGCTTTGAGACTGTCCCTGGAGAGTCCCTGAGATGGCTGAGATTCGTGTACAGTTTTCGAAATCTACTTAGAACTGTATCCTCGCTGCTTCAAGTGCCTGTGAGAGGTGCCCATTTCATTTTTGGAGAGTGTTGAAGAGAGGCCACTTGACATTGTGGAGGAAAACAGACTCTGGACTGAGACCAGTTTAGTCACTTGTTGCTACAAGTCCTTGAGCGAGTCACTCTGTATCTGAGCCTTGCATGCTGCATCTGTCAGTCGCCTCTAATTCTATGAAGGGATAAATTGGATAAGCCTCCTCACAGAGACACTGACAGACAGTGCATGCTCAATAAATGAGCGTGGACACATGGACACACTTTTAAGCTGTCAAGGGTTAAAATTCCTTCCAGTATTCACTGTGTACAGAAATGAGAAATGAATCACTGTTTATACATTTGCAGTTGATAGCAGAAGAGCAGAGCACATCCATCTTGCTTTCTTCTGTTAGTTTGCTAGACTTTCTGCGTCTGCTTCTCTCTGCAAGACTCTGCCTTTCAGTGCTCCCCATTCCCCATGCAGGAACCTGTCCTGTGGTCCTCTGGGATACCTTGTGCCTCAGATAGAACTTCCTCTGGTGAACTTTGGAGTTCTTAATATTTCTCCAAATTGCTCCTATATTGCGATCACTTATTCTTTTTTCCCATTTTTATTAGGATATATTCATTGTACAGGGGGACTCATTATGACAACTCCCAATAGCCTTACATTGTACACTGGTTAGATCGCCCCCCACCATCTCCCCCCCTTCTTCCTCCCCTCCCCACTTCAAGCAATTGCGAGATGTTTCTTTGTTTTATTTCATATAGGTATATAGAGCCCATCAGCCGTATGCCCTCACCTTAATCTCCTCCACTCACCCTCCTTCCCCTAGTACCCCCCAATATACACTGTACCTATTTTACAGTCCTGCCTTTCATTATTAATTTAGAAGTTGATTGCCCATTTTGATTTCACTCCTGTGTTTTGAAGAAGTGACCACAGCATACGGGTTTGTCAGCTGGCACCCCTGTGTCTCACTGGGTACCCGCTGCCTGGATTGACTCCTGTATTATAAACACACCAGTATCTTTGTGCCACCCAGACGTGTTTTTCACAGCATTACTTACAACAGTGGGAGATGGGAAGCAGCCTAAATAGTCAGCGTGATTGGAAAGATTCATAAGTTACGGCACTTTCTTGCATTAGAATAGTTATAATAAATGTGTATACAAGCATATTTATAAATATACATGTGCACACGTGCGTGCTGGGCAGGCACTCCAGAACTTGAACCTTGCTCCTTTTTACTTTAGTTGTTTTTCAGATAGGGTCTTGTACTTTTTGCCCAAGCTGGCCTTGACCTGTGATCCTCCTAATCTCTGCTTCCCACGTAGCTGGGATTATAGATGTGAGCCACTATGACCGGCCTGGAATATTTTGAAGGTATGAAAATAATGATGTTTTGAAATTTTAATCATGTGAACAGTGATTGTAATAAAAGTTAAATTCAGGGCAGAATTCTAAGGATGAAAAGAAAATAAGATACTCAAAATGCTGGCAAGAGATACAGTGACAGCAATTGTTTCTGAGTGGAAGGTTTTAAGATTTTTATCTTCTGTTCCTTTACATATTTTGATTTGGTTGGGTTTTCTTTCTTAAAAGTTTCCGTACTGAGAAAGAATTAGTTTCTTTGTTGGAACAAATGACTTGTATAAAAATCAAGGAAAATAAACTTACAATTAGTCCACTTAGCTCTTCTCAGTTACATAAATTAAAGTTAAATTCTGCTTCAGGGTAGAATCTTCTGGTGTGTTTAAGACAGTCATTAAGGCAATGATAAAATCCAGAAGCTCCTAAGTATTAACAATCTATCAGCTGAAAGACTCTGTGTCCCAATCGTCAGTCAATATTTAATGATGTAGCGAGGGCCTGTGGTGAGATTTATGTCAGTGGAAGTGTTGAAAAAAGCACAAATTGGCTCCCGGTTTTTAACCGTGTCTCAGCATTCCCAGAACAGAACTCTGAGTCACATTAACCCTCATGGTTCTCTGTGAACAAACATTCCTGTGCTCAAATCCAGCTGGGGAAATCCTGCAGCTTGGGGGACTGGCTTAGGGCCCAGGTGGGGGACTGGCTGATTGTATTCTTGACTCTGGTGATTAAGGCTTGGGACAATGCACTTGCCCTGCCTCTGCCTCGTTTCCTTGCCCCAACAATGGGAAATACATTGCCTGGCAACATGAATGTCAATTGAGATGATAATTGCGCTCTGTCTGCTGCGTCTGTTTTGTGCTCTGCCTCCTCTTGGAGTTGCTAGTATCAACAAGATAGCAAGGTCTCCAAGACACCATGCAGCCAGAGGATGAAAGGTGCTTGACTTTGCTCAGCAGCATGTCACAAGCCTGTCTCGTGACAGAGCATTGGAACAGTTGTCCTCCCAGGGAGATGGTACCTTGAAAACGTGGCTCTGATAACTCTGAGGAAGCACCCTGTGGCATCCGCGAGCATCTTCATGTTCAGAATAGATACCAGCAGGACCTTAGCACACATGGCAGAGTAAGGAACTCTGAAATACCACTCATGTGTAAAAGCAATGAAAAAATGGACAGAATAAGTCAAAAAGCAACTTCTTTGGAACTTGGGAAATTGAGCAAAGGCTTGGACAACCCATGGAACATTTATTTGAGAAGGCACCTGAATCAAGAGTGTCAGGTTTTCTGGTGCTGTGTCTTACCTTACTACCTTCACTTCCTACACTTCTAACTCAGCGATAGCCCTGAGTAGAACAATAGCTCAGTCTCTGTTTGCACCCTCACCAGAGGGAGCAAACAGACCTTATTCACAAAGAATTGCAACTGTCGACCTCAGTCTTGCTTGGAAGGGCTTCTCTTTATTTGCCACTTAGAACTTGTCTGCTGCTACCTGCAGGGGGGAACGCAAGGCATTTAACATTCCAGTCACTGCTGAGCAAGGTGACAGGTGATGTCTGTGCCAACCGTGGACTAAAAAGCTTTGGGAGGAGAGCTGGGGAAACAGGGCTTTTAAAAGTTCCTTCCTCATCCTAGAAATCTGCAGGGCCAGGCACGTTCTTCTCAGGGCTACATTCATGCTCATGAAGGACTTGAGAGAGCTCTGAGCTGCCTCCGCTCTTAACCTTGAGGACTGGTGGTGGCAGGACGTGAGGGCCAAGACCAAGCCAACAGCTGCCTGGCTGAGTGTGGGAGGCACAGTGTGCTCTCTACACAGAGCCAGGGTGCAAAGACTGGGCTCAAGCTTGGTTCTAGGAGTTTAGGGACATCTCTTTGCACTAAGCTAAGGGGATGGAAACTTCAGTGGTCACACATGATAAAGGATAGACTTTAAAGAATTAGTTAGAAAAGTCACTAAGTAAACAACACATACTCCAACAAAGAGCAGCAGCAACAGCAATAGGAAGAGGAAAGAATCTTATGCCCAGGGTTGTCACGTTATAGCGTCCAAAATATGTGGTTCGCAGTAAAGAATTACCAGGAGTGCAAACTTACCCAGGGAAAAGCAGAAACTGCCTATGGAAAGCCCAGAGGTCAAACCTTCTAGGCGACGACTTTAAATTGAGTTTGCTATTACTGCTTGTGGCACTGGGGATTGAAGTCACGTATGCACGCCACCATTTGAACCCTGCCCCAGACCGTTTTCTTTTTTTTTTTTTTCCTTTCTCTTTTATTATTCATATGTGCATACAAGGCTTGGTTCATTTCTCCCCCCTGCCCCAACCCCCTCCCTTACCATCCACTCCGCCCCCTCCCTCTCCCCACACCCCCTCAGTACCCAGCAGAAACTATTTTGCCCTTATTTCTAATTTTGTTGTAGAGAGAGTATAAGCAATAATAGGATTTGTTGCCCTTAACGCAGAGAAACTAAAGCAGATACCTTAAAAGCAACTGAGGCCAATAGGAAAAGGGGACCAGGAACTAGAGAAAAGGTGAGATCAAAAAGAATTAACCTAGAAGGTAACACCCATGCACAGGAAATCAATGTGAGTCAATGCCCTGTATAGCTATCCTTATCTCAACCAGCAAAAACCCTTGTTCCTTCCTATTATTGCTCAGACCGTTTTCTTTCGCTTTGTTTGTCAGAGAGATCTTGTGCTGGGGCCAACTCCAGTCACAATCCTTCTACCTTCACCTTTCAAGTAGCTGTGTACCACCAAGCCTGGCTTATTTTTGAGACAGGCTCACGCTCATTTTTTTTTTTGCTTGGGTTGGCCTCAAGCCACGATCTTCTCGCCTCCACCGCCTGAGTAACTGGGATTGCAGGTGTGAACCACCATGCCTGGCTAAATTGGGTATTGCAAATATACTCAAAGGATGGATGAAAACTACATATGAAGAACTAAAAGATAGACACCACATCTCATCAAAGGCCAATAAAAAGTAGAGAAAATAACCAAATAAATGTTCTTGACTTGAAAAGTGCAACAACTGAAGAGAGAAATTGATGAGAGGAACTCAACAATAGATCCAAGCAGACAGATAATGTAAAGATAACTGTGAACAGTGAAATTATCCAGCTGAGGAACAAAGAAAAAAAAAAAACAAAGAGAAATGAATGTAGTCTCACAAACCTATGTCATCCATCCTAACCATGGAAGGGGATTGTTACAGACAGTGGAAGAGAAAAGATAGTGATGGCCAAAACATACCAATTTTGATGAAAAACATTAATCTACACACCCAAGAAACTCAATGAACTCCTAGTAAAATAAACTTAAAGAGACCACATCTGAATCAAACTATCAAAAAGTCAGAAACAAAGAATCTTGACAAGAAATCAAGACAGAAGTGACTAACATAGGCAAAGATTAACAGCTGATTCACCATCAAAACTCGGAGGGAAGAAAGCAGTGAGGTGACATCCCAAGTGCTGAAAAAAAATCCTGTCAACTAAGAAGTCTGTGTCTGGAAAAACTGTCCTAAAAATGAAGGATGAATTGAGACATTCCCAGATAAACAGTGATTGAGAGTTTGTCACTCACAGCTGTCACCTGCAAGAAATGCTAAGGAGAGAGAGTTATTCAGAAAAGAAGTGTGAGGACAGAATCCAGTGACTCACATCCTACAGGAAGAAATTAGGAGCACCAGCAAAGGTTACAATGTAGACAATTGTAAGACATGGGGTAAATGTAATTTTGTTTTTGTCCTATCTGCATGAAGTAATTATTATAAATAAATATGTGCCCATAATTGACAGACACAAAGCTGTAATTTGTGGTGGTTGTTGCATGCAGGGAATGAGTGAGGCTATACAGGTGTAAAGTTTTTATGTTTATTTGAAATTAAGTTGGTGTTTATTTGACCTGGATTATTAGAAATTAAGATGCTAAGTGTAATCCCTGGGAAATAACAAAAACATATAGGGAAATGAGAAAGAAATTCATCAAAGGTATGCTAGAAAGATACCTGTTTAACAAAAAAGAAGGCTATAATAATTAAGGAATGAAGAAGACAGGACATGTAGAAAGAAAGTTCTCAAAAGGTGTCAAAAGTTAACTTCTCCTGCATCAGTAACTACATGAAATGTGTACAGCTTAACTCTCCAGTTCTATGGCAGATATTGGCATAACATTAAAACCCAGGTCCTAATCCAATGGCAGGTACAAGAGCCTCATTTTCAATCACAAGATACAAACAGGATGAAAGTAAAAGGATAAAAAATATATTCCAGGCTGTGCTGGTCAGCTTTCTTTGTTGTTGTGACAAATTACCTGAAATAATGTAAGGGGAAAATTTATTTTGGCTCACAGTTCCAGAGAGTTCAGTCCATGGTCAACTGGCTTTTATGCCTGTGATGAGGCAGATCACTGTGGAGTGGAAACCCGTGGTGAAGGAGGCTGCTCGCCTCATGGGAGCTGGGAAAAGAAAGAGGAGGGGACAGGGAGGAAGAGAGGGAGTGGGGGAGCAAGAGACAGAGATACAGAGGACAAGAAATGGGTTGGGGACAAGATATACCTTTCGAGAGCACACTCCCAGTGACCTCATTCCTCCAACCCAGCTCCACAGCCTAACAATCTATTTAGCTATGAACTCATCAATGAACTTAGTGTCTTTTTTATGGTTTGATTACGAAATGTCCCCCACAGCTGTGTTAAATGCTTTGTCCCCAGCTGGTGGCAGTATTTCAAGAAGTTCTGGGAATTTTAGGAGGTAGGGCCTAGCTAAGAGTTTTCCTTGAGTCTCAGGAGACTTTGAACTTGAGCTTTTGAATGATTTTGGAACTGTTTGGAGATGGACTGAATGCATTCACTTCGTGAATTGGATACTAGTCTTTGGGGGTCAGGGGTGGAATGCTATGGTTTGAATCTCAAGTTCCCCACCATGTGCTAAAGGCTTGGTCCCCAGCTGGTAGTGGTATTTTGGGAGGTGGTGAAAACTTTAGGAGGTGGGTCCTAGTGAGGAAGCAGGTCAGTGGGAGCAGGTCTTTGGGGGTATCTTGTCCCAGGTCCCTTCCTGTCCCCCTCTCTGTTCCTGTCCACCCTGAAGAAAAGAACTCTCCCTCCACACGCTCCTGATGCCATGATGCTCTGCCCAAGTGCACGGGGCCAAACACCATAGACTGTACCTTCTGAGACTGTGAACAAAATAAATCCTTCCTTCCTTAAGTTGTTCTCTTAGACATTTTAATCACAACAATGAGAAAAGTAATTAATACCGTCCTTGTGATCCAGTCACCTCTTAATAATGCCACCAGCTGGAGACCAAGCCTTTAACATGAGCCTCTGATCACATTTTATATGCAAACCATAAATTCAACCCTAGCCCCCAAAGCCTCATGGTTTTCTCACGATGCAAAATGCATTCAGTCCATCTCCACGAGTCCCCAAAATCTCAGCTGTTCCAGCATCACTCCAGAGTTCAAATCCCAAATCTCCTCTGAGACTCAAACTCTTAGCTGTGAGTCCCCGTAAAATCAAAAACAACTTACATACTGCCCAGATACACTATCACAAAGTCAACATTTTTATTCCAAAAGGGAGGAATAGGAAAATAGAAGGGGGTCTCAGTACATCCTATAGCTCCATGTCTGGTGTCCAGGACACATGGTGTCATGACTTGAGCTCAAAAGGCTGGAGCAGCCTTACCACATGTGGTTGCTGGCTGCAGCCCACCTGGCCACTGTCTTGGGGACTCTGCTCATTGCCTGCAGCTTTTCCTAGCAGATTCTCACACTCCTGGAATCTCTAACTCCATTGTAGTTTCAGCTTCAGTCTTGCCACTTCACTCGTGGTCGTTTCAGAGGTGCTGACAGGAAACTCAGACCCTGCTACACACTGCTGGCCTCCCAGACCTTCCTTTGAATCTGGGTGGAAGCCTCCATGACCCCATAGCTCTTGCATTTTGTGCATGCAAAATCAGCATCACAATGGATGGAGCCAAGATCTGCCACCAGCTGGAGCCGTAGGTGGGTCCTCTTGGAGGCTGCAGGGGCCTCTGAGTGCTGGGACAGCTGGACATGGGAAGGGAATCCTGGGGAGGTGATTCCCTAGGTTTCCCTAGGTGGCCCTGTGTGAGCAGGGTGTTCTGGCACTCTCTTCTCAATGCAGTCTTTGGAATGAGTCTACACTCTTACACCCTTGCGCCTGCAATGGATGGGACCTGGTCAACTCCTGAGATACCCTCCAGACATCTCTCCTGCTGTCCCTGGGGAAAGGATTTGGCTTCTTTTTAATGCTTTTAATCTCTTCAGCAACCGCACGTTGCTTGGCTCCTTTTCTAGCCAAACTGCAAATTTTCAAAATCTTTCTGCTCAACATTTGCTTTAACTTCTCACTTTAACTCTGTCTAAGAGCAGTCACAATACCCAAGCCATCACCTGCTGTGCTGCTTTGAACTTTTCCTTCCAGATTAGTTAGTCTGTCACCTATAAATTCAGCCTCAGACAAAGTCTCAAGGTGTGGACAAAGTGTAGACAGGTTCTTTCCCAGAATGGACCAGAATGGCTTCTTGTCTGATTCTCAGAGGGTCCTTGTTTCCCTCTGAAACCTCATGGACACAGTACTTCCTGTCCATATTACCGTCAGCATTCTGGTCTGAGTTCCCCCTAAAATCACCAAGATCTGCTCTTAGCATTCTGAGCTTTTTCTGGACTACTTACTCCTCCCAACATTCTCTATCCTAGATCATATTCTTAGCCAATAAACAAAAAATAAGTTAAAAAACATTCAGATTATACAAAGTATACCAGTGTCCTCAACAAAATAAAAGTAGAAATCAATAATAAAAGGAATATTGGAAGACAGGCACTTGTGGCTCATGCCTGTAATCCTAGCTACACAGGAGGCTAGACTGGGAGGCTAGTGGTTCAAGGCTAGTCTAGGCAAAAAGTTAGTGACACCCTTTCTCAAACAATAGCTGGACTCAGTGGAGCGCTGTCATCCCAAGCTGCACTAGAGACTGAGATCTGGCCTGCAGTTCCAGGCCAGACTAAGAAAAAACTAAGCTTGTGAGACCCCATCTCAGTGGAAAAAACTGGGCATGGTGGAGTATGCCTGTCATCCCGGCTATAGCGGAAAGTCTAAAATAGGATCATGGTTCAGGTGGCCTGGGCAAAAAATGAGAAGCACACACACATGCACACACACACACACACACAAGCACACACAGCAAAGTGGGAAAACTCGTGGAAGTTACACAACACATCTTTCTTTTGATGGTATTTGGAGGCTGACCTCAGGGCCTCGCTCTTGCTAGGCAGGTGCTCTACCTCGTGAACCACTCGGCCAGTTCTTTTTGCTTTGGTTGTTTTTGAGATAGGGTCTTGCGTTATGCTCGGCTGGCCTGGACTATACTTGTACTTCTCCACATAGCTGGGATGACAGGTGTTCACTGCTGCACCTGGGCGTAGATTGAGAAGGGTGGTCTTACAAACTTCTTACCTTGGCTGGCCTTGAACTGTGTTCCTTCTGATCTCAGCCGACTGAGTAGGTAGGAGTACAGGCCACCACTCCTGGCTCACAGCACATTCTTAAGTAACAAAATGATAGAAAAGTTTGAAGTGAGCAACGGTGAAAACCTAACACATCAAGACCTAGGAGAGGCTGTGAAAGCAGTGGTCCGAGTAGCCTCATCGTGGCGTATCTACATCAAAAAGCAGTGACATCTCCAACCAATATCCTAGCCTTTCAGGCTTTTCAGAGACAAGAACAAGCTAAACCAGCACAGGTTCTAGAAAATAGAACATGGATGTCTTGAGGGCCATTATTTTGCCCACTATAAAGATTGTGCTAAAGTGGGGATTCTGGCTGAACTGAGGTCACAGCTCTAGAGAGAATCCCACAGTCCGGTGTGTGTGTATATGTACGTGTGCACGACTTACACTCCTGTATTCACATGAGTGGGGCTGCATTGTAGAAGCACCGGTGCAGGACAGGACTCTGTCAGCTCCGAGGTGCTGTCCTTGCCGTGGACACAGGGAATAGGCTGTGGCTGGTGACTGCACTGTGTCACCAAATGAAGCTTTTATGCACTGCAGTTTTTTCTCTGAAAGAGAAGGACAGAAAGAAAGGAGGAAAAGAAGGAGAAGCTGAAAACAGAAAGAAAAACTAAAATTGCCTCTTTGTCAATGCCAAAAGAAAAGACATTGGGCTCACATGAAGGGGGTGGGTAATTACAACTGCCATTGATCTAAGCCCATCAGAAGCCCTGCTCTTTTTTCTTTTCTCAAGAATGGAAGGATAGAAATTACTCCTTTATCTTCATGTCTGATACAATGGAAACTTTATTCCATCTTGTACCCCAATTACAGACGATAATGACTTAAACTTCTGAAAGAGTTTTTTTTTTTTTAGTTCAAAACAATTCTCTGAGGCTGAATAATAAGCTGTACAATGACAAAAGTACAACCCAAATCCCTGTCTGACGTGCATCGTCCATTCAAATTTAGAGCCCGCCTTCTTAAAGCAAATGCGTCTTGTAAGTAAAATTCAGCATTGCAAATGTGCCTCGCTCATTTACTCATGGTGTCTAGTGGCTCAAATCCACCTGGCGGTCAAGGAAGGCAGGCCTGAGTTCCTTCATTCACAGACACTGCCTGGGAAAGTGACCTGACTTACTGGCTTGCTCAGGACTGTCCTGTTTTCTCATTGTTCCTATTAGTGTCCCCTTTTCTTTTCAGAAGTGTCCTGGTTCAAGCAATTCAAGTCTAAGGCCACACTGCTCAACTTATAATAATCTGCTCTCCAATCTGTTGAGACCCAGCTCACTCCTGTGAGATGGGCGTTAATCCCGTCCATGGATGGTACGTCCATGAACTAATCACCTCCCATGAGGCTCCATTATCTCTTATGACCCCACCACTTTCAGTACTGTTAGGTTTGGAGCAAGCTTCCAGTACATGAACGTTTGGTGAACAAAGCTCACCCCAAACATGGCAGCTTGTTCCTACTTCCCCTGCATGGACAGGACTGCACCTGGCACGATGTGTGTGCAGGAGAGGAGGACGTGCTAGGGTCTGCTGTTGACCAGCAAAGGAGAGAGGACCATACATGGAAAATGACAGTGAAGCTAAAGGCAGGTTTTGTTCACTTAATGAATCATTAATGTTTTCTACGAAATGGTCTCAGCCTCTGGACTCCTGTCATTGCTGAGTGAGAAATGGTCTCTAACATTCAGGAGCCCAGAGGTCACGTTACAGTCTGAGCTACTGTAATGCAGGTGAAGGAAGGGCCAAGCTCAGTGTGGGGAGACAGGGTTGAATTGTGCACCCCACCCCAATTCACAGGCTGAAGCCCTAACCCTGACTGAGCATGTGATTGTATTTGGAGATGCAGAGGTAATCAGGTTGAAATGAACTCACGGGGGGACTCTGCATCCTTACAGAAAGCAGGAATTTGAGACACACAGAGATACATGAAGAACAAAGCAGACGTGAGGTGATGCTTCCACAAGCCAGGGGACGCCAAGGATGGCCAGAAACCATGAGAGGTGTGGTACAGGTCCCTCAAAGCTTCCAGAAGGACCCAGTTCTGCCACACCTTGATCATGGACTGCTGGCCCCCTGGAGTGTGAGGTGAGTGTTCTGCTGTCCAAGCCTCTTGGCTGTGGTGCTTGTTACGGCGGTCCTGTGACACCAGCGCACCTTCCAGAGGAGCCAGTGTCCAAGGCCTTCGCTGCACGGGCCAGGTGCCTTCACACTGGTACCTTTACATCTTTGCATCTCTACCCCTTGGGAATAGACCCGGGGGCCACCCCACTCCCTTGTTTTCTTATAGAAATATCCTCCTAGCTTGGCCCAGTCACCTAATATAACTCCTTAGTGTGACAATGAAACGATGACTTGCGCTCCCCACTCCCCCAAACTCCACCCAAAGCTGAAGAAACAAGATGAAAATGGTGGAGCTTCGGGAGGAAGAAACAGGAAAGTGAATGGCGGATCTGGAGTTCTCAAAAGCACAGTGGCAACACTGTGTACCTCGAGCATTTTGGAGTTTGTTTCTGCCATTGTCCCATTAGCCCTGCTATAGTTTCTATTTGAGTGCTCCCTTCTCTCCTCCAAGCTCATGTATTGAAGAATTGGCCTCCAGGGAGATGACATTGGGAAGTAGTAGAACCCTTAATAGGTGGGACCTTGTGGGAGGTCTTCAGATCATGGGGGTGTACCCGTAAAAGGCACTGTGTGACCCCAGTCTCTTGAGTCCCAGCCACGAGGTAAGTGGTTTTGCTCCACAACACACTCCCTACTATGATGCACTGTCTGTCACATGCCCAGAGCAAAGGACAGAAACCTCTAAAACTGAGTCAAAATAAACCTTTTGTGTCTTATAAGTAGATTATCTAGGGTATTTTGTTCTAGTGATGGAAAGCTAACATAAGCACTATTCTACAAACCAGCCATTGGCTGTTTATTGTGACCAATTCAGAGCAGTGGCTCTAATACTACCCATTCTGTCTGCAGTTGTGGGGAAACTGGGAGATTTGGAAGGTAACCAGACAAAGCTGACCTCACCATTGGCAAGGGATCTGTCTAGAGTCCATGAATTTGGAAATTCATGAGTTAGATCAGTTTACTAAATATTTTTAGTGCCATATGGCCAGCACACAGACATGTACAGAAACAGTCTAACACCCATTGGTGTACCCCAACCCCAGCTTAAGAAATGAAATGTTAGACATAAGTAAAGCCCCTGTCTGCTTCATCCTAGGTCCTTCCCTCCTGAGAGCTCACTCCACACTTACCATGTGGGGTTTTATTCCTCTGCATAGTGTTATGTAACCCAAAGCAATGTGTCCTATTTTTAAACTGTAGTGGGATTCAACCAGATCATTCTGTATTGTGCTTTTCTCATGTGCCACTGTCTTTCTTGTGTACTTTTGTGTGAACTTTTATGGGGCGGAGTTCAGTCAATCTCACTGTGCTGCAGTGTTCCGTGATTACTGTGATTTATGGACTCATTCTCTTATCATTGGAGGAATAGGTTGCTTGGGTTTCCTTGCACACATCACGGGAGTCTCTGGAAAGTACGGGTTATGCAATACACACTGAGAACTGGTGGAATTCCTGGGTCATTAAGATAGAGTTTGCACATCTTGGAATTGACAATCTATTGACAAATCACTCTCCAGAGGGGTAATTGACATTTCCACTTGCCATTTTTGATCATTTCTTTTTGCCCAGACCTAGCCAACACTTGATATTATCAGACTTTAAAATTTTGGCCAGTATGATGAAAGAGGATCTCCACATCTATTAAGTTGCATTTCCTAATGTTAGTAAGGTTGAGCCTCTTCTGGAATATTATTGTCCACTCAGATTTCTCAAAGACAAGGATACTGTCTATTCAGATCCTTGCCTATTTTCTCCAATAGGTTGAATTGTTGATCATCAGTGCCAGAGGGCACCCCTGTCTTAGTCCTGGCTTCAATGGAAATGCACCTAAAATCTTAACATTAAGAATCATGCTTGTTTTAGGGTTTTGACAGTTAATATCAACAGGTTAAAGATGTTCACTATATTTCCAGTTTGCTAAAGGTCTTTATTTTTTAACATTATGGCTACAAATTTTAACTGAAATATTACACACATAAGAGTACATAAGACATAAGTATAAATTTTGGCAGATACATAATTTTTCAGAGAGTCAGCATGTTCATTGATTAGCAGCCAATCGAAGAATCAACCGTAATGGAGAAGTCCCTGTCGTGCTTCCACTCTGTCTTCTCACGGGTCCTGACTCCCTACAACAGTTCTGCCTGTTTTTGAGCCCTACATAAACAAAATCACAAATATATATTATTGTGCAACCGGATTGCTGCCCTCAACATTGTCTGTGGCATTCATCTGCGTTGCAGTATGTAGCTTGTTCATTTTTTGTCATTGTCATTACCTTCTATTGCATGACTACTTTCTAATCTTGACATACATTTGGGAATGGGACGTTTTTGAGTTATAGGATATGCCTCAGCTCAGCTGTCTAGACCTGGTGCGCCAACTCACATTTCTACCTTAGTTGAGAGGAGTGTCTTTGCGCCACATCTTCAGTGACAATTGATGGTGTCTATCATTTAAGTTTAGCTATACTGCTAGGTATGCTGTGAGAGTTCGTCACAGTTTTGACTTACATTTCTCATCATTAAGGATGTTAATTCTTTTAAAAATTATGGTCACTTGCATTTTGATACCCACTTTTGTGAAATACCTGTTCATGTCTCTTAACCAGCTTTTCTGTAATGCTTGCTGACTGATAGGAGCTCTTTACGTGCTCTGGGTATGACTTCTGCTACAGAGATCTCAGCTGTATGACAGAAACAGCTTTTTTTTCTGCGTTGGGCAGTTCTCTCTCCACTGGAGTCTTTTGTTGAACAGATATTCTTTATTTTAATTTACCAGTCTTTTCTTTTATGGCTGCTTTGCTTACTCTAAGATCATGAAGATATCTCAGATGGCAGAAGTATTGACCTCTCATGTTCTTCGCCCATTTTTCCAATAGATCCAGTAGGTGACTGACATTGGTAATATAACATCCTTGTCTTAGTCTCAGCTTCAGTGGAAGTGCTTCTGAAATTTTGACATTAGGAATGATGTTTGTTTAACATTTTTGGTAACTATTGCCATGTTAACTAAGTTTATAATTGTTCCACTTTTCCTCTCCAAAACATGGCTTTACCAGTCATCTCAGATACACAACCACTTAGAATAGATTTTTTGCATAGGGTGTAAAATTGAGGTCTTTATCATAATAAAATTAACTGCAGCTAATGTCATCCAGTCCACATACAAATCTCTGTTGCCTGAAATGTGCCATTTGTAGATTCTTCATTGGGCAAGTCCAAATATCCACCTTCTCTCTGTTTCTGGGATGCTGTGCCTCTTCATTTTCATTGCTGCATTTAGGTCATGATAATTGTCTCTCTTTAGAAGTTTCTTTTCTATGATGCTTACTTGTGAAAGTTAGTTGTTCTGAAAATTGTTTCATGTACTGAATTTTATCATTGCTTCCCTATGGGGGTCATTTAACTTGTTCTTCAGGCACTTATATGTCTTCATTATATTTTAACTATGGGTTAAATTTCATTTGGATGATTTTCAATGTGAATTCTTCACATTCAGTGAATTCAGTGTTGGACTGTGTCACTTTCAGTGATGCTGAGTGGTTTAGGTGGTGACAAAGTGGTCCTTCCTTATGTTCCCTCATCCACTCTCCACCTGGTGACTCCATCTGGAGATGTCACTGTCCAGCAGTGACCACCACCACTGTCTGAAGAATTGCAAAATGGTAAAATCAAATTCTATCAGCCTTTCTGTGTTTAGCAAATGAAAACATCCTATGTTCTCCACCATTTGGTTTCCCCAAAATAAGATTCCTTCTAGCAGCAGAATGCTTAATTCTTTCTTTTCTTTAAATTTCAGAGGAGTGGGTCTCTTTGCAAATTCCAGTGTTATGCCATGTGTTTTGTTTCTTTCTCTCTTTTTTATGAAACTCATTACAAACTCATCTTTGTAAATTTCATGCATTTAAATAAATGGCAGCTTTGCCGGGCGCCAGTGGCTCACGCCTGTAATCCTAGCTACTCAGGAGGCAAAGATCAGGAGGATCGCTGTTCGAAGCCAGCTCAGGCAAATAGTTCACGAGACCCTATCTCGAAAATATCCAACACAAAAAGGGCTGGTGGAATGGCTCAAGGTGTAGGCCCTTTCAAGCCCTGGTACTGCAAAACAAAAAAATTGTAACTTTATTTTATATAATTTTTACCAAAGTATGACAAGCACACACAGATGTCCACACAAGTCATTAGTGTACAACTCAGGGCAGTTTGCACAAGGTGAGCAAGCCTGGACGACCACCACTCACATCAACGACCCCACATTACAGCCCCACAAAGCCCCAACCACGCCCTCTCACTCACCTCTCCCAGAGGTGACCACTGCCTGGGCTTCATCCTCGTCACTTACTTTGCTTCTGGTTTGGAACTTTACATAAAGCAACTCTGTGACATGGCTTCACGTGTGTGACTCTCATTGATCAGGTCTCTGGCACATCCTGTACGTTTCACATACTGCAGATCCATTGTGATGGCACAAGTCCACTGCACTCCATCCACCTGCCTTCTGTTGTGTTCAGCTTGCAGCTGGAGCAAGTCTTGCACAGTTGGCCTGCCTTGTTTGTGGATTAATTATACAGTTTTGACCAGGCATGTTCAGAAAAATAAATGAATAAAAAATTCAAACTTTCACAAACAAAAACTTAAAATTGCACCTCAGTTGATGTGGCGATTCTCTGTCTGTCCCGTGTTGCCATCAGTGACCTGCTGAGTGTTTCCCTGCCCTTCGTTTTATGAAAATCTGCCTCTCAAAAAGCAAATAATGCCCCCAAAGCAGGGTAAAACTGATCAAGTGAAAATTCTAGATTCATTCCGAGGTAGCGTGTCTTTGGTGTAAGTTGGGCAGTGTTAGGGAAAATGAATCAAGTGTCTGTAGTATTGGAGATAAGCTGCATGAAATAAGATGCAGTATTAACATGCAAAGTAGTCATTTTGTGACAGTCATGTAGCCTACTCCATGCACTTTCAAGGTGTTGATGCTCAGATGTGCCGAGCACGTGGAATAGGTAAATTTGAGGGATTTTAGAGTCCTGAACAACAACACATCCTGAGCACTCGTGGCTTTCCCCCACCGTGGTCTCCGTGGAACCACAGGCTTGCGATACCAAGTGGCCGTTGCGTATGTCTTGCTTGTGTTTTTGGATGTTCCTGCGGGTTTTTGGATATACACTTTGGAGTGGAGCTGCTAGGTGTGGGCTCAGCCTTGGTTGGTGTCATGACGTAGTTTTCAAGGTGTTTCCACATTTCATATCAGTTAGGATCGTCTCATAAGATACGTTGGCAGTGTTCCTCTTTTTCTTGGAAGAGCATCCTTCGTTCTTTCATGAAAGACTTCACCACTAGCATTCTCAGGACCTAAAGATGTGTTTGTGACAATGTGGTTAATTCTAGGTTCGCTTACTGATAGGTACGGAACTCCTGAGATTTTCTGTTTGTTCTTTGGCTTGCTAAATTATCAAGTGAATTGCAGAAATGGAAGTTCAAGTTCGAGTGACACTGCACATGCCATTGGCACACCTGGGGCTCTGCTGATGCTATGGATCCGTGGACTCCACAAAGTAGGTTCGCTTCTACTTTCTGGAATCCCAAGTAGAAATCGCGAGGAAAACAGGACCGTCATTAACACAGTAACAGGA
This sequence comes from Castor canadensis, assembly GCF_047511655.1. Classification (NCBI taxonomy): domain Eukaryota; kingdom Metazoa; phylum Chordata; class Mammalia; order Rodentia; family Castoridae; genus Castor; species Castor canadensis. Next base: position 149,952,421 of record NC_133394.1, read on the forward strand.
GGGAACAATTATGTTTCAGTCCGAGCTCGTTAGTCATGACGAATAGAAACCTTAAAAGGCCAGCTCTGCACAGACGCTCCCAAGGCTGGAGCTGCACCAGGCTTGCGTTCTGTCATTAGTGGCCAAGGAGGGGCTTCCCTCTGTCTTTCTTCCCTCCTAATTGCTGTGTTCCCAGCTTCCTTGTCCAATTAACTCAGACAGAAGCCCTGTTCCTATCCATAGCCTTGGCCAGCAATAACACTATGTGCTTTGTTATCTGCCAGCCCTGACATACCAGAATTTCAGGAAGTAAAAGCCAGCAGTTACCCTTCAGATGCCAGGCCACAGAGGCCTTGCTTGCCTAATGAGGAAGCTGATGTCAGGGAAGGGGAAGGAAGGGGAGGGGAAGGGAGGGGAGGAGGGGAAGGAAGGGGAGGAAGGGAAGAAGGGGTTGGAGGGAAGGGCAATCTCCAGCCTTACTCATCCCTTCATTTACTCAACAGTCACTTATTGAACAAGTATTTCATACAAGGCACGGGAACAGAAAGACAAACACCCTTGTTGCAGTCATAACAAGGACTAGTGAATAAATATATTAAAGGTGGAGAATATGGCACATGCCGGGGAGGAAATGACAGGGTGCTGTCATGGAGATGGGCATGGGTTTCCTTGATGGCTGGGACTCAGCTTGGTTTTTTCCAGAAGCCGAGCCTAAGACACAGATCCACCTGCTGTGGTTTGCTTATGATGTGCTCCCAGGGAACACAGGTGTGGAGGGGAGTGAGGCAGGGAAGGGAAGGCCGCTGCTAAGTGATGTGTCACCATGGACATTAGGCTGCAGCTACCTGGGGGCTTTGGCTATCATCCACCCCCATGCCCACTGGTCACCAGGCGAGGGCTGCTCCCAGGCTGGTCTGAATTCCTCACTTCTATGCAGGGCAGAGCAGGGTGCCCAGGCTAAAAAATGCAGATGCTGTGGTGTGTGGGTGGCAACAAAAGGATAGAGGAAAGATGGGAGACACAGGCAGAGTCTGCTGCAAGGTGGTGATAGAGTTCCCCAGAGAAACAGCACCAGTAAGATACAGACACACAGAGAAAGGAATGGACTCACACAGCTGTGGGGGTCAAGAAGTCCCAAAAGCTGCAGTTGACATGTTGGGGAACCAGGAGAACTGACTGTGCAGTTCCAGTCTAAAAAATCTGCAGACTTGTGACCAAGACAAGTCTTGGTCAAGTTCAAGTTCAAAGACAGGAAAACACAGATGCCCTAGCTCAAGTAGGAGGGCCAGTACTTCTGTTCTATTCAGGCCTCCAGTGGATTGCATGAGGGTCACCATGTCAGGGAGGGCCCTCTGCTTTCCTGTGTCTACCAACTCAAATGGTTCCTCCAAACACTGGATGGATGTGTGACCAAATATCTGGGCATCCCGTGTCCTAATCAAGTTGACACACAAACTGAACACCACGATGGGACGTAAGAAAGCTTCTCTCTCTGTGGAGGAGGGATCCGAGCTGAGCTGGGAACAGGGAACTATGGCTGTGTTTACAAAGCACTGGAGAACAGTCCAGGGGTGGGGGAGAGGGGCAGGGCTTGACAGATGAGTCCGAGGGACTGAGATCAACAAGATGCATTTTTTTCTACATGTGTCACTGAAAGCCCGGGCACTGGGAAAAAGGGAGTGAACAAAACAGGCAAATGTGCCACTGCTAGGGGAAAGAGGAAAGTAAGAAAGTATATGGTAGGTGAGATGGAGCCTCTGTCAGCTTGGGGCCCTAAGTGCTGTGGTCTGGAGGTTGGTGTCCCCCAAATTCACGTGGTAAAACTCAATCACCGATGTGATGGTGTTAAGAGTGGGCCCTTTGGGAGGTGACTAGGGGAGGTGGTGGAGCCCTCACAAATAGGATTAATGACCTGAGAAAAGGGGCCCCAGAAAGACCCCTCTTCCCTTCTACCACGTGAAGAAGCTGCAAGAAGATGGAAACAGACACCAAATTGGCCTAAACCTTGACCTTGGGCTTCTCGGCCCCCAGATAGTGAGAAGCCAATGCCGTTTATCAGCCATGATCTGTGTGTGTTTGTCACAGAACCTCCAGCAGATTAAGACCCTCACTAGTGGCATGAGCTGACTGGTCTGGGTGGACCCGTGCCTCAAGTGAAAAAAAAAAAGTTCTCGTTGCCACAGTGTAACGTGGCCATACTGACGGATGAGAGTTAAATATCAGAGTAGTTCTATCACCCATTCTTTTAACGCATGTGTACACACACACCCCGTCAGGATAAGAGGCACCATCTTCACCAAAGCATCCAGGCCCAGCCTGGTCAGCCTCTGTCTAGCTGTTCAGCTGTTCAGTGTCATCTCTCCCCCAACTTGTTCTCTCCAGGTGTGGCTCCCGTTGACACCCCCCGGCCCCCCAATCTCAGTGTCTGAAGTGCTGCCCCTCTGCTTGGGTGTGTCTCCCACCCCATCCTCAGCCCCTCCTGTCCTTCCTTCTGATTCTGCCCAACTCATCACATGATCCAGTCTCCATGCACAAGTCACTCCTCAGAGAAGCCTCTTGGCCTCTCATGTCCTCCTCTCTGTGACAGATCATATATCACTCAGAATCTCTCCTCCATATCACAGGTGAAACTCCTGGTTCATGTCTGGCTTCTTGTTAGTGTTGAGGTCCCCAAAGACAGGGCTGATGTCTTCTTCATGTCTTCTGGTGTCTTCAGTGCACAGCGCTGACAATGACCAAGAATGAGTCCCAGTAAATATGTGTCATGTGAATAAATAAAAGCTCTTCCTGATGGGTTCCCACTAGAGTGCCTTATTAAACACCAGATTTTCTTCAAAGAAGAGTCTTGAATAGACACCGAACTCACTTTTGTTCAGCTCAAGTCTTTTCACTGTCCCTCCTGTCTCCAATCAAAGGAGGCAGGGATCCAAGAGCCCACCTCTCCCCAGGATTTGTCACTCCTCTGACAGTTGTCCAGATGTACCGTGCTCTAATTGCGACCTATGCAGACTTGTCATTGCACAGAGTGAGGACATGCTTGCTGTGTACCACAGGTTGGATCTGTGATTCATTCATGACCACGTAGCTCCCCTGGCCCCTATAACCCATGGAGACTGGAGACAGTGCCTGTTCTGACAACCGTGAGAGTCTGGAGGATGCCAGACACCTGCTCTGCGGGGTAGGGGGGAGTCACCCAAGACATTCCATGAGACTCCCATCTAATTGCAAAGACAGTAGTGAAATTATTTTATTTGGTCAGAAACTATGGGGTTTGGATAATTCTCTGTGGGTGTCATTTTTTAAACCGTCCTTCGTTCATGATTGGCTTTATTGTATTTATTCATTTTGAACTTCCGGACAGGAGGGAGCTGGATGCTTCTAGGGCCTCCCATGGTGATCAGTGTCCTGTGGAGTGGGCCCAGGCCCAGTGCTAAGCCCTCCCCAGAGCCTCTGCCCTAAGGAGGAACAGAGTTCTTTACTCCAGGAAAGATTTAAGATGACTCAAGAAGTACTTGATGTGTAACAGCATCATACAAATGAATAGTGGGTGAACCTTGAAATGTGGATTTTAAAAGCCCTCACACACATGTGAGCTTCCTTGCAGCCAATGTGAAAAGTGCAAGCAGCAAAGCGGTCCATTCACAGATCTATGCAGGGAAACAAGACTCAGCATTGAGAAGAAGCACCCATCCTGGCCCCAGGTGAAGGGACATGTCACCATCAGGAGAACTGCTCTCACTGTGGCTCTGTGGCTTTGCTGGTTCACTTGACTCCTCACTAACTCAAAGACAAGCATCTTTGCTCTGTTCCCTGCCTGGGATTCTGTGAAGGTCAAATAAAGGTGAAAATGGCTTCAGAACCAGACAGAATTATCTCTAAGGAATTGATGGTATCAAGCGTGGCCATGATGACCCCCCCGCCCACCGAGTGAGTTTTCATGAGAATATAAGTCACTGAGCCACGGCAGAACTTCTGTAGCCTTTTTCCTCCTTTGCACGGCTTCCCTTCCTTCACTGAGACTGAAGAGGGTGCGTGGAGTCAAACTGTAATAACATAGCTTCTGACTGGAACGTTTATTGACTACTTAACACCGCACAAGCCAGCCACTGTACACGCACACACGCACGCACATGCACACACAGTCTTCCGCATGACCTGCAAGCTAGGACTGGGACGTTGTGCAGGCTTTGCTCCCAGAAGGGCCCTATGCCTGGTTAGTGCATTACTGCCGTCTTCAGATTCTGAATAATCTGTCACTGGTGTTCATGCTAGACCTTCTGTTTTTAAGTTGACAAATTAAGATTATAAATATTTATGGTGTACGTGTTTATATACGTGTGTGCTCTGACAGGCTGCATGAGGCTAGGTAACATCATCTCATGCACTTATTTCTTGTGGCTGGAACTCAGTACCTCCTCATAGCAATTTCGAGTACACAGCATCACAGTGTGGACTGCAGTCTCTGCCCTCCTCACCATGCCCCACTCAGCCCCTGGCTACCCCCACTCTATTCTTGGCTCCTATGACATTGATGTTCTCAGATTTCATTTTAAATCAGATCGTGAGCTATTTGTCTTTCTCTGCCTGGCTTATTTCAGTTCTGTGATGTCCCCAGGCTCATCTGTGTGGTTGTAAATGACAGGAATACCTTCTTTTTAAAAAGTGGAGTAATATCTACACCATGTTTTCTGCACTCATTCATCTGTCGATGCACATGTAGGTTGTTTCCTTATTCTGGCTGTTGTGAGCAGTGTGGGACCGAACATGGGAGTGAAGGTGTCTCTGTGATGAACTGTTTTCACTTCCTTTAACTGTACACCTAGAAGTGGACCTGCCGGATCATAAGGTACTTCTAGTTTTCTAAGGAACCTTGTACTGTTTTCCATGACGGTGGACCAACTTACACGTGTTCCTTTTTCTCACATTCTCACCTGCCTTACCTGCTCCTTTAGACCCTGCTACCACCTATCTTCTCTTTTTGATAGTAGCCATCCTAACAGGTGAGAGGTATTTTTTAGATTTCTGATAAGTGATACTGAACTTGAAAAATGCTTATTCAGGTCATTTGCCCATACTTTTTAATTGTGTTATTTTATTACTATTATGTGGTATTGGGTTGCTTGGATTCTTTATATATTTTGGGTATATCAGGTGCATGTCTAATAAATATTTTCTCCCCATCCACAGTTGCCCTTCTTGCTCGATCACTTCCTTTGTCGTGCAGAAGCTTTGTGGTCTGATGTAATCCTGCCTGTCTACTTTGCTTTTGTCACCTGTGCTTCCAATGTCATTGACAAGATGAATGCCAGGGAGGTTTATAGTTTGGGAATGTATATTTAAATCTTTAATCCATTTCAAGTTGATTTTGAAAATGGTGTAGGGCAAGGGTCCAACTTCTTCCCAACATTTTTTTATTGAAGGGACTGTCCTTTCCTTATTATGTGACCGTAGCTGCATGGATTTATCTCTGTACTCTCTGTCTGTTCCATTGATGTAGGTGTCTGGTTTTCAATGCCAACATCATGCTGTTTTGATAATTATAGCTTTGAAGTATATTTGATGCTTCCAGTTTTGTTCATTTTACTCCAAATTTCTTGGCCTCTTGACGTCTGTGTCACTCCATATGAATATTAGCATTGTTTTCCTACTTCTATGAAAAATGCCTTTGAAATTTTGACAGAGATTTGTAGGTTCTGTAACTCACTTTGTGTTGTATGGGGACTTAAACAGCATTCATCTTTTTAATCCAATGTTTTACAGTTTTCATCAGTGGTCTATTGTTTCACTGCACAGATCTTTCACTTCCTTGGTTAAATTTATTCATACAGATTTAATTCTTGTTGCTGCTGTTGGTTTTGGGGTTTTTCTGGTGGTACTGGGGTTTGAACTCAGGGCCTCACAGTTGCTAAGCAGTGAGCCACTAAGCACCTGAGCTACTCCACCAGTCCCTTTTGAGGTTGTTGTAAGGAGGATTGTTTTCTTTTTCTGATAATTCGTTGTTAGGGTATAGACATCCACTGATTTTTGAATGTTAATTCTGTATTTTGCAAACTGATTGAATTCATTTTCTAGTTTTCAGGGGTTTTTCAGTGGAGTCTTTATGGATTTGTATAGAAGATCATGTCATCTGCAGGCAGACACGACTGACTTCTTCCTTTTAAATATGAATGCCTTTTATTTTTTTCTCGCTTAACTTCTTTGGCTAGAAACTCCAGTACGACGTCCTGTGTTGATTAGCAGTGTTGAGAAGGGCACCCTTGTCCTGTTCCTGTTCTCAGCCCTTCCCACTGCTGTGTGTGCAGGTCGTTGGGGCCTTTATTATGTCAAGCTGCATCTCCTCTGATGAGAGTTTTTATAATGAAGGGATGCTGAAGTTTGCCGAATGCTTTTTTCTGCCTCTGCTGGCGTGATCATATAATTTTTTTTATCTTTTATCTGTTAATGTCATAAATGCATTTACTGACTTACGTGTGTGCTAGCTTCTTGTTGCTGTGCAAATACCTGAGAGATAACAGTTTTAAAGGAGGAAAGATTTACTTTGCAGGCTCCCTCCTTTTCTCTTTTATTCCATCTGGGCCCCAGCCTATGGGATGGTGCCCCCACATTCAGGGCAGGCCTTCTCCCCTCAGTAAATCCTCTTGGAAGCGCCCTCACTGACACACCCTGAGGTGTGCTGCCCTGATTTCTTAGGTCTCTCTCAATCAATCAAGTTGACAACATTAACATGCAGAGCTATCCTTGTATCTTAAGGATAAATTCCACTTGACCATGGTGTGTGATTTTTTTAATATGCTGTTGAATTTGACTTGCTACATTTTGTTGAGGACCTTGGCATCTATGTTCCTCAGAGACTTCAGTTTGCAATTTTCTTTCCTTGTAGTATTTGTCTGGGTATGGTGTCAGGATAACTCTGGCCTCATAATGTAAGATTAAATGTGTTCTATCCCCTTGAGTTTTTTGCAGGAGTTTGAGAAAGATTGACATTAATTCTTTAATGGCTTGGTGGAATTCACCAGTGATGCCATCTGGTCCTGAGCTTTATTTGGTGGGAGGTTTTTGATTACTCATTGAATCTTCTTGATATTGGTGTATTAAGGTTTTCTGCACCTTTGTGATTCAGTCTTGGTAGGTCATGTGCTTCTGGGACTTTAACTATTTAATCTAAATTATCCTATTGGTTGGGACATATTGCTCACAGTGGTGCCTTATGCTGCTTTGTGTTTAAGTGAAGCTGCTCGTTCTGTAGCCACACAAGTCTTTATCAGCTTTTCACTCCTGCCCTGGGCCTTTGCAGGTGCTCTTTCCTGAGTCTTGTTTCAGAAGCCACTGGACTAGGGAGGCCCCTCTGGCCCCCCATGGACAGCCTCTCCTCAGATGACTTGCTAACTCCACCCTACTTTATCTCCTTCCCGCTGCTGTCCCCACTTGTGACTATCCTGGTCGGCTCACTTTCCCTCTGCCTTCCTGGTTAGAAGGTAAGTTCCTCAGGAGACTGAGAGTGTGGTCTCTGCCAGTCACTGTTTTTCTCCCCAGGCATTGATCTGGTGTCTGATACAGCTGGGTCTCTTTATAGTAAGTACCTTCTCCAAATCTCCAGTGTGACATCTGTAAACATCCCGCGCAGTCAACAGGGTACTGTGACTTAGTTTCTTCTCCCGCACTTGCCTCAGCTCAGTGCACCAGTGCTCTCAACCGTTTTCTCTTCACCCCACCTCCACCCCAGAAGCCTTTTTAGGGACATTATTTTCCTTCCTTCCAACTACCATAGATATTCCGTGCGTCTGTTCAGGAAACCCACACGTATCTGAGTTTTGCCCTCAGTGTGTGAGACGATGCTCCCAGCACCAGGTCCTTCCTTGTTGAGAAAGTGTGCTGTGGGTGCCCCATGCAGGACAGCCTCAGCACATTAGGCAGATGGTTGGTGGCTGTCACTTCAACAGCAGTTCTGTGTTCAGAAGGGAACAGGGACGCATCCAACCAGGGGGGTGAGGAAACACATTTTTCATTGCCCCATGGACCAGGGGAAATCGTTTGATCATTTCTCAGCAATTTCATGAAGCTGAGTGGAGAGTGGAAGGACCCCAGAAGGCTCTCATAACTTTTTTTTATTGCTTTTTTTTATCTTTTTATTTTTTTTATTATTCATGTGTGCATACAAGGCTTGGGTCATTTCTCCCCCTGCCCCCACCCCCTCCCTTACCACCCACTCCGCCCCCTCCCTCTCCCCCCCACCCCCTCAATACCCGACAGAAACTATTTTGCCCTTATCTCTAATTTTGTTGTATAGAGAGAGTATAAGCAATAATAGGAAGGAACAAGGATTTTTGCTGGTTGACATAAGGATAGCTATACAGGGAGTTGACTCACATTAATTTCCTGTGCGTGTGTGTTACCTTCTAGGTTAATTCTTTTTGATCTCACCTTTTTTCTAGTTCCTGGTCCCCTTTTCCTATTGGTATCTGCTTTAGTTTCTCTGCATTGAGGGCAACAAATGCAGCTAATTTTTTAGGTGTCTTACCTATCCTCACCCCTCCCTTGTGTGCTCTCGCTTTTATCATGTGCTCAAAGTCCAATCCCCTTGTTGTGTTTGCCCTTGATCTAATGTCCACATATGAGGGAGAACATACGATTTTTGGTCTTTTGGGCCAGGCTAACCTCACTCAGAATGATGTTCTCCAATTCCATCCATTTACCAGCGAATGATAACATTTCGTTCTTCTTCATGGCTGCATAAAATTCCATTGTGTATAGATACCACATTTTCTTAATCCATTCGTCAGTGCTGGGGCATCTTGGCTGTTTCCATAACTTGGCTATTGTGAACAGTGCCGCAATAAACATGGGTGTACAAGTGCCTCTGGAGTAACCTGTGTCACAGTCTTTTGGGTATATCCCCAAGAGTGGTATTGCTGGATCAAATCGTAGATCAATGTCTAGCTTTTTAAGTAGCCTCCAATAACATTTTGTTTTTTCTCTGATATTGTCAGATTACTGCTTTCTAGATGTATCTCTTTCCAAGAAGCTGACAAAACCCAAGCTTGTGCTAAGCAACTTGTGTTGTGACTGCAAACTTCTGTTACAAAAGGTTCTGCTTATAAAATACATTAAACAAGAGCAGTTCTAGTTATGAAAGAATGCCCAGAGCTCCTAAATAGGAGAAAATATCACATATGAGCAAAATAAGTCTCAAATGACACATTTTTGTGTTTGGAGGCTGATGTGGTAACTGACCCCTAATTGCAGTCATGTTTTGCATAGACTGGGTTATTTCCTTTAAGGTTCATTGATTTTTCTTTCCTCCACAAACATTTATTCCAACATCAAATCCTTTTATAATCTTCATACATAGCCCTCCAGGGCTCAGGTGCAGAGTAGTTTGTTGAATGAACAAATGTAACATTTAGAGAGGATATGTCAAGTCAGGAGCATTTTTGAGATTTCCTGGGTGTGACAAAACTCTAATGGCAGTGACTGAGCACCCACTTGGTGCCAGGATCTGTCCTAAGTAGTTGGCACACATTGGAGATTTGGGTACTACAACCACCCTGCTACGTAGCTGTCGTCATTCCCTATTACAGGATGAGGGATCAGGTGACAAAGCTAGTGACAGGAAGAGCTGTGGGCACAATCACACCATTATAATAATAATATTAACGGTAACCTCTCTAGCCAGGAGTAACGTTAATTATGAGAACAAAGGATGCAGAAGTTGTAGTGTATGGAGCAGGTTGGGCCTTCCAGGTGGAGTCCCGCGTGTTTCTAATCTTCTTTAATTTTGACCATGACTTTTGAAGGTGAAATTATTGTTTCTTTGGCAGAATCAAAGCCCCAGGTCTCAGTGGGTGGAAGGGCTGAGGCTGGAGTTGGTCCTACCTGGTACCAACGTTCTTCATACTTGGTCTCACAGCCAGAACTAAGGAGACTGGCTGTCCCCACAGACAGGCAAGGGACATTCATACCATTCAGGAAACTTGGCCCGGGTAGTAGTTCTCAGGCAGCCAGTAGTAGGAGACCAGAAGAGCCTCCATGGAACTGTGGAGGAATGACTGCATCATGTCAGCTCATTCATTCATTCATCAGGTGCTATTTACCAAAGCTTTCAGGTCTGCTGCATACAGGCTTTGGCTCCATCATGGAGGCCTCTTGACTATGCCTGGGTGTTTGCTGGGGGACTGTCCCTTGCTACATGCAGCTGCCCTGGGGCTGGCTGGCTTCTTCTAGTCCTCCTGTCCTCTCCTTACCTCCATATCTGCGGCCTTCAGTGGTGTGACTTACCCTGGTTCCATCCTCAGCCTCAGCCCGCCAACTCTGCCTGGATCAGTTGGTCCACTTTGTCAGTCTGCCCTGAGCCCAAATGCTGGTTCCATTTCCCTCCTTCCTTATGGCTGGGTCCTCCTGTATCACCACAGGAGTCACAGGCTCATGGGCCCCACACCAAACTCTGTCCTCTGCACAAATTGCCCTTCTGTCTCCTGCGATCTTTGCCCCCCAAGGCCTTCTTTGTGACGTCTTCTCTCTGCAGTTCCACGTGTGCTCACAGCCGGAAGCCATTGGCCACGCCTCTCTCATGGGCCACACCTCTTCCGTGCCGGCCACTCCCAGTGCTCCTGCTCATTGGTTTCCTGTTTCTACCCTGATGTCTTGGCTCCAGGTCAGGCGCTCACACTCTTGCCTGGACACCACATGTCCCCCAACTGTGCACCCAGCTCATCTTCCATGGACCCTCACTGGCACAAGCATGAAGGTCATTGAAAAGGGGACTGTTTCCTTTGTAACCAGGGACCTGATGACGTCTTAGGCTTTTTCAGTGACCTCATCAGTATGTTTATTGCACCCGTTTTCTGGAGTCGCCATAACAAAGAACATTGCAGACAGGGGACTTGAACAACAACCACTGCATTCTCCCAGCTCTGGTGATTGGAAGTCCAAAGTCAAGGTGTGGTCCTTGCTGGTTTCCCCTGAGGCCTCTCTCCTTGCCTTGTAGATGGCCTCTTCTTCCTATGTTGTCATGGGGTCATTTTTCTGAGAGTCTGTGCACTAAATTCCACTTTTATAGGGACACCAGGAAGAGTGGATCAGGGCCCACCTGATGACTCCAGTTACCCTTCCTTACCTCCTTAAAGGCCCATTTCCATATACAGCCACATCCTGGGTTCAACACATACACTTTAGGGGACACAGTTCAGCCCATAGCAACTGTCATTATCACCCATGTGTCGTCCTCAACCTCATCAGCCGTTTCACCTTTGTCGTCACCCATCACCTTGTCTGGATCCTTTGGGGTGGTGGGGGGCTCTGGCCCTAAGCCTTTTCACGCACTGTCTCTTTTAATTTCGGTAGCATGACTGTGGTCCGTATGGGGTAAGATAGAGGAGAAGAAGGATGGGCCCAATCCCCACATTACCTTCTCAGGCAAGACCCTCTCTCAAGTCCTAGTTATGTTGAAATGTCACAGTTCCCCCAATTTGCTGGCCCAGGGCCTGTCACACACCCCATCAGCTTGTAAAATCAACTCCCTACTTCCCAATGGCAATGACCATGTACTCTGCTTCTCACACGGCCATGGCCATAAGCGTTCTCAGCAACAAACTTCCTGACGTCTTTAGAGAAGGGGCATTCCTCTTTCCGTCCTGACCCGAGGGCCTCCCCCATGATTCCATTCCTGAGCTTACCACACCGTGTTTGCTCACTCCCCCAGATGGCTAGAACCTGCAGGCTGGAACTGGGTTTGGTTGGTTTCTGGACCAAGATCTGAAATAGAGCCAGGCCTCCCCAAAGGTCAAGAAAGAAATGCGAAATAAATAAATCTTGTGATCCTAAAGGGACACCAGAGACCACAGAAATAAAGTCACCTGGGCTTCTTGTCCCACCATTCTAGACTGTTAGAAAGGAAGCAAGCCTGTGTGAGGGTGTGTGTGTGTGTGTGTGTGTGTGTGTGTGTGTGTGTGTGACTGGACTTTTCTACTCATTAGCAGTTCATAACAATGAATTCTCATTTATGGGGTAGGAGGCGGAACTTTTAAGACAGCTATGAACTTTGCCTTCTGGTCTTATGCCTGTGCTTGAGTTACATTGTCCTGCACAGAGATGCATAAGTAGACCAAACCCTCTTCCCCTGAACCCTCTAAACTGAGAGGAGTTTCTCCAGCTGGTGGCAGAAGGGAAAGAGAGATTTGAAGCAGAAGAAGGATTCGTCACAACACACTAAAGATGCTTCTGGACCCTGAGAAAACTCCCAGCTCACCACCATCAAACAGAGAGGGACCTCGGTCCTACACCTACAAGGAATTGAATCAGCCCTGTCAATGCCACAGTCCTGGCCTCAAGAGACCCTACGCAGAGAATCCTCTTGGTCCTGCTCAGGTATCCGTCCTACTGGATGGCAAGCAAATAAATATTCTTGCCATTTTTTTTGTTTGAAGCTGCTTGGCTTCTGATTGTTCCTTACGCAGCACAGAAAGCTAAGAGGAGGCCTTCCTCCATATGACTCTGAGCTGGGAACCAGGGATGTGGAAATTACTGTGACACCCACCCTCCTGGGGCAGCTCAGGGTCGTGTGCAGGGATCCAGAGATTCAAAGGCAGAGGTCACTGAGACAGCCTCAGTAGAAGTAATGGTGGCAAGTGTGGTAGGCAGACAGCCTTCTCCGGTCAGGGCCAGAGCTCTGGGAAGGATGTTAGGCAGACCAAGTCCCGTGTGGTCTTTCTTAATGTGCTGTTCCTCACACGTGCTGGGCTCTAGGGCCATGCAGGGTGCCTCTCCCTGACTTTCCTCTTTCCTGCCTCCCAGCCTTGTTTCTCAATTCCCATCTGCATGCATCAGGCTTTCCCTCCACGGTCACGTTGCAGCAACTTTCCACCTTGATTCCAGCCCCAACGTTACTGCACCTCTACCTCTCTGCCCTCAACCTTGCTCACATCTCCACATAAGACTCTTATTCCTCTCACTGCCTAAAGGCTCTTGCTTTGCCTTACGTCCAGTTGCTCTAGCATCACTTGTTTAGGGATCTCCTTCCCCACTGAGCTGACGAAAAGCCCATTGGGTGCATTTCTGGGCCCCCCATTCTGTTCCATTCCTCTGCATGTCCACCAATACCACCCAGTCCTAAACAAGCTGTACAGTAGGCCTTAAACTACTGGGGGGAGTAGGTCTCCTGCTTTATTTTCTTTTGTCAAGATTATTTTGGATCTTCTATAGCTGAGGAAGTCTACTTAGCACAGTCTACTAGTTAGCTTTTCTGTTAGCTCTGGTAAAATACTTCGTATAAACAAATTAAAGGGAGGAATTACTTATTTTGATACAATTACTTATCTTGAATTATTTCTTTTGGATTTAACCTGTGGTCACCTGTATCTGTGTTTCTGGCCCTATAATGAAGCAGAACATCTTGGTGGTGTGAACATGTGGAAGAGGCTGTTCACCTCATGGCAGACAGAAAGCAGAGAAGGAGGAGGAAACCGGAGACCAGAAATAACCCTCAGTTATTGCCCCCTGTGACCTACTCCCTCCAGCTAGGGCCCATCTCCTGATGTTCCCAACACTTTCCCAAATTGCCAGCAGCTGGGGAGCAGATGTTCAATCCATGAATCTGTGGGGAAGCTTTTCATATTCAACCTTAATGCTCCACCCCTGGGTACCAAAAGCTTATGGCCATCTCATAATTCATAACGCATTTAGTACATTTCCAAGAGTTCCCAAAATCTTAAAGTCTCAACATTGTTCAAAAATCAAAGTTCAAAGTCATTGTGCACCCCTGTAAAATCAAAAACAAGTTCTCAAGATATAATGGAACAGAGTAAACATTTCCACTCCAAAAGAGAGGAATAGGAGAATAATAAGGGAAGATCAGAACAAAATAAGACCAAATTAAATTCTATAGCTCCATCTCCAGCATTTGGGGAAAGTGGTGCTATGATATGAGCTCCAAGGATGAGGGTAGCCCTGCCCCTATAGCATTGCCATTTGCAGTCCAGGTGGCCTCTCTTTTAGGCTGGGCCCCACTCATTGCCTATGGCTTTCTTTGACAAATGTTCCACACTCCTGGCATCTCTGACTTCCTGGGTTTCCATTGCATCAGGCTTCACCATCATGAATCACCATTCAGGGGTTGCTTGCAGGGATTCTGATCCTGTCACACGTTGCCTGGCCTCCCAAGCTTTCCTTTGAAATCTGGGTGGAAGCCTCCACAACCCTGCAACTCTTGCATTTTTCATGCCTGCAAAACCAGTATGACATGGATTATGCCAATATCTACCACCAACTCAAGCATTAGCTGAGCTTTCCCTTGGACTGTAGCTGTAGTAGCCTCTGAGTGCCTGGGTGCAGCTTCTGCAAGCCGAGCACCCTGGAGCTCTCTTCTAAGAAAAGAAAAATCTTTCAAATGAGTTAAATCCTTTATGTCCTTGAGCTTGGGTTGGGTAGGGATGGAACCAATTCCTGAGATGCCCTCAAGTCATCTTTTCTATTGTACCAGTGCTAAGTAATTGGTTTCTTTTAAATGACATTAATCTCTTCAGCAGCCACACTTTCCTTGGCCCTAACTTTACAAAGCATTCTTTTCTGGACAAACTACAAGTTTTTCAAACTTCCCCACTCTGCATTATGCTCCCAGTTCTCACTATTAACCTGGTTAAAAGCAGCTAGCAATAACCATGCCACTGCCTGAGTGATGGATTACTGTGAAGTTTCTTCTGTCAGATTAATTCATCTGTTACCTTTAAACACAGCCTCCTGCAAAGACGCAGGACATGGACAAAATGTAGGCAAGTTCTTTGCCAGAACGTAACATGAATGGCCTTCAGTCCAATTCCCAACAGATTCCTGTTCTCACCTGAAATCTGAGGATCACAGTCTTTACTGTCCACATTCCTATCTGCATTTTGGTCTTCTGAGCTCCAAACACGATTGCATATTAAGTTGACCTTATAGCACTCTAAGGCTTTTCTAGCCTATGTCTCCAAACATTTCCAAATACCTATGCAAACCAGTCCCAATGGCTTAATTAAAAACCACATGGTCAGGTTTTGTATCAGCAATGACTCCACTGCTCTAGTACCAGTTTTCTGTGTTAGCTAGCTTTTCTTGTCACTGTGATAAAATACCACACATAAACAGCTTAAAAAGGAGGGATTACATATTTTGACACATGGTGTCAGGGGGTTTGGTTCATGGTCATTTGTCTCTGTGATTCTTGACAGTAGTCCAAACATTGTGGTGGTGGCAGTGTGTGCCCGAGGCTGTTTACTTCCTGGAGGACAAGGAGCAGAGAGATGAAGAGACTGGCATGAGGTATAACCTTCAAAGTTATGCCCCCAGTTAGGCCCCATTTCCTAAAGTTTTCAGAACCTCACAAAATAGTGCCACCACCTAGGGACCAAGTATTCAACACATTTTGTCTTCAACCATAGCAAACCCTATGTCTCTCTCCCTCTCTTCTTGCTTTTCTCCTTCTCTCCCTCCCCTTCCATGGTGTTGTCTGTGATGTACACAGCAAACCACCCCAAGCTCAGAGGCTCATTCCAGCCAGCCATCAGCCCCCCTGGTGCCCTTCAGGTTGCTCTGCTGGTCTCAACTGGACTTTCTCCCATATCTGGGAACTGGCTGGCTCTCAGACTGCCTGGGATGGATTCACCTGGGACTCTTGGGCCACAGACTTTCCCATTGTCTCACTGTATAGGGCTGCTGAGTGTATCCTTTGGCAAAAGGAGAGCAGCTAGAGAGAAGTGGACATTCACAGTATAGCCTTAGCCTGCGTTGAGTCTGCCAATATCTCATTGGTTAAATCAAGTCCTGTTCCACAGCCCCAAGGTTACACTGCAGAGCACCTGACTACAGGGAGGTGTGAAGAATTGGGTCCACTTATGCTGTCAGTCCGTCACAGCCCCTACTCTTCCCTCCACACCTGAGAGCAGTCCTAGAGTCTCACGTGGCTATCAGGCTAACCTCACCAGTGGAAATCTGTTCCCAGGAGTCTGCAGTCTAAGCACTTGATGTGGTTTCTACCCAGCATATGTATCAAGGGCAATTAAATGTTTTAGAACCCCCAGATGTATGGCAGTTAATGGGGGATGCTTGTTTATTGCTAATGAAAAGATAAATCACAGTTGTAAGCATGTGCATTGAAATGTTGGCTTTGTTCTCAACTGGCTCAGCTTCCTTTGTAGTCATGAATACAGCACTCAGGCAGAACTGATGTCTACTGCGCCTCGGTCTCAGATCGAGCATGGAAGAGCAATTCAGGGCCCTATGCAAACAGGAGGAGTGGACATTTTCCTGCCTGTTACCTGTCACTTCTCCCCATCTAGCTGCTCAGAAGTTGAGTTGAAAAGTATTGGTAGATGTTAAGTCACAAATTAGGTCCTGAGTCCTGTGCAGTTCTTCCCCTAAAAATATCACACCAGCCACTCAGTTTTTGGTAGAAATACCCCATGTTTTAAATATTTGTCCAGCTTCCATTTGAATGATTGTGTGGAGAGCTGGCAGGGACCTTACAGTTGATGTGGGGTCATATCTCTTGTCACCCACTTGATTTGTCCTAAATTGCACAGTTGCAATTAGTTTGAGAAGTGATCAAAACTTTTCTCACCCATATACGGTTAGCTCTGATTCTACTCTACCAGAATGAAAAATTGAACGTCAAAATTTTATTTCCAAAGTATCTTTCTGTTTCTACAACTCAGTCGCCTGCAAGTGTATACTGGTGTAACCACAGGTGCAGTAAATGTGTGTTCATGCTTTCGCTCATTCACTCAACCATCCAGCCATCACTTGTTGAACCACGTGCCTTTGTGAGTGTACTGGGTAGAATAGTGAGTCCTCTCCAAATTCACATACACCTGGCTCTTCAGAATGTGACCGTATTTGGAAATAGGGTTTTTGTAGATGTACTTAGCTGAGGATCTTGAGATTGTGGTGCTTTGTAAATCAAATGCCTGGTTTTCTCACAAGAAGAAAGAACAGAGGCAGACCCAGGGATGAAGCCACGTGAAGGGAGAGACCGAGGCTGTAGTAATGCAATGGTAAAGAAGAAACCCCGAGGAGTGTGGCAGCTGCCAGATGTTGACACAGACAGGGAAGGATCTGCTCCAAACCCGTGACA
Source organism: Castor canadensis (assembly GCF_047511655.1). NCBI lineage: Eukaryota > Metazoa > Chordata > Mammalia > Rodentia > Castoridae > Castor > Castor canadensis. The sequence continues at coordinate 149,969,498 of NC_133394.1, forward strand.
GGCGGCCATCCCTGTTGACTGTCAGGCTTTGGACTTCTGGCCTCCAGAACCGTGAGAAGATAAATTCCTGTTGTTTTAAGCCACTTGGGAGCAATTTGTGAGGACCGTCTTAAGAAGCTAATACACTGGGCACTCAGGTAGGGAGTGTGTCTCAATCTTTGCTTTCAAGGAATTGATCATTTAATTCTTATCCTCTCTGGAGCACGTGTTCAATGCTTGTCTTCTCATGAATTCACATTTCCACCAGCATCCTAATTGTCTTCTGTGCTGAGGCTGCTGCTGTATTTTCCTGTGTGCATTAGATATGTGATTTCCTGAGTGCTTATGCTGATAAGAGGGTAGACTGAGAGAAAAAAATCTTGGGGGTTTTATTAAACACATTTATCAACTGGGAAACAAACACTTTTTAATGAGGCTTCCAGAAGCGATTGCAACTCTGTGCAGAAAACACCAGCTGTCTAGTCTACGCCAGGCAGAGAGTCAGGCACACAGAGAGCAGATGAAAAGTCTGCACTGAAACACTGCCCGGCACTGCCCAGCCAGTCAGAATGGACACTGGCCAGGAACAGAGGCTCTCTCTGGCCAAATTTCAGCCCTGTACATGAACATGAAGAAGACATGTCTTATTCCAGAGAAGCCGAAGGAGAGACAGGGAGGCTGAGTGCAGAGATGGGTCCACTTAGAGCCAGAGCACTAGGGTGGACCTGTCTGTGGGAGTTTCCAGGGAGGAACTAACAACTTACAGCATTTGGAGTGAAGCATGGTGTCCTTTGGTGTCCCCTGGTGTGTGCAGGGGATTGGATCTAGGACCCCTAGGACACCAAAGCCCGATGCTCAAGTCTCTTCTCTATAATGGTGTAGAATTTGCATTTTCATCTCCTGTGTACTGTAACCATCTCTAGACGACTTATAATACCTAATACCCCGTAAATGCTACGGAAACACTTGTTATACCATATTGTTTAGGGGATATCATGAGAAAAAAACCTGTACATGTTCAATGCAGTCACACTTTTTCCCCAAATATTTTTGATTCCTGGTTGATTGAATCCCTGGATCCTGGGGAGTCCCCAGTTCCAGGCCAACTGTGTATGTGCACTGTTTGTCGGTCTGGTGGCTCTTCTTGGTGGAGATCTGCCAGTTTCAGCCCCTGTGTGGTCTGGGAATCGGTGGCCTTGAACTAAGGAGATTACTTTCTGAGAGACAAAAATCCCTGCCTAGATGGGCGCCTGCATGAGTCATGGGGAAAGGGAGACGCAAAAATCATTGCATGCCTTCCATGCTTGGCACTGGACTTCATGGTTTGTTGTTGCCTTAAACACTAACCCTCCTAGGAATTTATCTTGGAGTCTAGTGAAAGGAGAGGCGCTAAATTGATTTTCTGTTTTTCCAAATTGCTCACCAGGTCAACACCTCTCTTCCCCACTGGATTCCAGCCTGGATCTGTTAACCTGCAAGGCTGTATTCTTTCCTCCATACCTTCCTGGATCTCTGGTGGACATTTTGTGACTCAGTTTCCCAGTGGACTGTACCTCAGGAGGGCGTGTCTTACTTGTTCACTGTAGACATCTAAAGTGAGGTGACAGGGAAGGCTCCTCACTTTTTCCAGGGAGCAGAGGTCTGAGGATAGGATGGAGCCAGTGATGGGTGCCAGGGGTGAGCGTTCCAGGAAGAAGGGCAGCAAGACCAGGGTTCTGTGGCCACAGAGAGCTGTGGGACAGGCAAGGAACCTGTGTGGCTGATGCCTACCGCAGATAGGGAGAGTGGTGAGAGATGCAGACACTGGCTACTGACATGGGAAGCTGGTGAAGGGTCTGATGGCAGTGGGTGGTCAGCTCTGGAGAAAGTGGTAGGAGAGAACACAGAGGTCTGTCTTGGTCAGACCTACGTACAGACTCAGCACCTGAAGTCTGGGGCTCACAGCAAGTGTCTCCCTTTGTGAAGATGACAGTTGTCTGATCTCTGGTCCAAAATGAACCCTTTGCAAACCCTGCCGTCATCAAGCAGCTGAATCAGTCATCAGAGAAGAGCTGGTCAACAGGACAGAGCACCTGAGCTGTGTTTTTCAGGCTCTGCTGAGTCCTGACCCACCCTCAGACCTCTTACTGTTGTCTAACAGTTTAGTGGGTTGGGTCTCCCTGCCCCGTTTGCTGTTCCCAAAAGTCATCCTGCCTCTCACACTGAGGATCTTGCTTTGTCTGTGTCTCCTGCAATCCTATTCTTCCCACACACCTCAAATTCTTCTCATTACTCAGACTGCACTCAGGGTCTTGCACTTAAATCTCTCCAGACCATCCTGGCAGGATGGAGCTGGACCTTTCCCCGGGACCATGGGCCTGATGCTGCACTGTACCCATCACTTGATTGATGTCACTGAGTGTATTCTGCCAAGTCCAGGTACTGGGAGCAGTGCTCTGTCACTACCAAAGTCCTCTATCAGGACAGAACCTGCTGCAGGTGTGCAGAACATAGGAGCAGATGGGCCTGAGTCCAGTAAGGAGAATGTCCCCATCCCGTAGGGTGGGACTGTACCAGCTCCACTCAACATCTGCATTGCTTCTCTCTCCTAGGCTTTCACCAGCTTCCTTCTCCATCGCTCCCCCTCCCACCCTGTCTTTTAATGTCCTCCTCCTTCAGAGAGGCTTCAGTCCCGTTACTGAGTTCCCATGTGCTGAAGGGATGCTTGTTGGAAGTTCATAGATTTCCAAAGGGCTTAAGTAGACATCAACTGATCATGTTTTCCTATTACATTTTATTTAGTTAGTTTTATTTATTTTTGTGGTGGTGAGGCTTGAACTCAGGGACTCATGCTTGCTAAGCAAGCACTGTACAACTTGAGCCACACCTCCAGTCCTTTTGCTTTTATTTTTTTTATTTGTTGAGGGATAAGTTCTCATGATTTTGGCCCAAGCTGGCCTCTGACCATGATCCACCTACCTCTGCCTCCCATGTGGCTAGAATTTCAGATGTGTGCCACCACACCTGGCCCTCAGACACATTTTGCTGCCCTCTCCTCAGATCTGTGTAGTGCCTCTCAGCATGCTTAGAAAGCCTGCCTTCCCTCTACCCCAGCTTGTGCAGCCTGCAAGACCAATCTCCTGCCTCTGTCTCTCTTCCTCACAGCTGTCCTTTCTACCCTCCATCCTGGGTCCGCATGCTCGCTCCTGCCTTGGGCCTTTGCACTTGCTTCTGTCTTTACCTGTAGGGACTGCCCCACACGTCTGCTGTCTGTTCTGTCCCTGTAGTCATGGGCCAGTTCCACTGTCCCCTTTGTTGGAAGACCTGATCTGACCATCTCGTCTGAAATAGTAATCCTGCCACAGCAGAGTCACTGTGGTCAGCAGAGTGACTGCCCCCAAAGACATCCATGTCTTAGCAATGTTCAAAACCCACACATACGTTGCATATCATGGCAGAAGGGACGTTGCAGGTGTGACTCAGTTAAGGATCTTGAGATGGGGATAGGGTAGAGCCTAAATGTGATTACAGGATCCTTATAAGAGGAAGGCAGTAGGTTAGAGAAAGACATACGGTGGTAGAAGCAGAGGTCAGAGTGAATGGGTCATAGGCCGAGGAACATGAAAGTATCCAATTGTTGGAAAAGACAAGGGTCAAATCCTTTACTGGGGACTCCAGAAGGAGCCAGCCCTGCCACAGCTGGACCTCAGTCCACTGGGAACTGCACACTTCTAAGTCCAGCACTGCAAGGCTATACACTCACATCACTTCAGTCACTATTCTGTGGCCATTTGTTTTAGCAGCAGCAGGAAGCTCACACACCTGCTTACCACTTCCTACCATTTGGTTGTACTTACTAGTCACCTTGCACTGGAGGTCAGCTCCCTAGATGCAGGGTCACAGTGGGTATCATTCACTCCCAATACTTTAGATAGGGCTTGGTGCACAGCACACGACGCAGCTGTCATTTCAGCAAGTTTCCACTCAGTAGAAAACATGTTTACTCACACTATAGGCAGTTACTGAGTGAGTGACTAATGAGAGATTTTCATGGTGGAAGCCAATGCTGTAGGGTCACTACCACCCCCCCTTTCCAATGTGGACATAAATGATGGCCTGAAGGGACAGTGACCAAATTTTTCAGCCCCTCTACCCATCTTCTGACCTTTCACCTCTCTCATTCATGCAGATATCCCATTATCTTGGAATACTTTTGTGTGCCACCTGTCAAACGCCTGGGAGTTGTCAATGAACAAGACATAACCCTGTTCTTAAGGGGTCATCTGGAGGCCTGCATTGTATCTAGAAGGAGAGATGAAGTTGGGAAAAATAACACTGTGGTTACACAGTAGTCTTCTTACTGGATTCGGGGTACTGTGCCCAGCAGTCAGAAGGTTTTTGTTTTGGGTCTCATCAGAGAAGGAATTCAAGGACAGACATGGAGGAAACTTAAGCAGAGGCAGGTTTATTAATGTAAAAGTGAAAGTGCACCCTCCAGATGGGAGAACAGGTAGGCTCAGGAAGGAGCAACTGGGCTTTTACACTGAGGTGCTTGTTTCTAGAAAGCTGGGATATGTGTCATTAACTCCTGCCACGCTTAAGGCAGGGGAGACCTTGGTCTTGGATGGTCAGATTGAGGCTGTCATTTTCTGCAGGCTTCAAGGCCACAGGTTAGAATGTTGTCCTTGGCAGTCTAAGGGCCTGGTGGTTCAAAGACTCCACCCTTTAGGAATGTGCCTCATGCCCCTCCCACAAAGCTGTGGGATCTCAGGTGCCAAAGGTCAAGTTGTAGAGACCAAGGAGCCACCGACTGTCCTTGACTTCCCCAGGGTGGGGGGTGGATTTCAGGGATGCAGGACTTCCTGTGCTAAAACCAGGAAGGTCCCAAACAAAACAGGGCAAGACAGTCACCCTAAGACACTCACCCTGACACCCACACCTCCAGCCATCTCCTCTTGCTCTAGACAAACGACCCCATGTGGCAGTGTGACTTCTAGGACCCATCTTGGCTTGGCATGCACATGACTGAAGCCGTATGAATCTGCATATGGCAAGCACTAATCTTTTACTCACTCATTGTAGTGTTTTTAGGCTTTACTGTTGGGATCAGCACAAAAGGTCTCAGGGCAAAGACAAATAAATGAGAAACATAGACCACATGCTCAAAATCATGGACACCTAACCTCCTTCAATAAGCAAAGAAGCATTTATTAAGCACCATTTTGCCCCATACATTATGTTAGACTCCCCCAAGGGATCCCCATTTTTGTGTGGGATATGGTTGAGTGGGAATATTTACAACATCATAACACTAATTATTAAAAAGTGCAGAGTCAGCTAGACTTGTCTGCTGGGACAGAGACAAGCCTGGACCCCACAGTCCTCTCTACAGGACACAAGCCTTGAAAAGCTTCTGTGGAGCTGAAGAGCAGCTTACTCCCTGAGACAGAGTCCCCAGAGAGGCAGGCAAGCATAAACACCCCATGCAGCTCCCCTTCCAGCTCCTTGAAGGATGACTTACACCACTTTTGATGGCACAAGAGGATATGAATGTTTAGAGAAATCCCTGTCCTGGAGGAAACCAGAAGAGAGGGTGTGATGGGCCCTAACCCAGGCATAGACAGCTCACACCTTTGGAGAGGTCAGTGTGTTCAACACCACCTTCTGCTCTCTGGGTAAGGGAGGCACCATTGCCCTGTTTTACAGATGGGGTAACTGAGGCACATAGGGCTCAGTGACCTGCCCATGGACACACAGTCAATGGCTGAGCTGGTCATGACCCTCAGCAGTCTGCTTCCAGAGTGCGTTTCCCTAAGCCCTGGCTGGATATCTGAAGAAGGTCCCAAAAACAGCTCTCAAAAGGAAGTGGTTGTTGAGGACTTGGGGAAAACTCCACAAGAGAGTGAGCACTAGGCTGTGGACTGGTGTCACAGGCCATTGAGGAGTCTCCCACAGTAAGGGTGCTGGAGGAACCACCTTCCTGGCAGGAATGCCACAAAACAGGACATAGGAGCTTGTAACAGCCTGGGTCGTGAGGGTGGAGGTTGTTTTGATTGGAGTGCTGGTGAAAAATGGCATCAAGGCCACCTTTTTCTTGACTATTGGCCAGTGGATAACAGGTAAAAGTTAGGAATTTCTTCTCTTGGCCAGTTTTTCTGAACGTAAACAGATGGAGGTCAATGAAGTCAGGTCTTGTTAACGGTTAACCCCATCTCTCTATTCTGAGCACGTTAGGCGTTTGACAGCTCACTGGATTCTGACTTTGGCTTGCACAGACACACTCCACCTAATTGTCCTCCACTGCATAAGTTTAATATACAAGGAGCTAATTTTATTCAACTTCCCCACATCTTTGCTCCCGTTATGTGATGAACTAATCAATTCACTTCATCTTTGCAAATAACATGTCTTTCCTAGTTATCGCAGACTGGCTGTAATTCAATGTAATTCAAAAATATTTACCGAACACTTATTATGTACCAGGGATTGCACTTGGCACTGTGAGCATGGAGATTAGTTCATCAGTCATCCCCTGGGTTAATGAGTAGTTACTAAATGCTCTGTACTGAACACTGTGCTCGGTGCTGAGGGTACAGCAGTGAAAAATAAATATAGCCTTTGATCTCAGGGAGCTCAGTGTCTGCCAGGTGACAGAGAACTTAATCAAATATACAAATACATGTAAAAGGAAGGAAAACACTTGTGCTTGCTGTGCAGGGTGTGCAGTGTGACGGAGATGAGGCAGAAGGGGCAGCCTGTGAGGAGAGCATAGAAGGACATGGGAAGGAAGACAGCAGAGGACAAATAAGATTATTGTGCTCATCACCCACGGCCCAGTGTGAGAGTCAGGAGGGGACTTTGAGAAGTCACTGTGCAGGTGACAGAAGAAGGTAGGCAAGACCAGAGGACACCACAGGGGTAGACAGATGGAGAAACCTAACTTCATAAAGAATGAAATATGAAGTTGGGAGAGCAAAGATGCAAGGATGACTTCCTGTCTGGGGCTTAAGCATTTGGATCAAAGGTGACAGACACCTCTCAGCCTGGGTTCTGTTGGGTCCACTGAGCTATGTGGTAAGATGAAGGTGGACACCACTCAGCCTGGGTTCTGTTAGTTCTGTTGGGTTCAAGATGGCTTTGAAACCTTCAGGGAGGAGCTATAGAGTAGGTATCCATCCATCCAGCTAGAGACCAGGGATATTTTGGATGGTCAGGCCTTTAATTCAAGACTTTGGAGGCTATGAGAAGCAGAGTTGTGGGGGGCATAGCTGACAGGTTGCAGTGTTTAACACGTTGGAGGATGAGAGTTAGTGTTTCAGTGTAGCGATTGGGGTAGAGGCCATCAGAAGTGGGGTGGAGAGTGAGGATGTAGAAGCAGTTAAATGGAAGGCCCCAACCAGGAGTATCGCCTGAAGAAGAGGCAAAGCCAAATCAATGGCAGGCAGATGTGTGCATCAGTCTCCTTGCCCTTCAGTAGCCTACAATGCTATGGGTAGATGGACAGACAGATGAACAAGAACAGACCATGAAGTGGTAAGCTGTGGGCTGGGTGTATGAGTGCCTCATGGAGGTGAGGAGGCCCAAGTAGGGAAACATCTTTCTGGAAAGGGAACAGCAAGTACAAGAATTTGGAAACTCAAATATCTGAGTTTTTCTGTTGCCACTTCCCTTGGCCTCTCAAAGATGTCTCATTTGCCATTGGTGAGGTTTTGACTGTGTGTGGAGAGAGAATGGAATGTGCTAGAAGTTCATAAAGCCCTCAGTTACAGAGCTCTGCTATGGCCAATAAGTGTTGTTGAGACCGGAAGCCAGGGGAATAACAGTGTGTGGGCACGGAAGCTTAAGAACCAATGCCAGAGGGATTGATATCCAGAATCTAGAAAGAACTCAAAAATTAAACACCAAAAGGACAAATGTTCCAAACAATAAATGGGCAAACGAACAGACAGTTCTCAAAAGTAAAGTACAAATGGTCAAAAAATACATGAAGAAATGTCAACGTCCATAGCCATGGGGAAATGCAAATCAAAACAGCACTGAGACTCCCTGTCACCCCAGTCCGAATGGCTGCCATCAGGAACACAACAAGGAATGCTGGCGAGGATTGGTGGCGGGGAGGGGATGGAGAGGAGCTTTGCTGGTGGGAATGTAAACTAGTGCAGCACTGTGGAAATCAGTATGGTGGTTCCCCAAAAAACTCAAAACAGGACTACCGTAATGACCCAGCGATACCACACCTACCCAGCAGTGGAATATACCCAACAGAATGTAAGTCAGCATACAATAGACACCTGCACAGCCATGTTTATTGTGGCACTGTTCACAATGGCCAAGTGTAGAATCAGCCAAGGTGCTCATCAATGGGCTACTTTGTAAAGAAAATGTGACACACACATATGCATAGTATTCAGCCATAAAGAAAAACTAAATGATGTCATTTGCAGGGAAGTGGATGGAGCTGGAGACCATAGGTTAAGCAAAATTAGCCAGACTCAGAAAAACAAATATTGCATGTTTTTTCTCATATGTAGAATGAAGATTTTTAAAAACACATGGTAGAAGGGAGACTATTTGGGAAGAGGAAGGAGGCCAATCGGAGTTGAGGGGGCAGAGAGCAATGGTGGGGGTAAAAATGATCAAAGCATTTTACCTGCATGTTTGGGAATATAATAAAACCCATTATTTTGTAGAATTAATATACTCTAATAAAAAGAAGGGAAAAAAAGTCACAGTACAGAAAAGAACCAACACAAGGCTTGGCGCACCTGACTTGCTTCTTTTTCTTTTTTTTTTTTTCTTTTGCAGTCAACTTTGACCATTTTCAGATTCTGCGGGCCATTGGTAAAGGGAGTTTTGGAAAGGTAAGAACAATGCATTTTAAAACAAATGTCATCAACAAAATATGAAAGTCTCTTACTGGGTTTAAGTGTGGGTCCACGTGTGTGTCTGCTTTTGTGTCAGTTGCTGGGCACTTGGAATTTCCTGTTGACAGAATTCAATTCAACAAATTTGAAATGTAAAAGAAGGGCTGAATTGTTTCCTTTGGGTATGGTGTAATTTTATCCTGAAAATCAAATTACCATGGTATCTCTGGTGTAGGTGAGTTAGAGTGACAATTATTTCAAGATTGCTAATGTCTTCCTTGGAGAATTTAAATGAAGGAAGTAGAAAAGAAGCCAATTGTCTTATCACAGGCAGCTCTCCTCTGTAGTATAGGCATTTGTTGTTTGTGATCCTTGACTGTTTGTGGCAAGAGGCTATAAAAAGGAAGCCAAAGGGTTCCCTCCCCCAAGCAAGCCTTTCCCTGTTCCCACTGACTCAGAAACTCCCCTGGGCAACAATTGCTTTGAGCACCTATGGAATGCAAGACATTCCCCTCTATTTAAGTAAGTATCATCATTTCCATTTCACAGACAAATGACTTAGACTGAGTAGCTCAGAAAGAAGGAACAGTATGCCCATGTTCACAAGACAGGAAGTGTCAACGTTGGGAATTGAATCCAAGGACCTGAATGATGAGCGCCCCTACTGCAGCAACCACACCCCCTGGTCAGCTCATTCAAAATTGGAGAGACTCAGAGCAAACCCCCTCTTCTCTCCTCCCTCCTCTCACATCCTTTTTCCCTCCTCTTTCCTCCCCAAACCAGTCTGTGGATATTAACTGAGTGCATACCAACCAGAGCCATGTACCTTTTCTCTCTACATTTACAAAGGAGGGAGATAGTGAACCAATGACTGTGTGCATTAATGGCCCACGAGACAGTGATCAGATACTAAAAATATAGTGAATGAGGGGATATGGCACTCTGGGAAAGGAGTGACAGGGAGAAGTGACTGGTTTACACAACTGAGCTGCCAGGCGGGAAGCCACTAACCATATGTGGATATTAAATTGTAATTAATTAACACTGAATGAAATGGCAAAAGTTCAGTCTCTCAGTCACACTAGTCACATTTCATGTGTTCATGTGGCCACATGTGGCCAGTGGCCACTGTACTGTGCAAGTCAGACTGCAGGACATTTGCACCATTGCATCCATTCTGATGCTTAGCACTGTCACACAACATGGTGGGGACAACCTCAATGCTGAAATGGCACGTGAGCAGAGACTGGTGGGAAGTGAAGGAGGGAGACATGCAGGGCCCAGGACAGGGACCAGCAGGTGCAGACGCTGTGCTGTTGAGAAGCTTATAGACTGCAGAACCAGAGAAGGGAAGGTCAGTGAGGTCAGCAGGATCTGAGTCATGAGGACCTTGTTGGCTGTGCTAAAGCCTGGTTGTTTCTCAGAGGGAAAAGGGAAGGCCCTGGAGAGTTGTGAGTGGGAACAGCATGATCTGCCTATAGAAGTTTGTAGAAGGACATGTTAGCTGTCATGTTGATTGGAGCAGTGAGGGCCAAGGGGAGAGCAGGGAAACCAGAGAGGAGGCTCCTGCAGTATCCAGCGAAAGGGCCTAGTGGCTCCGCTCAGGGGAAGAGGGATAGTGCTGGGGGTAGGGCACAAATCACGTTTTGGATATATTTTGAAGCTGCCACCAACCAGGCAGATGGTCTCAGAAGTAGTGTGGTAGCTCACTGATGTCAGCCCGCATCCAGACTCTGCATCACGCCTTCCACCTTCCTCAGTTGAGTGAGCTTTTCTCCTCAGGCTTCTTACCTCAGGGTTCAAGAGATTGAACCATGTCACATCTTCATGCAGCTGGGTCTCACTGTGTGATACTACAGTAAGCATCCCTCCCAGAACCTCCCCAACCAACTTTTCCTTCTGTTTCGCTGGCTGTAATTGGTCATGTGACCATTCTCTACTGAGAATGCTGGGAAAATGAGTGTCTTCAATTTTCAGCCTGTAGTTGAGAGGCAAGCTCTTCTTAAAGAAGGCTAGTGGAATAGCTCAGTTGGGCACCCAAAGTGCCCTTGGGGACATACAATATGCTGACCATCACTGTGCTTGCTCCTTGGGAAGCAAAGCTCAGTGACAAAGACTGAGCAGGAACTCAGAACGTGATGGGTGGTCAGGTGTGTGGACCAGCATGGTCAGTGGTCAACCCCATTCCTGGGAAAAGTCACCTCTTCCATAGGGGAGATCTGTTGACTTTGGCTTCTCTTTTGCTTGTGTGGTTTTGTGATGGAGCTTGTCACCGTGACCTTCTGAAAATGATTTGGATTCATTCACTTAGCTCTTCTAGTCCAGACATAACTGTCAGCACACTGTGAGTGCCCTTGTCTTTCCAGAACCTCATTCCTGCGGTCCTCAATGCTCATGTTGAAAAGTGTTGGCCATTGGACCTGTCAAGAGAATTGGCTCAATTGTTAACTGAACAATCCTTGGACCTCAGAAAGGACCGTGTGCTATGCTAGACCATGTCTTCCTGACAAAACTGAGGGTCTCTTCAGAGCAGAAACCTTGTTCAGACAGAATGTGCCAAACCCAGCCCATTGTGACACAGTGCATGATGGTTGGACAGGCCACAGGACACACATACTTCGTCAAACACTGCTCTAGATGGTGTTTTGTTGGATGAGATTAACATTTAAATCAGGAGACTTTTGCATAAAGCAAATGACCCTCCTGCAGGTGGGCAGACTTTATCCGACCAGTTCCACACCTCAAGAGAAATCTGAACTCCCTGGGAGGAAGGGGTCTGCCTCCAGGTTGCCCTTGGACTCACCATCAACTCTTCCAGGGTTTTCCGGCTTCTGGGTAGCTCTGCGGAAGTCAAACCTCAGACTTTCTGGATCCTACAACTGTGTGAAGCAATTCCTTAATATAAGCCTGTCTCTTTCTGTCTATACACTGAGCTTCTGTTGGTTCTATGTCTCTTGAGATCTCTGGCTAATACATGGTACAATAGCAAGAAGACAGGGCCCATGTAAGCTCCACCAAGGTGGGAAACACAGAGAGCCCGGAAAGCAGTCTAGAAAGAGCTGGAGAGAGAAGAGGCCACATGTATAGGGAACTTTCACTAAGAGTTAGTTTAGCCTCACCTGCCTAGGGCTCTTTGCAGCCAGGCAGAGTCTCTGCAAATGGTTATTCAGAAATAGTATTTTAGGTAACAGGTGCCACTTAGGAAATGCTGGTAACCCCACCTGCCCACTTTGGTTGTGGAGCCCACCTACCACCCCAATCCCAGTTCCTCTTGCTCCCATTTCTGGGCAGGTCTGGAAGAGGGGAACAGTCAGCTCTCCATGTCCGGATTGGATGGTCATTACTAAGATTTTCACCACCAGATGAGAAGAGCCAGGTGGTACTTGCAGACTGACAAGCTGGTCTCAAGGGCAGTTAACAAACCTAAGCCTCTGCTACTACTGTCACCCCCAGGTGCCCATTCTGAGCCTGCCATTCTGTCTGCCTGGTACTCGCTGTAGCCTTAGTGTTTCTGCCACCACTGTGGTCAGAAGGATGACCTGGACTCTGGGTCGTCCCTTCCTGGCTTGCCTGCGTCTGCTAAGTCTAAGGACTTGGCAAGTGAGGCCAGGACTAGAATATTCAGATTTCCAGGGGCCTGAGCACTACAAAGTGCTCCCCACAACCCTCCTGTGGGTGAGCTTGCAGCTTTCTGGCCTGACCTTTCGTTCCTGCAGGTGCACCTTAGGAACCCCCCCCACATTCCCCCCAACCTTTTGTAGTCCAACCAACCTTGCATAACACAGGTAGACCTGTTCCTCCGGGAGGGCCTTCCAAAAAGTGTCTCAAATGAATAATTTGCCCTCTGGACAAGCACTCCAGTTCCCACTAGTCAGAGTGCCGGGATACCCATGGCCTTGCTCCCCCTCAAAGCAAGTTCTCTATCTTCTCCATCTGTACCACCATGGATCTGTCCCCTGCTGGACTGGGCTCCACTTTGGAGGGGTTCCAGAGGACTAACTAACTGTCAGAGTCATTCAGCCTCCCACAGCATCCCTGGGCAAACAAGGGTTCACCATGGAGGACTCACCAGCCACCCCCAGGCAATGCAGTGTGGGCTGGCATGGTAGCAAGCACTTGTGTCCTGAAATATTGCTAATTCAATAATTAGTTGTGAAAGTTGTTTTGTAATTTCCTGGAGACTTTCTTTGCCAACAATCATGCCATCAGCTAAGAGCAATAGTTTACGTATTCTTATCTTTGTGCTTTTGCAAGCATTGCTTTATTGCAATGGCTGAAAGCCCCAGAACAGGGTTGAAGAGAGGTGACAAAAGTGCGTGTCCCACCTTTCATCTAATTTTAGCAGAAAAAAACCATCAGATATGTCACTGTGAGGGGTGAAGCTAGCTCTAAGTTTTTCAGAGGTATCCTTTATCAGATTGAACAATTCCTTTCTAGTCCTAGTGTTTATCACGTCTGGCTGTTGAATTCTGTCAAAGGCTTTTTCTACAGCTATTGAAATGGCCATACTGGTTTTTCTCCTCATTTTGTTACTGTGATGAATTATATCGCTTGATTTTCAAGTTTAAAACATTGTGTAACTTGGATAAATCTGACTTGGTGTATTTCATCCTTTTTGTATGTTATTGAATTTGATTTCATAATATCTTATTAGAGAATTTTAATCTATTTTCATAAGGAGTATTACTCTATATTATCTTTGTTTGAAAAATATCTGAGTCAAATTTGCTTTTAGGATTGTGCTAATCTCATAAGATAAGTTGGACATTTTCCTTCTCTATTTTCTGAAAAAAGTCAGTGTAATGTTTTTGTTACTTCTTTTTAAATTAGCATATATCGATGATACAAAGTAAGAGGTTTCGTGATGACATTTCTGGACATGTGCATAATATAATTTGATCCTATTCACACTTTTTAAAATATTAAGTAGAATTTTAGAAATGAAATTATCTGGCTATTAAATTTTGTTTCTGATAAGATTTTTGGACTGCAAAATCAAGTTTGCAGATGTGAGGCTACTCAGGTATTGTGTGTTTTTCCCTTATGTAAATTTTGTTAAGTTACAGTTTTCAATGAATTTATAAATTTTCTCTACATTGGAAAGTTTGTTGGCATAAAGCAGTAACAATATTCTCAGATGATGCTGTAATTTTTGTTACATCAGTACTGATAACTTTTCTGATATTACCAATTTGTCTTCTTTCTCATATTCTCTTGATCCGTTGATATCCTAGCTATTGAAATACTAACGTTCCCTCTGAGTACTGTGTCAGCTACGTCCCACAAAAGTTGAAATACTATATTTTGATTCATGATATTTTCTAATTTTGCTTTTGATTTCTTCTTTGACTCATGAATTATTTAAATAGTATGGTTTAAATACATATTCTCAAAACTTCTTACTGTCATTGATTCTAATTTAATCCATTGTTCAAGGACAGACTCTATAACTTCATCCCACTTACATTCATGGAGACTCACGTATGTCCAGGTGACGGTCTACCTCAGTGAGCGCACTAGGGAAGAAAGTGTATTTCAAAGTTGTCAGGTGGCGGGTTCAGGTCAGGGTGGTTAATATTGCTAGTCAGACCTTCCCTGCCTTTACTGATTCTTGAAATCTGATTGTCTCACCAGTTTCTGAGACGGTCGTGTGCAATCTCCCCCTGTGGTGGCAGAGCTGTTCTCTTCCTTGAAGTCTGTCCTTTTTGCTTCTTGACCTTTGAGGGCTGCTGTTAGCTATGGTTCACGTTTATGATCGCTATGTCCTCACGATGAACTGGTCTGCTATTAGCATTAGGAAACAAATGCTTCTTTTCCTACTAGTTCTCTTTATTTTGAAGCTTGTTTGTTCTGAGATTAATATAGTCATATCCTGCTTACATGTGCCATTCCATGGTGTGTACTTTCTACCCCTTTGTTTCATTCTGTCTGTTGTTTATACTTAACATAAATATTTTGAAGACAGCATATAGCTAGGTCTTGTTTTTTAAAAAAAAAATCCATTATGAAAATCTCTGCCTTTTTGTTTAACTATTTATTCAGTTTCCATGGTTTTATTTTCTTTTTCATCCTCTTTTTTTTTTCAGTATTGGGGATTGAACCCACACATTCTAAGCAGGCACTCTACTGCTCAGCTATACCCCAACCCCTTCTATTTCTTGTTTTTCTGCTTCTCTTTTCTTGTGTTTTTAAAAATTAATTGAATATTTGGCGCTCCTTTCAATTTGCTGTTGCTCTTGTAATGTTATTTCCTTGTTACTATATTTTTTAATTGTCACTCTAGAAATTGTAAGGTATATATAATTATATACCTTGTCACTTATTTCTGGCTCTGCTCATAGTTACACTGCATGGATTACAGAAACACTGCAAGTGTGTAGGTCCATTTGTCAGCCTTTGTACAGTCATCTTCAAAAGTCTGGCAGCTTTGGAAATTTTAAATCTCTAATACAATGTTAGTGTTTTATAACTATATCTAAATAGCTAACATAAGTGTGTATGTATGCAGACATGTATACACATTATACATGAATTATATATGTATACAATTGGCTTTTTAAAAAACTGGAGAGAAAATAGTCCTGACACTTACCCATCCGTACCTCTGTGAAGATCTGAGTTCCATCTGGTATCATTTGCATTCAGCCTGGAGAATTTTCTATGGTATTTGGCTCAGTGCAGAGCTCCTGTTAATTCATTTTATTTTATCTGAAATGCTTTATTTCACTTTCTTTCTTCAAGAATACTTCTTCTGGATGTAGATTTTGGGAGGGACTAAGTTTTTTTCTTTCATTATTTTAAAGATTTTGTGCCATTGTTACCATCCTCCATGATTTCTCATGGGCAGTCATCAAATTGGGAAGTTTTACCTTCCAGTGTGTAATGTGTCACTTTTGTCTCTCCTCCTTTGAATTGTCTTTTTACTTTTAGAGTTTAACTATGATATACCTGGGTGGAAATTCTTGTTTTTTCAAGAATAGCTTCTCTGTCTTTGCTCCTTGGATCTCCTGTCTTGTCATTTCTTTCAGCCATATTTACCTTGCATCACGTGACCTCGCTCTAACAGCTGCTCTCATGTCCCTATGCTACTCCAATGTCAGAGTCATCGTAAGAGCCACTTCCGTCGATTACTGCTGTATGGAGAGTGGGTCACATTTTCCTGGCCTTTTATGCATCAGATATTTTCAGGTCACATCCTGGACGTGACTATAGAAACTTGGGATTTTTAGCAGCTAACCCGGTTGGACCTGCACTGCACGCTGTGCACTAATCTCAGTCCACTTCTTTTCTTAGCCGGACTCCTCCGGCCTACATCCTCCATGTCATCCTTAGAGCTCCATGGGCGATGGGCAGTGTTTTTGTCCAGTGTTTGCATTGACGCTTCTTCTCTGGACCCCTCAGAAGGCTGTGGTCCAGCAGACCTAGGTAATTTGCCCTTGACTGAACCTAGCAACAGCAGCAAACAACAAAACATTGAAAGACCCGACAGGGCTTCCTGTTGCTTCTCATCCTCGTGTTGAGGAAACTTGAAGCTCCTCCTTTAGCCTACAACACAGTCGGTGTCATGAAGAAGCCTGCCACACCACCTTTACCCTCTTGCCATCAACTATGTGGCACCTGAAGCTTTGTACCCTTTTGTGACATTCTGCCAAATCTGTTGGCATGTGGCTTTGCGATTTTTAAATTGGCTGCAGCCTGCCATCATCCACTGAGGATGCTGTCTACCTGCTCCATCTCCACTTGCGAGGCTTCTTGGCTGCTGGCCTGGCTCTCAGAACCTCTTATCTGGAACATCAATGTAGTAAAAACACAGTTAAGAGTTGGTCTGAAAAAAAGTCCAGGCTTTCTGAGGTCAAGTTTTAACTCACTTAGGTTGTAGCAATACCTTGATGACACATAAAATCACACAGAGTGCACAATGTCTGGTTTTCAGGATGAGGTTAGCTTATTTTAAGAGACCAGAACATAGCTTTGTTCTGGTCAAAATACCGAATAACCACTACTTCTCATGGTAAGTTCAGGTGAAGTCTAAATGGCTATTATAAACTAACATGCAGGTGGGCTGGCACCAAATGATGACTGAATATTTTGGTTTTGCTTTCTGCCATTGGCAGGTTTGATATCTGGCATTTATTAGGAGTTTTCAGGAAGACTTTTTATTGTCAACTCTGACAGCAATGGTTATCAGTCAGTCACACACATGTGAATTCAACAACAATCTCATTTTGCTTTCATTCGGGGAGAAGTCTTGCTCCCAAGGCAGCACAAAGTGAACAGCTTCAGCAACATTCTGAGTTTAGAGACTTTGGTGAGTTTTTATAAAATCCCTTCTACAGGTCCAGTGGAAGCACTTTAGATCTTGGAGCCAGGCTGATTCTGAATTGCGGGCACTTGGGCAGGTGAATTGAGGTCTCTGAAGCTTGGTTTCCTTGGTAACATAGGAAGAGGATAGAGCACCACAGTGGACGGGAGTGCTCCTGTTCACCTGTCCTGAATGCTCTTGGGCCTGTCCCCTTTCTTGTCAAAGTAATAGCCCTTCCTTGGCAGAACTCCCCTCACCCTCTCTGTGGGACCAGGGTGGCTGGTGCTCTCCATGTCTCCCCATCCACCACACACACTGCTCTCCTCTGAGGAGGACACGTGACATGGATGGACACAGTGTTTGGTTCAAGGAGTGGTCATGTGATCCGAGCCCCACCCTTCAGAGGTGAAAGACTTGTTCCCCTTGCCTATCAGGTGCTATAAGAAAGCAGGTCAACATTTGTGGTCTTTTTCTCACAATCGGTAGGTTGGAGGTTTATCTGCAGAAGGAAAGAATGAGACTCAAAGTAAAGACACAGAAACAGGTGTAAGAGATGGGCAGACAGCAGAGCTCTGTGGGTGAGCGCTGTGATTAAGGGGAGGCAAGATGGATACTCACTTCTTTAGATTTTGTGCCTGAACACTCACTGGCCTCACCCCGCCTGGCCCTGATGACCACTGCCTTGGCTCGGGTTCCTCTGGAAGCTCACACACACACACACACACACACACACCTATATACACCTACAGACACCTGCATACGCCCCTACATACACCCTCCCCCACACATACTCTACACAAGGCACAAAGTACATAGATGCGTGCAGTCAAATACATACAACAAATGCACACGTACGTTGTTTCAGTTTCATGTTACTACAACAAAATACCTGAGAAAAGAAGGCTCATTTAGTTCACAGATTCAGAGGTTCAAGTCCAAGCTCGGGAACCCCATTGTTTGGGTCTCTGGTGAGGCCAGCGGATGGCAATGGTGGAAGAGTGTGTTGGAGCTAATCACTGCATCTCAGCCAGGAAGCAGAGAGACAGAGCGATCTGGGTCCACAGTCCCCGACTAGAGCAATAGCCTAAGGGCGTCCCACTAAGCCCCTCCTCTAAAAGGTCCACAGGACCTCCCAATGCTGCCACCCTGGAGACCAGGCCATTATACAGGGAACGCTGGTGGGAGGGGTGGCATACACTCCCTGCCAAGCAGTATTTATACAAATACACACTGTAAACATACATAAAATTATACCTCTGTGTGTGTATACTCACACACATGCAGTGTGTGTGGACATTGTGTGTATATGCAGTGTATATGATACACACAATACGTATATACCAATGAGTGACTTACAGACATTAATATGTGGGTGAATGAGGAATCTGACAAGTGACCAATCAGCAGGTAAGGTTAATTGAATGGTTTGTATCGCTCATCTCCGAGTAGGGCCTGCTCAAAAATATGCCTCACCATCTCCCGCCTTACACCCATTCTTGCAGCCCTCACCCACCGCCATGCACGGGCTCCTCCTGGCCCTTTGATGCCTGAGGCAGCAGAAGAAGGACCTGGCTGAAGTTGTCCCCTATGCATTAACTTGGATGTCAGCAAGGCCGAGTCCTTTCCAGGGGAAGGCAGGGGCATCCAGGACTGGCAGATGGGCCCTTTGCCTAGCAGACTGCAGGTTGAAACAAAATAAATGGGACATCATTAAAATTCACAGAAGAGCCAGGCGCAGCCTGCACAAGAACGGAAACAAAGTGGCATGGAGTTATAGGATAATTGCTTTCCGTGTCCCTCAAAGGAAGGTTCTGGATGAAACTGAGCATGAGTTGCACAGATGATGACCCCAGACCCAACGCAGCCCTGTCCTCATTTCCATACCCACGCAGACGGTCACTCCTCCCAACCACACCACCAGCTCTTCACAGCTGCATGCAAATTTGGCATGAAAAAAATATTTGGTTAATAGCAGACTAACCAATTTAGTGCCCAGAATGCAACAAATCCTTGTGGGAATTAAGCAAGGACCAGATTTTACATATGTGTTTGTCAGTTTGAATATTCAGAAACATTTAGCTTATCAGGAGTTTTTTCTCCTTAAAAGTTTATTTTTTTAGACTCTCTCTCATCTTTTAAGTTGTGAGAAGATGACGCACAGTGGCACATGGCAGGATTTGCCTGGACAGAAAACGTTTATGGACAAGTGCTCTGCCCTGTTCTTATTCTAGACACCTGTGACACTGTGAAACACAGGCTGAAGGGGTGGGGTCCCTGGTGCAATGGAGCTGGCAGTTTGGGGACAGCCTTGCCTCTGCAAGACATTTAAAGTGAGACCTGACTTCTGAGAAGGAACTACCATGTGAAGATCTGGAGGGAGAGCATTGCAGAGAAAAGGACAGCAGGTGCAAAGGCCCTGAGGCAGAGCAGAGTTAGCCATGGCAGCCATGTCTGTGTGATGCCAGCACCGTGTCTGCCTTAGCAGAACTCAGAATACATGGTTGCTCTTTTCAGGAAACTGCATGAGTTTATTAACTGGCAGCACAACAGCTAATGAGCTTTCTGCGCCTCTGGGCAAGCTGCCTGGCTTCTTTGAGGCTTGAGTGAGCTGTTTGCTTATGTCACAATCCTGTTAGGATGCTGGAAGCCAGTGTTCTGAGGAGCAACCTCTTCAACCATCTTTAGGAAGGATGGAATCCATTTCTTAATGGAATATTTATTCATTTCATATTAATTAGGTCGTGTTTGGCTCGAGGCACACTTGGAGGCGTTTGCTGGCTCCTGGGGAGCACTTCATTAAGAGCTAAATACCCCAGGAAATGCAGGTCTCACGATGACACTGTCCAGCCTCCACCAGCGGGAAGGATGCCTGGCTGGCCAGCTGTCACACTTCATCGCTTATGTGCATTTGTCCGGTCGTCACACCGGGGTAGCTCATTCTGTGAGGCAGGCACAGGCCTTTCCCCATCCTCCCTCACCCAGGGGTACTGGAGGTGCCGAGGCACCGGGGCTGGGCCTGGGGCCTTGTCCTCCCTTTTGTGTTGATGTTTTCTGACACTGCCAGAGCCCTTGGTGACTCTGAAGGGAGCCTGTGTGTGTGTGTGAAAGAGAGAGAGCACGCGAGAGGGAGAGAGAGACAGAGAGAGAGAGAGAGAGAGAGATAAGGGAGGAAGAAGGGAGAGAGAGAGAGAGAGAGAGAAAGAGAGCACTGTGGCATTAATTAGTTTATAAAACAGTCACCTCTTGGGATTGTCCCCAAACTCTCCTGGTCCTGCTGTCACTAGAACACCCCCACCACCACCATGATGTGTGCACGTACCCTTCTTTTCATCCACTCATCAGCAAACGTGTCTCTAGGATTCACTTTTCAAACCCTTTCGTAGCACCCCGTAGCATCAGAACAGAAGGAAGCAATGTTAGGTGGCTCTGGCTGTCACAATGGAGTGGTGCTGGTTCCATGAGGGGGACACATTCCCACGGGGATGTCGCTTTTCATACAGTGACTATGGACAGATATTTCGGAGTCCAGACTAAGCTGTGTGAACCTTGTGTGCTCTCTCTTTAGGGGAATGTGGAGAAAGGCCACACTCCAGCAGTGGTGGCCTCAAGGGGTCCCCAGGCCTGTAAGAAGTGGAATTCAGGAGCCAATTCTGGTCCTGATGGCTCACAGCAGATGCGTAGTCAGGTTCTCCAGAGAAACAGAGATGACAGGGTTGAGGGGGGAGAGAGAGAGAGAGAGAGAGAGAGAGAGAGTCACTTAAGGAATTGGCTCGTGCAGTTATGGAGGCCAGCAAGTCCAGGATTTGCAGGATGGACAGTCTGACTGGAGCCCCCTGACTGGTGCTGCACTCAGCTCAGAGGCATCCCCTGCTCCTCGGCCTTTCCTTCCACTCAAGTCTTCCTTGGGCTGGAAGAGGCCGCCCACGGTACAGGGGCAGCCAACTTCCTCAAAAGATTAATCTCACCCCAAGCCACTGACAGACACATCCAGAGTCATGTGTGACCTCTATCTGTACACTCCGATCCAGACCAGAGCTAACCTCCACACCAGACAACCATGGCCTGATTTGGGGGTCCTTCTTGGGCCACTTTTAGACCTCTCCATGGCACGTGTGCTGCTGCCTGCAGATTGGATGTACAGGAGGGTCCGCTCTCAGTGACGGTAACCAGCTTGCTCACTTCTCCCCGGAACATTCTGAGCTGCCTGTCTGGGTAAGGACTCTTTTAACCCCTGCCCAGATGAGCAAGTTGAGGAGCCTACCAGCACAGGCCAACGCCTGCACAAGTGGCTTTGTCTCTCCCTTCCTGGTTACACACCCTCGCCCTCCTCACACCTCTGTGCTCTGAGTTCAGCCTTTGACAACTGAGATGTGTTAGCACTCAGCCTTGTCCACAATGCCTTTTCTGGTGGGACCCTCTTCTGAGGTTCCTCAGCTCTGGGCTCCACCTTCCCCCATAGGGCTCTTTCTTAGTGATAATCACTTCTTTATTCCTTCATCCACCCAGCCTCTGATATCAACCAGGTGGCTGTTCTGTGCCAGGTGAGGTGAACAAGACAGAGAGGTCCCTGCTGTCATGGTCATTACAGCTCTGTGCAAAGACACACTAGGCTGGGTAAATTCCAGGAAGCAGGCCTGCCACAGACACTGGGTGGACAGTGGGCAGGCAGGTGGAGGATGGGTGCTGAAGAGGCTCTAGTCTTCAGGCAGTGAGGTCAGAGGTGGTTACCTGGGCAGGTAGTCCATGAGCAGGGCTGGAAGGTGGGGCCCAGTCCATTAACCCCTGGGAGGAGCAGAACAGGTGCAAGATGGCACACAGGCCAGTGTGGAGAGGGAGGGGAGCTGGAGCTAGGCCACCCAGGCCTGGTGACCCACAGCAAGGGACTTTGACTTTTCACTCTTGTATATTGTCTGGTGAAACCTTGAGTCACTAGGGCAGTGTGACATCTTCATGACTTGATGACACCAGACCCATGATAGACATTTAGTAAATGTGTACTCAGTGAAACATCACCCAAATGAGGCCACCATTGGTCAGAAGCCTTCTGGGACTTATATGCAGTGACAAGCCAGTGGATAGCTTCTGTATCAGATGAGACAGGCTCAACAGAGAGGGACAGAAAGCTTAAACACACAGGGATTTACTTTTCTCCCATTCCATGAAAGCTGAAGGCAGTGGCTCTGTGACAGCAGGTCCTGCATCTCTGAGTGTCTTCTGACCTCATGGTCACACATCGCTGCTGTAACTGCATACATTATATCCCTGTTCAAGGTAAGAGGGACATAATGAGTGGCACAGGGGAGACAGGTGAAACGACCTGTAGTTCTCCCCATTAATACTGGCTTCCCTAGAAACTTCCAGCAAACTAACAACTCCCTGATTACAACTGTGGTCACCCCGGCTCCAAGTGCACACATAAGGGATGTCACTGCCTCTGTGCAGAAAATCATCCTATCATAAAGGAGGAAGGGGTGGTGCAGGCTGAGCAGGCAAAGCCAGCTAACTATTTGAACACTGGCAGCCAGCATGCCTCTCTCGTTAGCAACCACATTTAATCCTGATTTTTGTTTTGTTTTCTCAAGTTGACTCTTAGACTCTTGCTCCTGCACACACAGCTTCGATCCTCTGATATCACCCTGTAGCTGTTTCCTCATCCAGCGTGTTTGCCTTTTGCTAACAGCCACTTGAGCGAGGTCAGGTGAGAGGTGCAGCGATGCATCAGCCCGAGGCCAGTGGACAGAGCAGAGGTGGAGTCATAGCCTATCCAGGAGGCAAGGGAGAGAGGGGCCACCCAGGCTCACTGTGTGAGATGCCCTTGTGGTCCTTGGTCCCCAGCATGAGGCTGCCTTGGCTCCATGGCCAACCTGGGTTGGCTGTTCTGACCAGTGGCCAGAAAGGTTGTGATGAGGATGGAGCCAGACAAGAACTTTCTGGAAGATTCCAGAAAGTGATACTCAACCCTGCTGCACATCAGCCTTCCCCAGAACACACTTAAAAAATGCAGAATTCCGGGGCCCTCAGGGGTCCCAGGACTGTTATGGGATTGATGCTGTCGGTGCTCAGGTTATGAAGTCAGGGTGACGTCCCCAGTGTTGGCCTAGTCTGCGCTAGCTGGTGGGTTACTTATTTTCCCGGCACGTGGAATGACTAATGATAGCATCAAAGCCTAATTGAATTAGACTAACGAGGACTGTTAATTGACTGCTGCCCTTTGCCAACCTGGGCGGCTTTGGCCAGTTGCTCGTTCTTGCCTCATTAACTGTGATGTCCTGTGGACGAGGACTCTGAGCAGCCCTGCTAAGGAGCACTGGTCCTTCTTGAGACCTGGCCTTCAATTTTGTATTGGAGGTCCCCAGGATGTGGGCAGAGCCAGCTACAGGTGACAGTGGTGACCTTCCCTCCCAATCACCTGCCCAGTGTTTACAAGGCCACAGATGGTCAAGTTCAGGAAGATTCCTCAAGCCCAGGGTTGGCCAGGGGTTTGGTGCCGGGAGGAGCTGTACCGGGGCTGGAGCTTGGTTCCAGGCATCAACCTGCCCATCACCCCACCAGTCCTTGGGTTCTGGTCCCCTACAAGGGCCACGGGTGCTGCCAGGCTCTTTCTACTGGTCTCCAACCTGACTGCCTCACAATTCCAGAAGATCCAAATCCAGGTGTGGGCAGGACTGGCTCCTCCCACAGGCTCCAGTGCTCTCCCTGGGCTTCCGGGGCTACACAGTGCCTGCTGTTAACCACCAGGCTCTGCCTCCATCCTCATGTGGCCTCCTCCCTCTGTGTCTTCCTTTCTTTTCTCTTCTGAGAACACTTGTCATTTGATCCCTAATTCAGGATGACTTCATCGTTAGATCCTTAATTACATCTGCAAAGATCCTCATCTGAATAAGAGCACCATCTCAGCGTATTAGGGTTGCTATAACGAAATGCCACACACTGGTTTACTTAAGCAGCAGGCGTGTATTTCTCACAGTTCTGAGACCAGGGCACCAGTGTATGTGGGTTCTGCGAGAACCCTTTCAGGAGGCAGTCTGCCAAGTTCTTGCTGTGTTCTCACATAGTAAAGAGCAGAAGCTCTGAAGAGCAGACTGAGGCTCAGAGAGGGTGGGTGACACAACAAAGATGGAATCGAAGCCCTGGTCAGAGTGGCTCCAGAGCACAAACTGTCTCTGTGTGACTGTCTTCCTGCCACACCCTGTCTCTGCTCAGTGCGTTTGACTTCTTGGGACTCCTTTTCCATGTGAACCAGGATGGCTGGGGATAGAAATAGTAGCTATACCAGGTTGAGTGGTGACCCCCAAATTCATGTTTGCCCAGAACCTTAGAAAGTGACCTTATTTGGAAACAGAGTAGTCCCCCTTATCCGTGGGGGGAACATATGCCCAGACCCCCAACGGACGCCTGAAACCTTGGGTAGTACTGATCCTTATATGTACAATTATTTTCCTATACCAACATACTTACGATAAAGTTTAATTTGTAAATCAGACACCGCGAGAGATTAACAGCAACTAATAATAACAGAACAATTCTAACAATACACTGTAATGACAGCCGGCGAACGTGGTCTCATGCCCTCTCTCTTAAGACAGATACCTTACCAGACTGTTCTTGCCCATCTCCTCGCGGTGATGTGGGATGAAGTGCTGGTGGAGGCATTAGGCTCGTAGTAGGGTCACATGACCACGGCATTGTGATTCTGCACCCGTTGTTCCCATCACCAAGAGGGCTGCTGAGAGGCTATCGGGTGGTCAGCACACACAGCGTGGATACGCCAGACAAAGATGATTCATGTGTTGGGGGGAGGAAGACAGAGCAACTGTGAAATTTCATTATGCCACTCGGAAAATCACAAAATTTAAAACTTATGAATTCCATTTAATATTTTCAGACCATAGTTGGCTGCAGGTAACTAAAGCCAAGGAGAGCAGAGGATAAGGTCTTTGCAGGTGTAATTAGTTAAGACAGGTTGTATTGGATCAGAGTGGGTCTAAACGCACTGTGACACTGTGACTGGTGACCTTACAAGAAGATGAGAATTTGGGAACAGAGACAGGTACAGAGGCCACACGATGAGGGAGGCAAAGTCAGAAGCATAGATTAGATGAGGCCGGAGGGCCCTCTGAGGGGGGCAGAGGGAGCACACCTGCCCATGCCTCTCCAGAGCTGAGATAGCACAGGTCTGCGGTCTAAGCTGCTGGCTTGTGGCTCTGTGTCAGTGCCTCACGCACTGTTGGGAAGGTCCTTGTGAACCCTTCATGTCACCACTCACCGCACAGGCACGCCAGCCCTACCTGCCCTCCTTATGACAGCCTCGCTTTCTAGACTCTTTCTTGGCTCTTGCCCTCTTCCTGTCCCTTCTTCCCCACTTTAGGGACCACCCACAGAGCAGATATCCTGGGTCTGACACCTGCCCATGGGAGTCCATCTTTTGTCTTAGCCAGAGCTGCCCAGCAAGCAGGTTGTCAGAGCAGACTTGAGCCCAGGCTTCCATGGAGATGCATTGAGGGTTGTCTTTTCTTTTTTTCTTTTTCTTCAAATGTTGCCTGAACACTGTCCCCTCTGTCTGTTGCTCAGGTATGCATCGTGCAGAAGCGAGACACGAAGAAGATGTACGCCATGAAATACATGAGCAAGCAGAAGTGCATCGAGAGGGACGAGGTGCGGAACGTATTCCGGGAGCTGCAGATCATGCAGGGGCTGGAGCACCCGTTCCTGGTCAACCTGTGGTGAGTGGCCGGGCTCCACGGAGTGACCCCTGTGTTCCAGGGATGGGAGTTATGTCTGCGTTCGTGCGCCCTCGGGGATCTTGTAGCTTACCTTTTCTGATGAGACCTTCAAGCGTGCACCTCACTTTAATTTTAATTCTGTTCTCTTACCTGATGAATCAGAGCTGAAAACAGATTTAGAGGAGGTGGTTTTGTGTGTGTGGAAAATATGTCGCATGTTACCTGAGAATGCCTAGAGCCTTCTCAGGACCGTCCAGCGTTTTAGAAAGTTGCACCCATCATGTTGAGGGCAAGAAGGAAGAGAGGTGGCCAGCATGGAGGTGCTAAATTCCAGGTTCTGAGTCTGGCCCACAAGGCCCATCATGACCCATGTTCTGGAACTTTCTCTGCACCCCATCCCTGGTTATTATTTCCATTTTAAATTTGCATTCTAGAAATGCCACCCTTCTGATGGTTCCCTGCTCCTGATGTCTCTTTTTCCTGAAATAGTCATGGCCTCTGTCCTCCATTGTCCCCTAGCCATACCTGTACATTCCTGGGGCCCAGCTGAGGAAGCCCTCAGGCCAGGGCCTCCCCCTCGTAGTTTCTGCCTTGCCCTGTGTTGACCTAGCAGCCTTTACCACCGTGCACCCCGACTATTGATTTACTTGGCCTTTCTGGCAATGCCTGCTTCCCGACAGCAGGGTGGTTTCTTGGAGCTCTGCTTTTGGAGTTTGACATAGCATCCAACAAAGGGGCTTCCTGAGCATGATTTGGTGAGAGGAGTGAGGCCCGCTGACTTGTGGGCCTTCTGAGCTGCAAGGAGACCTTCATGGGGATGTCTCCTGTGCTCCCTCCCCCCTTGCTTCTTACTGCCACCAATGGTGTCAATTGGTCACACCCAAGAGCACATTGAGCCTTGGGTGAGAGGAGAAGAAGAAGGAAAGGGAAAATCAAAGTATGCAAGGCACATGCCCCAGACTTTGGCATTTCCATGGGGAAAACCCAAGCCAGATGTGGTACTGCAGAATCTGAGTACCAATAGGTCTTTCTTCATGTGTCCAGGCAGTGATCCAACACCTCCACCATTTGGCGGGGGGTGCAAACTTCGTTTTGATTGCTGGGTAAGAGAACTCTTTTTAATAATAAATTTCTGAACAGAAAAGCAGCATACATTCCTTACAAAATGCAGAGGATAAAATATAAAAAAGCAATAATCACAGAATCCCATCACGCTCCTATGACTTTTTAGGCATGCAATTCTTTCTGTTCTCTTGTAGCAATGACGTGTGACTGTCTATTTCATGGATATGAAATACACATATTAGCAAAGCAACTTTTTGTTTAATTCTTTCAAATTAATGGTCTGGTAGGTGTAAACCTAACAAAAGATGTGAAAGACCTCTACAAGGAAAACTATACACTTCTGAAGAAAGAGATTGAGGAAGACTATAGAAAGTGGAGAGATCTCCCATGCTCATGGATTGGTAGAATCAACATAGTAAAAATGTCGATACTCCCCAAAGTAATCTACATGTTTAATGCAATTCCCATCAAAATTCCAATGACATTCATTAAAGAGATTGAAAAATCTACTAGGGGGCACTATTTCTTTACTGCAAAGTCTTTGAAAGTCATTTTTAACAGCTAGGTAATGTTCCACGGGGAAGAAGCGCATGAGCTATCTTAGCCTCACCCTGTCATCTGGGTTACTCAGGGCGGGCGGTCTCTGATTATTTTTGTCAGCATCACTTCTGAGGAGGTGATCTTTCTTGAGCCTAATATCTTTCAGGAGAGACCCCTGGGAGTGGACCCAGGGGATCAGATGCATAGTTGACTTGTCCATTGTGTTACAAAGGAGAGTTCATGGACTCTAAGATGCCCACAGATTAGCGACAGTGGCCTTCCACAGAGGCGCTGGGTAAAGAAGAAATTTCTCTGTAAATGTTGCCTCTAGTGACATGAAATTCCCATCATAAGCAAGAAAGGAGCAAACCCATGGCTTGATTTTGAGTCGCCTCCCAAAATCTCTGGGCTTCAATTTCCTCACTTGTTAATGGACATCATTAACTGTTTATTGCAGGTGTTTATAAATGTATGAAAGTACATTTTCTGTAAATGATAATACCACTCACTGAAAGAGGCCCTGTATACATGCACATGAATGTGTATGACGACACA
This sequence comes from Castor canadensis, assembly GCF_047511655.1. NCBI lineage: Eukaryota > Metazoa > Chordata > Mammalia > Rodentia > Castoridae > Castor > Castor canadensis. The sequence continues at coordinate 149,997,505 of NC_133394.1, forward strand.
TGGGCGAGAGGTAAAGGCATGATAAATACACACATGGTATGGCAGGCAAGTGATAGAAGGACACATGAACAGATCCATGAAAAAATAGACAATGACCCTTCAAGTCACAGGTTAAAAGGAGGGGGCACCGGTCCCCTGATCAGCTCTGAGTCCTCCGCACACCGTACAGTCAGTGCTGACTGAGTGATAGGGAGAGAGGCTTACATTTGCCTAAGCACACACGGGGATTTCTTGGCTCTGTCATTAAGAAGTGGAGCAGCAGAGCTATCTGTGGTCTCTCTGCCTCCCCTGTATTAGCTTTATTTTCAGAGCCTCGACTCCTGCAGCCCCTGGTACTCACTGAGCAGCCTCAGCAGAGGCTGCAGTCGAAGCTGGCCTGACTTGGGACAGGGTCCCTTCCTAAGACCATGGGGGAGGGGCAGGAGAGGGGGCCTCCAGAGTCTCATGAGGAGAAAAGGGCACCTCCAGAAAAATTCACGTGGAATCTGCTCCTGCCTGGTGCTGGGTCTCACTTTTCACCCATTCTGTCCTGTGTGGGAGTCCCCCATGACAGCTCCACCCTCTTCTCGGGGACAGAGCTGGCTCTGAACATCATCTTAACTGCCTGCTCCAACTGGATTGGTCCAAACTCAGCCCATCAGTCTTAAAGGGAGATGGTCTCCCACATTCACTGGGTACGATGTCACCTACTTAACTTCTTTATTCCTATCAGCTGTGCTCATTTCCTCCTATTGTTCTACCATCCCCATTTCAAAGATGAGCAACTGAGTTACACCACTCATAAGTGGAAGAGGTGAGACTTGAACTCAGGCTGTTACACTGGGTAACACTCGTAACCCCTTCTTGCCTGGCCAGTCCTCTCCACTGGCTTCTCTTTGCTGTCTCTGTGGCCCTTGCTGGGTGAGTCCTCGGTGTGGAGCTGCTTGTTGGGCTGGTGAGGACACCATGGCTTTGCATTAATCGTATGTCAGCGAATTACTATGCCCTTGGGATGATGTGTGACTCCCGCCTTCTCGTTATTCTTCTCTGCTGACACGCTCAGTAACTGGCCCAGGTGACGGCTGGCACTGATTAGTTCTCATGACAGTTTTGCATCTGAAGAATGAATGACTTGTGCTCCCAAGCCTGTGATAACCCGGCGTGAGTGGTCAAGTGCAGTACTTTCGACTGTTCTAAAGTGAAGCTATTTTGCCCTCCCTGGCTTAAGACATCTGGGGAAGGAAAAGGGAAAGAAAAATCCCCTTCCAGAGCAAAGGAAGCACACTGTTACAGGGAGCCCTGGGAGGGGAGGGAGGGAGAGGGAGGGAAGAGGTTTTTCCCCACTCTGGCTTGGAGTCTGTGCTCTGGCTTCAGATCCCAGCTCTGCCTCTTGCCAGCAATAAGACTATAGACCCAAGCATGTCCTCACTCACGTTCCTATGTCAACCCCTACTTCCAGGGAGACAGAGGCTTATGGAGGTAATTACGGCGAATGAAGTGATATGGGGACCCTGATCTGAAAGGGCTGTGGCTTTCAAAGAAGAAGGAAGAGGAGGAAGGGGGAAGGAGGAGGAGAGTTGGGGTGGGGGCAGGAGAGAGAGAGAGACAGATACCCTGAAGACACAAGCAAGAACATTGTTGTCTACAAGCTGGGGAGAGTTGTCACCAGAACCAGAACCTGGCTGTGCCATTCCCCTGGCGTGGGAGTTCCAGCCTGCAGCACTATAAACGATATGCCACCCTGTTCATGGTGTTTGTGTGGCAGCCAAGCTGACCAGCGCAGAGGCCTTGGAAGCAGGTGGTTTGCTTCTTGGGGTCTGTTTCTTATTTGTACAACACAAGTGAAAGGACAATGATGTCACAGTGGGATGACATGTAACAAGTACCCACTCATCTTGGCCACTTCATAAAGGCCTTTGTGATTGCCGGTGCCACTTAGCACTTCTTCTCTGAGGTTGGCTCTCGCTGGTTGAGTGCCTTGCAGACGGTCACTTCCATCTCTGCGCGCGGACTACCTGTTCTCTCATCTCCTCTAGCACCAGAAGTGAGCACCTGATGACTTTTAGAAGACAAATTCCGAGTTTTTAGCACTAAACTGTCAGCCTGAATAAATGTTAGTGGGTAGGCCCTTCCTTCGCATTTTCAGAGCATATGTTCAAAATTCTTTTCTACTTGTCTAATTGGCTGTATTTACTCAACTTGCTGTTGAAATGTTTTGTTTAAAATTGAGTGAGGGAGATACCTCCACCAACTACTGTCAAAACAACTTTCAGAGTAAGCATCTGGCACCACAGGACGAGAACAGACACCAAAGTCAGTGTAAATATTTCTCAAAGCAGCTCTGTTTCTAGAGCCTTCTTTGAGTGGTGATGGAATGAATCAATACACAGATGTCTCTGTGTCACTCTAAGACTGAATTCAAGTATGATATGTCTGATATATTGTAAGAACTTTTGTAAGTCCCACCATGTACTCCCCTACACAACAATAAAAAATGAAGTGAAATTATAAAAAGTACTCAAAGGCAGAGCTTCTTTGGCTGAAGCAGGGGACAGGGGAAGAGACTGGAGGAGGACAGAGATGGGAAGTACCCAGTGGGACCCACCTGATGCTGCAGCCCCCCGAAGTAGCTTTTCAATGTTCGGCCACCGTGACCCATCATCCGCTTGGTCTAGGCAGTGTAAATCTTATCAAAGTGCAGCTCTGAGCCTGTCACTCCTCTGGGTGAAACGTCACAGCGTTCCTCAAAGCCCACAGGATAAATGTCTATCTGTGGCTTGGGCTCTGGCACTCTGTCCAGCTCATCTCTTGACACTACCCCTGCTGCCTTCCCGGTCAGTTTTGCTGAAGCCACTCTGAGTGACTTGCAGTATCTGTGACAAGTCCTCCTGTTCTCATCTCTCCAGGCCCTTGCTTATGCTGTTCCTTCTGCCTGGAATGTCACGTCCCCTGCTCACTGTTCACGAGACCTCTGCTCTTCCTCTCACAGGTCATGAAGCAGGTGTTGGCAGGGCTCCCCGTGGGACCAGGCAATGTCCTATGTCCTAAAGGTCCAGAGACCAGGAGAATCGGTGTGGCTCCTGCCTTCTTGGAGTTCACAGTGCAGGCATCACCTCCTTCTTCGAGCTTCCCTGTGTCTTTCTCTCCCCCCATCCCAGCAGTGCCTGCTTCTGGCCTGTTCCTTTACAGGCATATCCACTGTGGTCAGCTGCTTCCTCCATTACAGCTGGCCAGCAGCTCCGGGAACATGCCTTATCCATCCCTGGCTCTCCAGTGTCTAGTAATCAATAAACTCATTTTTTTGGCTGCTCTTCCCAGTCTGTGATAGGCTAGGTGCTGTGCTGGACATTGGTGGGAGAATAATGAGCAAGTCTCTGTAAGACTCCATCTTACAGAGCTGACAGATGAGAGAGCACAAACGCATTGAAAACCACTCACAAGTCCTGCTCCCTTCCCTCCATCAGGGTTCAGTAGTAACTGTCCTTTGGTGTCCCCAAGATACTTACAAAATAGTGAGATTCCACACACCAACCATGCCTGGGGTCAAGCAGTATCCTGGTCCATCCCCAACACACAAAGCAGGAGAACAGTGGTGGGATTTTCCCAATTCCAAGTAGTGACATCATCAATCTGTGCTTCCTCCAGGATGGTCATCACCATGGCAACCTTCAGCATCAAAGGAAGAGGTGATGCTCTCTTGTCTGTGGTCCTTTCCTCACCCTTGCCTCTCCCCGATATCTTTGGCTTATGTTCTGAAGATACCACACTTCCAGTCTTCTCTGTATTGGCCTGGGGGCTGCTGTTCTGAAGAGGGCAGGGTGTGGACTGGTGTGTGAGCTGAGGGGTGTTCCAGGCTGCACTCTGACATTCGTCCAGCACTGTGTATGAGGGGGCTGCATGAGGAGCCAGAGGCCACACCATGCAAAAACAGAGCTCGGGGCTACACAGCTAGGTCAGAGGGATGGCCTGGTGTGTCTGGCAATGCTGCAGTGAGTCAGGAACGAGCAATCCACTGGAGAAGCCAGGGGACTTACCCTGTCCTATGCAAGAGCCGGGACTCCCTGGATGCTCGCTGGGTGCTCTGTCCGCCCCCTCCACCACAGGGTGACTCCACCTTGTGCCCATTTCCTGGCTGCTCCTCTTGTGTCCCATGTGTTTTTCTGTAACCAGACCTCTCCTGGTGCATGGATTATCCAACACATGCCATGCTTGTTCAATTGTAGCAGTGATGATAGCATTTACTGGTCACCTGTGGTATAAGGCTCCGTTTGAATTTTACCTCAGTCCTCAGAACTATCTTGCAAGGCGATGTGATCCCCTCCAGTTTACAGCTGGAGAGGCTGAGAACTAGGGGTTAAATTTTTCTCCCAAGGGTACAGAGCTCACAAGAGGTGGTATTGGGGTGAGAAGCTGGGCCATGCTGGAGATGGTTGACAACCAACTCTCCTGGGTGGAGGGAGGGGGACAAACCCTGGTTTGTGGTGTTTGCCATTTTCCAAGGTGGACCTACTCCCTTCCTGGCTCTTTTCAACCTAACAATGTGGTGTCAGCCAGTTTAACGTTTCTCAAAACTTAGCGATTGATTCTCAAGAGCCGGTGTGAGCAGACTCCCGTGTGGCCCTGCTAGACCCAAATCTAACACCGAGCCGGCTCTCTCAGCACCCAGCTTCTACCAGTCAGGTCCAGAGCTAAGCAAAACTGTCAAGATAAGTACACAGTGAGTTCCACCTTCAGAGAGGAATGGTTCCCACCTGAGAAAGAGGAAGTACAGTGACTGCACACTCAGCAAGGTGGTAGACGCAGAAAATGGCCCTATCGAAGAAAGTCATAGGTGCATACCCTTGAAAGCCTCGGTTTTCTCATCTGTAAAATGGGGAAATGCCTCCCATCTTTCTGTGAATCGTGAGGTTCAAATCAACTGAGACCCCCGGAAGTTGTAATTTGTTGGAGGGACCTGCATTATTATACTTCCTGTGAGAAAGCCTGAAGTATAAATAATACTGCCAATTTATAAGAATGAGATGGCTGGAGAGGCAGTGACTGTGCACACAGTCTGTGGACGTTCAATGACCATGCAATTTGGTGTTGAGCTCCTAGACAGAGAGCCACAAAACTGCATTAGAATGTAAGCCGTGTTAATGGCAGCTTTCACCTTGAAGTGGGGCCCTTGACCCTGAGGTTTGAAAGTCACATAGCAGCCCCCACAGTCCCCACCCTCTCCTCCACTCTCTGTTGCCTCTGCCTGCGGCAGTTGTCTCTGGATACCTGCAGGGCATCTCCATACCCTTTTCCAGGTCATTATCAAATATTACCTTCTGTTTGAGGTCTTGTCCTGCCCACCAGCTAAAGCTACAAGCACCTGCCCACCTTGGCACCAACCCACTTCTATGTCACAGTCCTTTCACCCGACAACACACATTCTACCTGTTTATCTTGTTTTTTCCTCCACTTGCTTTCTCTCCACTCGTGCACACCCTCACGCACGCATGCACGCACAAAGGAAGGTGTCTCTGGTACGGTGAGAACAGCTGTCTGCCTTTTTAAAGTCGTTAGAGAAGATTTAGGTTCAGAGCAAAACCAGGAGGAAGGTAAAGAGATTTCCTTACATATCCCCAGGCACACGCACAGCCTCTCACCACAGTGGGACATGCATCCTGATCTGTGAGCTACACGTCGTTCTGCCACCCAGAGCGCATGGCTTACACTCGGGCTCACTCTTGGTGTCTCCGTGCTTTGACGGACGTGTAATGATGTGTGTCTGCCATGGAGTGTCACACAGAGCCCTTCCACTGCTGTGAAGTCCCTGTTCTGCTCCTCCTCCTTACTCCTGACAACGTCACTCTTTTTTACTGGCTCCATTGTTCTGCCTTTTCCAGAGGCGGGTTGTGCAGTAGCCTTTTCAGACTGGCTTCTTTTTCTTGGTAGCACATGTTCAACTTTCCTCCATGTCTTCCAGAGCCTTGATAGCTCATCAGTCAATAATACTCCCCTGTCTGGACGGGCCTTTGTTTGTTCTGTCCACTCCGCTGCTGAAGGCATCTTGGTTGCTTCCAAGTTTTCTGCTGCTAACACCTGAGTGCAGGTTTTTGTGTGGAATAAACATTTTAGCACCTTTGGGTAAATATCAAGGAGCAAGATTGCTGGATCACACAGTAGGATATATTTAGTTGTGTAAGAAACTGTGAAACTGTGGGGCATCCAGGGGCTCACACCTGTAATCCCAGCTACTCAGGATGCAGAGATTAGGAGGATCATAGTTCAAAGCCAGCTTCAGCAAACAGTTTGCAAGACCCTATTTTGAAAAAGCCCCTCACACAAAAGGGCTGGTGGAGTGGCTTAAGGTGTAGGCCCCGAGTTCAAGCCCCAGTACCGCAAAAAAGAAAAAGAAGCTGTGAAACTGTCGTTTGAAGTGACCGCCACATTTCGGATTCTCTCCAGCAATGGCTGTGAGCTCTGTGACCCCACATCCCGGTCAGCGTCAGGTGTAATAGGATATGGATTTTGATGAGTAGTGCTGTCTTGTTGTTGCTTTGATCTGCACGCTGTCTGCATCCTCCCCGCTCTATTTCTGGCAGTCAGAACCATGTCTGGCATCCAGTAGGTGCTCAGTACATGCTTGAGGAGCGAATGGGTTGAGTGAATGAAAGTCTTTGTGCCAGTACTTAGGACAGTGCCCGGCATATCAGAGCACTCTGTGGCCAGCTCACTTCGTTCTTTACTCACACTGACCCACACTGAGCTGAAACCAAAACCAAAATCAAGCCCTGACTCCTCCAAACTCAGTGCCAATCATTCTGTAACCTGTGCATAGACTGAAAAACAGCATTTCAATCCCAGACCTCTGGTCCAGAGTGAGCGTGTGAAGTTAAGGAAGGAGACAGCATTTTACATGTGAGCGGATAACGGTGGTGCCCATTCTCACAGCCAGCATTCATTAAGCACTTACTGGATGCCTGGACCGTGCTATGTTCACAGCACCATCTCCTCATTCTGCACGGAGGCCATGGCAGTCAGGTGTGTTTGCTACTCCATGTTGCAGAAGAGACAACCGAGCCGAGGGAGGGTCAACGGCCCATAATTGAGTGGTCCCTGTGTCCCACGGTGGCCTCGTGTGCTCTGCCACCAGCGGGGTCACAGTGCACACTTATTAAGCAGTGTTCTAAGTACTGATGACTTGTGCCGAGCAGAAGAGATGTAAATACACCTGCGTGACGTGTCCGCTTTCCCAGCCTGGACGGGGACACTGCCCAAATCCAAGGGTTCTAAACTCACCCATGATTCAGAACTGTGGCAGGTGCAAGAAGGAAATGCTAAGCTTCTGACCCTGTGGAGTGAGGGGACCTGGATTCCCTTTGAGGAAGGAGAGGCTCCCAAGGACAGCCATCTGTGGGGTTTTGTGACACTGACACTCCCAGCAGATCTCCTAGGCAGGCGTCACGGCATACAAGGAGACCAGGCTCAAACACGCTGAGTGATTGTGGCCATTCAGGCTCCCATTAACAGAGGCAGAGCTGGAATCCACAGCCAGCTGTTTTGTAGGGCCTGCAAGTCACTGGCCATGCCTTTGCTTCCTTCCTGACACAGCAAGACTTGTCTGAAATTATTTAGGAATTTCAGAGTCAACACAGACCCAGCCTCTGGGACTTCCTCCAGTACCTGGAACCTTGGTGCTGTTCTCTGGGCCTCAGTTTCTGACTTCTCAGCTGTGAACTGAGGCTTTGGGCTCTGACCCTGGCTCCTCTGGTTCCCACAGAGCTTTGGGGTCACTTTACTTTGGCTGGCGGGTTTGAAGGAGTGGGGAGCAGGCTCCGATCTGCCTCATTCAGTGTTCCTTTCCCCACAGGTTGGTGCTCTGTGTTTGATTTTATTGAAGGAAGAGCGGTGGCTCCTGTGCACATGGTTGTTTTGTTTGTTGGTTTTGTTTTCATTCTGGGGATGGAGCTACAGGCCTCTCCCACGCTGGGCCAGCACACTACCACTGAGCCGCACATCAGCCCATGTCACACATTGTGACCTCCAGTAGCCTTTCTGGGCTCCCTGGCACAGTGAAGCTAAGATGTGGCACAGCCTCCTGAGCAGTGGCCCAGGCACAGCTAGATTCCACAAGCAGACAGACGGCTCGGTGTGTAGGACCAAATGAAAAGGAGAATTGTAGGGGAACGAGGATCGATGACAACTTAGAAATCCAAAGGCAGCAATAAGTGGTAGAGAAGTGTCCTATCCCAGTCCTGTGCTCCCAGGCCAGTGACAGACAGACTGGGGATAAGGAATGAGTGAGAAGGGGTGCAATGTGTGTGGCTTTTGCTTCCCATCCCACAGGCCTCCCCACTCAACCAAGCCTGTCTGTGCATCCAGATGCAGACTCAGGCCCGACAGCAGAGACACACAGAGTGCAGAAGGGAGAACCTTTCTGCTTCCAAGGAGGCAACCAAGATTATCCTGAGCAAAAAGTTGTGGAGACCCCATCTCAACAAACAATCTGAGCATTGGGGTTCACTCCTGTCATCCCAGTTAAGCATAGAGAAAAGCACAGTCAGAGGCCAGCTCCAGGCAAAAAATGTGAGACCCTGTCCAAAAAATAACTAAAGCACAAAAGGGCTGGGGGTGTAGTTCAAGTGGTAGAGCACCTGCCTAGCAAGCACTAAGCCCTGAGTTCAAACCCCAGTATCGCCAAAAAAGGAAAAAAGCATAAAGGCTGATTTGATTCGTGGTTCTGGAGTCTCGGTAGTCCAGCAGCACAGGTGTGGCATCTGTCTGTCGAGGGCTTTCTTGTTGCCCCTTAACATAGCAGGGGAATCGGTGGTGAGAAAGAGCAAGCCACCGATGCCATCATGGGGCCACCTCATGACCGCATCTAACCCAGTTACCTCTTGAAGCCTCACCTTCAAATACCACCCACCTATGCGTTTTTGGATCAAGACTCCAACACATGAAATGTGGGGACACATTCACACCTCAGCCCCACCACAGGGGAAGTGCCAAGGTCCAGCCTGTGACATCCTCGTGTTCCTACCCTCAGCCCCAAGGTTGGTCCCCATCCATGGTCCCCTCCTTCCCTTGCTACCACTGTGGAAGACAGTCCCCAGCCACTGCTCTTCCTGGGGCTCAGCTGCCCCTCCTTGAGAAAGGAGGGCAGAAAGTGGGGCCACGAGGTAACGGGCATGGGGAGGGCATTTCTAAGAGCTCTGCAGGCCATGGTTCCCTAGGTACCTCAGGCCACCTGCTCTCCATCTGGCCCCACGTGGAGCCCAGCTCCCCGCTGTATCACTTGTCTCTGTCAGACGCCCCCCACCTCCACCTCGCAGCCCTGTCCTGCACAGATTGGGAGCCTCAGGCCATTGTGGGGATTTGGTGTTTGAACGCATCTGTCTGACTCCAAAGCCTGAGCCTTTCCCTCCACTTACCCTGCATCCCCTCTCTGGAAGCCTCCCACCACAGAGCCAGCTGCCATGGAGAGTGGGAACAGCGGGGGTGGGGCTGCTTCTTGGTGGCCCCTCCTCTCACTGGGTTTGCACATTCTAGGGGAGCATGGGTCCCCAAGGGACTTTGTCCCAGGTGAGGCTGGAGTTTTATTTCAAGCCATATTTTTGGTCATGCATGAAATAAGGAGAAATATCTTGGAAGGTGGTGACACAAGGATACTGCTCCGAACAGATGTGTGAGAAGGCTGCTGACGCCAAAGGTGCAGGTGGGGTGGTTGATATGTAGATATGAAAACTTACCAAGGCTGCGCGTTCAGAAACCCTGGTCTGTCCTCCCAGCCCCGGGATCCCTTGGCACGTGCTCACTCTCCTGGGCCTGGACAGAGTCCGTCCTGCTGGTGTTCCATTTGAGCTACAGTTTGTTTCTTCTTGGGACCACCCAGCTCCTGGCTCCATGCTGGCTTCCTCCAGCTGCCAGGCAGTCCCTGTCACATTGCCCTGTTCTACCCAGCCAGTCCCTTGCTGTGTCTGATGTTGATATGGCCGCTCATTTTTTTTTTTTTTTGCAGACATTTCCCCCAGGACCTGGATAAATATGAGCTCCCTGAAGTTGGGGTCCTGTTTGCCTTGCTCCCCGCTGTGTACAAGCATTTATAAAGTGTACCTCTGTCACAGTCACACCGCCCAGCCTTGTTAGCACCCTCCCTTCCCCACATCCTCTTTCTCAGGCAGCCACCTGCTCCTCCTGGTGCATCACCACCAGCAAAGGTGATTACCTACTTCACAGGTGATGTCTGAAGTCTGAGACACACTTGTACTCAGGGGCTTCACCTTGTCATATCAACCCACATTTTTAACTAATATGAACTTGATTTTTTAAATGCAGTGTTGCCCATAGGTAAAAAACTTAACTTCTGGTACCTTCAGTAGAAGGCAATCCTGAAAATGTATATCCTGGAACTTACAGTGTCATTAAATCCACCTGTCTTCCCAAGATTACACAGTTCTGAGCCTGTGCCCAGTCCACAAGGAGTGGGAAGGTGACAAGGACAGGCCCAGGATGGCATCAAACCAAGACTGTCCCTCCACACCATCAGGGTGGGCACTCCCTTGGAATGGAAGCCAGTGGCCTTATTACTCTACGCTCAATGGCATTTGATTCCACTCCAAGGGCCCCCAGTGTCACCTTGCTGGTAGCAGGGATGGAGCACAGTCCACATTCCCTGATAACACGGTTGCCGAGGAACACTTACTCTCCTCCCTTCCTCTCCTTCCTCTTTCTTCTTTCCTAACCAACAGTTTCATTCCCAAACTTACTTAAAGCCACTAATACATGTTTAAAAATTCAAGATAAGCTATATCATCACAAAGTGAGAAAATCAAGGGAAGAGTGGGTGTAGGGCATGGAGACACATCTGAATCCAGACAAGCACCCGGGTTGGGGCAGGGCAGGGCAGGGCAGGGCAGGCCAGCCCAGCCACTGCATCACCCTGGTCACGATGATCTGTGAGCCTGCAGCAATGGTGGGTCTACTCAGACACACTCCCTTCCTTCCATTCAAATCCCTTTGGAAACAGCAGAAGCCAGGACCTGTAGGTGGTCTCTTTCCATGAGCAGGTGGGCTCAAGAAATGCTCTTTATTTGAGGTTCTTTGGTCCAGACACCTGCAGGAGCAGGTGGGTGACAGATAAATGAGGGGAATTGGTGTGAAGGACACTAGGGGGTGGTGGGAACAGTGTCCAGCAGCGATCACCCTCGGGGGATGGTCCAAGGTAGAATTTGGGGTGGGGCTGGTGGGGGCTCCACCCACTGCCACCCACTGTCTGGCTGACCCTGTGTCATGACTTCTCACAGTCCTGGTCTCACTTTGCTACGTGAGTGCAGGGTGAACTTCATGGAGGCCTGTTTGCATCTTTAGTAGGTAGGGTGAGGGGAAGTCACAGAGGGAAGACTCTGGCCGCCCTGCCCCTCCACTCATTTCTATTAATCTGTGTCATTTTCTTCATGGTATATGTCACCATCAAAAAGTCCCGTTTTTCTCCATCACCAAAACAAAGGCACCATTTCTGGGCCACCAGATTTGAGCACAAAGAATTCACTCCAAAAATATTGGCAGAACGAGTGAATGATTGCACGAGGAGTGCTTTTCCTCTCTGCCCCCCCCCCTTTTCCCAGTGGTCACTCCTCTTCACTAGTTTCCTTCTTGGTTACACCAGTACGCTTGAGGATGGTGTCCTTTCATTCTTATTTTCTTGAGAGGTTTTGTAATGTTTGGAATTGATTTTGAATCATCAGATGCTCAGATGCTTTCCTTGAAAACAAACCTCGGGAAACAGGGTTACTTGGTAAATGCATCAACAGTGTCTACATGAACCCTACCTGTGATAAATCCTACTTCCTTGTGATTTCTGGTGGAGCACATGTTGCAATTTTCAACAAAATGCAATGATAATTAACAACAGCACCTGAAACTCCCCACATTCCTTCTGCGTGTCCTTTTCCTTTCCACGTGCTCCACGTGGCTCCCTCGAGTCAGCCAAGCCACCTCTCCACGAACGCTATGCAAAGCGAGGGCATGGTACCCAACACTGGGTAAGCCTCAGTCAGCTCTTTTAGTAAAGGCCCACTTTCTCTGCCCTCCTGATTGCATCCTGAGAGTAGAGATTTCTAGATGTCAGTCAGTGCTAGGGATCAAACAGCTTTTTGAAGCCACTGTGAAATTGCATGTTGGAATTTGCGCCACTTGACAAGCCATCTGTTGGAATGCTTCTTTTGCCACCTTCTTACCAGCTACTGTGCTAATTTGCTGGGGGGAGGGGAATGGTGCCTTATTGCTCTTTCTAGTCAAGTCTGATTCCCAGCAACACCGGCAATGTGTCAGAGGATGATTGGCCATGTGTTCTACCAGGTCTTTCCAAAAGGATATTTGAGTGGGGTCCTGGAGGACGTGGAGGAGAAGCTACTCTATGTCACTACACAGGAGTCAATCAATGATCCATCTGGAAGGACTGAAATGGACCCTCCGGTTCCAGCCAGCACCTTCAGCCACATGCTCCATAGTTAGATCTGACGTGATGATGTCACACTGTATCTCCAAGAGGCAGAAAAGAGGAGGAAAGATGTAGCCGGCGGAGGGACCAGTGTGCACATGGGTGCGGGAACTTGGCTTTCACGCCACACCAACACTGAGCTTCTACTTGGCAAGTAGGTGACTTGGGAGACAAGGACTGATCTTGGTGTCGGGCTGGTATAAAATCACTTCTGGGGCTGACAAAGTGGCTGCCCAGCACGCATGAAGACTGAGTTCAAACCTCAGTACCACCAGAAAACAAAAAAAGACTGCTGGGGTGGGTAGTGTTTAGTCAGTCTTTCCTTCCGAATTATGCACTTCTGTGTGAGGAGTGGAAGGGAAAATCAGCCTACACCCCTCTGGCAATTTCCATCTTGTCCACACCCTCAAGGCCTGCTCAGAAGTAATGAGATTTCAGATGAGCCAGGAGCACAGGGTTTGTGGCTGGATGTCAAACCCCAGGGAGTCCTGGGCTAACAGATGTCCTTTATGGGACATTACAAAGCAGACGGGTGGCTTAGGCTGCCCTTCTCTACTCCAGGTCCAGCTAATGAAACAAGTATTGTTTTAATTAAGGCAGCAATGTGGTTATTTGCACAGAAACAACCTGAGTGAGGCAGGGCTGTGCGCGTCAACACAGTGCAGGAAGCAGAAAGTCTAATAAGGTGTAGATGGAGAGGTGCCTCCGGGACTTGTTTTAATGAATATATTAAGTGCTGTCATTAGCATATCTTTGTTGCTATGTGACTGTGGACTTCTGAGCATCTGAAAACCTATTGGTACCCATGTGGTTTTGAACTGGCATCTCCAATCTTGCTAACATTGTAAATCCGCCTCTCAAATGCTTTCACTTACCTCTCTAAATTACCGCAGGCTCCAAATGACTGTGGCTGATTTCAGTAAGATTTTATCCGATCTCTTTAAATTAAATTTTTTTCACCTCTCTTTTGGTTTTCCAAATTGCTTGAGCTTTCAAACGTTATCAAATCAGCCAGTTTCATGTTGTATTCTGCAAACACCAGCCTCCCCTAGAGTCTCCAGCACCAGGTGGTTCCTTCAACCATCCAGATCCTTGAATGTGCTGTTCTGTTCTTCAGAATTTCCTGCCACTTCTGTCCACCCCACGAACTCCTATCTGTGCCACAAAACCCTGCTCACTGCTCCTGTGCAAAGCCTTCTACAGTTCCCCATGGGGAACTGCCTTTTCTTAATTCAGTGCTTAAGAAAAAAAAAATCCCACTTTTTCCTGGTGAACCACAATGCTTCCTTCTTTGTGACAAGGAAAACTGGGTGTCTGGTGGTGTCAGCCAATGTGTTAGAGGCCTGAACCCCAGGGAGACCCTAACCGAGGTGGTAGTCTTAGTGACAGGTCTTTGGGTCACAGCAGTGTGCTCTTGAAGGGCACTGGGTCCCTGCTCGTTCCTCTTATCTCTTTCGCTTCCTGGCCATGAGGAGAGAGGTTTTGCTGCACCACGACTCCTGTCATGAGGTACCATGACACCACAGGCCTGAAAGCAACACGACCCACTCATCGTGGCTTGGAACCTCCAAAATGGTGGGCCCAAATAAACCTTTCCTCTTCATAAGCTGATTGCCTCAGGCATTTGGTATAGTGATGGGACGTGACTAATGCAGTCATCCTCAGCTTTCCAGCTCTGGCCGGAAGGATGCTCCGAGCCGGACCACATGGAGAGGCTGCCTGGTGCCCTGGGCACAGAGACCCGCAGGCAGACAGGCTTCCGTTCAAGTCTCAGGTCACCAGCTGCAGGACATCAGAAAGCAGATTGACGCCTGGCTCTCAGATTGAAGATAAACGTAATGAAATGACAAGGCCTGACAGCCTTGCCGTGGTGACAAGTCTCGGAACTTCTGGCTTTGTTTCAGATCTGCGTTTTTTTCCTCTTCTTTTCCATTGCTTTGCTTCCTGCTTGACATTATAATCCCTCAGTTTGAAATCTCTCCATCTGTTTTTGTCATCAATTTGTTTTTAAGGTGATAGTGTGAGCCGGCTAAGTCATTGGTGGGACCAGCAGAGATGACTGGACTTGAGCACTTCTGTTTTTAAAATGGCTGGCTGTCTGCCATGCTGTTGGTAAAGGAGTCTTGAAGCCCAGTTCCTCCCACACAGAGCCTTCTCCAGGGCTCGGGCAACAGGACAGGTCCACAGGACCCGCACGGCAGATGGGACAGCCCTGCTTTATTCACGTATTGGCAAACACCCCACACCTCACTGCACCATTCTGCAAAAGCGGGTTTGGAGTACTTGGCATGGGCTTCAAATAGAACTTTCTTCCTCCAGCTCCGATCTAGCAGTAGAGATCCAGGACCCAGATGTAGCTGTGCAAGTGAGAGCTGTGGTGAGAACTCACCCAGGTGCCTATGGAGGTCTGACTTCCTCCACACCCCATCACCAGGCCACAACATGGACTGAGACCCACTGATGGGGCTTCCATTCTTCTGAGCCACCAGCCAGGCATCGGTTATTGGAGAGCAACCCAGGTGGTACATGTGGAATGGTCACAAGAGCAGAGGCCAAGCCTCGTCTCGGACTCCTTCATGGGGGATGAGCCAGCTGGAAAGTGCATGGAGGTTTGCTTTGTTACGCACAGGGCCACGCCCACTAGTAAACACCTCTCAACGAATAAATGCCAGTCCCTGGTCACTAGTGGGTCTCTCCTCCCTTAGGGGCTCAGCCATTTTCCTTCTCTGCACGATCTTGGAGTGAGGAGGAAAGGCAGCTGCATGTCCCTGCACCTGTGGCTGACACTGTCTCAGGGCCCAATATCATCCCATCCAGCCCAGTAGAACCTCAGCTTGTCCTAGCCAGCAGACAGGCAGGGTGGCCTCCATGAGACACAGCCATGCCTGGCTTCAGGAAATGTCCTTTTAATGTCCACATGCAACTCAGCAATCGGGGAGCCAATTGTACACCCAGTTAGTGCACCCCACTTTTTTGGCAGTACTGGGGATTGAACTAGGGGTTTGCACTTGTGAGTCAGGCACTCTACCACTTGAGGCATACCTTCAGCCCGTACCCCACTTTTAAAGCATGGGGAAGGCAACAAAAAAAAAGCAAAGTGCTCCTATTCGGGGAGCTTGGGGGAGAGGCCAGTGTGGCCCCCATCTTCTGTAGCTTGAACTGACCAGCAGGAAGCATGAGCTGCCTATCCCTGTGGGGATGCAGCAATCTGCAGGTGTGACACCAGCACTTCAACCCAGGGCTGTGGCTCCATCCCCTCCCAATGTCTGTGATTTCAGGGCCTTCTGGGTACGTTAACCAAGATGCAACTGCTGGTGATCCTCTCTGGCCATGGACAGCTGAGTGTGCTGCTCATTCACAGGATGGCACTGTCAGGGAAAGTTTGCTTATTAACTGCAACTGAGCACATGCTCTATGGGCCACAGTGCTTTGGACAGGGGAGCAAATCCCAGCTGTGAGAAGGTGACAAGGACTTGGACTTTAATAAGTGAGAAACCTGAAGTGAAATTGTAGCTCTTCCTCTTGGAAGCTGTGTGATCCTGAACAAGTCAGCCAACCTCTCTGGCTTCCATTTCACTCCTCTTGAAAAGAGGGAGGTATTTCTTATTGCTGTAACGAGCAAAGTGAACAATGTCCCTTGTAGCCTACTCAGGACACAGGAACCCACTAAAGGATCACCTCTCCACTCCATCTTACCCCAAATCCATGGCTTTAGATTGTTTTTTCATCATTTTCCTCCCTGAAAGACTAAATTACTGGACTTTTTTGTTTGTGACATTCATTCTCTTGTTCATTCTATATAATAAAATTTTGGAGGGAGAGTTGAGACAGGGTCTTACTATGTAGCCTAGGCATGTCACCAACTCATCATCTTCCTGCCTTAGCTCCTGAATACTGGGATTACAGGTGCATGCCACCATGCCTGGCTGTGTAGTAAAACATTTCCACATTCTGTTCCCACTACCTGAAAAGCACCTCTCCCCACTTCACTGTCCATGCAACACATGCTCACATCTCTGTAGCACTTAGCACTGTTGTGACCTTTGGTGGGTGGACCATTCTTTTTTTTTCCCATGGCAAACTCCACAAGGACAGGACCAGGTTCCTTTGGTTCTCACTGTGATCTCTTCAGTGTACACTGTATTGCCTGGCACACAGTAGGTACTCAACCACTGTTCATTGCAACATAGAGGCTCTGTTTTCCATTTCTAAATTTTATATTTTTATCCAAATCTATTTGTTCTCCTCCCAGAATCCTTTAGATCATTCATTGGGTTCTGTATGCCCAGCCCCCTCCCCAATTTCCTCAAGCATCACCTGCAGGAGTGACTGCCCACATCTTCAGAGGATCTCTCTTGCACTCCCACAGTCAGTGTGGCAACTAGCTGCAGAGCCACAGTGCCTGAGAGTCCACACACCCACCCAGACATCCCAATGATGGTGGACTGCGGCTGGGAGTGGCCAGCTCTCTTGCACTGCACTACAATGCCCTTGGGGTCCAGCAAATTCTGCCAAGGTTGGGAGCTATCTGACCCCTTCCTGGCTTCCCTACCTTGCTGGTCTCCCTAGTGAACTACATGCAGTGGAGTCCTCATTAAAAGACCTACCCCTTCAAGAACCCAACCAGGAAGACATATTGCAAGAGCAGAATCATAGAACTGTCAAGCAGACTGAGTCTTAGGTGTTGGCTAGTGAGGTCTCCATCATTCATTTTGGTGGGCATTTGTTGACCTTGTGCTCTGGGTTGGGCCTGGGCTGGGCTGGGCTATGGATGGGGAAACTGAGGTCTAGAGAGGAGAAGTGGTCACAGGACATATGAGTAGTAGTGACAAGACAAGAACCAGTGTCTACTGGTTCTTGGCTCTGGTTCTTTACTCTCCTTTCTGGTGGCTGTGGGTACTTTGCTTCATGCGATGGGTAATTTTATGACTTGACTTGACTGGGCTAAGGATCCCACAAAGAAGGTGAGACATTGGCTCTGGGTGTGGCTATGGGGGAGTTCTGGAAGAGGCTAGCATTTGAGTCAGTGGACTGAGTAAGGCCACTCTTACCAATGTGGTGGGCACCAGCCAATCTACCAAGGGCTGAACAAAATGAAAACTGAGTGATTAATTCATTCTCTTTTTGATCTGGGACGTCCACTTCCTGCCCTCACACACCAAAACTTTCTGGCTCTTGGGTCTTTGGACTCTGGGACTTCCATCCGCAGGACCCTGGTTCTCAATACTCCAGACCCCACTAGGACTTAGGCTATTTTCACTCCTGGTTCTCAGACCTGTGGAGTTGACCAGCAAGCAGATGGAAGATGGAGATGGCAGGATTCCTCAGCCTCCATAATCATGTGAGCTAAGTCCTACAAGATGATGAGAGAGAGAGAGAGAGAGTGCACACCTACATGCATAGTTAGAGCTCATGGCTCTATGTCTCTGGCGAACCCTTCCCTCTTTCTCTGCAAAGACAAAGCCCAGTCTAGGTCACAGGGAGATATGGAGGAGGGCTGGAGCGCCCGGGCCTGACTGGTGGGTGGAACCCCTGGGGCCTTTCTGGCTGGCTGCTCACAGCCTCCCATGGCTCTGGCAATGGCAGTGTGGTGTTCATCTTAGTAGATCTGTAATTTCAGAGATCTGGGCTGGAGGGTGGAGGTGACTGGTGAGGGCTGGGTGGCAGCAGTGGGTGGGTGACTGTGCCTGCATGTGTAGGGTGAAGCTTGCCCCAGGAAGACCTGGGATTGGGCTATGCCCACACCCTCTATTCTGGGCCTTATGAAAGAAAATCCATTCCTGCCTTGGAGGAATTCTCTCTCACTTTCTCTGGCCTCCCTTTCTCTCTCCATCAGAAAATTGGGATCACAAGGAGAGGGTGGGGACATGGGGCAAAGAAATGGGAAATACTTTAATTTAGACCTTTGTTCTGTCTCTACTGAGCTGAAAAGAAATATTCTGAGCACTCGGTGGTATGACCCAGCCCAGTCAATGCAGGGCCAAGACTTCTCAGTTTGGAATTGGACCAAAAAGTTTGACAGTACTAACCCCACAGGGGGGTCTGGAGTGTCCTTGGCTGCTTCCTTTTCAAGCCTGTCACAGTGATAGACAGCTAGGAATGAGTCGTGGTCAGACATCTTCCCATGTCATCGTGCCCAGCCAAAATAAGTAAGCAGGCATATAAATCAACAAGATAAGCCGTATTCCGATGAGTACTCTGGCTTTCTTCTCTTACGGTAGTTGATTAGAATCTTCTTTTGACTCCTGATCTTCCCTTGACAGAAGGGTGACCCATAGTGGGCAAGCCGTGGCTTCTCCCATGAGTGCGTCTACAGGATTCTCCTGCTTTTTTCCCCACTATCTCCTTGAAACAATAACCTGGTCAATAGCGGGTGGGGGTGGCGGTTATCACTTGGAGACATGACAACAAGGCCCCTCTTGAGCTAATCACAGAGGCGTGTCTTTTTGCAACAACAGTAATTACCTCTCAGCAGTGGTGGCTGGTGGCCTGGCAAAGGGCTGAGGCAGATGGAGGGCTGGGGAAGGGAGGCCTGAGTGATTAAGATGACGCATGGTGAGGCATGCACACAGCAGAGTGGAGCAGCTGCCCAGGGACTATGAAAAAGCCCAAGTATAGGACATTTTCCTAACCAGATCTGTGTCTGCTGAAATCAGACAGTGTCCACTAGAGCCACTCTGTGCCCACAGGGACAGAGACACATCTGAGAAGGAGCCTGACCCAACAGTTCGGCTTGGGGGCTGGGCCTGGTGTCCAACCAGCCTCCTCTCTTCTGCTGCCCTGAACCATTCTGCACTTGCTCCCTGTCTCTGCTCTTGTTTCTCTTCTTTCCACCAAGGCTGGAAACTCCTCAGCCAAGGTACCATTCTGTTCTCAACTTGGCCCCAATTGTTCTGATCTGTTTTGGATGCTTTGGGAGTTTTAGTCTTGTTGGAGTTAACCAACTCCAGTTCCTGGGCCAAATCCCAGCTGCCTCCATTTTTGTAAAGTGTTGTTGGGGACACAGTCACAGCCATTCATTATGTCACAAGGATGGTCCTATCATTCTCCAGTGGCAGAGCCAGGCCATTATGATGGAGACAGATGGCCTGGCCTGCGGACCCTGAAATAATGACTTCTAACATGGCATTCAGGCCTCCCACAGCTGTCTCCTCCCTCTGCCCTCTGGTCCCCCATCCTTTCTGGCTTCTTGAGAACCCTATCTCTTGATTTGCTCATGTCCTGGCACCTACCTACCCCGCACCTGAGCCTAGCCCAGGCTGGTGCAGCAGACCAGCAGGAAAAACAGGCCTGTGGTGTTTCTACCCAGTGGAAAATGGGGAGAGGCTGCCTGGAGTACTGTTTTGAGAAAGGAGGAGACTGTGTGTAGAAGAGGACGGGTCACCAGGAGAGAGGACTGTAGTCAGGCTTTTGTTCCCTGCCCTGTGGCACGTGTTGTCTCTCTCTGCACTCGTCCTTATTTTCTGTTCTTTTCTTTCCCACCTTCTCTACATGGATACTCCTGTGCTTACGATGAGTTATGATCCAGTAAAACCACACAAGTTGAAAATATCCCAAGTCAAAAATGCATTTAGTGCTGCTAACACTGCGTATCAGCCCAGCTGCACACAGCACGGCTGTGTCAGTTTTTCCCAGGTGATCACATGGCCTACCGCTCCCCTGTATCACAGGAAAGGGGCACAGACCCAAATTTGAAATTCGAAGTATGACTTCTACTGAGAGCATGTAACTTTTGCATCATCATCAAGTCAAAAAAGGTGAAGGAGAACCTTCAGGAGGCAGGGACCATCTGTACCATTATTCCAACAGAAACGTCTCTGAGTTGCTATTATGTTATTGGCAATGATGTATCAGGCAGGAAGGGCTAAGTTACGCTGCAGTAACAAAGTTCCCACTTCTCAGTGGCTTAAAACAACAAACGTCTCTTTCTTGCTTCCACTGCAGTATGTCCAAGCTGGGCTGGCAGGGAGCCATGTTCACCACTGTGATCACAGGTTGATGGTGTTTCTGAGCTCTGCCTGTGTCAGAGAGCTCAGGCAGAAGTGACACATGTGGCATCAGACACGTGACAGAGGTGATGAAGAAAACCCACAGCTGTGCTCTGGAGGAGGACCACATCTTCTGGACCAGTTGTGGAGTTCTTATGGCATACAGCACTTTGTGCTCATTCTGACATTTGACCTTACACCAACCATGAGACATTTTCCCATCAAGACTTAAGTGACACATTTGCAGCCACTCAGCATGGTGGGGCTTGAAGGTGTAACCCTGGCTTCAAAGTCTGAGCTCTGTGCCTGGTGCCAAAGGGGCCACTAACTCCCTACTGTGTCCCTGGCTTTGAATTCCCCTATGCTGCTTGTCAGTGAGGAGTCTTGGGACCTCCTAGGAAGCTGGGGTGGGGTAGGGGAGAGGATACATTTAAGAATCCACTGATCTACCCATGGGGGTGTGTAGCTTGGATCCTTAATGTCCCTAAAGGCTCATGTGTTGAAAGCTTTGTCCTTAGCTGCAGGTGCTATTGGGAGGTGGTGGAGCCTTTAGGAGGTGGGGCCTAGGTGGAAAAAAATTGGCTATTGGAGGAGGTGTGCCTTTGAAAGAGATTCTCTCCCTTTTCCTCTTCCTCCTCCTCCTTCCTCCCCCTCTCCTCTTCTTCTCCTCCTTCTTCTTCCCAGATGCCTTGAACCACATACTCCCCACCATGATTCTCTGCCTCACCACAGGCCCAAGTGATGGGGCCATGCATGGACTGGAAGCTCTGAAACCACAAGCCAAAATAGATCTGACCCCATTTTCAGTTACCTCAGGTATCTTGTCACAGTGACATGAAGCTGACTACCCCAGAAAGTAGGGGAAATACGAGAGACCCTAATTCTGCCTTGATTTCCCCCACACAGAGCCCATCTTGTACAGCTGTTTTCCTTGTGTCTCATCCATGATCACAAGGCCTCACAAGCAATCTTCATTCAGCTCCATTTTTAAGAAATCTTTTCTTCCCCTTTGAGAGATTCACCAGTAACTCACCTTCAGGAGATCCTTCAGATTTCTCTGTTTGATTTTCAAAGTCCTGCTTGTTGGGCGCCCCATCCCCTGGCCTCTCCTCTGGTGCAGTGCCCAATCCCAGCCTCCATTGCTGCTGTCACTGCGGTGCTTCTGTGAACACAGGGACTCAGGGCAGGGGAGATGCGAGTCTAGACCAAGACCTTGACAATGGCATGAACCAACAGAGGGAGTCACTGGAGGCTGTGTGAGGAAGTAAAGATTATGGATCTTGAACCGGGCAACCAGTGATCAAAATTCTAAAGACGGTGGTGGGAAGAACCATGGTGTGCAAGGGAGTGACCCAGGCAACTGATTCATCCCTGCTCTACCCCTGTGTTCCCAGGAGGCAGGGAACAGTCTTTTCCTCATCTTGTCACCTGTATCTGTGACTTTTAAGACAACCAAGCCTATGACACATAGTTCACCGAATTACTTGGTACAAGTTGTTCCACGGAGCTGAGTTGATAATGTTTTCTGATCTAGTTACCATAGCACACATGGGCTCAAGAAGCATATATAATACTCCATTCAACACACAGGAAGTACAGGAAGTAGATGAGATACTTTCATGACCTTGTTCAAAGTTGCAAGTTGAAGAAGAAACAGAATCAGGATGTAGTCCACACTGTCTACTTCCAAAGTCCACCACTTCCTCTATTCCACCGTGTCTCCAGGGGAGCAGGTCCCATGTTGCTGGTAAAGGTTAATGGCATGGTTTGGATGCAGCGGGACAATTCCTGGAGTGCTGAAATTGTGCCTCATTGAAGCACTTGCCCTGGAAAGCAAAAATGTCAATCTCACACCCACGGCTTAGCACATGTGCAGGAGAGCAGCCATTTCCTTGAAAATAGCATCTTGTCACAAAACGCACAATGTCACCAATGAGGCTCCAGCCTATGTAAGCAAATTCAGGCTCCCTGTGTGCATTCGAGTATAAGCTCGAGTGTGGTCAGGACCAAGTGCTCGAAGGCTGGCACAGTTCTCACTCAGCCCTGGGCACGGAGGACAAGCACCTGTTAACGGCACAGCTCAACAAGGCAAACGCGGGGCCCGACCCCTCTGTGGTGAGCCATGTCTTTTTTTGCAGGATGGCAGTGGTTCTAAGATGTTCAAGTCTGTGCCACTCTGGCCCTCAGTTTCCTCATCTATTAAACAGTTTAATAATGAGTGCTTCCTTCAGTGGCTTATAGGAGCTGAAATAAGTCAACTCAGTGGTTTATGTGTCTGTGAGCATTGTCATCATCACGACCATTTTCATCATTGTCACTGTGCAGTGAGTTCTCAAAGGGACTAACTTTGGAGTCTGACAGCCTGCAGTGGAAATACCCATTCACACTCATTAGTAATCTGTAACCACAGACAGGTCATTTGTCCCTCTGGACCTGTGTTTTCTCAATTACTGAGTATTTATCTAGTGCTTTCAAAATGTCAGGTGCCCTGATAAGTGCTTCGCAACAAACAAGTTGTCAGCTGCCAGCAACACCACAGGATGGAGACCGCGAGAAGGAGACCAAGGTTCAGAGAAATCACAGTGACTGCTCAGGGTCACATAGTCAGTAAGTGGTAGAAACATGTTCAAACCTAAGGTTTTCAGAGTCCTTAGGAGATTTGAGCAAGAGCTGAAAAGCATCCAGTGCCTACGGGGACTGGAGTACAGTGGACTGTGGTCACAGCTGCTTTGCAGCCTCCTCCTCCCTTCTCCATCCTCCTCCTCCTTTTCCCCGAGGCTTTCCATAGGATGCTCCTGGTCCCCTGTGTAAACCTCCTCAACCTCACCTCCTGCTTCTCCCCCTCTCCTTGTGCCATGTTCAACCTGGACCCTGATTCTCTAGCTTCCTGTCCTTGTCCACGCTGCCCATCTCTGCCCGGGCCAGTCTCATCTGGACTTTCAGCCCCATCATGGATGCTTCCTTTCCAAGAACACTTCTCTCCTGCCTTCACCCAAACTCAGCCTGAGTCGTGTGCACTTCCGTCCTCTCTCTGTGTGCACGCTGGACACCACCTGCATGCTATCCACTTGCCAGAATTCCCCTTCTTAGACCTCAGACTCCATGAAGGCAGGGGTGTGTCATATCCCCCACCTGCAATAGGCGTCAGAGGCTTACAAAAGCAGCTAAGTGTGCATTTCCTGCATTTTCCAATCTCCTTTTGGAACCCTGTTATATACCAGCCTGCAAAAGCTTTGGCCTACTTCTCGTGTACTCCTCTTGAAGAGCTATAAGAATAGTGGCAGGCCAAAGGCTCTGAGAAGGCCTGCACAAGGCTCCTCATTTTCATTTTCCATTTTAAACACACATTCATCCATCAGCCTATTTTCCACAATAACCATTACACCTCAGAACCCTTCCTTGGGTGTGTTGTGAAGCTCAGAAGATAAGGCCACCTGGCCTAGGGCTATGGCCACAAGACAGCGAGGAGTTGCCACATGGGGACCACTATCATTGTCACAGTCACGGGAAGTGACCCTGACAACAGTGAGGTGACCAGAAGCGCTGCCTTGCCTCCAGTGACAGAGTAAAACCTGCAGGAGGTCACAGAGGACCAGGGAGAAGGAGGCTGGGTGTACATGGACTTGCGGGACTCTGAAGAGAGAGAGGCAGAGATGAATAGCGTGATTCTTGGGGTCACATGGTTAACTTGTTTGTTTGGGGAAGGGGGTGCTGTCAAATACGGGGCATTTTGTATTTTTTGTTCCAGATTACTTGTCCTTTGTATTTGTTAATTTCATTTTTATTAGCATGACAATCCAAATGTTTGTGGGGCACTGTCTGGTCATTTGACCCATGCATGCAATGATGGGAGACATGATTTCCATTTGCTTAAACGTTTATCATTTATTTGTGTTCAGAACCTTCAAACGCCTCCCTTCTGGTGCTTTATAAAAGACAAACTAGGTTGTGGTAAACTGGGGTCACAAACAGTGCTAAATCACTAGAGCTTTCTCCTGTCCCACTGTACTTGGGTACCTGCTATCCAACCTTCCGCTCTTCCTCCCCACACCTTTCCTGGCCTCTCATGATTGCTACTTACTCTACTTTGGTGAAGTCAACTTCCCTGCGCTCACCCATGAATGAGACCATGCTGCTGTGTCTTTCTGTGTCTATTTGGCCTATTTCACTTAAAGACCCAACCACTTTGCCACAAATGACAGGATTTCATTCTTTCTTATGGCTGCATAATATTCCACTTTATACGTACAGCACATTCCCTTTATCCATTCTGCTGTTGACTGACAGCTCATTCGATTTTAGCTCTTGGCTATAATCGAGGTGGGAACCCAGCTCCTTGTATCAGCCTGCTCCCTGGCATTACCTCACTGACTCTGGGAGGGAGAGAGAAAAACCAAACACAGGCGAACATCCTCCTTCACAACTTAAAATGCAAGTCTATTCATTTGTACAGTAGGCAAACTTGCATTAAACTGTGAGCGAGCGAGCTCTGAAATGGTCAAGCGCTAGGCCTCCCTGAGTTTTCTTCCAGCCACTGGAGCTTCTGCAGTTTCGTTAATAAACTGCTGGTTATTGGGCATTTAACGGATGACTTCGTCTTCAAGACAACCTTGGGTATTCATGTCAGTACCTCCTTTCCCAGTGAGGAGAGACGCTGAGGGCAACGATTCAGGAATCCCCATGCAACCTTAATAATCCACCCTGCCCTGTGCAGCGCTGTCATAGAGGGGCATGGCGGTCTTGTGTGTTGCTGCCATCACACATGATGAGTGCATAGACACAGAGCTACTGCTCTCCACCGGCCCTCATCTAAGAGCCTCACAATTAGTTGCAAGTAGATGGGGAAACTGAGGCTCCATTATATTCTTATGGCACCACTGTCTTACCTGCGATCTGTCATTGACTGAAAAGACAGTAGGTGATGCAAGGCGTTTTGTGCTGCGTGTGCAGAAAAGCTTGCCTGACATGACATAGCTACCAAGGAACAGAACCAGGAGCATCAGGATTGATTGTCCAAGTGACGCCCGTGGGTGACAACTCACAAAACAAATGATCATTTCCTCCAGCTGTGGCCATGCTGTCTGTCAGTCACATAAGGATCTCTTGAAACATGATCCATGACTAGCGGTACTGTGAGGATGGTGCAGACTGCACGGCGGGTGCAGAAGATGCAGGTGGACCCCTGGGTCCTCTGAAGAAGACCCCATGGCTGCTTAATCAAAGCTAACAGGCACCCCGGAAAGTCAGAATGCCTGCTACATCCTGAGATTTCATCTCAACTTTCCAATTTTGATATCCGAGCAAAGGTCACCAGGCAATCTCCCTCACATTTGTCACTGTCCCTTAACACATGATATAATTGGAGTCGCTGTGCTGGCTGAGGGTAGGCTGACATTTTATGTGCATTCAATTTGGACATAAATGTCAGACTTGCCTGGGGTTGGGGCTGCAGCCGGCTGAAAGGATAAAATGCTCATGAGTGAGAAGGCAGCTCTTGAAGACTGTGGCAGGGCCAGCAATGACTGCGGCAGCAGCTCCCTTTGTCCTTTTAAAGCAGGTGCTCAGCCTCCTGCACTTGCTTATTCTGTCTACAAAATATATCCTCTCTGTGCCCCTCCCCAAAACCAGGCAAAACCCGAGCAGTGTAAATTCACTTAAATGTGTGTCTGTAGTCACACATTGCTTTTTGCCGAGGAGATGTCTGAGAACTGTGTCGTCAGGTGGCAAGTCATCATGAAATCCAGAGGTGCACCTGCAAGAGGCAGACGGCACAAGGCTCAGGTCGGCCACTCAGCGTGGGCTCTGGATGCAATTGCAAGTCACAGAAAATGTGGTCACAGGTGACACCTGCTCACATGGCCCGGCATGTGAGCTGCACAGCTGCACAGTCACCTTTTCTTGATAAGTTGAAGTGCACTCAAAAATATTGATAAAAAGGATAGTAATTGCATAAGCCAGCCACAGTCATTTCTCATGATAAGTGAAAATTGCAGACTGTTCTGTGATGGGCTGCATTGTGGGCTTTCCACGCCAGCTTCACAAACACACGAGGAATGCATTGCGCTACAACACCACAACGGCTATGGTGTCACTAGGATGTCATTGCAGCTATGGTGCCACTATGACTCCATGATGGCTATGACGTCACTGTGACTATGACACCACAATGGCTATGTCACTATGACATCACGGCAGCTCTGGCATCACTAGGCGATAGAAATTTTCTGGCTCCATTACAATCTTAGGGCACTACTGTCTTATGTGATCTGTCATTGACTGCAAAGTCAGGTGATGAAGACGTTTTGTGCTGTGTGTGTGAAATCTCAAGGCCCTGTGGTGAATCCACACCTCCATCTTCAGGACACCTGACGTCCATCACTTCTTTTCATTTTGCTTTAACCCTGGGGCAAATACTTGGCTTCTTCTCCTCCCTCTTGGGCCACCTCTGTGCAGTACAGAAGCAGATCCCACGGGCTCTCACCACTGATGGCCACCTGCTCCTACCACCAAGCTATCTTCACCCCTGTCCTGGGTATGCAAAAGCCAGCTAACAGTCTTTCTGCTTTCAGCCCCATCCCTGCTGTCCATTCTCCACAGCCATCTGTCGTGACTTCCAAATGGCTTAAGTCAGCTCATGTTGCACTACTTCAGAACCATCCATAGGAAAGGCCATGGTCCTTCCTGGCAGGATTGGGGTCTAATAAATAACACTGCCCCTCCTTTTTCTTGCCCTGGCTCAGACCCAGTTGAGAAAGAAACCCAGAAATGAGGCGAGTAGAGATGAAAGTGCCATATTTATTTTTGATGACAAGGCTGGTGACAAGCCTAGCACGGGCATTGACATGGGCTTCTGATGCACCCCTCTGTTCAAGGGAACTTCCCCAGAAGAGAACCCTGCCTCTGCAGTCACGTATGTCCCTGTCTCCGTTTGTCACAACCTTCCCTTCTGTATTCAAGCCAGTCGCACGTGTTTTGCAAGGCCGTCTTTTTCCTGATAGATTTATGCGAGGGTTGTATGTGTTGCCGGTCTTCTTGCAGTCTGCAGCTCGTATTTGCATTTTATGGTAATTTTTGAAAGAAGATCTAAGTTTTATTTGAATAAAGTTCAGTTAAAGTTCAACCTTTTTCTTTTAAAGTTAGTGTATTTTATATTTGCTTTGGAAAGCCCTTATCCGTCAAAGCCATCATGATATCCCCTTATATATTCTAATAGTTTGTGGCTTGGATTTTCACACTTGATTCTTAAATTTAAGCCGTGTCTGCATAGGGTATGAGCTGTTAA
Source organism: Castor canadensis (assembly GCF_047511655.1). Lineage (NCBI taxonomy): Eukaryota > Metazoa > Chordata > Mammalia > Rodentia > Castoridae > Castor > Castor canadensis. Next base: position 150,025,226 of record NC_133394.1, read on the forward strand.
TTTTGCAAATGGTGATATTTAGGACCAGAGTCAGTTTGTCCTTTCTAGACAGCCCTTTCATCCAGCAGCATTTGTCACAGTGGCTCACAGACAGAGGGTCCCCTTCCCCCAGGGACCAGTCATACTATGCACCATGTCCTTCTCTCTGTGGGTTTGCTGCCAGGTGGTCTGGTCTGCTCCTATGGTCCGTTAGTCCATTCATACTCTTCAATCAAATGACCTCATCACAATTGGATTATAACACAAAAGCGTTAAGTTAAAAATCTCTTGCGATCCCATGATTTTCCTGTTGACAATTCTTTGTCATTTCAACTGTTTTTTGCATATGTGTATTTTAATGTTCAGAAGAGATGGCATGTGTAGCTGAGTTTTCATTTTTCCTTAACATTACATTTGGGTGTATACTGCCCAATGTTCCTAATTGAGGTTTTTATTATGAGAGAGGTATGAACAGAGCGGTGAGGTTGAGAGAGATCTGGAGAAATCACAGAAGGTTGTATGTCTCTAAACTACTTAGTTACGCTGGCCTCTTCTTGTGAGCAGATGAACTGCAGCAGTACGTGGAAAAGATTGGACTGCCTGAGGATATGACATGAAGGCATCTGGGATTGGCGGATATGAAGACCTCAGTGTCATTTTCTAATCCCTTTGATAGGAGCAAGCCACATGCTTTGTGGGGTCATTGCTGACCTATTTCTTTCAAGAGCAAATACTGACACAAAGCCATGTGGACCCTTTCCTTCTGCAGTGGCTCAAGAGCGCTGAGAACATGGTGTCTGAGATGATTCTATGTTTAAGGGGTGCGTCCTGAACAGTGTAGGGACAAGGGTACTTGTGAGAACGCAACCCCTTTGTTGTTTTTTGTTGGGGACACTTAAGTCAGAACTTACATCTTTCCCTAGTCTGACTGCATGAAGGTCCAATGGAGTGCCCGTGGCTGGCCGCACACTGCCACGCGAGAGCGTGTCCTTTGGTTTCCAACACAGGCAGCGTCTCTCTTCAGTCTCCTGGGGGGGCTTCTTTGTTCAATGGGTGGCTTTCTACTTGGACTGAATCACATTCCTTATTTATTTATAGAATCCTCATTGCTTGGTTTCTCTGGGGTGGGTCTGTGTATATGAGTTTTGTCATATTTATTCAATATCAGATGTTGTTTTAACCAAAGCCATCCTGAGCAGGCAACATGGTGTCTGTGGGAGTCTTATGATGAGTGGGAAGGTAGAAATGCTGGACTTGACCTGAGTGGGAGTCCCCTCTCCAGGACTCAAGGCAAGGTGTACTGAAGCCACCTTGAAGCCTGAAGATGGATCTGCACAGTCGGGTGTTGTGTCTAGAGAGCTCTCTCTCATTCAAGTCCATTGGGTTTGGGACTTTCCTCACTGAGAAAACCCTGCAAGTCCCTTAACTGGAGTCAGTCTACGAAGAGTGCCTATGGCTTGGTTCTAGTTTTGTCTTTTGGCGTTGCCTAGCACAAGCCAGGCCTTTTGGAGTGTGGGTGCAATGGTATCATAGAGTGTGGGTGCTCAAGGTTCAGGGTGTCAGGATCACCTGGAGAGTTTGTTACAGCTCCGATTCGGGGCCCTACTTCACAGAGCTGGGCTGGCACTAGAGAGGCTGCACTTTGAACAAGTCCCCAGGGGAAGAGGGTGCCACTGGTCTTGGGACCACACTTGAGAATGGCTGCTAAATCAAATAGCATTCCTTTACCTAGGCACTAGGCATTTTTTTGGGTGCCAAGGGTGCAGCAACGAACACAACCCACATGACCCTTTTGGCGCTCGGGATTCGGAGGAACTTACTGGAATTATTAAAAGTGAGGTGGTTCTTCTGACAGAGAAAAGTTGAGGAACTCTGAGACCATTGAGTAGGGGGCCTCACTGAGCTTGAGGTCAGGGAGATCTTCTTGCAGAAGTGATTTGGGGCTCTGATCTGAAAAATGGATTGGAGTTTATAAGACTGAAAGGAGGAGGAAGGGGCAGGGAGGAGAAGATCTAGTGAGAAGACATCTTAGATGGAGCTGATGAATGAACCTGGACAGTGCTGGCCACACGAGACATGTAAAGACATCACCTGCCAGGAGATGAGGAAGAAGGGGAGGCTGAGGACAGCAGGTGCTTTCTGAAGTTCAGCTTGTATCTCAAGCTTAACAGGAAGCCACCAAAACCCCAGGAGGGTTTAAGCCAGATAGGGTGGAAATCCAGATTTGCTATTTTATAAAACAAAAATCTAATCTGGCTCTATTTTCAGGGTCTATCATTGTGGGTAAATAGAGAAGTTCTTTGCCCTGTGTGAAGGTGAGTGCCTGATAAATGTTAGCTCCCCGTGTGTGGGGGTGGGGTGAGGGTGAGGGTGTGCCTACATGCTTGTGTGTGTAACACTGCATCTTTTTAGGGCATCCATGTGTATGTGTGCACGAGGGACCCAGAAAACAAATAGTTTAGGCACAACAAGTCGAACTATGTAGCCAAGGGAGTGCTAGGCTCAGCTTCCTTGAGCTGATTACACATTGCCTTGTGGGTAACCTCTTGGCTCTGGCCCTTCCAGAGTACATAATTTAAACTGTGGATTAAATTGATCTGGAGGAGGCATAATTTTGCATTCTTTCAGAGTTACAGGCAGGCTCATGATTGACTGATATAATTTAAGGTTCATAAGAAGAATGCTGACCTATAGAACTGAAATATTTTCAGTTCTCTCGCGCCAGGAGGCCATTCTGCATTTTATGAGAAAGAAGGGCTGGGGGCACAGAAGGTAAATGCGTCCCTTCTCACCTCACTTGGAGGCTTGGCGGCAGGGAGGATGCAAGCGTGTTTGGGGTGTTGGGTGACATATAGCTTCAATTACAGGATTTGGTCCTTATACTTGTGGGGATTTCTCAGGGCAGGACGAGTGTCACAGTCATGTAATGTGACATCCAAGATCCATCTGACTGACTACTTTAATAATTTGGAGAAAATAAGATCTCGTCAACAGTTGGACTTGTCCCTGGAGCCTCATGTCCGCACTTGGGGAAGGGTGTGTGTCATTTCCCCTAATAGGATTTCTTTGGCAGGTCAGGAAGTCAGGAGGAAAAGAGCACAGCATCTATGAGGCCTGGGATGGAGAGAACCAGCCCTCTAGAGAGCCTGGGAAAACTAGACTGGTTGTAACCAGCCTCACAGGATTTTGAGACATAGGCAGATTTATATATCTCAGACAGTGCCAGCACATGAAGAATTCTTCTTAAAACTATTATTATTACTGCCCACCGCCTACTATTGTTGTCCTGTTTCCTCGTTTGATGCATCATTGAGTCAGGTGTCTTGTTATCCACCATTCTGGGCCCTGAAAACTGCTGAAATCTATGCAACTACTGTTCTGAAGTCAACAGAGAGGCCACTGTGTCCTGCCAGTTAACACAGTGATTCCACCTCTTCTTGGGAGTAGTGATGAGAATTTGGTGTCTATCTGAAATCTACCAAGCTGCTCTTTGATTTTAAACAATTGCCCTGATGCTATGTGGAGATGGATTGAAGGAGTGTAAGGAAGCAGCATATTTAGGAGGTCTTTGTGGTGCTCAGGAAGATGGTAGTATGTTGGATTGGACTTGTAAAAAGTAAGTGGAAACTAGATGGATTTAAGATCTTTTTTGGATATAGAGCCAGCCAGTATACTGGGTCTCAAGGGTAAGAGCTAAAAAGGCTGGTCTAGAGGACCTGGGGGACCCCAACATTTCAGAGTTCCCAAAAGAAGATGGAATCAACCCCAGGATTCTCACATATGGCTGCAGAAACCACCAGAGCAAATGGGTTCCCAGAACTATCCAGGGTCCTGAATTTTTCACTCCATTCCTATCCATCCACTCACCCACCCATCTGTCCATCAGTCCATCCATCTGTCCATCCATCCATCCATCATCAATCCATCCACCCACCCATCCATTCTTCCATTCATCCATCCATCCTTCCATTCATCCATCCATTCATCCATCCATCCATCCATCCATCATCTCCATCCATCCATCCATCCATCCACCAATCTATCATCTCCATCCATATGGCTTGCACCAGACACTGAGATACATACTAAGAGTACAATGATTAATAGGACAGGCCCCCACTCTCAATTAGCTCACGGTCCTTTTGTGGTGATTAGTGAGAAACCCCGACAGTGTGACAAGTGCCAAGATAGAGAATGCAGACAGGGGACACCTGCTTCAGCCCAAAGAGGACATGTGAGGTTTTTTTGGGAAAGGTGACCTTTGAGCTGAATATTGAAGGGGGAAGGGCAAGATTTCCACATTAGGATGAGGCAGGGAAGAGCCACGTCACACATATACCACTTGCAACCACCAAAACAGAACACAAAAAAGATCAAGTGACTGGAAGTGAGGTGGGAAGGCAGGGAGCAAAGCATCATGGACCTATGTGTGAGGCTTAGGACTTCAGATTCCGTCCTGGATACAGCGAGGAGGCACAGAAGGCATTTGGTGGGGTGGGGAAATGAAGTGGTTTGTGCTTTAGCCAGATCTCCATGGGAACGTAGAATTGGATGGCACAGGAAGAACAGAGATGGCAGGGAGTGAGAGCAGAGGTCTCTGCTGCAACCATCAACCAAGGTATTGACAGAGGTGAAGGAAAAATATGCCCTGTCCTCCAATCAAGCTGTCCTCTCAAATTAACAATTTCTCCCCAAGCTTCCATCCTTTATGGAACTTAATGGGAAGAGAGCTTACTGTGTCATCCTAACTAAAGGCCTTACTGGGTTTCTAAGTGACTGATACCTAACATCACTTCAGCCTCCTTCTCCACTGCAAAGAACTATCATATGGAAGGCAGGCATTGCCCTTACGGCACCTGGCCCTCTCTGTTCTTTAGAGATGACATTCAAGGACCAGTCTATGTCTTTCTCTTGGTTGCTTCCTGCCTCCCCAGGCTAGCGGGCTAAGCATCTACTCTGTAACCAACTCTTTCAGTGTTGAAGTTCCAGTGTCTGTCATCAGAAGGAGGTGATAGCCAGGACTACTACTTCCAATGGTAGCATAAACTCTATTCTTCACCTCGTCTTTACAGCAATAGTGCATCCAGGGTTTTTAGTGGGCATGCAGTCTTCAGATGTGAAGGAAGTAAAAGTGACAGGAGTAGGCATCTAAATTCCTTAGGAGATGGGAGATGAGGGAAGAGAGGGAGCCCTAGATAACACCCATGTTTCAGGTATGGGAAGATGGTGTCATTTGTTGGGATGGATCGTTACAGGTGATCAAACCTATAATTTGCCTTCTCAAGGAGAAAGACTTGGTGGAAAGGATAACTGGCTCAGCGGGAAACTGGGACTTAGCAGATGCTATCAGTGTTCCCTGCCCATGTCCCTCCTTGCTGGGAGCCCTGTCAAGACTTAAACAGGTCCTCTCCAATATGCAGTCATTGTCTGTATGCTAGCACTTAGAGGTGGGGCCTTTAAGAGGTGGTGAGCTGCTGAGGGCTGTGCGCTCACTAGGCAGGTGCTTTACCACTTGAGCCACTTCCCCAGTCCTTTTTGCTTTAGTTGTTTGTGAATTTTGTTGTTTGCCTCACTTTTATGCCCAGGTCTGCCTGGACCATGATCCTAGCGTTTACACTTCCCGTGTAGTTGGGATGACAGAGCACACCACTATGCCCAGCTTTTTCTTGGTTGGGATGGGGGTCTCTCGAACTTTTTGCTCAGTCTGGTCTTGAATTATGATCTTTGCAATCTCTGCCTCCCGAGTAGTTGGGATTACAGGCATGAGCCATCACGCCCAGTTCTTGTATGTGTTTTTTTCTAATAAAAATAAAAGTAAGCCATGCAAAAAATGACTGAGGGCCTCAAAGAGACTTTGTTTATTTAAGTGGGCTATAGCTACTAACATTTAGATATGAAAAGTGAGAAATTTAGAATTATTTAATGATGAATTCAGTTTCAAATAGTAATAAACCCTCTACAAAAGTAGCATTTTAATGAAAGACCTACTTTTTCCAAAACAAAAATATAGTGAGAAAGGGACATAGTTTTGCTTCCTTGCAAATCTCTGAAATATCTGGTTTTATTGAAATAGTAGCCTCGTATCCACTTCTGCATTTGATTTGATGCAATGTGATATTTTGGCAAAGTCTATGAAGGAAACCCAATTTCTGACAAATATGTAGTTGAAGAAGTGAGAAGTATTTTGGGAGGTATTATGTCAAACCCAATAGGTGGAAATCCCTTAAAGATGAGTTGCAATATGGAATCTGAAATTATGTCAAGAACTTTCCACTCTCAGTTGTACTACCCTCCTTTAGTTGGTCTTAATATTAAAGTGGTTCTTTCATCCATCTGTGATTTTGCCATAATCCATTGGTAATTTGGAAAATGGTCATTGATGTGTTCAGACCTCCCAAATGTTAGCATATTTCATTATATGATATTTTAAAATCATGTTTTTGATAAACCCCACTAAACTCATGAGAAAAGTTTTAAGTATGGTTGGGTAGCTGTCAAACTTGTGTAGATGACACAAAATTTTCTCAAAGTCTAACTTTCACTAGAAACCTAAAATGTTGTTATTAGCAACAAATACATTCAGATGTCTTCTTTGAAATGACGGGCTTTCTTTTTTCATCTTCAAGTTCAAAGGTCATTTGTTCTTTGAAAAAAAAATGATGTCCCATGAAAAGCAAGTAGTTCAGCTCACAATCCAATCACAAGTGCTTTTGTTTGGAGAGGCATTTTCAACAGAAACTGCCCACTTGTCACACAGAATGCTGGAAAGACATGCTCAAGGATGAAATAGTTCATAAAGTTAATGTTTTCTTCATGGTTTGTTGGGGACACTGGTAAGTGACATTGGCTTTTATTGATGAGTTTGTAGCGATGAGAAATCTAATGATGGGGCAGCTTGGTGCTTCCACTGTGACGAGTGCTGAGGAGTCACAGCATTCAACACCCACCACTGCATTCGCACTGTGAGTGACATATGTGACCCCAAGATCAACCAAGAGCTTCAGCAGCTGCTCAGCATTCCGGGTGTTTCAGCATCTCTGAGTTTGCGGCCAGTGATCCACAGTGAAGGTCTTTGGTGACTGGTTGGTGCCAGTGACAAACATGAGCAAGAGTGCAAGTCCAGTCACATCCACAGATCCATCAATTCGTAAGACAAAGGTGCAAATCCATAGCTGAATGGTTGATTCAGTCTTCACGCTTACAACTCAAACTTCAATTCCAAAGGCTGTTGCCGTGTTGGAAACTGGCGGCGCCATATTGCTTTTTCTGACTCTTCATCCTACAGTCTCAACAGTACAAGGCCTTCTCTCACCTCTGAGCTACCTTGTGCCCCTCAGCCACGTCTGTCACAACTCATCCTGACCCCTGATTTGGTGGCTTTTTCCTGTACAGTTTGAAAAGCCATAATAATGACTGGTGATCCTTTCTATATGTAGACATTCTTACCATCTTTGGATTGGATGAAATTGGAAAGTAGCACCTTTTTTTGGCCCAAAGGCACACAAAACAAACATGGTTGAGTGAGGACTACCATTTGGGTGACATGTTCTGAAGCAATTCTTATCCCCAAAAATTGTGAAATACTTTGGAAATACAACCCATGGTTTGAACCAAAAGAATGTCTTAGCAACACACAATTAGAAGGGAAAGTAGTGTTTTCCCTTTCTATAAACCAAATGCCAGTAAATTTTATAGGTGACAGTTGGGATCCTTATGGAATTAAGTAAACCAGGAAGTAACTCTGTGCCTTTTGGATGTTCCGTGCATCTTCAAGCATTTTGTTTTAAGAGTGACATTCATTATTGCTCATAATACATTTATATTCTCTAAGGGAAAGCATTGTGCAACTGCTGAAAGTTTCATTCCCCCAGTGCTCTGGTGGAAGATGCCTGGATTTGGAGATGGGGTCTTGCTTGGCTCCTTCCTTCGCCAGGGATCATCTTTGGCAAGAAGCTCCATCTCTGTAAACTTCAGTCTCCTTGTCTTGAAATGGGGGCTGTGCAGTTTGCTGGGCTGGACTGTGGGGAAAAGTGCCATGGGTAATGCTTTGCACACAGCAGGTACTGGGCAGCACAGGCGCAGTGATCACAAGCATGTTTGTGGAAACTGAATACCTAATTTACCGGTCATTTACAGGCTGTGTGACCTGAGGGAAGTTACCGAACCTCCCTGCGTCAATGTTCCCTCGTGTTAGAAACAAAATGACAATAGCGTACCCTCCTACTGTTAGAGAAAGTTGAAATGAGTTAATTTGTGGCAAGCACTTAGAGCAGATCACCTGGATTACGCATCAGCGTCAACCTAGCAAGCTGATCCAAATTTTTGTCCATGTGAAGAGAATTTAAGATAAACAGGTTAAACCTTAGCCAAATATATCAGAAACTCACCCTCCTTGAAAGGTTGCCAGCCCACTTGAAATAAATCCAAGTTGTACGGCAGCTTGTTATTTTCCTGGATAAAGAATTTGTCCTTGTAGAAGAGAGTTTTGTCAGAAGTCTGCTCCAGTCTCCTTTTGCTAAAAGTAGTCTTGAATTTGAACTTCTGATCTCCAACAACACTTCAGACGCTTAACACTGCCAACACCGCCAGGTCCCTTGTTGACTACCTCCTCCTAAAAGCAACTCTGCAGACATGAGGACAGAGAGGCTGCCAGGTGCAGAGGAGACAAGATGGCCTTTCGGTGCAGCCCTGGGTGTGGTCTTGTCCATGTCACAAACTGGGTCTTCAAAGCAAACAGGGAGAACTGAGTATCTGGCACCAGGGACGTAAGCAGGAGGAGAAAGTAACAGGATTTGACTCCAGAAAAACAAGGTTCAAGATAGCCAGGCAGTGACCTCAGGGTGATGACAGGGACAAGTGCAGGATCACCTGGGCTTCCAGCAGGTCAGCTGTTGTCATCAATGGACAGCGCCACCTCTCAGGGTAGCCTGTGTTGTACTGGGAAGGTCCTACTTCCCAGAGAGCTGGCCCTGCCTGGACAGCAGTGTGTCCCCGATCCCTGAACTTTTTTCTACCCCACCCCCCCGAATTTCAACCTTCCACCAGACATTCTCAGATACGGAAAGACCTGCACTAGTGCCTCCCTTCTTCCAGGAAGAATGAACTTTGTTCTTGGCTGTTTAAATGATTCACCATTTAAAAACCTAAGTAATGCAGAAAATGTACTTATGGTAAGAGTCCCAGCTTAAAGAATTTTCAAAATTCTTTGGAAATTCACAAAAATCGCACCCACATGTGATCACACTCACGCACAAGAAGGAACAAGAACAGATCATATGGGCTGCTATCCTGAGTTGGGTTTTTCCTTTTCTTTCTTTTTTTTGATGGTACTGGGATTTGAACTCAGGGCTTGTGTTTGCTAGGCAGGCACTGTAGTGCTTGAGTCATGCTTACAGCCCATTTTGCTCTGCTTGTTTTGGAGATGGGTATCTCCCTTTTTGGACCTCCATCTTCCTAGTTTACATTTCCTACCATGGCTGGGATGATAGGCAATGCCACCATGCCTAGTTTTTTCCATTGGGATGGGGTCTTATGAACTTTTTGTCCAGGCTGACCATGATCCTTCCTATCTCAGCCTCCCAAATAGCTAGGATTACAGGTGTGAGCCACCACCACCTGGCTTACTAACCTGGTTTTGGACAGAACAGGTCAGTTCTGCCTGACTACAACTCTACAGCAGGCCCCACATGTGTACCAAGCACACACAGCACTGTGACAGCACAGAGCCTTTGTGTCTGACTTTGTTCAACATTTTGTGTAAAATTTGGACAGACTTGGATTGAGGTTTGGTTCAAGCTGTGGAGCATCTGCCTAGCAAATGTGAGGCCCTGAGTTCAAACCCCAGTGCCACCAAAAACCCAAAATAAAAACAGAAAAACCCAGGACTTATGCAGACTGCTGGAGGCAGCTGTAGTTTGCCTTTTCTATCACCACAAAGCGTTCTGTTGTGTGAATGTGTCCCAACTTCTTTATCCATTCTCCAGTTGATGGAGTTGTGAGTCATTTACAGTTTGGCATTTTTTTTTTGGTGGTACTGGGGTTTGAACTCATGGCTTCGCACTTGCTAGGCAGGTGCTGTATGCTTGAGCCACACTTCCAGCCCTATAGTTTGAGGGCTATTACAATTAGTACCAGTAAGTGCAGTCAGGTACAAGGCTTCCGGTGCAAATATACATTTCTGTTGTGTCTAAACCCAAACATAGAACCTCTGGGCCACAGGGCGTGCTCCTGTCCAGCTTGGGTAGGTAATTGTGGGCAGTTTGCCCAAGCAGCTGTCCTTACACTTGTCTGTCGTTCTTTTCACCCTTTGTCATGGATCCTGCTGCACAGGAAGCTCTCTGATGGACTTGGTTTATAGGAGGGACACATGAGCAAGAGGAAGAAAGAAGATTGTCCAGAACCTTCTGCAATCCTATGCTGTCAGAAAAGGTGTTCTTTGGCCAGACTTGGTCATGTGCCCATGGCTGAGCCTCCCTGAGGTGAGGGGATGGCATCGTCTGATTGGCCAGCTGGCTCAGGCAGCTCCCAACTGCCCTGTGGATGGTGGCTGTGATTGACAGCTATCTGGGGGACCTTTGGGAGCCTCAGATGAAGACTTACACGGGAAGACACTCAGTACACAAGGAAGACACTGCAGGTATCCGTTATTAACGTCCTGCTCTCATTCCATCCATCATGGCGAAGTGTTTTCACACCCAAGAGATTAATAAGAAAGAACCAGCTTCTTAAATGAGGTCTCCAGGCCCAGCTGGATTTTATTATGAAGGAATTAAAAAACGTGCAGATATTTTCTCTAAGGGATGATCAGAAATGTGAAGACAACAGATCCAGGATGAGGGGAAGGACTTACTAGAAAGGATAAGGGAAGTGTGCGGGAAGTGAATGGGAGGCTTGCTGCGGATCATCATAAGGAGTGGTGGAGGACAGAGAAAGGCAGACAATGCCTTGCCAGAGGGGCCTTTCCTTGGTGGCCATCTCCAAGTGACCACTGCATCTGTGCTGGACAGCTGTGCTGCCAGATGTGTGTGCCAATGTGGGAGATTTAGAGTGAGTTTTCTGGTGAAGAGTCAAAGACACTCTCGACTAATACCTTCAACATTTACCTGGATGAATAAGATGGGAAGAGACTCGAAAAACCTGGTTCCAAATCAGAGATGCTCTTTTCCTTCTAGGTCTTGGTTTTCTTACTTGAAGCAAGAGAGTTTGATTTAAGATAACCAAGGTTGTTTTTTAGCTCACATCCCATAGTTGTGTGATCCTTGGATGAGCACGTGGAAGGGGGCAGAACAGTCAGTTGGTTTCCCTGTGGCTGCCATAACAAGTGTCTACACACTGGATGTCACAAAACAGCAGCAGTTCATGCTGTCCTAGTTCTGGAGGCCGAAGGTCTGCCACCCACTTGTCACCAGGTGCGCTCCCTTGGAAGGCTCTGCAGGAGAAGTCTTCCTTGCCTCGGCAGCTGCTGGTGGCTCTAGGACTCCCTGGATTGTGTTGGCATCACTTGGTCTCTGCCTTTGTCTGCCCAGCACCTCTCTCTGCTTTTCCTCTCCTATTTTGATCTCTTGTAAGGACATTTGGATTTAGGGTCCACCCTACTACAGGATGCTCTCTTAAGATCTTTAATTGCATCTGCAAAGACCCTTTTCTTCAATAAGCTCCCAACTACAGATTCCATGTGACGTTGCCCTTGACAGAGCCAGTATTCAACCACTGCAGAAGTTGGGAGTGACTTCCTCTTAAAACAGGATGTTTAAGTTCTGGATGGAAAACCTAGATTTGCCATGTCTGTTCTGGCTTAAATTCTAAGCCCAAAGCTGGAAATTTTACATTTAATTATGATAAAGTTCACCACTTACAATCAAACACTAATCTCCCCATCCCTGAGTGATGAGACCTGGCTTGGCAACAGTTCGTAAAATGTTTCATTTGACAAAATAATTGGCCCACACCATCAGTGGTGGTGAGGCGCTGGGCAGGCTTCTAGAGAAAGAGATGACTTACCTGTGTCCCTGCCTGCCACAGTGGGGTGGCACTGAGTAAGTCTTGTTGACTGACTATTGAAGAGCCTGACTAGTGGCAGACACAGACATGAGCACACACTCACAGCTGACTCTTGCAGGGAACATTGGATTGGTTCCTACCTGCACACAGGAGAGCAGGCTGCCTTCTCAGGTAGGAAATAATGAACAAACAAGGTCAGTGATGACTGTCCACAGCATTCTGCTCTGGGCAGACTCTAGAAGAGACTCAGGTCAGGATCTTAGTGCTGAAAAATGTCATCCTCTCTTAATGAGCGATAGGATGGCTTTGTGATGGGATGGCCAGCACCCCAGCCTGTGGCAGGGCAGCCTCTCAGGCTAGCATGAGGGAAGGAAGGAAGGCAGGCGTGGACAGGAGGAGCTAGAGAAATGGACCCAGACCTAGCACTAGTCATGGTCTACCCTTCCAGACCTCACTGGATGGTGCAGATTCAGACGTGATTTAGGCAAGAGGAGGAAGTGGTCCTCTGCAGAGGGCCACAGACAAGAGTTCATTCATTCACTCAACAATTGTGCTCTTAGCCTCGACTGCATACCAGGGTCATGCCGGCACCATGGGACAGATCCACATCTGACAATGTCCCTGGTCTCAAAGAGTTCAAAGCCCAGCTGGGAACATGGAGAAGTAAATAGTTATGATATTATGATTTGAGTACTATAGCAGATTGTAAAAGTACTATGGAAATAGAAGAGGGATTGCTTGGTGCTCCTGGAGAGGGCTTGGAGGTGTCTAAGACAGGTGACATTCGTTTTACCTTTGGAGGGGTGAAGGGAAGGTGTAAATCCTGATGTCATTCTGGGGTGGAGGTGTCTTCCAGGCTGCAGGAGCAGTGTGTGGAAAACTCCGAGGTGAGAGCAGAGTGAACCATGAACGGCAGGTGTTCCTGGAGCCCAGCAGTCAAGACAAGGAGAGGGGGCAGGAGACAGGGGAGGGGTGGGACAGGTGTCTGGATTGTATTCTAAGGAGCTACTAGAGGGCTCGAATTCACAAAGAGCGATCATGTTTTCTCTTTAAAAGATGTTTCTAGGGCCGGGGATGTAGTTCAGTGGTAGAGTGTGCTTGCCCTCCCTTCGTTGGTCAGCTCCACACACACACACACACCCCCCACACAAACTCACACACACACACACACACACCACATATATGCACACAGAATTCCTCTGGTATGGATGGGTTAGGGTTCTTCAGGTGATGACTAAGGGAAGCCAAGTGCCCAAAAGAAGTAGGAAGAAGGGACACCTCATGCTTTCTTTTAATTTGTGCCCTACCTGAAGAGCTGGCTTGGGGTCTCCCTGTGGGTGGTTATAGGCATCAGGAATTAGCCCCTGGGTATGGCCAGAGTGAAGCAAGGCTCTAACTCTCCATTGCTAGGCTGAACACCTGCTCTTCAGAGTGAGGGGGGCTTCTTGGACTCTTCTGACGGTGCTCTAAGCATGGGCTAGAGTGTCCTGTGAGGTCAGGTGCTGGGCAGGGCTGCCCGGTTCTCAGGGAGTGCAGACATTGGGGGGGCAGGGGAGAGAATCACATGGTAAGGTCTGGTGTCCTTCAGCCCTACCTGGGGACAATCATTCACAGTGACCTGTTATATGTTTTATGAATAAAGAGAAGAAAGGAGCTCCAATGGAAGTGTTTGTCACCTGGTTGGATGAGTACACACTCTACACGTTACCAAAATATCACACTGAACCTCATAAATACGTGCAATTATCACACATTAATAAAACATTTGAAACAAAATGTTTGAGGAGATAGAAATTTTAATTATGGATTTGATCATCATATGCTGTAGATACGTATTGGTCACACTGCATCCCATAAATTTGTCCAAATAAAAGAAAAAAAGATGAGGTTTGCTAGCAGCTTAAATTATTTATATTGTTATTATAAATAACAGGCAGTGTTGGCTTTTTGTTTTTGTTTTGTCCCAGAATGACTGAAGGTTGGAATCTGGCCCCTGGTCTCCAACTTCATCCCTTAACCACAGATCTAATATGAACTGCTTGATCTGTCCTGAGAGCATGGCGCCTTTCACCTGGGCGTGACTTTATCTCTGCTGACCCCTGTCCAGAGACCCCCAGCCTCCATGTCCTCGGGCTCTGCACCTCTTCCTGGAAGCACCCTTTCCCTGGCACCCCCAACCTCTCTACACACTTCATGTGTGCACCCATCTGGACATGGGTTCCCTCTGCCACAGTACTGAGCACAGGGGATTGACACTGCTCCCTGTCACCCACTAAGCAAGAAGCCCCCTGGAAACAGGGCATGACTGACTGGCTTTTGTGGCTAGAGTGATGATTGGAGTCTAGGCTCTCAGCAAATGCTTTGAGCACAAGAATGATTAAGAGAATGAACAAATCAAGGTATAGTTGGATGGATAAAGCTAAAAGCAAGGTGACAGTGTGCTGGAAGGAGACATGTTTCTTCTCACATCAAGAAAGACCTTTCTCATGGGTGCATCTGTGAACTTCTATCTTGGATGGGGCTAGTTGTCCAGGTCTCTAACTTCTTTTTTAACAATGAATTCTTTTATGTTCTTTATTTGCAAAATGAGTGAGTCTGAAATGAATATTATTTGTGGGAGTGATACTTTATTGACATTTAAAAATAGTGAGATCAAGGAAAACCAGTTTGTTACTATATTCATCAGGAAGCACAGAAAGTGGAGACATTTTGCTTAACTATGAAGCAGCTCCTGTTCATGTACCATGGTTTATCTCTAGAAAGTAATCAGTTGGCCTTTAATCTATGATAAGTGTCATAGATTTTAATATATCATCCCTTTTAAAAGGTAAATTGAAATACCTTTATCCTGAATGTCTGAATCCTAGTTAATTCAATTACTGAAACAACAAAAGTCATCAAAGATTTGTGTACTTTCTCCTGCATTCTCTCACTTAGACAGAAAAATTAATTCTGCAAGGAATTATTCTAATGTAAACTGACAGGAAGTATTCACCAGTGCACTTGTCACCCTCCTGATGAAATAACTGAATGACCACAAACCCTGCCCAACTGTCCTGCTTACACTGCTTTTCCAGAGACGGATATATCACTAACCATAAAATACCGTGCCTCATGTGCACATCGTGAAGTGTTCGTGAGTGGCACCCCACAAATGAGACTTCTGCAGCTTGCTTTGCTGTTCCTGTATGTCTGGAGGTGAATCCATAGCGATACTTTGGACTCTGGCTTTCACTATTACTGTGACAAAGATTTTGTTGTATATAAAAATACACAACCTGAGTATCTAGCCTTCTGGGGACACCTGTGTTATTTCTGATTTCCTGTTATCACACACAGTGCTGTTGGGAGCCTTCTTCACATGTTGCTTCTGTCGAGTTGTGATAAGTAACATCACATCGCACGGTCGGTACGGGGACCTGTAGGTTACCAGGCAATGCCAGCTGCAGACCTCAAAGAGGTTTTACCAGCTCCTCTCACCTCAAAGGCTCTTCTCATTACTGTTCCACACCCCCAACA
The DNA here is from genome assembly GCF_047511655.1 of Castor canadensis. Taxonomy (NCBI): domain Eukaryota; kingdom Metazoa; phylum Chordata; class Mammalia; order Rodentia; family Castoridae; genus Castor; species Castor canadensis. Next base: position 150,040,724 of record NC_133394.1, read on the forward strand.
ACACTGGCAATGGAAAAACTTAAGTTACTTTGCTCATCCATTGATTTGTGGCTTGCTTTGTCGTTCGTTGGTGATTTCTATTTGTTTATTAGATATTCTGGGTACGATTTCTTTCTCACATATGCACTAGGAATGTTTTCCCACCACTCCTTGGCTTAGTAGTATTTCTAGAACAATAAAGTTTTAATTTTGATGTTCTTTTCCTCCTTTGGGTCATTGTTTCTTGTGCCCGTTCTAAAGATCCCCATCTCACCTACAGCGTCAAAACTGCTCTCAGATGGGGTGTCCTATGTTTGTTCAAGGCTGTCACCTGCATTTGCTGCAGTGCTAACTTGAACAAGCTTCATGGTAAACTTGGAAATTAGGCGCCCAACTTTCTTTTTATTTTTTTCAAGTTTTGTTGGGTTTTCTTTTAGATCTTTTTGCATTTCTATAATATTTTGAGAATTTTTTCGATTTATTTAAGGAAGTTTTCTGGAATTTGGATAGGGATTGCATGGAATCCATAGGTTAAATTTAGAGTAAATACACAGCTCATAAATATTGAAGTTTTAGAACATGAAAGTAATAGTGCATTTCCCATTTGCTTAAGTCTCCTTTGTTTTCCTGGGTGCTTTTTGCAGTTTGGGGGAAGTACTTTTATGCATCTTTTGTTAACATATCCCTGAGTTTCGTGTTTGATTGTTATTGTCAGTTATTTTATTTCACTTTTAATTGTCACTGGTATATAGAAATACAACCGACTTCTGAATATTGTCCTTCTATCTTTCAAACTTTCTAAATTAACTCTTTAGCTTTAGCTAGTTGTGGTTTGTTTTTGACACAGGGTCTCGCTATGTAGCCCAAGGCTAGCCTCAAACTTGCAATCTGCCTGCCTCAGCCTCCCGAGTGCCGGGGTCACAGGCATGCACCACCATGGCCAGCTTTTGTTTTGCTTGGTAATTTCTATACATAATTATGTCATCTGTAACGAGGACAATTTAGTACTCCTTTTCCAACCTGTATGCTTTTAATCTTGTTATCTTGTTACTGTTATTATTAGGGGTAGATTCTTGCCTTTCTGGCCTGACTGAACACCTAGCCCAATGGTGAAAACATGTGGTCATCTCTGCCTGGTCCTGATATCAGAGGAAAACACCTAGTCTTGAGTCTTAGGTATCACATTTGCTGCAGGTTTTCAAGGATATACTTAATCAGGTTGAGGATGGTCCCTAGTTTGCTGAGATCATGATGAGGTATTGAATCCTGACCTTTTTTTATGCATCCATAGAGATAATTTTTAGGTCTGTTAGTGTGCAGAGTTACACTGGTTAGTATTTGAATGTGAAACCAAACTTGCATTCCTAGGAAAAACCACAGTTGGGCGTAGTACGGTCACCCTTTTTGCTAATTCAACTTGCAAACACTAATTTTTCATCTGTATTCATGTGCCTATTTGTCTGTGAGTTCTCTTTTGTAGTTCTTAAGTTCTGGTATCAGAGTTATGCGGTCCTCATAAAATGAATTTGGTCACACCTGCGGTCCCGGAGGATGGAATTTGTGGGGGATGGGCCTTGTGTCTTCCATAGATATTTGTCCAGGTTTACCTGTGAAGATTTCTTTGTAAGAATTTTTAGGTTAAAAATCAAATTTATGTATGTAGGTTTTCTACTTCTGTGTCAATTCTGGTAAGTTGCATTTTAAAAATTTTTTTATCTAAGTTGTCAAAATTATGAGTATAAAGTTATTCTTCATATTCCCTCATTGTCTTTTTAAATGTGGGATATGTAGCTTTGCACTTTTTACTTCTGATGTTGTTACTGTCCACTTTCTTTCTTTCTCTATATCAGTATTGTGAACAATTTTTCAGTATTTAATCATCTCAAGCACATTTTGACAATGTCTATGTCAACTATGTAATTTATTTTTAATCTTATTGTTAGTATATCTCTTGCTTACATTAGGATTAATTCTTAGTGTAGACTTATAGACCATAGCTGAAATCACTATAAGAAGGGAATTAGGTAGAAAGAAGAAAAATAGAGATAAACCAATTCAGGTTATAATACATGTGTACATAGAAATGTCACAAGGAAACTTCCTGTAAGGTTACCTTAAACAAACAAAAATGTCATTTTTTTTCTTTTACAAAATCGGACAACAGGAGGCAGAGCAGGTCCTGTTTGGGGGATTGGTACCAGTGGGAGGAGGGAGGATAAGGAAAAGGTGTGGGGAGGAGAATATGATGCAAATACTGTGTGCACATGTATGTAAATGGAAAAGTGAGGCCTGTCAAAACTATCCCAGGAGAATGACAGAGGGTGTGAACTCAACTATGACATAGTTGACATATTGTAAGAGCTTTTGTAAATGCCACAGTGAGTCCCCAGCCCCCAGCACAACAATAAAGACAGAAATGGAGGTCGTTTATCTTACTCCTTTCCTCTGTTCTAATAGGAGCATTTAAAGCTATAAATTTCCCTCCAAGGACTGCTTTAGTGTTCACAGAGGGGTGTGCTTGTCTTTCATTTGGTTCACAATATTTTGAACTTCTTGCCATGTCTTCTTTGGGTGACATTTTGACTAGTCAATAAATGAGTGGTGTATTATTGAATTTTAAGTATTTGGGAATTTTCAGATAACTCTATCCTTCTAATTAATTGTGCTGTGATCAAAGAAAATAATCAAGATAATTTCAACTCTGATATTTACTTAGATGGGTTGTATAGCCTACAACATGGTCTGTCGCAGTGGGTATTTTAAGTATAGTTGAATGGAAAAGTTTTGTTGAACATGGGGTTCTACAAATGACAGGCCAGGATGGTACAGTATGACTCTTTGGCCTACTACATTTAAAAACTATTGAATAAAAGGTTTTTAAAATCCACAAAGATGGGCACTGGTAGCTCACTCCTGTACTCAGGAGGCAGAGATCAGGAAGATCGTGGTTCAAAGCCAGCCCCAGGGAAATAATTCTCAAGACCCTATCTTTTTTTTTTTTCATTTTTCTTTTATTATTCATATGTGCATACAAGGCTTGGTTCATTTCTCCCCCCTGCCCCCACCCCCTCCCTTACCACCCACTCCGCCCCCTCCCTCTCCCCCCCTGCCCCCTCAATACCCAGCAGAAACTGTTTTGCCCTTATTTCTAATTTTGTTGTAGAGAGAGTATAAGCAATAATAGGAAGGAACAAGGGTTTTTGCTGGTTGAGATAAGGATAGCTATACAGGGCATTGACTCACATTAATTTCCTGTGCGTGTGTGTTACCTTCTAGGTTAATTCTTTTTAATCTAACCTTTTCTCTAGTTCCTGGTCCCCTTTTCCTATTGGCCTCAGTTGCTTTAAGGTATCTGCTTTAGTTTCTCTGCATTAAGGACAACAAATGCTAGCTAGTTTTTTAGGTGTCTTACCTATCCTCACCCCTCCCTTGTGTGCTCTCGCTTTTATCATGTGCTCATAGTCCAATCCCCTTGTTGTGTTTGCCCTTGATCTAATGTCCACATATGAGGGAGAACATACGATTTCAAGACCCTATCTTAAAAAAAAAAAATCACAAAAAGAGGGCTGGCAGAGTGGCTCAAATTGTAGAGTGCTTGCCTAGCAAGCGTGAGGCCCTGAGTTCAAACCTCAGTGCCACCAAAAGAAAAAAATCCCCACAAACCTTGTGGATTTATCTACCTTGCCCTTTAACTTAAAAAAAAATCGTTTGATGTATTTTGAAGTTCTTTTATTGAATGCATATAGATTTCAAATTAATATGTTTCCTTGAAGAATTGATTCTTTTATGATTATGAAATGTGTCCTCATTCCTGGTAATCCTCTTTATTTTAAAGTCTGCTTTGTTTGAGAGTATTAGAAGCCCTTCCATATTTTTAAGGTTAGAGTTGCATGGCATATCTTTTTCTACATTTTTACTTTTAACTTTTCTTGGATTATCATGTAACTTGTTTCCTACAATCACTGGGTACTTGAGTTTTGCTTTGGTATTTCTGCCTTTTCATTGGAATTAATGCTTAGTCTGTTTGCATTTGTGCAGTTATTCACAGGGCTGGGTTGGGCTTAAGTCTCCCCTTCTTGTATTTGTTTAATATTTCCCCATTTGTTCCTTATCTTTGCCTTTTCTCCTGCTTTCTGTCAGGTGAAAACATACTGTTTTGTACTCCAGTCCATCTTCTGTATTGCAGTTTTAGCTGTACCTCTCTTATAAATGGTCACTTTAGAGATTAAATTATATATATTATACTCAGAATGAACAATGTGAGAATCTTAAAACGTTAAAAGATCACTTGCCCTTTCTTGCCCTTTGTCTTGGTGGTCATATGGTATGTTTCCATGTACACTCAAAGTCACACAAATCATTATTTCATTTAAAAAAGTTAACTTTTAAAGATATATAAGCATCTATTTACATCTGTGTAATCTAATCTCTCTAATATACAGATCTATGAAGACGCATATATTATTCTTTTGTGCAGTACTGAGGGCCTTATGTGTGCTGGTCAAGTGCTCTACCTCTTGAACTATGCAGCCAGCCATTTTTAAACTCTTTATTTTTGAGCAGAGTCTCACTACCTTTGCCTGGGCTAGCCTTGACCTCATGACTCTCCTGCTTCCACCTCACAGAAGCTTGGATTATATGTGACTGTCACCATACCTGGCTTTGTATATGTTTCTTTTCATGCTCTTCTTTCCTTCTTGAAGATCTAGCCTTCCAGCTGCTATTGTTTCCCTTAAGTGTTCTTTCAGTTAAGTGTCTGTAACATTTCTGAGAGGCAGGTCTGCAGGAGATCCGTTCTCTCAGTGTTTGTTCAGCCATATTTTTATCTCGCCATTATGTATGAATGATATGTTCACTGGATATAGTTTCAGTTCACTTGTATTTCTTCTTTCAGTGCATTAAACTTCATTCTACTGTCTGTGGGCTTCATTGTTCTTAGTAAGAAATCTGCTGTCACTCATACCAGAATCAACTCTCTCTCTTTTTCTCTCTCTCAACAATCTTCATGCACACAGATTTTGACTTTGAAACCTGTGTTAATTTGCTCTCAGTTTTTATACATGAGTATATTTCAGTATTATATTTGAACACTTTGTATTGCCTTGTCTTAAAAACCAACAAATTCCTTCCCCTGCATAGTCAAATCTACTCTTGAGCCCATCCAGTGAGTCTTTTATTTTGTATTGTATCATTAATTTCTAGTGACTTTGATTCTCTTTGTACAGTTTCATACATATGTTGAAATTCCTCATCCCTTCACAAACTTTTCCTATCTTTCACATTAGGTCATAACTCCCATAATTATTTTTAAGAGCCTCTCTGACAAATCCAACTGTAAGGCAATGTTTGTATGTGCGGCTGCACTCTATCTCCCCAATAATGAATGATTTCTCTCTTTTTTTCCTGTGTCTTTTAATTTCCATAGCATCCTGGGAAGCTTGTATAAAAGAATTGTTGATATTGGACTAAATAATGTTTATTTCCAGAAAAAAATCATGCCCTTCTTGTGTCAGGTCCCTGGAGACAGAGGACTAAATTAATCTGGTCTGTAGTTGAGCTTTCTAGCCTTGCTGCTGCCTTAATATTTTAATTTAAAAAATTATAGTTTAGTGGCACTGGCAGAATGGGTGGCTCAGGTGGTAGAGCGCCTGCCTGAGTACTAGAGTACTAGTTCAAACCCCAGTACTGCAAAAAATACATATAGTTTAATGAAATATTGCTTTCTGTCAACATGAAAATAAGTAGAAAATTAGCTTTTCTGAATTATCAGCTAAGAAGGAATCTGAAAGGTACCATTCTTTGAGCCTAAGAAGCCAGAATTATTCCTTCGGGAATAAAAGTATTATGTGATGAACTCCAGCCATAGGTTATAACGCTAAGACGGGCATGTTTTCTATCTTTTCTTTTTAAAACATTTAATTGATCTGTTATAATTGTACATATTAATGGGGCACAGTACTGTCACAACAGATGCATGCAGCAGGCTGTGATCAAATCAAGGTGATTTGCACGTCCTCTCCTTGTTCTTCCTCAGGGCTCCTCTTGACTCACAAACCATGGCAGGTGATGTGAACTCTTGTCACCCACTTTGCAGCTTTAATGTGACTGGGTTCCATCCTGCCTCCAACCGACATGAATGTGGAGGCAGCGCCCCCTTCTGTTGGGCTTGGGGATGGCACCCTGGGGTCCTGAAATTTCTTTTCACTTGATTCCTGGGCAATGAGAAATACCTCCTTTGCTTTCCAGCCTGACTACCAGCTTTCTGTGACAAAGAGGGTTCTCTCTCTCTCTCTCTCTCTCTCTCTCTCTCTCTGACCTCCAGTCCTGTCCAGGCCTTATGTGGCAGAGGACATCTCACCACCCTGAATCTCACAGGACTTTCTCCTAATTCTCTTGCCTCAGTCCTAACCCATGCCAGGTAAAGTCCAACATACCTGGGATCTATCTCTCAGCCCTCCCAGCCAGCCTCTTGCTCTCTGAAAATGAGTGCAGTGGCCTTGGGGAAGGAGCTATGTCGTCTGGAGAAATACCTCTCAGCCCCCAACCTTTCTGTTCCCTGAGCTTCTGACATAAACCCCAGGGAAGGACTTGGTGATTGCATTCTTGCTCTGTGGATAATGCTCCTTAGAATTCTAATTTTCCAGCTCACAAGCTGCTGTTACAAGTTTACTGAAGCTCCTTTTTCTGTTCCAGCCAATAGTGGATTCTTCCTCCTCCTGTGTCCTGCCCGGGATGAGGACAGGTGTGTTCTTCGCTCCTCATAGGAATGGCTCTCCACGTCCTGGAATTAAGCCCACACACACTTCTTTATACTTCATCATCATTTCTCCCTGATGAGCCTAGACAACCCTGGTGCCACAGTGGCTTTATTTGGTTTTGATCATCAGGTTGAGAAAATTATTCTGTGTCCTTCCTGGAAGAGGAAACCCATTAAAATTTTTTGGTATGACTGGTTGCCATTTAGTTTTACTTTTCTGTACCTTGCCATTTTATACTTTAAAACTTTTCTTGACCTTTTTTTAAAAAATTAACATCTAGAGTTCTTTGTACAATATGGATATTGACCTTTCATCAATCAGATACATGCAAATAACTTCCTTCAAGTCTGACATTTATCTTTTCATTCTTTTATGGCTCCTTTTGACTGTAGAAGTTTTAGTTCAATGTAGTCCAATTTATCAATCTTCTTTTTGATGACTGGGCTTTTTCACATCTTTCTTCACTCATGGACAAATGCCACCTTTGCCCTTGGACCTGTTTCCATATTTGGGTGGGTCTGTACCTGAGCTCTGTAATCTGTCTCTGGTCTGTTGCTCAGTCCCTCTGTCTGACTCTCACTCTTACTGTTGTAACTTTATTAGAAGTTTAGGCTCTGGTGAGTAAGTCTTCCCATCTTGCTCTTTACAATTTATCCTGGATACCTTTACTCTTTGTTCTTCCAAAGAGATTTTAGAATCGATTTGTCATGTTCCATTAAAGCTATCAAGTTTTGACAAGAAAAAGCATCGAATGTGTAGATTAATTTGGAGAGAGATGACATTTTTATTCTTAATCTGTGCATGTTGCATTTATCTGTATTTATTTAAGTTTTGTGTCTCTCATAATCTTCTCCATAAGCAATTGCACATCAATTGGGGTTTAATTCTAAGTGTCTTATACTTCCTGCTGTAGCACAGATCTTGAATATCCTGCAAAGGCCCATGTGTTGAAGGCTGGTCCCCAGCCCATGGTTGGGAAGTGGTGAACCTTTAGGAGGTGGGACCTACTGGGAGGAGTCAGGTCACTGCTGGTGTGACCTTGAAACAGTATTGAGCCCCAGGTCCTTTCTATTTCTCTCTGTCTCCTGTATTCCATAGGTGGGGCCTCTTCTATCCTGTGCTCCCACCAGGATGTACTGTGCTGCTCAGACCCAAAGCATCAGAGCCAAATGCCATGAACTAACACCTCTGAAACCATGAGCCAAATAATCTTTACTCCTTTTAAAAATTCATTTATTCATATGTGCATACATTGTTTGGGTCATTTCTCTCCCATGGTCCCCACCCCCACTATTTCTTTCCCTTCCCCACCTTGCTTCCAGGCAGAAACTGTCCTACCCTTATCTCTAATTTTGTTGAAGAGAAGACATAAGCATAAGAAAGACAAAGCGTTTTTGCTAGTTGAGTTAAGGATAGCTATACAGAGAGATTCCTAGCATTGTTCCATGTACAAATATGTTACAACCCAAGTTGATTCATCTCTAATTGATCTTTACACTGGTTCCTGATCCACTTCTCGAGTTGACCTCTGTCACTTAAAGGTTTCTGTATTAGTTCCTCTGGAGTGGGGACATCAAAAGCTTTCATGTTTTGGGTTTTCTACCTATCCCCATACCTCCCATATGTGCTCTCCCCTTGTCATGTGATACAAGTCCAACCACTAGATCTAGGACTGTATTTGCTCTAGATCTAAAATTCACATATGAGGAAGAACATATAATTTTTGGTCTTCTGAGCCTGGCTAACCTTGCTCAGAATGATGTTCTCCAGTTCCATCCATTTACTTGTGAATGATAAGATTTCATTCTTCTTCATGGCAGAGTAAAATTCCATTGTGTATAAATACCACATTTTCTTGATCCATTCATCAGTAGTGGGGCATCTTGGTTGTTTCCATTACTTGGCTATCATGAATAGTGCTGCAGTGAACATGGGTGTGCAGGTGCCTTTGGAGTAACCTGTGTTGCATTCCTTTAGGTATATCCCCAGGAGTGGGATTACTGGATCATATGGCAGGACTATGTTTAGATTTTTAAGGAGTCTCCATATTTTTTTTCCAGAGTGGCTGCAACCAGCTTGTGTTCCCACCAGCAGTGGATTAGGGTTCCTTTTTCCCCACATCCTCACCAACACATGTTGTTGGTGGTGTTTTTGATGATGACTATTCTAACAGGGGTGAGGTGGAATCTTGGTGTGGTTTTGATTTGCATTTCCTTTATGGCCAGAGATGGTGAGCATTTTTTCATGTGTTTTTTGGCCATTTGAATTTCTTCTTTTGAGAAAGTTCTGTTTAGTTCAGTTGCCTATTTCTTTATTGGTTCATTGATTTTGTGAGAGTTTAGTTTTTTAAGTTCCCTGTATATTCTAGTTATCAGTCCTTTGTCTGATGTGTAGCTGGCAAATATTTTCTCCCACTCTGTGGGTGGTCTCTTCAGTTTAGAGATCATTTCTTGTGTTGTGCAGAAGCTTTTTAATTTTATGAAGTCCCATTTGTCCACTCTTTCTCTTAGTTGTTGGGCTGCTGGGGTTCTATTGAGGAAGTCCTTGCCTATACCTATTACTTTCAGCATATTCCCTGCTCTTTCCTCTATTAACTTCAGAGTTTCAGGTCTGATATTTAGGTCTTTGATCCATTTTGAGTTGATACTAGTACAAGTTGATAGACATGGATCTAGTTTCAGTTTTTTTGCAGATGGATAACCACTTTTCCCAGCAACATTTGTTGAAGAGGCTGTCTTTTCTCCATTGTATATTTTTGGCACCTTTATCAAAAATAAGGTGAGTATAGTTGTATGGATTCATATCTGGGTCCTCTATTCTGTTCCACTGGTCTTCATGTCTGTTTTTGTGCCAGTACCATGCTGTTTTTATTGCTATTGCTTTGTAATATAGTTTGAAGTTGGATATTGATAACTCCAGCATTGCTCTTTTTTGCTTAGTATTGCCTTAGCTATTTGTGGTCTCTTGTGTTTCCAAATGAACTTTAGGGTAGATTTTTCAATCATTGTGATGAAAGTCATTGGGATTTTGAAGGGAATTGCATTAAACATGTAGATTGCTTTTGGTAGTATAGCCATTTTTACTATGTTGATTGTACCAATCCATGAGCACAGGAGATCTTTCCATCTTCTATAGTCTTCCTCAATCTCTTTCTTCAGGGATTTGTAGTTCTCCTTGTAGAGGTCATTCATATCATTTGTTAAGTTTACTCCTAGGTATTTGATTTTTTTTGAGGTTATTGTGAATGGAATTGTTTCCATATATTCTTTCTCAGTTTGTTCGTTGTTGGTGTATAGAAAAACTAATGATTTTTGTAAGTTGATTTTGTATCCTGCCACCTTGCTATAGCAGATTATGGTGTCTAGGAGTTTTTGGGTAGAGTTTTTTGGGTCTTTAAGGTATAGAATCATGTCATCTGCAAATGGGGATATTTTGACAATTTCTTTACCTATTTGTATTCCTTTTATTTCTTCTTCTTGCCTAATTGCTCTGGCTAGGAATTCCAGTACTTTGTTGAATAGGAGTGGGGATAGTGGGTGCCTTGTCTCATTCCTAATTTTAGGGGAAATGGTTTCAGTTTTTCTCCATTAAGTATAATGTTGGCTGTAGGTTTATCATAAATAGCCTTTACAATGTTGAGGTACATTCCTTCTATTCCTGGTTTTCTGAGAGCTTTTATCATGAAATGGTGTTAGATCTTATCAAAGGCTTTTTCTGCATCTATTGAGATGATCAAGTGGTTTTTGTCTTTGTGTCTATTAATGTGCTGTATTACATTTATAGATATGCATATGTTGAACTATCCCTGCATCCCTGGGATGAAGCCGACTTGGTCATGGTGAATGATATTCCTGATGTGTCGTTGGATTTGGTTTGCCATTATTTTTTTGAGGATTTTTGCATCAATGTTCATTAAGGAGATTGGATTATAGTTCTCCTTTTTGGTCTTTGTCTGGTTTTGGGATGAGAGTAATATTGGTTTCATAAAATGAGTTAGGTAATGTTCCTTCCCTTTCTATTTCATGGAACAGTTTAAGGAGGGTTGGTGTCAGTTCTTCTTTAAAGGTCTGATAGAATTCAGCAGAGAATCCATCTGGTCCTAGACTTTTCTTTTTGGGAGGCTCTTGATGGCTGCTTCAATTTCATTTTGTGTTATAGGTCTATTCAGGTGATTAATATCCTCTTGGTTCAGTTTTGGATGGTCATATGTATCTAGAAATCTGTCCATTTCTTTAAGATTTTCAAATTTATTAGAATATAGGTTCTCGAAGTAGTCTCTGATGATTTCCTGGATTTCCATGGTGTTTGTTGTTATCTCCCCTTTTGCATTTCTAATTAACTGATTTGGGTTTTTCTCTCTTCATTTTAGTGAGGTTTGCCAGGGGTCTGTCAATCTTATTTTTTCAAAGAACCAGCTTTTTGTTTCATTCTTTCTTTATATGTTTTTTTTTGTTGTTTCTATTTCATTGATTTCAGCCCTTATTTTTATTATTTCTCTCCTTCTGCTTGTTTTGGGATTTGCTTGTTCTTGTTTTTCTAGGAGTTTAAGATGTAGCATTAGGTCATTGATTTGAGATCTTTTTGATCTTTTAATGTATGAATTCATGGCTATAAACTTTCCTCTTAGGACTGCCTTTGCTGTGTTCCATAGGTTCTGGTAGGTCGTGTTTTCATTTTCATTAACTTCCAGGAACCTTTTAATTTCCTCTTTTATTTCATCAATAACCCATTGATCATTGAGCAATGTGTTGTTCAGCTTCCAATTGTTTGCATGTTTGTACTGTTGTTTTTGTTGTTGATTTCTAGTTTTAATGCATTGTGATTAGATAGAATGCATGGGATTATTTCTATTTTCTTATATTTGCTGAGGTTTGCTTTGTGCCCTAAGATATGATCAGTTTTGTAGAAGGTTTCACGAGCTGCTGAGAAGAATGTATATTGTGCAGAGTTGGATGAAATATTCTGTAGACATCAGCTAGGTCCATTTGATCTATGGTTTGATTTAGTTCTAGATTTTTTTAATTGATTTTTTGTTTGGATGACCTATCTATTGGTGATGGGGATATTAAGGTCTCCCACTACTACTGTGTTGGAGTTTATATATGTTTTTAAGTCCTTCAGAGTATTTTTAATGAAATTGGGTGCACTGATGTTGAGTGCATATAGATTAATAATTGTTACTTCCTTTTGGTGTATTTCCCCATGGATCGTTTGATCCATGTAGGTTTGAAGTCTGTTTTGTCTGATGTAAGTATTGCTAATCCTGCCTGTTTTGAGGGGGCCATTGGCTTGGTAAATCTTCTTCCAGCCTTTCACACTAAGCCAGTGCTTGTTTCTGTCAATGAGATGGGTCTCCTGCAGGCAGCAGATTGTTGGATCTTCCTTTTTAATCCAGTTTGCCAATCAATGTCTTTTGATGGTGGAATTAAGTCCATTAACATTCAGTGTTAGTATTGATAGGTATGTGGTGATTCCTGTCATTTAGTTGTCTTTGTTGTTTAAGGGTTTGACTGTGTGCAGCTGAATCAATGTTACTCTTTACGTTTTTGCCTTTTCTTCTCCTGTGCTTTGGTACTGCCTGCCCTTTCATGGTTTTGTTTGCTTTCACTTTCTGTGTGCAGAATTCCTTGAAGAATTTTTTTGTAGTGGTGGCTTGGTGGTCATATATTGTTTTAGTTTCTGGTTATAATGGAAGACTTTTATTGCTCCACCTATTTTGAATGATAGTTTTGCTGGGTAGCCTATCCTAGGATTGAAGTTATTTTCATTCAGTGCTTAGAAGACCTCACTCCGTGCTCTTCTTGCTTTTAAGGTTTCTGTTGACAAATCTGCTGTGATTTTGATGGGTTTACCTTTGTATGTTATTTGTTTTTTCTCTCTTACAGCCTTCAATATTCTTTCTCTAGTCTCTGTGCTTGTTGTTTTAATGATAATGTGTCATGGGTTAGTTCCATTTCAGTCAGGTCTGTTTGGTGTCCTGGATGCTTCCTGTACCTGACTGGGCATAGTTTTCTCTAGATTTGGGAAATTTTCTGTTTTTATTTTGTTGAACATATTACTAATTCCTTTTGCTTGTTCCTCTTCTCCTTCTTCAATGCCCATGATTCTCAGATTTGGTCTTTTAATGGAGTCAGTGAGTTCTTGCATATTCCTTTCACAGGACTTGAGTTGTCTGACTAATAGATCTTCAGGTTTTCCCTTAATTACCATTTCATCTTCAAGTTATGAGATTCTGTCTTCTGCTTGTTCTAGTCTGCTGGAGTAGCCTTCCATTTTGCTTTGTATTTCTGTTTCATTCTTTTTTCTGAGGTTTTCCAAATCGTGGGTCACTTCCTCTTTAATATTGTCAACTTTCATCCTTAATTCATTTATCTCTCTATTTATGGTGTTTTCTGTCTCACTTTGATGTTTATTTAGGGCTCATATGATTTCATTTATTTGTTTCTGTGTTTTCTCATATTCTTTATTGTTGTTATCTTGGAATTTCTTGAATGCCTCCTGTACATTTTAGTTGACCATGTCTAGTAACATCTCTATGAAATTCTCAGTGATTACTTGCAGGATTTCTTCTTTCAGAGTGTTCTTGGGGGCTTCATTGGGTTCCTTAGTATAGTTTATCTTTGTTTTGTTGGAGTCTGGATCTGGGTATCTGTTTTCTTCATTTCCCTCTGAATACTGTACTAATTTAATTTTGGGAGGAGAATCATTTCCATCCCTTTTTTGTCCTCCCATCATTCCACTTGGTGCTGTTTCTTTCCCTGGTCTATGTTTAATTTAGTATTAGCTAACTTACAATAGGAAAACTAACAAAACCAAGAAAGAGAGAGTAAAGAGAAAAAGAAAAAGAAAGAAAAAATGAAGAATCAAAGAAATCAACAGGGAAGGATGGTGGACAATCAAACAGTGAACAAGACAAACAAACACCCAGGAACTCAGAGACCCATGTGACCTTGGTCCCAAGGAGCCTGGCTGACACTCAAGCTCTTGGGAGACCTTGACATCATTCACATCATGTTGGTGTTGCAGCCAAAATGCAAAAGGTGCAGAGCTGTGGAGGCATCCACCTAGCTTTCAAAGGAAGTTCAGGAGACCAGGCAATGTGTGGCAGAATCTGGATCCCTAAGAGGCCATTGGGAGAAGCTGAAGATGCAGTGGAAACTCCAGGAAGTTAAAGAATCAGGAGCGAGGAAGATCTACCAAGGAAAGCTGCAGGCAATGAGTGCAGCCAGTTCAAGAGAGAGGCCATGTGGGGTGCAAATGGTAAGTCATTGGGGGCAAGGCTGCCCAAGCACCTGGAGCTCAGATCATGACACCACGTACGCCCATGCCAGACATGGATCGACAGGAGTTAATGTTTGCCCTGCTGGGTTTCAGCCTTGCTTTGGCCTGATTCTTCCTTGCCATTCTTCTGTTCCTCCCTTTTGGAATGCAGATTCTAATCTTTGCCATTGTATTTTGGAAGTATATAATTTTCTTTTTTGATTTTACAGAGGCTTGCAGCTAAGAGTTTGCTTTGATTATCAGAGGACACTTTGAACATGAGCTTTTAACAGTGTTGGAACTATGAAGACTATGGGGACTCTTGGGGATGGGCTGAATGGGTTTTGCATTTTGAGATGAGCATGAGCATCTTGGGGGCCGAGGGTGGAATGTTATGGTTTAAGAAGACCTGGTGGGTGTTGCAATGCTAAGAGGTGGGCTTGTGATGGCTAATCTCGACTGTCAACTTGATTGGATTGAGAAGTATCTAGGAGATTGGCAAAGCACCCCTTTGGGTGAGAGTGTGTGTGAAGGGGCTTCCATAGAGGATTTTCTAAGGAGGGAAAACCCACCCTGAATGTGGCAGCACAATGTAGCAAGGCATACCCTCTCTCTCTCTCTCTCTCTCTCTCTCTCTCTCTGTCTGTCTTGGTCTCTCTCTTTGCTGTCTGTCCACCATGATGTAAGCTGCTTTGCTCAACAAACCCTCCCTTCCATGATGGACTGAAACCTCTGAAAGTGTGAGCCAAAATAAACCTTCCCTCCTTTAAGTTGCTTAGCAGTGATGATCTGATTTAACAAGCCACGCTCAGCCTTCAGATGGACTCTATCAGCATGAACTTCATACCCAAGCTCAACAACTAATGGAAAGTTCCTCGAGATTTTTGCACTCCAGGTTCTGGTCTACACCAAGAGCAAACACCTTCTGGGGAGACAAATATTAAAGAAAATTAGAACATGGGGGGCAACCCTCAAATCTGTTTATGATACTGGTATAATTTGGATACCAACACCTTGGTCAGGGAAGTGTTACTTATGAGCAGAGTTAATGGAACACCCCTGACCTGGAAATCAAAGCTAGTCATATATGGAAAAGCTTACATTAGGAACAAGTTGGTATTGTCTCTCATGTATGCAGAGATAATTCAATATAAGAACAATCTAGCAATATAATATGCCACACTAGCAGAAAAAGGGTGAAAAATGTTATAGTTTTAATAGATGCAGTAAATTATATTTGATCAAATTCAACACTCAGTATCATTCATAACAGTAACAAGCTACACAGTAGGAGTAACCTGACAAAGATGTCTTCTGAAAACTTATTGTAAGTATATTAGAATTAATTTTCTTTAAAATCAGGACCAAGACATAATGTCAAAGATTTCAGCCAAGGTAGTATGATGGAAAGGAAAAAGGGAAAACTATTGTAAGAAAGAAACAAAACCATCATTATTTGAAGATGATATGATTGCTTAGTTAGAAAAAATCCCAGAGAATCTAATATAGATTATTCAACTGTTTCTGCACCTAAGATTAAGTCAGAAAAAAACTAAATTGCATTCCAGTCATCAGCAGCAGAGTACACAATCTTTAAAAGATAGAGAAATGTGTTAGTGAACTTCTTTCACTGTGACAAAATACCTCTGATCATTAATTTAAAAGGAGGAAAGAGAAAAATGGCGACTGGGACACAGATACAGACTGTGTGTGCTCCGGGAATCAGGGACCTTCTGAGATGCTGGAGACACACTTGGCTGAGGTAAAGCACCAGGGAGAGCTGAAACTTCAGCACCCTGAACCCCTAGCCCATGGAAGGCTTCTCCACGTCACTATTCACTGAAAGAAGAGGGGGACCACCCCTCCATGCCAATGCTGCCAGGCTGCCACCTGCCCACCAGCCCACCAGTACAATGGCTACTGCTCTGCAAGCCCACCAGGTCACCCAACACCCCACAGGCATGCCAGGCCACTGCCTGCTGCCCACCACAGGAGGGCTCCTGCGCCACCAGACACTGGCTCCAAACCTGCCTAGGAGATGCAGACAAATAGGACTGGATGCTAAAGGAGTAACACCAGAACTACTAAGATTGAAATTCTACTGTTCCTGAACCAGGGATTTTCTTTTTTTCTCTTTTTTCTTTTCTTTAAGTGTTCCCTCTTCTCAAGGGAAAGTTTCTCAAGTAAATTTACCCTCAAGACATCTTTCCTAACTGCCCAGCTGAAAAGAACTTGATGTCTTTTTAATGATCCTAATCTCTTGAAAAATCAGACTTTCTGTCACCCCAACTGTACACACACTTCTTTACCAGCTGAGAGGTAAGTTTTTACAACCTTTCTCTTCTCCTTTTGCTCACAATTCTCACTGAAAGCACCCAGCAAAACCCATCAACAGACTGAATGCTGAGCTGCCTTGAAATTTCTTCCATGAAATTAACTACTCCATTAACTACTACCTCAACACACAACAACCCCACTTTTCTAGTACCAATTTTCTGTGTTAGTTTGGTCTCTGTAACAAAGCTCCTGAGCAAAATAGCTTGAGAGAGGATTTATTTTGGTTGATGCTTTCAGTCCATTATGGCAGGGAGGGTGGGGTAGAGTGGCGACTCACGCAGCTAAGATGAGAGAGAGGAGGAGCAGGAGAGGAGGAGGAAGAGAAAGACAGAGAGAGAGAGAGAGAGAGACATACTTTCTCCTTTCCCCACTTTATTCCATTCCATCTGGGGCCTCAGCCTATGGGCAGGTCCTCCTTTTAGTTAATTCCCTCTGGAAATGCCCTTAGACACACCAGGTACAAATTCTTGGAGAAGCCTTTTTTACTCTCCACCCAGAGCCCTGACCAAAAACGATAAATTTCGTCTATGTCTCCTCTCACTGCTTTGTCTGTTCCTTATTTTGCATCTTGCTCTGACCCTGCCATATCTCTGAGAATGTAGCCTTAAGAAAGATCTGCCTCCTCAGGCTCGCAGATGCAACTCTGGCCTAGAACCAGGGTCTTGGCCAATCTCCTTGGGGTGATTAAAATGAATGTCTCTTTTCCTGAGCACAGATAGTATGCCCAGGGCAGTGATGGATTAGCTGCCACCTCTCACTTCCAATGCCCTCTTCCTTCCCTCCATCCCTCCCTTCCTCCCTCCCTCCATTCTTTCCTTCCTTCTTTCCTTCCTTCCTTCTTTCCTTCCTTCCTTCTTCCTCCCTCCCTCCTTCCCTTCCTTCTTTTCTTCATTTTTTCACTTAACAAGCATTTGCAGAGCATCTACTCAGGGCCAACACTGGAACCTTTTCATCTTCCCAAACTGAAGCTCAGTAGCCATTAAACCATCATTCCACATTCCCTCTCCCAGTTTCTGACAATCACTGTTCTACTTTCTGTCTCTATGGAGGGGCTTCACCTAAGTAGAACCATACAGTATTTGTCATATTGTGACTTGTTTCCTTCAATGAGCATAATATCCTCAGACTTTTCCCATGTTGTGTCATGTGACATGTTTTTTCTCCTTTTTAAGGATGAATAATATTCCACTGTATTATGCACACATTTCGCTTCTCTGGTCGTCTGTCAGGGGACATCTGGGTGTCTTCCATCTCTCAACTACTGTGAGTAATGCTGCTGTAAACATGAATGTCCAACTACCTGTTTGAGATCCCAGTTTTAATTCTTTTGGGTAAACAGAATTGGGATTGCTGAATTATGTAGTGATTCTATTTTTAACTTTTGAGGAGCTGCCATGCTATCTTCCACAGTGGCTGTATCGTTTCACATTCCTACCAAATGTGTATACTTAGAGGTTCCCATTTCTCCACCAACTGTGCCAGTGTTTGCTGGTGTGGGTGTGCATGCATGGTGTGTGTGTGTGTGTGTGTGTGTGTGTATCTTTACTTTTTGACAGCAGGTAACACCAGCAAACTACTCTGTGGTTTGTATCCATAATTCATCTCCAAAATAATGACTGGCATTTTGGAGCACTGGAAGGGATGAAGAGCTGAAATCTATGATTATCACTGACTATAATTTTCAGCCAATCCACAGATGTTCGTTCAAAGTAGAGGTTTGATTTCCACACACTGTTATTCACAGGAATTCCTTATGCTAATTTAGGATGGAAATGAGGTCCCCTGAGAGGCAAGCCTGGTTGTCTCCATTCAACAATGACCCAACAGCCTCTGTGGAACGTTGGCTTGTCACTGGGTCCTAGAAACCATGCTGACATCATACAGCAAACTGCATCTCTGAAAAATAAGATCAAATTAAGATAGGATTCTTCAAGACAAACTCTCAGCTCCATGGCACCCCAACTGGCCCAACTGGGCTTTCTTCATCTCTCTGCTCACACCAGAACCACAGAGGGTTTTAAGAACAAAATCAAACCATTTCTTTATATGTTAAAAAAAAAAGGTGAAGAAGAAGAAGAGCCAGGCACTGTGGCACTGCCTGTCGTCCCAGCTACTGGGGAGGCTAAGATGGAAGGATGACTTGAGTCCAAGTGTTCAAGGCCAGCCTGGGCAACAGAACAAGGGAAAAAGTGTGCACCCTTGCATATGGGAAGGAAAGGGATGTTGTTGTGTCCTCACAGAAAATGGTTCTGTAATTCCCTCCTTTCAGAAGGAGGCCACAGGAACTGCGAACCCAATCACTGAGAAAAAGCGCTTTGTGCAAAGTGGTGCTGATACCAAGCATGAAGGGACAGCCGAATAATGACAAAACCCAGCCTGGTGTTTCTTTTATTTTATATTTATGACCTCATGGATATGTGCTTGATGGGTGTAAACAGCCCGTCTGTGCGCTTAAAAAAAATTAGGAAATTTAAGTGAGTCTGAGTGTTAACGAAGCCTGTGACTAGAGTCAGCACCAGGCCCAGGAGGTAATAAGGCAAGATCTTTGTCATGGGAGGGAAGAAGATGGACAACAGGCACTAAGCAGCTTTATTCGGGGCACAAGAGTCTCAAAGACAAGGCCAACTGTGTCTTCTCGGGTTTGAGATGACCACCAGGAAGCCCACTGAGGCAGGAAAAAGAGCCAGCCAACAGAAAATCACTGGAGGATACGCAAAGAGAATAACAATCACAGTTAGTCAGGGTGACTTTGGGGTCAAGGGTAGGTGGCGGGAAACCATTGAACCAACACTCAAGGCCAACGTCTTTGCAGGTCCCATGTGTGACTCCAAGCAGCAGTTTCTGGGGTGTGGAGGGGTGATACTTTTGGGACATTCTGTCTCTGAAGATGGAGC
Source organism: Castor canadensis (assembly GCF_047511655.1). NCBI lineage: Eukaryota > Metazoa > Chordata > Mammalia > Rodentia > Castoridae > Castor > Castor canadensis. Next base: position 150,059,952 of record NC_133394.1, read on the forward strand.
TCCTGGAAAGACGAGGTCACCAGAGCGGAGCTCCTCCCAGGGCAGCTGGGTGACAGGCGGTTGACCTCCTGCAGTGCATGTGGCCAAGTCCTACAAGCCCTTGTAGGTACCCAGCAAGGTTTTGCAGTTGGGGCAGTAGAGGTCCACATCCTGCAGGGTGGCCACACACAAAGTGATGAAACAGCAGCCATTGTTGCACCCAGTGGGCACAGGCTCCCGCAGGACAGTCAGGTAAGGTCACAATCAACTTGCTGCAGGAAGGACAGGTGGTCTGGACAGGGCAGTCATGGACCACCTGAACAGCAATCAGGTGGTGTTGGCGATGGGCACTAGCTGGGTATAATAAAAGGGTAGATTCATGCCCTTCCCATCTGGACCTCTCACCAGGGCAGTGTCCAGCCTGAGCTAAAGAGGGCCTCAGTAGTAGTAACTGCTGACACCCACCATCTCTTCACAGGACAGGGTAGGCTGGGCACAGAAGATGGTCCCATCTCATCGTGGTTTTATTTTTATTTTGCTCCCTGCCTTTTACACACATTTTCTTTAAGCCTTAAACAATTCTTTGCATTCAGTATTACCACTCACGTATTAGATTTAATGAAACAGAATAGAAAATTTAAAGCACAAGAACCAATTTATTAAGTACAAGAACCAAATTTGAAAGTAGGCATATCTGACTCTGTACCCTTACCCATTACACAATAAAAAATGACAGCTAGTGTGTGCTATTTCAGAAATAGCTCTTACATGGCTTAGTTTACACACTAGGCCTCGTATTTCTCTTTAAGAGCTGAGGGTATGAATATCATCGTTACTTCTGTCATTCTGTTTTCTACCTGAGGGGACAGAGCTCATACAGCAGACATGGTTTCTATCACATCCTCCATTTATTGAGCACCTGCTGTGTCCCCTGTCCTGTGGATACAGACAGAGACAGACATACCGCTTGCTTCAGGGTGTGGGGACTTAATAATTTGCTATGATTTCTTAGAATCTTAGGCAAACAAAAAATCTAATCAAAGTACTCCTGGGCTGGAAGCAGCTCTTTGGTCAGGAAGAATACAAAGTTTTGCTTGAATGAGTTAAAAAGCCCATGGCTTAGAGCAACTCTCTCTCCCAAAGACAGAGCTCTAGTGGGCTTCTCAGGAGCCACGATCTACAGGCATCGTCTCTTAGGCAAAGCCAGGCAGAGGCAGGAAAATCTGATTCTTTCAAATCAGCAGGAAAGAGCTTACCCTTTCTGGTCAGACAACTATGTTGTTTTTCAAAACACTGCTGAGAAATGCCTCCTAAAGTGAGATTTTTATCCAGAATGTCAAACAGCAGGGTAGATTTCTCTCTGACACAGAAACTATATTCTGTGGCAGTGCAGAGCATCTACCCAGCTGAGACTCACATAAAACTGAGTGTCTACCAGTTAACTTTTGCTGCAAAACACACCCCTCTAAAGTGTGGGGCTTAAAACAACAGCTGTCAGTTTGCATCCAGATTTTGTGGGTCAGAACTTGGGTCTGGGCTTGGCCAGGCTCTTTCCCTGCTGGCTTTGGCTGGGCTCTCACACACATGTGTGGGTCAGCCACCAGCCCTCCCATGGCTCTGTCTCTGGCTGCTGGCTATGTGGGGTGGCCCTGTCTCTCATGGCACATCAGGTTAGCCCAGCACATTCATGGGGCAGTGTCAGGTTCCAAAAGCAGCAGAAAGGAAAACCCAAGGCAAGCGTGGTTCAAGTGTGTGAGGCTGCATTACTGCACACAGAAATACAGGTCACTTGGCTGAGCTGGGAGCAGAGTAGGAGAGTATCAAGTGACAAACTAGGTGTCATTGCACCAATTGGGACACTGCAGAGCATCTGTCTGCCTGTGGCAATGGCAGAAGGAAAGAGCACTGGCCTCAGAGTCACACTGACCTTGGCCTGATCCTGGCTCTGCTGCTTACTCAACAGGTGGCCTTAGCCACCTCTCTTTGCTAACCTAAGAATCAGTGTTTTCTTCCAAAAAACAATAGTGTGTATCTGGCAGAGATGTTCTCCTGAATGAAACATGGCACATTCATGTATATGAAAGCACCTAGTCTGTGCTCCTAAATCCTTTCTCCTGGTCCCTTCCTTTTGTCTTGCTTGGATTATAACAGCTGACACTACATCTATCAGCCACAGTCCTCTCCTGGTCTTGTGCATCCCTGGGAGCACCTTCCCTGGCATTGCCCTGGCTCCATCTAATGTGTTCCTTAGCAAACAGTGTTGTAGACGTCCAGGTGTTGTCATCTCTTCTTTGCATTCTGGGATACCATCCTCCATGACACTACCAATGCCTTACAGCTCACACATGCACTGTAGCATAGTCTGCAGTTTGATGTCCAGACACCTCCAGGGTGATCCGCCTCACAGCTTTGATCATGGTCTTATGGCTTTATGATCCATTGGTTCTGGCTTGTGCAGGACAAAGTGCAGTCCTGAGTCAGTGTTCTGGGGCTCAGATGCTTTGGTTCTTGCTGGTGTCCTCTGCTGAGCCTTTCCCCACATGCATCCTGGAGTCCAGTGACATTGACCCCCTGCTTTGGTCAGCTTTCTCTTCCCCCAAATCAATGCCATGCCCTTTGTTTCTTCCAGTTGGCTCCTTCTCACTCTTTCTCCCCTCAGCTCCTCTGGGATAAGCCCTTGTTTGGACATTGCTTCCCCTGAACTCTGAGTTCTGCAGGTTTGCCTCTGTCATCTTGCTTCTCATACTGCAGAAAAGTGACCAGGTCACCAGTTTCTGAGCTCCTGAAGGGCATGTGTGTGACAATGTGATGTGTGATGACAGAGTAAATGACACATCTTTCTCCAAACTGAAGCTGCAGACAGCTGCAGCTTCTAAGCCCTGACCCATGGAGGGTGATGGCTTGGCTGTCTTGGGCATGGAGGGCGTGATGTATTTCATAAGGAGACAGAGGAAAGTGGTGCTATTAATTTCTATGAAGTGTCTCTAGATTAGAGCTAATTGAAAGATTTCTAACTGCTAATTGTTATTATTTGTTAGCTGTTATTGTCACAGTTGAAGACACCATCAGATTTCAAAGGGCAGATCTGAACTGATACGGTGGTTCTCTGCATGGTCATCTTATGAGTGGGTCACTTTGCTCCCAGGACTGTCATACATCCATTCCTTCTCCTAATCTTAGCTGATGGAAGCAAACATGTTGCCTCCTTAGCTAAGACAAGTCACTGAAACCCTTCCTGCTAAAATGTGTGGCACCTCCCCAGCACACCAAAGATGCTCCAGGCAGCCCTAGATGCCTGGGGTTTGTCCCACAGAAGACCACCTGCCTTGGGTGCAGTTAAAAGGCAAATGCCTATTTCCTACTGACGTTGGGAGGCTGTGGCTGAGGAGACAATGGCTTTGGAGCTAGGCTCTGTCACCTCCTAACCAGGAGTCCTTGGCAAGTCACTAACCCTGGGAAGTTCCCTTGTTCCTTGTAAGTTGAGAGGTGCACTCCACCTACTGGCTGAAGCTCAGTCCTTGTATCAAGGGGCTAATGGGAAGAGCTGGGGTTCAGACTCAGGAGTTCCTGTTCTAGGACTCAAGCTTTTTCTGCTTTCCATCACTGCCTCCCTTCTTCCCTTTCCCTCCCTTCTTTCCCCTCTCTCTTGCCCTCCTTTTCTCCCTTCCTTTTGATGCGCTTGGATTTTGGGTATCAGACACTGTGTCCAGCATCAGAGACAAAGCAATGACCAAAAAGGGGCGAACATAACCACAATTAGAGTGGGAGAATCACTCCTGCTCTTCCTCAACACAGTAGGGCAACACTTGGGCAAAACAACCTATGATACATTTCAAAATGACCACAAAAGAAGAACATAAAATTCCCTCCCCATAAAAATGACCAACGGCTGAAGAGATGGAAATGCTTATCACTCTACTTGATTAATATACTTTGTATCCATGTACTGAATTACCATAATGGACCCCATAAAAGTATAAAGTGTAAATAATAATAGTGGGATTTGCCAGGCTCTGGTGGCTCGTGCCTATAATCCTAGCTACTCAGGAGGCAGGGATCAGGAGGATCGCAGTTCTAAGCCAGCCCAGGCAAACAGTCATGAGACCCTAGCTCAAAACAACCCATCACAAGAAAGAGTTTGTGGAGTGCCTCAAGGTGTAAGCCCTGTGTTCAAGCCCCAGTACCGCAAAATAAACAAACAAATAAATAAATAAATAAAAGGTGGAATTCTTCCCCCTAAGGTGTGTACAGCCTAATAGGGGTTATGAATAGAAAATTTAAAAATTTTTTTAATTACAAAGAGCTAGGATAGCAATTGTCCTACTCAGGAAAGTAAGGGGACATGTGCCTGTGTGTATGTGCAGAGTCTAGCAGAAATCACAGCAACAGGTAGGCCTAATTTCACTAAAGTACTTTTCTTAGCATGATTTTACTCTTCTTTGATCTAGACATCGGGCACAGAGGTGGATTAAAAGCCCTGTTTCTCCAGGTCTGAAAACCTGGCTCCTTAGACTGGCTCTTTTTGTTGCATGACATCTGATACTGACTGATCCCCATTTGGGCACCAATCTCCAAGCCTTGGCTGGCCATCCTGCCTTCTCTGCTTCTTAGCAGGTTGTGATGAAGCAGGATGATGTTTCTGGAAGCTCCTGAGGAGATACAGGTTACAAATGAGCATTTAAGGGCTATGTTGTGAGGTTCACATTCCATGGACTCACCCCTAACCTGGGGATCCCCGATTGCTCAGCTCACGGGAGTCCAGCTCAGGTCAGCCTAGCTTAGGTGAGTCTAGCCTGAGCTGAGGGGCTCCCAGAACAGGAGTGGAAAGAGGAATGTCTGTGGTGAGACACCTCTCCCATGCTCAAGGTCATTGCTCTTTGTCCTCTACCCCACACATAAGTACCTGTGGGAGGTTTGCTGTGAGCATCCTCCTTGTGCCAGCACCTATGACAGACATGTCAGACAAGGACCATCCATTTTTACAGGAACCCTGTGAGATGATTTTCAGGGTCCCCATTCTGCAAAAAATAAATCTGAAACTCACAGGCACCATGTCACATTAGTTTTCCCAGTGGAAGGGGCTGGGTACCTGTATCTATGGTAACAATGTGCAACACCACTGTACCTCATCCCAGAGGGAGGTGACGAGCAGCCTTGCCTGCAGATCCTCCTCAGCGGTGTCCTTCCCCTTGTCCTTGTCATTTGGGCAAAGTATCTCCCAGTTGCTTCTTCTATTACTCTACTCGTGGCTGTCATTTTCACCCAAGGTTTTGGAAAGTGGGGGAAAGAAGAAGGAGAAAGAACCTGGGCTGTTTACAGTCATACCTGGATACAAAACTGCTAAACTGCTAAACTGCTTCTCACCTGTGTGATGGTGTGACCTTATCTATGTGGCCCCTGCTTTGGTTTCTCCATCTGCAAAATGGAGAGGGTTGCATCACAGAATCAGCGTGAGGGCTCCATGTGTGGACTAGCAAGCCACTGCCACCATGTTACCCAGCACATGGTAGGACTGAGCGAAGGTAAATTACTTTCCTCTTGTTTCACCAGCTTAGCTGTCACCCACTGACCGGCCGACATGTCTCAGTGCTCTCTGTCTCCTCCACTCCTTCTGCCACCACTACAACTTGATCTCCCTCAAGGTTTATCTCTGATGCTGCTTGGCTCCCAGACACCCACCAAAATAATTGCAGCCTCTTCCTCCTGGATTGTGGTAGGTCAAATACTTTACTCCAAGCAGATAGGTCCATGATTCGGGCAGCCTGGAGTAGAGACAGGAGCCTTAGGGAGGTTGTATGTGGTTTGCTGTCCTTTATGCCAACCAGCCCCAGGCCACTCTGTGCAGTGGGTTTTATACTGATACAGACAAAAGTGGCATTCTTCCAAGTTTTTGCATCTACCAAGCATGCAAATCTGGCCATAGTTACAGCACTAATTGTCCTGGAGTGGTTACATAGCAACAGTGTCATTATCTCTGAATATATTTAGTGTGCATGGGCTATTAGCCTAGTCATAACTGTTCTCCCTACACTTGCCAAGACCTACAAAATTTGGCCTCAATACCCCTTCCCATTGCCACTATCCAGAAAGCCCCCAGCACCCCCCAGCAGCACAGGGCTCACCCACCAGCTCTGCTGTGCTTGTAGAGTGACGTTCCTGCCTCTGTCCAGAGGAGCCCCTCCAACTCCACCTGCAACAGCCTCTGCCAAACCAAACAGGGCCTCCAACCAGATGTGTGTTCAATGCTGAGTGTTTCTGCTGGGCAGGGGTGGTGACCTTTTCATCTGAAATCCCCAGAACCTAGCAAAGTGCTTAGAATTTCTTTATAGATATAGGACAACTCAGATTTTCTATTTCTTCATATGTCAGTTTTCATGTGCTATATTCGCCTAGAATTTCTGATTCATCTAAATTTAGAAATTCATACCTTTTCCTTGTGTTTTCAGTGACTGTAGGGTCTGTAATGATACTCATTTTTAAGTTTCTAGTAGTGAGCATATTGTTTTCCACTGATGGGTGTTAGAGAGAGGTCATCAAGTCTAACCTTTGGGAGAATCCATTTCATTGATTCTGTCCTTTGATAAATTATTTCCTAAGCTGATTGCTAACACTCTTTTCCTTATCTCTTTACATAATCCATTTCATTGATCTCTTTACAGAATCCATTTCATTGATTCTGTCCTTTGATAAATTATTTCCTAAGCTGATTGCTAACACTCTTTTCCTTATCTCTTTACATACACAGACACAGCATTGGTTATCAGCATTTTTTCCATTTCTAACAATGCACTTGAGGCTGTAATTTTCTAAGCATTGTTTTATCTGAATCACACAGAATTTAATATGTCATATTTTCATGATCATTTAATTCAAATTACTTTCTAATTTGCATGGTAATTTCCCCCTTTAACCCATGAGGTTTTGAGAAGCATATCTTGAATTTTCTACACATTGGAAGATTGTCTAGTTAATATTTCGTATTAAGCTCTAGCTTAGCTTAGCAGTAACAGAACATACACTGTATGGTTTTGGAGGACTTGGCCAAAGCCAGGTCTCATCCTCTGAACTCACAGGTGCCATTTTCTTTGACACTGTGTCCCTAGCTGCAGCCTGTGGTGTAGACTTACAGTGCCATCCCCTGACAAGCTAAGGTCAACTGCCATCTGTCTGAATGTCCCTCACTTCTTTCCTAACCTGAGTGTCCGATTGGACACCCTGTCCCCAGGAGGCTATGCCAAGGCTGAGCCAGTGACTCTTTCTGGGTCCCTGCAGCCTTGTACAGCTGCTGAACCTGGCTATGGCCTCACATGGATTTGGCTCTTCTGATGTGTGCACCACGGAACCCTGAAGTTCCCCCTCAAAACTCACCATGGAATCTTCCAAGCTCTGTCTTCTTTCCTGGTGACACATGAGCTCCCTGAGGACAAGAAATGGGTCTGGTTGACTGTACTGGGTCACTGTGAGTGAGTGAATGACTGACTGAATGAATGAATGAGTGAGTGAGTGACTGACTGACTGACTGAATGAATGAGTAAGACAGGCACTGTCTAGCAGGTCCTATGGCTCTGCAATGACTGTTTACCTCCAGCCACCGTCACCAGCTCTGTTGGTCTCCTTCCTCCCTCCGGGGGCTCCTGCAGCCCCTCTCAGTCACTCATTTGCCCCAAATACGTCAGTGGCTCCCACCCTATCTAAACAGCATAGCAGGGAAGAGTGTGGGGTGCAGTTGACTTTCTGAGTTCAAATCCAGCTCCTATGTTATTACCTCTATGACTCTGCTCAGCTCCTGCACCAGTCTGTGCCTCTTAACAGTGTCGCTGAGAACTGACATTGTGTCCCCAGCTGCAGCCTGTGGCATAGATTCACAATGCCATCACCTGAGTGAGTTGACTCACAACCCTTAGGATGGGAC